>NC_140297.1:106547930-108947930 GCF_964211825.1 Aythya ferina
AAATCTCCATGGCTTCCACTTTAGGCCAATTAAGATCCAGACTAAAGTGTTTTGGGGAGAGCAGGGAGGCAGCATTTGCCAGTGAGCACCACATGTTGGCTCTCTGTAGCCACCTCAGGTGAAATTTAACTGAATGTACGAATTTGCTAAGCTTTGGGTCTTAGGGTGGGTAACTTGTTCCAGTGTTGAACCTGGGCATGGAAATCAGTGGGAGGCAGCTGACTGGAGAGTTACTTGGAGAAAGTGAGCAACTTGCTGTGTGGCTGCAGGAATTGGGAAGAGAGCAGCTGAATCCTTTATTTGTAGTGCTGGAGCTCATGGGTATCAGCTGCAAATTGTGCTGTGTGTCACATTCTGTCTCTGTCACTTGGAGTGCAGGTACCAAACTGAGCCAGTCTGTTTTTTATACCAGTCAAAGTGGAATGAGGTGACAGAAATGTGTGCGTTTTGGGAACAAATGGCTTGTTTTTGATGGAGGTCAGGAAAGTGAATGGTGCTGTTATTGCACTTGTGCGTGTGTAGCTGCGTTTCAGGTGATTTGCCAGAAGTCCAAAAATGTGAGAGACAAAGTGCAAGATGGCACTTGCTGGGGGACAGTGTATACCAGTGTTAAACACCAAAGCACTAAAATCATTGCATGCAGATTTACCAGGATGTTGGTTGGAGCAGTGGAGCTGCAAATGCTGGCAAACTCAGACTAGCTTCAGAGCAGCTCACGCTGCTACAGGGACTGCTGGAAAGGAAGAACATTCATTGGGTTGTATTGGAGAGGGACTTCAAATAATGCACCATGCATCATGCAGTAAAACCTTTTACACATGCATGAAAAACTCCTGGATGTAAGCACTCCAGCTTTTCTCCATCTTTTTAATTTCTCTTGTCTCCCTGAAATGATAGTCACTGAGAAACTGCAGCCTCCTGTTTTCAGGATAGCTTCACATGAGGAATACCAGTAATTACTTTCCTATGTTGGACTGCAGCACTCCAAGAAACAGTCTATGTGCTTCTTATCATGAAGAGTTATGCTAGCAAGTGCTAATGAGTGAAAAAGCCTGTGTGGTCAAGTAAATTGTGTAAGCTTTTCTAATATCTTTAGGCAGTTCTAAAGATACCTTAAGTATGACTTTACTAAGCTAGTAAAATATGTGTGGTGTTTTTTTTTTTTTTTTTTTTTTCCTTCCCCTCTCTTCTATGCTGCAGCAGATTGGTCAAAACTTGTAACTAAATTGATAAATTGATCCCAATTTGTTTTGTAGGGTAAAATGTTTTCCTGCAGCATTACTTTTCTGGTGGTCGCTGCTCTTCGTGCTGTCGTCCTGATGGATCTCTGAAGCTAAGCAGGGCAGAAGGCAGCAGCATGCCGATAAGAGATTTTCAGAAAAAGTGCATGTGTTGCTGGCAGGAATATGAGTGGCAGAGTCTGCTGATCCTTGTGCTGAGAAGAACTGGCATGCTGGGGGTTGTTTTGCCAGATGAACCAGCTAAACTTCTGAATATTTAAAAGAAAAAGCCAACAAGTTGAATTATCCGATATCTTTATTTTGGTATGTTGTGAGAAGTGTATCCTTTGATGCATTATGTTCAGGATGTGGTTGAGTTAATGGACTTCTTCTGAGTCTTACCTGTCCATTTCCTGTCTTGAGTAAGCAGTAGTAAAACCCAAATGTCACATAAAGGTTGTTATTTTGTATCTCGATTTCTTGTATTTCATTAATTCTGAGCTGCAGTGTCAGCTTTGAGAATATCCTGTAGCAATGAATTCCATGGGTGAACTCTGCTGTGAATAAAAAGGAGTACTCTTTAATTCATTTTCAGTTTGTTGCCTTAGTAAATAATCCTTTGGATGGGAAAAAGTATGTATAATCAGTTAAATCAACAACAGTCTAATGTTCTATTTACTCTAACACTTTAGAATAACATTTGCAAGGCATAAAATCAACCGTTAAGATTAACTGTAGAAATTAACAGCTCCTAGTTTCCTATCAGTTGTCCAATTCAGAAGAGAAAGAGATGAGGATCATGCTAAAATCACCCCCATAAATAATGAGTTTTGGGACACGCTGCTTTTACAATTTATGTGATCAGAGAGCACGGCATAGCACCACTTCTCTGAGCTCATTCATGTAATCTTCAGTTTGGAAGCTCTTTTGGAAGTGAGGTAAAAATTAAAGAAGTGAGTCTATGTGTTTATGAATGATACCCTAATCACTCCCCTTTTGGCGAAATACTATAAAGTGCAAGACTGTAGACATTACATACTGTGTCTACTGTTTCCAAGACACTAATTTGTTAATGTAGCTTGACAGAATCATAACTTAAAACTGAAATATTTAAGTGGTTTTAGAGTGGGGGTCAATTCTGCCCCTTGTTCAGAAGTTGCATGGGAGACTGAAAATTATTTGTGTAAGAGATTAGGATGTGTGCTCTGGATTCTCACTGTGCTGAAGGATACACAAGTATCTGCGTGGGCCAGGAGATGCTAAATAAGCGCTGTTTTGTACCTAACCATGCTAATACCATTCAATAAACTTTATGCTGATGTTTTATTTTGGTAGAAGATATGTTATTAGACGAATTAGTTCTTGGGTAATACATGGAACAAATTTGGTTGAATGCCTCTTGCTGGAAGTCATGTAAACCAAGATGCAAGTGTAAGTTTAGCCTTATATTTTCATTGAGCTTTTGTTAAAAGCAGGAAGAGGTTGCAAAGTCTAAGAAAGTAATGCTCAGTGAAGCCTGCTGGAGAGACAAAAGTTATGTCTCTCAGAATTGATAAATCTTCCATTGTAAAAAGTTATGCTGATTATAGCGTTATTATCACTGGTATTGTTGGTTTGCTTGTTCAGTAAAACACCTGCTAGCCTCTAGCAAGCAAGTACAGCCACATTTACTCTGAATTCGATTTAAATACATATTGAAAAATGTCTGGAACATGAAAGATGTTTGCATGGTGGCTGCACCTGTTTTGTGTGTTGTGTTTTCTTTCCCTTGTTATACTTGTGGCTTTTTATGACATCCTCCAGAATAGCAGTTTCCTAGCTGCTGAGAATAGATTGATTCATAAGCCAAAGGCAAGTGAGGGAAATTTGTCTTCCATAAATTCTGATTTATGTAGAAAACTTTTATAGCCATAAATAAATATTAGGTCATGTTGTCATTTTGTTGGCCTCCTTCTATGAGAGTATTGTTAGGTCACATTTATAGCTGTAATGTGATTGATGAAACATGTTTCAATTCCTTGCTCCTCCTCTCAATGTCTAGAATTTGAAGACCTGTCATGTTATGTTCCTAATAACACTACATTTTTGTGACACAGATACTTACTTTCATCCACTGTTACAATATGACAACCTGAAAGAAACTACGTGTTTTAACCTTTTGAAACTTTGTCAGAGACCAGATCGCTTTCTGGAGTATGTGTATTGGAGAAGCCTGGAGAAGAGGAGGCTGAGGGGGGACCTCATCACAGTCTACAACTTCCTCGTAAGGGGTTGTCAAGAGGCAGGAGACCTTTTCTCCATTAACACTAGTGACAGGACCCGCGGGAACGGGGTTAAGCTGAGGCAGGGGAAATTTAGGCTGGACGTCAGGAGGGGGTTCTTCACAGAGAGGGTGGTTGCACACTGGAACAGGCTCCCCAGGGAAGTGGTCACTGCACCGAGCCTGTCTGAATTTAAGAAGAGATTGGACTGTGAACTTAGGCACATGGTCTGAACTTTTGGGTAGACCTGTGCAGTGTCAAGAGTTGGACTTGATGATCCTTAAGGGTCCCTTCCAACTCAGGATATTCTATGATTCTATGATTCTATTGCAGGGCATCTTTTAGAAGGAGCGTACTTTCTATTGGAAGCACAGAATTAGAATGCCGTTCTACACTTTTGCATGAGCCGTTGATAACATCAATGTTTTCTTTGATAGAAATAATTTTATGTATTTGTGTAGAAAATCATAGAGAAATATTTATAGCTTTCTAAGTGCTAGATCATATTGTATGTTTTTTCAAGGTTGTCATATGTGTCAATGAAAATCTGTTGTGGTGCATGTGCCATCATGCAGAGAAGCAGCGTGAGGTTTTTGATTCTTCCTCCACCTCCTTTTCTTCTCTAGACATTTAAAACATGTCAAATTACTGCTTAATTTGAAAAATAAAGCTCTGTAAAGCCTAAGTTGTTAGCTAAGTGCTAGGCATGTATATTTACAGTATAGTGCTACGTAAGTAATATATACTGCTTCCATAGCTTATTTTCTCTAAATTGAACAAAATAAATCAATAAAAAGCTTTTTAAAAATTGCTTTAGATAAGTGCTATTACTCTATTCTTAAAAAGAAAGTTTCTGGTAACATGAAAATCAAATTTAGCACTTTCTTCCAAATTTTCACTGTCAAGCTAAGGGGAAAAAAAAAAAGTCTGGTACTGCACATTGTGAAAATAAGTTTTAACTGGAAAAATGGTGATCTCCATTCTTTTCACCATGTTTTTTTTTTTTTCTTTTCTTTTCTTTTTTTTTTTTTTTTTTCTTCCCCTATAAACCTGTACGTAGGCTTTGATGTCATGTTTTCTTTTGCACTCTGATCAGGTCTCCTCTGCTAATAGAATGGAACAAAAGTCTCTCCTATGGTTTTAAAGATATTTTATGAACCATTTTTGTACATTTGCTGGGTTAGGGGAACTCTTTGTACTTTACCTCAATGATAAGTGAGCTTCTACTTTTTGTCTAGTGTGACTTTTTTATTCCTTAGCTTTCATGCTTTTCTTACTATAGGGTATGTTGGTTGGAATCTTTGACCTTTGTTAGGCAATACTCTATGTATCCATATTACTATACAAATATATTTCCCTTTATGCTGCCTGGATGGGGCCTTTCATTTTGCTGGGTTGTAGGGGTGTTTGAAAGCCTTCTTTATGCAAGTCTACTGCCATGCTGTTTGCGGGGCAGATCATACAGCTCAGCTCTCAGCTTCACTCTGTTTCCTTGCTCTCATGAAACAACCTCCATGTTCCCCAAGGTACAGCACAGAAAACACAGTGGATGGAGGGGTGGAAAAAGCCTGGTCAGCCACACAAACTGTATTTACTCTGCACCACACAAGCCCTAAGTTTGGTCCTGTCGCTTTTCAAAATGAATCAAATAATTGACTTCATCTCCTTGTTTGATGGCTGATTCCTTTTAATGGTGGGCCCTGTAATTTTAGAAGGAATAGTACTCTGAGATGTTTATTCTCACTTTTTCTACTGCAAGTAACGCTTTTGTCATGGAAGAAATTCAATGTCTAAGAAAGCCGATCCAATTTCATATATATATTTCAAGACATATTTTATATCTTGACCTACTACAATTGTCTTCACCAAGTTCTAATCTTGTGATTTATTTGATCTGGAAACACATTTTCTCTATAAGTACTCTAAGGCAAACTATAATAAAAGAAATACTGTGTATATGTACAATTTTAGTGACATAATGCATCTTAAAATATCCTTCTATAGTGTTCAATGTGTCATCCATTTGTTTTCACTGAGCTGAATCAACAAACTCGATCATTATGCCCATTACTGTATGTAAACATCAGAAACTTTGTCACAGCTTTTTGTTGTCTGCAAGTACAGCATCACAGTTGGTCAAAGACCACTACAAATAAGTTTCTCATTAATTTTCTGAAAGCAAAATATGTTCAAGCAGACCCTTGCAGCTCATTTTACTGCTGCAAATGTAGACAAAAATTGCTTTATGATATGATAGCCTTATATGAAATAAGCCACTGTCAACTTTTGGAAGCCTTACTAAGCCACTTCTGGTACCTACTACCTTTTTATTGTAGCGTGTGGACATATTGAGGAGAGCAAGAGCACCCCACTGTGCCATCTTCAGGATCTAGAGGTGAGGGTTGGCCTAATAATTTATTCCTCTCTATATAGAGGCCCACGTTAAAATGCAAAAAGAGGCTATAGGAAAGAAATGGCAGGAGCTCTGTGCTGGCTGTTAGTGTGCCCCAGATGGTGAAGTAGAATCACTGGACGTGCAGAAGGAGGAGATCTGGTTATTTCCTGCCAGCTCTGTTCCCAGTTACTCTATTTGGGGGAATTCCATTTGTTTCTTCCCTAAGTGGAGGAAGCCATTTTCCTGTTGCCATTGAAACATAAATATAGTAGGATTGTTCCAACACTACACAACATTGCAAACTGAAAGGAAAATAATCATCTTATTACCAGATGAGCCTGCCTGCATAGTTAACCATGTTAGTCGTTGTCAAAATGCACTGAAATAAGAATGTAGCAGTTGTTTAAAATAATAAAGAAGGAGATAGTTAAGTCACTGAAACCAGCATCTGTTCTGAGGCATTGGAATAGTATTCTCCTGCAGGGCAAGTAATTCCTTAATTATTCAGTTTGGGTTTCTCACACATCCTTTTGAAGCAGTTGAGGTTACTCCCCTACCAGGTTTCTGGGGTGATTATGGGATGGGTTCCTCTCTGTCTCTGTGTCTTCAAAACATCCCAGAGCCTTTCAGGCTGGAAGGGACCTTAGGCAGTCTCTTCTCTAATCTGCTCAATGCAGGGTCAACATTGAATTTAAACCAAGTTGCTCAGGCCTTCTTCTTGTTGGGTTTTGAAAATCCCCGGTAGTGGAGGTGTACAACTTCTTTTGGTACTTAATTACTGTTACAAAGACTTTTATTTTATTTTTCTTTTCCCCCTCATATCCTTCACCTCCTGACTTTTTTTATGGTCATTGTCTCTCAGTATACACCTTAGTAAAGAGGCTGGCTACATTGTCTCTATTACTTTCCCATAAGTGTTGGGGGCTTGCTATGAGGTGCTCCCAAAGCTATCTTGTCTCGGGTCTGAACAAGCCATGGTCCAGCAGCTTCTCCTCAAATGGTTTTAAGCTCCATCCCTGACTGTCATGGGGGTCGTTCCTTGGATTTGTTAAAGTTTATAAACATATTTCTTGTCCTGATGTGGGCCAAACTTGGAGGAGGTACTCTACATGTGGTTTAATGAAGACTGAGTAGAGAGGAGTAATCACTTCCCTTGGCTCTGCTGCTGTTGGTTCAGCCCAGTAGCTAATGTTAAATGTCACAAGACAGATATGATCCAAATAGGTTTCACCTCACTTGAATGTAAGAAAGAGAAACTAGACAGTGACCATTTGTATTGTTTTTTAAAAGGAAAAACAAACAAACCCCTAAGCTTAGATCAAAGGATTGTAAGAAATAAATACAAATGACCGGGTGTTGGATATTACATCTGAACAATCAGCATTTGTACCCAGACAGAACCTGTAGGATTTTTTTTTTCTGTCTCATTTTTTAAGGAGCAAAGTATTTAGCCTTTACAGTAAATCCTAAACTCTCTTTCCTCCCATGGAAGTAGATGCCTAAGCATTCTCTTGAAGCTGTCCTGGTTCTGGCTTTTGGGCTTTCATTCCAAACTGTATAGCAGCAACCTGTAGAAGTACTGCTGTGAGGAACTGTTTCTGTTTCTCTAAACTCACTGGTACCTCAAACCTCTTAGTCCCATTTTTCATTCTTAATTAAAAAAAAAAAAAAAAAAAGGCATGTAGCCACAGCTAGTATCCATAGGACACACTTTGCTGTATCTTAACATATATAATATGCATTCAATGGCTCAAAAAGGTGGAACGTATGTTTCTCAGCTGGAAGTACTAGTTATTAATGAATGTTATTCTGTAACATTGGCACAGTCATCTGTCACTGACTTGTAATGAACAGAATGATGAATTTATAGAAGACCTACACCATTTCTTTTTGGTTTCTAGAACTGTCCAATGCTGGCAGAATGAAATAGACTAACTAGCCAGTAAATTATTGGCATTATTTTCCTAGCAATCATGCTCACATACTTTAGTATTTTTAATTAGTTGGCATTTCTTGTTATTCTGCAAATCACTGACAGCTAATTTGTTTCAAAACCACAGGAAAAAATCAGTTCTAAGTGTTTCTGTATTCTATTCTTTTCTCCTAGATTAACTCCATCTCATGTAAGATTGACAAATTACTTCTAGCAGTAGTTATTTTCCTGTTGGGTTGCAATTTTGAAATAAGTATTTGAAAAGCTGGCTTGTGCTTTGGATATAAGAAACACTACGTGCTAGTCATTCACTGAATCTGTCATGTAGGGTTTTATAGGTTCAGTAGAATGAACTGCTGCCAAATTTTTGCCTGAAAACTGCAAGATTTATGTATTTCTTTGACTGTAGTTTAGTGAACTGTGCTGCCTTTGGAGGGTCCACCTAGTGTATATCGGAAATCCTCCTCCTCTGATCTCTTTCATTCCAAAAGAAGCACGGGAGAAGGTGCAGCTTAACCGTATGAATGTTGGAACTGTTCACTGCGCGTAGCATAGCTAGCCTTTAGTTGGTAAAAGGCAAGTTATTGCAGTCACAAGTTGCATGCAGCTGCTGGCTCTTCTGCTGTTCTACATGTATATGTCTGCCCTTAGGTAACAGATAATTTCAATATGGAGAATGATAATTGATGTTCAATATGGAGAACAATAATTGATGTCATATACTTGTAGCAGCACAGATGACTTTCCTGAGGGCTATTTGTGCTGTTAACTATCACAATTGTGGGAAACATCTTCATGTTATCCTGTAGTTTAGTATTTGCATTTTTCACTGTCTGTATCTGTTGCTCCTTCCCTTTGTAAAGAGATTAACCTTCACAGCAGTACAAATAAAATACATACTATATTTGCAGCAGTGTCATTTGATTTTTTTATTATTATTATTTTTTAGTTTGACTGCCTAATTTGTCAACCTATTTACTTCACCCATTGGTCAATGTGGTTTTCTTGTGAGAACACCTTCTCTCCTAAGCAGAAAACACTTTAAAGTTACATGTAATGGGAAATATAAAAATAGGTTTGTATTTTAAAAAGTGTTAGAGAAATACTCATAATTTTAGTTTTAGAGTTTCATAACAACTGTAGAAATGAACGTATATTCAAATATTTTGTATATTATAGCAAATAGTGTTTGTGCCTATTCTAGCATGCCATAGTAGAAAAAGAACTAAAGAAGATGCTCCTGACACTCAGAAATTCCAGACTCTATGTAATTTACTGAATCATGCTTGCCTGGGGATAACCATCCTTTTTGGAAATCAGACAAGTTTCTCATTTCCAACCCAGATCTGTGTATAAGGAGTGAGTCAAACCTTGCACAGCTGGTAGAAGGAACATGCTGGTTTACAGCATTTAATAAATGTGTGTTTCTACTAAAGGTGGTAAGATAAATCAAACATATGTTATTTTCACATATAAAACAGTATATTTTTTGCTTGAGATAGTGTGCTTAAATGTGCTCGAGTAATTTATTGTTAGTAGCAGTTTTTGACTAGAATTGATACAGATTTAGTCTTTGACATTTTGATATTGGTAGCCAAGATTGGTACACATGAGATTGCTTAACTGATTTTAAAACATCACTTCTCAGTTTGGAAGATTCTTTAAAGTATAGTACAGACTTTTTTTTTTTTTTTTTTAACTATTATTATTTTATTTTTTAAAGTAGTGATCCCCTAGGCAATTGTCCAAGAACAAATGCTGCAAATGCCAGAAGGTTACTCAGATAGGTGAGTGTCTACAGTCCATGAATTAGGTAACATGTAATGTGCCATCTCATCTTAACAAAGTTGAGCGTATCAGAGGAAAACATAAAACTGGAAAGAAACAGTTTTTGCTGCTATGGTATATAACTTGAGGTAAATAAAAGTCAGCTTGTCATTACCTTCATTCCTGTGGTATGTGTGTATCTAATTAAATTGTTCTTTATACTCAGAGTAAGAAATATTTAATATTCAGCCTTAAAGTCAACAGTAGTGGTCTGTGGTTATTTTAAGATGTCAATGATGTCATGGGTGTGTACAGTAGAGAAGGAGATATTAGGAGTGCAATGTTAAGCAGAAGAGAATGAAGGTGTCTTTCATGAAGTGGTTAATCAAAACTACGGGAGAAGATAGTATCTGTTATTTGTAGAGCTGTTGTTAGCATATGAAAGTGAAATTGTTTATTTCATGTCATTTTTTAACAAAATCCTGGTAGAAAACATTGCCCATTAAGGGCCACTGCTAAAGGCTGTAAAATCGGCTTTCCTTAAAAAGAAGGAAACTATTCCTTGGATTGGCAAAACAGCCTTCACTGCTAGCCTTTTTTTTTTTTTTCTTTCTCTCCCCAAGCTGTTCCTGTCTGGTTGTATCCACAATAGCAGATTCAGGGCCCTTAGGGAGGTTGCGTGTTCTGAACAAAAACCCAAGCAAATTGCCTCCATCATTTAATATCCTCCTTTGCACTATCTTTTATGTGTTTTTGTTATTAACCATGTGAAGATTGAATCTTTCATTGCAGTTCAGCCCAGCTCCCAGTCTGTCAGTTCTGTATTATAGTGTAATTAAGCTAATTGTACATTTAGATTGCCTCTAAAAGATCAATCACTAATAAGGTGGAGGTAACATAAAAATTGTTATGATAACCTTGACCTTGTAGTATTTAAATCTTGCATTGATTTCTTGTGCATTTTGAGTGGTCAGCATCCTGCAGTAACCATTGGTCTTCTTTTTTTGGAAACGTTAGTCAAATATAGAGTGGGTAGCGCTCCCTGAACAGTGTTGAAAATAATTCTATCAAACAGATGTGATAGGCTTGGTTTCTTTAAGTCAAAATTACTGAAAAGTCTAATATCAAACAGTTGTGTCCTAATGATTTAAATTATGCTCCTGTAAGAGAAATCAGAGTCCTCTAGTTATTTAACAAGTGGGGAAGAAAGTGAGACAGCCTCAGATGTGCTAGGTCTATTGATGGAATTCTGGTTACTTGAAAGTAGTTTCTTTTAATGCACAAATCTGAATTTGGGATTAAGACTACAAGAAGGAAAAAAAAACCACAACAGGTCTAGTGGTGGGAATAGCTTCTTTTCTGAATTATTCAGAGGGTATGTGAATGCACACAAGAGCCATTTAAGATCATTTTAAAATATCTGGAGGGTGAAATTAAACTCCTTTGGTTAGAAGGTATGCAGATTTCCCTAGTCCTTGGTAAAATACTGTTTGATTTTGTGTGGGGATAGATGTTCTGTATCCATCTAATGTTATGTGCCCTGGCAGATCCTTTTGTTTATGGAACAAAGCTTATTTGATCTTTTCGGCATCAATAAGGAAACAATTACTTGACTTTGCCTGAAGAGGTTGACTAAGTAGGACCAGTGCCTCCTGACCGACAGCCAGTTTTCTGTGGTGGATGTTAGAGTACATGTTGGTATACAGTAACGTGTCCTGTACTTAGATAAGTATCATACCTGATTTTCTTTACTATTAATGTATACAGAAATTAATGATATTTATCTACTGGTGTGTGTGTAATTATTATTATTATTATTATTATTATTATTATTATTATTATTATTATTATTTCTGTGTGAGGTTCTTTTGCAGAGAAACATGATGGATCAAGGTATTAATATGAACCAAAATGGATTACTGTTGTTTTGGACAGGTTTTAGAAGAATAAACTCTCACCTGAAGCTATAACTCTGACGTTTTGCCTTTCTCCTGTAGAACCCCCATGCCTTAGTGTGGGAGCTGGTCTGCTTTTGAGCTGTGCCCTTTTTAAGAAAAAGCTATGGGTTGTGGTGATTGTGTTGGTTATGCTCCAGAAAAACAGTCACCTTCACTGGAAGCAAATTGAGTTACATTTGAAGAAATACAAATGGAGTGTAATTTACTGACCTACTGAACGATGTCACAGGGGAGAATCATTAATGAGAAAGATAATTATATAATGTGATTGTAATTGGATCATGTGTTTCAGAGTATTTTAAGCCCATTTTATGAAGAATTTGAAGGCAGGCAGATAAGGGCAGTTAAGTGAAGAGCAGGAAAGAAAGCAAATGAAGTATGAAAGGTGAAAGTACAGAGTGAATATAAGGGAAAAGTAGGGTAAGAGACATGGTATGAGGGGTAGCAGGTGTTTATGGAAAAGAATAAAGAATTGACTGATCTTTGAAGAGTAAGAAAAAGCACTGATGGGTTCAAAGAGAAGAATGATTATTTGGGAGTAGGCCAGGAGGATAAAAAAAACAGACAACCAGACCAGCTGGGATAACAAAAACAACAACAAAAAAAACTGCCTGCCAAAAGGACTTTAGTAATGGTGGCCAGCAAGAATGTGTGAATCCTAGAAGTAACACAGAAAGAAGTGACAGGATTTCCATAAAAGGCTGAATATAGCAGAAGGGGTTCATAAATAGAGAACCAACAATGCCATTTAAATCAACTGGCAGTCAAAATAGCATTGTAAATCAAGAACAGAGATTAGGCTTTTTGAGCTTTGGAGTGCTTGGAGTTGAAATGAATACGCATCTAAAAGGAGAAATCAAAAGTGATGAATATGAGGTGGTGCTACAAGGAGAGGAGGGGAAACACACCTATCTGGAAATTGTTGAGGATGGAATTCAGGATTTGGGGTTTGTTTTTTGATTTCAGTGGAAAAGGTTGTTATTCTGGAGGTGGTGAACCAGTTTTGTGACACAGCCTCTAGTGCGGTTCAGTTATGTGCTTTTACTAGAGATGACTGCAATTGTGGAAGGACTCATAGTAAATACTCTCACTCTTTGTATCTTGGCTGAGATACAGACTGACCTTCATTAGGAATCAACTGATTCTAACTTGCATTAAAAAAGGGGGGGAGGGGAGAAGGAGGAGGAAGATAGAGAAAAAGGTGTATATTATGCTAGTGTATGGTTCTGTTTCAACCTAAGAATTATAAAATTATTCCTAAATATAGCTTCCTTCCCTCTACCTGATCCTGCTGTTTACTCTGTCACGTTCTTGTGGGCTCTGTGGTTCATGGGGACATCTGGGATGCTGAGTGGTCTGCATTCCTGCTGCTGTTCCTGTCCCTCACCCCCCTTGACATCTGCTGCCTCTGTGCTGAATGGTAGATAATGAAGTATCAGCGATGATATTGTAGGAATGGTTTCTCAAATTTTGGTCAAGTAGCAGTATGCGTTCATGTGTGAGGGTTGGCTTTAAAAGCAAAGTAGAGCAACATCCTAACTGACCACCTTGTGCTTCCTGTGTCAGGCTGGATGCAGACCCTGAGACACTGTTGCATGTGGTGAGGCAGCTGTGGGCTGGGGGACTGTTGCCAACAAGGATGGTGGTCCCTCAATGGCTGCAAGGTCTCAGTGCCCAAGACTGAGCACTCACAGGTGATGTGAGTGGCCATCGGCTCAGCAGAGGCTGTCCCTGCTCTGAGAGGTTCCCCCAGCTCTTCAGCCCCAGACCTCGGGTCCTTGGTGCTCCTTGAGCAGCCCCTGCCGCATCCTTAGCAGAGAGGGATCCTGGCTCTGGCATCACTCAGGCGTAGCAGCAGGTTGAGTTATCACAGTTTGCCACTTAAGGCAGTGGTGAATTGTCCCAGTCTTCTGTTTTAAGTGTATTTCACTGTGAACCTAACATTGTTGGATGGAGTGAGCTCTGAATTAGGCAGTCAGCCAGTGTGTCAAATTCTTTTTTAATGAGTCAGTGGGTCTCTGGCTTGTTAAAGTCATGGATAGTCTTATCAGCTGCAGGCAGCCAGTAATGATGTTCAGTGGTTCGTTTGTCTTAGGGTGAATCTACTCATTTTTATTTCTTAACATCTCTGATTTGTCTTTTAGTTTTTGCTTTAAGAGAAGCGTGTTTTTTCTTAGCTTTTTGTAATAGGTCTAAACCAAAAATCATGACAACATTAAGATGCTTCTCATAAATCAACTACATTCTTATATTTTTTTCAGGAAATTTGAGTTTTTTTGGTAACATTATCTTTGTCATCTCATGTCTCATTGGGTTATGACCTTGTTGTGCTAGTGCAGCAATTAAGTGTTTAATTTTCTTCTTCCAGGACATGTAGGAATCATTAAACGGTGCTGTCATACACTTACTGAAAGAATACATGCAAGGGCATTTCTTCTGTGTCTCATATTGTATCACTGGATCAATTCAAATTTTAGAAAAATCCTGTACATCCCTTAAACTTTGATTTCGATATTAAAGAAGAGTAATTAATTGACATTTACTTGTCCAGAAAGAGAGAATTTGTTTATTTCTTAGCTGTTGTTTCACTTCCTGTCTGTGTAAAGATTCCATAACAAAATTCAAATTTGTAACTTGACTTTGCCTGCTCATTTCTACTTCTTTAAAATATGAACTTTCTAAGATAGAACTTTACGTTGTGTTGGTGTGTTTTGTTTTGTTTTGTTTTGTTTTCAGTGAGGAGGAAGGAAAACTGCAGGATTTTTAAAGATTTGTTTGCTCTCAGTGTCTTTTAGGTTACCATTTTTGAAAAATGGAGTATGTTTATCTCGACAATTGTGAAGTACTGAAATGACATAAACCATTGCAGCTAGGGCTGCAATACTCTTGGGACTCCTTAGCCTTGTCTCTACTGGAAAGCTACATCTTCGCTAGATTTTTTTTTTCCTTCTTTGTAACTGTTCCCTTAGAAGTGCTATGAATGCCAGCACAGGCTCTTTAGAACAGTTTTCCCTAAACATGTTGCTTTGATTCGATACATGCAAAACCTCAAATTGGACTTAGGTTTAAGCCAGACAGAGTTGAGCAATGAAAAAGGAATCGTCTTGATTTTGCAAAAGTGCCAAATTATTTTAATCATCCAGTTTTGTTCAAGGGTGTCTGACAGTATATTTACTAGTGGTTATTCTATTCTATTTTATTTATTTATTTATTTATTTTTCTGATGGAAAAGGCTGCAGCCTGTGAAAGAAGGAAAGGATTTCTCCACTCTGTGTGAAGTGGAAGGTGTATAGTCAGGGACTAGAGGTATGTGGAGGAAAAGGTAAGTTTATGCTGACATTGAGAGTGAGAACCTGAAAGCAACTGCATGGGAGGAGTCAATAAGTGTGGCAGAGGGATTTTATTGATTTGGCAGAAAGGAGGAACAAAGCTTTGAAAAGGAAGGATTTATGTAAATGGCAGTAATGCATCTTCACTTTTGGTAGTTAAGAGTGCCTCATAATCAACTGTCTGTGGGGTCAGGGTGCTCCTTTGCTGCTCTTTTTTTTTTAATTATAAAAGTATAATTTTGTATATTTAAAAATAATTCTAAGGCTAGATACCAAATTATGGATGCAGAATGATGACATTTACTTTTGTATAGTAACTGGTTTTGCTTGTAGAAGCGTGGTGTTAACATGTTTTAATGGATGTTCATAGAACTGCTTGTATGTTTGTGTGCGCAAGAAAGGAATAAATGTGATTTTTAAAATCCTTATGTTTGTGTTATCAGTGCCTCAGTGGTTAGGCACTGAAAACTGTGTTTACATCTGTTCTTTTGAAATGCTGTTAAACTGTCATGTTCTTTCACCACAAATAAGTTGCAATCTTGTTAGACTTTCACAGCGTGCTGTCCTTGCTACTTGTTGTGTTGTTAAGATAAAGTTGCAAAATGCTAGTCACAACTAAGTGCCCTTTTGGTTGTCTCTCCCAGGAATACAGTATATATTAACAAGAAACAGAGAGCTATGAAAAATGCATGAAGTGCCAGGAACTACTGCGAGCAAGGGTACATTAAACAAAGCCATGATAACCTGGTACACTTAGAGAAAGAATCTTCCTGTGCTAAAACATCAGCACATCTTTTGACCAATATAGCTAAATAAATAAATAGATAAACAAAGGAAAACTCTCTCTACTATTTCCTCAAGTGTGTCATCTTACTTTGTTAGCTTGTGCATCATTACTGCACGTAAGGTGTACTTTGTGACCACCCTTCTTTCCTTTGTGCATTCTTAGATACATTTGAACTAGACCAGGCACAAAACTGATTTATTTATGGTCTTTCTGATTCATATGTGTATTCTGCTAACATAGACTAAGGCAGCATATGGTCTCCACACAGCCATATCCAACTCCACTGTAAAATCAAACTTTTGTGTGCCCTTCTCCTTTTGTGTGACCATTCTCTTGCCATGGTCAGACCCTGCTAACTTCCAATGAAAATTTATTCATAGCCAACCTTTGACTTTTTTATTGCTATGCAAAAATATTCCTTTAGTATAAATAGCTTTTGTTCCCCATTTGCTCATGTCTTTACTCTCTTGCCTGTTACATGTTTCCAGACACACAGTATTTTCTCTCCATGTTCTGCTTGGTGAAACAATTTGGGCTCTTCTGTGGTTCTGTAAGTTTTATAATAATCCTCTGCCTTACTCTGTGTTGAAGAAGGATAACCAAAACCATGTACGCCTACCTGTCCAGATGGGGTTTTACCACTGGCTGGTATAATGGCGTTCTTATCTCTTGCAGCAGTGAAATTGTCTGCTAGTTTTTACTCTCTTCCAGTGTAGCTTTGTCACACTGGTTTCATTTGATCTTCTCATAGAGCAAACACTGCTGTTTATAGCCATCTAGCCGCCAAGTACACCTGCTTATTTTGTTAGAGTTAAGTATGTAGCCTTTCTTTTTTTTTAGTATTATTAAGTGTAATCCTCTTTGTGTTCCTTCAGCCCTCAGAAGCATGCAGTTCTTCTGGGAGGCTGAGTTTTTTTCGTGTTGACTGTGTCTCCCAACTCTGTGTTATTAGCAAACTTCAGTATCACTCATATTTTTAATTGCCAAGTCAAGTTAAAAAAAAAAAAAAAAAGACCCATCCCATGCCAAGATGTGTCCTTGAGGAACTCTGCTAATAACCTTTCTGCAGCTGAAAGTACTTTCTTGCAGTCTGAAAGTACTTCCAGCACTACTCAGGGCACTTTCATTTTACACTTTTAATCCTTGTTTTAATTTGCTTCCCATGTAATATTATCAGCCACTGTAGCAAAGATGAAATTATAACAAAGTCTTACTGCAATTGTCTGGGCTGGTTCAGAACATTATATTATGGCTTTGTAAACCTGCAGTTGATCTTTCTACCTTTCTGTGTCTGTTTTTCTTCCCTTCAGAAGTGTTTGTAAGACTTTGCATAGAATCCAAAAGTGCCTGATGATGTTCTTCTTTTTTTTTTTTTTCCCTGTATATATTTGCTCTTCTCCCTTACACTCTGTCTCCTGATTGAAGACCTAATTTTTTGCTACTTCTACATCTTTGCTACTAGATGAGTTTTATTCATTAATTCTTCAAGTATTGGGGATAGAGGTTATTTGACCTCTTGGTTTAAACAGATTAAAAGTGTTCTTAAATGTTAAAAGTGTTCTTAAATGTTTCCCCCAGTGTACATCATCATATTGATCTTTATTATTTTAATGTCTTTCATGCCTCAAATTAAAAGATGAAGATTTTTATTGGGAACTCCACCCAAAGTGTTTTCAAAGTTTGTTTGTTTGTTCCCCCCCCCCCCCTCCCCCCCCGCTGTTGATACTATTTTATTTAAATCTGTGTAGTGATTGGCTTAGGCTAATTCAGCCCTATCTCCTCTTTCTGGCCAGAAGAGCTTTTCACCAAGCTTAAATTATCGTGATGGCAATAAAAATACCAGTAAAATATATTGCTGCAGACCTGCTGGATAACGGCACTGAATGACTAGTGGAGCTGTCAGATGTGTGGCTCTTACATTATGCAGGCTATTTACATGCTGTCATTGCTAACGTGCTGCATTGTGGGGCTGGCATGTTCCCATTTCCTCCAGAGGGAACAAAAACAAAGGTGGCATCAGCAGCTGTGCACCTCCATGTGCTAACAGCTTACCCTGCCATTTAGAAGTGGTAGAAGGTGTTGACAGATGGCGTGAATGAATTACCTGAGAAAACCACCTGAAAAGAAAACCTTCCCAGCCACATTAACAATTAAAGAAATAGTTGGGGAAAATCCTCATCCAGACTCATTATTTCTCTTTTTGTGCACAGCAGGCAGGGTTTCCCTCCTGCAATAAAGGACTAAGGGGTCCTACGCATGCAGGATTTCACAGTGGAGATGGTCTGATCGCTTCAAAGTCAACCACAAGGGTTGCTAGAGAACAAGACAAAATATTTGCTCTCCCCCTCATTCTGCTTGGGCAAGCGCGGTGCCTTTTACAGCATTTCCAGCCCCAAGAGGTTGGGGTAATAGCTGACCACCAAGCTGTGATTTTCCTTGGCTGTAACTTCACTTCATTGATTATCATTCAGGAGCAGAAAGCAGAATTTGAATTGGAAAGTTGAGTGGCTGTCTGATTTCCCAGTACCATAAAGGTACTGCAAAACCAAGTCCTTGGTGCAGGGAGAGATCCAGCCATGTTACTTTGGCGAGGAGTTTTAAAGTAAAACTAACGAACCATGTTCACAAGTCCAAAATATTTTTTCCTCAGTATTCGCAGTATTACCAATATTTTCTTTAATTGTTTTCTTTAGTGGAGAATGAATAAACAGATAAGATTTTTTTTTTTTTTCTTGTTTCATATTTTTGATGTCATTTCTGGCCAGTGTATTTGCTTATCTGGGGTTGGTTACATATTCAGGGGGTAAGTCTTTATGACATAAATATATTTTTTGTATTTTTTTTCACAGAATAAAAAAAAAAAAGGTTTTGGGAGAAACTTTTGGAAGAAAATGCTATAAATTCAAAACTCTTTTTTTTAAACAAGACTTGAAATTTGTGCACAAAGGACTGGTCTGTTCTACCATATTTACAGAGCAGAACTGTCCTTAAATAAGACTTCCTAAATTCTTTCTTTAATTCAAACCTCCTGAATGAAGACACTTCTACTTAGTGCTTAACCAGTTGGACCCTGTCAAGCACTGTGCTCATGTAGGCACGTTAGTGTTAACTCTCCTGATTTTGTTAAGAAATACGTGTGGTAGACTTTTAAAATTCCAAGGGATGAATCTGTCTCTTTTCTCCCCCAACAGAAAAACTTCTGTGTTCAAGTATATAAATTCAAAAAGAAAATACTTTTGATTAAAAGGACTTTTCTTTATATATATATATTTACTCATGAATTTTGTGTTTGGGGCTGGCATTGTGAAAAAAGCTGTTGAGGTTAGGTTTCATTGTGGATTCAGTGTTCGGTCTTTCAATAATGTAAACCTGAAGTTTATGTTTTAAAATCACTTATATAAGCAACAATGTAAAAGTACTCTGTTGGTTGACCATCAAATGACCACAAGTACTGCAGCAATTTGATGTCAACAGGTATAAAAAATGAATACACTTTGCACTTGACAGCAGCTGACTGCTGCCATATATTGGAAGGTGCAGAAGTACTTATAAGTTGTTAAAAATACGTTTGTTCACACCTTGAATCTTTCTGAATAGTTTGCTCTTCAGGGTAGAATGGCCTAAACTCTCCCTTTGGGGCAATGAAAATAATCTTGCTCTTGTTCTGAATACCAGGCAGATAGAGTCTGTGGTGTTAAGGCAGTTACGGGGTGGCCAGTGGGTGGGTATAGGTTTCCTGTCACTGGTTGTAATTGAATAAGGAGTGGTGCAGTGGTAGTGTGGGTACTGTGTGCCTCTTCGTGCATCTTTCAGATTTTTTTCTTGAACTACACCAAAATGTTCCCACCGTTGCTGCACTGGCTCTCAGTTAAATGTCCCATCTTTAAATTCAATAATGTATTTACTTCTACATAATGCAAAAATAAACTGCCTTTTTCAGCCTGACCCTTATTTGCATTTGTAGTTTATCACTGTCCTATGAAATTGCGATGTACATCAGAGTTGTATTCGACATATATTTTGACAAGACTTGGCAGAAATTTCTTGTAAAATTCTAGAGGCACAGTTCTGACAAACACTAGAGAGTTTGTATCAAGATTAATACTGATTTTATTTTTTTAATAGTAATTTTGATTTTTTTTTTTTTTTTTAAAAAAGCTTTTAATAAAAGCCTTCATTTTTTTACATGTGTATTTTAAGACCATAGAAACTTCATATGGATGTGGAGCAGTTAAACACATTTTCCAGTCTTAGAGAAAATTTGCGATATTTCAGCTGTGTACTTGGAAACACAATATGAATATATATGTTACCTGAATATTTCTAGGTGAGTGGGGTTTGTAGTGCAAAGTTGAATTGCCATATGTTTATTTTCAGTGCTTAATTTGCAGGTGCAAGCAATCTAGTAACTTTTCCAAACATTTTCCCACCTGTTCAGATGTTTCTCTGTGGGCACATGACCATAGTCTTTATACTGTAAGGTTCACTGAAAACATTTTAAAAAGAAAGAGAAATAAAGTAAAAAGAAAAGCAATTGAATTGTGACCCTCCTTTAAAGTGTGAAAGTGGGACATATGTTTTGAGGTAAAGAACTTCCAAGTAATTGTCCCTAATTTTGAATGTTCTTTCTTTTGTACTTAATCATTTGCAAAATGGAATTTTCATGGTTCTTGGTGTATATAGTCTCATTAACATTTACAGTGGACTGTTATGTCCTATTTATGTAATTTTAGAAATAGGTAAGAGTGTTCACAATAATGTTCTGAGAACTATGAACTTTTTTGCTGTCACAGAATTTCAGAAATCTTTCACTTATTTTCCAAAGTCTTTATTCATCCTGAGTTGGTGTTTTGACTGTTCTTCTTGTGGTGATTTCCATTTTTAACAGTATTTGTTCATCATGGGCTGATTGCCTAAGTTGTCTTTGTTGTAGTCATTTTTTCTCATTTTATGTAGCATCTTACCAAAAGAGCCTCCAAACCAAAATAGAATTAAAACTTAAACTATAAACATACCTACAGAAGTCCTCTGGCAAATGTATATAAAGGAAGATGCTCAGGAGAGAAATCCTCACCAGAGAAGAATATGAAATTTATGAAAATCCAAACAGAATTTTTCTTTATCCCCTTGCACCCCCTTATTTATAATAATTTGCTAATGTGCTACAGGGTACAGAAATTACATATATGTTTTTGTCAATTGGAATTTAGTTGCTTTTTATTAGTACTGGAGATCAGGGAATGAAGTTTGTGAAGGCTAGGGGAAGAATGCCGTATTTCTGTTAGAAAGTGGGCAACTGATAAGAGACTGACAAGTAAGGTGAACTTCTAGCTTTGTAGCATTTGTTAAACTGAGAAATATGAATCCCAGAGCAAATACTCATTTCCAAAGCACAGGGAACTTAAGGTTATACTTGGTTATACTTACGATGAGTCAACACTGGCTTCCCTAATGCCAAAGTACAGGTCAAGGAACATCCTCATGGATAAGAGATTAAATGCAGAAAGCTTGCATGTATTAGGAGCTGAATAAATGGATTAAGTATCAACAGATGTTAGTTTAATTACAAGCAGGCTCCACTTGCTGTGACTGAAATTACGTGTTCAGTGCATTACAGAACAAGGCAATGGCCTGGGCTTGAGCCATCTTACAGTGCATCAATAACACATTCCTAATAGGCAGCGATAATTTGATAGCAAAGGCTCCCCCCTCCTCACAGACCTTCTCTTTCATCTTGCAGTTTGCAGGCTCCTGCTTCCCAAAATGGCTCGCCATCCCTTTTTCAGGCAGTGAAAGGTGATTGAGGTGAGGGGAAAGCCCATGCCCAGTGCCTGTAGTAACTCCTAGGTGTCTTGAATTAGAATAGCCCAGGCAGAAGAGGTTTTATATATATATATGTATATATGTGTGTATATATATGTATATGTCCATTGACAGTGAACTCTTCCCTCTCCCCCAGCCCTTTCGTATCTTCTTTGATAAAGAAATATCTTTCATATTTTCTTCAAATTAGTTAGTCTGTAAAACTTTTATTTGATATTATTTTTTTTTCCAGTGCACTGGGTGTAATTTCTTCCAAAGGAGGCTTTGCTATTTTTTATCTTGCAGTTAGTTTTAAGTAATTTGTTATTGTATGTCTTTGGGCAGACTCTTGCTTGTGAGGTGAGAAGGCTATGAAATGTTGGTTAAAAATACACTGATTTTGTCTTACTGAATTAATTCCAGGGTTAAGTTATCCAAAAGAGTATGAACAATAGTTTCAGATGAAACATGAAAATAGGTTTAGGATGTAGGTAGAATATCACCTCTTTGACTTGGTAACAGTGAGGCAAAGCAGTTAGAATATTTAGCATACAAATCATCTATGATGTTAAATTTTAAACATAATACATAGTTATGTGAAAGGCTAGGAATAATGTTTTCATCTGTAGTCTTGAATATCAAGCAGAGTAGACCCTTATTAGAATATTTTTTTTGTTAAGGTAATTATAAAATTGAGGTGTATCTCTGACATTATTGAACAGAAGATGTCTAAACCACGTTCAAAGTATTCAAATCTGAAACAAGATTTTTATGAGTTGAAATTACATATTGATGATATTTATAATTCATCACCAATGTTCTTTCTTCTGGTTGCTTTTATTGCATTGGCTACCAGTAAGTCTTCTGTGCTATATCAATATAGTGTGTCAGAAGTTACTGATGTCACAATCATCTGTCTTCACTAAGCTTGTATAGCCGGTATACTTAGACCTGCTCGTTGTTTGTGACATGAACATAATACTGCAGAGATTTCAAAAATCCTTCCACTTCATGTAGATCTGTTATTCACAGTATTCACTAAAAACAGACCTTGTAATTGAAATAACATTCATTTTAAAAAACAGCTATCGTGGAGGTGGCTATCAGTGGATCCCTGTTACGGCATTTTATTTGAAAACCGTCAAATATCTTCCAAAAAATCCACCAAAGCAAAACACCACAATTAATTTTGTTAATGTCTAATATTAATAAGGTAGATTTTGGACAAAGGAGGGCTTATACATTGGCATTTGCAAACCGTTTGAAGTGTCATTATGGGAAATCATCAGAAATCAAAATGTAGTTCTGATTCTTTTAATATCCTTTTAAAAATCTGCTTTACATCATATTCATTTTTACATTTGGCTATACGTGTATTAGTGAGGCTGATCATCTTAAGTCATGATAGTGAGTCTTTTATTTTTAATTCAAGTTACGGAGTAAGAAAAATATGATTAATGTGTGTCTAGATTTTTGTCTTGTCTTGCCTAGAGTGTAATTTATTAGTAATAATGGCTTGTGTCCATGAAAGTTCTAGCTTTCTATTACAATATGGTTCAGATTTCGTTTCCCAGAGTTGATTTAAATATTCATTAAAAAATGCTAAATTAAAATAATATTTGAACTCTTTTAATAGTAAGTGTCTAACTCTGAGTGTGGTATTTGACATTTGGGACTTCCCAAATGAACTATGCCCACAGACTGTACATAGCTACTTAAGTATCGATAATAGCCAAGGAGCTTAGATTTGGGGGTCAGAGCTGTGGTAGTTTACTATTCCATCTGATATAAACTAATGCCTTTTGCATATCCTGTTATGGGAATTCAGATGTTTTCTTTCTGTCTCAGTAGAGGTGCGTGGAAATCCCCCTTCTCTTCTGCTGAACTGGGTGGAATTTGCAGTTGTGGTTAGTGGATGCAAAAGAAGTGCATGAGGAGTGATGGCATCGATGGTGGTGGCAGAGACGAGTGAGGGGAAACAGAGTACACAGAAGGGGAGAAGAAACTCAGTCTGATCAGATTGCAATTTGGATTTTGCATCTTGTCTGTGGGCTTTATGTTCCCAATATCTGAGAAACCATCTCTTTCCATATCAAAATGCAAGCAAAACTGAAATTCAGGAAGGTTTTTAAGCTTCCCTTCTAGAGCTGTAAATGTAGCTTTTGTACTTTTTTTGAGGGCATTTGCCATCTTCTTTGCTAGCTTTTTGCACTTTTAAAGCCATCCTAGCTGTGAATTTGTTGTGTCTAAGGCCATATGTATCTGTGCTTCAAGTCCAAAGTACTGCAGAGGAAAAAAAATAACTTTTCTACTGTAAGGCAATGTTCTCATACTTCTACAGAACAGGAAGGCCTTTTTACTGACCATCTTTCAAATTGCCCCTAGCCATGGAAAATTATCATTTGCAGAAGATTTGGGAACTCCCTGAGCTCCACAAAGGCTACAGCTCTTCTCCAAATTGCATTAATTTTGGTTTAGGAGACTTGTGTTCAGAAGGGTTTTATATGAAAATTGCCATCATGGTGATCTTTGCTTAAAGGTGTTCTTCCTGTTTTCCTGTTGTCATTTAGTGTTCATCTATGCTCACTTGTACTTTCTTACTGGGGAACAGGTAGATGTGACAGTCCTGGCTCTTTCAAGTGAAGTGGAGGATCAAGCATTATCTACCTACAGTTAATACTTTATTAGTTGTAGCCATCTGGCCTCTGCATGCATGGCATCCCGATTTCTGTGTGTGTTTTTTTTTTTTTTTTTTTTGTCCAGAGTGTGCCTGGGGGTGATGGGTACAAGTAAAGTTGAAGTATGACGGGGTAGTATCTGGGGAAAGCAGAGCAGATGGAAAGAGGGAAAAGAGCTCTTTTTGAAGAGCAGGATTGGTTTAGGTTTTATATTAAATGTGCCAAGTGAGAAGGCAGTGTTTGAAGTCTTGCATAGTTCAGAAATCTATCTTCGCTCTTTGTTTGTAAAATACTGCAGTAAGGTCATCCAGATTAACAGACGTTATTCTTAACTCAAGTGATAAGTGTTCTATGATTCAGGTTTTGAATGAAATACATCCCAGTCCTAAACTATTTTCGCTCATGTATTACTTGTTAGTGTTTCAGTCTGTTTTCAGACCTTCTGTTTGCAGGCACAAGTGACATAAACTCAAAAAAGTACAACATAAATATTTGCACATGTGCATGGCATAGGGATAGATGTTCCCTGTGTGAATATTTTGAATCTATGCTCAATTTACATTTGTCAGAGAAGAATACAAATATGTTTTTCTTTTCCATTTCTCATCTCACCCACGCATATTGTGAATGGTATTTCTTCTCTGTGATGGTATTTCATCTCTTTTTTTTTTTTTTTTTTTTTTGAGCTCTGGTTGAAGGGCAAGAAGAGTTAAGTGCTAGACACTTAACTATTTAGCAAGGTGGCTCTGAGAGAGCACTTTGGCTCACAAAGAGACTCAGTGTAAATCCAAAAGGATGCAGGTAATTGTACTGCAGAAATAGCAAAACTAGCAAATATTTTTATGGATCTATGGATTTTATGTTCTAACTAATGAGTGTAGAAAATAAAAAAAATCTTTGACTTTTGTTTTGTTTGTTTTGTAATTTTCAGACAAATATGTTGGAATGGGGAAGTAGGTGAAGAATAACTTGGTTAGACTCATTTGATGTTCTAGGAGGCAGGGTAGTGTGAGTGAGGAACCTCAGTTGGGAAATCTTTGGTTTTGGAAGAGAATGACCTTAGCCAGCCTGCCATGAGAGGAAGACTTAGTTCTTGCAAAATGGATTAAGGGCTTAATTCTTGCCACTTCATTTTTCATTTGTGTTTGTCTACAGACCAACTCTGAACATAGAACGTAGTTTGTTGTTGTTTTTATCTTCTCAATTGATTAGTTCGCTGGGAGTTGTAAAATGTCTGAATTCGATAGTTCAGCCATCAGACACTGAAGAATCATCCCCAATCACAGATCTGTAGTCTTGCAGAGTAAGCCACAGTGATGTGCTGGATCCCATGTTAGATGGTTCACTACAAGAAATATCTCCTAGCAGCTTGAACTTTATATATAGCTCCATTGTATATTAGTAGCTAACTGTAACTGTTAATACATTTCATCTTTTGGGTAGCATCCATAGCATTACAGAATTTTATTTGTTAAGGAGTTGAACTAATGCTTTATGGGGTAATGTTTTTCTCTATGAGGTGAGAATATGTGCACAAAAAATTGCTTATGAAGTAGTTTATTTTGATCAGTGTTCTATTGTTTTGTGTTCATTTTAGCAAAATAAACATGGTAGATCACATTAAGTATGAATTTTCTGTTTGTTTTCCAGCATGTGCCATTTTCCCTAATTTTCAGAACACAAATCTCATCTTGGAGAATATGATGAATTAGATTAGTCAGGTTGTAGTAAATATCTTTCAATTATCTAGCTTATGTTTTGCAAGCTTCGGTAGAAACAATCATCTGTTTTGCTGGAATTCCCACTCAAAAATAGTCCATAATACTTTGTCTCATCTGTACTGATCACTGTGTAAAATAAATTAACTCTCATACATGCCTATTTCAGAGAAAAATTGTACTAAATTATAGTCAGTGTTATGCTTCTCTTAACTTCTCCCAGTCAAAATATGTTTTACAATGTCATCTGGGTGGCAGTCTTCCTGGAAACTTTCCTGTCAAGATTGCTGTGATAAGGAAAGAGGTCTGAATATCAGTATTCTTTCTTAGGGTCTGTATTGCCATCCATTGCTGTTCCATGTAAGTATCTTCCACCAGAAGGCTATGGCAATGAAGTCCTTTGATGAACTTCACAGAATTTTAGGCTTTCTATTTCAGGTTGGGTGTACTTGGCCTCTCTCAGCAGAGCTCTTCCGAGCAGGCATAAGTAATTATTCCCTGTGCACTCACTGATTGCTTCTACTTTCACATGCCAGGGTGATGGAGGAGTTTTTAAGGTCTTTTTTAAAATTTAGCTCTTTCCATCTCTGTCCTGACTCAGGGCTGCCCATATTAAGTTTCCCATAGGTGGGCTGCACTGCTTTTTGTGAAGCTGGCTTTGTTGTAACCAGAGGATATAAAGAGACAGGACTACAGACCAGTAGTATTCTGCAAAGACAGGCTACAATGTTATGGTCAAAACTGCTGAAATAGGAGCCTTGGTAATAGGAATTGACTGTATGCAGTGGGACAGACAAAATAAAAGGAAAACTGAATTTCAGAGCCATAAATTTCTTTATCATTGAACTAGATAGGAGATAGCACTAAAGAGTGATGATTAAAAAATGATTTCTTCCTTAGTTTATTACTTTATTCAAAACCATCTTCTTAGGTAGACTAGGGAGTTTCAACATACTTTTTTTTCTGAGTTTTCTCTGAAGCACTTTCAATCACATTGCCTCAGACTTAAACTGCTCCAGTGTATGGTCTCTCTTACCAAAATACAATTATTTTTAATTATAACCCTCCTGTCCAATTTATCGTCTCCTTCCTCTCTCTTGTCCTATCCTGACTTGTTCCTTTTTTTGCACTTTGTGGATTTTCTATGTTCTCATGCTTTCTGTATAACATGCCCTCTAATGCACACCAAACAAGGCCTCAGGATCATTTGAGTTAAAATGCCTTTCCGTTATAAATCTCTCGGTGAGCAAATGGCCGATTATCAAAAAGTGTCAGTATTGCTGAATATAGATCTATTGCAATAAAACAAGAAGTTCATGTTAGGTACAGATGGAAATTATGCATTGCCAGAGTGAATGTGATAATGGACTTAATGTCTGCCATGGGAGAGCTGGGGTGAGACCTTGCTACAGCATTTGTGACAAATCTAAATGCTGAGTTTTATTATCCATGTACTATTTCTATGTCTGATTTAGCTTGTGGTAAAATGAGTTAATTTAGCGTAGAAGAGGAGAGTGGAATACTTGCTTGCAATGTGAGCTATAGAAATATGTGACTGCATTTTACAAGTTGCTGCCGGTATTGTGTTAATTACTAAATCTCATATATGTTGTGATTTCTAGAGCTTTATTTTCTACACTTCCAAATATGACAAAATTGTGGTGCTACAGGTTTAAATTAAATTAACTCATGCTGTTCTCTGTATTCTTGCAAATTCTGTTTCACATTAGCTTACTTGTAGATGATGATTGACATTCTCAGTATTTCCTGTCTTGCCTGTGACCAGCCTTTTAAGTTATTTGTAAAGCAAATTGAAAATGTTGTAAATAAGTACATAGTAGGCAGTATTGCATTTTTGTAATATCCAAATCAGATTTTTTTCTTTCATAATAATCAAGAATAGCATTCTGGAATAAAATTTGTAGCAAGTCTGTTAAAGTTTTTCTTTAAAAAATAAATATTTATAAATAAATGTTTATTTATATATAAATTAGTAAAGAAAATTCTGCATTTCAGAACACATTGAAAATCAATTAATGGAAAAATATCTATGAAGCTTTTAATAATGAAACTTGACTTTTTTTTTAAATCAAGTGTACAATGATTTCATGTTTTCACTGTAAATGAATATGCAGTCTCGAATGAATTTGGAGGTTTGATTGGAATAAAAGGGTTATAACTTATATAAATGAAGGAAATCTGTGATATTTATTGATAATCTTGTATATGTTTAGAGTATTAGGATGACAAAGAGAAGCTAGTGCTTTAATAGTAGGGCACTTTGCTAAGGCTTTGTTGTTCCATCATAATTTCACAATAAGTTGTGGTGTTCTGTGTTGCTGTTCCACACACAGAATGGCATGAACTGATGTATTTTATTTGTGTAGTTAGGTTAAATTGCTTTCAACTTCCAAAGAGATGAACAAAAATCTTTTGTGTTTTTCTATTAAAAATGCCATTAGAAAATCTTGCTTTTTTGAGGGAGTGATTAAATTTGCATTCTCTCTTTACAACATATTAAAATTTTGTTGCTTGCTCATTGTTAGACAACTGACATGTGGCTTGTTACCAGAATTTTCATTTAGCTGAAAGCTAATAAAGCTCATTTCTTGAACAGTTAATGGAAAAGGGCCAGGCAGGACTAGTGTGCTCCTGGAAGGTGCCAGTAGCTTCCCATTGATAAAAAAATAAACCAGGTTGACACTGTGCCTCTGTCCTGAGGTCACTGATTTCCCATGGGTTCATTATTTCTTCCTACCAATTTTGTTACTTAGCTCCAGCCATGGAGCTGCCTTGAGTTGCTCAGAAGATGTTGAAGCCTCTGAAGTGACAGGTTTGGCTACTACGAACATAAATAATTGTTTTTGTGTAGGAAATGGGTAGTGAAGGGGGTTATGAGCAAACGATGAGAATGTTTACAGTTCACGAAACAGCTGAAATGATGGCTGTATGAAGTAGAAGATAGGGTTTTTTTGTTCGTTTGTTTGTTTTTTGGTATCTTTCTGAAATATCAATGTTCACTAGTCATGTCTTCTCTGTGGTTTTGATTTACAGTGTTGTAAAGGAAGGACTAAGTGCTAATGACCGAAAAGGTAAAGCTGAAAAGTTACCTGAGAGGAGATGGCAGATTCATACACAGGATGCTCTGTTAGATTTTGCAGATGAATTGGCCTTACGTTGTTAAACTCCATTGTTTAAAAAGTGGTGATGAAAGAAACCTTTGCAAAGATATGAGGAGGTAGAAAATGCAGAAAAAAATGGTAAAAGAATAATCAAAATAAAAGACAGTAATATTAAGGCATGCAGCTGACAGTATATTTAGAACTGTAGGCATAGTTGCAACTTCTATTTTCATTAAAAAAGATATGTAGCTATACTTATCAATAGGTTTTAATACTGCTTCTGCCAAAGATAATATCAAATACTAGTAAGCAGCTACGGATTATTGTTGATTTTAATGACCCCAGATGGAGCCAGATATTGATTAAAGACAAACTGCTTATTAGTGTTTCTCTCTGAGCAGAGTATTTCTATTCAATAAACCAAATCCAAGATGAGTATTGATGCATGTATCCGTTGCAGTAATCATGCAAATTAGAGAAGAGCCCAAACAGAAATTATCTGAGAAATGTATCTGTGTGCACAGTGGTGTTTTTGATTGGATTTGCTTTATCTTTCTAGTGGCTTAAGCTGAAATCCTCGATTTTAGGGAGCAAAATGTGTGCATGCTCATTTTAAAGAGTAAAATATAATTCTAACTTAGAATTCCAATTAAATAAAGTTACCTATCTATATATACTTCAAAAATATGTATTCTAAAGAAGAGATTAAATTTGCAGCCAGTGAGAAAGCAAGATTGTTGTATACATGCAAGGCGGGGGTCAGGATAATATTTTAGATATGATATTTCAGGAAAGCATCACTATAGATCTCATACAGATTTTAAGACAGCAATAACTATTGCTTGTTTCTAATATAATCAAAATATTTTAGATGGAGTTGGAAAATTTTGTGTTCATTTTTCTTTTTCTTTCTCTCTTTTTTTTTTTTTTTTTTTTTTTAATTTATTATGAGACCAAAGTAGAAGAAATAAGAACTGATTGTACAATACGTATTACTTCATGCTATTTGGTATTTTGCCATTGAGATTTCATGCCCTGCAGGGATTAACCTATCTGTCATTATGTGACATCTGACATGCCTCACTATGAATTATTGTAACTTGCTATATCTTTGCTTTTTTTAGTTAATCATAGAATCAGAATTCAGAGACAGCAAAACACTGTTGGATCATTCTAGCAAACTTTTTTTTCTTCAGGAGAGCTATTTGGGAAATTTCCTAAAACAAATTTCTTCTTTGTCAGGAATTGCCAATTCATTAAGCAGTACCTCTCCTCTCTTCTTCCACAGAGTAATATCCACTTCTGTGAGTTTCTAATGAAGTTCAGGTAGGCTTTCATGGCAAACCTGCTTTTCAGTTAGTTCAACAGCCTACCACTAATGTGTGAGACCAGGCAACTGTGTTTTGCAGCTGTTTAGATTCTTTACTCATCTTTGGCTTCTTGCTTCCCCATTGGTCTGGACGTTGATTTGGGTTCCATGGCTAAAGCTGATGCCCAAATTGAACTCCAAAGCTCAATTTAATTTGCAGATTTCTTTAGGAAGTGATTGACAGTGGACCTTTCTCTCTCACCCCTACCCCCCACCCTCCTCCCCCAGTCTAGTAGTATTTTAAACAAAATGGAAAGTCATACTTTCATATCTCTCAGTAATACACCTTGTATTGGTTTTGGGGGTGGGGTTACTGAAAAAAAGATAACATTTACTATTTCTTTAATTCAGATAACATCGATTCACTTAATTCTGTATGTAATGGGCTTCCTCTTCCTGTTTGGCGTATTCTGCACTTGAGTTATCTTTTTATAGGGTCTTCCGCTTTGCCGTAATCAAACAATTAATCTCTCCTAATCTTGACTAAGACAGTTAACTTCATTCCACCAGCAATATACTCTGTGAACTACCGCCAGTGTTTTGTTAGTATTCTAGCCGTCCAAAACTAAAAGCTTATATCCAGACTCAATGGCACAAGAGATATATACACAGGGCTATTGGAGTCTCTTTAGCTGAATGCCAACTTACATAAAACATGATTTAAATGTAAATAACATTATGGAAAAAGATTACACAGACCATGTCACAAGTTTGTATTGTGTAGTGCTGATGAATAAACAGTATAAGTATCCCAAATGAATGAGCTTTTTTGGGGGGTTGTGGTTTTTTTGAATGCTTGTAAAGGTTTATGTTCTTGCACTGTGAGATCACGACATTTGCTTGGTATTTCTGTGAAGAGAAAACCCAGTGGTTTGAGGTCACTAGTTTTCTAGAGAACAAATTGATGGGAAAAAGTGCAATTGCCTTGGAACTAGCTTACATAAGAATAAGATACATCAGGATGGTAAGCAATGTGGATAACTGGTTTGCTGCCAAAAATATGTAGTGTTAATGTGTAATCATGCTACAGAGTTAGTAGCACATCTCAAAAGGCTAGGAAGAGGAAAACAATCTGCTTATTACAAAACAGAATTAGATAAAGTCAGTCATCCTTCCTGACATACTACATGAGAACTTTCAATCTCCAGATAATGAGGTACCCAGAATTTACCATAGTGATAAGATATGCTTGAAATATCGTATAGTTCCAGCTACTCTTAATTATTAATTTGGACTGATCTCTAATTACACGAGGCATCCAAGCATGTTGTCAGACTACTTAAAATATATTGATGCAAGAGAGTGGATGGTGTAGCCTTGATTGTGTGCAAGCACATGTACATGTATCAATGTATTTATTTTTTTTTAATCTTTGTTAGAGAGATGTTCTTTGGATTTTGTTTCTTTGGTGGTGCTGCTAGTAATGTTTCAAGAACAAAAAGGAAAGAAAGAGTTCCAGGAATAGCTTAAGTGCAGAATGCAGAATTGATTTCTGCTTATTATAGATGCTCTTGCATCTGAACACCACTACCTCCTCTCCCAAAATCCTATATATATATATTTTTTAGTTTCTTCAGAAAGTAGTCATATGCTTCTCCAAAGTCCCCTGAGATATATCAATAGTACAAACTATTAGGTCCTTGAGTCTTCCTTCAGCTATACAGATGCATAAACGAAATTGAACCATTCTTGTCACAGCATGTTTACACCTAGCTGAGTTTTCAAGATGATGTTTGTGGCAAGGTGCTTTGTGTCTCCATGCTTGTGGGCATGCCTTTGGTGTGGAGGAGGAAAGTGTTTACTTCTCAACTGTATCCAGAAGAATCAGAGAAATTGCTGTATTCTGGTGACCAGCATCTTAAGTGGGTGACTTGGAATACTTGTAGAGAAATGGATTGAATGGAAACATGGCAAGAATAGCACTCAAATCATCTTTTTAAATTCATTGTCCCAGTGTTTCAAAGAGTAATTTTTTGTCCTTTAGTTGTTTCTCCTATGTGGATCTATACTAGGGACAAACAGGCTAGTTCACAAACACTGAAATTATGGCAGTGCTAATTTACTGTCTTGTTTTCTTGTTTTGGTACTATATTCTTTCAGCCCTGATGCTTTGTGTTGAAATAATCTTAGACTAGAGTTTGACTCTTTCTCCATTTGTACCAGCAGATGGTCTTACCTTTAAGATGCACAGATCTGAATTCAAGAAATGTGGTTGAATCTCTTTAAATCTGTATAAACCTAACAGATAGAGAAGAATTTGACTTTTTGTTGTACTTTGGTAAATGGAAGTTTGCCCAACTTAAGGGCTTTAGGATTTGGCTCAATATTTATTTTAAATCCTGATTTCCCAGACATAAACTGTTCTAATGGAAGCATCCAGATATTTGAGAACATGTTACAATTGTATTTTTGTGTGCTTCAGATGTGCTTTAACTAAAAAAAAATAGCAGATGTTTGAACCACGAAGAGTACTTTTCCTGAAGCATATGTTTCCCATGTTGCACTAGCGTGGTATGCTTACCTGGTGGAGATACTTTTTATGGTTTTGAGAGGAATTTTTTTCTTTTCCTCCCTCCTCCACTGATAAAACATCAGAGGTACAGAATACATCTTTTTGCACTATTCTGAAACTAAATTTGGTAATCAAAGTTAAAATGTAATGTTGGACAGTCAAGAATACCTCATTTTATTCTGACTTAAAACTACAGACTTTTCATTATTGTGTCTGAGATGATCTGCCATTTTTAGTACTGTGTGTAGCTTCTACAGTCTCAGAAGTGTTTTTTCTTCTGTGAAATAATTACAGGTGGCTAAAGTGGAATGTTTGGGTACCATTAGCACCCAGGTTTTACCGAGATTAAGGACTTCTCTGAGTCTAGAAGTTTTGATCTTGAAAGAAGCATTGATTTAGAGCTGGACTGCTAATTCTTGGCCTATATATATATATATAATTATTTTTTTAAATGCAAAAAACTTTTAGATGTTGAATTTGGAGGGAAGTGATGTTTCCTCACTCACAGCATCTGAAGCTAATTTGAAATCTACTGATTCTGCTGCCTGCAAATAAACTGAAAGTCTAATTTAACATCTGGGCAGGGTATTATTTTTGGAAATCCTGAGGACCACTGAAAAAATGGAGTGAAGGACCCACTTTTCTTTACTCCTCTGCAGAGGGTTGTTGGAGAAGAATGGAAGCTTTCTTCTGAAATGTCAGATTTATTACACAGAGATCGCACAAAAAAGGGTGGGGGGCAGATTTGGATTGCCAGCTTTTCCTAACCACAAAACAGGATGTGCTCCCCTCTCCCTACCCAAGGACTCAGTGTAATAATCAAACCATTCATACTCATTTCAAACAGCATTTTAATACTTGCCTTTTTATTTTTTTTTAAGCTCTTCAAATATTTCTTAGCTACAAACTGATAAATGGCTTTTGACTTACCAATTTTCAGGAAAATGATTGCATTTTTGGCAGGAGAGATAAACCAAATTAACAAAAATGTAGAAATTGAATTATGAGCCTGTCCCATAGTCACAAATATGTTGTGTGCTTTTAGGAATCTGGAATTAAAACTCTAACTCTGTATGGGCAAGCACATAAAGCCACTTCACTATCTGTGTATCAACAAAGGCAGCCTTGTTGGGCTGTACAATGCATGAAGCTTCACATGGTGCTTCAGAGTTTAGAAGTATTCTTATCAAGCTCAACTCAAACTGTCTTCTAGACAGGAAAAAACAAAACAAAACAAAACAACAACTTTCTTCTTCTTGGATTATGATGACAGTTCCCATTTTGGGCCGAAACCATTCTGTATTTGGCTTATTTTAGAAGTGCTTTCTATTCCATGCACTTTGAGCTTGAAGAAACAAATTTACCAGTTGATTTTCTGTGGATTGAGAGTGAGAGAGCTTGGCATGTGCATTGTTGTCTTGCCATGGAGCTGAACTAAAAGCCTGTTTGCTTTACAGAACTTATACCCACAAATAGAACAGCATTCACAAACATTTTGAGATGGATCATATTTTATATTTAATATTGTTTTTTCAGGGTCACTTAACATGGGACAATAATATTTCTAAAGGACAGGTTACTAGTCTGTTGTTCCTGTTTTCAGAAATGCTCTGTATAAAAGTTTTTGAGTCAGTGTGGTTGACCAAGTTACAGCAGTTTATGAACAAGCAATGTATTTTGTCTGATGTACAAACAAGTTTAGCTACTAGATTGTGGTTACTGTTAAACTTTGTTAATTCATCTGCTCTGATTGGAACGGTGCTGGAAAAGAGGACAGAACTGCTTAAAGAATGCAGGATCAGGCTATTACTATACTCATTTGAACAAGCTCCGTGTGATACCTGTTGCTTCCTTGAGGCTCAGATAAGCCTAACATCAGATTTTGTCTAATTAACTAGTGAAGACAGTGACTAGGTTGTTTCAGATCATTGTATGATGTTTATTGAAATTTCATCCTTTAATTTTGAACTGTGATTTGGCTGGAATAGCTGGGAATTTGAGGGGAATAAAGCAAGATGGAACAACTGGAAGGAGAAACCTCAACAACTTCTTGCCAGTTTAAAGGATGAAGAAAAAGCACCTAGTGGTTTAGAATGATGTATGAATTTCCTTCTTCTATCTCTGCAAGACAGTCTTCCCTTAAAGGTTGATCCTTTAGGTTAGTGATACCAAAACCAAATTTAAACTAACCTGTTAGCATAAAATGCTAGAAGACCAAGAAATAAAACATATTAATTTCTCAAATATGTGTAATCTTGCACAATTATTTTTGTCTGGAGTGCCAAGAATTTGGAAGTTGAATCATAAATGCAGAAATAAACATGAGTTTTAGGGACGATACAATTGAGAATTTTAAGAAATCTAATATTAGATTTATGATTTCTTATAATGCAGTCTGCTATTAACAAACTATCCATGGACTGATACTCACCCCTTCATCATCTCCATTTATCTCAAAAAAGGATGGCAGTGTTTGGCATGTATGCATCTTTTCCTGAAAGGTGTTTAGACACTGCAGTGGTCAGCACAGCATAAGAACATAAAGCAGGAATTAGTGATGCCATGATGTTTTCAAGCAGAAAATGATGCAACAAGTAAGGGGAGAAAAACTGGAAAAAAATGGTACACAAATGACTAGGGGAGTCATTTTTCCACTGTGAGATTCCCTGTTGCTTCATGTGTTTCCAAGATAATTGATTCTGAAGTCTTTCTTGTATGTACATCTGCTACCACTTTGGAAAAGAGAAAAGAATATATTTTTCTTGAGAGGTTGTGCTCTTTGGACTGCAGGTTAGGAACTTGGATCAACTTGCTTACAGGGCTGTCATGTAAAGGTGGTACAATCAATTCATTTTCTGTTGTTCGATTTCTTACTTGCGTAAGCATAACATTGCACTGTCGTCTCGGCTAGTGAATTTCTCAAGTTCCTGTTCACCCCTTCACAGCCCTTTCCACAGTGTGCTTGCTCCCTGCTTCAGTCATGCCAGCACTGCAGTCATGCCATGCTACCACAAGCACTCACGCTGGTGGTGGCTTGGGAGTTGCAGGGACTTGGTGAAAGAATTCCTTCATCTTTTCTGCTGAGGAAAACACGTGGCCCTAAATACATAGGCATACTCTAACATGATCCATTGCTTTGTTTGTGCATCAGGCATTTTGCATTCATAAAACAGTCCCCCTGTTTCCATGCCAGCAAATTTTAGCTGCTAAATAACCTCGTGGCAGCAGTTGAAGAGGAGACTGCCAAAACAAGGGGGTGATGAGGAGAAATGTTGGTGCCCTGTACCACACAACTTGGGATTTCCTCACTATGGATGTGGTGGGGTAGGGGCCTGGTGCCTTTGCAAACCTCTTTTGGCTACTGGCATGTGTGAGGTGCAGCAAAGGGCAGTTTTAAAAGCAGCTAAAGTTGAGCAAGTTCCAAGGTGATAACTCCACAGCTGTCAAAGCTGAGTGGGGTACAAATTTGTTTTGTGCTGTTGGTGGCAAAGTATGCCTCTGCACTTTGGGGTTGGGTCTTCATCCTTTATCCTTTGAACTTACAACACTGAGAGGTAGTGGCTGTCAAAAAAACTCATCTTAGAATATTTGCTGGGGATTACAGTTGGGCAGGATTTTGTGAGAACTGTTCCAAAATTGGAATCCTGAACATCTTATAAATTTGTACAACTTTTTCAGGGTTGGCATACAATATTTATAGAAAAGTGATATTTTTACTAGTAGACAGTGATGCCTTAAACAAAGGGTAAATACTTGTAGTCATATACTGATCATATCTTGCTGATTATGAAATCATCCGAACTCTAGTTTTCTTTAACGTACATTGATAGCAGGGTCCTAGCCCACTTTATGCTAGAAATTGGTATCATGGTGAGTTATGTGAATTTTGCTGCAGTTATGCTTTTCTTCTGATCAAAGACACTGATGGTGGTAAGGTAGTGGTGGTAAGGTTTCTTTGTTCTTGTTGTTTTGTTTTTAAAATAGTGTATTTTCTTGAGCTACAATGAAATAACTTGGAAGTTTTAGATTCAAAACAATTTAGTTCTCAAAATTCTTTCAGTGGTGAAAAGGAAAATTATGTGGGAACAGTGAATGTTCAAAATGAACTACAATGACCTTTTGAAGTGGTTTATAAGTGGATAGCTAATTGCAGTTACGAGGGAATGTCATACGAATGGATAAGGCAGGAAAAAGTTTCACAGCTGCAGCTTCTATGCCATAAATATTTCAGGCATTATTTCCTCCTTTTTAAATTGAAAAATAGTTCTCATTTTTCTTTGTTTAAAAAAAACAACCAACAACAACAAGAAACACACTGACATTTATTTCAATTAATCCTTTTTAATCGTAAGTACTACTACTTCCTTTAGTAAGGACACTTTTTGCCTCTGCAGTAAATAGTCTCTCCTCTTTCTACCTGACAACACATTAGCAGAACAGCCTTACTGAGTTAGGTATCTCTCAAGCTTGTCAGTGGAAGTTTTCTTTCCTCAGCTTGGTCTTCCCACTTCTAGCTCTTAATGACTTGTGGTAAAGCCAGAATTTAGCTCTTTTTCTAGACAAACAAGAACACTCCTGACAAACTGACTGGCTTCCTCTGTATTCAATCAAAACCCAACATTTTCCTTAGAACATTTCTTCTCTGGAGCTACAAACTTCATCCAAGACTAATTCTGGTCAATTTACTCATAAAGACCATGTTGAAATCATTGGTTTATGTTCATTACTGGTATAAATTTTTGTAGGTCTACTTACAAAAATACTTAATTGACGAGATAAAATTTTATACTAATGGGAGTGCTTGTAAGCAAAGTTACAAGGATTATGTAAGTTTTTATCATTGTTATCTTCATTGTATATAGAACTCTTGTCAGTAAGGGATCATTGGCTTCTCTGCTGAGATTGCAAAGAAAACCACATTTTTTACTTGAAAGACAGCTGGCTGTTTGTATCCTTCTTAAATTTTCAGGATATGTTTAAATCAAATTTAATGCACCCTTCACTTAGTTTTAATCCTTCAGGATGTATACTTTGGCTCTTTCTCAAGAAACGGATCTTCTGAGATTCTCAGTGGACTTATTTCTCTAAATTTGATATCTTTACCCAATTAAAGAGATGCTGGTGGTTTTTTTTTTTTGTTGTTGTTGGTTGGTTGGTTGGTTTGGGTTTGTTATGGTGATAATTTTTTTCTTTAAGTGAGAAAAGTGAACTCTTTTATATTTTGAGAATAAAGACCTATGTTGTGACCCTTAAGTTTATCTGTACCAGTCTTCACGTGTTCAGAACAGGCCTTAGAAAAACAGGTTTTTATTATTTATTTTATTTTTTTTCCTCTGCAACAACCAGTCCTTTCTTTTGTGATTGGCTGCATTGAGAGCACTGAAAGCCACGCTGTGGTGAATCCAGAATCCTAATTTTCTTGATGGGGTGTGACTGCTTTTCTTTCTCTGCTGATGTGGTACTACATAATATAATTGGGTATCTTCAGTACTGTGGCCTGACTCCAAAGAAATACGTAGTCAGACTTTATATTGAGCCTAGATATAAACAGATTAGAATTACTAACTGCGTGGGAAGTTTTCTTCAAGTTAAACTTCTTCTTAACTTCCCACATTCAAATGTTCTTGGACAAGGACACAATGCTTTGTTATATAAACATAAAAGAGGTATTAAATCATTTTGAATTTCCAGTCTTGTTGTTAAAATTTGCCTGGGAGCTTATCAAAGGCCTGGGGGAGTTTCTGCAATTCATAGTTCAGAGGAAGAAAACATTGATATGTTTTCATTACAGATGCATTGTAATGGAGCATCAATCTGTAGAAGAAGACCTCCAATATGTACCAGAGATTTGGCAACCCAAACTGAGTACCAAACATGCATTGCAGAACTCTGGGGGCAGAAAACATGTCTTGAGTGATGTACACAGAAACAGATACAGTTTTAACATGTATCCTGTGCATTCCAGGGAATATCTCTACTCAGAATAAATGCAACGTGTGATTTTCTGTTTTCGTCCATGATTATATGCACACTTTCTGTTTGAAAACTGGACAAGGTCATAGCCCTTTCTAAGCAGTAGGACTTCTGATAGATGTTTTTCACCCAGTGCTATGTAAGTGTTATATTTCAAATGCATAGCATGGATGATGGGCATGTTCAGGTGAAATTTAATTGGAAGTCAGATGGGTTTAATGCCTACTTTTCTAGAATAACCAAATTTAGGGATCAAAATAAATTTGTAGTTATAAGGTCTCCCAACATCTCCCTTGATTCTTTGATTTTTTGGGTTCCCTAGGATCCTTTACACGCATTTAGTTACGTGAAATAGTTTATAAGGCAATTCATGGCATTCCTAAATATATTCTTATAATATATTGAAATTTGACATCTTCACAATAAGAGAAAAATACTTAACATATTCTTAAGGAGGGAAAGAAATGCACAATTCCTCTTCAAACAAAAAATGAATTATTATTTCGTACATGAAATATCAGTTTCGAGTAGTGACTACATGAATGAGGGATTTGTCTCTCTTTTACACAATTGAGATATCCTGGAGATAATTACTTTTGAATTTATGTTTCCTTTGGTGAGCACAGTGGCTTTGTAACACTGCCTGAAGTGTTCAGTCATCACCCAGATTTGTTACTTGCAGTTTCAAACTTCTTTTTCCAAGTGATGGACCAAGAAAGGAAGTTTATCTATCTTTTACTGGAATAAACAATAGTAGAGTTTTAAACACTGCATTCTTATTTGTTACTTCACTAATGACCCTCATATTTCTTAGTGTTAACACCTCTCTGATGTTTAGTAATGTTTATATTCCTCAGAGGCATTTGTCTGGGTTAGTTTTATTGTCACGTCTGTCCTCTGATTCAGGTTTTTTTAGGACTGGTGTAAGTCCTGAAAAAAAGGTGTAAGCAACAGCTGGCAAAAAAAAAAAAAAAAAAAAAAAAAAAAAAAAAAAAAAAAAAAAAAAAAAAAAAGAGAGAGAGAGTTCTTACTGTATCTTATGCCAGTTGATTTATAGTGATTTATGTGTTTTAAAAGACAACAATTTTGGATGTCTTTGGGGATTATTAATGTGCTGAAATTTTTACTTGTAAATTGCTGGGAGAATTTGGCTGAGTTCCTGGTGTCTGATAGCTTCTTAGTGACTGTAAGTTAAGATGTAGATCTGCTTATGGAGATCTCTCTGTCACACAAGTGTCTCCATATCTGTCCTTGGTTGATGTTATTTAGCAGTAGCCCTGTGTGAATTTTGTTCGTCATCTGTGTTCTGTGTTTGCTGTTATTTTTAGTTTGAGTCTTGTCAGGGTTATGCAACTGTAGCAGCACAAGTGGATTGCTCTCTCCGGATGTCCAAGGGGCAAGGAACATGCTTTTCTCATTCCATGAAGATGAATGAGGAACAGAATAATTTCTTTAGTTCCCAGTTACTTTCCTAGAAAGAGAATAGGAATCTTGAAGACAGAAAATAAGCTCACATGTTTAACATTATGGCAGGCGCTGAATAAAATGCCTGAGAAGTTGTTGGAGCCAGAATGAGAACCAGGCAGTCCCCCTTCTGTGGGCAGCTACTTCAGCGGAGCAATATGACATCATCTTCTTCGTACCTGACCAGTGAATACAAGAAGACATCGCACAAAATGTGATTTCTGTGAAAGCTGAATGCTCAAGGTTTTGAAGTCCAGTGTTCTGTCCTGCTTGATGATAACCCCATATATATATATATTTATAAGTACATATAATTTTATAATATATAAAAGTATAAATAAATAAATAAATATATACACAGTCATGTAAAAAAGAATCTTGTTGCCAGCCCCATTTTTGGGTGTCAGAGGTTAGGACTGCTGTTTTCTGAGTAGAGGTTACTTTGGCATGTGTTTATCATGAGGTAGGGGAGCAAAGAGTGTGCCTGGAATGACCACTGTGACAGAAGAGACTGGAAGTGAAACTAAAGAAGTTTCAAAAAGTCATAAATCAAACCAACTAACCAAAACAACCATCAACCTTGAAGCAGATTGATTTGTTGAGTAAGGGATTACTGATACAATATAGAAATATGAAAACATAAAAGCAATGTAAGAAAATAGAAAGATTGCAGTTGAACTTGAAATGAGGTATAATGTTAAGTAGATCTTTCTAATGGCAAAGCATACTGGTGGTGGTGTCCATCATGGTTTTTACTTAATAAATACTTGTATGCTTAATTAAAAAAGCTTATTGACATTGGATTTGTGAGTGAGAGTAGATACTCTTTTAAAAGTCATTATTCTGAGTAAGGTGATCATTGTGGTATGCTTATGCCTGAGGCCTTTTGTTCATTTTCTTTGTTTCAAAGACAGGTTGGGAGTATGCCTGTGTACCGAAGATGCATTTCTAGAGCTGAAAGAAAGAGGGAAACAAGGGCTTCCCCTCTCTCTGTACTCAGTTCCCAGACAGTCTGCCACAAAGTTATAACTGGTTCCAGATGGTTTCTGATGGAGAGAAAGCTTACTGAAACTGCTACTCTGAGAAAGAAAGGGGAAAAATGTCCTAACCAAAAAAAAAAACAAAAAAAGTGTTCACTGTCCAGCAGTCAGCTCTCCTGATGAGCACTGACCAGTGAAAAATGTGATTGTAAACGTGCTGTGAACCAAATGTGTAATATGTATCCGTTTATTGAAGAATTCATGGATTTTTCAAAAAAAAAAAAAAAAAAGTTTGTGCATATCATACGCTAGCTGCATGATGCTGCACAGAGCAGTACTATGTCAAAATGCTGGCTTAGGAGCATGGTGGGAGTTTCATACGTTAACACAGTATTATCAGAAGAGCTCTTTCATGTTGGAGGAGGTCAGGTTGATGCAGGAGGCAGCTTGTCCTGAGCTAACACAGTTATGCATGGTTCTACGCTGCACACTGTAAGCTGCAACCATTAATTCACACTAAAGGGATGATAAGATTACTTGTGTTTCAGTTAACTATTTTGAACAGCAGTGTTTAATTCCAATCTCATCTGTCACAAGTATTATAGTAACTGGAGTTACTCAGAAGTGAGTGAGAGCAAAACTATGCCAGGATTTATCCTTTTTGTCTGAATTTCAGTAAGAAAAAATAAAGTTCCCAGCTAAAGCTCACTGGGCAGTCAGTGTGCCTGCCAGATACTTGACACTATTATAATACAGAGTTCTGGAAGAGGATCATTTTTGGTCACTTTTAAAGTTTTGTTCTTATGTTTATAGCATATCTAAAGTTACAATGAGTGGCAATTGTTTCCTTGTTATTGTAAAGAATTTTGGAGGAAAATTCAGAGCATCTGAAACAAAATAGAATGTGAAATGCAAAAAAGTATAAAAATAGCAAGTTGTAGTAGTATTTCAACTTTCCATTTCCTCTTCAGAAAATGGTAACACAAATTTCTTACAGCCACCAATTTAATTTTAAGTATACTTGTTTTATTATTTTTACTGCAATTGGCCAGTCATGACTGTGTCAGGTGAAAGTGGGAAATCCATACAGACTTAATAAGATTTGCACTTGTGTCTCTGAGCTGAAATGGAGATGTGGGGCTTATTCTCTGTTGTACTTAGATAACTGGAGACAAGAGCGGCTGCTGCATTTTTCTGAGACATTCAATTTTGTGACTATTAAATAATAGATCGTTTTATCCAGTCAATAGTGAGTGACCTTATTTTCGTGGTACATTGTTTTGTAAATAATGCACAGATAAAAGTGCAAGCCATGAACAGCCTCTTTGGGTTTGCTGTTTGGAAAACCAAAGTTTTGAGGAAAAAACAAAAAACAAACAAACAAACAAACAAAAACTATTTGAGGCTTTCTCCTCAAACACACCCCTGACCCAGCAGCAAAGGCAGCAGTAACTGTCACTAAATATCTGAGGACAATTTACTAATATTTTGTGTGAGTGCATATGTATGTGTTTTGGTTGGTTTTAAAGAACGCTGCATGCGTGAACCTGCATAAAAAGAAGGATAATTTTGTTTTCATTTCTTTTCATATTTGTGGTTGAAATTAAGATAGTTTATTACTAGAAAGCAAAAATTAAAAAGCTTCAAAAAATGAAAGCTTTATGCAGATACAAATAGCAGTAAAACGGTCTACTGAGCAGTCTTGGCCTTCTATCATATGGCTATTGGAAATACTTTTTGTCTGTCTGTAGTGTTTTGTTTTTTTTTTTTTTCCTTTTTTCTTTTGTACTTTTGTGTGGTGGTTATCGGATCAGATATAGAGGAGAAAGGAGAACATGACACGGATTGCATGACATATGATCAAACAAGCCAATATTAACAGGACACTGAACATGGTGACTAGTAAGTAAGAGTGTTAGTTGTAAGCATTTTAATCAATTCTATTGTTATCTCAACCCTTTGAGCCCCACGTTGGATGCCAAAAAGGATTGTGGTGGTTTTACCATGCTAGGCAGCTGAACACCACAACCGCTCTCTCACTCCCTTTCCTTAGATGAGGAGGGGAAGAAGTAAAATAAAGAACAACTCATGGGTTGAGATACGGATAATTTAATTAAAGTAAAAAAAAAATAATTATTAAGGAAAGATTATTATTAACTAAACAATTTAACTAAAGGGGAGAAGGGAGGGGGAAAAGGGAAAAAACAACACAAAACAAAACAAACAAAACAACAACAACAAAACAAACAAACAAAAAAACAAAAACAAAGCAAAGGCTATGTGGAAGTGCAGAGGAAAGAAATTACTCTCTACTTCCCACAAATGAGCAATGCTTGACCACGTCTTTGAAGCAGGGCCTCAACGCACGTAGCCGGTGTTCGCGAGGAGGAAGGACGTTTTCATGAGAGCCCACCCCTCCCCTCTTCTTCCTTTTTCCAGCTTTTATTGCTGAGTGTGACATCATATGGTATGGAATATCTCTTTGTTTGGTTTAGGTCAGCTGCCCTGGTGATGTTTCTCTTCTCACTTTTTTGCCCACCCTCTAGGAGGGTTAGAGGGAGTCCTGATGCTGTGCCAGCACTGCTCAGCAGCAGACACAACACTGGTATGATACTACTGCTGTTCTAGCTACAAGTGCAGAGCCCAGCACTGTATGGGCTGCTGCAGGGAAAGGTAACATCCCAGTCAGACCCAGTACACCTTGCAAAATCCTTTATTCAGAATGGTTCTCATTTTGTAAATTTTAAATGGCCTTTTCTCTTTTAGCATTTAATTTTTCTCTTTACTGAATTTGTGCATTGTATAAATGGTCTGTTTTACCACAGTTTGAAATGTTGCTAAGAACATCTGAACTGCTCTTTATCACCAGTGAGAGATGACTTTTTAACCGTAAAGCGGAAACAGGGATGTACATACATGAGGAGGAACTGCAATGGCCTTTTCCCCAAACATTAGACCAGGGGCCACAGGGTCTCCTACAGGTCCCACAGGGCAGGCCCTGTGTCACTGCCCCACCAGGAATGGGCTGGCCAGGCAGGCCTGGGGACGGGCTGAGGCTGTGGCTTCCCTGCAAGTTCTCAGGGGCTTCTTAGTGGAGTCATTTTCTCCAGAACCTGAACCAAGCATTTAGTTAACCTGGATAGTACAATAAAAGGTCTTCGTGTGGTTTTGTGGTGAACTGACACTATAAGGCATTATTTTTTCAAGTTAGAGGTGAACTGTGTATTTTTAGAAAGAAATTGCCTTTATGACTGTGAGTGGGTTACAGCTCAACTCCTGCTCTACCACTGAATGCAGTAATAACACTTCTAGAAAACACCACTGATCATTTGTCCTGTACTTCTGTTCTTATTTTCTGTTTTTTCTAGAGCAAATGTAGTTGCCTGAAGAGTGAGGCCAAATGTGGGACCTACGCCTTGGCTAGGCAGCCTTTGATGTTCAATAAGATGACTGTGTGTAAAACAAAGAAACAAGAACAATTCAAAAACTTTGAATATTTTAAATAACAGAAACTGACTGCTTAATGTCTTACTAGAGGGTGGCACAAGTATAGAGACCTAATAATCATGGCATTAAGACACTTTTATTGACAATTTTATTGAATCTTGACTGTATGTCCTCATGTAAAAATTAACCATTCATTGTGCATATTCATGGACGGTCTTGTAGAGCACCTTGATTTGGAGGAGATGTATTTGTTTCAGTGATTATCTTACTCTAAGTCCATAGATTGGTTCTTGGCACCAGAACCATGTCATCTTGGGTGTACACCAGTGTCTCATTCCCATGCTAAATCTAGGCTGTCTACATTAGTCTGTATCAGTCATCTAAATTAGGTGTTGATTAGGTGTTTTCAGAACTCTGAGGATGTAACTGGTAGAAAATTTGAAATTAACCTCCTTTTTTAAGGAGTGAACATTTTTGATGAATGTTTTTCCTGCCACTGGAAAAGTAAGTAAAAATGTTAAACCAAATTTTAGTCTAAAGGTATAAATCTTTGCATAGCTTTCTTAGTAATCTTGCAGTTATAAAGTTGTTAATCAGAATGCAAACACTATGCAATATCCTGCTGAATGAAGGTAGAAGACATATGACTTTTAGTTCACTGAAGTGATTCCTTCGTGTGCTAATGCACACATTAACATGAACAAATTAATCTAGATGATAATGCTAAGAATGTTGAAAGAAAGTAGAAAGAAATATATAGAAAAAAATCTCAGCACATATTTCTTACACAGAAAAAGGTATAACAAGCATTGTGTTATTCTGTTAAAGTTAACAAAAATGACTTTTTATTAAGAGAAATTCAGAAGTAGTGACAGGATGGCTACTTCTGTCTTCATCTGCCTGTCATATTTTCTGTGGTAGTGGCTTTTGACACTGGCTTACAATTCTAGCTTATAAGTCAGCAGCACTTTGGTAGTATGTACACACTCTTGAAGGCTGTTGTGGAACAGATAGTCTTATCTTCTGAATGGAATTTCTTTTAAAATTTGTGTAGAGTGAAACTAAAATCTTTTATGAAGTTATTTTTTTCCATACCTTTTGAAGATCAAATTCCTCTATTACCACCCTGTTTTGCCCTCCAAGATTTCTTGTTTAATAGATGAAATGCATGTTCTATACAAATTAACCTTTTAAGTAGGAAAAAAAAGAAAGAGCTGTTACTGTAAATGTGAAAATAACAACATACTGCAGGTGTTAGAATTCTGATGTTTGCTTGGAAATACCCAGTACATCTTGAATCTTGGTGGTGAGTCTAAGAATAGTAGTAGATTTCTTCAAGTGTTAAAACATTCTTCTTTGGCTGTCGTATAATACTGAAAATTAAAGTCTAGAACAAAATGTTTATAAGTTATAGGATTTTCTGTTTTTGCATGGTGCATGCTGCAGATATCTATCCTAAGAATGAGTTGAAATTTCCAACTTTATTTTAACAAAAACTTGAAAAATAGTTATTGTACTAGTTCTGTGTTAAAGATACAGTTCATGTTAAAGTAGTTTGAGCAAACATCAGTGTTCCTTAATGAGATATAAATTTGGGGCTGTCTGGGAATCCATTGTTTTTGTTTTTGAGTGCATATGTACAAAGCATGTATATTCTGTAGTCCAGGACATTTAAAAATGACTTAATAAAGGAAGAGAAAATGTAATTTTGAAATATATCTCACTTAAGAGTATGTCCTTTGCACAGAATGTTAGATAATGATTTTGTGAAATCATAGTGAAATGCACGTTTCAGATTTTTTGTATTATAATTAAGGAAAAGGGAATACAACAATGAACGTTCTCTTTTAGTGCTGAAATATTGACTGTTTTTATTGACTATGCCAAGAAGTGTAGAAACAATCTTTAAAATGTTAGTAATCTCTAAGTTCCCAGGTGTAATGTCAATTCTTCTTAATTTCAAAAGCAGAGAAAAGAACTCAATTGTTAATTCTTATGTAAGACTGGGGAAGGAGTGGTTCTTAAACTTCTGATATTAATAGATCTAATAGAAGTTATAGATCATCATGTCAATGATTCTACTCATATTTGGGAGCTTTTTTAAGGCTTTAAGCAGAAATATTTGCTCTAGTTAATGTAATGTAAGAGGAGATATTTTGTAATCAAATTAGCCCTCTTACCTGAGTTATTTTACCTGGGTGAGGTAATCATTGCACGTAATCATTTAGGTAATCATTTCCTAACAAGGTTTATAAAAAATGTTTTACAATGTGTTCTTCACTGCAAGACTTAAGTGTTCAAAGGTTATTTCTGTTCTCTATAGCTCCCCAAAATGTATTGGCGGAGCAGGCTTTATTGATTTTTTTTTCTTCGTGCATGTGTGTATACATACATATGTATTAAAGATATGTATTACATATAGTGATTATAACTCACAATTAGTGAGTTATGAATATATTTACAGATATGGTGAACTGTAAACATCGGTTATCTGTGTCTAATTTTTAATATGATTATGAAAGGTACATGAAAGTATCATAACTTTGTCTTATTTACGGTTATGAGCTAATGACTTAAAGGGAATATTTTTTTTCTGCTATGTTATGCATAAAAAACAAAAACATTTCAAATAATCACCTATGAACAGAGAATTCAATTTTGTGTGTTACAGAGTATTCATTTTCCTCCACCCAGGGGAAGATGATATAAAGTTATAATAAAACTATAAAAGAGCTAATTAGAAAAAAAAATGAATTTACTTATAATATGTTAATATGTTGTATATCAGTAGTTGTTTTTTGTGTCCTTTCACAATTGTGAATTACTGCTACCATTGGAATCTGAACAATATCAGAGTTTCAGAGATGAAAATCCTATTTCCAGAGTTTTCTTACTAGAGGCTGTTAGAAAACATGGTGAGGAAGATTTAAAACATACGAAATGGACTTTTAATGTATGGTGTATTTACCTATTCAAGCCTTGCATTTAGTGTTCTTTTTAGGCAAATCCATACATCTGAAATTAAGAAACTGAAAGCTTTCCAGGATACTAATAAAATCAACACTTTCAGCTTAAGGAGTTTTTTTGTTGTTATTGTTGTTCTTTTAAAAAATGTCTTCAAAGTATTTTTATATTCCTGCAGACACCTATGTGAAAAAATATAAGGCAAGGTTTATATGGAAAAGTATTGCCTGTTAACAGTCTGGTTTATATAGTTGCAGAGAAATAAAACTTTGAGAACACAGTCTCCCCAAGTCTAGAAATAGAAAGCAGTAAATTTAAAGGTAAATGTAGTCCAAGAATAATTCATCTGAAATTAATTTTGCTAATCGATTAGACAATTTTGAGGAGAGGTAACAAACGTAAAATGCTAAAATTGCATTAATTTTGAGCCAGAACTGATAGTGCAAACTGAACAATGTAACCCAAATACACAGAAATTTCTATGCCACCTGGCTTGCCAAGAAAGTTTTTTTGTGTAGGTTCTTTTTCCACTGATGGAATCCCATTGACCTCAGATGGGACTTTGTACTGTGGTGGGCATCTGCTTATGGCTGCCTTTTGTAAAGGAGACCTTTGTGAATGCCAGAGGGAGTGCAGAGGATGATTGATTCATTTGCTTTTTTGGATTATCCACTGTTTTGTCAGAGACATACTGAAGTTGATTTCATGTCCAGTGATGACTTCTTGACGGTTTTGATTATCAGAACTCGATATCCTTTTATAATAAGGTCACCCACTTAAGGGATGAAGTTTAGGGTGAAGTTAAGGGTGGTGGATGAAGTTTACTGCATTTTAGCAAGGCTTTTGATGGTGTCCTCACAGCATTCCTCTGGACAAATTGTCCAGGTTTGTGATGAGCAGGTACATGCTACACTGGGCAAAGAACTGGCTGAATGTTGGGGCGTAAGGGGTTGTAGTGAATGGAACTAGATCTGTCTGATCACTAGTGGTGTGATTCTCCAAGGCTCAATATTGGGGTCTGTTCAACATTTTAATCAGTGATTTGGATGCAGGAGTTGAATGCATTCTTAGTAAATTTGCTGGAGACACTTAAATGTGAAGTGATGTGGAACCTTGAGGAATGAGAAGCCTTGCAGAGGGATCTAGATAGATTGGAGCATTGGGCGTTCAGCAATAGCATGACAGAAACTGGATTCTGTATTTGGGATTGAGTGATGCTGGACAAAATTTCAGATTGAGAGAAGAGTGGTTTGAGAGTGGCCCTGTAGAGAGGGATCTGGGTATGCTGGTTGGCAGTAGACTAAACATGACCCAGCAGTGTACACTGGCAGACAAGAGGGCAAACCATATTTTAGTTTTTACAACACAGTGTAGCCAGCTGTTCAAAAGAGGCAATTATCCCACTGTGTTTACTATTGGTGTGGCCCCACCTTGAATACTGTGTGGAGTTCTGGGCTCCACGATATAAAAATGATGTTAAAATACTTGAATGTGTCAGAGAAGGGCAACAAGGCTGGTTAAAAGGGTGCAAGGCATGTACTAAGGGTTTGTTAAGGTTGAAGAAAAGGAGGTTGAGGGGTACCTCTACAACTTCCCAAGGAAGAAAAGTGGAGAGGGAAACGATCATCTTTTCTCCCTGATATCTAGTGACAGGATGTATGGGAATGGCTGAAAGCTGTGTCAGGGGAGGTTCACACTAGACACTAGGAAAATCTTTACCAAGAGGTTAGTTGGACACCGGAACAGGCTTCCTAGCAAGGTGTTTGATGCCCTGTTCCTGACAATGTTTAAGAGGCATTTAGATCATATTCATAATGATTTAACTTTGGGTCAGCCCTGACAGTTGGACTCAATGATCTTTGTCTAGGTCCTTTCCAGGTGAAACCATTCTAACTTATGAATCTATGTATTTGACAAATAAATTTACAATGCAGAGTGAATATATAAATACACTACAGCAGTTGTTTTCTAATCTTTAATTGTACTAAAATGTGTTTGAGTGTAGCTTTTTGTTGTGGCAGAGTAGCTTTTTAAGACACTAATCTCTTCACAAAAATATGCTAGATGAACGGAGATCACACACACACACACAAAAAAAGATAGGGAAATAGTGAATGGACTGAAGTTAAAAAAAATCACTGCCTTTTTTTTTTTTTTATTTATTTTAATTTATTAATTCTGAGAAATTTATTGATGGTGCACTTTCAAGAGCTTAAATAAACATAGTTGTCCAGGCAATGTGTAGGCAAGAATATTATTTTATTAGGTGGTGCGTGGGTATAGAGATTCTATATATTTGACACGAACTTTTTACCAAGGCATTTATTGATATACCTCCAATAGGAGGTTGTCTAAAATCACACAGTTGCTTTTTTTATGCTTTCACTAATGAAGCTAATTGCTAGGTGCTGTTCAAGAAACATAGCAAGCTCAGTTCAGAAGAATATTATTGTAAGAAGAAAATGTTTATAACATTGTACTGAAATCAAGTAAGCCATTTAATGAAATTAAAAGCTGATTGCCTGGGCCTCTGAAATAAGTGGATCTGCTACCAGAGTGACTGAGAACATTGATCCTTTCCTTTAAATACTGGTGGAAAAGCCATCAGGCTTCAGATCAACCTTGAACCACCTTTTCCTATGGATGCCAAAGAACTTCTTCCCACCCCAAATTAAACTTGCAAACAGACTGGTTTATGGATTTGTCCTGACCTCAGAAGTATCCTTATTGCCATTCTTTTCAAGAATGCCACTAATGGTCATAGCACATCCTCTGCTCCTCTGCAGAGCGCCCTGTAAGTAAGTGCATATAGCAGGGTTGACTGTTCTTCTTCTTAAATACATTCACATTAAAGCTCTGATAATTGCTTACAAAATTCCCTGTGGGATAGGTCCCATTTACTTTTTCTTGGTTACAGGGGTAAGTGTAAGTCATCAGGTGGTCTTTAAAGGCTGTGTCTATAAAGGAAGTTTAAGCATTAAGCAAAAGAAGCAGTCTGCCTGTGTTGAAATTTTCTCGGACAAATCAGAAGTTGTTCTTAAGCGTTCTGGATTTCACACCAAACAAACTTCTATTACACTTCATGGATTTTATTTATTTATTTATTTTTTTTTAAGGCTGGTGGGAGAATCATGTTTAGAAACAGAGCATAGATGCTACTTGTTCTTCCTTCGTGCCAGATGTACCCATAAAGATCACACGTTTCTTGGCTACACTGCAGACATGGGGCGAGAGTCCAAAGTCTTTGTATCAGGGCTATAAGGGAATTGGAGACTTATTCAAAACATTAGTTTGGAAGAAAAGATGTTGTATGGGTTTGTTTGTTAACAGTGAGAGTTTTTGTTTTTGCATTTATAACTAGAATGGAGAGATGTGATGAGGATCAATTAATGCTTAAGTTGTCAACTCAGTGTTGTCAACTCTAAATAGTATCAATACATTTCATGAAGTGGTGACTGCAGAAACTTGTGTGGTTTTTTTTTGGATATACATTTCTGGCAGAACTAAGGCTGTCTTTTTCCTCCCAAATCAAGTTGTTCAGGACATAGCTGAGAAAACAGTGTATTGGTATTAGTTGCATTCCATGGGTGAATGCCATCTCCTAACTCCTCAGCAGTTGCTCTATCTCATGTGAAAGTTGAATATAGCAGGTCTCATAATATTCCAATATCTGCTGCACAGAGGATTTAGAGATACTTCATTTTCTTTATTGTTGTTTTTTATCCTTTCAGTAAGGAAGTCCATATACTCCCCTTTCAGCACAGAATATGCACAACATCCATGTGTCTGGGTTGTAGCAATTTTTAATTCACAATCTCTTCACTAGAATAATTTTGTAAAAGCAAGCAACTGGGTGACAGTAAAATTCAAATTGTTCTTGAATTACATGATGTCATTTAAAGGATAACTGGTTATTTTAAGCATGCTCTAATTTGAAATGTGAATATACTTCATCGATTTTCTTCATTATTTAATGATAATCCCTATTTGTAATATAATGAACTTGTATGTTGTTTCTTAAAGAGAGACAATAAATACCGCTTTATGCATCACTATATATTTTTGTAGGGGATGGTTTTGTGAGTTTACAGGTGAGGAAAGGAACAAGTTCAACTGCCAACTTTGTCCATCATTCCATACAGTCTTTGTACCTTGGATGCATCTTCAGTGCTAAGCTTAAAAATGTATATTACTATGAAAATGCCTCAAAAGTGTACTTAATTTTAATAATTTAAGGAGCAAGTTGAACACTTGCATAGAAATAATTTAAATAAATGGTGACAAATAGCTATGGTAAATAGGAAACTTAAATTGTAAATACTTTGTGCTATTAAATATGATTACCTGACTAAACGATATGTTCTTTCTTTTTTTTTTTTTTTTTTTTTTTTTTTTTTTTTTTTTTTTTTTTTTTTCTCACAGCCTGTGCTTTCCGTTACAATGGGCTCTCCTTTGTCTACCTCATCTACCTCCTGCTCATTCCTCTGTTTTCAGAACCCACAAAAACAACAATGAAAGGTAAGACATTTCTTGATTTATTTTTAAGTGTCTGTGCTGGGCATAGTACCTGCAAAAGCCGTACGTGTGTGGTTTTTTTCCCCCTCATTAAGTGAGCTCATTTGTTATATACATGGATATACATCTATCATGCTATAAACTCGGACACTGCAGTTTCTCTGTAGTCTGGCTTTGGTGTTGAGGGACTTCCAATCCTGATGGTTTCTTTGTTTGTTTTTGCCTCAAGGTGCAACTGGGTACTGAGGGATCCTTTTATGGCATTATTTCACTGGGAATCCTGAAGTGATTTGGGTGAAAAATGAGCTTTCAGAAACCACCCAAAGGCATCTTACTGTGCCCAAGGGCTGGATTCATAGCTACTTTTAAGAATTAAATTTGGTCTTAGATTTTTTCACTCAACGGTGTTTTAGATACTTAAACACCATTGTCATCCTGATCTACATTATACAACTGCCTTAATAAAAATAACAGAAATGCCTTACTGATAGAGATAACAATGTATCATATGCCTATCAAACTTTTACAATTTTAAATATGAAAACAGTTGTGCCAACCTATGAAAACAGAAATTTCTATCTAGTATTACATTCTTGCTCTTTGTAGGGCACCTGTTGTCTGTAAAGGAATGACTTCAAAGTCAGCAGAAATGGCTGTGTAACAGCTTTGAGACTTTAAGAGTTTGTAATCTGTTGGTGAAATTTGTATTCAGGGTACAATCATGTCTTATCAGCTACTGATGTCACTTAGTAGCCTGTTGGATGAGATTGCAGATGACTGAATTTCAAAATACTCTTGCTGCAGGAAACATTCCTGTTTCTGCTCTCCTGATTCTCCTTCAGATTAGTACAAAAAAAGAATACTGCACAATGCTAAAGTCAAATGGACTCATCTCGCATCTTTTCTGATGGAAATAATGTGAAGACTGTCTCTTGAAAAGTAAGTTGGTTCCATGACACCACGAACAAAAAGGAGACATTTAAGAAATTCTAATGCTGACTTTGGCATAATTCTACTCACAAATTCATTGTCACGGATGATGGAAATTTAGACTATTTTAATCAACACAGGTTCCTAAAGAAACAAATTAGAAAATCTAGATTCCAAATATAGTGATGTCTGAGTTTAGAGGGCCTCTATGAAATTCTTGCCCAAATGGTTAGTGTTTTTTCATATGAAGAGAAAATAAATATCCTGTTGGCATACCAGAATGCTCCCCCAGACCTTTCCAGAGTGTTAGAGGCAGTTCTCCTTCTAAACATTCATTTTTGTGTGCCGCTGATCTACTTCCCAAAAGGAAATAAATGTATGAAACTTCTGAGTTCCCTGAGGATAGTTCTTGGGGAGTCTCAAGTTCTAAGTTCTGTTTTAGAGTAACTCTGCAAGCTGTCATCCTTTTTTCTCTTTACTGAGAAGATAGAGAGCAAGCAGAACTTCCAGAAATATCTGATGAACTGTTAATTAATGAGTGGCACACAGTGATGGTACCAATCCTGATTTTCACAAATGGAAGTTCAACTTACGTTGTCCCAATTTTTGCTAGTGTTTTCATTAACCATTAGCTTAAGTAGGAAGAATGATAAACTAAAGAAAACCATCTGTCTGTGTGTAAGGTTTCTGGTCATGTGGATTTTCACCCACTCTATGTATAGGGGCTCTTGTATAACAAAGAGCATTTTCTCCTCCAGGTCCTTGCATGGAGAAAAAAGGCAGAGTTAGATTTGTGTTGTGGAAAGTGTGTACTGGCCTATTCTAGTTATGACAACTCACTGTTTTTCTTTTACTTTGGCTAGGATGGATGCAGATTTTTTTTATTTTTATTTTTAATCTTTGAAGGTCTTACTGAAATTATATCCTGTCACAGTGCATGTCACAGACTTCCTTCATTTAGAAGAGCATCTGTATTGAATTAACCTATTTTGCATTCTTTTTTTGGTTTTATAGTTATTTATATTATGGTTTATAATTATTTCATGTGATTATAATAGCATCAAATGACAGAGGTTTGTGCTATGTAGTTTATATACATTGACTACACCTGAAGTAAAGGTGAAGAAGTGGAAAGGATTTCATGAGGGTAGTAGTATTGCTAGACGTTATTCATAAATGGGATACGAGTTATAGATAGATCAAAGTAAAATTTCCAAAAAGTGTTTACAGTGGGATAAATTTGAACTGGACCAAATTTGGAGTCTTTGAGAATTGCAGTTGAAGTCTTTTGGCAGAGTTAGAGAATTAGTTAGTTGAGAATTAGGGCTCTTTTGAGAGCTCACCTGTTAGCTATAGAGTTCAAATCTCTCACCCCTGGGTGAAGGAGCCATCTTCCCTGAGCACTTCTGTGCAGAAGGGGAAGAGGTCTGCTCAGTAAATGTATTTCATACCTTAATTTCTATGCTTCTGTTATGTTTCTCCATATTCTTTTACTTCCACACATCGGTCTTAACCCGGTTTCTACCAGTAAATCTAGGAAAATAACATATTGTCTTTTGGCCAGGACCCATACCAATTGGGTGGGCCAAGTTTATGTTGACTGTGTGGAGCCAGAAAAAAGAGAGCTGAAAAATAAATAAAATAAGAATAAAAGGTAGGAAATCCCACCCTAAGTAAGGGTGTCAGTCATTTTTAAAGTGGAAAATTACAAGGACAGTATGAGAATGAAACATCTGTAAATGCCCATTAGTGAGCTGAAGCTTCTCTTAAAAGTGCTAAAGGTGACAGCTAAGGGGGAGGCACTCACTGGGGAGGTTGGGTGCAGCTTCCCAGCTAATATGCAGTTACCATGTTGTTTTTGTGTGTTTTATTTTTGCTGCCTCTTCTGTACTATGAGAAGTGACTGACAGGATGAACAGAGCCATTTTCTAGATGCCAAGACGGATTGTGGAGAAACATGCTAACCTTCTACAGTCTAAAAAGTTAATTTGATTAAAACTTCCTGTGTGATTTGATAGACGCTAGTTTGCATCACTGATGGTAGAAATCATTCTTCAGAGGGGATAGTGCTTTCTTAGGATTTTGGATAATTTCCTTATAGTATCTGTCATTGCATTAAGTTGCTCATAAATTTCATGGTATAATGTGCTCATGAGACTTAGTTTCGCAGGTGAGTTCAATATGTCTGAATGTAACCACTTTGGTCCACCATACCTGTCACCTTTTCAAATTTTGTGTGTGTGTGAGACAGTATTTCTTTCTACAAAGTGTGGAAGGATTTTTTTTCCATGTACAGAGGTTGGAAAAGAAAGGGGAAATTATAACTATTTTAACTAAAACCAGCCAAGCCACCATTAAATCAAAGAGTCAAAAGTTAAGTAAAACAAACATTATTCAAAAACAAAACAAAACCACAATGTGCCTATATATTTTACTTCTCTTTTTATTTTTTTATTTTTTTTCTCCACTTTCATTTATTTCCCATAAACAATATTTTTGAATCTTCCCTTCCATTTCTGTTTTGTTAAAATCATTGGTTTTCCTGAAGCCTTTGATTTGTTTGAGTAAGTCTTTTTAATCTTCTGAGCTTTCTCCATTAAAGTTTTCCTTCCTTGTCTTCTCCTGGTTCATTCAAATTCCCAGTCACAATCTCTAACAAACTTTGTCACCTCTTGCTTCTGTCTTTCATCTGTCTTCTGAGTTTATCATCTTACAGTTTGCAGTTACTAAATTTATTCAACTCCTATCTGCCAAGCTTAAGGGTTTTCCTGACTGTAGAATTAGAAGCTCCATCATCTGGAATGGATAATGTCAGCCTAGATTAATTTTTGTTTTGAAGGAAACCTAAACGCTTAGATGCACTGGGGAATAATACTATGCTCTCTGAAATAGTTTGAATGGTGTTTAAAGCTTAGTAATTTTTTCCTATTTTTTTCTTAAGCATTTAATCTCTAAAATACAATTAATAAAATAATATTAGTCCTTTAACTTGGGGAAGAGGCACAGTCTCCTGTCTCTGCATATTTGTTTCAAGATATTACCTTGCCTATTGAAAATACCAACCTCTTCTAAAGAAAATGAAATGTCCTTCAGTTAGATCTGAAATGCTGATTTACTGAAGATTTAGCAGAACATGTTTGGCTACAAGAAGTATTACTTAATTGTCCATGAAGCTAGCTGAATAAGGGAAATTGTCTTTATGAGCTTTTATGTGCAACTAAAAATGTCTGTTTAACTGTCTTGTTCAGCTCTATCTATTATTTATAATCCTTGAAATCTGTGATTACAGAGTTGATTATACAGTGAAATGTACTACTGTGCCTGCAACAATTATAAAAAAGAAGTTCATTGCAAATAATATTTATGTCCAGAAGTACTTCAAAACTTGATTAGACCACTTTTTCAAAGGTTTCTGATGAGAACTGCTTTTGAGGTAGATGCCTGTTTGCATGCATTGTAACACCATGTGATTTCGGCAGTGGTTTTCTATATGAATTACCTCTAAAATCAGCAACTGACTGATTATCTGTTTCATTGGAGATGACACATAGACAGTAAACTTTAAAAAGCTTTTTTTAAAAAAAGTTTAAAAGTCTACTTTCTAACTTCTGATTTACAGATGGTTATATTAGTGAACTTTTTGTTTGCGTCTGATGTCAACTATATAGAGGTCCTAGTCCTTATTAATGGCTTATACATACAGTGGTGACAGAAATAATAAAGCATGACCATATACGTTTGGTCTGTCTTGGACCAGTAGCTCATCAACATTTCTACATAACAGTTTTTTGTGTGGCTTTTCTTTTGTGTGTAACAGAGGTGATTTTGCATGTAGTTAGTTCTGTTAACTTTATTTCAATTCATAATTTCTGATATTCTAGATATCAAAAATAGGACTATGTGGCCAGCCACCATGTAAATAATGATAATAAATAGTTAAAAAATAATAATAAAAAAAATCACGTATGGACTGGATTTTGCTAACTGTTCATGTTAGTTAGGAATGGAATTGCTTCTGAATGGAGATACTGCTCAGCATGCTGAAACTTCTCTCTCTTTGGTACTAAAAATACTAATATAGCACAGATCCATAAAAATGATGTTCTAAAAATGTCTAGATCAATGAAGTGATGAATAAAATCTAAATCACAGAAATGTTTAATTGAGTGTTAATTTAAATGTTGCTGAAACCATGGTAAAGAAATGGAATAGGAGATTGTTTTGCAGATATGAAGGGACTTGTGATCTGGAATAATCTGCATAGAACTGCAAGATGAAGAAGGGCTACAGTGGCAAATTTGGATCACCAAATATAGCTCAAGAGGTTTCAGGACAGCATTGATCCAAATGAATATTGAAAAAAAAAATCCACAAACATTGTTTTGATTTACCTACATGTATATATATCAGTTTAACGCATCTGTCTTATGACCAGTCTTTTTACTCTCAGTTGCACTTATTTTCTGGGGTTTCACACTGACATTAGATATCTAATTTAATATTCAAAGTTATGAATTGGGTCAACCTATATTGTCAGTGAATAGTAATGTGGTGAGTACTATGAGTTGACTGTTTTAGCCTCTACTGAGTCCAAAAATCTTAAAATAGATTCTTAATTTTAGACCTCATCTACATCACATGGTATTGAGATTTCTGAACAAAATGAAAAATTCTTACATGAATATTGTCCAGTAATTGTCATGGAAGAGAAAATTAGTTGGTAACTTCCTAACCATGAATCCTTGCACTTCATGGCTGTGTGGTTTGTTGTACAAAAATATACCTTCTATTTCAAAGCAGGGCATCTACTAATACATCTTCAATTTTAACTTTTCAAGAATTTTTAAATATTGTTTGTGAAAGAATTGCTGTCCAAAGCATATATGCAGAAAGCATTTGAAAATAACTTCAGGAAAAAAAGGCAAACCAACCAAACAATAACGGCAACAAAACAGCCAACCAGCCAACCAACCAAACCCCCCCAAAGCTAAAACACTCACTGAAAGCTGCGTTTAGAAATTTTTTAACAGAATTCCCTTCTCTCATTTGTCCAGTAAAAAAACATGTTCTACTGACGGCAAATTTGTTATTCAAAACTGTACAGGAATACTGACAAAGGAATACTGACACGTTTAAAGAATACATGTATAACATTCTTATGCATTCACTAACAGATACATTGGGCTAGTCTTCAATGTCTGCTACTATGTAATGGTGATGTTTGCAAACTCACTCATCTTTATCTGTGTTGAAAATGTGAGAAAGATCCTTAAACTTTTTGGTGTTTTTAATCCAGTTTGAAACATTTTCCCAGCAGCACTAGTAATGGGATTTGATTGAAAACAGACATTTTGTAGCTAATTTGGGTGCTTTTGAGCATTCTGGTTTCCTTAAAGTACATGCATCAAAGAATGAGTTTGTAAGTTGGAAATACCAACTTTGATTTTGGAAAGACTTCCTCACATGGTTTCTGTTGTCTGCTTTGAACAGAAATTTAGCCAAATGTGCTTAGACGTCTGAAGGCTTAGATGTCTGTTACTGCTTCAGTCTAAGGAGCTGGTTTTAGTTCAAGCAGTTGGAGTTCATGACTGTTTTTACTTTCATCTCTTAACAATTGTATCACCTACTATTAGTATAATATTATGAGGGTATTGTACTCCAAATAGGGGATAAAAGTCACCTGGTTTGACCATCTAGAACTGTAGCTAAAATAGCAGTACCCATTTTGTGCATGGGCTGTATGGTTGACATCCTGTTCTCCCCTGCACGGGATAAAGGCTGTACCTGCTTACTGAATTTTTAGTAGTACTGGCAAATTGTTCTCTGCACTTCAGTTCTTCAGGATGGTTTTCTGTAGTGCCTGCCATAAATTGATAGGCCATGGGCCTAGCCATGCCCTAAACTTGTTGTGAGTTAAAATGTAAAAATTTGCTACAATGGGAAGGACAGAAGATGCGTTTTATGTTTTACAGAGCTTATAAAAATATATTTAAATACAAAATCTTCACATGTTTTTGGGTAGAACAGCTTGAGTTTTCACCTTTTGAGAAGCTTTTCTTCCATGTTTTACCACAGAAATGATTGTTTCTTTTTTTTTTTTAAAAAAAAAAGGAAAAAAAAAAAAAAAGATTTATTACCTGTTACCCTTAAGTGCTCAATAGAAAATACTCTGGGCAATAATAGAGATGCTGACTAAAGGGGATGGAGAGCTGTTTAAGATGTCCTCAGAACTACTGAGTGTCTTTGTAGAAGCCTGAAGAATTGGTATGAAGATTTATTTATAACTTGGAAAATGCTTTTCAGCAATTAAAAATGGAGTTTCTACTGGATTGGGCATGTGTTTTCCTATGGAGGCATGCCAGGCTACTACATAAACATCCTTTGGCTCAAAATAGTGCATCTCGGCTAGGTTTCTCCACTTCCAACATTATAAGTATTCTCACGGGAGTGAACAATGGAGTGTGTTATTTATAATCTGTGGGCCAAATCCTGAAGTACTTATTCATGGAAGTTCTAGCAATGGATGAGTGAAAATGAAGCAATGCCTTTAAATTAACCAACCTCAAAAATTCTCTTGCATCTAATGAGGTAGAGAACTTTCCTATTAGTTATACTCTGTGCTTTCTCACTATTAAGAAAATGTTTTGATATTAAAGAAATGAGATAAAATGCTTTCCAGCTAAGTGGAAATGTACTCACAAGGAGCATTTCACTTGACAGCAATGAGTACGGAAGTCTTGCATCAGTCTTATGTTTCTGCATATGATAAATAATACCTGTACTTTTCTCATTGTTTTGTAATGCTATTCCCAAATAGGCTTTTCCACTCTGAGATGGCCGACTCCAGTTCTTGGATTGTTTTACTTTGTGGCTTCCACAAAATAAATTGTGAGCAGGGACTCCCATTAAGTGGTTGATTATTTGATGTGTCTCCAGTTTTCATTATCACTGTGCTGTCAGGATATGAGTGCCATCAATGTTTTATTTTATATAGCTTGTAAAAGTTACTTTTCTAGTTTATCTTTTGTTGTCTTTGCGCAAGTGCTAAAGTCATTAAAATTTGGTCAATTACCTTCCTTTCCATGAAGTATGTGCAAAATAAACCTTTTACCACTGCATGTTTGGAAGGTGAAAGTGCAAAAATTAGAATCTAATCTAGAAACAATGTGGTAAACTGAGAGAGTTTGTTCTAAGGTAATGCTGTTCAGCTAATGCCATGAAAATCTAAGGAGAAATTTCTGCTGTGAGATAGAGGAAGATGAAAAAGTGTGGTTTAGACCCAGCTGTGTGCACTGACAACAGTGCTGTCCTGAATGTGCACACTTGCTCAAATTTGGGATCTGATGGAGGCTTACTGTGGATGTGAAGAGATTTTAAACTCTGAATGACCTTGTGGCATGGTTTTAAATTGAATTAAATAATGAAATTATAAAAATGGATTTTACAAAATCATATAAAAATAGCAGCATTTTAGGCTGTAGAATAAGAGTATGCATCATGTAATACTGCAATCCTAAAACCGATCAGTCGGCCCACAGATTTAAATGAAAATAAAACGGTGCTGAGTATTCCAGTGAAGAAAGAGTTCAAGAATTTGTTCTGCTTTTTGTACTCTGAAGAGTTAATTTATCTGAGTTAAATTCTGTGCACTTTTTTTAGCTTGTTGCATATGCAAGTGACTATAGAGTTTCACAGTTATTTCTGTGTTGGTTGTGACCAGTGGGGTTGTATACATTTTTTTTGTTCACTGGCTTAAATTTATGTGAATTATTTGTGTATATCTCATCTAGGATCCACGCTGTTGATATACACCTGTGTATGCTGTATGTCGGCAGAAGCTTGTAATGAAGTTGATGGCTAAATGTTATAGCTTTTTTTTTTTTTTTTTTCAGGCAATATACTGAAAAGCAGGTTCAGCCTTCAGACATAGCCAAAGGACATGATTTCCTTGAGCAACTTTCCACTGCCCTCTGTAGCTGTGACAGTGCTTTGCAGTGCCAAGCCAGCTGCTGGGAGTGTGGGAGTGGGAGACCTGCAGCACTCACCTCCCTGCTGCCTCAGCCAGCTCAGCCTCCAACCCAGCCCCAACCCCGTCCTTTCCTATAGTAGGAACAGACCAGCCCTTGAGGCAGCAAATTTCATTGTGCCTATGATACAGTGGAAAGGGATAAAATTATTATTGCTGAGAAAGGGGGAATAAAAATGCCTATGGTGGTATAGCTTCTCGTTCTGTAAATCATTAAGCAGACTGTAGGGAAGTAAGAGGGATATTGTTGAGACTACAGCTACTGTAGAGTCATGTAGAAGTCAAAATAACATTGCAGAAAGAAGGTAAAATGTTGATAGGATCTGGCTGGTTTCAGATAATACTAGAGGGGAAAATCTACATGGAATTTTTATGGAATACTATAAATTGGATGATGAGTGATCTTAATAATCGCACAGACAAATCTTTATTTTTTGCAAATTCCCAAACAGCTATTGACGTGTGAATAACCAACCAGTGTTATTTTAAAACTGGTTTTGGAGGGACTTAGGACGTCAGAGAGAGTGGGTCTTCAGTATTCTACTTCTGATCCAATGTTAACAAAAAGCAGCCTTTAAAGTTTTCTTAAGCTTAAGTACCAAATAAGTTTAGGTAAACTAGATAGTGACTGAAGAGCTTGAGCATTTCAGGGTGGCAGCATTTTTGATTTAAAATGCAGCAACATATCTAGAACTCCCATCTTAAGCACAGGCAGCTCTTAGGGTTGAACTCCAGACCTAACTTTCTGACCAACAACACCCACAAAGAATATTAAGAATGGGATATATTAAGAATAAAAGAGGGATAATCTAGATAATCTGTAAATAAATAAATAAATAAATAATAATAATTATTTTATATATATATATATATATATGTCCTAGAGGTCAGGAATTGTTAGCTTGACTTCTGGCAAATTTTATTTAATCCTTTATTTCATTCCTTTCATCCCTCATCCCTGCAAAGCAAATGGAAACAGAATAAAAATATGTATTACCATATGGATATATGTAATAACGGAGAAGTGTGGCTAATAATACAATAGGGGTGGAATAAGAATTGAACATTGTCTAGGTATGGCCAAGACAAGAGCGTGCTTCAGTTTTGAATACAGGCAGTATTGTTAAATAGTGAAAAAAAGCATAAGTAAGTGCCTGCTGGGAAGGAGGCTGGAAAAAGGAACACTTCCGTACTTGAGAAAGAAGTAAGAATGCTTAAGTTTTAAAGGCTGAATAATCTCCTTCCTGCAAGCGACTGTGATACCCTAGACTGAAGAATGAAAATACTGTGTCAAATGCTCAAAAAGAGAGGGGGGATAATCTTGCATAGGAATTACTTGAAGTTGTATTTTCCAAACTTTAGAATTAATTTGGAAAAGAAGAATAAATAAGTTGGGGGAAAAAAAAAAAAGGTGAAATGAGAATGGCTTTTCTTAAACTGTGTTGTGCTAAACAACCTAGGTAATGTTCAGATTAGGTGAATTCAGGTGAAGTGCCAAGAAGGACTGTGTGGAGCTTGCAAACATTTATACTAACTTACAAGAAAAAGGAAGAAACAATGCATCTCATATATCTTAAAATGACTTATCTGTCATTTATCTATGAGTAATTGTTTTTGGTTTGGGTGGGGAGACATTGAAGAGGGAGAAGGGCATTTTGAGTTGAATGAGAATGCTTGCACACCATCTAGAGACTGTATACATGGTAGAGTTTCCTAGGTGTCAGCTTCTAATAAAACAGTGAACATGAAGACCATCTAATTTTAAAGTGGAACATGATCCATTTATGAACCAGAATGTATCCTGTGGTCATCTGTGATAGTGGGAAGTAGAATTTGGTGATCCAACTGATGACTCCACATTAACCAAAATTACCAAACATTACCAAAACCCACATTACCAAAATTATTTGCTTAACCAACCCGTGTATAAGCTATGGTTTACAGAAGTTTACTGCCCACATCTTGGGTGGTTTGAGGAAGGTTATTGGGTTATGTTACACTAGACTTGAAACTTTCTGGTAATTTGCTTAAGGTAGGTGATGGACAGTGTTAGAACACTTTGGAGCATTATCATGGTCATCATTACTGCAGTCAAGGGTTCAAGAGTCTGAGGAACTGTAGTTTCATTTATGCTAGAGGAGGTATTAGAGAATTATGTTTAGGTTTTGAAATAAAACAATAGGAAAAGTAGAAAATACCTTTTGGGCCCACTTTTTCTCGTTTCTAATACCACTCTATATTACAACCATATTTTATTATGTTGTCATACATAAAAAGGACAAAAAGTCAGTAAACTATCCAGGTATGTGTTTTTATTATTATGATTGACTTGTAGGCAAGAGAAATTCCAATAAAAGCACTGCATCAATATATATATATATATTATTTTTTTTCAAAGGCAATGCTGCCATTCCTATTTATTTTGCTGCTGCTCCTGCTACCTTGTTTGAATGCAGTCACACTATACTTAGGCCTGTCCTGAATCTACCATATAGCATGTCAGTCAACTAGGTAATGTCTGTAGAAACATTAAGAAGTCAGCCCTGGGCTGTATTAACCAACGAGGCAGGTGATGACATTAGCATCACTTCTTATTGCAATGCCTTGGCAACTTTTTTTTTTTTTTTTTTTTTGCTATGAATTACTCTCTGATAATTCCAGAAATTTTTCCACTCAGCTAAATGACATTTCTTTAAAGTTCATACGTAATTTATATTTCTTCTGTGTTTTCCTTCTTATCATACCTCATTTTATTTCAAATAGTTTCTCATTAGCAAGAGAAGGACCTTCTGTGTCCCTTACATTGAGGACTGAGCATGGATTTTTTTTTTTTTCATTCCGTATTTCCTTATACATGGAAGAGTGTGCTCGTATTTTAACCGTAGAGTATTATGAGGGAAAATAATACTGGCTCTAGAATATGGTAGGTGTCAAGACCTCTTTTCAGAGCTGGGCCTGACTTCTTGTGTCTGATCCTGTGTCTATAATGGATTTGAATCCGGAGTCTGAATTCCTAGGAATTTGGAGAGCCCCAAATATAGATTTAGATCATTTTTACTTCTTTGTAGATCAGTGTTTTACTTTCATGACATAGTGGTCCTCAGAAAGAGAATCTTGACTAAAAGAGTGATGTGGCCTTTTCTTTTTTCTTGAAGTTATCTGCATTCCCTTCTCCCTGTCAGTTGTATGTTTTAAGATGTTTGGGGTTCCGTGCTCTGTTTCCTGATCACCTAGTGCAGTGATTTGTGTTCCTACTGCTGTGTTCCTTTCATGAACACAGAGAAGGTGTTGTTCTTGGGCACCGCCCTCAAATTACCCCTTGGTACTTATTGGATGAACAAGAAGCCAGGAGGGCACAGTGCATAGATACTATTTATCGAATGCTTTTTTATTAAGTTTTTGAGAGAGTTAAAAGGAGAGTTAACTAGCAAATGTTTCAGTTGTGCTTCTGATTGTTCTGAGAATTTTTTTCATACTGCAATGATACAGACTCTGGCATCTTGAACTGTGTGTAGAGAAATGCCTGTGTACATATGTGGTACTCCACTCAGTCTGAGGACCTGATTGACCTTCATGCACATCGCATGAGTGCAGGATCTCATGCCCAAACACAGGAGTGGTCTTGGGTCTTAGTATCTCAATCCTCCAGGTCCTTTTAGTATCATCTAACTGGCTTCTCACCTGAATGTGCTTTTCTTGATATGCCTTGTTTCTCCAGTCCTAACACAGGTTGCAGCTGACAGGGAAGGTTTCCAAACCACTGAGAACAAATAGGTGAAGAAGAATGTCCCATCCTGCCATTGCCACTGTCTGAAATGTAGGCAAGCTGCCTGGAGTTGCAATCACAGGGACTGAGACTACAGCAAGAAAACTCTTCATTTAGAAGCACTCACAAAGCTTGGATTAAATTATTCATGATAATACTTTTTTGTCACTACTGTTTATATTCCAGTGACAGTTAATGTGAGTTGGACTTGTTCGTAAAATAAATAGCATTCAGCAGGCTGCTCAGGGAGAGGGTTGTGAGCACATGTGTGGAACTGAAAGCAGTAACAGGGTGCTGATTCATTTGTCTTGACATGCCAACAGCCCTACCTGACTCTGTCATTAAGCTAGGGGTTGTCCATCAAATATTTATCATGCTGGCATTCCAAAAGGCTTTTAAAGGCCCATGCGAATAACACTAATGGGCAGGACAGAAGTTTTTGGAGCATTTTCTTTTTTCTTTTTAATGATGTATGTGTGAGGGTTTATGCTGCTATTTCAGGTGTAGCTTACTGATGTTACAGTGAGAATGAGACACCAGGGTAAAAGAATTGGTTTCAAATTAAATGGACTTTTTTTTTTTTTTTTTTTTTTTTTTTTTTTTCTGTCATAGTAGAATAGATTGGGCCCTCGTAGAAATTACCTATTTTTCAGTGCAAGGATGTTTAGCTGGTCAGCTGTTGCTCACTACTCTGACTTCTGCTACTTCCGTGGGTCTGGTTTATTGCATCTGTCTTAACAACTAAAGAAATGTTTTCTGAGAAATAAATAGTTCCTTGACAAAGATATATTGTAGAAAGCAGCTGCCTCACTGTAATGGGAACCTTAATTGAAAGGATTATTGCAACAAAACATTTTCTAGTTGTTTGTGTTGGATGATGTAGCTGAGAAGGATACAATATAGTAGCAACTTCTAAACAGGAATGCTAGCTGTTTTGCTTTCTGCTGGACCATCAGTGTAGCTAAGCCTGAAGATCAGTTCATTCCCTGGGGACCAAATCTGCTGACCTTACTCAGGGAAAACACCCAATAGCAGTGGGAAATTTGCTTCTGTAAGCAGTGCAGGAAGTGCCCTGTAATATATTAAGAAACCAAGTAAGCCCGTAAGAAACAAAACGAAAGGCATTTAAACGCATTCTCATTACTTACGGAGAGAAGGAAGCAGAAAATTAATATGCACATGCTCCATAATTAACATTTTAACTCTGGTCTTAATGTGATTTAAGAGGAACTGTGAACTCTTGAAAATGAAGCTGTTGGTGCAGATGCAGAGCTAGGTGTGCAGTTTCTCATTACTCAAATGTTTCTGCTCTGCCTCCGGATGAAGCGGAGAACTTTAAAATACATTCCCCCCCCAAGCAGATTTGTCAACATCCTGTTCTAATTCAGAGCAGAGACCTGAATCTGGTTCTCCTGTATCCCAAGAGCACTTGGCTAGAAGCTCTTTTCTGTTACCCCTCCCCTTCTTCTCCAAATCCGTCTTCCTAAATATTTGATTATTCTCACAACATGGAGGTGCTCCAGTACCCGATCTCCTCCTAGTATCTGAGTGGTCCCTGTATGCATCTGAGGAAATGGGAGAATTATGAGATTTGAGAATTGTTTGAGAATTTTTCACTTGTTAAGTTATATGACAGTTGGCTTGCGAAGCATGTAAAATAGTAGCAACAGCTTAAGAGATATGTGGTCTCTTCCTGATCCACTCTCTCATACCCTTCCCTTCCATCTTCCCTCGTTATATTCATCATAAAAGTCACTACAAAGACAGTAAGTCTGTAATATCTGCCTGATCATTACATGAGCTAAATTTTTGTTTGAAGAAGTTAAGAAACATTTTCATTTAGGGGTTTAGGGGCAAAACACCTACTTGTGTTTCTATGCTTTCTTAGAGATTATGTTTTCCCCTCAATCTCCTTTTTATTCTTTTTTTTTTTTTTTTTCCCCATGTTTTTTAATGTAACATACATTACTTAGTCTGTTGCTGATTGTTATTGTAAAAAACAACATTCAATATTTTTAATATTTAAATAATATTTGAAGTATTCATATTGGGTCTTAGTAGATCTCCAAAGAATCTCGCTTTTACAGACCATTTCAATATAATCTTGTTGCACCTAACTTGGCCAGCAAAATAAAGTCTCCTTTTCTGAGAGCTCTCAGTGAATAAGAGCTTTTGCCAAAACAAAAAAACAGAGAGGGAGGCAATGAATTTTTCATCACAGTTGTACAGTACTCTTCTGAATTGTATTCGTTTGTACAGAAGAACAAAATTAATGAGTAAGACTGATCAGATTAGGTAAGTTTGTGTAAAATCTTTTCAGAAATGAAGAAAAAAAATGTTCATATTTTCATGTGATTTTCATTCAGTTCTTGAAAAAAAAACTTTGATGGAAAGCACGAATGAGGATAACACTTGCAGTTTTCATTGTGTTAAACTGGGGGGAAAAAAGGTTGAAAAGCAATAAAGAGGCAGTGGAAATCATAGGATTTTGTGGCCAAAATAATATTTTCCTGTCTTTATGTTGGACTGTTGTTAGGACTGTTTTAATAGTGATTTTTTTTTTATTTTTTTTAAATTCTGTGCTATTCATTCTGATAATGCAATGTGATACTTGCACAAGGATCCAAAGGAATTTACTCCTACTATGATTTTTTTTCCCTCTTTTTATAGACAGAGATATAAAAGAAGAAACCAAAAATAATGGAGCAATTCAAGTCACACACATAACGGTCACCTGTGTAAATGAAGTTGTAAAATAAACAGTAGCTGCAACACACAATCCTTCAATCTCAACTGTTCATTTAAAAAACTCACTCCTTTGGAAAAACAATAATAGAGTCTGCAAGGAAACACAAGATTAATTTAACTTACCTTTTAAATCCTTTCTTTGTTCATTCATAAAATTCTGTGGCAAAGCTGCTGAGGTCATTGCCTTCCCCTGTCTCACACAGGGCTCTAACAAATTCTGAGCCTGTTCTTTAATTGATCTTTCTGGGTGCACCGTGATTAAATTTTGGGAAATTGCTAAACTATGAGTCACGTCATAAAAACCAATTAGTGGTTGGTTGACAGTTTGTCTCCCAGTTGAAGTCTCCAAGTTTCTGTTAATACCACATCAATATATAGGTTATTGCTGGCAAACGGCTTGAGTTTATTTTGTAGAAGAATGTTGTGCAAAGTCACAAAGTTTATGTTGGATATTGCTAGCACTAAAATAGTTTTGTCTGAATGGTGCACACTGTCCCTGCTGGCTTCATTTGACTGGGCCTAATGCATATTGAAGTGCTGGGATGAGTGGGGAAAACCAGCTTTTGAGAAGAAACTTTTTAAAAAATTCATCTCTTAATGATTTATATATATGTGTATATATATATATATATACATATTTGTGGTGGTTGATTTTGATACAGGCTTTTCCTTTAGCAGCAGCTTTTGGGGAAGTTCAGATGCTTCATGCAGAAGTTACTTCTGCACGGTGGCACTGTTGTGTCTTTCCCCCCAGCCCCCAGCTACTGTGGTGAGCTGTGTGTTGTTGCAGGATATTTCACAGCAGTCCCTTCTTCATCCTCCTCTCCATGAAGATGAAGGACAGGAAATAAACTGAAGTGCTCCTTTGGGGTCACTGTGTTCTGGCACACAGTGAGGGGAACTCCAAGCCAGGGAAATACAAATCTTCATAGAATGAGCTGTGCACTGCTGTGACCTTTAGGATAATGATGCTCTGATTCAATGCATTTCACTGTAGCCTGGCTTTGATCACTTAGGTGCTATACAAGTATTTCCCTGTTCTCTTCTGTATTAGGTGTATATCTTTCAAAATTGAAGTTGGTCTCAAGAGCTTACAATATGAAACGCCTTTAAAAATGAAGAAACAGCAAAGAAATGTGGCAATAAACATTTTTGGGGTGGTGTTGAGAATTTCACTTTTTCTCCTCTGGGAAGTAGATGCTATACTTCGCAAATACTTTATATCTGGGATATATACTTTAAATCATTACTAGTAGCATATTCTCAAGCACAGTGCTTTCCCTTACAAAATTTAAAGCATAAAATGGGCAAGTGGAACATGCTAAGAAATTCTTTCAAAAAGAAAAAAAACAATCTGGAGTTGAGGATTCCATTTATAAAGTACTAGAGTAATATTTAATAATACATATAAACAAAAAATATATGTATACATAAATTAATAATGTGTAGATTAATTGTTTTTACAGTAAATTTGGAGAATCCTTAATTTATAAGCATAGCTATAAAACCTAGAATGTTCTGACTGAATTGGCCCATTAATGTTACTAGAGCAAACCTAGTTCACAGACATGAGCTCTGGTGACAGACAGGTGTAAATATACAGCAGATTCTTCCACTTGATTCTTCCCACTATGAAAATTCATAACATAGAGCAAAATCTTTTTTAAAAGTGTTTTGGTTTGGAGTAAATGTGCTAAATGTTATTTTTCACATTAGCCATGAGAAAGTTATGTGTCTGTCTTTGCATTTAGTTTAAAATTTTTGCTCTGTTTACAGCTAGCAGTCTGCTTCAGTATAACCACAAAGAGTGATAAACAGAAGCTTTCAGTAAGGAGAAGTTTACTCCATAATGAACACGTTTGCTTTTAAGTGGAACTAAGAGTTTATTAACTTTTTAATTTTTTCTCAGATGCAGATGCTGGCATCTAGAAAAAATATCAGTTGCATGGAGATACTGGCAAGCAGAAAATTCACTCATTCAGATTTGTGAGATCCCGTTATAGTCTTCTATAATCTTAAATCTTGCAAGGAGGAAAGATAGTATCATGCTATTAGAGCACTGAATTAGCATTGACTGGGCAGCATTCAGTAAGTGTCAAGGAGTTAAATGGTTAGCTTGGCTGCTGAAGCCAGCCTGGTTCCAGGCAAAATGCATTCTTGGTCTCTGTGCTAAACTGTCTGCTGCTGCAACATTTATTGCTCCTCTCTCTGAAATTTGGTTTAACTGTCCTTACAATGTGCTGTCCTCTGCAGTATGGACACTGTCTAAGGAAGAGAGGGGTTGCAGTTTGCCACCTGTTGCACTAGAGCCCACACACTGCAAAGCCAGGAGAGTAGAGAATCTCAGTCCACTGTCTCAGCTGTGAATCCCTTGTGTCTTCACTATACTCAATTCCTCTGTACTTGTAAAAGTGTTCTCATCACGATGTTATTATCTCCAGCTCCTCATCTTAAGTTGGCCTTAATAGTGTTTTGTTTTGTTGTGGCTGCTTCAGATGCTCTTATCCAAAAGGCTGCTCTAGAGAGTTTAGTGCACCCATCATCACCACCATGACAATTATACTTGCGCTTAGTCCTTAGTGTTTTTATCTGGGTTTGTCATATACATTTTAGATTGGGAGAAAAACTATAAGCTATTATAGCTCATTATTATTTATAACAGAATTATTACAAAAATGTATAAGGTGCTGTGTGGTCTCATAGGCCAATATTCATTCTTCTACAAACAGTTTGCTAACTAGAAATTGATGAGATGAAAAAAGTCATCCCTTAGAAGGGCAGCTTTTTATTGCTTAGGTGATTTGAACTGTATAGACAATGTGTGTTTTTGCTTTTAGGTTGTTTGTATCAAGAGCTCCTGTGGGAACTTACTGGTGCACCTGCATGATTGCAGAACACCAGGAATGCCTTAATGTACTGAGAAGTGGTCTTCACATTGATAGATATGTAAACATTTTCCTGAAACTTCACTTTCAATACCCATTGTATAAATACAGGAAATAATAGATGATAGATAATAGGTATAAAATAATTAGATATGAAATCAATGTAAACAACAATAAAGTTATTTCTGTATTACTGTAGGAAAGTATGAACATCTCCCCAACAAATAAGGTCCTTGTTCTCATACAAATATTGTCCTTGTCCTGGCTGCACAGCAGGACTGCAGGTGAGATAACTTAGCATAGCCAGGGAAACAAGAAATTTTAGACGGTTCTGAAGTGAATTTCAGTGTGTGCTTTGCTGAGCAAACTGTTAATCTTGGTCTAAAAGGAAGATTGCATAGGTTTGATGTTCTCATACCAGGAGAACTTCATTTATCACATGTGTTGTGTGTGTTTTGATTTTCTTTCCTTTTTTTTTTTTTTTTTTCTTTTTTTTCCAGTAAGCTAATTTCTGAGAATAATCTGCATTCTTTTTCTTTCCAAATTCTTCAAGATAGATTTCCCTAAAGTCCTCCCACTGTGAAAAGGTTTTCAACTTAAAATCGCAAGTGTTCAGCCACATGTAAGGAAAGAGGATACAGAGAGTGCATTGAATTTCTCTTGCAGTGGCTGTTTTTTTTCCTTTGCCTATGTGGATTTGCATTTTTTACAGTGTCTTCTCTAATTGGGAGGTTTGTTTTGATGTGTTTTAGTCTCTCATTCTAGGTAAAAAATATAATAGAATCAAGCTGAAGTCTTATACAAATACTCTGAAACCAGTAGCAAAAGTTAAGGTTGGTTGCAGTCCACTGATATTTAGAGTATGTGTTTTTGCTGGTCAGGGACCAAGCCTCACATGTTTGTCTTGGTTCACAAGATGCTCCTGTTAAAAAATAAAATAAAATAAAAACTAGTCTCAGTAGGAGATTCAGGTTTGTTTTTAATATTAACAGCTTCTCTGCTTAGAAAAAAAAAAAAAAAAAAAAAAAAAGGAACAATTTGCCTCTGTTTGCAAGGTAAACTTAAAGGAAATGCTGAATAAAACAAAAAATTCCCTCAGAGTCTCCTTCACGGCAACATTCATTACAAAACTATTTCTTGTGACATGAGTTAGGCAAGTAACGTAGAGTGGAGTGGTCATCGCTATGAAGCCTAGGTAGTTTCTTAAAGCAGTTCTGTCCAGAAAAAGCAGTGCTTCTCAGTAGGGGAGCACAGGTCACATCTGCTGCTTTCTGGTCCACCATCCATGCAGTACGTTCTGAGATTTCTGTGCTGCAGCCTAGGTAGGAAGAGAACCTGAAGAAAGGTAGCAAGGTGGCAACATATTGGTCTTTGGAGATCTTGTGTTCTAGAAACCACTCACCTTCATGTGGCACAGGCACAGCTTCTGCAGTTTTGCTATGGCTTTTGATGCCTCTGGTGCTGCGGAGATTATTACTGCAATAATGATGAATATTTAATGGTAATTTGTCTCACCCAGCTCTGCAACCTCTTGCACGGCATGGGGAAGATCACCGGGTTACGGAGACCAGAGACCTTCTGCTGGCATGTGGTGGTGTGTGGTGGCAGGCAGTGGGGTCACTGAGCTTTCTTCCTTTTCTCATTTACTAAGTATTGCAAGCAAAATGCCTGGTTAGGAGAGATTTTTATTGGAACACCTTCATTTTATTTGATTTTATTTTTTGATTGTAAAAAAATCCTCAAGCTATAAAAGCACTGTGAAAGTATTTCATCATGGGCATTTGGTGTCTGTCTTCTGTGGTGTATAATTTGAGACTGAGTCTGGTTCCAGTAAATTATACTTATTTTGACATTTGGGTTGATACAAATAAAGCAATACAAACAGTGAAGTTGGCCTCTGTGAGTCAGGTATTTCTTGTGGAGTGCTCCTAACAAGCAAGTTCAGCCATGTTGTCATAAACTGTAGCATAATAACTATTTGTCTCGCAGATGAGCATAGGATATATACCTGCCAACATTCACTAGCATAAACATGAGCCTGGGAGTTTACCCAAGCACTCTTATGTTTGTAAGTAATTGGTCAAGAAACATTCTTACTTATATGCATTTTTTACTCTATTCCTGCTAGTAAGTAGTCAATAAATAGTCTGCACCATATTACAATTTAAAATAATCTGTAACTTCATGTGCTTTTCCATGATGGTAAGTTGTAGCATGATGGGGATGAAGGATAGCTTGTTGGTATCACCTTGAGTTTAATTGCTCTTGTAGCCCTGAAGTATGAAAATAGGGAAGACTGATTGCTTTAGAGGACATGAGTTAGTTTCCGTAGAAGAAATCTTGGCATTTTAAAGCTCTGTTCTGGATCTACAGTGATTTTTAAATAAATAAATCTATAAATCTACTTTATTAGCTGTTTTTCCTGAACTCAAAGAAAAATTAGAAAAAGGTTGAAGAGATTCCTAAGAAGTGTTCAAAGGCTTGATACACTTTTTCTTCAAAGTTCAGTGAAAGTACCGGCACAGCCCTCAGTTAATCAAGCACATGATAAATATTACATTGAAACAGAAACACCTGAAAAAAATGCACTTTACTATAAAAGAATGGGCTAATTTTTGGTAAGGCATTATGGTCCTAACAGTTCTGTTGCTTTATACTTCTGGAGGCTCTCTGACCCTGTGTCATGCAGTAAGATCTCCTAGGCTCTCAAAAAGACAAAGATCTCACTTTGTCTGTGGAACAGTTCAATGCTGCTGATATTTCTTTGTCATTTAATTTTATAAGAAATCTCTGGCTTGGGTCTAGATCAAGAAAACACAGAGGCTACTGTAATTTCTCTCCAGACACGTAGAAAGGGACAGAAACTTGCAGTTTCTGGGGAAAGGAGTAATGTTAATGCCACATTTGTTTTGTCCATGAGTCAGTAGCAGGTGCTGTGGTAAAGCCTTTCTAAAATGGGAAGGAAGGACTTCAAAATTGTGCTTTCTCCTGAATAAAGTCACTGTTGTGTCATCTTTACTGACATAGAGCCCAATGCAGTGAAGCAAGTGATTTGTAAAAACAAACAAACAAACAAAAACAAACATCCCAGGTTTAGAAACCATGGGACTTTGGTGTCAAATCATAATTTTATGTATTCTTTAATACCCTGGAACTAGATGTCATGGTCAGAGCTAGGTCATGTGTGCATGGTCATACAGAGCTGTAGGCAGGGAACTTGGTGCCTGGGACAATTCCCTTCTCTGTTTTCCTTTTCACTTTTCATTCTCCCCTTATTTTTTATAATGTTGGATAATGCAGAGGCAAGGATAGATCATTACTTCTGTTCATACATTCATACATCAGAAATTCACCTTTTCTTGTGCAGTAGAGGGACTAATAACAACACTGTGAAGAGGATGTTGTTGACTTAACATGGAAGGAACTTCGCAAGAGTCCCTGCTGCAGTGTTCAGCCTGTCTCAGACTCTGTCTCTGCCACTTCTGTTGCTTGAGGTGCAGAGGTTTTCAGTCAGGATATTTGGGACTGGTTTGCCGGATAACTTTTGTTCAGTGACTTCGCATCCTGATTAGATTTCTTGACTTGAATATTCTAGGCCCAAGTTATTGACATCTCTTAAATAAAACCTTCAGAAGTAATTTCAGATATGTCATTAGGAATTCAATAAACTTCAAAATTTTTATTTTATACCCCAAACCCTGAAAATTGGTATTAAACATAGCTATTAAATTAATCCTTGAGAACAGAGAGGATACTACACAACTTTATAAGTGACCACTGGATCCATTCCATCCTCTTAACTGAGTAATTAAGTCTTTGAGCATTTTGAGTTTCATCAATAATTATATTGTTTTATTATCTACTTGTTCTGTATATTGATCAACAGTGACTCTTTCTTCTGTTACAATGAGATAACTTATTTTTCAGGTCTTATCTCACTGCTGACCTGAGCAGAATTATTTCAGTGGTGAATGTGTTTATAGTGAAATGAAATAAAAAATATTTAGTAAAACTTAGCACATTTCAATAAATTTCATAGTATATATTTTACAGCTGTTTGGCACTTGCTGAACTGTTTGATATAAGCCAAATTTATCCCCATTAACCAAAATATATTCTGCTACTCTAAATAACCTTGAACCATGATAATTTTGTTTTTGGTGTGTTGTTCGTAAGTAAGGAATTTGGGGAGTGAGTTTAGAAGTTTCCCTTTATCTTGGCCTGTACTTTGTTCAAAAGAAAGGCATTTGTGCTGCGTGTCCAGCTTCTTCATCTTTAAGTCTGCGATTCTTATCTACTTGATAAATAATACTGGAAAAATTTATTTCATACAGCTGTGTTCAGACTTGTTAATTTAGGCACCTAAGTTTAGCAACCGGTCTTGCAAAGCTGACCACTGTCTGGGCTTCATCTGTGTGTGAATGTGATGGCATCAAGGAGCCAAAGAAGGGTCAGAGCAAATGAGACTAAATTCAGCTGTGTGTAAACAGACAGGCTCACTATTTTTTGGGGGTTCTTTTGGTTCTTCTCATTGGAAAAAAAAAAATGGGGGAGGGAGGAGGGAGAGAAAAATCAGCTTGCTGAAGGGCTTGCAGACTCTGGCACTATGGAAGAATGACTTTTTTTTCCATCGGCTGAGGCTGTATGTGCTTGGAGTCTAAGCCACAAGGAAAGATAATTGCCATTTTGTAAATCTGTATGTGAAATACGTTCTTTGTCAAAAGCTGTTAATTAACACGGGTCTCTCTCTTATGTCTAGATTGCTTTTACATATTGTCTCTGTGGAAAAATCTGTCTTAAATGGGGCAGTTTGATGTTCCAATGTTTTATTCCATGATGCGTGTTTTTTCTCAGACAGTATGCCAGGTGTTATAGCTCAAGAAAGTGCTTTGGGATTAAGTAGTATATACTATAAATGAGGGCCTGATGCACAATCACTATCCTTTGCTATACAGCAGTGGATCATCTCTGATAGAATGAGTAAAGTGGAGCATCTGCATGATTCTCTGGTTACTTTTTAAAAGGTTGGTTAAACTTGATGTCCATTGAATGCTTCCATGTCTGTTGAATGAGATGTATAAAGTACTACTCGTAGGAGACCATTTACAGTGCACAACAAATTTTACTAACCTGATAAAACTGATTAACAAATCTGTTAAGTGGTTCAATGTCTACAAAATAGCTTTTTACACAGACATCTGTTCTGTGTAATATTACCAATATTACCCTGATCAGAATAGCCTTTGTAGAAAACTTGACATTTTGTGATAAAAAGCAAAACACTGAGAACTTCTAAGGTTTCTGTTACCATATTTTTTAGTAAAGCTGTAGTACTTTTTGCCAAAAAATGAGGTTTTGACATTCAGGGTGAAAGCAGTGGGATTTTGACTTTCCAGTGAAAAATGTCCTGTAGAAAGCAGACACCTTCCCCGAGAAGTTTTCATCTCTGTATGCAGGATTTATTAGAGAACAGACACAGACAGAAATAGTTTAGGCAGCGCTACTGCTCTAACTGCTCTGGATAGATGGATCCATGTTGGCCTTATATTATGTGGTGTACATTTCTTCTATATATTTTTAGTTCTGTCTATGTGCTTGTTGGAAGAAAGCTTACTTTGTATCTCACAGTTGAAATGAAAGCTGTTGTAATTTATGAGATGATCAGAAGAAAAAAAGCCGTGTAAGCATGTGTACTTGATTAGGATCAATATCTAGAAGAGCTAGAGAGCTTAAGTCTGTCCTCCATCAAGCTGGACACTGTGGGAAAATGAGTTTCATGATATACCCCTCCAGCTTTGCTTCGCATCATCCAGACTAGAAAAATTATTAGATCCAACTACAGCTTGTTCCTCCTCTCCCATCTTTGTATGCTGGATTTGTTTTTTATTCTGAAGGAAATCCGGGGAGAGCAACATGGATAGCACCTGCCCTGAACTGTAGATAGAGATGCTGGAACATAAGAGGGTGAAGGGCTGTTAGAAGACAATCTTTTCTACAGAACAATGTGCTGTGGACAGAATTTTGTAAATGGAGAAGTAATAATAGGGAATTGATTCTGTCCCTCCCCACAGGATCCTCAAGGTACAGGGGATGAATTACCTAATGCAGGAAGGGAGTTGAAGATGTGACCCTTGCACAGAAAATTGTAGCTAGTCTCCTGGAGCTTGGATCTGGTTCCTCTGGGCCAGCTGGTGAGTGGTAGGTTACGGCTAGCCAGTGTTTACAGAATAAATGTACCTCCAGGGTACACTCAGTCTAGTGAGAGAAATTACCATAATCCAATAATTTAGGTTAATTTACCTTCCATTGTTAAGTGTGTGTGTGTTAGCACTGGAAAGTGCTATTTATAAAAACTTAAATTGAGTTGTCTTTATTATTATTCTGTGTAATTAATCCCATGAGTCTTGTTTGAAGAAAAAAGATGGTACTTAAAATAATTACTGAGACTGTGGTGGCCAGTGCTCTTGGTGGGCAGCTCTCCCCTGGTGTTTGGTTTAAATCAGCTTGGCAGATGTTGATGGTTTGTGTGTGTGGGGGGGGAGGTCCCTTTTTTTTTAAATTCTTTCTAATATTTTAATCTTTTTTTTTCATATTAGTTATCTGTGCCCTTGCTCACCTTGATATTCTGGGGTGATGACCTTTCAGAAATACCCATAAATGTCTCATTTGTCTCACCACCTGTTTTCAGAATTTGAATATTGGCAGAGGTAGGAAAATATAATTAGCATCATAGTTTTGTTTGTTTGCTTGTTTGTTTTTTAGTTAATCAGGTGATTTAATAAATTGCATTGCTTGAGTGCATCTGCATTTATCACTTGTGAAACTTGGTATGGAGGGAGATCCTAAGGATCCAACAAGGTATTTTTTTTGTTTGTTTGTTTGGTAGTGGTCTACCCTAGCTCTTTAGCAACCGGGTTAGTATGGTCATGGTTCCCTTCTATTTCTCTGGGACAGCCAGTTTGAGAGCTCTTATCCTGTGGTGCGTGTTGAAATCTAGTATGGAAAGCAGACTGATTAAATGTGTCTGATTTAGTTGTGTGTGTGGAATGGTAAGTAGGAGCACTTATTTACTTGTATACAAACATGTATAAACCTAGGTTGCAATTGTGGGAACGCTCAGCACACCCTAAGGTTGCTAGGACAGAAACAGATACAGTAACCACAACAGAAAGAATCACTTTCTGGCTTAATTTGGGGGAGGGGGGGCTTACTCCAAGCCTTGACCTGGTGATTTGAACATATGCATTGTGTAAAGTAAAGCTGTGTGCAGTACATATTGCTGGCACCTTCAGGCATTTCGTATGCATGTGGTGCAGTGTTACAGGTCCTGGCCTATTTTTCAGAGCCAAATTCTATATACTCAGCTGGCAGTGAACAAAAAAATGTGCTTTGGCTGAATGGATTTTGGCATAGGCACCCTGGAACCCCAGAATTTCAACTCCTGGAGTTGTAACAAAGAACGTTTAATTAAACTGGCAGCTTAAACTAATTTTAAAAGGAAAAATTAATTGCCGTGTAGAAGAGATATGGTACTTATGTGCCTGTCCCTCACTGAAAGAACCCAGGTGTTTTCACAGTGGTCTTTCCTTGGAACCAGTTGTTTGAATCTAGAGATGAAAGGGGCAGAAAATCTGAGCTGTGGATCGGCAAGAAACGCTACTGCACATCTTACAAAGTTATCTCAGAATCATTTTGTAATATATTTTTTGTGTGCTTGGGCTGGAAATAGATGAGTGGATAACAAAAAAAGTTACACAAAGTTCCTGATCATTATTTAAAATCTGTGAATCATATTTGCCCTTGAAAATATAACCATTAGACTCCTTTCTCCTAATTAAATTTATCGGTCAGATGTCAAGTCCAATAATTACAACTAAGAACTCATGAAGAATTACAAAGAGGACACCATTAGGACTCAAGAGCAAGAGGTCTGAGCTATCTGTTGAAACATAGCATTTGTATTTGAATGTTACCTACTTACAACTTATCCATTAATGGATTATTTACATGTTCTCAAATGCATTATTTATAGAATACTCCAGATTTGTTTGTGTTTACTTACTGACTGTAGGGATTCCTCAAAGAGGCTCAGATGGCATTCTCTAACTCTGACACAAACTGCTGCGTAGTGTTGCTTTGATTTGCAAGATAACTATCATATGCTGTCCTGGAGGCAATTGCATTTCATCTGGGGAAAATTTAGCTTGACATCAGGAGGTCTTCATAAAAGTCGGTGAGATCTTGAGCAAGCTAGCATGTGTAGCACTGAGATTTGTATTAATAAGATGGTTTCACTTGCAGTACAAAAAACTTTACTGATTCCTTTTCATAATGCATTAGTTTAGTTTATGATATTTAGTTTTACAAAAAACTCATCAGAGATGAGTCCAACCCCTTAGACTCTCAACTATGAAATCACTGACTTGATTCCCTACTTCCACCTCAAAACCATATCTTGGCTCCAAAGCAACTACAAAACAAAGATTTTGTTTTGTGATTTAAATCTGTAAATCCCCACGTGAACACTCTGATTTCATATCTGAGAGGTTTATTTTGGATTGCTCTGAACAGATTGGGAACTGTTTTCTTCTAAGCTGCAGTAAGAAATTTTCAAACTAGTTAACCATGCCCTTGCAGAAGTTTTAGGTGCTGCAACTCTTCTTTTTTATTATTTTTTTTTTCAGCTTTTCTGGGTAGATAGAGCACTGATGAGTATTTGCTCATCACCAAGGGTGATGAACCATTTACAAGGCAATGTAAATGGTATGAACCATTTACAAGGCAAGGAAAGTATTCAAAATGTCAGAATATTCATTTGCTATTCAGAAAGGACAGACACTGAAAATATACCTATGAATCTGCTAGAAGGTCAAAAGAAATGTATTGAAAAAGAAGGTCAAAAGAAATTCTTAAAATGTGTAATTTTTGTGCACAGTCTTCATATTAACCTATGTTTAAAGGTAGGCAAGCAGCAGCGGAAGCTTGTTTTGGCAATTCAGAGTTTTTGTAAGAATTATTGGCCAGCATGGACAACTTTGCATTCTTTTATGCTATCCCCTTGCCCTCCCACCTCTGCCTCTGTGGTGGGACGAATGTACTCTACCAAAACCTGGATTCAGTTCATATGATTTGTCTGCAAAATGTGCAAATCAATTGCTAATTTTGAATGTTAGATTGAGTTGATGATAAGAAGTAATTATGCTGAAGGGCTACATCAGACTAAGCCAAATAGAAATGTTATTACTGGAAGTAGTTTTGGGAAGACTGTTGCATCAGCAAAGGAACTGTAACCTGATAATGGCAGTGTATGTTTTAAACCATTAACCGTAGAACAGTTACAAGGTCAAGGCAAAGTATTGAAATCCACATTTAAAATATATCTAATATCATAAAAGACTGATTGGGATGTAGGACAAGCCAAAGACTGAGTGATTTATTACTGTCTTTGGCTTTTGTATTTTTTTCACTTGCCAGATCCTGACATTAGTGCAATAATAACCTTCCGAAAACAAGTAATTCCTAGTGGAAACCTCACATTAATAAAATAAGCCAGACAGTAAATAGCTGGAAGCATCAGTGAGACTTTAAAACGTTGTTTTATCATTCCTAAAGCTGTATCCCTTTCCTTTTTTTTTTTTTTTTTTTTTTTTTTTTTTTCTTTTTTTTTCTTTTTTTTTTTCTTTTCTTGGTTTGCTTCCTTTGCTTTGCTTGACTGATAATTAGATGGATAGGAAATTTACACATAATGATACCAAACACTAGACTACAAACTACAAACACTAGTTCTCATTCCTGTGTGACAGTGGTGTAAGCCATGGTCACTTACAATTATCTGAAATACCCTCTTTTTCCCCCCAGAAGCATCTTGCTACAGTTACTGTCTTTCTGAACATTTTCATCAGTTTCCTCACTCCTGTGTTTCCAAAGTGTCAGATGTAATGTAACTGTAGACCCAGGCAGCAAGTAAGCAGTTTGGGCAGATCATGGATATGAAGTTGAAGATAGGCTTTAGGTGAATGTGGTAGGAAAGACTAAGGGCCAAGATTTTTCCATTTTCTCTTACTGAGCGCATTAGAAGGTTTCATACAGTATGATCTTTTATTGTACTACCTGGAAAATTCTTGCCTTCACTATTTGTAAGCAAACTATCACTGTTTATTCAGGTGCATAACAAAGAGAATTTAGAATAAGATATATTTCTAAAAGCAAAATCTCTATTTTGCATGGATGGGATCAGTTTTGGCTAGACTTCTTCCTGTAGTAGGTCAGCCAAACTGTAATTGGCCTCCACTGATATTCAGGAACAGCAACAGTTTGGACCTGAAACCAAGTGGTGCACAACACAATTTGAAATGGTTTGCTTTCTTTGGGAAATTTGAAAACAGTTATTAACATTACCAAATATGCAACCTATAGTTAAATGCCCCTAATGATTAGCCTAAACCTTGAGCCAAATACACCAGAATCGTTGTGCACCATGAAGTCAGTTCTCACTATGTACAGCCCATATCATTGACTATTGGAAGAAAATTATAATTGGAAAGAATAACCTCTAAAACTGATTCAGTTTTTTCACTACTACCACTGGTGCTTATCAGAACCAGTAAGCAATATGAAGTAATTCTTGTAACTATGTGTATAGATCAATAAGAGATGTATGGTGGTTCATTATGCACAACATGGTTTGAAATTTTACTACTTTTCTTTACTTACCCTGTCAGATTACGAAGTTATATACAGGAGAAATGCTAGGCAGGCAGTACAAATATGCTTTATTTGCAATTAAGATGATCTATTTTGTCCTAAACTTGAGGTATTCTTCTGCAAGCCTTTAGTTTCATTTCAACACACAAATATGACTGGGTAGAGAAATCCACTTTTAACCTCTGCTTCTTTATTTGGTGGTTTAACCTTTTCCAAATCTGCAAAACAGAAATGACTGATGTACGGTTGGAGACAATGTCCTGATTATGAAATGAGTACTTGGGCGAGGTTTGGCAACCAGTTCCAGGACATGCACTCCTTAGTGACCTTCGGGGGATTTTTTTTCTTGGGCATGTGGGAAGGAGTCAGGTACTGGAATGTGACTTAAAATCAGAAAGACATTTTATTACAATATTGATAAAGCTTTTTACATATGGTTACACAAAAGTTTGCCTTGTTACTTTTGTGTAAGTATTCATGTGGTTAGGTGAGTACTTGTACATCTACACAGAGAGAAGGAAATTAATAACAAAAAATAAGATAATTCTGGAAACTATAATGTCTGATTCAGGATTTATCAAGGAAAAACATTAATTTGCAATTCAATACCCACAATTCTTGTTTCCAGTAAAACCCTTTTGTGCATGTCAGACTGCTTGAAAAGCCTTTCAGTTATTATTTACGTAGCCAACCATTAGACCACTTTACATTACTAAAATGATGTAAAAGTCCCTTGCAGCCTTATAATGTAATAAAGTTTAAAATTTTGTCTAGTTGCTTCTAGGTTAAGGTGATAGATTATGCTGTCACTTAAGACATATAAATCATTTAAGATTTATGGCTATTTGGCATGTTTACTGCTACTTTTCAGGTTATGAAATAGAATGTTGTTTCTGAAAAGCATTTGTCCGCATGCGCACACATCCTATCCATTAAGTGTTGTGAGTAGATTCTTTATTTGTCCTAAAAATCGATAATAGCCTGCTCAAGGAAACCAAATTGGATATTAACAGAATGACATTAGAAAAATTCACATAACTGTACGCATTTTGCAGGCACTTAGAGAATGCTTTCTTCTGAAGTTGAATTTTCACCATTATATAAATACAGTGATGTATATATTGCATGTGCCTATCACTTAGCATTTGACAGAAGGGGATGCAGTCATGGTGTTAAAAACACCTTATATTTGCTTGCATTAGTATCATTCTTTTGCCATGCCCACTTACTTCACTACATTCCTTTGAACCTTCACAGGTCTTATTGCTGGGAGTGAAGAGACCAAAAGACAGGAAGTCAATGAAGACATTTTCAGCCCCTCTGTGTATTGGTTAAAAGGCAGGTCTGCCCAAGGACAAAAATAATAGTAATCTAAAAAAAAAAAAAAATCTAAAAGTGAACTCTGAGAGTATTTACAGCTAAAAATTGTCAAATATGAAAACTGCAATGGTAGAACTTCATCTAAGTATAGCTGGGGTGTGGAGGAGGTGGGATTTTTGTAACTTATTTTCTGCTTTAGCTGGAAAACTTGAAACAAAATTAAAAAAAAAAAAAAAACAACAACACAAAACAAACAGGAGAGAGCTCTTGAGAAAATCTAAAATCTACTGGCACACAGTCATTTGCTTCATCTGTCACACTCTTTAAGCTCTTTTTCTGGAAGCACGATAAAACAGCATAATAGAGAAAAAATATTTTGGAAAGAATTTAGATGCAGTGTCAATTAAAAACAAGCATAAATTCTCTCTACAGCGCTGTACAATACACTTACATTTTATGTGAGCCTTGAGTAACTGTTGAATTTTTAGAATATTCTGACCTTACTTTAAAATACAGACTTGGTTTCTTAAAATGTCATTAAGTTCATTTTGAAACATCAACCCATTTCAGGGATGGTGATTTTCAAATGACTCACATTTCGAACAGTCTTACTTATATATGGGAGATAGTCTGTCTTTAGTTAAAGTTTTGCCAGGATTCATTATAAACTCTCCTTTAAGCCAAATATAATTGAGTCAAAAAACTGGCCTGGCCTGAAAATTACCATGTTTGCTCGAGTTTACGGGAAGGTGTGAACCAGGAATGTTTTTTTGGATGTTATCTATCTTCTCCAAGTTAATACACTTAAAAAAAAATAAAACCAAAACCAAAACAGAAAAGCAAACCAAACCCTTTTTCTCCAAATAAGCATTTAAATAACTCTAATCTTCCTGTAAAATTTACCTTACTATTAATGCTGTCTTACTTCATGATGGAGAATAGCCTTTCTAATTCTAGTTATGCTTCTGATTCTTGACTTCTGTCTGCCATAGTTCTGTCTGTCATAGTTCTACTGTCTGCAGTAGAACTATGCCAACAGTTTTCTTGAATGGTGCTCAGCATTATGCATGCCGGGCTGCTGGGAGAACTGCAGTCAATGTGCCCCTGGTCAGGTACTGGAGAACACAACCAAGCAGTACAAGGAAGTACTATACCAGATCTAATTTTTTGGCTCATTCCTTGGGACATTATTTCATGATGACACATAGCTTTAGCTCAGTAAGACATCTCTCCTTTCACTTTGCATAAAAGCACAGCAAGTGAATTTCTTTTTTCGGTGATCACCTAGTGCTATGCTGCTACAGAAGCACCTGAAAAAATGTGATGGCAGTAGGCACAGAGGAATGGAATTTGTTTATTTTTTAATGGAGAGTAAACTCCAGCAAGAGCACACACATGCAGATGAAGATGAATCTATCAGTCTTGTAACAATGGCTTTAATAGTTTATAGCTCTATTGCCAGCAATTTGTTGTTTCTCACTTCCTCCATCCTTCCTATGCCTGTTTAGATTAAAGGCTCTTTTAGGCAAGGCCTGTCTTGGTGTGAACAGGAACTCTGCTACTGAGGGCTGTATCTTTCCTTACAATCTATGTGTCTTACTAAGATACTACTAGCAGTAAAAATTAAACATACTGAACAAGGCAGTGAGCAGCATGGTCACAAAGCAACAACTCTTCTTTTTCATAACTGGAGAAAGAATGAGGATACTTAACTCTATGGAGACTCTGGCTCTCAGGGTATGAGTCACACTTTTACCACTTTATAGCCAACTTAAACAAATGATGTCCAACAGATGACAAAAAAAAAATGAAAACGAGTCTCTCTTCCAGAAACCAAACCCATGATTATTATTCATAAATTAACCAGGCCTGACCAATTAATCTGCTTCTAATGCTCTATGATACTTGTGTGTTTTAGTAGTATAGGAAATAACAGTAGTGCCTGAAAAAGTATTTAATGGATTTCAGGCAGAGCAAAAATCCTCCCAGAAAGTCCTGTGAGGTAGTTGATGCTTTAAGAGATATATAAAAGTGGTTATGGAGGTTAGACACTGAACTACTGAAATCAGCTCCCGCCTCAACCTGACAGGAAGATGATAAAGCATCCTGTAACCCGGAAAGTTACTTCAGTCCTTTCCCCTCTTTATTTTTCTGTTAGAGAAAGTAGAGCAAAATCAAATCAGCACTGCAAGTATTCAGGACAACTGCCTTTTCTAAAGATAAGTCAGAGCAGTATTTCCATGTTAATTACAAGATCAGTAACTCCTAAATTTGAATACTGACTGTGCAGCTACATTAATCCTAGGAAAGAAACTTCATACTATATTCTGCCATAGGGATGTTTTTTTTGTTTGTTTGTTTGTTTTTAATTTTTATTTTTTTTCATCTGAAGATAAAATCAGTCCTAATGGCAGAACAGCACAGTGCATCATCAGGTGCACTGTTATTCACAATATAGAGCCTTGAAACCTCAGAAAAATATGCTGCTGCTTCCTTATGCAGGGAGCCTGTGCATACAAAGGCATTCAAAGCTTCAACTTTCTTCCTTTCAAATAGGTGTGACAAAAAATGGGATAAGAAGCAGAAACAGAGAAAGACAAATACCATGTCAGAAGTCAGTGACCTGCTCAGATGTGTGTGTTCTACCTAGGTGACTCACGGAAATACAAAGTCGAAGTTTTTTTCCAGTTAGAGAAATGGTAAAAAATGTTTTGGCTCACAGGGGAGGTGATGAATAAGAAAGAACCTGGTAGTTATTTTACTGTTACAAACGTTACAGGAAATGTGAAAGGGATGCTTATAAACACACAGAGGCAGCCAAGGATAGAGGCACATATAATGAATAGGAAAGTGGGATACTAAATATCTGGAAGAAATACTACTTTAAAAATGTGTACCCACTTTGTTTTAATCCTTACTTTTTTTTGTTTCTTTGTTTGTTTGTTTGTTGTTTTTTTGTTTTGTTTTGTTTTGTTTTGTTTTTGTACGTTTGACTAGTTGCAAACTGCAGATTTTCAGAGGTGCAATGTCTAAGCTCTGATGGGGTTAAATAGGAACAACTGCCAGTTCTCACCTCTTGTGTCAGTAACACACCCTTCAGTTGTCTTTTCTTCTCTCCTGCCCTCTTGCAGGACTTGCAGGTTCAAGATTGTTCTCCTGTCTGTCATGGTCTTGCCATGGATCAGAGATTGAGAGTCATCCTGTCCTGCTCTCCTGCAGCTTGTGTTTGCAGGGCTTTGTAAACTTTGTTTAATTGCACGAGTTACTGCCTGACAGTAAAAATAATTTATTTATTTATTTTTATCACAGTAGTAGGTTTGCTGGTAGGAGCTAGATCATTTTTGCTCCTGGATATGGTAGTTATTTTGCCAAGACTGGATCAGTGCAATGCAAAGACTGACCCTCAGATGATATTAGGGTGGCAGCTAGTGGGGGCTGTGCCTGGTTCGCAAGGTGCTCATGGGGGGACCAAGTGCTGTGCCATTCTTCTAACCTGCAGGAATATGAACTTCCTTGAGGGCTCAGTGCAAGGACTCAGGAAAGAAGGAGGCAGGAGGCTGTTGAAGTTACCAATCTGGCATTCACTTCTAAAACTGTTTTCCTTGTTTGTTTGTTTTTTTCTGGTTTATCTGAATGCCCTGGAGCTTAAAGACAGGCTGACTGAAAAAAAATTCTCTGCAGGTAAAACAAAATAAGCTCTTAAAAATAGAGGTCTGGGTTTTGTTGTTGTTATTTTGTTTGTTTGCTTTGTTTTTTGTTTGTTTGTGTTTGGGAAAACCAAGCTTTCCTCTTGGTTTTTGAATCAATTTGAATTTGGTACAAAGCAGCAGTGAAACAGGCACAAAATAGGGCATTCCATCCTCATTACAAAATTCACCCATCTTTCCTGAGTAAATCAGCTAGCAAAAGATAAATCAGTTTTGTCAGTAGAAAAGCAACAATATTTTTAAGTCCACGTTGGATGTTTGTAGAATGCTTCCTTCTGCCAATTTTTGCCCTCATGTTACCAACAGAAAGTTCTACAGAGCCACTGCATTTATACTCTTGAACTGGAGGTGAGAAATGTGATCTGACTGGCATGTAAAATTTCACTAGAAAATTGGGAATGCTTGTCTAATACTTGTTTATGTTAAACAGAGCACAGATCCTCAGCCCCTTTGAACAACATACTTCAGTGATTTAAGTGGAGAAATATTGACCCACCACAGCTCAAGCATTCACTCTTCACATTTAAGTTGCATTCTTTTTTGGAAGTGCTGTGTCCATTAAATCTCAAATTAATATATTCAGGTGTTTCCGTGTAGATGGACTGGCTAGTTTCTTAATCCAATGCTTTGTTTCATTTACTGTCTTCAGACTTTACAGTGTGTGGAGGCTTTCACCTTCAGAACATCATAGATTTCAATAACAGAAAAAATGTTCAAGTTGCGGAAAATAAGTTAGTGTTATGTATCAATCTTTTGTGTGATTAAGCAAGCAACACTGGATGATGATTCAGAGTTTCTCTGAATTATTTGTCATCCCTTCAAAGTCATTTTGGATGGCAGACAGCACCTGTTCTGTGTTTTAGGCCGTTCAAGCTTATTTCAAATTCCAGAATGCTTTCCCTCTTCATTCAGTAGCCTGTAACTTTCAAATTTTCAGGTATAAAAAGGATGCCTTTTTTTTTTTTTTTTTTTTTTTACTATGCCATTTCTTCTGCATGGCACAGATCTGTTTTTGTTTGTTTCTTTGTTTGTTTGTTTTTCAAACACTGTGTTTTTATATTTTTATATTTCAGAACTTGTTTCTAGTACCTTATTCACCTATCATAAAGTGCCTTAGCGTCCTTACCTGCTGCTTGGTTATTCCTTCTTCCTTCCACGTCCATTCTGCTGTTATCTGGGGAGTGGAGGAGGTAAGCACACACACATGTGTGTGACAGTTTTTCCTCCTGCTCAATCCTTGAGCCTGAAATACAGTTCTGTATTGAACTGCTAGATCCCTTGAATCTGTTCACAACCTGCTTTTGAGTAAAATTTCTTTAAACTTAACATAAACAACTTTTAACAGTATCACGGCATTACTTCACATGCCCTCTTGCATGTGTGGAAGTACGTTTGCACTAGCCAGATTCTATCTGAACCCAGTAAGTCCTACAATCAGTTATGGTAACTCCTCCCTTTATATATTGATCATGACACTACAGTGAGAATGTTCTTGATATATATGAACATCCATTCAGGAGATAAAGTGATTATTGAAGGAAGAATAATGATTTTTAAGCTTTCAATAGTGCAGAATTTAAATGTTTTAGAGACTGATCATCCGGGATCTCTCTTGATTACTGGAGTCTTGATTACATGTTATTCTGTATGCCTGAGGGTAGTTAGATGCATGTTTTCCTAAACACATTTGTATTTAGAGGAACACTGATAGCATCATTAAATCTCCCTGAAAGATACTTTTCAGAATTTCAGAATTCAGAAGATGGCATAGGGACTTGTCATAAAGTATTTACCCTGAGGCTCTTTTGAATGATAATGTTAATCACATGGAGCTGCCTGTGTTCACTGACTAGCTTTAACAGCCTTTAGGAAATATTTAAGGGACTGAGGTGACTGAGAGAGAGGCAGTAGGTAATATTACTGAATGTTTTTCAAAATATGGAGTAATGTCTTTCTTGACACCCCCTTTGTTCAATTATAGAAATTTTCATGCTAACTCAGGGCTCCCCAATTCACAGAAGCGTTTATGCGTAAGACCTATACCCACAGATAGTAACCATGTGGTTTATCTGTTTGATTGCTTGTCTGTCAGGGCATTTCTGGAGTTTGAGGCCAAAAGGTAGAACTGCAGGAGCAGCTAGATGCTTACAGCCACCTAAGCTCTATTTGAGATATCCAAATAAAACATTATCTCCAAAACCAACTCCTCAAAACCTCTTCCCAGCTGCCAGCTAACCTTTGAGTATCTCAAATTTGTGATACATGAGCCATCTCCAGGCACATTCCTCAGTTTACCTTGGAAAGACTGAGTTGTCTGGTATCCATGCCATAGCTATTGCAAGGCATATTCATGTCCCTTAGCCTATTCTCCCTGAGAGAAAAAATGTAGGTTCAAAGATGATGGCAGGAGCCAGAGTATGGGTTAGTGGTTATAGCATGGGGAAGTGAGGAGAGGTGGGATCAATGACTGTACAGTTTGCCTGTTGCACTCACTCATTGCATTGGTTGGAGCTGAGCAGACCCCAAGGTCTGGATGGTCTTGGGGAGCAGCCTCTTGCAGTAGTGAGCTGGGCAATGGGGTCCAAATCCCCTTAGGCAAAGGAGGAAGATGAGGGTGAGTTGCTATTTGAAGTGAACTTGGGGCCACCAGAGAAGTGAATGCTCTGGCATTCCAGAGGAGGTGCCCAAGAGCTGGCAAAGGACAGGATGCTGCACAGTGCTGTCCTGCAGGGGTTAGGCATCCTCTTGTCAGCCTGTTAGTCCCTGAGGTGATGTGCTTGCTTTTTACATATGATTTCATACCAGTCTCTTACTATCAGCAGCAGTGGGAGTAGGTTTAGGTTTGTCTGATAGCGTCCCGGCAAGTCAATGTAATCACTGAAACACTCACAAAAATATTTTGGAGGACTGAAGCAACTAAACAAGATTGGTATTTTCTGTGCAATTCTCCTAGTTCTCTTTCAGTCTCCACCTACCCTTTCTTAAAGGTCACATAGAGCTTGTGGGGTTTTGTAGAGGGCTGTAGTACAGGTGCATCTCCTCTGAAACATCGTGCAATAAGTCTATGATTCTTGTCAGTATTCTCTGGAAAAGTCTTGGCAGAGAAGTTTTCATGTCTAAAAAGGTCATCTTCAGAATAATGCAAATGGGAGCTTTTTACCAAATTCCTTAATCTGTTATTCTCCATGTCTTATTAATTAAGAATCTTTTAATTAATTATCTGTTATGCTCCATGTGGTATTAATATATTTTATTGGTCTAAAAACTAATGTTGCTCAAATTGATTTCTGTCTTGTTCTAGATTTTTTTTTACTTTACCTAAACAAGAGATAATGGTAATGGCATGATTGAGCCAGAGTTGTAATAATGATGTAAACCTCAAAAACATGAATTTAATCTTGAACTTTAAAGGAGGCTCCTTTAGTTTCAAGACAGAAAAAAAGTTAGGCCAAATGTTAATCATACCTAATGGAGATTGACTCAGCTGTAATTAAAATAACTAATGTACTTTGATCCATGCCAAAGTTCTCCGTAATGACTTAAATATGTGGGATCATGTCTTACTGATATGTTCTCAATAATTTCCTTACAAGATGGCTAGGATATGCTGCCATGAGGTGGCTACATAGAAATGTGTTCACGTCTGACCAGGCAAGGCAGTAAATAAAAATGTTAATTCCTTCTGGGAATTTCTTTAAAATGCCTTAAAAAAATAAATAAAATTTACTCCTTTTCTGAAGATTCATTATACTTGTCTGGAAAGAGTGCAGTTCTCTGTAACTAAGAAACAGTTGACGTACACAAGGAAACGTGGTATAATAATAAAAGAGAATACTGCTTTTCCTTGCCTCTGAGCAGAGCAGAAACCCTGAGAGCTGTTCAACTACTGTCATGGCAGGCTGTTGCACTCCCAATGTTTGTGTTGGGCATCAGCAGAGGGTTGGGGAGTGAAATATCTGTATTGCTCTGCTGGAAACTCAGCTTGTAGTGGCAGTGGAGCAGAGCCCCACGTTTATGGGAGGGCATACATACCCCTCACATGGTGCTGGAGGAGACCAGGCAGGTCTGGTTTGTCTCTCCCAGTGCTGGGCAATGTGGGCAGCAGGTGGGGGGAGCACATCTCCCTTCTGACCCCTGAGGTAGTGCCCCATGCAATGCTTTTGCAATGGAGCCAATGTGGAGTTTTATTTATTCTTCAATGCCTCAGTTTTTAGGTGTGGGACAGTGTGAACTTGAAGTGGTATTAATGTCACTGTGCCTGCACAAGTGTGCTGAGACGTATGGTACAGAGAGAGCTATCTGTTATATAGAGAGATCAAATGTTGCCGTGGAGTTGTAAAAACACAAACATGGTTATATTAGCATGAGTTTGTAAGTCTGCATTACTTATGTGTGGCAAAACGCCCTAAATGTGCTCCAGAGGTTATCCCCAGCAAGTGGCCCTGAATCCCTTGTATAAACCCTTGCCGTCATCTATTACAGCAACCCCATGTCTTTATGAAAATAGCTGATATGGTGCTGCCTTAAAGTGTCCCTAATGCCTCAGAGGATGCTTGCTAATGCTGTATGTTGACGCTCTTGTTTCTCCAACATCCTTTCTCTTTCTGTGATTTCATAGCTTTCTCTAAAAAAATCCCAGTGCACTGCGTTATTGATTTGGGTATACTTTACAGAGGAGTATTTACAGAGGAGTATTTTACAGAGGAGTACTGCAACAAAACCAGTCTTTTCTAGGGGAAATGTTGGTATTTGCAGGAGTGGAAATTCTTCACTTATCTCTGTAGAAACAATACCAAACAAACAAACAAACAAAAACAAAAACAAACAAACAAACAAAAAACACATCTGAGCTTTGGTAAATTCAAGCTAAATAATTGTATTTTTGATTTCTTGAGCTGAACAGTGGCATTTCATCCCTCCATCCAAGTGTTGTAAAAGTTCTTTTAGTAACTTGAATTTCAGCCTGAAATATTAAATGTTGGCAATCAAAAATAGAATCAGACTTCCACTTTTGTGAGCTTTGTTTAACATCGCTTCGTATTAAATATTTTTAGTATGTTGTAGACTATGAAAAGATCTGAATTTATCTGACTGGAAAATAGCTTAGGCTACTGACTGTACACTGAATACAGATGTGATTTGTACCAGGAATATGTATTTGTAAGAAAGATGTGTTTTTGTTTAAACAGTGAACCTTAGTGTGTTAGTTGAGGTTGATGAGCACAACATCAAATACACATTTTTCTTTTATTATTGCACTTTATAGTTAAATTCTTTTTGAAATACAATAATACTACAAATTTCACTGAACTATGGTGTGTTTGGTGTTTTTTTGTTTTTTTTTTTTTTTTTGATGTTTCATTCTATTACACACTCATTAACACACCATATTGGAATCTGAATTGCTTCATGAATTTTGCAATTCAATTTTAATTCTGTTAGTCTTAAAAGCAAGCAGCAAAGTATTATGTGTGAGAAAATAAAAAAATATCAAATTATTTTAAAATTAGACTGAATTTTAAAGTGTTTTTATGTTACGTATGTTCATATGAAACATAGCCAGATGATATTTACATTCAGTTCTGGTTTTGATATAATGTATGAAGCAAAATCTTTCCCACTATTCAGCATCTGCCATGTTTTCTGTAACTATTGAAGCACAAGTGTTTCCTTACAAGGCTGAATCTAAATAAGAAATATATTTTGAATAATGTTGCCTCTCTCTCAGTGTATAAGTGAGACTGTTAACTATGCTGTGAGCATGCATTTATGTGGCCAGTGTGTTTTATACTCTTGTATATACACAACGTGTATGTATGTACATACAGAGTAAACTGAATTAAGTCCATTCTTGTCTCCATAACAATTTAAAAGCCAAACTTTGTGTCTTATTTCATAGCAATGTTTCTGAGGTTATCCAAAAGTAAAGACAGATCTATATGCAAGTGAACATGTGGTATATTTCAATTTCTTTCATATTAGAAATGTACTTGTCATTCTCTCCTAATCATAAAAATCTTATATTAATACATCTTTCAGGAAATTTTTTTTTATTATGTTTCTACAGAACAGTCATAACAATAGTCATGATAGTGTGATTATGCTAACTGCAGATTAGGCACTACATTACATCAGTGCTGTCAGTGACTTAGAGGACATTCAGAGGTCATAGAGCCATAGTCACATAGAGGTCTTCCACACTTGAATCTCCAGGTTTAATAGATACAAATGAACTCTTATTTGATTGCTTATCTTCTTAGTTTTGCAAAGATAGGAAAGATGTGTATTTTGTGCATCCAAACTCAGGTCCTCCTGGTCTCATAGTGACTTTTAAAGAGAGTGCCTAATGCTTCAGTTACCCTTCATCATTCAACAAAAGGCACAAGGCATAGGATCATGAGACACTTCTCCTTTGGTCACTTCTATTGCTTTGAGTTGATATTTTGCAGTGTCTGAGTGTCTTTAATTGTTGTGTAACCTTCTGAGTGATTAAAAATACCAAAGCAGTCTTCAAAGGTGCACTTCCTGCATGGTCTCTGAGAATGGCAGAGGTAAGATTTCTACTTTCTCCAAATCAAGACTTTTAGCTCACTCATATCATCACCCTCCGTATACTCCATAGTCTCCACAATTTATGCTACTCAATATTTCCTTTAGTTTTCTTTCTGCAAAGGCAACATCAATAATAATTTAAAAATTCAGGCTATGAAAACAGAGGGGGATTCTGTTGCAGTGCCTTTGCAGAATGCTAAAACTGTACCCTACAAAACAATGTAGTTCATATGTTCCAGTTTATCATATTGCATACCATTTCTGTGTAGTTATTTTCTGTATATATGAGCTGTTTTGTTCCACACCTAGATCTCCTATCACAGGAAAAGGTATTTAAAAGTGCTCAAGAAGCAACCCTTTCTAAAAAGCATCTAGAAGGAAAGACGCAAATAGTGCAGTCCTCTTTTCCAGTCCCTAGTGCTTCTTGCAAGATTTGAGGTTGTTGTTCCCACCGGCCCTACTGTTATCCAGGGGAAGATTCCAAATCCTTCTAGCAGAAAGGCAGATGTGTGAGAAATCCCAACGATGTCTCATATAGCACCCCAGAGGCCTCTTGGATTCTGAAACACTGCTTGGACAACAATTGTACTACATGTGTGCAAAGCATAGGTGCCAAATTCAGCTTCAGTGTTGAAGCAGTTTTACTACATTTGGCTGCAGGATCCCCATAATTTTGCTGTACGTGAAAGAATGAAACTACTGATCCTTTTATGTCTACCCAGAGGACAAAATGCCCGAAATATTAGATCTAGTTGGACCATTGAGCATTACTCAGCCAACGTCTTGCTGTGAATGCTTGGTTATTCTTAATGGAGAAATATGACTATCTTGAAAAACATTGCTGAGATCCCACAGGGATACAGAGAAGAACTCAAGCATTCATCTTGGAAGGCTGTGCATACTTTCCTTCAGGTAGTTCTTGATGTGTGGTTGAAATAAGTTGGTCTATGACAAACTTGATTCAGCATTAGGCAGTCTTCTTTACTATAGGTTCTAGGCATTAGAATATATGATGTGTTTTGAGAGAAGTGATTCGTTCAGAAGCAAGCAGATTATACTTATAGTCTATGAAAGTCTCTGATGTGATGAGAATTTTGAAAGGTGTTTCCTGTGGTGGAAATCTGCTGAATATCTAAATAAATATCAAAAGTTTTAAAGCACATGCGCATGCATCTGGTAACTTTTATACATTCAGTTGTGGCTCTGAGGAAAACAAACAAACGAACAAACAAACAAACAAAAAAACACAAACAAAGTTCCCTCTGGTCAGTGAATCCACTGGTTTCTTTTTATCCCACTCTTGTTCTTGTGGCAAAAGTATGTATGAAGGTTAAGTTAAAATAATAATAATAGAATTCTCACATAAAACAGTGGTCACCGAGCTGACATTGCCACTTAAGAATGCAGTCCAGGGCCTGTGATATATACATTCATGGAAACATTAGTTCAGAGCCTCAGAAGAGGTTGAAGAAAGAGTTGTGAATGTAAAGGAATAAAATATAGGATGAAAAAAAAACAACATTATAATGCTGTATAAAGCTATGATACGTTTGTCTTTTGTAGTGGTGGTGCCCTACCCTAAAGGGAATGTAGTATAACTGGAAAAGAGTTCAGAGCTGGTTAATGGGGATAACTGAAGCGTATGCAACAATGTGTGTGGAACAGCTGAATATGCCAGAGCTCTAGCTGGGAGAAGATGCAAATGAACAGTTGTATGATTGAAAGAATCAGGGAAAGGATGGATAGGGACCAGTAGTTCACCTTTTCTCATAGCATGAGAACCAGGAAGTGTCACATGAAATAAGTAGGGATCATCTTCAGAAATGCAGTGAGCAACTGACCTGCTGCAGCATATTGTGTATGCTGAAAATCTGCATAGCTCAGAGTGAGGCTAGAGAAGTTACTGGAGGAGAAATTTACCAAACAGATCTGCTACAAGAAATCTGGAAAAGGTTAAAGGCTTGGAGGGAGTATTAAACTTCTGGTATGCTTCCCTGGACATCTGACTCCTGATCACTGGTGAGAATGGACTTTCAGTTTGTAGCAATGTAGATACAGACATTCTTAGCTTCTTTTATGTTCACAGTTTCTAATATTTTGACAGTGGACTATAGGATGATGGAGATTACAGATTAATAGTCAGTTCCAGAGATTATTTTTTTTCTTTGTCATTTTGCTCTTAATAGCTTCCTATTCGTGAAGCTGAATAAGCTTCATGAAGCTTTTGGTTTCATCAGAAAGTTCATTTCTTCCAGCTGCTTCAAATAATTCTGAAAATTCTGAGAGAGGATTTTTCCCCTTCTCATTATTTTCTGATAGCTAGCTTGTAGTCTTGGACATATTAAATTAAAATCTTTGTTTAAAGCCTTCAATTTAAGATGGTAATTGAAAAAGAGTAAATTTATTCCTCGCAGATTTGTGTACTAGTACACATCTCTTGACCTTTCCTCACCTTTGTACATACTATCAACCGTTCATTTTTTTCAGAGAAGCAATTTAAAATTTCAGGTTGTCGATGCCTAGTATGAATTCTACCCTTTAGTCTGCAATTATTTGGACTGCTGCCACTGAATGCCTTGCCCATAGTACCTAGTAAGGAAAAATGTCACAGTTCATTCATACCTCATCTATAGACTTGTCTGAAAGACATCTTGCTAGCAGGGCTTGACTCGCTATAATGTTGGCCACCTCCTTCCAATACGAAAAGCACAGGATGCATATGATTGGTTGAAAATTACCTATCTACTTCTCTTTGCTCATATTGTCCCCAAAATATAAGATTCTTTTTTGGAAATGTGATGGCTCATTGCGGTTTGACCTGCAGGCTTATCAAGGAAACTTCATGGTAAACATTTTGTAGTAGAAAATGAGAGATTATTTTTGCAAAATTTCTTTGTCTGATTTACCTAGAACATGACACCCAATACAACATGTACAGTAATGTTTTTACATATGGAAAGATTAAGAGGCAGCTGTTATGTATGCATGCACGAAATTGCTATAACAGTGAAAATACAAATCTAGTTGCTGTTCTCCTGCTTGGTTTATGGGATGTTCCAGTGAAAAGCCTTTCCATACCATTTAAAATAAAATGTGAATAGTATCTTTGGGATCTCAGCATTTCATTGAGTTCTACTCTTCCTTAGTCAAGCCTTTTCTGTGATATTGAGAAATGTTTTGATATCTTCTGAAAAATCAGGTGTCTCTGCAAGCGTAGATGAGTTCCTTAATCTCCAGGTTACATATATGTTTATAGTATACATCCATTCAATTCCACACATAATATGAATGCTGGAAGGAATGTAGCAAATAGGTTTAACTCTGTCATTAATATGGAAAAAAATGTACTTTTGTTCTGAATTCATTGTGACTAGACTGGATGATAAATCATCCTCATCAACCAAAGCTGGTATGTCCCAAGATGACATTCTTCCATTCCCATGGTACTTCATTTCCTGTAAGAGCCTTTGACAAAAGCTTGTTCTTCTGAAATACTGTCTAGAAGCTTATTGAAAACCATCTTTGCTGTTTCATCTAAAATATCCTTATCTCCATGTCCTTTGGTTTCTTCAAAGATCTCTAAGGTCTGCTAATCTTAATGATTTTCTAAGGTAATTACTTGGACTCCTCTTCATTGTACGATTCTGACCCAACCATATAACAAATCTGTATTAAAGTTTTCATCAATTTTCCAAGTGTGCAAGTCAGATTTGTAAGTCTGCAGTTCTTCAGTTTTTTCCAATCTTTTTCTCTATAGAATTTTACAGAATGTCCAATAATCTCTGGGAAAGTTTATATTTTAATTTCTTTAGAAAGCTACCTGATTTGGGTGAAAAGATACTGCTAATGTTTTTAGGAAGCTATTTGTTTCTCTTCCACTTGCCCACTGAAATTATTTTTTTAAGTTAATATTTTTTAAAAGAAAGAAGAAAGTTACATGGCCATGTGGCATACTATCATTGTATTATGTTCCTCAAATGCCATTGTAGAAACAAATTTCTTCCAGAAAAAAATTATCCTTCTATCTTGTCTGTCTTATTCCCTAAGCACATCTGATAAAGGAGGAACAAAGTTCTGAGCAAAGCCTAGGATATTTCAGTTTTATGTGGATGGGGTGTTTTGTAGTCCAGATCATTTGTGTTTTTACAGGGAAGTTGAAATGTCATACAATCATAGGATGGCATGGGTTGGAAGGGATCTCATAGGATCATCTAGTTCCAACCCCCTTGCTATAGGCAGGGATGCCACTCACTAGATGTGATTGCTCAGGGCTTCATCTAGCATGGTCTTGAACACCTCCAGGGATGGGGCATCCACAACCTCTCTGGGTAATGTGTTCCAGTGCCTCACCACCCTCCGAATGCAAAACTTCCTTCTAACCTCTAATCTAAATCTCTACTCTTTAAGTTTAAAACCATTCCCCCTTGTCCTATCATTATCTACCCAAGTAAATGTCAATGTGTTTCAACTCAGGGGCTCTTTCATTGGGTCATGAGATGCATTATATTTTGCTAGAAATTAACTAATGCAAAGTTTTAAGAAAGATGGTAGACTCTATGAAAGACAGACCCTCTAGAACTTCTTGGGAAAGTTTTGCCAAGGGTAGCAATTTGTAGCACAGCTTCCACTGCAAGTTAAGAAAACATATTTATGTGCACTTACTGTCTTGTGAAAACATCATCCTGGCAGGTTTGTTTTACAATAGCTGTATTAGTCTTACTTACATGCAAGCCTTAGCCTTCTAGCCTTCCCTTCTCACTCTGCCTCCCATCAAATTTATTTGCTACTTATGAATGCATGTGGGTAGGTACTCAATGGAGAAAGCTATTTACCTCCTAGTAAGTACACATATTTAATAATGATTTCAGCACTGTAGCAAATGTGCTGCTGTCATCTCCCATTACATGGGAGTTGCGTGGACTTCGCTGAAGAAACTGAGTTCTGGTTAGAATTACCTGCTCTTTGTGACCATGACATGTGCATAAGAAAAGCAAGTTGCAAGCAATGCTTCAAAGAGATAATAATGGCCGAATTAATTTGAGTTCAAAACAAGTATTATCTGCTATTAACAAATATGGAGAGTCAGATTGCTCAAGGGAAGTAGCTGGAATGCTGTATTAAAAGCTCAAATACTCTGGTGAAAGAACGGCTTTGGCTTAAAATTGCTCAGTGTTCATATGCGCTAGTATCCAAGATGATATTTTGTGTATTTGACTTGGTACATTGTTTGCTTGGAAAGCTTATGAGGATCATCTGAAGGAAAAAAAAAAAATAGTTCTGAGTCTTGTCTGACAAAATATTTTGTTAACAAAATGGGTAAATTGCCTGTGTAAACTTGCTGGTCAGAGATTATAACTAGCTTGAACGATGGTATTGTCTATTGATGCAGAGGATACAGCTCAGCTCTAGCAGTATTCTGGGCACAGAAACTTCTAGGAAAAACAGGAAATCCTGCAAGAAGCTAGAGTAAGTAGGCATTTATTATCCTATGCAGCAGTTCGTATGTTTTCATTTCTAAATATTTTTTTTATTACACATAAAATTTTTGACTGCTTACCCATGTCTGTTTGGCATTCCTGCAAATTTCAGTGTCTATCTCTAAACTGAGTTTTCTTCCTTCCTGAGTTTTCTTCTTTCCCTCTTCAGTATTTAAAAAGAGAGAGAAACAGAGAGAGAAATGGAAGGAAATACACAAGTATAGAAAAGAATCTAAAGGAATTTGCTTTTTACATGCAGACACATACCCTGGATCAATTTGTTTTGTTTTGCTTTAAAAAGTAATGTAAATTTTTTAGCTAATTCCATAGTTTGTAATAAACTGCTACAAATTCTTGTGTTTTTGTGATGTTCTAAGAAATAATGTCATTTGCAATGCAAAAGAATACATTATAGTACAAAAGTTAATTGAAATTCAGAAATTGTGTTTTTTAAACTATTAATTTTTTAATGTTTACATTAGACACAGTTGTAGATTGTAGATGGCTACATCAAGGAACAATAGTCATGTTCAGGGAAGTGCGGATAAAACAGTTGAAATGTTGGAAAACTTCTGCAGGAGATTCTGAACCTGAAATCTTGTACTTCTCTGGTCTGGATTTCACTGTGGCCACTTGGGCACATATTTTTAAACACAGCTAAAAATAATGGCATGAAATCTTGAGCTGTTGTTTGTGGATACACATTTTAAGGCTTGGGTCTGGGCAGGTACAGAGTGGACTTTGGCCTTAGTTAATTGCCCTCTATTTTGTCTTGCTGCTGGAAATCCAGTGAGTGAACTGAGTAGTTTTCTTTTATTGAGGTAATGTCTGCCCATGGTTTAAGGCTCTACTAAGACCAAGCCCTCTAGTGGAAGATGATGTTGAAATGTAAGATGCTCTGTAGAAAAAATATACAGATGTTTTTCTTAGGCGAAATATAGATGTATTGATAACTATGCTTACCATGCAGTGGAAGGATGGCAGCACTTTCAAGAAAAGAAGAATTATTATATGATTTTATTCTGGGTAGAAACAAGTAACGCTTCCTTTAACCATAAAAATAATTACTGATAACTTCAGGACAATTTAAGCATTATCTTTTTTGAATTTACTTACGAAGTATGTGTGAGCCTTAGTGAATGGGAGCCAATATGTGGTTGCTTTACCTTGTGTGATGGCAGGTCCCTAATCCACCGTATACAATGTACAAGGTACGCCGTTATCAAATTTTAGTCTTAGTGTAGTCCTTCCAAATGATCACCTTCTTCTCTCCCCAGTTCATAGCTTTGCCCCATTGTGGGTTTCAGCAAACAAGAGGCCAAACCTCTAAAATGGGATATTAACACTGTCATCATTATCTACATTTATTCAAAATATAGCAGACACTGCATATGTTACAGCTGGTTGAACAGTCTTGTGAAATGAGGAAAGCATCCACGGAGATGATTCTGTCAAACAGTTGTAACATCTCTTTACATCTGTGGGCTCATGAAGAACTATGACAGCATGACCATCGATATATAGCTCATTCTGTAGAGCTGACCTTCATTTTACTTCTTACGTAGTACATAAGTCTACTATACATTTAGGAATACTATCGGTATTTTATATCTACGAAAGGTGGTTTAATATGGACAGGGAAGAGTTGAAAGTGCTGAGGTTATGTATACCCCTCACAGTCAAACGTGTTCCAGCTGTAGGGAGAAATATGGAAAATTAGCTTCTGCAGAGTGCTGATTTGAACAGTGGGTAGTGTAGAGATATCTAAAAGGTTTTTACTTCCACTGACTTGCAAGCTGTAAGGCTTGACTATGTAAAGTATCAATACTCTAGCAATAAAGCAGTCAGTCTTATTTTGCAAACCTTTTATGTAACATTGAGAGCCCTTCACTCCGAGTTCATGTGCTTGAAGGTAAAGCATGTGCTTAAATTCATTCTTTGACAGGGCTAAACTGTTGTGCCTTGCAAGTTTTACCAACTAGTCATCTCTGAAAATACAAGCTACATTTAGAACTTGTATTTGAACCCTTTCATCCTCTTCCTTGGCCATCAGGAGATGTCCTGCTGTCTTTAGTGTCAATTATTGCACAATAGTCCTGATGAATTCAGGAAGGGGGACTGACCCGTATTCTATTAGCACCTATTTAGTGCTTATAAACTTTCATCAGTGTATATGTTTAAATGTGTGTATCTATGGTTGGCGCTTGTGGACCAAGTGGCAAATACTCATTCTGAACTCAGTGACGACATTTTTCTGATGATGAGCTGAAACCAACCCTAGTTTTTATCACCATTGAGACTCTGGCAGACAACAGCTTCAAATCAGAGCTTTCTTTTACCTCAGTAAATAAGCTGTGGTATCTTGAGGTGCTTAAAACAGAGCTGACCAAATGTGGGATTTTCTGGGGAAATGATGACATTTTGATTTTTTGTTGTTGTGGATCATGTGACCTCCAACATCCTGATTTTTCTATAGTACAGAAATTTTAACTTCCCACTCCCGAGTGACTCCGATCTACATACACTGTAGATGATGTTGACAGACTCCTGTTTGGAGCATGGAGCAGGACATGAGAGTCTCTGGATCCTGGTTCCAGATAGGCTCTGAGGTGAAGTTAAGGTTCCTGATGGAAAATCAAGAAGATAAGGTTCTAAAATTACTATTTGAAAGGAATTCTGTGGGACTGATCCTGTCTGTGCTGCAGAAGTTTACTGCAACCAAGCCTTTTCCCCAGAGGTCTTTAGTTTTATGTTTGTCACTTACTGATTAAAAGGTTTATTAAAAAATAAATCCTGCATAGCTGTAATAGAGTATCTTTATTAAATGAAGTGTCACTAGTTCAGAAGTTAAGAGCCCATTAATATTTACCACACACTGTGTGCTATCAAAGATTATGAGAAAAATGACTTGTGCTTTGGTATTTTATCTGCTGTGAGCTGCATAAAGATGTTTTGTAAAAAAAACACTCAAGTGAAACTGTTGAGGTAGAACTGAGAGTGTAGCAGGAGTTCAGTGTGCAATGTATGGCTAAAGAGATTTTAGAATTATCCAAAACCTAACTGACTTGAGGAAATTCAATGCAAAGGTTATACTTCAACAAAGTCCCAGTGCAAAGTAATAAAATGTTCATATAAACCACCCAAACACTCAGATCTACTCTGTAGGTGACACTGTGCAGCATCCATATGATCATGAGAGAAGAATGCACGCAGCATGGGTAACAAACAGGAGGAGCTGGAAGCCATCGTGCGGCAGGCAGGCTACGACTTGGTTGCCATCACGGAGATGTGGTGGGACCAGTCTCATGACTGGAGTGCTGCAATGCCTGGCTATAAGCTCTATAGAAGGGACAGGCAGCATAGAAGGGGTGGTGGTGTGGCTCTCTATATTAGAGAGTCTTTCGAGGTTGTAGAACTCGAGGTTGGGAATGACAAGGTCGAGTCCCTTTGGGTTAGGATCGGCAGGGACAACAAGGCTAGTGTCCTGGTCGGGGTCTGCTATAGACCGCCGAACCAGGATGAGGAGACGGATGAGGAATTCTACAGACAGCTGACAGAGGTTGCAAAATCGTCAGCTCTTGTACTCGTGGGGGACTTCAACTTCCCTGACATATCCTGGAAGCACAACACAGCCCTGAGAAAGCAGTCTAGGAGGTTTCTGGAGACCGTGGAAGATAGCTTCCTGACGCAGCTGGTTAGTGAACCTACCAGGGGTGGTGCCCCGCTAGACCTTCTCTTCACAAACAGAGAAGGACTGGTGGAGGACGTGATTGTCGGGAGCTGTCTTGGGCAGAGTGACCACGCAATGGTGGAGTTCACTATTCTTGGCGAGGCCAGGAAGGGGACCAGTAAAACCGCTGTATTGGACTTTCGGAGGGCTGACTTTGAGCTGCTCAGGACACTGGTTGGTGGAGTCCCTTGGGAGGCGGTTCTGAAGGGCAGAGGAGTCCAGGAAGGCTGGGCGCTCTTCAAGAGGGAAGTCTTAATGGCGCAGGAACGGTCTGTCCCCACGTGCCCAAAGACGAGCTGGCGGGGAAGAAGACCGGCCTGGCTCAACAGAGAATTGTGGCTTGATCTTAGGAGGAAAAAGAGGGTTTATAAGCTTTGGAAAAGTGGGCAGGCCACTAAGGAGGACTTTAAAGAAGTAGCGAGGCTGTGCAGGGACAAAATTAGGAAGGCCAAAGCTCATCTGGAGCTCAATCTGGCTACTGCCGTTAAAGATAACAAAAAACGTTTCTATAAATACATCAACACAAAAAGGAGGACTAAGGAGAATCTCCATCCTTTACTGGATGCGGGGGGAAACTTAGTTACAAGAGATGAGGAAAAGGCGGAGGTGCTCAATGCCTTCTTTGCCTCAGTCTTTAGCGGCAATGCCGGATGTTCTCTGGATACTCAGTACCCTGAGCTGGTGGAAGGGGATGGGGAGCAGGATGTGGCCCTCATTATCCATGAAGAACTGGTTGGTGACCTGCTACGGCACTTAGATGTGCACAAGTCGATGGGGCTGGATGGGATCCACCCAAGGGTACTGAGGGAACTGGCAGAGGAGCTGGCCAAGCCACTATCCATCACTTATCAACAGTCCTGGCTATCGGGGGAGGTCCCAGTTGACTGGCGGCTAGCAAACGTGACGCCCATCTACAAGAAGGGCCGGAGGGCAGACCCGGGAAACTACAGGCCTGTCAGTTTGACCTCAGTGCCAGGAAAGCTCATGGAGCAGATCCTCCTGAGAGTCATCATGCAGCACTTGCAGGGGAAGCAGGCGATCAGGCCCAGTCAGCATGGCTTTATGAAAGGCAGGTCATGCCTGACGAACCTGATCTCCTTCTATGACCAAGTGACGCACTGGGTGGACGAGGGAAAGGCTGTGGATGTGGTCTACCTTGACTTCAGCAAGGCTTTTGACACCGTTTCCCACAGCATTCTCCTCAAGAAACTGGCTGCTCTTGGCTTGGACTGGCGCACGCTTCGTTGGGTTAGAAACTGGCTGGATAGCCGGGCCCAAAGAGTTGTGGTGAATGGAGCCAAGTCCAGTTGGAGGCCAGTCACTAGTGGCGTCCCCCAGGGCTCGGTGCTGGGGCCGGTCCTCTTTAATATCTTCATCGATGATCTGGACGAGGGCATCGAGTGCACCCTCAGTAAGTTCGCAGATGACACCAAGTTAGGTGCGTGTGTCGATCTGCTTGAGGGTAGGAAAGCTCTGCAGGAGGATCTGGATAGGCTGCACCGATGGGCTGAGGTCAACTGCATGAAGTTCAACAAGGCCAAGTGCCGGGTCCTGCACCTGGGGCGCAATAACCCCAAGCAGAGCTACAGGCTGGGAGAGAAATGGTTGGAGAGCTGCCAGGCAGAGAAGGACCTGGGAGTGATGGTGGATAGTCGGCTGAATATGAGCCAGCAGTGTGCTCATGTGGGCAAGAAGGCCAACGGCATCCTGGCTTGTATCAGGAACAGTCTGAGCAGCAGGGCTAGGGAGGTGATCGTCCCCCTGTACTCAGCTCTGGTGAGGCCGCACCTCGAGTACTGTGTTCAGTTTTGGGCCCCTCGCTACAAGAAGGACATGGAGATGCTTGAGCGGGTTCAGAGAAGGGCGACGAAGCTGGTGAGGGGCCTGGAGAACAAGTCCTACGAGGAGCGGCTGAGGGAGCTGGGCTTGTTCAGCCTGGAGAAGAGGAGGCTCAGGGGCGACCTTATCGCTCTCTATGGGTACCTCAAGGGAGGCTGTAGCGAGGTGGGGGTTGGCCTGTTCTCCCATGTGCCTGGTGACAGGACGAGGGGGAATGGGCTTAAGTTGAGCCAGGGGAGTTTTAGGTTAGATGTTAGGAAGAACTTCTTCACTGAAAGGGTTGTGAGGCACTGGAACAGGCTGCCCAGGGAAGTGGTGGAGTCACCATCCCTTGAAGTCTTCAAAAGACGTTTAGATGTAGAGCTTAGGGAAATGGTTTAGTGGGGACTGTTAGCGTTAGGTCAGAGGTTAGACTCGATGATCTTGAGGTCTCTTCCAACCTAGAAAATTCTGTGAAATTCTGTGAAATTCTGTGAAGAAATTACACTGTCTGGGTTGTAAATAGGCTTAATTTAATTTTTAGAATTAGTTATTTTTCTGCTCTATTTTTTACGTCCTGATTCTAGTACAGCGTGGAGAGTAAACTTATTGCTTCTGTATGTAGATGCATAATACTAATAACATAATCAGGATCAATCATTAGTAGTGTTATTAACAGTGTTAGAGACTCAACCAATTTTCTTGTGGCACCACATCCAATGGATGAGGGAGAGAAAATGCTGTGTAGAATGAAATGCACCTTGCAAACAAGTTAGTAGTTAGCCGCTACAATATGATAGGCTCTTCACAACAGCTCTTGGTCTGATTATATAGTAAAAGCTAATATACATGATTTTTAAAGTGGGTGTCAGTGACAACTGACCATTCAGTATTCTGTGTCCTGTTGGCACACCCTTTTGGAAGAAGCTCTTCTGAAGTCCCATATGTACAAATAAAATAAGATATACATGTATAAATCTCTGTATATATAAACATTACAGTGCTGTTTTTCTGCATTGGAAATGTGACCAGCAGGCTCCACTTTTACATACAATTGTGGTGTAGGCAGTGAAGAGCTGTGTTTGTTGATGGCTGGGCACAGTTTGTTGTCCCAGCTGGGCACATTCAAATAGTTGCACTGAGCTTGCATGCCTGTGGCTGGGGGGGACATGCCATCACTAATAGAGCTTTTGGCTGCATTACTTTTGAAAAACATAAAAATAGATTCCTTTGCCACGTTTGAAAGCTTTTGGCCCTCTTTAATCCAGTTCAGTGTTGCAGTTGGGCTTGCTAGAAGGAGGATAATGAAGGCTTTGCATCCTGACCACATTTTTGCTGGGTTGATCGGAGGGGAGAAGGCCCTGGAGCCTTCTGGAAGGACCAAGAGGCTATGCAGCCACCCCGTGTGTTTCTGAAGCACACCAGGGTGTGTTTCTAAAGCCATGTGCCAGGTTTTGATCCCACTGGGTACCGTTAGGAATGACACACTGCACCTGAAAGCAAAACTACTTTTTTCTAATCCTTCAGGCCAGTTCTGAGGCAAATTCTGCTCTTTCTTTTCCATCCACTGCAGTTTGTTGAAGCTGGTGGCACCATGCAGTGTGGGTAAAATCAGAACCCATCCATAAAGGTACAAATCCAGGTATTTTGTGAGAAGATTCTTTCTAGATCAGTCTTGATGAACATATACGAGCCTATACATCTAAGACAGAAGGGAATCAATCAGTGTTGCATTTTGATTTCCAGTGTGGGCTGAGGTGTTATTCCCTTTTATCGCCATCTCAGTCCTGTACACATACAGTTAATTTTTTCTTTGTGTGATTTCAAACTAAGTTTCCAGTAGAAAGAAAAAAATACGTAAGTAAAAATGCAGTCAAATGGGTTTATCCAAACTCTACTATAAATTGAAACTCATCCTTTGTCCAAATCTGTCACTTCTTCCTTGGCATGTATTACAGATCCAGTAATTCACTGACATTTCTAACAAACACTTCCATTTCTCCCAAGTTGTTGATGTCTCTCCAAAACTTTTGAAATCAGGGGCATAGTATTTCTAACTCTTCTCCAAATTCTTGTAGTATCTAGTTTCTTCTGGCACAGCTGAATACTGTACATGCAAAGGTCGGCTGCTCAGTAGGATCTGATGGTGGTCCTGTCCCACTGATAGCCACAAAGAAAACAGCTCTTTAAGAATGCTGTAATGTGCACTGAGCATGTCTAGTTGCCCTCCAGTAGTGTATTTCCTCTGCCATATTTACCAGCACACTGAGACTTCATTTATCACAAGAGTTACTGATCCTTTAAAATATTATCTTGGTACAGAAGATGGTTTGCCAGCATTTCAATAAGTGTTTTGTCAACATTTTTTGACAGTTCCTAAAACGATGACAATTGCACAAGTTTGGTCTTTGTTAAAGAAACGCTTTGTTCGATCTACAGTTCAAACATTTTTGTTTTCAAGCTTTTAAGAATGAATTCTAAAGTTGAGGGTGTTTTTTTGGAGAGCTATGGCATTTGGAATATTGAAAGATGGATCTAAGATTTTTAATAGTTTATTTCTTTGTATGGAAACAGTTTGGGAAATTAATGTGCATTGGCTAATTGTATTGCAGTTTGTTTTACTTTAGAGGCTGACTGAAACAATTTTGTTAAACATTCCAATTATAATTTGATGTGAAAAATTCATTGCTTAGTTGAGCACTATTGAACTGTTAACTCCCAAGCTCTGGGGAGAGTTTGTGACCCAAAACTTCAGAAATTCCAGTCTCTTTTTAAAAATCTCAAAGATTTAACAGAACTGTTGAGTACATGGCATCTGTATTGTCAAAATGTTTGTCTTCAACTTTAAAATACATTTTAAAAATGTATATTCAGAGTATGCAGCTCTCTCATAATATCATGAGTCTGGGATCTGGTAATGCAGGGAAAAAACACCAAATAATAAGACTTGTCAAAAAATTGTAAAAGTCCTTGCAGTCCTTGTATTTCATTACATATGGCATCACATTTAACAACTGATTCAGGAACATGTAGTTTGTCATATATTCACTCTTCTCGTGATTTTGAAAATATGAATTATTTATGCTTTCATAGTGCTTAGAAGTTCTTGTCCTAAGCCAGGACACTAGGCCAGCTTCAGTACAAGTAAAGCAAAAAAGACCTCTGACCAAAAACAAAACAAAACAAACAAAAAAACCTACTTCATGTTTTATAATGTCTTGTGTCTGTACAGACTCTGATGGCTGACCAGTACTGAGCTATGTACAGTTTGACTACCAAAGTCATACAAAGTTTTTAAATAGTGAATGTAGCTTCTTTTTCAGATTGCAAAATTTCATACATTGCTCATTCCATCTGCCATTTTGTTTGAATTCTTCAATGTCTTGGTTAAAAAAAGAGAGAGAGAGAGAAAAAAAAAAAAAAAAAGGAAGTTCATTACAGGCATTAGTATTTGAAAGTTGCACTGTTAAGATAGTGATCATGTAACAAAAGTTTTGAGTATTATGTTTCTCTAAAATCACTAAATCATATTTATCTGATTCTTTGCATTATAAACTATGATTTGGGCCATCAATTATATCTTTGAAATGTGATGGTTTCACACCAATGAACAGCCAAACTCCAACACACCGCTCTTTCACTTCTGCTCTCAAAGGAACAGGGAGAGAAAGTATGATGGAAAAAGGACTCAAGGGTTAAGGGCATGGAAATCACTCACCATTATCGTCACAGGCAAAACAGACTCAGAGTAGGAAGATTAATATAATTTATTACTTATCACTAGCAGACTAGAACAGTGAGAAACTAAAAGCAAACTGAAACCACTTTCCCCCTAAACAGCCCTCTTCCTCCTCCTCCCCCTCCCCCAAGCAGCTGAAACTGGTCCTTATCAAACATGAGACACCTGCTGGACTCTTCTCATAGAGGCCACTCCTGCAGCCCCCTAGTCCTTAAACCTTGCCATGTAAGCCCAACCCAATATAAAGCAGAAAGCTAATTTACTGGATAAATAGGAACCACGCCTAATTTCTTTGAAACTTACCTGTAGAGTATGTAGACTTAATTAAGATATATTGCTTTGATCCTCAATGTTTTACCCATCATTTTGCAAGCCTAGGAATAAGGAAGAGATTTCTATTACAGAAAGCTTTTTTTATTTTCTTTTTTCTTTTTTTTTTTTTTTCTTTTTTCTTTTTTTCTCTATCTGAAATAGACATGATATAAAAATCCACAAAACCAATACGATCTAAATATGATCTAGCTATCAGATCAAGGACACTCCTCTGAGCTACTGGCATCATCAAAGGGAAAACAAACAAACAAACAAACAAAAAACAAACAAACAAAAAAAAAACCACACAGAGGGGATTTTATCATGTTTAAAAGAAGTGAAAAGTTGGGTATTTAAAGCATCCTGCATATGAAATTTCTAGATATTCTGGTTAAGATCATACTGTATACTAGGCAGATGTGGTAAGTGATAATCAGTTCTCAAAGAATTTTAGATTTCATTTTACAAAGAGTACTGACTGGTGAGTTGCTTTGTGCATGCATTGAGCTAGTGACCAAAATCTTCTTAAGTGAGTGCATTTCCCTAGTGCTGTCTTAAGTCTCTATTTCAGTGCCTTTGCATCTTTTCTTACAGTGCAAGTGGTTATAAACCACTTACCAAATTTCAAAAGGACTTCTGTGAAAGATAGACTCTGCCCATCAGGAAGAACACATTCCCCTTAGTGGGATCTTTAGCCTAAACTAATGGGACAGTTGACTCCCTGTCATGAGCTTTTGGATGCATTTGCTCAGTAATCCAATCTGAGCCAGAGCACAGAGTCTTGGTCATCATGTTCTTTCTAGAAGTTGCTTACAATGGATCCACACAGAGTACGAATGAAAGAAACAGGATGCATGTAGGGTGAACCTTTTCAGAGTATACTCTGCTAGTTCTGCCCTCCACAGTCTTGGTTTTATTTATATCCTTATGTAAGAATTGCAGCAATTTATTTTTTTTAATCTGTACATTAAAAAATTGACCTTCAAATACACAAAGTGGATAGTATAAAATACTTAAGAAATAGAAATTTTATTGTAAATAGATCAAGTAGGGTGATAGGTAGTATAGTCTTTCATCAGCAACAAAACCTATTGTTAAAGTTGCATATTTTCTGAAATACTAATGGTTCATCCCTTGCAAATCTGGCTGCCTGTGATAAAGTTGAGTGTATCCTAGAGGATTTATATGGCATTTTGTAAGTCTCCATCAAACATTTGCTATTCACTTTTGGCTATATATATCTAGTAAATCATAGAGGAGCTACGACCAAGTGTATCTGGCACAGTCTTCTTCAGTGTGTACTGAAAATTCTTTTCAAAAAACTACTACAGGAAGAGAAAGAGGGCAGTCTGCACAAAGCAAAGCATTCCTTTGAAAGCATGCCTGTATTTCTGAGCCAAACTGAGGATCTTCTGTTGTTATACCTCCTCCAATTTAATTTGTTTTGGAAAGTATAATTAGGTTAACAGGTTTTTATTTTCCCCAAGATTGGAAGTATCAACCATACCTTGTATCAGGTAACATGGTGATAAGAATAATTATGTTATTTGTTATATAAAATTGCTATCTGGGGACTCAAGAAAATTTTTTTTTAATTTTTTTTAATCCAAAAGTAAAAAAGAAATATCAGTAACAACAATCAGTAGGTTTTGTAATTAAAGAGTACTCAAAGATACCTTAATTTAAGTATGATTTTTGCTATGGCATTGCTTGTTAAGAGTCAATCAAGAATAATGAGGATCTGACTTGCAAAAATATCAATGGTCAGAATATTTTTATTGTTTTTATTATTTTTAAATTTTAAAAGCTATTAAGAAATTCACCAACTGCATGTATGTATATTTTGTCTTCCAGGGCATACAGGACGATTATTAAAATCTCTGTGTTTCACCAGTCTATCATTTCTGCTGCTGCACATCATCTTTCAGATTACAATAAACAGTCTTGAAGCTGGAAAAACTATTGAACCTGGTTTTAACTGTGAGTAAAACCTTTTAGCTTTTATTAGTATTGTAAGTGTGCAGATGCTTTAGTGGTTTGAAAGGTGAAGGGTTGATGGGAAGGCACTTACCACTGTGCTCTTATGGGTTTTCAGCTTTCTTCTTCTTTCCCAGCTTGTTGCCTTAAGAACTGCTGTTACTAGGGCAAGAAGTCTAGATGGGTTTAGCAAAACAGAACAGTGTTAACTCATTTGGTCCCACTCATATGTTTCTCAGTATGTTCTCTTTGGGTTTAGCAATGGTTGTTGTGTATCTTCATCCTTAGGCTTTCTCAAAATTCCCTCAGAACTGGAGGTGGTATACGGTTATTAATTAATAATTCACTGAACTAAGAAAAAAATGAGATATACTAATAAAAATGTCTCTAAGCATGTATTATTCCTCTGTCTGATGGAACTCTGTTAAGATGTTTTTTTAATTAAAAGTTAATTTTTGACCTCAAGATTTATATTTTTAAACAGTATTTGTCTCTTTCTTGCCTGTGTCATGTAGGAAGAAGGATTTTCAGGTTTTATTTATATATAAACACTACTTACAAATATATTGCATGACATTTTATATCGTCCTCTCTCAGGAAATGTTCTTCAATAATTCAGAAGCAAATATTCTTTATTGTGCAGAAGTTAATTAAAATATCTATCCAGTGATTTGGATATGTAACCTCCAGGTAGAAGCTATTTGTACTTGTCTTACAATGATTATGTTTAACATTTAAAACTGTCAGCTTGCCCTTGATAAATGTCTATTTAATTTATCACAGAGCATGCTGCTGCCACTTGAATAAACAGTTACACTACAATTAAACACAAGAAACCTTATATGAAGCAAAGCATTTAACTTAAAGCAACAAAATCCTAAGGAAACTTGGAGCACACATTATAATTTCACCTTTAACTCAAACCATTTCTTGAAGTAAAAGACATAATTGTGTTTATGAAATATCGGTCTTAACTGAAATGTCTTAGGCTTTGCCAGTTCAAGTCAGACCTTCAAAAGTGTATTTTTTTTTTCCATAAATGTTTATTATTACCGATCGTGAGAACTGCAAGAGTTGATTTCCTATAACTAATACTCTTGTGATTAATAATACATTATTTTTACTTAGATTATAGCACTTGTATCATTGTTAGACACCATTTGAAGGGTAGAGAGTTCCTAACCATCCAAGACAGAGAAGAAACCATGTAGTGTTTTCTTCCTCCTGTGGTGGAAATTGGGATCTACAGTGGAAAACAATTTTAGAAAGTTAACTTCATTCTGAAGAATACACTCCTGAAGAAAAGGAGGAGACATACCTTGTCTATCTGTAATTAACATCTCTAAATTCAGTATCTTCTATTCTAGCTGCTATTAATAATAATTTCTTTACAAATGGCCTTATAGGATAATGGGTGTGAATGTAGTAGTAAATTAAATGTGCCTCAGGCTGCTCTCTGACACTGAGACCAGTTCACATGAATGACCCACATCCTCACTATTAATCTCTCTTTGCCTCCTGGGCACAGAGAGTGTGTTTAAGTTACCTGTTGGGAACAGTATTTGCCCCATGTGAACTCCCAGACTATGCTTGACTTTTTGGGAGCAAAGTGGGCCAACAAAAGTAGCTCCACAGATTGTTCTAACAGTCAAGCAAGCCAAGCCATAAATAAATAAATAAAAATCAGTTGTTGAATTTCAAAGCCAGAGTAAACTTGGCACCATTTGGTTCACTGGTATGGCAACAGTTGATCAACTTCAGGTAAAGTTAATGAAGAAGGGAAAATGATGCTGGCATTATGGATGCTGGACCAGCAAGGTGCAGAAGAAGTTAAAAAAGGTAAAAAGTCCACTGAGGATCAAAGAGACAAAAAATACCAAATCCTTGCTTAGACTAGTTGAAACATAAAGTATTGTCATTAAATGGCATCAGAGAATATGTGGTACTATGTAAGTGAGGAGAAGTCAGAATTCCTACTCCAGAAAGTACTTTGGTAGTACTTCTGCTTGTAATTATTTGGTGACAAAGCCCTACTGCATTTCCTGTTCCCCAGCTATATGAATAATGCTTTGCAAAATTGACTACAGCAGTGTGCTAAGCCATAGCTGGAGAAATGACAGCACTGTGCCTGTAGCATCTGCACAGTGTTATGATCTCTGCCTGTTAGAGTTAGCTGTTAATGTTTATTCAACTCTTTTCACTCAGTAAGAAGCACAGAAGTGTAGACAAGAAGACTGGAGTTATCCAGACTGGGATCAGCTATTAATGAAACAGTTTTTACAGCTGTTTATCTTATTATTAGGTCCTGTATGCCTGACTGGAAATATTCTACAGTCTCTTCTGATGCTTATCATTAGGGACTTTTTCCCCCTTAATCAAAATACCTTGTCTTGCTCCTTCAATATACTGTAGAAATGGAGAAAACATTTCCATTTCTCTTTTTGGTTACTGCTTGAAGTAACTGGCTGCCGTCATGTCTGTCACATATACTCCTTTCATTCTTTCCTCTTAATAGATCTTCAGTCCCTCCAAAATTTCTTCATGGGCCATGTTTAATTATTGGTCTAATTATTCAATATTAATATTCAATAATAATCACTTATTAATAATAATTAATTAGAAATAATAATTAATATTAATGATTGTTAATAATAATTTTAATATTGGTCTAATTGTTTAATTATTGGTTTAATTATTTTTGTGTTCTCCAAGTTGTCAAGTGGTCCACATACTTCTTTGAAGTTCAGTGCCCAATGTAAGGCAGTAATTCAGCTGAGATTTTTTTTTTTTTAATATATTCTGAATATAACAATTACCTATATGTCTACAAGTGACAATACCTGTGTGTGTGTTACTATATGGTACTTTTTTTTTTTTTTTTTTCCCAACAGTAGCATCATCTCCTGCTTTGTTTGTGATTCACTATAACCTACAAATACTTTTCTGCAGAGCACCTAATGTGTTTTTTTTTCCTAAACCCATATTTATGTAGGTGAGTACACCTACATTGTAACAGAAATTTGTGCTTGCCCAGTTTCTTCCAGAATGTTTTCAAGAGTGTTGAATTCTGTCTCCCAGTTAGTTCATGGCCCCATGTGAAGGGGCGCCACCTGCAAATAATATCGTGAGGGATTTTTGATATACTGGATATATTTTGGATATATATTAGATTTTTTTCTTTAAATTTAATCTTTGTTTTGATTTTGCTGGAACTGATTTCTCCCTGAGTTTGAATAAATTACACCACACTTTGCCCTTGTGGAAATAAAGTGAGAGTAGGTAGTGCAAAAGTGGACCAGGACTTTTGTTGCAGTAAAAGGGCAATACTTTGAGGAAGGGGAAAAGCTGTAATAGCAAAAAGAAAGAAAGATAAAAATAAACATGAAAAACAACAAACCCACCTTGTAATTATTTTGATTTGTGTTTGAATGCTCCAAGGATGAAGTACGTGAATTTTCCATGTCACTACAGTGAATCTTCTCTCCGCTACTTTACTCCTTCAGGAAAATTAAAGCTAATTCTATGACTCCATCATTTTCACATCAGAAATGAATGAATTAATGTTTTTATTTGATTCTGTGTTTTCTTTAAAATTTGTTGCATTGTGTCGTTAATCATCTTATTTCTGCCAGTTTAAGAAATAGATGAGAGAAGGGTATACCTTTATTTTCAAATTCTGAAGGTCACTTTGGGTATATTTAAATGCCAGCTTCTGAATCAAAAGATCATTTCTGTTTTCAGTTTTTCTTTTCACACTGCTGTATTATGTCTTCTGAAAATATTTTCATTTTAGTAATAGGAACACTTGAAAAATGTTTAAATTGATTCTTACCTCTTAAACCTTATACAGTTTTAGTTTCATTTTGGAAATTAAAGACATTTATTGAATATCCCTTTAATAATCTTTTACATGTACATCTAGAAGCAGATTAATTTAGGCCATCTGCAAAAGCAAAGCAGAAAGTAGAATTTTTGACTGATTTTTAATTACTCTGCTCTTATGCTGAATTTATTCAAAATCAGCTGGTAGCATTTAAAAAAGCAAGTCTTTGAATGTTTAGCTTCTTCAGATTTTTATTTTCCATCCCTTTCCTCTTTTAGAGGTCATACCTTTCCTTCTCTTTCAGGATGGCTACAAAAATGCCATATCATTTTCTAAGCAAGATAGATATATGCTGGTGGGTTGATAGAGGTATTTAAAACATATAGCCAACAGAGGGTTTTTGTTTCTTTCAACCTTGATAGTATTGCCTAGCATGAGTAAAATCTTGCTGCTAGAACTTGTCATTTGGCTTAATAAAAAATTTCTGGTTAGCCACAGCTGTGTTGTATGGAACTAATATAACCAGATAGTTCATTTTTTAAATCAGAGTTCATATAGGGAGGGAAAAAGACAAATACAGCAAGTGTGAGTTGTGTTGATCTTCTTAAGCCATCAAGACCTAGGTAATCAGTCTTGTTATGCTGATGATATTTTCATATAACACAATCGGATTTTGAGATGTAGTAGTATTCGTGCGGTAATACAATTTTATTATTAAATTTGTACTTCTGATGAAATAAAATTCTGTTTATTAGATTAAGCAATGCCCTTTGCATATGGAATCTGTGAGACAGGCAATTGCAAATTTGATCAAAAGGTAATATGGAGGCAATAAACATAGAGGTAACATAGAGACAATAAGTTCTTCAGTATGCTTGCTGTAGTTCTTTGTTAAGAATAATTTTAAACATGTTTTTGAAATGACATTTCCATCAGCAAGAGCAATGTTTTCCATGATGTTCATTTTAAACTTTACTTTCAGTAAATCAGGAAAATACTCCTCACTGTACTACTCCTCTGTAAGTGTGTCCTATTTTTTTGTTTAGTAATCTGTAAAAATATTCCAATTTATTTTTCTCTTAGTTGTAGTGGTATGTACCCATTTTTTATTTTGTGATGACTGTACCATCTCCTGGTGTTGAAGTCTACACCCAGATCTATTGAAAACCGTATCCTTTCACAACAATATTTTATTCATTAAGAAATACAATTAAGATTATTTTTTTCTTTCAGCTGTATTTTTAATCAGCTATTTACTGATTTGTGAATACACTGGTTTGTGTTCAATGTTTGCTGGAATATCAAAATTGACATTTATGGTACTTCTGGATATTTTTCTTGTACCTCAAATAATAGAACTAATGGGTCTGTAATTAATCCTTAGAAATCTTTCTAAAGATTTCTGTGAAATTCTGCATTTATTTACTGTGTATTGCTTGGATGCTTAATTTACAAAATGGTTATATGAAGAAAAAAGGGAGAATAGACTTAAATCACCAAGTTGCCTAGATAGCTTCTCTATTAGATCATGGGAACTAAATTCAGATATTTCTCTGCCCCCAGTATGCCGTGTTGAATGTCAAACAAATGCATGCCACCATTGTGGAATCATAATAACTTTCTGCTTTAGATAAATTTGAAATGATTTCTTGGCTGAAAGACCGTGCTGTGTTTGCTTTACTACCAGCATGTCCCTGGGGCTTTGGGTTATATTAGGAAGCAGAAATATCCAGTACAAACAAATTAGGATTCTCCATTTATTGAAACCTCAGACTCGGGACTACAGTTGACCTTTCATTGGAATGAGTACCAGGTACTTTTCCCTCTGTACCTAGTCATATTTAATGTCTTTTATATCCTCACAAGTATTCTTTCAAGGTTGTGCTGGTTTTGAAAAGTACTGTATTGTAAAAACCAGCATATTTCTAAGTGGATTTATTAATTAATTGGAAATAAACACAGTATTTCTACTTATAGAGGGGCAAAGAATTAAGAAATTGCATTCAGAATTTCCTGCTTCTATGGCGACGGTGTGTGGCAGATGCATGCAGGACTTTCAAATACCGTGACTTACTGGTTGAACACCTGCCTAGAGTATGAACATATATTTCATGGACTCCTGTCAGCTCTTTGGACATATAATTTCACTCAGGGCTGCCTTCAAGTATTTTGAAAATACTGAAAATTTGAAATATTCCAAGAAACTAATATTCTGATAATGTCCTCATATTAGCAACTATCCCTGTAAATTATGAGTTTAAAAGCAATGACTGTATGAGTATAAAAGTAATAACCATTTATCCAAATCTCCACTGAGAGACAGAAAATTATTCAGAGATTAGCACAAGTAATGCAAGCATGCATTGTCTGTAGTGAGTTCATAGCTGATTAAGATGCTGTCAAACCTGCTTTGCATGGCAAGTACTCCTGAAACTTAAGACATGACAGAAAGGTGGGAGAATGACATTAAGAATAAAAAAGTTAGTATAGTTCCTGTAATTCCCTGGTTGTTTGTTGTTGTGCATAAAAATATGCAGTGTCTGAGTCATGAAATGTGTAAAAAGGGATCTGTCTGTGGAATCAAGGAGAACTCATGACTAAAAAGGATGCCTAGCTGTGAAAACTGCTATAATTTTATGTTGGTACAAATACATTATATATACAAGATCCTAGAAAGGCATGTGGTTGTACATTATTACCAATGACCATTTCTGATTGTCATTTCATTTTTTCCAAAATTCAATAATATATAACATCATGCTGTAGATCATGTGGATCACATCCTCTGATAAGCCCCTGATCAAGGAAAGGTTTTAATGTGAGTTTTTTGCCTGACAAATAAAGAAAAAGCAACAATAGTTTATTCTCCACATGAAAGTTAATTTTACTTTAATCCACTACACGCTGAATGTCATCATTGCTTCAACACTTCCAGTGTAACTTTATGCAGCTAGGAAATTTATGACTGAGAAAACAGAAGCTTCTGTAATTGCTTCTTAGGCATGTATGATAAGTCTTGCTTAATTTCCTGCTGGGCATTATGCATAACAGTTCAGAAAGTTAGTTTTCATTGTACTTATGGAGTCTTTAGTTCTAGACTCACATGCTTCCATGTGAAAATCCAGCAACATTCTAAATATTCTTTTTAAGCATTGACATACAAAACCTTCTGCATAATATATAATCATGCTGGAATTAAGTTAGTATACTTGTGTTCTTTCATTTAAGATGCTTTCATTTAAGATTATTATCAAAGAAAAAGAAATCATGTGTTCCAGGTTGCATACAAACTCACTATTTTCCTGACATGAAACTATTCACCATGAACATGACATGAATGGCAAAAAGCTGTTGTTTTTGTTTGGTTTTGATTTTTTTTGTTGTTAAAAACTGACTTCAGGATGCATTCTTGAGTTTGTAATTCTTCTCTTTGTGTTCATAATTCAGTGAAAAAAGGAATTACGCTGTGTGCTTTGAGGGTATTTGTTGCAGCACAGTACATTTTCTAAGTCCAGTACTGTATTTTGTAATCTACATCAAATTTCTGTGATAATTTACATTGTGACATATGTCAGTACAGCAATATAAATATCAGACATTTTCAGAGCAAGATAAAACTAAAAATGCAATACAGATTGAAACTTTGGCTAAATTTTGATGAAACGTTTGAAGTGAAGCGGAAAGTTGTCTGACACTGAGTGGCAGTGAAAGGGGTCACCTCAGACTCAGTGTTTTTGACAACCAGGTAGGCACTGGAGATAAGAGTTGGGAAGCCACTGGGTGCAGACTACAGCCTGTTTCTGAAGCTAGCGGTCTTCCAAAGATGTTCTGTTGCTACACCAGAGGAAACACAAAGAAAATTTCTTTGCCATGTCTGATCTGTAGCTAGGATGAGTACACCAGACTGCAGGCATGTAAAAGAAAGGTGACCATCACTGTCACCTTGTTTTGGGGGCTGCAGGTAGGAGGACAGAGTAGCTGTTGTCTGTCTCCCTCTGCCTGTTTAAGGACTGGAGCAGAAGTAGCAAGTGGGAAGAACAAATGAAGGCCAGCTGTGCAGGAAAAGGCACTTGATAAATCTTGAATAGTAGAGAGGACAGCAGGATGTGTGTGTGGAGGAGAGTAGTTCTTTTGTTGATTTATGCTCTTGGTAAATTAAGAAACAAAGATGTAAAAACAACAACAACAACAACAAAAATTTTACATTTCTGTAAGTAGCTATTTTATTGTTTTCCTTCTAGTTATATTCTTGATCCTCCTATGAAAATCTTACCAGACATTATGCAATATCAACTACTTTTATGTCACAAATTACTAGAAAGTCTGCTTTCCATATTCTGAAAAGTTTTTAAAAGACCAGCAAGGTCAGAAACAGGTTTCTCATGCAACCAGTTACAGGTCTGTGTGTACCATTACAGGGACAAACCTCACACACCAGCAGTACTGTTTCAGTGTTTTTTTCTGGCTCATCTACAGTGTTTTGTTGTAGCAGTATGGGGTATGTAAGGATCAACACTGGTGCTTTAGCAACTAGCTTCTCTGTTCTGGTGTAGAGCATTATGTTGAAAAGTTCTCTTGCTGAGCATTCAAATCACTGTAACATAAATATTTAGTGGGGAGTCTTAGGGGAGTTACTGTGCAGAAATAGGAAACTATATATATGTGTGTTGAACACTGTTTAGAAAAATGCTTTCCACTGAAAAAAAATATTTCACTTTAATTCCGAGGATTTATCTTGTGTTAGATTGTTTACATCTTTATGTATCGCTCTTCATCATGTAATCATTTTGAGTATTCCTAGAAAACCCAATTTGCTAGCGTGGTGCTGTGAGGCTTTGTATGTACCCACCCTGTAAGTCTGAGCCAGTTTTTATCCCTGGGACCAAGCCCTTTGGCTTGAGCCTGCCATGCCTCTGCATGCTTTGTGTCAGCAGCGTGCTCTGGGTCTCAGCTAGGAAGTGAGCAGCAAAAGTGAGTTGAGTTGACAACTGCTAACCAGAGCAGCTCTGCCATGGCTGGGTCCCTAGCTAAAAGGCGAGCCATCCTGCCTGGGGGTGGCAGCCATCTGAGATGCAGCCTGGGGACTGCTCAGGGCAAAAGGCAGATCTTAACCCAAAGTTAAGGTAGAGTAGAAAGAACTGGGTTTACTTAGCTGTTCAATGGAATCTGCAACGTGAGAAAAAATCACCCCGTGAAACAAAGCAAAAGGCGTTGTTCACATAAATATGGCTTGGAGCCATTTGGGGAAAAAAACTATTTTCTTCACAGACTTGGACTTGAAGTGCTTTGGTGGGCTCTCCTGTGTCAGTGTGTTAGAACACAGCCCTGAGTCTGGGTAAAATTATGTCTGAACTTTCCACGTTTTGAGTCCACTTCTGAATGGAAAAGGCCTTAAAATTCCCATCAATTTCTGCCACACACACATATATATATATATATGTTTGTGTGTGTGTGTGTATACATATGTCTGAATCAATAACCACACAGTGTGCAAGAAGGCCCTGTACGTTACAACTTTTGCGTAAACAACATGCAGCTCTTCTGTCATGCTTATATTAACACAGGGCAAAATAAATAAGTAAAAGTCCTTTGCAGTCACCAAAGAAGGAAAAATACCTTTCATATCTTTGGAAGGAAGAGAACTCATTTAGAAGGTTGGATTTGATTTCAATCTTAAACAAGATTAATCTTAATCTTGTTTAAACATCTTAATCTTGTTTAATCTAATCTTAAACCCTTTTGTTTCATTACAAGTCTAGCATTTTCCTGATATCTGTACATGTAGCATTGTACCATTTCCATCCACATATACTGTGTTTACTGCTGAATTTTATCATACCAAATTCTTTTAGGATTTTGTTTAAAGGAATTAATAAACTGAATTTTAGAGATGTTATACTCATCATCTAGAGTACAAACAGTATGATTTTCAATGGTGAAAAAAAATCAGTGAAAGAAAGTAAATGAAAAATATTTCATGACAACACCATAATTTTATTTTTACGTCTAGAAAAAAAAAGAAAGGATACAATACCTTTCAAAGTTCAGTGACTGGAGAATGAACTTGATTTCTAAATATTATCAGTGATACCAAATTATTCGTAAACTCCAGCTAGTGGTTGATGAGAGCTTTCTCAAGCTTTGTGGGGTTTAGTATCATTAATCCATTACTGTACTCATTAGAAGAGTAAAAGGTTATTCATAATAAAAACAGAACTTCAGCCCTGAAGGATATTGGTAGCAATGTAACTTAGTGTACATTAATAAATCGAAAGTCCTACCAGTTATTTCTATTATGCATAGAGTCATACATTTCAAAAGAGGACAGCCAGCCCCCAATGTAAACGCCATGGAACTGTTAACATGCATTTTTGGTTCATGAATCACTTCACCTATAAAGTCATTATGGCCAAGAAACTTCACATAGCCTGACCGTTTTTTTTTTTATTATTATTATTTTTTTTTATGGGTCTTTTTGGCATAGAAATTCAGAATACTGAAATATAAGAGGATGATTTTCAATGCATCCTTTAAAACCAGCAGATTGTGACCTTGTCATGGATTGTGTCCCTGCAGTTTCTTAGCAATGCCACAGATGGCTACATAACAGGTTCCAAGAAATTCCTGCTTTTCCTAGACCCCACAGGTCTGTCTGCAAATAATGTAATGTTTCTGAGAGAACCCATGTTCTTGTCTCTACCATAGGAACATCAAAGGACTCAAATTATACCCAGAACAGGCTCTATTGTAGCGTCTAGCAACCAACCATCATTCTTAAAAATACAGACCTTAGTCAAGGCACCAAACTGGATTTTAATGGTCCTCAAAATCTTCCACCTGGAGGGTGTGGTGGTCTAGTGTTAATTAAACACAGCTGCAATATAAAACTTGTGGAATTACAAGACCTACTGTTGAAAGCCTTATTTATGTCTGGATTTTTTTTTCTGTTTTAATATAAAGGAGATAGTAAATACTTCTTGTGGCTAACTTTTTTATATTTGTGAAGATATCAGCTAAAGACTCTCACAAACTGCAACAGACAAATATTACAGGAATAAATAATAATAATAATAATTGAAGCTGATACTGTTGTTCTGACAACAGTTCCCAGTTCATAACACTATTCAACCAATTCTCATTATTTCATGGCTATCCTTTAGCATGTTATTGGCTATCTGATGTTTTGTTTGCCTAAAGATAAAGTATAAGACTAGCAGAAACACAAAAAATCAGTACTGTGGGAAGGGGTCAAGAAAAGCCTTTAAATTGCTATTCAGTTGTGTTTCTTTCTTTGTTTTTGATTATACCCACCCACATGCACATTTTAAGTTTCAGGGACCTTATTCCTTACAGTAGGAGTTTTCTGTGATTATTAAGTTTTTGTACTGAAGCAACCTGTGCAATTTCAAGAATCAGTCTAATTGAATTACCCAATTAGCCAACCTTGGTAAGCAAAGGGGTTGGGGGTGGAGTGGGGGAGTGAAAGGATTTCAGCACTGTTTTTCACTAATAAAATTGAATTGAATGGAATTTTCCAAAGTTTAAAATACCAGGTACTGGTGAGGTAGGAAGATGCTCTGTAGTGGCCTCCTTGACTGCAAGTATGAGTGCTTCCAAAAAAAAGGTGCAGAGAAAACTTTTGGATATCAACCAAGATCAGATTGGTCTTGTTGGCATATAATGTGAGCCATGATTCTGCTCAGGGTAGTATAGCAGTTCTACGGCCAAGCAGGACTGGCCATATCTTCCGGTACTGCAATCTCATGGTATCATATTTTTATGAGGATTTTAAACCAAAATAAATTTCAGCTGATGAGATTGCATTGCCTTGAGAACAAATACCACCTGTTCATTACCATCCTGTTCTCTCAACAGCTTTTCCACAAGTTAGATTGCACTGATACATGAATTTGAAAATTATTTTTGCAACTTCTCATGTTCTGGTTGAAATGTTGTCAAAATTCCCTCTCACACAGTGAAAAATAAAAGCCTGAACAAAGAAGTTCACAGAGTACACATCCATATAAAACAAAGCTGGAATGCTGATACAGTTCCACAGACATCTGGAAAAAGTCAAAGATAGGCTTCCACATCTATCCATGTCATTCTGGAATTCTGGATAACAATAAGAAAATGATATCACATTTCCTCTTCATAGCTCTCAGTTGTTCTCAGTTGTTCCTGTCACCTTTTTTTTTTTTTTTTTTTTAAGCTATAGGAAAGAATTAAAGGATATACAACCACAGCTGCAGGAATTAACAACAGATATTGTGTTGAATTGGTGGGTGATGTATTTAATCAAAATGTGAAATTTTGCATCTTTGTTTTGCTATGTAATTTTCTCAGATGAGCAAAAAAAAAAAATACTTTTTAGATAGTTTCGTGACAGCAGCTCTTGATTTCAAATACTTCTCAAAAGTTGGTTGAAGTATCAGTTCTGTTGTTTTGAAAAAAAATGTGACAATGTGAAGTTCAGTCATTTTTAATCCTTTTTTAAGAGTCATATTCCATTATATAGTAATGCAAAAGTGTTTACAGTTTATTAGTATAGGGATTTATTTAAAGGATATTTAATTTTACATAGACATCTTGACAATGATGGACATAACCTAAAAGTCAAAAAGGAGATCCTGCATTGCTGGTGCTACAGATAAAACATTGGACACTCTGCAGTGATCTACCAGTAACGCTGAGCCGAGTGAAAAAGAACCGCATACAATTGGTAGCCCACTGTTTCCAATATGTAGCAGCACTTCTCTTTCACATCAGCAGATTGAAAGTACATTGTTAGGCTGCTTCATGGATGCAGAATGTAAGGCTCAGGTGGGTATCTACCCAGGTTGTGCAAGAAGTGTTTAGCAAAATCAGTCACCAAACCTTGTTTTCTGTTCTCTATTAAAAAAGAGAAAATATGTAGCTCTGAAGATGAATACATGTTAAATATCAGATGGCCCTTATGCTAGGTATCTTTAATTTGCTAATAGGGTATTGATATTGTAGATACGGGAAGAAAAAACAAACAAAAAACAACACATGGATTATGGAAAATGGGAAAATATTTCTCACTTGCTCTGCTTCCCTTTATTCACTGCCTTCAACATGTCACACAGTGACTGCATTCATCTTTGCTAAGCCAGCTCAGGCCAATCTATGAAACCTTGAGCTAAACAGTCACTGTCATGTTCTCTTCCCTGAGTTAGGACCACTGCCAAGGTGATCCAATGTTTAAAGAGTGTGTTTTTTTGTTTATGTTGCTGTTACTGTTTGTGGTACAAATAGTTACTTTCATCCTGGAGTTGTACCTTTTTTTGGATGTATTTAATTCTGAGGTAGTATGCTCTATATTTGGTCAGTGCTTACAAAGTTTAACATCTATAATTTTATAAATCTCCATTAATATTAATATTTCTGTCCACCCATCCACCTAACCACCCCAGAATATGGAATGCAGAATACAGTGCAAAACAAACTGTTATAAATCCCAGAAAGGTTTATGAGTTGCAAAATTTGAGTTTGGGGAGAGTCGTATAGACTTCTGTAATTTTTAAATGCTGATGCTAAATGCATTCAGATATAAATCAAACCCATCAGGAGCTCTGCTCTTTAGATACTTTATCCTAAGATGTTTTTGTTCATCACTTCTTCCTCAGTTGGAGGTTGTATATGGAAGTTTTTAAAATGAAATAAATAATATATTCCTATGAAGATGATTAGTATATTTTGGAACTCAGAAGTGGTAGAGAAGTTGGCTAGTATTTCAGCATAAATAACAATGTGAGTAGACTTTTTTTGTTTTGATATTCTTAGTCCAGGATGTGGACAGTTAGGTCATAATCTCCCTGGATATTTCCCAGTGTTTGGCTAGGCTGTGAATGATGATCTCTGTTACTGGAAATATTGTGTTTTGTGCAGAGTAGAGTCAAATAATGGGGGCTTTGACATGAACAGGTTTCATGTATATTTTCATACATTCACTTATGTGTCATATGTTTTCACATGTTCACATCAGTTTCACCTGCGTGCTCCTTTTAATTGGTGTGACAACATCTCTCTTGATGCTTCTGTTCAAGGTTTCATTAAATCTGTTGCACGCTAAAGATGTCTTACATTAGAAGCATTCACGTGGCTTCATCTGTGCCCTGTGCTATTTTGGGAGAGCTCTGTGACTGGTCTCTCTCTGCTGTTGCTCTGTCTTGGGAATTGGACGTTAGTTTCCTGTTTAAACATTGGCATTCAGTCAAGATTTGTAGTTCTTGTTCTGATTTGTAGTTCTTGTTCTTGGAGTTTGTGACTATTCAACTTGCTTGCTACCAACTCTTTACTGATATCTTCAGAAACTGTATGTAATTTCTCAATTGCTTCATCCTTTGTGGAGAGTAAAAGATGAAGGTGAAATATCTCATCAAAACCAGTTTAAAGCCCTTACCAGAAATATCTCATCAAAACAATTTTTAAGCCCTTACTAGAAGATTTGAACAGGGTGATAACAAAGATGGTGTTCAGCACATATCAAAAACAAAGGTCTGAGATCCTCTTATACAAATTGCATAAACAAGGACTGGGATCAGGCTTGGTCTTATGTCATTACCCCAGGCCATAATAAATTAGACTGAATTTTGTAAGAGAATATTATCATGGCTGTACACATACCCCCAGGTGACTAAAGAAGAACATGTTTAATTTAAGATTTATGTGCTGTGACTGTGGAGAGTTAATACTTCTTGGTGGTTAAGAGTGACCAGTTGCTGGGAGATAAGGATGTTTTTAAGCACCCATGCACTGATAACTGTTTCATCTTGTGGTCATCCAGTGAATCAACCTTTAGCACACTTTGCCTGGAAGCCTTTGGGAGAAAACTTTTCTGCATGTGAGTATTTATGCTTTAGCATTGCAAAAATATGTTAATTATAAGACAGTAGCCCACTTTCTAATCTGTTTTATTTAGTTATTTGTTTATTTATTTATTTATTTATTTATTTCACCCTGCTTATTTTGGTGACTGAATGATGAGCAGTAATAGTCAGAGTTATCTCAGGTCTCTTCATGCAGACCTCCCCTTCAGTCTTAGGCATTCTGTTTCTTGCTGAGTGTTTTTTTCAAAGTAGAAAATATACTATGTCATCAGGGCAAAAATATGTATATATATACTTTTTTTTCTCTACAAAAGACTTAGTATGATATATAAAAAAACAAGTTCTAAGGCACCAATAAGGTAAACATGTAAGGTGCTGAATAATCATTATAGAATGCATATCTATCTGCAGAGGTTGTCTGCTATGGATCTGATAGGCTGAGGGTTTGTTTCTAAACAAACTGGTTCTTTCTAGTTGTGCTGGGCATCCAGTAGGACCCTTGTGTTGAAGAGCATCACAGGGAGGTCTCCCTGTCTTTCCTTTCTGGCTTCTTTCTTCACAGTTCACCTGCTGATGTCTGTCAGGGTACCAAGAACCACAATCAAGCCCCATGAGATGCCTCTCACCGTGTGTCAGACACGGTAGTGGTTTTTCCAGGGTCAGTTTCCAATCCCTCACTCAGGTGACTAATTGGCTTTTCTCAGCTTATTTGGCTTTTATCAGGTACAAATCTCACTATGATAGTGTTTTCTCATTCATGTTCTTTCACCATAGGGCAATGTACAGAGGGGTCCAATTGCTCATCAGCCTGAATATGCAGAAACCAGGCTGTGGTTTCTTTTTTTTATCTGTAAAATCAGTTCCTTTTGTATTACATTATAGCATTATTACCTCTTGTCATCTAATGTGATTTTCTTGATGGGCTAATTGCTTTATCCATATGCCAAGCATAAGTCAACCTCCACTGAAGTGCCATTCAGTAGATGCATGTATGTTCAGTTAGTCCAACATATCTTGACTTGCTATATTTGGATTTCTTCTGCACTTCATTTCCTCTTGCAGTACCACATGTATCCTGCGTAGATCTCCCTGGTCCTTTGGCTACAGACATCTGTCTTGTTACAATAATTGGATGCTTTGTTTTTCCCTCATGCTGACCTCTGCTTCTGCTTACATTTCTAAATACGTTTCCTGGTTCCTGCTTCCTGAGATCACAGGAGGCCTCCCAACATTAGCCCTTCGCGCAGAAGTCCAAGTGCTATTGCTAACCCATTTGTCACGTAAGCATTTGACCTAGTGTTCATGTGGCCCCTCTCTGTTGTCACTGAGAGAATCTCTTGAAACTGTAAATAGCCATTTCAGTAGTAATTTGAGTCTCATAATCCTGATATCACTGCTTGGCAAATCCACTTTTTAAGGAATACACACCAACAGCTCTCTCCAAAAGATGTCAGAACAACATTTCCAACAGCCAGCAGCTCTGCTACATTTTAGGCATATGCAGAGGTTCCATGGATCAAGGTCCAAGGCACTTGGGAATTGTAAAGTTGTTGTGAAACAACTTCTTTTCTTCAGTGTCTCCTAGTACTAAAGGTGAAAATAGGATGGAGATGGAGAGATGTGATATACGCTACATCAAGAAGTTGTTGCTTGTTATTTTTCTTTCTTTATCCAGGGCTTGCATGCAAGCAGAGGAGATCTTCCAGGACATAGCCATCATCCAGCATTTGATTTTTCTGTCAGGCCAATTTTGAAGAGAAAAGAACAAGGGAGAATATTTGAGAAATGCAGGGATTCTTTGGGCCTGACAGAAAAGGAGGCAGACAGTCCCTCTGTGACCTAAGAGCTGGCTGAGGAGAAACTTCCAGCTGAGGAAAGAGAAGAAGCTGCAGAAATATGTTCCTGAACATATGATTCATTACTGAGTCCCAGCTCAACGTAAATTCGAGTCTTCCTTTCTCTTAGCTTTGTATCTTAACATTAAGATACAATACATTGTATCTTAACAATTCCCTCAGCTTTTGTGTCTTGTCTGGATTGCAGATGACTGCAGACTTTTAAGGCAAGCGCTGTCTCTGCACTTCTGTGTTTTTACAGCCCCCAGCCCAGCTGGTTCCCACTGTTGTCTGGCCCTTAGATTGTTGCCTGATGCCAGCAAATCCATAGGGAAAGATATCTTCCTTGAATTTAGAAAAGTGAGTTTAGAAAATTGCGTTCCTGGCACAGGAATGCACAAATTTCAAGGTATCTTAAGACAAGTCATTTAGATCCCTGATGAACTTGTGTATAAATCAAAATGCAAAATTTGTTTCTTCATTTCCCTTTGACATGTGTGTTGGAAATATATAATACACCCCTTAATTTTCCTTGTTATACATTTAATTCTTATCTGTTTCCTGTAAAGTTCACTGTTTGTCAGATGGCTTTCTGACACGCTTTGATACTTGCTTTTCAGCATACAAAGTAATAGAAAGTTATGATTGCCTTTCAAAGTTAAGAACCCATTCAGACTGTAGGCCCACACCACCCACATCACTCCATGAAAACTGCTGAAGAACAGCTGCACAGTAGGGAGAAATCCCTGAATTATTTAACAGGTTTTCTAAAAATCTTCTGTGTCAGTCCTTCTCACTGCTTACAAAGAGAGTTGATAGGAGTTAGGGCTCTCTAGCATCTTTCAGGGTCCATACTTCATGTATGAAAATTTGTCAGTCAAAAGTTGCTCATTTTTGCCCATGTTTTTATCTCTCTTCAGATAAGTTTGGAATAGTAGGTGTTATTTTTGGCATAGCATGCATATTTATTTGTTCGCCGTTTTGTGGAAAAGAAGCTATTAGTTATTCCTGTTAGAAGTTTGGCCCCCAGAGCTAAATCGCTTAAGCTGGATTGTTGTAGTTGTTCTCATTTTGCAGTTCACACCCTCACTCTTTAACTTTTTGAGAATGTGGGCCAGCTGCTGCACCTGTACAAATCCCGCTGTGTGCTCTGCTCTCAGGATTGGTGCCATAATGCAGGGAAGCCATATTCAGCAGGGTCACATTAGCTTTAGGAGTTAAGGTATGATTTGTCCCACCGGTTTTGGCATGACTCATGTTCAGTAGATAATTAGAACCTCATGCCAAATTTTCACTGCTCACATTCTACTAGGACTGACAAATGTATTACTAATTCAACAATTACTTTGTTATGAGGCACTAATAGGAAAAAATCTACTTGAAATCTAAAATCTCTCTCCTGAATTAATGCTTAATTTTGACTTGAGCAGATATTTGCTTAATGCTAGAAATTGCTCTAAAATCTCAAGTAATGTGTAACTAATGCCATATGAGAAAATAAGTGGGATTAATAATGAATAACCTGCAGGGCTTCTTTTTTATTTTATTCTTTTTTATTTTATTTTTTTTTCCATATGTAGTTTTGAAGTATTTTTTTTTTTCTTCAGCTAGGTTGGCCAGCCCTTAACTCTTGAGACAGAAGCAATTCTTGAGCAATTTGAGTACAGCTCCAGCAGCTATACTGTATACTGGGCAACAGGACTGGTGTAGTGCAGGAACTGTGACCCAGTCAGCATCCTTGACCTTGGAAGGTGATGGAGAACAGGGGTATAGAAAATAGACACCATCCCCTATATAAGTCTACCTGCACATCTAAACTTGACAGAGTGGTGGTTTTTGTGTGGAAATCACTTGGCATTTGTGGATTGTTCTCAGGGTTTCCCTATGTTTTTCCTCTGAATGGTTGGCCTTATTTGCCTCAAGGTTTTTGGCTCTCCAGAGTGTTTGGCATGAAGAACACTTCAAGAAAGGGACATGAAAACTCCAAATTTTCCCTTCTGCTGTAGGGGTGAAATATTAGGGTTGGGCTGAGCAGCACTGGGGGGGGAGGAGTAGAAGTGCAATTTGTTTGTTACGGGTTGAAGAGGTGGCAACTAACATTTCATTATATTTCTTTAAATGGCAAATAATAGTAGCAGTAAGTGCTTCCCTTTTTTTTACTAGCCATGTGATTCACTTAAATTCTAGAAGATGTGAGGTGGTTTCACTGCATTTTTTAGTAGTATGCCCAGGTATTTCCACAGGTATGCCCAGGAGGAAAAAAGAAAAAAAGACTGAATGGTCAGATCAGAAAGTTTCCCATTAAGATGTCCAAAGTTAGGCAGTGATTTTTTCTGCTTTTTGGTGCCTTTTCTGGATAGTAAAACTGACATTTAAAAAAAATATACTGGCAGACAGGAAATCTTTCATGGAGCCCTCCAGATATCTGTCAAGTAGTAGTTGCTTCTGGTCACAACGTTTCTAGTCTAACTTACAATGTGAAAACACTTTGTTATTGTGCTCCTCTATTGTCCTTTTTTTAATTTTTTTTTTTTTTTTTTTTTTTTTTTTTTTTACTAAGGATGAATTAAATTATTATTAAGTTGATGTTTGGTGTTTTTTGTTTGTTTTTTAATGTATGCAGATTTTAGGAGGTTGGCCGAAGTCAGAGGACAGATTCCTGAATCCTCTGTAGGGATCACGCGTTCCAGATCTACTTTATTCCGTTTAGTTCCGCTGCTTTTGATTTTTTAAATGGTTGGCCTGGTGATATGATTTTCTGTTCTGTCAATGAGGATACTCAAGTTAACCATATCTGTGGGAGTTGTTTTCATGTTTGATTTACACTATAACGGTGGACGAAGCTTAAAGAGTTTATATAAAAACTGATGCTCAGATACATCATGGGATGACTGTAACCAGCTCAAACCTGTGCTGAAGTACTGTAAATCTTATCAGTGTGTACTGCATGCAAAAAAGGTATGGTTTTTTTAGATTAGCATATCTGTAGTAAACCTTTAAACAAGAGTCATGGAGACGTGCCTTATTAAATACACACAAACAAAAACTAGGGAGATTAATAACAGAAAGCTACAGTCAATTTTTTTTCCGTGACCTCTGGCATTTTGGACTGCACTTCACTGATGTCTTTGATTTTGCGGTGGGGCCGGGTCGCGTACCTGCTAGGGGGAGTGTGGTCAGCGGCAAGCAGCCTCCATGAGTCGCTTGTCCTCCTGCTGGGCCTCTGTGTAGAAGGGAATAGAAACTGCCTGCAGTCTGGAGCTCTTTGTCAGCAAACCTCCATTAATCTGCCAGCGGAGGCATACCTGGCTATGTACAGATGTGGCTAGCATTACAGCTTGGTTTTCTACAAGGAAGAGCAAGGTGTGAGATCCTGACTGTGATCCAGTATCTGCTTTGCAGACGGATTTTGGAGGGCAAATGATGTAGTAGAAGCACCTGTGAGCACAAACAATTGCAGCATCCTGTTGAAGTGGGTCCCTCTTGCATCTCTCTGTGCTTACGGAAGCCCTCTGTTCCCATGGCAGGCTCAGTTAGGTGTCATTTTGTCCTTCTGTCACATGCAGATATAGTTGTGATGTCAAATGTGTAAAAACTTCAGGAAATTTACTGCAGAAAATATCATTTCTAAAGCTGGATGAAGTAATACTGAGAGCCCCAGTGAAGTTATATTATTTTACATCCACTGACTTTAAAAAAGGAATGTACCAAAGTGTTGATATGAAATAGAAACAGGGATTAGTGAGATGCAAAGAATATTTTATTATTTCTGCAACTAAATCTTTCCAGAATAGTCATTAGAAGAAGTAATATACAGGATTTAGAGTAAGACTTGATTTTTTTCTCGTACAAAGTGTTTTTAAATAAGTCACTCCAGATAAAATAAGATTAAATTAATTTTAGATTAATTAGAGAGTACAAAATGTGGCATTTACATATCTTTCCAGTATAAACCAACATCTTCTTTGTTAGAAATTTTATCCATTTATCCATTTCAGCCTGTTTCCTACTGAATGTATTTTTCTCTCTTCCACCTCTTTGCTTCTTTTTTTTGCCTATAGTGAGTACAGTTTCCCCAGCTGCTGGGAATAGTTCCTATTTGCAACTACATAAAATATACTTGATGTGTTCCAGCTGGCAAAGGTGAGAAATTCTGACAGGCTTTATGCTTTGCAGAGAATGTTGCCGAGGTGCTCCATTTTATTCAAGTATAGGTAGTTGTTTGTTTTTTTTTTAAACCGATACAGAGAAACATTTGGGATGAGATAAATGGTTTCAGAAATTGGGCCAATAACCTTTGTACAAGTCATAGATCTTGAACTGTAGCATTTTTGGTGTGTCTTATTTTGATCACAACAAGGATGTTCCCAATACTTTTTTTTTAATACACCCATGGAGAAGTTTTGTATACCCCTTCTTCTCTAACAGAATTGAATGCACCTGCTCTCCATCACCTGAAGCACTGATCCCACTGTGGGACCTTCCAGTTCTTCAGATCTGCTTGAACAGGGAAAATGAGCCAGTTGGCACTAGTTTTGAAGTATTGCTGTTGTTGGCCATGCATCTTTGAGAGGAAACAAACAGTACAATGTGCTGTTTGTCCCTTTTCTATTAGACCTGATATAAGGTCACTTCTAAAGGCAATCAAGAAGCATATAAATAAATAAAATATCTGATTTAAAAATGCACTTAACAGTCAAAAGTCTAAATTGCACATGATTTCTGTAATGTGAAAATTCCTGCTGAGTAGGAAATTATTACTGTTCATCGTTCTCATTACTATTTACTAAAAAAGTATGACTCTCTTAATGCCCAATGAAGTACTTAATTAAAAAATATTCCCATGAGGAGTAATTAACCACACTTTAATAAGTGTGAGAGTACTCTTGTCATCTATTAACTTATTAAAGAGAATGGCATACATTTCGGTGCTTTTACTGATGTTATGTGGAAAGGCTTAGATCTAGCCAAAGTAGAGAGAAATTATTCCTAATTAAGTATGTGACTCTAGAAAGATCAAACTATTTGTAAACTATTTGAAGCATGCAAGACAGAAAACACAGAGTACTTTTAAAAAATGGAAATGATTAGGCAACACAGTATTTTCTTTAATTTGTTGATAGTGCTCATGCTATTTGTGGCATCCTAATGAAAACTAATTAAGTGTTGGGAAATGATCTACTAACACACAGGATGCAATCCTGCATTCTGTTATAGACCAAACTGGGCACAATCGCATAACATTGCTTCTCAGTGAAGTCTGTATAGGCAAGTCCAGTTGCTTGACCTTGGTTATTTTACGGGGCGTGAGCAGAGAAGAGATGAGTGATGGTTACTGGGGCAGTGAAATCCAGATGTTCTTAGCGTGCGGTGGAACAAGTGCAGCCACTGTGGTCACTCAATGACATTCTAACTCCAGAGTTAGAAAGTTCTGTTTTCTTCTTCCTCGGAAGGTGGTGTGCTGAGGATGTACACATCTCAAGCCAGTTTTCTGAAGCTTGGTTCTAGATATCATCCTTCCCATGTCACTTCATCTCTTTGTACCTACTGTCATTATAGCCACTGAAACTTTTTTTTCGTATGAATAATTTGAATATGGGCAAGTTGTCAGGCCTTCCAACGACGTGCTGCCTTTGTCACACTGTGAAAATATTTTCTTGATCTGCAAGGGAAGTAACATGCATGAAATGGCTCCTTATTATCTTTAGAAAAAATATATGTTTAAAAAAAAGCAATTTCAGAGAAAGGGCATGCATTACAAAATGTTAGTGGAGTCAAAGATACTACCACTAGAATGCTGTTTTTCTGTCATTTTAATATTCCTCTTGTTCCTGTGCAAGATTTCCTGGTTTCTGATCCTTATTTCTTTTGTCCGTAATTTCTTGAGTATGGATGTGCTGTTGAAGACATACTTTTTATATTTTCTCCCCATTCCCTATACTCATGCTGCAGAGTTCAGAAAGAAAATTGTTGACTCCTCCTTCTTCTGATGAGAGAAAAAGAGACAATGAAAAGCAAATTCCTTGCGCTGGCACATTGCACACATTCATCACTGCAGGAAACTAGGTCGACATTATTATTCATAACAGTATATTATGTTACAATAAAACTAAGCAGAGGGTAGCTCTAGAAATTGGAAGGATGCCCGTCAATTACTCTCTGAAGTGAAAGCTTTGCCTCTAAGATACTATTTAGCAGACAGAGCAGTGTTGGTTGGGGTGAGAGAGGAGAGAATTTCTCTGCCAACAAAAATGGAGAAAAATCTCATTTTCTCTGGGTTTATGAAAAATAAAACTTACTACAAGTTTTCTTTAAGTTCTTTGCTTTTACTTTGGAAATCAAAGCAAAGCCACTCTTCCATATTTGAAAAAAGGCCCATTTAGATATTATTTGGCCCCCTTTCAGAAGATCTGGAGCAGAACCTTGATGGTCTTAAACTCAGTGCCTCTCTGAGTTGAGGTTTATGTCCCCCAAGGCAATGGCAGAAAATCTCACCTTCTTTTGAGGCTGCTCCTCGGAGCCCTGACACCCTTTTCTGCTGTAAAAAGAGAGAATAAGGTATCTGTGGGCCATCTGACTCTTTCCTTCCCTACTCCTGCAGTGTGAGTGTGAGTCTGTGCTAGTGACCTGCAAGGTTCAGCTTTACACTATGTGTAAAATCCCTTTTCTCATCTTTTTTTTTTTTTTTTGTCCCAGTGATCCACTTTCATAGGGAATGGGGAGCAGGTGGCTCTATTTAAGAAACTTAAAAGTCATCAGAATTAATTCAGATTTTCTGTGCTCTTGGAAATTTGGGTAAAAAAAAAAACACCAACCAACCATTAGAGCAAACAAATAGACAAATAATAGATAATAATAGTTTAAACAAACAAAAAAACTTTCAATTAACTATATATATCAGGTTTCATCTGAAACAATTTCCCCGAAGATTTTCTAGTGTTGCGGGATTTGCTGTTTTGCTGCCTTCTTCAAGAAACAAATTTGAAATGAAAACAGGCTAAAATAAGAGTGGGTTTAAGTGTGTGCACATGTTGTAGGGGAAGATTGGCTGTAAGTTTTTTTGATATAGTATATCTAGGAAGACAAAATAAGTCATTATTGTTATAAAAAATCCTTGTGAAAAAGATGTTTTAAAAATGTCATTGCATTCAGGCAATTTCAATTGACATTATTACCTGGCAGTCATTTTAAACAAATCCGACACAGAAGAACAAATATAGATGGTACTTTCACAATTTTCTTTTTCAAAGTTATTATTTCTTCCCATGGTGTTTAATTAATAGAAGTCATCTTCACTTACAAAATACGGTGTGTGATTCTCATATAAAAATAGATAAGCTTCACATTTAAAGTAAGCTGTGTTTCATGTATTTAATGAATGAAGGAACTTTTGCCTCCTCTGCTCCCATTCTCCTGAAATGTTTAACTGCAGAACACTGCACCTTTTTGGTTTATTAATCAGTAGTTCATTAATGTTGTAGAAATAATACCTGTTGTTTACATTATTGAAAAAGTTTTTGGTTTTTGTGTTTTTGTTTGTTTTATTTTTATTTTTTTTGCTATTCCTTATTGCTATTTAGTTTTGTTTCAGCCAAATTATCAAAGCCCACAGACTCAATGCAATTTTTTCCATTTATTTATGTGGATCAAGCTCAGAGGCACTGGTCCTACTGTTACACAAAGTGAGCTGGCTCTGGCTCTGCCTCTTTTTGGCATAGTCTGCCCAGAGATGCTGGATTCCATATATCCCAGATAGGCTAGGAAGTATTTCACATCAGGTTATCTCCCTTAAGTTAAATGATCAATATTAAAAATAATCCTCATCCTGATCCCCAATTCTGGTACTAATCAACATCAAAAAATAAAAAAGACAATATGGGCTAGGCCAGTTGGAGCAACTGCTCTTTAGGATATAGGGTTTATCTATAGGAGCTTTTCTGACACTTCTGGGCTCCCAGAGTTCCAGGAAAGATGCAGACTGGAAGGCAAGACTGGCAGACAGAGCCATTAATCACTTTACCATACCTGTTGTCTTCTTAATATTCATTTTAAAGCCATATGCCTCTCAATATATGCACATAATCATAAAGTCAGTACTACTGCACTTTGCTCTGTGTTCCTAGTCTGCCATTTTTGTAGTAGAAGTTCCCACTCATTAAAATCTCCTTAGAAGAGAACTAGTTTTGACGATTATTATTTTTCCTGTTAACATGGAATGAGTGAAGATTTCTTTTTTAATAGGAAAGCCATTTATGTATCTCATGATAATAATTTGATATTTGCCTCACAGGAAAAAATGCACAATAAATCTTTCCCATTACATTATTGCTTAGGGATCAAATTTGTACTCTTTATTCAGTCAAAAAATCTGTTGAAAGCTGGTATGAGTGGAAGGCAAGTGAAGACTTGCAATGTCTGGTCTTTGCTCTTAACATGACCTCTTGCTTGGTATGTATTCAGTAATCGCTTTCATCATCTAGCCAGCATCCTAGTCCACTAGCCCTCCACTACTGTTTTACTGGTTTTAGTCTATTCAGCACACATCATAATATATCAGATTTTTTCTTATTCCTTCTCCTTGAGTTATTCTCCAAATGAAATATTCTGCCCTTTTGCCTCCTGGAAGTGGCTCCCTGGGGTTTTGTGGGGAGTCTGGCTGCACAGAGCATCTAGGAGCCTGCATGTATGTCAGGTCAGGAAAAAACCTTCTCCTTGCTGTAGCAGATGGGATACAGCCCAGAAAAACAGGCCCAAGAGTGAACACTTTGACCTGCCCCTTCCTTCCCTAAGGTGACCCTAATTGAAAGGACTTTCTGGAGCACTTCAGGGCTGGTACTGAGAGTTGTGGTGTGAGCCCCATCTAGCAAGCAGCACTAGTGTGGTAGGAGTGAAGCAGTTAGGTCAGCATCCCTGACCACCCCACGGTACGTGTTTTGAATGGGGTTTGCAGTGGATTAGCTCTGGTCTGGTCATGTGCCCAGTAAGCATTGAAAAACAGAAGTTGTGTCCTTGGGGTGTCCTTTAGTGTCGTGTGAAAGGAATCCTGTCATGCAAACCAGAGTATGCTAAGCAGGGGATTTGCTCAAGAAATGCTCTCCTGATCTCAATTAAAACACCAGCATGGACACAGTGGAATAGTAACAGCCCTTATTAAGAACTTTCACTTTAAAAGAATCTCATGTTATTATCACAAATTATACACTGTGATGGGCACCAGAATGATAGGTGCAAGATGCAGCCAAGGTAGTTTCAATCAAAGGAAAAGGAAGTATAGTAGAGGTTTGTTTCTTAAAATGTACAGAGAATTGCTAAGTGTTAGGGTAGCATTGTCTGATACCAATTCAGGAGATAAATGATCAATTTCGTAAGAGGCACAGTGTATATAGCTAGCCATTGTGTAAGTAAGTACATAATATACCTACGGTGCTATGGAGAAACTAATAAAAAGTTCTTTCTTCTGCCATATTCATTTATGTACTCAAAACTGCCAGGCTGTTTCATAAAACCAGTGGTTCTGTATTGATTAAAAAGAATAATAATTATAAAAAATTGGATATTTGAGAAGACGTAATCTAAAACATTTCTGTTTGAGAGAAGATAGAAGTTTGACAATTTGGAGTTAGTGACTGCAAAAATGCTTAATATGAAGTTGCTAAAAACTTCATGTTCCCAACGGCAGTTTTTATCAGTTGCAGTTGTGTGCATTGCAGCTACTTAGCAATACTGGTTAGTAATAAGTCAGAAAGTACTAAGGTGATGAAGGAGAAAATACAGCAGAGCAGCACTGCCCAGTCCACTGAAAGGAAATTGTGAAACTTCAGATGGTTTAAATGGTACATGCATCTCTAGTGAAATTGAAGCTCTAGCAGGACAAACCAGTCTGCTCTTCCAGTTTGTTGAGACATTTTAGGTGTGGGTTCAGATACTCGGGTCCCTAACTAGTCCAGATGGGCTATCCTCTGTGGACTTGTGTGCTGTTCTCTGCTAAGTTGTTTGAGAAAGAGTTGAGTGGCAACTGCAACAGAAGGCTTTGCACAAAGTATATCTTTCTATTTCTGGAGCATTCTTTGTCGTTTTGTCGTCTTGATATACAAAGGGCTTTTTGTTTGTTTGTGTGTGTATTTTCTGGTTTGTAGAACACAATTAAGTGTCCCAGGCTTTACATCAAAATTCTGCAATTGGTAGGAATAGTCTAAACTGCACAAAATCAGCAGTTCCTCTGAAACTCTTCCATCAGCATTAGAAAAAAGACCAATGGAGTTACTGCTGCAAGAATGCCTACCTGTTTCTAACGTGTCAGGGTTACATAGGTCACACGTGCATATAACTCTCATGAGCTAAGTGTTACTGTGCTATGTCTGGTACCATGGTAGTTCCTTCAGAGAGCCTGGGTGACCCTCTGTGATATTGTTGTCAGGCTCCAAGAAACCTATGCGTTTATATGTATATATGTGTGTGTGTGTGTGTATTGTTCATCTATTCCAATCACTGAAGCTCTCCATACTGTTCTCATTGTTTTCTTGAATTCTGACAGGCTCACTTAATGCTTATTGCAAAATGTCAAACTGTTTTTTTTTTGGTTCAATTAAGTTGTAATTTTACTTCTGGTCTTTATGTCAGATCACAGTGCAAAAAGAATGCAAGAATTATTATTGTCAGCATTAGAAACCTACCACTCTGATGAATTGAAAAGATAGTGGGGCAACAGCTAATCACTGTATGTGGTCAGACCTGTAGGGACCTTCATAGGGGTGGTATAGGAGGCAGGCATTAAAGAGCTCCAGATCTCTGCTATACTGTCAGATTATATAATATACTACTGTCTATATAATATACTATATAATATATTACTCTGTGCTTTTTCTGAGCCTACTATTGCACTTCAGCAGCTAGCCAGCTTCCTGATTTGCAAAGGTGAGTAGCCTAGAAGTGGATTATGAGTCTTATCATGAAGTTCATAAGGTAGCTGTAACCAAACCAAACCAAACATGGAAACTACCATGTAAATGAAAGCCTACTTGTCAAAGAAGACAACTCTTCATTTCACAAAGATCTTTTTCATTTTATCTTATTAAGTCTCATGTTCTTATATGCTCATTCTTAGGCTAGGATTTCATTGAGTACATATGTGAACATGATGTGCATTTTACCATTGTTCCTATTAAATGTGAACAGTAATTCCTGAAGTACATTATACTTCATCTTTTTGAAGAATTTTAAAGCTAATGCTGTTAATGTGAAACAGAATCTTTGGAACAGATGGGAATGGTCAGGCACTCTGGAGCAAATATTTGGAACAAAAGCTTAATTACATGGATACCAAATTAAGGTATTTCTATAAACAGTTTTGGTATTTTTGACATGGTGGTAAAAAACAGAAAGAAAAGAGAAGCCAAATTAGTTTAGGATCCAAAGTGTAGCTGCGGATAGATGCAGAAAGTTGACAGGTGAATGTTTTCCACAGTCCCAGAAGAGAAAGACTGAAGTGAACAGCCAAAATCATACTGATTTCTTTGGGAGCATGATCAAATCTTTAATTCATGAAAAACTCCTGTTTTGATTTTAATGAAAGTTACGTGACTTAAATCTTGTTTAATGTTTTGGAAGCGCTTGGTAAGGTTTAAATCAAGTACTAAGTTTTCTAGACTTTTAATAGCATTATTCTTCTTAGTGCTGCTGTTACCTCAGGGTATTTACTTTTGGCTGTTAGCACAGTGTAGAAATTGATACTATTGAGAATGAAATTGGCAAATCTTAAAACAGAATGTTTAGATCATAAACATTTTAAAATAGGACTCCATAAAAAAGATGTATATTTTTTTAATATGAAATGTTAGTTGTGTTCTTGGCAGGCTTTGCTTCAGAGGAGTCACATGCATTTCAAAGACCGTTCTGCTAGCCAGCTGCAGCCAAAAGATGATTTCAAACCAGTGGAGACCCAATTCCCTTTTCTCTTTTGCTATTTTTCTCTCTTTTTCTCTGTCTCTCTCTCTGCTGTAGAACGCTCTATATATCATACAGCTGAAGCGTAGCCAACCATGGGGTGAAAAATTCATATAACTAGTATACAAAACAGTGGAAAGAATAGAAACACTGACTAAAGATGCCAGTACTAGTCTGTACTTTAAGAAGTACTGTTGAAATATCTTTTCTTCAACAGTCTTCAAATCTTCAAACTTCAAAAACTGTTGAGTATTTTTTCAGAGCCAGTAGGATTGCACAAACTATATAGAGAATTGCTTATGTCTGCTCTGCACTTACTGTGGAGTGGCACAGTCAACTTTTTAGCAGTGATTTGATACCTCAGTGCTACATGATGTCCCATATACTCCAGGGGTGTGCAGAAAATGATGAATTCGGGATAACAGGACATGTTAATGTAGTGGATCTTTATCTATCTCAAAGAATTTATTCTCAGTGGAATGTTGATGTTTTATTGTGCTGCACGTGATATTTTTTTCATATTTGAAATAAATGTGTGATGTTGGAATGTTTACTCTCCTGCTTTTAAAGGCGTCTTTAGATCTTTAGATGACTTCTTTTTACAAAATTTGAGCACAGTATGGTGAAAAGTATTGTATTTGAGTAGTTGTGCAGGCAGAAGTCTTGCCACACCTCAAGCAAATACACGTGCCACAATAGGAACTCCTGGTACTGACCAGACCACATACACTGTCGGGTTATTCCAGAATAGAACTTGTTTTTTTGTTTGTTTGTTTTTGTTTGTTTGTTTTTGTTTTTCCCATAACGTGGAGGTAGAGCTTTCTTCACCTCAGTTTTGAAGCGTTTTATCTCTGTGTACTCTGCTGGATATGGGCCTGAAATCCCTGCCTGCTTTGGACTGAATGGGGACAAATAAAAGTGTTTTTACATTAATTACTGGCTGTAGACATAACAGTCCTGAAAAGAAAAGCTCCACTGCCCTGCATTTTCATTAGTAAAGGTTTTTAGAGCCTTTCTTTGAAAATGTGCCTGTGACTGAAGTTTGAAATGACTATCAGTGAGAAGGTGAATGAAGAAGCAGTTCCAGAAACATATAGTGAAGATTCTTCCTTACCAAGTTTGGAACCAGCTGTGAGTCTCCCCCTTAGCCAACCCAAATCCTTCTTGTTTAAAGTTAAATGTCAAACTTTGGTTGTTTTTAGGAGTGTATACTTCAATGTAATTTCTTTTCCTCCCTCTAAAAAACAGAGATTAATACAAGGAATTTATTTTCTGTGTGCCCAGATTAATGTCATCTTTGGCTGTCCAATTAGGAACTGGGCAAGAGAGCCCTGAACAACACAGAATTGTAAGGAAATTAACTTTTGGGGTTTATTGCTTCAGTCATTATTTGTGATTTGCCACTGAGACAGATACCAGGTAAAACTGTATAGAAAAAATATATTGTTACTTTAAAGATTTATCGCAGTCTTCGTGGGCTAACCTGGAAAGTTTAATAAATTGAGTAGAAAAAATTCCGATTATAGGATTAAGAAAAGAAAAAAACACCACTGCAACCAAAAACCAAATAACCCCAAACTTCTTAAAAGTTTAGTCTTTAGATTCTTATCTAGATATGCAGTAAGTGTCCTGGATTCAAAAATGGAGAGTATCTACTAGGTCCTATTCAAACATTTAACATAGCAGATTAGAGATAAATATCCTACTACAAAGAGAAGGTCATTGTTTTCTGAGCTGATGCCTTTAACTGAATTAGAAGGTAATGATGGTAAGAGAGACATCTACAGTGTACAGAGTTTTGTTGTTGTTGTTGCTTTTTTTTTTTTTTTTTTTTTTTCTGAATGATAATATTTTATCCCACTTCTAATTTATGTTCCCCTTCAGGTGGCTCCATCAGCAGCAAGAATTATTGTCAGTTCTCTCATTTCAGTTTAAGTATGATGAAACATTCAAAACGAACTGTAGTTGCTTTCATTATATAGAGTCTGTTAGATGTCCCACAGGAGTGTAAAAAGGCAGTGAGAAAACTGTGACCCAGTTTCATGTCCTCCTGTATATTTGCCTTGCAGACCTGTATGACTTGAGGTATTTATGCACTTTGTAGCCTTTATGTATAATGGCCCTGGCAATAAACAAAATATTAGCAGGAGCTTAAAACAGATAAGCTAATGGTTGTGGCTGGGGTTGGGATGTTTGTGTGTTTTTGAGAAAATCTGGGTAAAAGTTGTATTAAGTGTATGAGAAATACTGAAGGAAATTATAACAGATCTGCCCATTGGAACAGTTTGTGGGGATGTGTCCTCAATCATATAGACAAAGTGAGCAAGTCCATTGCAGCCATTTTTATGTCTATGAAGAGTTAAACAATAAAGCAGAAATACATCTTCATGTTTTTGCTTAAAAAAATAAAAGGGCTGGATTTCAGAAGGAGTTGTAAAGCTTTCAGCAAGAATCAGGCGAACACTACAGTAAAATGAAAAGCTGAAATGTGAAGAGTGCGTGATGTGAGATGCCAGCTCAGCGCTTTCAGGAGTCATGTACAGATCCCACTGCTCTGAGGAGAAGAGACCACCCCTGGAATCGCAGTGAACTGTAGCAGTTGCCGGCTGCTTTGCAATGTAAAGGAGTTATATAGGCTGACACCCCCCCACACATAGTTATGTCACCCGGTGGTAGTCTCTCTTAACACTTCTTCACTCTGGGGAAAACAGATGTTATTTACAAGTACTTCTGTTGGGGTGGAAAAATCACCTTACTATACAGATTCCAGCTGCACAAGGAAAACAGAAGAGTAAGAGAGTTAATACAGTAAAGGCTCTTTACTGAGGGTGTTTGTTTTTTCTCCTCTTTGTATAGGTTCAACATGGGAGAAAACATTACGGCAGATTGGTTTTGAAAGGTAAGCCATAAATTTGTTTCATTAACAGTGCAAAAAGAAAAGGAAGAAAAAGTGCATGGGCAAGTTTACAGAATTATTTATTTTAGCTGATCAAATGTATCTATGACCTCAGATTTAGAGAGGAAGTTATGCAGTATCATGCACATGTATGTTCAGTTTCTCATTTTATGTCCTCTTCTGTTTTCCCAGTCTGTGATCTGAAGCAGCTTATTCACCATATGAACTTGGCTCACTATATTTTTCTGCTGGCGACTATATAGTGTGTTAGTATTAAAAAAGGTGACATGCTATTTGGGCAGAAGTCTTACTTATGAATGAAAATATTGCTCTCACTCGTATTATTTTTTCCATGAAACTTCTAACCTGTGACATATTAGTTGACAAAAGTAAATGAAGTTGAAAGAGGACCAAAGCTGGCAGAGAGCTGTTTAGCATCAGAGGAAAATTCAGAATTCAGCATTCCTCAAGTGCAAGAACTTCTTGCAGCCAAACTTAACCGCAAGGTCATCATACCAGAAACATATGTCTCTCTTGGAACTTAAACTAGGCCAAGCCCAGTAAAGAGTAATCTGGTGTTGAGGTTGAAATGCTCAATCTCGTATTTATTCTTCTACAAATGGTAATCAGAAGATCTGTTCCACAGTTGAATAATGTTTTGCTGTTTTCCCTTAATAGAGTAGCTTGTAGCTGTACACAAGTGTGTTTGGATCTCTGTTGACTGGACAAAAAGGGATTTCCCTTTTCTGTGCTGCATGAGTGCATACTGTGCATACTGCCTAGGGCATCTCAGCAAACTCTAAAGATGATACGTTCTTTCTGAAGCCAATAAATAGCCATATTAATCATATAAAACAGAAAATAACTACTTTCTTGCTTACTTTCTCACAAAGAGAAGGCAAGCTGCCTTTTTTCTTCTTTTTTTTTTTTCCTCAAATTTACCATGCATAAAGTTTTTGTTACAATAAAACATAACTTAAGTTTCTGTTAAAAACAAGACTGATGCTTACATTTAAGTATGCTAGCTCCTACTTGTAATTAAGATTATTGTATCTTGGCAGCAGTACATGAAAAGCTTTTTCTGTATCATCTGTTTGTAGAAGAATTCTATCTAATATCATTTGTATAATAATAATAATAATAAAATTTAATGCTTGCCTTTCTCTGATCTTCCCCCCAAAAATCTGGCACTATGGCTCTCTTTAAATAGCTTCCAGGTCTTAGGTGACTTGGAAACTTAGGAGACATAGGAGACACCCATCTCTCTGAAAGTACATCTGCTTGAAGTTTCTAAAGAGATGCAAATGCCCTAATAATTTATAATTTTCTTTCTTTATAAGACCATTTTGAAAGCATCTATGCTATGGCCCCAAATGAGTATTCATAGGGTCTGCCTGGTTGACTTGTTCAGCTATTAGATTTCCATGTGAAATACTATATATGTCAAAAAAGAAGTGCTGCTTTTAACATAGTAGACGTGTTACTACATAGAAAGGTTATATTTTTTGTTCTCACAGTCATAAATAACTACGAACATTGGTACATATTATTTTAGTTTTTCAAAGGGAATGTAGGAGGGCAAATAATGTTTCAATTTGACAAAGCTCTGTCTCTGTGAAATTTAGCTTTTCACTGGCACTGTGAGTAGCTTTGTAGCTTTAGAGGCTCTGGTTAGTTTAAAATTAAAACATTACAGAATAATAAAAGCACTTTTCCTCCTCCAAATAATGTGTAGAGGTCAAATTCATTTCTATTGTAAATCTCTTAATACCAGTACAGTCATCCCTGTAAAGACTTTGGCCAAACATTTTTAAACAGCCAAAAAGTTACCCATTTTGTTGCCATATGTTTTTTACACAACTTGAAAATCCAGACGGTTATGGAGTATTTACCATTTTGTAGCTGTGCACAAATGATCTGAGGAAACATGGGCATTTTCATTTCACAGGTTTCTACCAGTCAGAAAACTTTTAAGACTGATCAGATCACCAAAAGAAAATATATCTCTACTACTATAAATGTAAGAATTAATGTCTGATTTCTTTTAAACCCACATATAGATAACATAAGGCAGAGTCTTAATTGATTGAAAGGAAAACCATGATACCACTTTGTTGCAGGATGATGGGAGGGGTTGTGGTTCATTTATGATTTGAGGTGATGCAATACCCTAAAAAGCATCAGACAGAAATTTCTTAACTGTGACACTTTACTGGATGTCGTCTTTTTAGATGTAGAGTGTTTTTAATAACTCAGCAAAGCCGAATCTTAAATGAACATTACACATTCTCATGTGCAAGGTTTAATATCATCGAGGGGTTCTTTGTAATAAGTTGTGCTTTTTTTTCAATTTGATTTCTTTATGAGCATCAGCATATCATACATTTCAGAAGGATACTATGGTAAAATGTCAATTCTTTCATTGCCCTATTCTTTTAAGATTAACAATTAGCACCTGCTAGCTGCTTTTCTCAGTCAGAATGGGGGGGAGGTCAGGGGGAAAGCAATTTTTAGGAATAGTAGAGTGAATTGATATCTTGGGTCTGCAGTTTGAAACTTCCAATAAAAGATAGTCAATTTATTTAAGCAGAGCTTATTAGGAGTTTTATTTGTGGCTTATTAGAAAGCAATTTCCAACCTATGACGTGTTTCAAAACAAGGGGAACTCACAATACCTGTGCATGTGCAATGTACGCACCACATGAAATACAGAGAAATCTTAATGCGCGGCTGAGAAGCCTGCCTGAGAGGAGACAAATACTTAGAAAAGTTTACTCTGCAGATCCCAGTATTTCCATTCCAGTTTAAATGGAAGAAATAGCTGATAGTTCTGCACCTTGGCAGGTTGTCAGCCTGGACTAACTTTAACTGAAGCAGCACATAGCAAAGATGTGGTGAAAATTTGAAAGTACTTGGCTAGATATAATCATAGAAGAGAAAGTATTTTTCATCTCAGCTTTTACAGAGATGAAGAAAAAAGAAAACAACAACAACAAACTTCTTTGAAGAGGTGGAACAATTAAAGTTTGTGTTTGTTTTTGTTTGTTTTGTTTGTTTGTTTTTAAATAACAACTCATCTTCTTAATTGTATTTTTGACACAAGTGTGATGTGAGTATATCAGCAGTAGCAAGTTGACTAACAGATCCATGAGTAATATATATACGAAGTCTGCTGTATAGTGGTTTGTAGCAGCATGTGCTTAGTATATTGTATTTGATTGCTTAAGATCAGAATTTCTTAAAGGAGTGGTTTCTTAAGTAAATGAAGTGTGACACATTGGTATATGTAATACTTGGATGCAGTGCACTTAACTTTCATTCACATAAGTAGGAATCCCAGATCTGCAGATCTGGGGATTTTTCTGAGGATGTATTGTTACATGTTTTCCCTAGTCTTACTCTCCTTGGTAGGCATCCCTTTATAGCCAATGAGAGAGACCGGAAAGTGGGCTCTATCTATTATGTCTGATCCTGTACTCATATTCTCATATTCTCCTGTTCTCATATTCTGTGTATCAACACTAAGAAAAGAAGCAGCAGCATCGTTTTGCTATTTGAAAACATATCCTCTGCAAGCTGTTGTCTTAGACACACCTGAGTCAGCTCTGAAACGTCCACAGCATTTAAATGTGTTGTTTGAGCAAGGATATTCTTAAGCCAGGAGGAAGCAAGATACACAAAAGGAAAGCCATTGAAAGTGATGTCCTAAAGAGGAATATGTCTTTGCTTAAAAACTGAAAAATTCGTACAAAATGTTCTTCTAAACAAGCTATTTTAGAGTGGATTGAGGGGCAGAAAGAGATGTGGAGACCCATTCTACGTTGTGGAAAATTCAGCCTAGATAATATAAAGGTTATGTCATCACTGCTTTGTGGTTACATGATGTTTATTCTGCAATAGTATAGTGTTTACATTTCTGTTGTCTTCATATCCTGAACAGCACAGAGATACCAAGAGATCTGATGGATAGGCTTTTATGTAAGCATTACTTGTGAGCTGAGCATGCTGCTTTTCAGTGCTAGAGAAATTAAAAATGCTGGAGCTTGAGTAAAGTAGCTTTATGTCCAGGAAATGACTAGAGTTAAGAGCTTTGCAATTACATGGAGTGTATCTGGGTTTGATAGATTTAAATGATTGCTATTGATTGTTTTTTGAGAAATTACAAATAAGCTGATTGTAGCAAAGTATAGTAGCCATCACCTTTGTCCAATACAATCTTGACTGCAGTTCCTACTGCAATTTCTACAGAAATTTTTGAAGAAATTTGGAGAGTTACTAAAAATGTTATGCTGTGTTATGCTGTCCTACAACAAACATGCTTTAAAATGTTGAGTATGTGTAACATCTGCACATCATACAAACTGTCATCTTACACTGTGCCTTCAAGCTTGCTTGAATACTGAAGAACCAAAGCAAGTAGATTTATGGATAATTAGGATGTGTTGTGTTTTTTTTGTGTTTTTTTTTTTTTTTTTTTTTTTTAGCCACTGTTCATCATTGGTGCATGTTTAGATGACACCCAAATATTCATGAAAATGAACTGTGGAAAGCTCTGCTCTACTTTGCTCTATATATGACTAAAAACGTTTTTCAGAAATCATTGTTCATCTCAGTGGCTTAAAGCTGTTTTTTTTTCAGCCTAGGTTGGACCCAGTGAAAATGGCTCATTCAAATATGACTAACTAGTGGTTAGTTATGAACAATTAACAGTCACTGTGCTTGTTTCCTGGGTACTCTGGCAATGAAAATAAGAGAACTGAATGCACAAAGCCTGTTAAAATTCCAAAGCAGAAAGTATCAGGTCAGTCATTGAGCTAGCCTTCTGCTGTAACTCAGCCCATAGTGTCATCTCATCTTATGGCTGTGGTGAGACTCAAAGCATGGAGGCTGGAAAGAGCGACAGCTATGTTTGAGGAAACTGCCACTTCTGCACTGCAGAAAATTAAAAGGGAAAGAACGTCTTTTTTTTAATCTAAATTTCTTTAATTTGAGCTACCAGATCATGGAGCTTACAGCCTTGTCACGTAGATTCAGTAGTGATTACAGAAATGTCTTATTTTATAATGTATTTATTGAACTAGAAATGACCTAATCATTTTAAAACTTTAAACAAACTTCTTAAAACTCATTGTCCTGCAGGTTTTCTATACTTCCATTCTTCCTCTTATTACTATTCTCTGAGTTGTAATTTCTAATGTAACTATGGACTACTCACCTGCTAACAGTGCATCCATTCTCTTTTCACATTTGTCCCTGTGGTGTCTCTCTCCTGTATAATGCTTTACATTAAGGTTCCACAAAACAAAATTAAGAATGGTTTAGTAACTGTTATTATATGTTAAGTAAATACAAACTGAAAAAAAATATGGATTTGAAGAATAACGTGTGGTTATTACACTTGGCAATATTTGATAAGTATGTTTCTCATAATAAATAGCTATTTCAATGACACAGAGAAAAGAACATTTGAACAGTCATTTTTTAGTAAAATCTAATTATCTGTATTAAAAAACAAGTGTTCTATACTGAATGCATAACATTTGTTTGGCTGATTGCTTCAAAGTGATCCTTAATCAATTGTTATTTTGATGGTATGCAACAATTTCTTGTTAATTTGAAATTACATGCTTAGATATTCAGAAGTTGACTCTGGCTCTCCATAATTTTTATGTGACATGACTGCAGCATTTGTACAGAAGCAATATTTATTTAGAAAATGCAACACATAGCTTTTCTGATTCTGGCTAAAGGGATGCTGAATGCGATCGGCACTGAAAGCTGCTCCTGTCTGTGTATTGACTTGTGTGCTTCTTCTTCTTCTTCTTCTTCTTCTTTTTTTTTTTTTTTTTTTTTTTTTTTTTCTTTTTAAATCCTACTATTTCTGAAGAAGAAAATGTTAGGTTGGGACTGGTAGCTATCACCTCAAGAAAAAGAAAAGGTAAGGAGGTAGGAGCAGGGAAGGGAATAAGACTGTCAAGGAAAGACAGCAGAAGTGAATCCATCCCTATGTCATGGCTAGTCCCTGGATAGATTGGCTCCTATTGCTATTTATTGCAGATCTTCTGTGTATTTCAATAACTCCTTCAGTTATTCTTCAGTCACAAAGCGATAAGAAGGACAACCTGCATCACTTTTCCCTGAAGCAAAATAAACACAACAGTTCCACATGCCACAGGTAAGGAGACAGAACATTCCCAGCAGAAGCCAGGAGCGAGCTAGCTGTCATCGCCAAGAGATGCTTTTTTGTTCCTACGTAGGTCTCTGAATGTAGACGGATGTCTGCTTTTGCAGCTGCTCCACATATGCCCCTGCTCGGTCTAGCCAAAAACATTGTGTATATCTTCCCTACCCCTTGCAGAGACTGAGAACTCAATTTCCTAAACCACTCATGATGTGTGGTGAGCGCTGGAATCCAGACACATCAGAGACACTTCTCAAGCACCTCCTTCCAGGTCTAGGTTGCTAATTATGAGCCTACTGGTGATTTGTTTTTCCTCTTTCCCCCATCCTTGGGTTGCTTGTAAATTGTTGTGATATTTGATTGGTGCTTGGCCAGAGTTTCTCTGGGTGACATGTAAAGAATAAACAGAAATAAGAGAATACCACTGGATTCTATAAATATTTATTATGCACAATTCTGGCTTGGAAATCCAAACACCATATGGTTTTCTATAGTGGCATCCCCCACCTCTCCCCACACTCTCCAGTGATTTAGTAAAAAGAATAAATATATGTTTGAAATATAGTCTTATCCTGATAGCTTGCTCCATAATTTCGCGAACTTTCTTCACATATATCTGAATCCTACAGCCCTTTCTTGGACAAAGCTCCCATTGACATCATTTTGGGAGTGTTGCCTTGGCCAGGGGCTGTGAGAGACGGCAGGGTTTGATCCTGCAGAGGTTATTTTAAAAGAAACAGTGCAGTCTGGATGGTCACCGTGTTTGGCAGACGTTGCGTAATTTGAATTTGGGAAGACAGGGAGAAATGGGTGCAGTGGTACAATTGGAAGGACTTGGGGAAAACCCTACTAGACACCTTTCCCACTTTTTGAAAAATAAACAAACAAACAAAACAAAACAAAACAAACCTCTAGCAGCCTGTGCAACTGTTGTGGTCTCCCATCCCACAAAGAAGCTAAGCAAGTGCTTAAGTATCCAGGTACTCCCTGACTTTATCAGGGTTCCCTGAGCTCCTCAGGTCAAGTGCTGACAGGCTAGGCCTCGCAGGTGACCCCACTTTATTCTCCTCAAGGTTTCCCAGGCAGGTAGATATACTCTGCATCCACGGAGCCTGGACTCAATGAGCCCTAGCATAGTGCTCAGAAGCAGGGGAGCAGTGGCTGGTTGCATTTCACCCTGGTGTGACACTCTCAGTGCTTAGGTTAGTTTTAGTAGGTTAGTTTTACCCTACTGATGATGTGTTGTTGCGCTAGTAATCATTGGAATAGCTTGGAAAACGTTTCTTCTCTTTGAAGGTGTACCTTCCTTTACTTATGTCATATCTGAGAAATTAGATTTGCTGTTTTGTTTACACCTTGTATGGCTCTGCCTGCTTAGGCCTTACATATGACAAGGGTTAGTTTATAGCCTTCCTCAGCATATCTCATAGTTAATGTGGATTTGTTCTGTGATTACTGTAATGTAAGTTCTTTGAATAATATTGTAGGCAAATGTGGCATACAGAGCAGAGTAGATGACACCAATTCCCTGACTTCCCTTTAGAGACTATGAACAAAAGGGTAATATCTCATTCTGGTTACTGTTTATTGCTTGTAGCAGAATTATACTCTTCCAGATGATATCTCAATTTTTAGTCATTATACTCTCTGCCTGTTATTTAATTGATAGTTAGGGATATGAGGGTAGAGAAGCACATCAGAAGGGCTTCAAACTACAGTGCTTCCCTTCCTCGAAGGAGCAATGGCCAGCAGGTGAGGTTGGCTTCCCATGTACACACACTCATGTCAATGCAAAGTGCAGCACATGGTCCTGAGCAATGAGAAGACAGGGAAACTGAGGTTGCTTTCCTTCCCTTATTTTGTTATTTTGTGGTGGCGACTGTGGAATTTGTGCATGTGTGTGTTGAAGCATTCATGTTGTTTATAGTGTGGGAAATGGGGAAGAAATGTGTTTTCAGTTTAATCTGATATGTACTGCATGCCTAAGTTTCTATCCTAAATTGAGTTTTCTTTGCTGCTCTGATGAAAAGTGAGACTTTGAAAGAAAAGTCCGGATTACACAGAAAGCCAGAATAAAAATTGCATTATATTTTCAAAGAACAAACCTATTGTTTAAAAAGTTATGAACAAATGGTTGTGTTTACATATATATATATATATGTAATACTGTGTAAGCTAAAATATTTTGGTCAGTATTACATACTGAAATAGAAACAGATCAAATTTAGTTTTAAATGACTTTAACTTCATGGATTTCGTTGCAATATCCACTTCTATTCAAATATTGCTGTAAGCTGCTATGTTGTCCATTATATTCACACAAATTACTGTGAATAAAGATTTTTCTGATTGCCTGCTAACAAACAATACCTTCAATACCTTGTATTTAACATGTTGTTGTAGAGTGTAAAGTAGCCTATTTTTTTGTGTGTCACTGAGAAGGAAATAATTTCAAGACACCCTCCAGACATGCCCCCGCCCATGCAGTGAAACGTGAAACGAGGTCAAAGTGAGTAAGTCCCCCTTCTTGGACTGTTATCCCATTTACCTTTTCCTTGTCAGTGTGCCTTAATAGCTGTGATCTGTGAGGAATTTCTGCTTCTAACTCAAACCCTGAGCCATATCCATAAAGCCTGGCAGTGTTATGAACTAGTATAGTACTTGTTAGCAGTAACACTTTCTGTGTCAAGTGAGATTACCCTTTTATCCAGGGGTAAATGCCTCATGTGTCACAGAAATAATTTTGAGACACCGTCTTAGAAGGTGATGAATCTTCTGTTTATTACAAGATATGGATTATATTCTGTTATTTCCTTTCTTAAACTTTTAAAACTTTTCAATGTACTTATTAAAATCTAGCTAACTTTTAAATGTAGTCTGACTTTTGACAGATGTCATTTGCATAATTTTTTGCAATGTACTATCCTACCTTCTGCAAAAGGAACACATTTCTTTTTAACAGTCGTGTCACATGGTATTTTTAAGATAATGCTGTTGATGTATTTGTGCTGCACACCAGTCAGGTGGTAAAAAGAGTTTCACCAAGTGAGACTTCTTTTGCAGAACGTTTTCTGGAGATAATGTCCATATGCCTAGAACACTTAGACTACGAATTACGTTTTTACTTACTGGCTTTTCTCAAGGCTGTCCTTATTTAAAAAAAAAAATAAATAAATAAATAGTAAAACTATATATTTAGATGAACGATGTAAACATTCACTAAAATTAACTTGATTTGTTTTGAGCAGTTTTAAGAGATTTTCTAGTTCTTAATTCCCCATTTTTCTGTTTAAGCAATTATCTTAATGGTAACATAAACAATCTCTACCTAAAATAATTATAGTAATCATGACTATTCTCTAGAGTACATCACCATATTATGTGAAGAAGGTATTTCCTCTGCACTGATTGCAGCTACTTTCACACCTTCTCTCTAAACAGTATTGAAAGTAGCAGTGTGAACTCTCTAGGTGTCTGAACACACAGTTCTTAATTGTATAAGCAGTTCTGTAGACTTCAGTGATATATCTCACAACAGTAAACATGAAGAATCCAGGGCGTAAACTAATTGTTAGCAACATAAATAAATTAATTAAATTTTGGGGTGTCTTGTAGACTTTCTAGAATTTAGAGAATTTTATATGCTCCAATTTAGTGTGAATATAGAGATTAAAAATCCAAGGTGGACATCATACCAGGTAGTTCAGTGGAAAATCGTGGTTTTTGCTACACAAACAGAGCACAGTTGTGTGACCACTGTATTCTAATCTTCTGCATGTATATGCTAAGAGTCAAGAAGGCACTTACAGGAAGCATGAATTTTGCTTCCTCACCAGCCTCCTGTCCACCTACCAAAAATCTGGTATGCAAGCATCCTGGAGACTGATCTCTTGCACACAAATGATCCCTTGTACACCAACAATCTCTTAGTTATGTGATGATAAATCTCAAATTCAACCATGTGTAGATGAGAAGCACCTCAGTGTTAATTACAAGATGCTTTGTGATAGTCAGGCCTTTTCATTTGTCTCTCTGTCTGCCTATCTATCCTATCTCTTGATTAATTTTCCATAGTCAGCCCTGATAGATCAAATACTTAAATGTATCTCCAGGTGTAATAGAGGACTACCAGTATATTTTTGCTAGTGATCCTCCTTCCACACTAGAAACTCTGTTTTACAGAGATTTGCAAAGATATCAGGACTGTGTGATCCTAGTTATATTTCAATTTGCTGAATTTGACAAATAAGTAGGGTTGTGACAAGCTGACTTCATGTACAAATAAAAAATAAAAAAAATAAAAATAAATGAAGGGGGTGTTCTTGGAGTCTGGGAACATTAGAAATCAAACAATTCAACATTCTGAACTATTTAAAGGCATCAACATAATATCTTTCAAGTGCTTGAGTCACTCCGGGAATTGAGTTTGTAACTCAAGAATCCTTGTGACTCTTGAACATTTTATCTGTAATCTTTGTTGAAAGTGCTGGGAACTTAGCTGAATCAACTCTTCTTCTTGTAATGTGCTAAATGGAAATGTTATTCAAACACATTTCTACTGCAATATTTCAGAAGCCAAAAATCCACTAATCACTTTCCTAGTTCTTTTTCTTGACAAAAAAAGATGCACTTTTGCTGAACATAGTCTTTGCCTAGTCTTATGCTTCGTGATATGCTTGTTCCTAATAACGGTTTTACTATGTTTATTGTTCCTACTATCATGCTTGCATAAAAAATTTAAATAGGAAATCCTACTGGGGAGAAATCCTTGTAAAACTTCTTCTCTTGAGCTGTGCTGTAGTTAAGCATCATAGAAACTTTATAGTTACCTTTTTTCAAACCACACCCTTGGGAGCTGACCTTCAATTTGTAGTTTTCCTACCTGTTTGGTTTTTTGTTCTCTAGGAAAAAGTAAACTTTGAAATAATGCCACTTCGAGAAACCCTTCAAACAAACCTGCAGTGAATTTATTTATCAGCATGGGTGAAGGTAGCTTACATATATCATAGTATTTCTCTAACTCTAGAGCAAAGGTATATTTAGAATCCAAGCCAAATACTTTTATAAAGTTACTTTCCCAAGCATCAGCTTCATGGATATCTTTTGGGAAATGGAATAATTTAATAGCCCATGAAAACATAGGAGTCAATGGCTTACCCCGTGCTTCCAGTCTTAAAAGTAGGTTACTAGAGCAATTTGGATCAAAACAGAAATTCAAATTTTGCACCTTAGGACTATCTCTAATTACACTCTTTTTGTTAAATTAAGAGCAGACATAGAGAAATCAGTTTTGGAATGGGAAGTACTGAGTTTTCTAGCATGGCATTGTAAATCTATAATTCTGATCCCAATGAAAATTTCAATTTCCAGACAGACTGTCAATATGTATAATTTCTGGAAACCTAGCCACTTCTTTAGAACTCTGTTTGAAAAATGTGATTTTTAAAAATTATTTTCTAAAATGCTTTTATTTTCCTGCCAGTAAAGAGGTATCCGGTACTAAATAAACTCGGAGGAAGATACCAAAGACACATATGTTTCCGTACATTATATTGTCTAGCATCCTATAGAATCACAAAATCATCTAGGTTGGAAGAGACCTCCAAGATCACTGAGTCCAACCTCTGACCTAACGCTAACAAGTCCTCCACTAAACCATATCACTAAGCTCTACATCTAAACGTCTTTTAAAGACCTCCAGGGAAGGTGACTCAACCACTTCCCTGGGCAGCCCATTCCAATGCCTAACAACCCTTTCAGTAAAGAAATTCTTCATAATATCCAACCTCCCCTGGTTGGTAATACTTTGATTACATTCTATTTAATTGCTGTCTTCATGTAGCTTAAACATATGTGAGTTTGCCATCAGACTACATCCTCCTGCTATGTGTTGACATTAGCAAGTGATCACACAACTGAAAGATTCATTGCTATAGCAGATGCAGTTGTGAATTAACAGTTGAATGAGCTGTCACTTTTAAATTGAAAACTCATCATTAAAGAGAATAGAGCACCTGGATGCAAAAACTAAGGATAAGGAGTCATACAGTGATACAAAACCGAAGCCTTACATAATTCAAATGTGAAAGAATACATTTGTGAATTCTACAATAGGATTCTTTCATATTTGTGTAGTAATTATCTTCCAGCTAATAACATGTAAGTAAAATACTGATTAGCTGTTTACTTGAAGCATGTTCATCATGATATATTCAGCCTCATTGTGTTCAAATCGTAAAACATATTTGAAGTGTTGTCTCTTTCTTGACAGCTCTGGAAATACTACTGAGAATGACTGGAAAACCAAGAGAAATAAAATAAAGACATGCAAAGAAGAAAGTATCTGAGTGAGCAGAAAAATTAGTACTGGGAAAATAGTGACATAGTGTGAAAGAGTAGTGTAATTTGGTGAATAATTAATCAGAAAAAATAGAGGCAATAAATGAGGTTTCTTTTTCAGAAAATAACATTTGTGTTGAAAAATTAATCTAACCCCGGAAGAGAGCTTTATAGTGTAGGGTTTTTCCCATTTTTCTGACATGAGTAAATGTTCTGTGCTGACTCTTCCAAGCAGCCAGTAAATATTCCTTTCCATATGCACATGAGAAAAATGGAGCGGAGGTTAACACCCCCGGTTCACTGGGGACTTGTGTGGCCTCTGCACACTGTCAGAATGCAAAGGAATATATACTGTTATTGTGAAATGTGGAAGAATTATGTGAACTTACTGAGAAGCCAAGATTTCCCTTCATGGGCTACCATTCAGAGGAGGAAAAGACATGTGGGAGGAAAGAAGAGATGCAGGACTTGATGCTGACATCTGCTCCAGTTCAGTGCTTCTAGAAATCAGATCAGTCTGCCCCCATATTTCATTTCCTTCTTTAATCTTGACCAATAATTTATAATTGGTATCAGCTGATCATCTGGCACTCTTTTGCCATGGCAGAATGTATGAGTAGGAGCTTTATCCTCCTACTCTTTATTGTCCAAGAGATGATAAAACCTTGAAAGACAAAGATCTCTATTAATTTTTAATACCGTCTCTGAAACATCCTCCTAGTTGACCTCTTCTCATTATTTTTGGAATGCCTTCAGAGACAGGATACAAAGTGTCTTCAAGCCCTGCTTCAATTCTGTGTCACTTTTGACATCAGTCCCAGGCTGTGTGGTATGGTTCCTGCAAAGGGAAGCACACCCAGAGAGAGGCTCTGTCATGTGAAATTGCTTAATTGATCCACTTACTCTAAATACTAATCTAAATGTCTTAAGATCAAGAGTGAGCAAACTGTACAGTGTGCAGCAGAATAATGAAGCCTGTGGATTCTTGTGGATTTGTCTTTCTGTATTCCTTGTTTTCTTAGGTAACCTACCCACTTGCATGCCTTGTGTCATGTAGTAAGCCTTGTTTTTTGGGGAGAAAAATGTTTTAGGAATCCATACGAGCTGAGATAAAGCATTTTTAATTGCAGGCAGTATCATTATGATTTTTTTTTACCTGGTATATCTGCTTTCTTCAAATCAGTATTCTAGGTCAGGGACTTACACCGCTGGAGAGGAGTTCCTGAGTCAGAAAAAGCACATAAACTGCCACATCCCTTTGTGAACACACGCTTATTGACCAGACCTTCTGTTCCAGCTGCTCCTTCAGTCCGGTCTCCTCTCTGGGACTTGCTTTGGCAATGCTGGTGTTTTGCAGAAATGGTCAGTACAATCCCAACAGAAGCAGTCAGGGAGGCTTTTGCACCATTCACACTCCTTTTATTAGGAGAATATAAGATCTTGAGATACAGCAGTGTAAATCAAACTTACTTTCTGCTAACTACTGCAACACGTGTGCTGTCAGCAGCCCAATGAGGTTAAAAGGGAATGAAGCTTAAAGTTGAGCAGAGACTTTTTTGATATCATAATAAGAAAATAATACATTTCTGCCTCATTGAAACCAAAAGCTGTAGTCCTTCTGAAAAAATGGACATTTACTATTTTAATGTCATTTCTAAGGATGTGCTACAATGGTTTAAGTGCTTTGCCCAAAGAAGAGCAACCTGATTCGTGTCACCTACAGACTAAAGCAAGATGGGTCAAGTGAATGAGTATAATGAAATTGAGAGAAGGAAGTCGTGACAGAGCAGTTGCTCTGAGACATCATAGTGTTAGATTTTATACCTCAGATATATTTTCCTTGCTAACTGTGAGTAAGAAGAAATTTTCTCTGCATCTGGATAATTGTATAATTTCCATTGGATTCTTGTACCCCCAAAGCACGTGCCATTGTGTCATATTAATCTGATGGTCTGGGCTGGCTCAGCAATTGCTTAAGATCCTCTCAGAAGTCATCTCAATTCAGTAGGAATCTATTTGTCTAACTGTTTGTGTTAGGTTTTTAAGTCGCTCATTTCCTGCCACCCCGTCTGCTTATTTTCTTTTCAGCTAAATTAATTTCAGCTAAGTTTTCTCATGCTTTTTAATCTAGGGATTCAAAGGAAACAAACATCAGATAGAAGGTATTTTATGGCCTGTGTTGTTTGAACACTTGAATTGTTAGACTGTTGTCAGTGTTTTTCTTGGCACAGCCCAGCCTCCTGCAGTACAGTGGTAGCTGGGAGCAATACAGTGGTAAACCCACCAGCAGCCGAATGTGAGCCAGTCTTTGTTTTAATCTGGAGAGCAATCAGCATTGCAATTAGTATCCAAAAACTCTCTAGGACGCATGCTTAACTGTTTGGCTTTGTGTTTTATTTGGTTTTTGTTGGTTTTTGTTCATGAATAAATCATGTGAGACCTCCAAATAGTAATTGGCTCATGAAGCACGATAAAGGCTGTGGCTGACAGAGTGCTAGTGCACTGTGTATGGGGGGATGAGCGGGCTGCTGTGAATAAAAGTGAGAGCAGTCAACTTGATGTTCTCTTTTCTCCATTTGGTTCTGAGCAGTCCTGTCCTTGTTGATGCTTGGGCAAGGCAGGAGTCCTCCACACGGGTAAAATGCTATCACAGTTGGCTCCTACACCTGAAGGGGGTCTTTGGCTGATGCCTATCCCAGCCATTGACTAGGTAGCCTTGAGCAGTGAAGGGAATTAGTCCTCTCCTTTCCCACATATACATGGGGTATTTACCACTTGGGATCTATTTTATCTGTTCCATCTTAAGAAAAAATAAGAAGTTTTATTTCTTATATCTCAGGGCATCAGTACATTTAGTTTGCCATACATTTCTACTGCTGTTTTTCAATCTGATGCTGTAGAACTGCACAGAATTGCATCAAATTTAAATCAGGATGTTTCTTCTGGCCTGTTTCAATGGAAATCAGCTGGGTGTTAGGGGAGTGGGAGCTGTGTGAGCACCTTGCCTCACAGACGTGCAGCACACATGCTCCTTGTGGCTGGATCCTTCTTTCAGAAGCAGTCATGTGCTTTTGCCTCTAAACCACTGGGATTTTCTGGCAATGACAGTAGGAATGGTGAGCTCATTGCCTTCTGTCCTGTCTTTGTGGTTGTTCCCATCCCTGTTGCTGTGACCCTTAGATTATTTTTTTATTAGTATTATTATTTTTTAAGTTAGGAATGGTCAAGTGGGTGCAGAGGGGTCCCCCAAGCTCTCAGTGAGATGCTGTGGGCACTCCAGCTTGGACCATGGTATTTCCTAGTGGCTGTGTGTCTTTCCTTTGTACTGAGGATAATCTGGCTTTGTAAAATGACAGTAATTTACAGTGTCACTTGCTATAACTGGGGAAAATATCTGCAGCTGACTGGAAAATTTAGATGTGTCTTTTATTTTCTGTGAGTATATTATATGCTGGCTGTAGAATGAAATAAAAAGTAGTAGGAAATGATGATCTGTTTGCACTCCAACCAGTGAAAGCTGCTAAGAGAGGGAGCAAATATGTTTTGAAATAATCACGGAATGTCAGCCTGCTTCACTCTTTTCAGCACTTTGTTTTTGTCAGGAGTGTTGTGGAACATATGGATATCTGTATGCCTTTATATAAACAGTTAGCTGTCATTCACCAAGTATTTATGAGCATTGTGGACAGACTGATTTAATTGTGAATGTTTTGCAGTGATCAATGAATCCTGAATTAGTGCTTTGGCCAAATCCACATATAAAATGTGCATAAGTGAGAAGCAACTGAGAAGTATATGTACTTGCAAAAGAAACTCTTTAAAGATTTCAGACCAAAATGTCCCTAAAGCTGAGGTGTCCTCTGCATTCCTGCTCACTTTGGCTCTGCCTCCATCCAGGATCACATTCCCATTTTGACCTGAAATAATTCATGCTGTGGATTGGCTTGTCATTTCCACACGGTTAAGGGGGTTGGCACACACCGCGCCATGGGTGTGGATGAGAATGTGCTCACTTCCTCCTTGGCTGTGCAACCTCAGTCTTGCTGCACGTTTGGAGCTGTGGGACACGGGCAAAGCAAGCTTTATGTTGTACTGTCACGAGTCTGGCAGTAGCACAAGTGAGTGCTTTGCGTGATAGCTGCTAAATCCCTGCTAAATTTTATGCCTTGTGTGTGCTGTACTGGGCAACCTGGAGTTTGACCTTTGTTAGAAGATCAATGAAGAACCAGAAACAGTGGATGCTTTCAAAAAGAAAAATTGGCATAAACAAGCTTTTTAAATATTGCACATATCCGTAATTTTTTAATGTTGAATGTTTTCTGCAAGCAATGAAGTACCAAAATCTTGGCATGTGCATTTAGTTTGAAATAGCTGTGCTGTCTCTGCATAGCAGTGTTTGGAAAGCAAATGTTTGGTTAATACGTGGTTAAGCACTTTTGCAATACAGAAAGTGTTCTTCATTGCAGGGTATTTGTCCTGAGAAAGTGAAGTGTACTTTTGGGTTTTGAATCCATGCAGACATAGTTTGTAAGCAGTAATTAAGATTTTAGAAATGCTTCAGGAGCCCTTTGAACTTGTATGTTGGGCAGGTCAGTGCATGCTAAATATTTTGTAAGTACTTCTCTATGCATTTTTGCTTCCCTCTTCCTCCCACTCTCTTACTTTGCATGACCAAAGTTCTGTCAAAGTGCAACTTCAGGTATTTTGTGTAAAGCATACGGCATTTGGCAGTCACAGTAAGGGAATGTAAGACTGAATGGTCAAGTACAGCCATATAGACATTAATATTAATATGACAGTAAATTTGTACTTTGTTTATAACTTCAGTTTGTGGATGACCATGAGGTAAGGAAAGAACTAAAGGCAGACCCACCAGTGCTCAGCAACCTGCATAATTTGTGCGGCCTGCATATGACTCTGAGGGCCATAACTAGGTTGCCATTGGAACCAATATCAGATCCAATTAGTCATTTGAACCATCAGGGAAAAGCCACACCAACATGAATATAGTTTGCAAGTGTACAGGTTCCGTTTGAATTCCCAAGCAGTGTAAGTACAGAGGCAGACATTTCATCAAAGGGAAAGAGGACAAGGGGCCTCTTTAATTTATTCCCAGCTGCAGCCATCCCAAAGATCCACTTCCAATAGCAAGGGTCAGCAAGCACATCTTTAAGGCAATCTGTTTTCTAGCCTTTGGCACCCTCAGTTTCCACTATTTTAGGATCACATGGAGGATTAACAACTGAATCTGCTCCTTCACAGTACAGCGTAGCTCCTGTGTGACGCTGCCTGTCCACATTTTTAGGGGACAGTGCCTGTGATTCTTGGGCCTGGTTTGCCTCCAACCCATGTGATTACAGTTGCAGCTGAAGCCCATGGGAATTGTACTCTGCATGTATATATTGGTGCCTGCAGTACTCATATACTAGGTCTGCTTTGAAATACCAGGTGTCTCACAGTGACCAAACAAGATGAATGGAAATTATTATCATCTATGCATCTCTTCTGTAGTTTATCACCTGTTAACACAGTGTTACCTAACAAGTTTTATGAAATCACTTCATTAGAAAGCAGTCAGGTACTATTGAAAACCCCCAAGGGAACTGAATGGAAGTTTGTATAGCAAGCAGTGAATAACAATTTGGAGGAACTTGTAAGACTATGTTGAAAAATATGTAAAAATACATGTTTTACTCAGTATTCAGTATAAAATCAGGCTTTTTACAGAGCTTTGTTAGGAGGCATTGTTAGAGTTATTACTCAACATAAGCTTAACATTGTGTTATGTTGTTGATACTGAATTAATTTGAGTTCTGTTTACGATAGGATTTTTCCCTGGGACTTTTCTGTTTGTTTGTAATAAAATATTAAATATTTAAAGTTCAAAGATCATTGTTTTTCATTCTGTGTGTGAATTTTGTTTGTTTTCTTCACTATGGTGTTATTCATACTGCTTTATACATGAGTTACTATGCACTTTACTTTTTTCAAAGTAATGAAGCCATTGCAGTTTTAATTCTAATAGCTTTGGTGGTTTGCTGCTTTCATTCTCTGAATCTGAAATAATGAGGATGGTAATGTGTCTACTATTCTTAAGAAGTGAAATCAGACCAGATAAGGTAACATCAACACTTCACTGTTAACCAAAGCTTTGTGCAGTCAGTAGAAAAATTAATAATTCTTGTTTGTGAGAAATACTTATTCTGGAAAGGGAAAAAAATATATTATTTTCAAAAACTTGAATGCTATTTCTAAAGCATTCAGCAAATATAATGTTCAAATAATGCACTTTCTCCACAGCATTTGTGTTTTGTTTGACTGCTAATGAATGTATGCAGTTTTATCCTGCATATCTGCAGCTAACTCTATTCTTGTTGCAGATGAACAGGAAAATTTTGCCTAGTTATTTCTTGAGAACCAAAGAACTTCAGAAGTGGACCAGGGTCACACAGTGCTGGAAAAATTCTTTATAAACAGAGGAAATAGAGATGATGTCTTCTTAAAGTAGTTTAAATGTAAAATATATGAGTGAAAACACCAGGGGAACACAGACTGAGGAAACTACAGTATTAAGGATCTGTTGACTTGATAGATCAGTTTCACACGGTGATACAAAAGTCATAAAATCACTTGTGTTCCATAAAATTGATTTTTGTTAACAGAGAAACTCTTGCAACCCATAGTTGTAGTCCCCTGTCTTAAAAATTGTGTGCAATATATTTTACTTGATCAAGAGAAGGTAGAAAAACATTTCAAATCTCTACTTTTTCTGGTTATTTTTATTTTTTTTTGGTGGTGTTTTTTTGTTTGTTTGTTCGTTTTGGGGGGGGTGGGTTGGTACTGTTTTCTTTGCACACAGTAAGAACAAAAGAGGGAGAAAACCATTCTGGAACTGCAGATTATTGTATGACATTTCATATTATGTTTCAGAACATATGTCTGAGTTATAAGTTTCAGTCAAAGGTATCTATTGCAATTAAACTTGCCATATAGCTAAATTATGTAGTTTAGGTGAATAAATGATGTTGTAATAGCTGTAGATCAAGGGCTATGACCAGTTCATTGTATACTGTGATTCTTGCAGTGATTTTAAAAAGCTGTTTCTCTAGGAGATCCTCCTGAATAGGTTTCCTGTGTTTCTGGTTTAACTTCATCACTAGAGAGCCTTCTTTGGAGGGAAGGGCACAATGCATAGACTGTTATCAAATGCAAAATATGACCATGTGTGAATACGCAAATAAAGTGAGAAATGTTTGTGGAATGATTGCAGTATTTACCATTCTTTTTTGTACTGCCAGAGATAACAAGTGGGAATAACTGATTTTTGTTTTAGCTGTTGCTGTGAAGAACTGGGGAGCAAATTGCTTAGGGTTGAATGAAACAGTTTATTTTTCTGCTTTATAGAAGAATATACATTTCTTTATTTTCAAGTGATCTTTTGTTTCCTTTCTAATTATCACACTGAGGTCAATTTGTTTTCCTTTTCATGGGGAGATGGGGACAGTATACATTTGTGAATGGTTTTAGTGAATGAGCTATTCATGTGCAGAATTTCTCCCTGTTCTGTGGTTAAGTGTCACTGTTCAGCCTCTCTATTGCTAGCCTGAACTGCACATTACATCTTTCACAACAACATACGTAATGATTTATTTTGAAAAATCAGAGGCACTTGGTTTAGGTTAGTGGAAAGAAATGTGAGCCACGACAGAAGCAGTGCTCCCACAGGGGTCTCCCCTTGTTCTCAGGAGTAGGAGACGCTGAGGACGACCCAGCCTGGCTCCATGGGAGTACAATGTGAGGAAGGAGAACCTGGTGCAACTCAAAAGCACTGATTTTGAAGGCTTTATACTTGTTCATGTGGGCATGGTTGAAGCCGAGGATTTGTGCCTTAAGTTTAGACATGATGCAAAATTAATTTAAGACAGGACTCCACACCTGTGTACCAGAAAAGCCTTTTTATAAGGGTATTACATATACGCGATCCTTTTTTCAACGTAAGACTGGCAAATGTATACTATTCTTACACTAATTAAAACTAGTTTCATGTGTTTTTTTTTTTGTTTGTTTGTTTGTTTGTTTTTTAACTCTTTCTAAAAAAAATGCCCAAGCGATACTTTTCAGAATCAAGAATTCATATTCTATTGGGATATATTTAGGAACATAGCCTTAATAGGCAGTTTGCAGCATAGCAATAAGGATAAGTGAAAATAATTAGTTTTTGTTGTTGGGAATACTGGGTGTATTGTTGTTGGGAGTTTAGTTTATTAAAAGTGTATTTTTTACTACTTTCTGCCATAGCAGAAAGTGCAAACTCAGTGCCTTGACTAGCTAATCTTCAATGACAATAAGAGCTACAACACTGCAAAATGAGCTGACATGTCAAGCTTTCATGTTCTGTAATGTTAAACAGATTGGCTGTCCTGTCATACCAGTTGCCTCTACAGCATTTATTTTTTGAAGCAGCAGCACAGGAAACGTGCAAGCAGTCCAGTGAGGACTTAGCCACCTAATTCTTTTACAAGCCTTCCAGTTTTTTTTGTTTTGTTTTGTTTTGTTTTGTTGTTTTCTTTCTTCCTGCTTCAGTACTACTTGATGCCATTAATGAAACATTTTGAAGCTACTTAGCTGTCACAGCATGCATGACCATTCCAAATTAATCTACAACAGCAAAAAGCATGCAAGGAAGAAAGTTGCTGGTTGCACAATTGCAATTTCTTTCTTTTCCTTTTACAAGGAGTTGCAATTTCAAATCTTAATTATTTTTCCTTAGCTAGCACCTTATCCGTTTATTTTATGTCTGGCTCTGAGCGTGGGAAGAAAAAGAACTAGAGCTTGAATTTTCCCTCTCCTGTTTTGAACCAATTCTGTAGTACTTCAGAGTCTGTTTTGTAGTTGTGCTACAGTGCAATATCCCACTGAGCTGCACACTGGTCACTGCTTCCCATGATGCAGTCATTCCTACCTATTGAAACAATATTAAAGCTAGCCTCTGGTCACTTTATCCTACTTTATCTGGGCATAAACTGTTTGGCAAGATGTACAGAAGTGGAAAAACCTCGGTCAGCAGTAGTAATGGTTAAAAAAAAAAAAAAAAAAAAAAAAAAAAAAAGTAGGAATTGATTTTAATTTATATTAAAAAGATTCCAACAAGACAGCAAGGTTCCAAACAGTGGTCATGTCCTGATCACATAATAGGCATTTTAAATATTCCAGATCTGCTAGCAGGCTGGCTAATTGCAGCAGACGCAGGTAACTCCTTCACACATAGCTTTTTGTCTAAAAGTGTTATGGTAAAGAAAGGCCAAAGGGGATATCTTCTTTTCTATCTATAAAACAACTTAACAAGGTTTTATACCTTGGCAGCTTCAAGGCTATGAAGAGCCAGCCTAGCTCCCTCACCTAAACACAAGGAGCTATACAGATGCTTCACCTGTCAGAACTGATTATTAGAAATAAAGCCCTAAAAAAATCTGTTAAAATCACAACTGCATATCTAAATTGTGTTAACTTCATGATTGGCAGGTACACGCTTTATATTTTCAAATCATTACAATTATATCCTTTCATTAATAAAAGTTAATAGCTCAGTAAGCACATGTAGCAACTTAACAAACTATTCATTGTGTCACTAAATCTGAATCCAAGTTCTCTATTTTAACAGTGAACCAAATTCTGACCCATAAAGCTATATTTCCCAGCCTAAACATTTAAGTCTACACAATAAAGCAGTGCAATTTCTTTTGTAAATACATGTCATTCAGTCTTGCAGATGTTAGAGAAGTTTTTCTAGATGGGGACCTAACTCTTTCTCAACATTTAAATATTAGTACTTAAGTGCTAATACTTAAATACTGGGGGAAAAGAGAGGTATTCAAGAGGTCTGGTTGAATAAAACATATTAACATATTAAAGTTGTAACATAATAAAGCATATTAAACATTACAAACCCAACCATGTCACCCCTCAGGAGTGATGTGAATGCTATCTTGTATTTGCTTGACCACTCTGGTAGAGCTGGATGCTATTGTCTGTGCCAAGAGTGGCAATAGAGGAATAGTGATTAACACACATGGATCTTCTAGGAACTCACCCAAAATGTTTCCTGTTGTATTTGAAAGACATTCCTCTGTTGCTCACCACAAAATTGATTCAGACTTGTGTTAATCAAAATACTAAGTATCAATAAAATATGTGAACTCTCAGTGGAAAATCCTTTATTCTGTACTTCTGGAGAGCAAAAATTGCTGCTTGTCTAAAGTTCCTCGATCTTCTTCATATTTCCAGTATTCTGCAGCACTCTTATTACTGTGTTTTGGGGGTTTTTGTTTGCCTTGAGCTAACTTTCTGTTCCAGTTGAAAATGTCATTAGAAGTAACAAATGTTTCTTTGTTGTTCTTTTTTTTTTTTTTTTTTTTTTTTTCATCCCATACAGTGTGAAAGGAGCAGATGCTGGCAACGTGATCAGACTATTTGTACCAGACATTGGGATGTTCATTGCAAGCCTGACAATATGGCTCCTCTGCCGCAGCATGGTTCAGAAGCCAGTAACTGAGGATGCAGCACAGTGCAACACGCAATTTGAAAATGAAGAAATGGTATCAAATACACATTTCTGTCTGTCTGTACAGCTTATAGCTAATAGTGAGCTTTGGTATTCTTGTTCAAGTTGTATTCTGAAATGGTTTGTGAGCATGACATATGCTACGTAAATTTACTTTCAGGAAACTAAACAATTGATTTTGAAGTGGAAAAGCTTCTGTTGTTAATGTCTTGAGAAAACAAAGCAGAATGTGGAAAGTGATAGATTTGCTACTGGAGTTTTCGAATTATTCTGATTGAACAGATGATCACAGCAGTTGATCACAAGGTGTTTTTTCACCAGAGCTGCTGGTCACCTCTGACAAGTTTTTGTTACATACATTGCTCAGTTTCTTACATAGCATCCATATTTCCAAACTCTGTATTGAAGAATATCAGCAGCATTTGAGTGATCATCAGAAATGACTCTCTTAGAGAAGAGAGATTGTGCATTACATTTGTGGAATAAGTTACCTAAAACAGTGGTTATACAAACAGTGGAATAAGCTTGATGATGATTTTTGCGAATGGTTTAGCTGGAACTGTTGACGTGCTGGTGAGAAGAAGAATGGCAGAGACACTGAATGCAGAAAATTCCACAGAAAGAGGGAAACGATTTTATAATATTAAAAGCCACAGTGGGAATTTAGCCCAGGGTGCAGAGGGATTCCCACTACTACTCTTAACATGTTTTTTATCGGACTGTCTAGCATGTCTTGCGTCTCATTTTCTCTCTTGTTTTACGTATGGGTGGAATGTTTTTTTTTCTTTTCTCTCAAAACTCAAGTTCTAGGGGAGACAGTTAAAAGTTGCTCACTTCCAATAGAAATTGCTCTCTGAAGTGGGTAAAACATTTAGGGGATCAACTGCCCATTTTGGTGCTACTGGAGAGGGGCAAAAATCTCTGTGTGTTGCTATGTTGTCTGGACTGTGATATTGCCAGCAGCTAGGCAGGTTTCTAGCACAAGACAGATCAGTGTCAAGACTGTGCTTTACATTCGGTTGCTTATAATTCTTATGGGCTCTCCTTACATCTGAGAATTGCCTGAAGATTGCACCTTTTAAATACACACTGGAGAATACGTAGACTTTGGTGTGATCAGAAAACATGAGGTTTTGCCCTGTCTCCGGGAAGCCAGTTTTATCAGCTTTAAATCTGCTTTATCACTGGAGCGGTGCAGAATGGGTTTAGCAGCAGAAAAGAATCTGGGGCTGCGTCCATAAGAGCAGACACCTGAAGAACTGAGAAGAGTGGCTAATTGGCACATTTTGTGTTCAGTCTTTCTCTCTTAAAAGAGCTACTTTTTACCAAAGTGGGCTCTGAGAGACTTTTATGAAGCCCTTGATCTCATGGATAGAAAATATGTTTGCATGTGCATAAAACAGGAGTAATCTGATAGCAGAAACTCAAAAGAAAGACAAAAGGACACGCTGAGGTTCCTCTGAATCTAGACAATGTTGTTTAAATACTCACTTTTGGGTTAGTTCAGAGCCTAGAGTCTGGGTAGGAGAAGGGAGCTCAGTCTCCTGGAGGAGATGGGTTCTGGCTGCCAGGCTGCATTCAATAGACTCTGCCTGGAATGCAAGGAAAAAACTGAGCTAACCAGCACTGATCACCCAGAACAGAGGGCAGCTTTAAATTGGATGGTCATAGACTCGCAGCTACCTCAAGGCAATCCACTGGTGCAATTAAATGTGCCAGAATATTCCACAAAGGTAGAGTGTGTGGGAGAAGAAAGAGAAAACTTTGACTGCAAAGAAATACTTATGCTGGGCAGATGGAAATCTGCATAAATATATTTTACTTCTTCACATCAAAACCCAGCAAATATTATTTATATTCTGTGATCTGTATGTATTATAGATTATTTAGTGAACACAGCAGCTGTGTTTAGATATAGTGGCACCAAAAATTCTTCTTTTTTTTTTTTTTTTTTAAATGTAATAGTTACTGTCATGTGAGGTGATCCCCAGTGCTTTGAGAAATTCTGATCTTCACAGCTGAAATGATGGATCTACATCAGAACAAACTGCTTGTTTTTTAAAAATAGAGTGAAATGGAGAGTGGAAAATTAAATACCCATTAAACACATTTTTCCAAACTTCAGCTTTCTCTTTGTAGGTGTCTGCATATAACATCCTGGAATCTTTTCTGCCAGTTAGGAGAAGGCTGCAGAAGCAGCTGAATCCGCTAGGAATTGGCAGGGCTGACTGTAAGGAACCTAATGCATATGCAGAACATGCAGCTGAGTGTCTGAATTTTCGAAAATATTGGCATAGTATGAAATGAGCCCAAATCATGTGGGTTTTACTTGATAATTTTCAATTCTTCATTAGTAAAGTCCACTGGAAAAGGCAAAAGTAATTGATCAGTTCTTTGACTTTGGCATTAGCTGGCTGTGTCTGTGTATTGCCATGGCTCTGTACTGATGCTGTAACTCCATTGAATTAGCAAACACTAAATGAGTTACAGCAATAACTGCCCTACAAACAAACGCTTCAGGAGGAGTGTTGAGCTTGGTACTGTGCCTCCAAGGGAAATAGTCCTGGGTTTATTAGACCAACGCTACAGCCAATTCCAGAGTTGAAGAGATTTTGCTGAGAGTTCCTGCCACCATTCATCAGAGATTCATGATATGAGATTTTGTTAAGAATGCATCGGCTGATTTGAGCAGTTTCAACAGAACTGTAAGAGAGGTGGCTTTTCAGGTTGCCAGATGCCTCGCCACGGGTAGTTCTGTACATTAAGAAATCAGCACTCTGACTTACAAGCAAAAGCAGAGAATTTGTTGTACAACTTTACCTTTTTGTGTGATATTTCTTACCCTGAGCAATTCTCAGACCTCTGCGGTTTGGGGGAGCATGGAATACTTTGGAAACAGACTAAATTAAAAGAAGAATGGGTAGTGTTCCTACTCCTTCCAAAATTAACATATAAGAAAACCTTAAATAATTGCTTTAGTATTTCTGAAAGTGACCTTTTCAAAGCTCTGTGTGAATCCATCACATCTCAGTTTTTACATGGATATGCAGAAAAAAATCATGGAGTTGAGTAGCAGTTTGTGGTACTTGACTCTTTGCTGTACTTTATCATGGCAGTAGCCTCCAGAAACCAGCTGCAGAGCACAATGGATCGGATTGCTCACAGGTTAAGATGCAACTCAAAATGAGAAAAAGTATCAGAATCTAAATTAAGGACAACAAGGATTCATTGAAAAATGGATGTCCTTCTTCATTATACTGCATCTAACTTTAAGGGAAACAGATCTCCACCAGAAAAGTGTATTCTACAGAACAGAACTAGGGGGAGGAGGTTGGAAGGCAGTGAGAGACTCTCAATTATTTGTAAGTAACGCTATCCCAGGAATAAGCAAAGAGTGTGGTTTTAATTAACAGTGAGTCATGAAGTAGGAAGGTCTGCCAGATACCAGGCTGCAGTCCAACTCATTACCACCCTAAATGGTTGCACACTTGGAGCAAACGTGTCTGCAGGCCTTTTTTATTAGGGCTCAGAAAATTTAAAGCAGGTGAATTCAGCTGGAGACAGGCCCGGATTGCAAATGCCGAAAAGCACAATGCCAGTCACGAGGTGTAAAAGGTGAAAGAAAATGAGAGAGAACAGTCAACTCCCAGCTGCAGCTGAAAGTATGACATTTTTGATTTGGTGCAGATGGTGGCTTATATGCCAAAATGCAGATTCAGTATATACAGTCTGATAGGTATTAGAAAGGAAGTAGCTTTTTCTCGAGACCGTGGATGAATTGCCTGATATCATAAGTGACAGGGAAAAAAAAATCCTAGTGAGATTGCATAACTTCAGCTTTACAAGAGGTGTTGATCTTAATTGAAATAAACAGTTGTAGTCTTCAGTGCAGCTTCTTCCATGGCACTTGCTGCCTTGCCTGTTCAAGCTTGTTTCTCATCCACGCTCTTCTAGAAAGTGAAGGGGACCGCTGGGTCTAGACTTCATTCCATAATCTGAGGCTAGCATGATCCCAAAGCCTTCGCCCCTCTCCTTTTCTGTGGAAGACAGAAATTTGTTTGGGACCTCAAAAAGAAAAAGAAAAAAATACCTAGAGGAAATTGTTTTAAAATATACTAAATTGTGGGAAGAACATGAGGAGAGCTTGGCTTGGGCTGGAATTGGGAGATTCTCACTTCAGCCACAAACTTGTTTTGTGTCCTTGAGCCTATTACTTCATCTCAGCTTCTGTGTCCCTTGGCAAACAGGGACAGTCATAATGCTGTTTTCCAACTTTGTCTTTCTAAGCAGTAGACTGAGAGGCTAGGGCTATTTGTCCTACGCCTACATCAGGCACGTAGTACGTTGAGAGCTCTCTTGATCCAGGTCTCACAGTGCAACTGCGATATGTACTGCGATATGTATAGGCAAGCTCTGAGAGCTACACATGTTCCATGCTTTGTACAAGGACTTCAAAGTCTAAAACTTGCCCATTTAGACCAGTGTCCTTGCTGTACAGGAAATAGCTGATACCTTGTGGGTAACCACAATAAGCAGATAAGAGATAACCTGTTTTCCCCATCTCTGACATTGCAATTTATCCTGATCTCTCCTAGTAAGAGACTGGCTTTAATCCTAAAACATGTGGTTTCATATCCCTTCCAAAAATTTTATTGTTAATTATAGCTACTCTGGATAATCTTGTTAAACATATAATTATCCAGTCCCTTTTAAAACCTCATTAATTTCTTGGCTTAGGTAGCATCATGAAGCAAAGACTTCAATGATTTAATAACTCCTCTCTGATTTTCTTTTAAATTTAACACCCTTTAATTTTATAGAACATCCCTTGTATTACATGTTGTAAAACAAGGTGAGATGGTATAAGAAAAATTAAATTATTTATTATCTGACATATTTTTTTTTCTTTAAAAGGTAATCCCTGTACTTTTTTTTTTTTTTTTTTTTTTTTTTTTTTTTTTACATTTCTTTGGTCATTTTCATTATTTGTTCTCTGAAACAGATGTAGTTCTGCAATATCCTCTTGAGCTACAGGTAATATCAATGCCTCAGCATTACAGGCAAGGTTTATTGTTGATCTGAATGATGGCATTATTTCATTCTTTGTTAGACTCAGAGACTGTTAGATTGGGTGAATCTACTAGTGCATCATCTACCTGAACATCCTGTGTAATATGAAGAACTAGTTCAGACTAGGGCACAATTTTAAGAAAGATCTTATGTCCCATTCCTTGTAATTGCTGATGCCTCACTATTTTTTGTGCCTGCAGGTCTCCTTTGAACTTTTTACAGTGGGGCCCATCACCCTGTTTAGATGATCATCCTATTTTTCTGGGATGAGCATAGTTTTATTGAGGTTATTTATTGCTTTGTATTTATCTTAATGTAACTTTATTTTATCAGAATCAAACATTCACCTGCCTTGATTAGCTCTCAGCGACATGGAGCCCTATGTCCATAACTTCCCTAGACATCTCCTGTATGCTACATCTGCTCCTTCACTATTTGCTTTTCTTCAGAGACAGTAAATAAGCATTCCAGCTATTGCAGAAAATGCTACAAGTGAGAAAAGAGGGAAAAATAATTTTTCAGATAGGAAAGGAACTTTTGGGATTCTTTTAGCTTCCTGATGACACCTCATTTGTTTTTTATTTTTTTCCTCTTTACCTTGTCTTTTTTTTTTTTCTTTTTCATTGCCATTTCTATTTACTATAGCATTAGCTCACCTTTTCTAATAAAAATTATAAATGTTACAATAATAATAAAATATTATTATAAACATTATAGACATTAGAAGTATTTCTTCAGCTTTGACCTCTGGAGAACTGGTCCAGAACCAGTTAGTCTTAGTGTGCTTTGAACGTGGTGTGAGTAAGATTTAATACCTTATTTCTGTGGTTTAAAGACAGTAGGTGAGGTTCCCTTATCACTATGCTTGCAGTGTTTGTAGTAGTGAAGTTTGCCAGACCTTACCCAGCTGCCTCCCTCAGTAACGACTCAAATGCATCTTATCTTAACAGGGGTCAAAAGTTTACAAGTTACATTAGCTTCTTGTTTGATGCACATGTCTTTGGATAAGTCTTAACGCAAATATGCAATTACACTACAACAGTGCTTCAGCAACATAATGTTGTATAGTGCAATATGTTACGTTTTACCAAATGCTGTTAGCCTGTTCAGCATGAAACCTGTCCTGTTTAGCATGCACCTGTCCTGATTTGGTTAGAAAGAGGACAGATGTGTGATGAAATTATTCCTGTGGCAGCTCTTCATTGGGCTTACTGGTTTGCCCTCCTAACAGTCCTCAGTTCTGAGTGTTGAGGTACAATGCTGTCAGCCAGGAGAGCAAAATACTGGGATAATGTTTCCTTTGGACATTCTAAGTGATGAATAACACAATTCAAGAAGGGATCTGAATTGACTCTCCTAGTGTTTCAGGCAGCTGTATCATACAATTCCCTCTGGAAGGCTGGAAGCACCATCTTGAACACAGGGCAGTTTTTCTTCATCCCATTGCTCTTGGCACAGTCATGTTCTATAATTTTGTTTTTCTGGTGGTTAGAAAACCTCTAATTTAGGTTGTACATGTATTCATAACTGCATTATAACCCTTTTAGTTCGTGTGCTCTTTTGATTCAATATATTCTTTCCTTGTCCAGCATTTATTTCCCTGATATTTTGGGAGAAAAGATTTATTTCTTGGTTGCTTGTTTTGTAAGATGAAAGAAGTCAAGCAATTTTGGATCCTGTTGTAGGTTAGATATTCTATTCTCCTGTTCATCCCAGTAATCTGTGGCTCTATAGAGCAGTACTAGAAAAGTACACAGGCTACATCTATAAGAGCTGAGGCAATACTGCAATAACCACAGCATTCCAGTTGGGCTATTTATTGTGCTTCTCAGCAAGATGGATAATGGTACAATGTGTATATTTCTTAGTCCAGGAATTACTGCATATGGGTGCTATGCAACTTCACATACCTGCAGTAGCTCATTTAGAGTTTGTACTGAATTGTGCCTTGTAGTCATAACCCGACTCTTCCTATTTCCTTTTCACTAAAACACCATGTTTAAGCATCTCAGGCCAAACCACTAAATTCTGCCTGTGAGTTCCCTTCTCTTTTGCATTTGGCTTATATACCTAACAGCTTTTTGAAGCTGAGATGTGAAACTGTATTTCCATATTTGCCAAGTGAGTCTTGTGCTGAAATCACTTGATGTTTGCTCAGGTGCGGTAGGTACATTGGGAAGTGAAATAATCTTTGGTCCTCTCAGTACAATATCTATTGTATACAGGATTTAATGAGTTGTCTTCCTGTTATGCTGCTTCACAACTATGGTCGTCTTTCTTTCTTTTTCTTTTTTTTTTTTTATTTTTTTTATTTTTTTCATTTCCTCTGAATCTCTAAATGACTCTTCCAGTAAATACCCTGATCATTTTTTTTTAATGAATGACTCTTTCCCAAAAGAGATTTTGCTATTGCAATTCATGTCAATCATTACTATTAAGTCCTATAAAGACATTGACAGCTATTTTTGATGGCACATCCCTGCCAATTTTATGTAGTTCTATGTAGACTGTAAACACAAGATTTAGCATGTTTTAGATCAGTTATAAAATTCTTAATTAAGATCATAGGACTTAAAGTTAATTTAGGACTTTTCAGTGTAATATAAATTTTAGAGTACCATTCAAATTCCAAAATGCCTCTCTCTTATTACTTAACAAATGCTTATTGCAGTTGTCTCACATTTGATTAGTTCTGCTCATTTAGCAGATTTATTTATTTTCCCTGAAGTTATTCAGTGAAGTACTGATTGAGTATAGACTGCAGAGTCCTGAGAGTGGTTTTCTTCTTCTGTCTGGGCTTGTGGTCCACAGCCCTCCCTCCTCTATGCATGTGTAGGGGAAGGTTCTGTTGACCCATCTGAGCTTGCTTTGGACACTAAATGAGCACTTCTTCTTAAGGAAGATCCACTTGCTGGGCAGCCCCATTTCTACAATTCCCCAGTTGAATGACATGGAAGTTATTAGTATGAAAGTTTTTGTATCTATTCTGTGGTTGAAAAAGCAGGCAGGCTCCTATTCTCACATGTTGATGCTTTAGGAGGACTGTGGAGTTCCCCACTTTCTTGCAAAATTAGAAATTCAATAAATGATTACCTTAGTGTGGTTTAGTATTAATGGCAGGTTAAACCTCCAGTCATTTATATTCCATAAGGGTTTGCAGTTCCTTTGATGGTAAAATAAATAGCACTTAAATCTCTGTTTCCAGACTCATAGTTGGATCTGTCTAGAGAATATTATGTTATTCTGATTAATTTTTCTATATGCATTTTTAGGGTATATTTAGAGCTGCTGCTGCTACTACTAGTTAGGTAATGAATTCCTCCTAGTCCTGTAACTATCTAATTTCTTAAAATTTATATTTAAGAGCTTTTTGGATACAAAAAGGCTTTTTGAGCAAGCTTAAAAGTAGGAACTGAGCCATGTTTTGATATGGTCCATCTCAACTGAGTGCACCAGCTTAGGCACTGTGAAGGAAATTGAACTAAAACCATGTGATAGTAGAGAGGGAGTCTATTCCTATAGCTCTTCTGGCACTAACATGGTTGAATCATATGGCTTGTCTCAGGTGATTCCTAAACCCAGCAGTTCAATATGTGTTACATTTTTAAATGAAGGGGAAATCCAGAAGATTGGTCATAGTAACAGCTTGAATGGCTTATAAAAGATGTCTAATAAAGTGTTTCTATGCTGCTCTGTCACAGGTACAGAATAAAAACACGATCTCTAGCTAAAGGTGACAAAGTAGTTACAAGGTAAGGCTGCTGCGGAGGGGGCCCAGGAAGGAACAGGCTCCAGAAAGCGTCTGCTTGCTGGGGTGAGTTCTGCAGCCCTGATGGTAATGCAGAGGCAGCATGAGTGTGCTTAAATCAGCGAGCTCCAGCCCTGCTCCTCCAGAGGTTGTTCCAGGCTCTCGCTCATAAAGGCCCTGTGCAGAGTGCAACCACAGGACGGGCAGGTTGCCTTGGGAGCAAGGGGTTGTCAGCCCTGGGGGTGCTGCTGGGATGCGTGGTTTCTGCCATCTCAGGTACTGCTGCCTGCATTAGTTTAACCTGGCAGGCAGCTCAGCACCATGCAGCCATTTGCTCACTCCCCTCCGGTGGGATAGGGGAAAGAATCAAAAAGAGGTAAAAGTGTGAGAACTCATGTCAAGGACAGCATAATAAGAATAAAAATAATAATAATTAAAAAAAAAAAAAAAAGACAAGTGATGGACAACATGATTGCTCATCTCTCAACAACTGATGCCCAGCCAGTCCCCAGGCAATGGTAGCTTCCCTGGCCAAATCCACCCTTGGTTTTATTTTTCAGCATGGTGACACACAGTGTGGGACATCCCCTTGGCCAGACTGGGCAGCTGTCCTGGCTGTGTCCCCCCCCCCAGCTCCTGGTGCACCGCCAACCTCCTGTCTGGCAGGGCAGCATGAAGAGCAGAAAGGCCCTTGGCTCTGTGCGAGCACTGATCTGCAGCAACTGAAACATCCCTCTGTTATCAACACCGTTCTCATGAAAAATCCAAAACGTGGCACTGTACCAGCTACTAGGAAGAAAATTAACTGTACTGCAGCTGAAAGAGGACACTACTACACTACTACACAATCTAATTGCAGGTCGTATTTCTACTGCCTGTGATCCACACACTGGAAAAAAAAAGTGTCATCTCAACATTGGCTTGGATAATGAGGCTCATCACTGCAACTCTCTGTAGCTTTTCAGATGCCCACATAATATACACGTAAATTGAGCTGACACAGCAGAATCCATTTAACCTTTGTTAAAAGTTCTGGAAGCAACATCTTAAAAAAAAAAAAAAGTTGGCAAAGTTCACCTAGCTGTACATTTTTCTCAGGCTTGTTTTTCATTTTCACACTCCTCTCTGTTTATTTCCTGGTACTGGCTGGGAGGAAATGTCAAAATACTGCAAAAGAAGCTATTTGTACAGCATTTATCAGCCAACTGGAGGGAGGAAGCACCTGAACTCTCATGAGAACTTACTCTTGTGAGCTTAGCAGCACACGCTTGAAAGGTGCTGATAATTAATGCAATGCATTCACAGGCATAGAATTTGTGTTCATTTGGGGAGACTTACGTATCCTTAGTTAGTTAAAATTTTGTTGCTCATTTGGATTTTTGAATCATTGCATTCCTTTCCTTTCTAGAATTGTAAAGTCAATAAAAAAGCAAATTTGTGAAATTGTGTTTACAGAGACAATAGCAGTAAACACAGGTACAAAGCAAGGAATGTTCTGAAGCAAGAATGGGCTTTTGGTTGGAGTTAGAGCTTCCTGTTAGTAAATATATCTCTGGGACTAGAGGATATCTTTATGCAGCAGTGTTTATACTGTACCAGATGAAACATGTAAAAGTTTGATGTTAATAAACCAGCCCCCAAAGTAGCTAATGGACATTCTGGCCCTGGCTGCAATAGTAGCTGCTGTAGCTGCCACAGAGGCGATACTGTTTCCCTGCCTGTGCTCTATCTCAATTTGGCAGTTTAAAAAAATGTTTTACAATAAATACTCCTGGGACTTGCACACGATTGCTGAAAAACCTAAACTGCATTTAGACTGTTTATAAAAAGTCCTGGGGCCCTGCTCTGCAGAGCAAAGGTCATGGAAACACATGTTTATGACTTCACAAATGCTCTATACTCCGTGAATGAAGAAGTTTATTTGATTTAATCAGCATCCACAGGGATCCTGTAATTGCATAATAAGTAATTTATTATGGAAGTAAAAGTATTTTTCTAACTGTAGCCTATGTAGCATGGGTTTGTAGCTTTGGACTAATCCACGTAGTAAAAAGAGCTTTGCAAAACAGTCTGACTGGAGTAATGGTGTTCTATGATGAGCGTGTACTTGCATGGCTATTTAATCATCAGAAAGTGTTAAAACAACAGGCACATTATCACCATGCTGGATGTAAAAGCTGTTCACTGTTTGCCTGCCATTGGCAATTTGAAGTGTTTGATGTGAAAAGCTGGAAAACTGTCGCAGCTAATCCAGTTGGTTGGTGGTGGATATGAAACCAGGGGAATCCAAAGTTTGTCTTTTTGATATACACTGGAACGTGGCCTTTCAGCTACTTCAGAAAAGGAACACGGCCTTCCGGCTACTTCACTTCACCTTGGATACCAAATTGCAAAGGGATATGCTTGTATACAAAAAGTGAAACCTATGGTTGTTTATCTCTCAAAGACTTTTCACTGAAATAGTCATTGACTAGGGCATGAATAAGACCACTACAAGATAGAATAAAGGTAAGGACATCCTTAAAAGCACTTCTGAATAGCAAAGAGAGATGCAGAAACTGATCAAGTTTGTTAGCAGAAACTAAACCCCTAATTTGTGCCCATTGCCTCTTGTGGTACCCAGTAACTGTAGAAGAAGAAGCAGGCACAGGCTCTGAGCCCCAGGCCGCACTTGTGTGCTGTGCGGGTGGCCAAGCACTGGCACAGGCTGCTCAGAGAGGTTGTGGGGCCTGGCAGTGGTGCTGGGTACCCTGCTCTGGGTGGCCCTGCTGGGGCAGGGGGCCTCTAGGCCAGCCTCACCAAACTCGTCAACTTTCAAGTTTTTAGCTATGCTTAAAATACCTCAGTTCCTGGAAAGTTTGGACCATCATCTCCTTCTCATCAGTATCCTAGCTGAGTGAAGTAGTCTCCCTCCTAGTGCTTTTCCTTGGCCATGCTGTTTCATGTGTGTCAGTACCAGATTATTAATGTCGAACTGTTAAGACAAAATGTAGCCTAAAGGTTCTTCTGATCAATGAAACAAGAGTGATTAGTCTTGTCAAGTAAAAAAAAAAAAAATATATATATATATATATATATATATGATCCTTCTCATCATGATAGGAAAATCTAACAAAAAAAAAATCTGATGACAGCAAGGTGTGAAATTCAGCTTTCGGAACCTGCGATGAGGGGGAAAAGACAGTAAACATTAAAGTCCCAGCTTTCATTGGGCTGTTTTTATGTGATTTTCTTACTTCTCTGTCCTTGTATTTATCTTGTTCTTGAAAGTATTGCATTTTTTCCTCCAATTTATACTTGAAAATATTTTAAATGTTATATATTTCCCTCAAGAACTTCTACTTCCATATGGATAATATATTTTTATTTTCTCTTGTGACTCTTCAGACTTTCATGTCTTGTTCCTGCATATGTAAAGTACTATATTAGCGATTTAGACAGAACTCCTATTCACTCTAAGCTGTAGAAAATGTATCACTCTTGTCTTCATGTTCAGTGATAGAAGAAGACTCTTGATAGAGAAGACTCTTGTCTTCATGTTCATGATATTCATACAGATACCTGTCCTCAAAATCTCCCTTGGAATATCTTATTTTGAAATTATTCCTTTCACGTTATTTTAAGTAATTATATGTTTTAATGCTTACTGTCTTCAGGATGTTGAAAGCTCTAGCTGAGGAAACAATGGTCTCCTTCACACAGGTACATAGACCTTTGTATAGCTGGAGTGTTGTCTCATAACTTCTAAATACCCAGCAATCCCGCTGATTCTCTTTGGTTTGTGGTGTGAACACTGTTGAAAGTTTCACTGTTCACTGGAAAAATATTAAGCTAAAGGCACAGAGCAGTAGAGCCAGTCCAGGAGGAGCGTGACTGAGCATAAGAGGACTAGGAGAGGAGCAGATTTATCTGGTAATTACAGCCTAAGCAGAAGTGATTATTACTTTTGCCCTTCTCATTGAAACAGCTGTAGTAGAATTGAGATCAGCATCTATCGTTCAGACTCCTGTCACCATTGTTTCTGACTATTTAAGTAGCTCCTGTCTAAACAGGAGCTCAGAAAGGAGCTGCAACAATGAACAGACTGTAAACTTCTTTGTGCTGCATGTCCTGAAATACATATAGTTAGTGAAATAGCCAGTTATGTCCAAGAGAAAGGTAGATTTCCCAGATCAGCCCTACTGCATTTAATACATATTTCATTGTCTGTGAAATAGATGCTCTTGAGAATGAGTGGGCTTTTTCTGGGCATTCACAACATTGGTAATGTTCCAAAGTAGGAGGAGATAGTTGGCACCAAGCTTAGAGGTGAAATGAAGGAGCCCAGAGAGAATTTTTTTCCCTTTGGGAATCTACATAACAAAATGATACTGAAGAATTTGGTTGAGTTAAGCAGGCTTAGAGTTCAGCTATTCCTACTGCAATCTTATCTGTCAGTGTGGAATTTTTTGCTGCCAAAAGTCACCAATAAATATAACATTGCTATTCTAATGAAAAATATCAATAATCTCTCTTTCTCACTTTCACACACACAGATACTGCTTGGCCAGAACATTAGCTAATATAAATTCAGATTAGTGCCAAAGAAGCTATGATGTATTACAGAGTGAAATTCTGGCTTGAAACTGTTACATTTATATATATATATAAATATATATATATGTGTATATATATATATATGTATGTATATATGTATACATATGTATGTATGTATATGTGCCCCTTTGTGCCACTGTGAATGACTAATATTTCCATAAATGGTATCTCTGGGTGGGCCTCCTGCTAATCCTGGTGATTCTCACAGTAGGTTGATGATTTAGTCTGCATCACTCAAGAGCTCTGTATGTCTTCTGGTCTCCAAGATACGATGGAGACTTGATGGTGAAGGCCACTGCCAAATCCTAACAAACCACTCAAGTATGAGAGACCTTTTCCCATTTCCTTCTTTTCCTTTTTCCATTGTGCAGTTCTAAGCCACTGGTCTCATTTCCCATGCTAAGCTGTTGCAGATCACTCAAGCTTTCACTACTTCTCTCCTTTTGACTTTTTCTCCTTTTTTTTTTTTTTCTTTTTTTCCAACATCAGCCAACCTCATCATTTCTCATTCTTTCCCCAGGTCTCTGCTGGACATAGTTTTTCTCTCCCAACCTGCCCTTCTGTCACCCATGAGCTATCTGACCATTTATCTCAGCCCTTGTTGTTCTGTCTCAGATCATTCATGCTCAGGTTTTGTGTTAGAAGTCTGAGAAAGGGTTGAAAAGTGAGGTTAGCTTAGGAGCATCAACCAGAAAGGCACTTTGGCTTAGTGTCTGAAGCTTATATCCGAAGAGGAGTTTGAGATTATACATTGCAAGATGGAAAGAATGCTGAGCAAACCAGATCAAATTTCATATGGAAATGAACATGCAGCCAGTTGTGCGTGTGTCAGAAGACTGAAGTCTTTCTGAGACAACTCTTAACATCCTTTTCTCTTGATACAGATCTGAAGTGGGAGCCATCAATGTACAACTCTAGCTTTAGTACATCTTTCATATTTCTCTTGTTCCTTGCATATAGTCAGAGATTATAAGAAGACTTAATTTTTAAATATTTTTAATCTTTTTTCTTTTTTTTTTTTTAATGTCAAACCCCTTTCTGTCTCTTTCTCTTGCATTCTCTCTCTCTCTCTCTCTCTCTCTTTTTTTTTTTTTTTTCCCCCTCCTTTTTTAGGCTGTAAGAGAAAAGTTGGAGCCAGATGATGCTTTGATGTATGAAGAAGATCTGGATGATGAAGACGGTGCTGAAGGAGAATTTGAGGAAACGATGAAATTAAAATTGCTGCGTAGAATCGCTTCCCTTGCATCCAAACTGAGGGAGTTTATTGGCAACATGATAACCACCACTGGAAAAGTTGTTGTTACAATTTTACTTGGTTCAGCAGGTTGGTGCATTTGAAAAATTTCCTCCAGAGCCCATTAGATTATTAATTTAACAAATGAGTTTTCAGCGCTTTGGCACCTGCGGGAATAACAATGGAAATTTTTAAGGGAAAAGAAATTGCTGCTGATTTTATTTAAATTAACTTTTTGGCAGGCACTGGAGTATGCTGAATTGCTTTATTTTTTTTTTATGCTACTGCTACGTGGACCTATCATTCTGCATGTGACTTTTACGTTTTCTGTTATAACCAAATGGTGAATAGTTGCATATTATAAATGGCAATAACATGAATTTATAGATTTGGTACTGCCAGTTCCAAGTGTAAAAAGGAACCGTATTCATATAGCCTTTAAAAAAAAAAAAAAAAAAAAAAAAAGAGAGGAAGAGAGAGAAGGAGAGAGAGAAAGAAAGGAAGAAGGAAGGAAGGAAGAAAGGAAAGGAAAAGAAATGATTAATAGGTGAACCATGCAGTGTATAACAAAAGTGTGTAGCAGAATTTACAATGATTTTTGATGTGATTTTAATGTTGGTTGTTTAAAGTAGCTTTTTTGATATGATACATTAACAGCGTATATAACGTTTTCTTTAGTAATACATAATCAGCTACAGAGAGAACTGAAGTACACAAAATTATTGTTGGTTGTAGTAAATTGATTGAAAATATGTTCCTGCAGTTGTAAATTAGCGTTTATCTGCCTATGTGATGTTTAAACAGGATCCCTACATATGAAGCATAAGTGCAAGTGTATGAGTAACATAGAAGTATGCTAAAATATATATTAAAAAAAAAGGTGGTATAAAATTTTTTGGATGACAAGGACAGGACTGATGTGGATTTTTCAGTGAGGTAGGCTGTTTCACTAATGCAAACTCATCTAACAGCCCTAGATGTAGCCAAATTCTAAGTAATAAAAAAAAAAGGGGGAAAAAATAGGCTATGTGGATCACAGTGGAGAATGACATCAGGGAAGACAGATACCATGAAAAAGAATGGCTGACAGGTATGCGCAAATGGAAATTATTTCAGTGTCTTTCTGAAGTTGCATGAATATAAACAAAACATAACCAGTGGAAGATGAAGCAGAAGTATCACACATAAGTGGTAGGAGGCATTTTCTCAGAGTGGCATTGGGCAGCTTGTCTGCATAATTCCAAAACACACTGAGGACTGGGAGGTATTCAGAGGAAAGTTACAAAAAGGGCTTGAGGTCTGGGAAGCCTATATTCCAAAGAGAGACCTCAAGCTTAATTAGTTAAATACTTCCATATTCACTGTGCCAAGAAAAAAAAAATTATATATATATATATGAATGATGGTTTGATTGCAGTCTGCAAGTACTGACACGGGTACAAAGAACCTACATATTTGTGGCAGACATTTAATCTAGCAGAAGTTATAATGTGACTCAATATTTAAAACAATTTGAAACCGGAAATAAATTTTGAATTTTTCACAGACAAAGTAATTTGCCGTATAAACAACTTATTTATGGATATCGCATATTCTTCTCCTAAAGTGTTTAAATTAAGACAAAGTATCTTTCTGAAGGAAGCAAATATAGAGTTATAGGTTTGAGGCAGAAATTACTGGGTAAAATTTTATATCCTGCATTACGGAGACAGTCAGAATAGATGATCCCTGTGGTTCTGTCATGCTTTTAAAAGTGCAAGCCTATGGAAAAGTCAGCAGATTATACGCCAGAGCAGAAACAAACACCCTAGGCTGAAGATGTAGTCTGAAGCATGATGTAGAAGGTTGCAAGAATCATACTCAAACAAAATTACCATGAGTAAGGATCCTTATGGTACACATTTTGCCCAGCATCCCATGCTTGTGGCCAGCTTTTGACAATTTCTGCCATTAAAATCCAGAGTGAAGCCCTCTGCCTTCTGAAACCCTTTCTGTCCCCTGCTGCCTTGCAAGGACTCTGCTCTGTGAAAGCTGGGGACAGAAATGTTTGGGGCTACCATTCGGGCATGTCACAAGTCTGTCGGGGAGAGACCCCCTGGAGCACAGCAAAGGCAGCTGTGGCCATACCGGAGCCATGGGGCACCGGGAGCCTGCAGATCTGTCCTGAAGGAAGGCAGCATTCAGATGCACTAGTAAAGAAGTTAAAAACAAGTGGGGGCAGTCATCCCTACATAGTTCTCTTAGCTTCAGTACTGTTACTGCAGTGACCCCACTAAGCTGCTAAGCTGCATGTAAGCTCTCTATGTCATTTTCTCCTGGTTTCCACTCCTGGACGTGTATATCTTTCCTGCTTCCTCATTTCTTTGTGGGATACACACAGAACATCAGATTTCCTTCACCAATCAGACATTTTAACAAATGAAATACTCTGCTACTTGGGTAAGAGCAAAATCAATATACATAGGTACGACAGCAGATTGCTTGTCATATGCAAATTTCAAGTTTCTATGAGTTATAAGAATAAAAAAATCTACTGAATATTTTCTAGATAGCTTTTATTTTCACTATATGTATCTTTTTTTTTCATTTTTATTAACTCAAGATACTTCAAGATTTATATGACAAGGCTTTTTACTGTTCATTCGTCGTGCCATTTTAACATCGTATACTTACAGTTCATTTTGAAATCCAACATGCCAGTGCTCTCAGGCAATGTCTCCATTGGTTGGCCTTGCAGCCACATTTCTGGTTTTCTCCATGCTTTGCAAAACATCTTTACAAATGTGAGAGAAGATTTCATCTTGGAGCAAGGTCTGAAGCAACGTTGTGTACAAAGCCCAAAGGTTTACGGATTAAGTGAATCAAGAATGGATTAAGTGAATCAAGAAAAAAAAAAAAAAAAAAAAAAAAAAAAAAAAAGATCCTTTTAGTCTCCCAGCTAATAGCAATCTAGCAATCTTAAGAGCTAATTCTAATAATTAGCATAAAACTAACTAGATTAAGTTGTATAATGCACTTGTCAGACTTAAGTATTAACCAAATGCTGGTGTTTCCCACACTTTTCCAACCCTTCAAATTTTTGTTTTGACAGGTATGATGGTGCCATCTTTGACCTCTGCTGTGTATTTCCTTGTATTTTTGGGCCTGTGTACATGGTGGTCTTTTTGCCAAGTATTTGATCCGCTGATATTCAGCTGTCTGTGTGTATTAATGGCTATATTCAGTGCGGGGCACATAATTGGACTTTACCTGTACCAGCTACAGTTCTTCCAGGAGGTTGTTCCACCAAAAGATTTCTATGCCAGGTGAGAGAAATTCCTTTCTTGTTTAGTTGTGGACAAATGATGCAATGTTCTGTTATTGCCTGTTGTTGAAGATGGTCTTCCACATAATGCTTTGACAAAATTTCTGTGTCACTTTGGGAATCATCATGTTCAGTCTTTGAAGAGTGGAAGTAAAACAGACTGAATGTTTTGGATGATAGAACAGTGACAGTCCTGTCTGGGCAATTGGATACAGAGGGAACGTTAGAAGGGGAAGGTGATTTTTTAAATTTTTATTTGTATATTTTTATTTGTATTATTATTTTATTGAGGCTCGCATGTGAGTGAGAAGGACTTGGTTAAGACAGGAGATAAAGGAAACCAGTGGCAGCATTGATGCAAAGGCAGTGTATGCATGTATGTTTTTGTTATAGGAAAAGAAATATTCTGAGGTCTAATGTAGTAGTGTCTTAACTGAGGCAAAATGAAAGTGTGGCACCATCCTTGTGTGCAGAGACTGAGGGCTGCTGTGGTACTTCATCTGCTGTGCATAATACTAGACTGTTAATATAAAAATTCTCTGTGGTCATGCAGAACATGCTGATCTTATGTTCATACCAAAAGCTGCATCACTTCTGGGTCAAAAAGCAAGTTAATTTCTAGTTACTGCTGCAGTAAATATTAAATGGATGTGACTTTTCTGACCCTTTAATTTTTTTATGTGCTTTTATACTGGCGTCTAAAAGAAGATGAAGTAATAGATGTGTTTTATTCCTTACTATTTTATTTTATTTTTTTGCTGCTGGATTATGACTGCAAATTTTTTTAATGGTATGTGTTTATAGTCGTATAGTGTTTCCTTAGATTAAATTAAATACAAAACTTATTTTTATTTCTAGTAAGCCTATTGCTCCTTATAAGTATTATAAGTTGAAAATGAAGAGATATCAGATGTACTGGGGTGAATCAATTAATGATTCATATCTTGGTGTACTTCATTAAAAGCAGCAAAAAATGAGCTGCTTAGCAACAGTAGTTGGTACTTTACCAGTTATTTTGACATTTTATCTTGTACAGATTAATAAATGTGTGTTCTGTGATATTGGAATTGCTGACTGGAGGAGGCTGATTTTGGAGGGCATAGCATTACCAGGAAAATCAGAAATGGTCTACTTCGTTTAGGATCTTTTGTGCCACCTAGAGGTCAATGGAGGAGAATGGATAATTTCTAGTAGTTCCGAGTTGCTAAACAACTCACAACTTCCCTGAAATCTTTGTTACTTTCTCCGTGTATTAATAAAAGAAACAGAAATTATTATTAATCCAAATATGAGGTTATCATCTTACAATGTTTTATCACCAGACAGTAGTAAAATTTTATCATGGCAAGGAAGTATGTTTCACAACATTTTTGCTATAAAAATCTTCAGAAGCATCATTTGTAAAAGCTCTTTTCTTCTTTTTAGTATTTTCGTTACAAATTTTAACTTATTTTACTTTTCAATTAATTTAGTCTCAAGCTTAGTTTGTATATTAGGTTAATTTTGTAAATTCTACAGTTTATGATTAAATTTCTTTCAGTGCAAATATACCACTTAATTTTCATCACTATTTTTTGAAATGAAAAGTAAGATTGCAAGAAAATTATTACTTCACTGAAGCACCTTCAGAGTGTCGGTAAAAAAAAAATTCTTGTGTTGGGCTTTGGAACTTTTATTTATCTTGCTAGTCTTTGTAAGCGAAAATCATGTAATCTTATTGTAAACTTCCTCTTGAAACGGTACGGTTGTGTACTCTGTCTTTTATATATATAACATGAAGAACTGATGTTCTAAATTACACAGGAAATCATATTGGAACATACAAAAACTGACAGTGACTTCGACAGGAGGTGTGGTGATTATGTTCTTTCTTCACTCGTGGTTCAATTTTCTTTGATCTGATTTTAGGGAGATGGGTTTGAAGAGCATCATGACAGGTGTTATCAATGCTTGGAGGTGCAAATCTGAGTGTAAGAAAAGCTACTAATAAGGTTTTTAGTTATTGGAGTAGGACTCGGATGTAAAGCAGAGGCTAGAGGAGTGAAAAGTGAGAGACATACTGGAATGGTACAGAAAAATATTTTAGCATTTCTCATCTTAGAAGAAATTTAATACCTTGCTATTTTATGTACCATCTTGGTTTAAAGTGAAGCTAAGTTTTCAGAGTTCCCATTGATACCAGTGGGTGGCCTACATTGGTAAATTATATGCTGAGAAAAGAATCTGATTCTCACTATTTTTCTCTGCTATTCTCACCCAGAACATGCTATTCAATGTCTTTTTTTTTTTTTTTTTTTTTCAAAAGGAAAATAGAAGATTGTTCTTATACTTACTCACCTGAATGAACTCTCCTTATTTAGTTGAAAAATATTCACTGTATGTAAAATTTTACAACAGGTACATGTATTTGCATGCCTTAGTTTTAGGGCTGTTATAAGTGGACCTTTATCTGTAAAAGAAGGGGAAAGGAAACATAAAGAAAAAGGGCTTTTATTTCTCCGGGAAGTTTTGACGGCTTGTCCCCTAGGTTAAACTCTCCTCAGATGCAAGGGCAGATATGAAAATTACTGCTGTTGGGTTATCAGTGTATATTTTTTCTCTTTGCAGAGCATAAGGCTAAGATTGGTATTTCTGGGTTTGAGATCTCAAATTTGCAAGAAATGTGCAAGTTGTTTCTGCTCCACAAAAAAACGTGTTGTCTCTGAATACTAGTGCATTCAGCTCACCACTGTATCAATTGATTTCAGGCTAGATGATGTTAAACTATACCCAAACAAGCTGGAAAATTCTCAATATTTTATTATTAATATTTTTCAGCTTAGGTTTGCATCATGCTTGTGCTGCTCCTTCTTTTTAAAAACACTTCAACTCAAAATTCAGCAGTCATGACTGTAAGAAGTGACTGAACAGTATCACCAGACAAATGTAGTTTTCTTGAAAGGGGGTGGTCTGAAATAAAACTAGGGAAATATATCCCCTCTGGTGAACTTTGATGTTTTGCCCTGGAACCTTTTGGGATTCTGCAAGCAAACTACCACCACCACTGCCCTGCAATAGGATATTGTGATAACACATCCCTGCATATTTGCCATATTGCTGTTATCAAACACGAAGACACTGATCTTCTACGAGGTTTGAAATCTACTATAGTGACTTTCTGGTTCTGCTATGGACATACAGAAATGGCATAAGCACAAACACACACTTAAATGCCATCCAGCATGCAGTGGAGTCTACAGATTTAGGAATACATAGGGTACTGAAAATTTGAAGGATAGCTGATATGTCAGGGATAGGCACGCTACTGGTGAGCTTGTATGAAGCTTCCTCTGCTGCTTACAGCTTTTCTTCTGCAGACCAGTCCATAGTGGAGAAGTGAGTAGCTGTAATTCAAAGAAATGCCCTGACTGCCTTGTAAAGAGTGGTCCTAAGTGGCTCAGGGGGTCTGGTGTCAATAAGGCCAAATTGGCCCCTCAGTTAGGTGTTACCTAGTTGCTTAAGTTAATACTGGTTATATGCTAACCCACCTCTGACAAATAAAATGTTCACACTCTTTCTATACCCCATTTAAAATATTTACCTTCTGTGTTGCCTTGCTGCTCTATTGCCAAATTGGTGATTTGCAGAGGTGGGAAAACAATAGCAAGAAGTATCCATTTAAAACAAAATTCAGAAAATATCATATTTCTGCCATAAAATTCTTTTCACCTGATTTAACAAAAACATGTCAATAAGCTAAAATGACTTTGGAAATTATGTACACAGTGTCACAGCCTGAAAAAATATGCAATAATGTTTGCCATTTTTCAGATTGCTGCCTCCTTTCTTCCTGATGTTGTTTATTTTGGCAAAAGGATGTAATTAGGGCAATGATAAGGCCTTGCCAACATGAAGAAATAAGATCAGTGCAGTGGTATGAAGTTTATCCTGAGCTAGTAAAGTTATTCCTGTCCAAACCTTTGTTTTAGAGTGCGTTGTTTATAGATCCAGGAACCAGATGCAAGTTAAAACCTATGTGCTTTCTTAGAGTTTTAGATCTGTCTTACATTGCTTGTAGTTTTCAGGTAAGTAATGTTCAAAATAGTTTAAGTAAAAATGGTGTCATCTGTGGGAAGGCATCACGCTTATGAAGTGAGGCAAACTTGGAAGTACAGGGAGTACAGACACTTGACAGTAGGATATTACTTCACAATTTCTTTAAGTGGATGGGAATGTGGAATTACACAGCTGATAGCTTCATTGCAATCTGAATGGGAAAGTCTAATCTAAGGCCGTCTTTTCAACAGGAAATTTTCTTCTGAAGGGTGCCTATAAATCTCTTCAAGGAGAGACTTTTTAAATAGGATTTGTGGTGATGATTAGTAACAAGCTTTGGTAAGACAGAGTGTTTGAAGTTCATTTATGTATCTTATATTAAGCTGCCCTTTGGCTGGTACAGCTTTTGTGCCCTCTGCCTGAATTTTTTTCAGTCACTTACCATCATGGCACTACAACACCCACTGCCATTGCACAGACCTCTGGAGATGTGCAGTGCAAGGACACTGTTCTGCCCTTGTTCCATTTCCATCTTCCTCTGTGTGCAAAGGCACACTTTGTACTTGCAGTGAGTTCCAAACCATGCCATGCTGGCCACCGCTTTTGTCACTGATTAGTTTGGGTTTGAGAACAAGGATTTCTCTCTTGCAAAACTTAGCTAATCGATGTTATTCTTGAGAGTTTTGCAGCTGAATTTCATATTAGCTATGTAATGCACCACAGCTTTGGAGACTATTAATATCACTTAGAAGGCTTTAGTTTAAGTGCTTTCTTAGAGCTTTATCTTCAGTTTCATTATCTGTATTTATTTTTTTTTTTTATTTATCTTGCAAAGGAAGTGAATGATTCTGTTAACAGCTTAGAAATGCAAGTTTAGATTACTATTGACAAAAGACAGCAATCATCCTTGCTATTACTGTAATCACTTTCTAAATTATGAGGTAGCCCAGGGCAAGTGCAGCTCTGAATTGTGTGATTCTGCAAAGGATGTTTTATCAAAGGTTTTTATACACCTTACAAAGCAAGTTTCTCAATATCATGTTAGAAAACACTTCTGTACTACACAGTAAACAGTCCATTTTCTATTAGCTGAACCTTTATAGTCCTCATTATAATATAATTTCATATTAACTACCTAATAATCTACATCTGGTGTCCAAAAATATTCAAAGACTGCCACAGTTGAGACAATCTATCCCACGTGCTTGCTTTTGTTTAATGTGGAATGGGTATGTTCACTAGCCTTTCTTTTGGTAGGAGCATTTGTCTCCTCTCTATTTTTTTTCAAAAAGAAAAAGAGCTTAGAATTTCATATGATTGAGAAAACTGTTACTTTTTTGTCAGATCTAATTGAAGCTGACCAGATTTCATTAGGAAAAGGTCATATATAAAAGTCCTTGTTCACAGGCAGCGCAGCTGCACAAACTTTATTTCCAAAAACCAAACTCTAAGCTCATGAGCAACCATGGCAGATAACAATGAGTGGACAGCTGAGCCTGTTCATTACAACAAAGCAGAGAAATACAACAGGATTAAGAAAAACTCAGAACAAGAACAAGAAAGCTTGGAGGAGGAGATCTGTAACAGTTGATGTTACAGATCTTGTAACATCAAGTTCTTGATGGCTTCAATTTATAATGAAATCTATCTTAAACATGCATAAGATAAACTATATCTTATCTTAAAATCTGAAAAATTGTTGATATTGCTGTTGACCAATTAATGTAGAGGGTTTTTAGGTAAGTTCGACCTGAAATCTGAGACATCGTCTAGGGAAATTGTTTTGGAGTTGCTTATTTTTTATTTATTTTTTTAAGCTAGGTTTTCAGTGAATGCAATTTCTTTTTCATTGGTAAAGAAGACCACATAACCCAGTTTCAGTCAGTGTGGTGACCAGGGTCTTTGTCTTAAAATATTAAGCACGTAATTTTCCCACAAGTCTTACCCTGGATTTCTGAATTCAGACTTTTATTTACTGGAAAAGTAAGAACTGGGGGTGTTTTGGAAGGTGAAGATGCTTTACATTCTTCCTGTGGACCCAGACAGACAGGCATAACATGGCATGAGTGGACTTGATGGGAGTCCCAGGGAAGTGGGAAAGTTCTCTCTGACCTTGAGCATTTCCATTTCAACAGTCAGTTGCTGATGGAGGCAGAAGCAGAATACTAGGAAAAAACAGCTGCTCTTAAAGCACTTGAAGCCAAATGCTAGAACTCAGTATTATGTCTTCATTATGCCTGCCCTGCCTCTTATCTGCCCTCCCTCCCAATGAAAGCCCAAACCCCTTTGATTAACATGAAAAAAGAAGGGACAAGTAACACTGTCTTTTATAAAGACAGCTATGAGGAGTCACTTATATTTGTTCCCATAAAGTTAATTGTTATAATCTTTCAGATGTCTACCACTCACAGAAAATTTTCACCATGTGTCCATGGGAAATCCTTGGGAAAATTTGAGTTATTCTTCTCCAAGTAAAAATACAGCTCATTGAAAAAAAAAAAAAAAAAAAAAAGTGCAATGTTTGGCTAAATCTCCATGTAAAAAGTTGATTGCCACTCTGCCATTCACCTTCAGAAACACTTTTCATTATGAACCACCCAAATTGTAGTTCAGAATAGGAAAAAGTGAAATAGTTGTACAGAAATGCTGGTTCTCTGTTAATTAGCAATGCAGGAGTAATTCTGACTGCACAGTGAAAGGTGCTGCAGTCCTGGTCCTCTCTGTGCTCTTGCAGCTAGAGGCAGTCCCACTCAGAGCTTCCACTGTCCTGCAGCTCTGCATCGCTGCCTGGCTCAGCTGCAGACTGAGCTATTGAATTGCAAAGGGACCCTGACAATGGCACAGCAATTTTGCCGATTTGGAGATTTTACAGCAGAGTTCACCCATCTTTACACATAACAAAATCTGTGAGCTACAAAGCTCATTTTGTTTCATAAAACCCATTTAATTTTCATGACAGATTTTCCTTCTTCTAAAGAAGGTGAAGGGTGCAAAACCATAGCAAGGGAACAGTTCTGTAGCATGTCTGATTTACTTTTCTACTCATTTGGTTTTGTTATATGTTAAGCAGAACAAGCTTAACATATAACTTACCTCTTGGCTGCTGACCTCCTCTGCTCCCCTGAAGATACCAAGGAGCCCAGTACATGCAGACCCCTCTCAGAAGAGATCCCCATAGGAAAGTCTGACCAAAGTCTGTTTAAAGGTGGACTGGTTTTAAAACTGCAAACAGCATTCTCAGATAAAAGGCTGGGGACTATAGCTTCATTTTCACATAGTTCAATAACTGGTTTTAAAACTGTATTTTTTATTCAGTGATCTAATTAACATAATCTTTATGCTGTTTCATTACTTGTTGAATGCAATTTATGAACATGAACAGTGTTGCCTCCCTTGATTCCATTCACTTCAACAGATAAAATTAGCAGTACTTCTCTTCAGTCTCTTCTCACCAGAAATTGCAAGATTTTCATCCCTTTGCACATGGATTGTGCAAATTCCCCATGAGACTTTGAACGGGCTGTCTAACCCCTGCCTCACCGATCAAGGAAGGTGAATAGAATTGCAAGTGAAGTTGCATAAACTTAGTGAGGAAAGTCTAGTTTTATTTATAGCTAGTAACAACAGCCTGCTGTGAAATAGATGGATTAGCAATACTATCCTCTGCAGAACACCTATAGCCAGGGCTGGTAAATAGTTATCTGAATTAATGACAGCACAGCTAAAGAGCTGAAAATACAAGTTATAAAAGTAAACTGAGGAATACTGGAAAATTCATAGGAAGTCTTATAAACTTGTCCATTACATTTATTTCTCATTCCTAAGAGGAAGAAGTACTGGTTCCTAACATACCTTAATATTCTTTCATTCTTTCTCAGTGTCTCACTTCACTAGAACAGGCGGGTGTCATTTATATCAAAGACTGCTCAAGGTGACTGTCCTGGTTTCAGTTAGAACAGAGTTAGCTGCCAGCCGGGTTAAACCACAACAGTGACTGACCAAGAAATGGTCCTATTTAGTGAATCTGGCTCAGGATTTCATTTAAAATTGATCTTTTTACAACACTGAATAATAATTTCATTTTTGCCTGTTCTGAGTTTCTCACTGGTAGCCATCCTGATAGCACTGTCTGGAAAATCCAAATGCAATGGGAGAACAACTCCCATCAGTACTGGGTGTTCCCAGTCAGGTGTAGCAAGAAAGCCTTGGAGGTACTGTAAACCTGCTCACTCCTGTGGGATTTCCAGCTCTGTGTCTGCCACACAAGCACTCCAAAATGAGTTCACCTCTTTCATTGGTTATTCAGAAGAATATCCTTGGAGATTTGCTCATTAGTAGGCATGTAATAAATGTGCATGCTGTACTTGCTTTATAGCAGAGTTGTACTCAGCAGTGATTTAAAATTAACTCAGGTTTTGGTGGAAGTCCAGTGGTGACAACAGGGAAGTCAGTGTAAACTTACCAGTTTTACTAGGGAGAATCTGTAGCCCTTGCTGATTTTCACTTGGTTATTAATACCCATCTCTTTTTAGTGCATGCTGTAGTTCCTTAAAATCAGCAAATTCTTGTTTGTGCCAGGATTTATGGCATGTTTGAAACTCTCTGGGAAAAGCAACAGATGAATTAGTAAGTAGACTGCAGAAATTTCTCTGGCAGTCTGTGTGGCTCTCCATCCCCACCATGAAGCTGTTGGCATTCACCATAGCTCTCACCCCACACCAAGTGCCAAATTCAGCAGGCACAATTTTATTCAGGGTACCGGTGTTGCACGACAGGTGATTGACTTCTCTCTATCTTCCCCTTGTCTAGGAAAGGGATGCAAACCAAAAGACATGCTAAGACACCAAGAGATGTAAACCAGGTGATGTGCTTTTAAAAACAACTTTCTGCACACAGGAGAGACTGGTTTTCCCTTGTTGCAGGTGGTTCTTGTTAGCACAGAGGGGGGAGTCTTGGCATTCCCAACAACGTGTACTGTATCCGGAAACTGAACTTACACTGCAAACATAAAATCAGTCACCATTGCATGACATAATGCTGGCAAGGTGCCACTTCTTTGCTGTCTTCTGCCCCCAGATAGCAGTGCTTTAATGTGAGAAGAGCAGAAGGTGCCTACTTCTTCAGATTCATTGAGACATTCAGGTAAAAGGAATGGAGAGAGGTGACAACGACTTTGCAAGTGCCACTGTGCCATGATAAATTTACCTGTTTGAATGAACTGGGTATGCAATAACTCATCACAGAGCCTTCCCACTTCTGCACTCACTCAGACAACTTGGGCCCAACACACCTCTGCACTAAAAGAAGCCCTGCTCACAGTCAGCAAGAGATGGATCTCACCTTACACACCATGCATCTTATGATTTTCTTTCTTATGTTTGGATACAGGTTCTCTGACTGTCACAGGGTATGTTCCCTGCCTGTCCACGTGTCCCTGTGTGGACATGTAAGAGATGCCTGTGAAGAGGTGACCCTTTAATTTTATTTTCTCTGAAAGAGCACAGGTCTGCCTAATATGAACACTGATAAAATGCCTGGAAAAAAAAAAAAAAAAAAAAAAAAAAAGGTCAGAAAGATAACAGAAATGTAAGAACTCCCCTCCTACCAGATTCAGGTTTTCAGGTTGTTACTGCTTTGTGGCATTAGCAGGTCAGCTTCTCTTGGCACTACAAGCCTGTCTTTACTGTTTTCCTGAGGTCTGTCTGCCAGCCTTTATTTTCATGCTCTGGCATGCCCTGGAATTATGATGATAGATCTTTAGCACTTATATAGTAGCTCTTTGTGTTTTCAGCTCAATTTATAAACGTTTGCAAAGGAATCATCCCACATTCCTCAGAGGTAGTACAAAATGCAGTCCTGACTAATCTCAGTCAAACACACACAGGGGACTCAGTCCTTGTCTGCACAAGAGGCAGTTTTCAACAGGTACACTGAGTACTCAGAGTGGAAGCAATTCATCTCTTGCTTATATTCATTTAGCTGAAGGTGGTAACTTAAAGACAAAAACTGAACCGATGAGGTACAGTTTACAACTGCTTTTAAAATGGCTATGTTATACAGTTTTGGTTGCACAATTAGTTAATTAGGTATTTTTCCATGCCTTATTGCTTATTATCCCTTTGTCTTCCTTCCCATACCTTGCTCTTTTCCCTTCCCTTCCCTTCCCTTCCCTTCCCTTCCCTTCCCTTCCCTTCCCTTCCCTTCCCTTCCCTTCCCTTCCCTTCCCTTCCCTTCCCTTCCCTTCCCTTCCCTTCCCTTCCCTTCCCTTCCCTTCCCTTCCCTTCCCTTCCCTTCCCTTCCCTTCCCTTCCCTTCCCTTCCCTTCCCTTTTTTCCTTTCCAAAAATAAGTGGGAATCACAATTAATATTTCTCCCTTAGGATATTTGCTTTAAAAAAAAAAGAAAAGAAAAGAAAAAAAGACTATCTTCTTTGCTCATATTTTCTACTGCAGAGTCTCTTAATTTGGGTCTCAATCACTTTTTTTTTTTTTTTTTCCAATCTGTTTCACTGCCAACTGAGTAAGTGGAAAATCTCTTTATCCTCTTCATGCATCACTGAACCTAGAAGACTGTCCCAATGTGACTGAAAAGTATCATCCTTCCCTTTCAGAGGTGGAAAAATTCCTGGACAGAAAAGTTAGATGAATTGCATAACCCCCCCCCCAGATAGTCAGAGCTTGGACTCAAACTCAGAGTTGTTGGCTGCAGTCTCTGTCCTTAGGTTCCTAGATCACAGACCAAATTGCCCCAAAGTTGAAATGTGTGGAGCTACATTTTGAAACATTTTCTGTTCTTCTGCATACATTGTTCTAAGAGCTGACAGTAAATCTCTTAAGCTGGCAGTTGGTTGCATAGTTGGTTGTTGTACCAGGTCACTAGCATGCTCTGGCCAGGTAGCACCACCCTGCTAAATGCTGATGCTCACTAGGGCTGTTGGAGCATGGTGTGCTTTTCCTAAATGATTCCTGCTGAAACATTATGCTCAAAGGTCTAGCTGCACAAATGCATCCTTCTTCCAGCATCTGAACTTAGGACAAGAAGGCTGTCTGTGGGCTGCAGTACCTGTCTGAGTTTTGGGAGCAGGCTGTCCTCCTTCCTTGCCATCCTATGTGGTGGTCCTCCCTCTGATGGCAACTCAGCTGTCAGGTTGGGATTAAAGAACTGGGAAAAGATACTGGGGATGCTACTTCAGGGTATTTCCTCAGCAGATGTTCACCTCTTTAAGTCCCAGCAGATGTCCCCAAAGACTAAAGCAACATCACTGCTTTTCTAGTTTACTGATGTACTGAAAAGGTCAAGATCAAGATTAACGCTCACCAGAAATTCAGAGCTCTACTGAACAGAGCTAATGAAACTGTTTGAGGATCCAGAGAGGAAAACCACTGATAAATCTTCTTCATGCCAGGCTTTTGAAGATAGACTTTGTCTAAGTAACAAGGCATTAGTAGACCCACATCTACTATTAGTGATAACAGTGAGGAATTATTGCCTCTAAGGCAATGAAAGCACACTATGAGCTTTTGGAATAGAGGTCACTACAAAGCTCAATTACTGGATGAAATGTGGTATATTTCACAAATCCTTATGCTCAGATTTAAATTCCTCTTAGGGCAGCTGCTTTATTTCAGATATATGAAGTATTTAAAAGTCTGAAGTTCAGTCATTTTTAATGGATGTCCAGTCCTTAACAGCTTCCAGTCACATAGTCTCAGAGAAAATTCCATTATCTGGTTACTTTAAAAAACAGGTTTTGTAGCAGATACGATTTAACATCCTGTTTTAAAGTTGTTAATTCACTTGAGAGCAAAGTGATTTTATTGTTGCTGTTTATATGTTCTTTTTTTTTATTATTTTTTTTTCCTCAGAATAAAGATTTGTGTTGTATTTGGAGTTTTTGCAAGCTTTTATATAATTCACAACCCTTAAAGCTATCCTTTCTCCTCTGCAGCTTCCTGGATTAATGGCTCATAATTTTTCTCTGTCTTCATTATATGCATGATATTAGCACACAAGTTTTAAATTACTTTTTTTTTTTTTTTTTTTTTTTATGAGGTTTCTCATGCAATAGCTGTGTGTTTGAAATTAGTTTTCCTTTAAAAGAAAAGTCACTGATGTTCAGAAGAGGGTGGGAGATATACCAGGGCTGGTTTTGTCATTGCCAGAAAAGCTTTGATCCAATAGAAGCTATGGAAACCAAGACTTGGTAGAAAATAAATGCATAGACATCTGCTAAAGAGCTATAGAAATATGATGACATTAAAACAAAAGTTAGAATGATCTACTTACCCACCAAGCCTATATTCACTGTATATATGCCTGTATTATAGTGTTGTGATAGCAACACTCTGAAGGAAAGCACTTCCAGTCAGTCTATGTTTTCAGATATTTCCAAAAAGTTTATTAACTGTTAAGCTGAAATTTATCATGATTCTTCTCAACCCAAACAATCAGATTTATTTTATTTTTTTTTTTTTTTTTTTGTTATTGTTAAGATGGCACAGTTCCATTTAGCCCGTTCTGAATTATCCAAGTCTGAACCAAAGCAGGGTCTAGGTCTTTTAAGCACTAAAAATATTGCAATGCTTTTTAAAGCTTGTATTACTCAGAAGTGGATAAATTTAATAAGTTGCACACAGCTGTGTACTGAAATCTATGTCTGCGGTATCTCCCTACATAGTTGTCCTACTAAGCTGAGGAGAAGGAGTGGAAGATCAGCTCCATCTCTGTGAATTCTTACGTGTAACACAATGTGGAAAGATAAATGCCAGTTTTCCTGTTCATTCTTTTTTTTCCATTAAAAAAATACATGTGAGGCTAAATGCCTCTCATTCATCTTAACCCTAATTCTTTGGGATTCTTAATGTACTTCATCCAACTTTGCCAACTCTTTCCTCCCTGTATTTTGCTATTTCTTTAAAAGTGTTGTATCAGTGTTCATGAGCCCCACTGTAGTCTTAATTCCTGGCATGTATCCTAGAGAGTAACCAGCTTCTGGAAGGCAAGGATAGACCTGGAGGTACCACAGGACTGGCTCAGTCCTTTCCAACAGCATGTATTTCTTTCAGCATACAGCCAAATGAGGTACTGGCTGGGGGACGGTGATGGCTCACAGGGTTCTCTTAACAGACCTTATGGGTATAATTTTATTGATCAAAACTTGTGTGTAGCTTTGCCATCCAAACACAAAAAACTCAACAGGACAGCTTGAGAGAACAGGAATCTGCTGACATTTAGAAAGTCTGTGTTAGAGTGGTGGGTATATTTTCTTCTTCTTTTTTTTTTTTTTCCTTTTTTTTTTTTTTTAAAAAAAATCTTTGTTATTGTTGTTGTTTTGGTATTTTGTTTTTGTTGTTTTCTAATTTATTTATTTATTATTATTTCCACTACTCTCCCCCTTCTTCAACCCAGGGTATTTACAAATTTGATGGGAGTATGTATCTCCTTTAAGTCAAATCTTGAAAAAAAGTTCACACTTCAAGCATTGCTTAGCATTTAGGATACATTCCTTTCTGTATTTTAAGTATTCTTCTTCATTAATCCCTAATGTCAAGCCTGGCTTGTGAAACATGATGTTTTGCCTTTTATCCTTGTATCTTCATCTTCTTTCCCCCAGAAAAAGAAAATTTCTATACCATTACCCCCCAAAAGGCGACTTTTTTCACCATTTCTAGGAATTTACTGTTGTTCCATTTTTCTCTCTTTTTTAAAACAAACAAACAAACAAACAAAAAAGCAGTTGTTCATCCTCTCCTCTCCTCTCCTCTCCTCTCCTCTCCTCTCCTCTCCTCTCCTCTCCTCTCCTCTCCTCTCCTCTCCTCTCCTCTCCTCTCCTCTCCTCTCCTCTCCTCTCCTCTCCTCTCCTCTCCTCTCCTCTCCTCTCCTCTCCTCTCCTCTCCTCTCCTCTCCTCTCCTCTCCTCTCCTCTCCTCTCCTCTCCTCTCCTCTCCTCTCCTCTCCTCTCCTCTCCTCTCCTCTCTCCTCTCCTCTTTCCTCTCCTCTCTCCTCTCCTCTCTCCTCTCCTCTTTCCTCTCCTCTTTCCTCTCCTCTTTCCTCTCCTCTTTCCTCTCCTCTCCTCTTTTCTCTCCTCTTTCCTCCCCTCCTCTCTTTCCTTTCTTCTTCTCTTTCCCCTTCTTCTTTTCTTCTTCATCTCTCCTTTTTTTCTCTTGGTTGGCCACTTTTAGCATATCCATTTTAGGGCTCAGTAATTCAAATGGCAATCAGTCTTGATAGTCTGTTCTCCTACCCCAGCCCCAGTCAGCATTCCCTTGTCTTATGAGGAGAGTGCAGTAAGTATAAAATAACAGATAGCCAGATGATATAAAGTTTCAGACAGTTCGTAAAACCAAACAGAAATTCTACAACCGAAGTTCTACTGAGATGGATTTCCCAAATCCAGACCAGCACAGCAGAAGTCTCTGATGCCATTGCTGTGAATAACCATTCAGTACTGGCTATAGCAAAAATTCCTGTAATCATAAATACTAAATCAGGAAATACAGCTCCTGAAGTGGCTTGGTGCAGACATTTTCTTCAAACTGTAATCTTCATTGCCCTGTTCTGGATTTAATTTCCAGCCTGCTACCATGTCAAATAGAGTTGCAGACTTGCATCATTGTTTTATTTTATTAGTCTATGGTAAATCTTTTCCTGAAACAGGAAGCAAGTCCTGTGAAGTAATCTTTCCTGCTTAAATCAGTCAGTATTTGTAATGTACATCCAGTTTATTGTGGATAAAGAGCAAATGTTAAAATGTTGAGCACAATAACAGGGATATTTGGATGAAGAAGGCTTGAAATACATATGAACGTGTCTTGAAAATTATAAACTATCATCTGTAATTTTATAATTTTAAACAAAATTCTGTGTGTGTTACTGTTCTTAGCACAATATTAAAAACATACATTTTTTCCATTCCCAAATTCCATCTTGATTTTATATTATAGTACAAGTTAAATCTTATATTGTAGTATGCATAACTCATGGTGCAGTATACATACACATAGTAGCAGCTCTGCATGAGAGAGTTTAGAATAGAATTTATATTCAGATCTATTCTATTCTTTTCAGGTCTCTGTACCTTTCTCTTCCCCATTGACAAAGCAACTATGGAGGTGAGATCATAACGTGCTTGTATTCTCAATGTTGTAACTTCACACTAAAATCAATGGTGTAGTGCTGCTAAAATATTAGATCTTGAATTTCCAAATCAATGCCACCTAAAAAATAATAATAATTAAAAAAAAAAAAAAAAACAACTAAACAAACAAAAACAAAACCAGCAAACAAGCAAGCAGCCAACCCACTAAAACTACATTACATTTAGCAACCTTAAGGAAATTTTCATGGTTATCTTTAAAAAGAGCATTACAACACTTGACACTCATGCCTAAATCATCCAGATAGTTCCTACTTTAATAGATATATTTATGTGCTAATTAAAACAAATACACAATTCTCAATAAAAATGCACATTGTAATTGCTTCCCTTGACAAAAGATAGCGGAATCACATTTGGTCCAGGATTTCAGACATCCTGCCTTTGCCTTCTACGGAAACAATGGTTTCTGGCATCTAACAGATGATGTCCTATTGCATGCAATAGCTGTCCAGATTTCCTTTCTTCCTTTTCCCCTCCCAGTCAATCAGTTTCACTCTGTTTTTTTTGGCCCTATCACCTTGAAAAAATAATGTTTAAGAATGTGAACAAAAAGTTGAGTGTATTAGGAGAACACCTGGTTTGTTTCTTTCTTATCTCCAGTCTTTTACAATTTTTTAGGTTATCAGAAAATCCTGTTTCCTTTCCTTAGTTTTCATGAATGAGAAGCATTTAAAACTTTGTCATGATATTAACATATGCAGTTAATTTAATGACATAGCCTTGTGTTTCTGACCAGAATGATTTGTAATAGGTGGTGTTTAGGAAAATGCTTGAAAAATCTGAACATGGGTTTATGCTTTTTTATGTTTGCAATGAAGGCAATTAACTGAGAGCAAAATCGACCAATTTATGTCAACATACATCAAGTCCAGCTAGAATATATGAGAACTAAAACCAAAGCAATGTACAGACTCATGAGTACTTGCAATTACTCCACAGAGGTTCAGCAGGCTCTAGTGAAATTGAGAATCCACTGCCCTCTTAGAACCTTCAGAGGAAACATAATCAACAGGACATGATAAGAGACATTTTCCTGCCACCGTGAATCACTTGTCTTCTTTGACTGAAAGCTCTTAATGATTTTTTTAATGTGCGTTTTGCACATTGTCATGGGTTAGGTTGGGCTCATGAGAAAAGCTGTTGTATGTCTTTTGCTTCCGCTTAGTGAGTCAGAGTAGAGTCTGTAAAACACTGTAAGTTATTACCTAGAGGCTTTCTCCAGAGAACATGAATGTTTTTGTTATATTGATATATTTTGATGCATATTCATAACTATTGTATGCAAGGCACTTGCTTCTGTCACTAAAGTGACATTATTTATGTAATTTTTGTTCCCAGCCCTTAAAAGAAACAGCTGCTAAGCTCAGTCAGAATTTCACTACAGTCTATTCCAAAGGTCTTTCATACAAGTTAAAGAAATCACCAAGATATTACATTCATTTTGTTCAAATTATATTTTCTGAATCTCCAAACAGTTGAGGTGAACATTGGTAACCGTGTATTTGGGAGTTCTTTGTCTGCCTCCAAAGCCTGTCACATTTTGGGATTCTGTTCTTCTCTCTCCATCTCCACCTCCATCTTCACCTCCACCTCCATCACATTGTCTTACCAGTGAGCCATTTTCAGAAAATTCAGAGGAACTTAGTGTCATTTTTATAGAATTGGCTAGCATGTTGTGAAGACAAAAGAGACAAGAGGTAACAGCTGTTAGTTAGGAGGAAATAAAGAAAGCTTAATTGTCCTTGATTTTTCTTTGCTTGCTTGCTTGTTTTGTTTTGTGTATAAGTGCATAAAGGTTTTGCAATGACCAGTTCAGAAACTTCAGGTCTAATATTGTAGCAATAAAATAGCTTTCAGCTATTTCCTAATTGACATTAAACTGTCCAAAGAAGCCTGAATGTATTTAGGTGAATATGCGAATATGGGCTTCAACTCTGATATCTGGCTGGTGTCCAAGTACAACCCCTAGGCCATGCAAACAGGTGAAAGCTGTGCAGTGTGATGGAGGTGGACTGTAGATGTTCTGACTTGTTGTATGAGGTTGCTGTAAACTGGGAAGCTCAGAGAAGATACAGGAAAATGACTTCTGTCCTGTTGTGTAGTTAAAAGTAGTGTGAAAAGTAGTATGTAAAGTAGTACACAGAATTGTAGGAAGATGTAGCAACTGGAAAGCTCATCTAGACAAAACTATTATAGAGACTAAATGCTATAGGAAATAGTATGGCAATAAAAGATCTGGTATCACTTGAAACTGAGATTGGATGCCTTTCTTAAATATAAACTTTAATCCAACCACAAATTATTTGTACAGTATAAGAATTATGGTGTGTCCTATTTTATGCAGGAAGTCAGAATTATTACTTCCCATCCTGGCCTTGGAAATTACAAGACAAATCCTGGTCTGAAGTCAACTCCTAAAATACCAGTTCATCCAGAATCCAAACTGACAGATATATTTTTACAAAAAAAAAATATTCCACCCCATTTTTACAGGGGGCAAAATTCACAGACTGAACAGATCTGTATTTATTCTGTTTGATAATTCTGTATATGAGAGATACATTTAATTTGATTTGTTAATATAATCATATATGTTCACACTTTACACAACAACTTACTATTATTGTCAATTTTTCTATATTAATGTAATACTAAACTAATGCATGCTGGGGAGATTTTAGCAATCTGCATAATAGAATAATAAAATGTGGTGCTTTGGCAGCCCCTTAGGTCAACTGTCTGAGTACAAAAGTAATTTTTTTTCTGTTTTCAAATAAAATTGGAATTACTCTTCTGATTTTTGTTAGATATCAGAAGTTTTTTAGCGTTGTATTTTTGTGTGTGTGTTGTTGTTGTTTGGTTAGTTGTGGTTGTGTTTTGTTTGTTTGTTTTTGTTTGTTTGTTTGTTTGTTTTTATGGTCATAGTTTACAGCTTTGTCAGAAAGTCACAGATGTGTGCCTGCCAGAAGGGTGATTCACAGATTCAATAGGAAGCTTTGCTGGGAAAATGAGTGAGTGGAGTAGGAATTGGATAGATAGATAGATATCACCCTTTTAAGAACTGCTTTTCACATGCTATTTCAGAGCATGCCTCAGTCAGACATTTTAGTTCCTTTTGGCCCTTTATAGTTTCTAAAAATTTCCAAATGATTTCTGCTATGTTTTTAAATAAAATGCATTTTTCAGAATACTGATGAGGACTTTGAAAAACACAATTTTTGCTTCTTTGCAAGAATAGAAAAGTGAATTTATTGCATCTGACAAAACTCTATTTGTTCATGAAGTTAAATGCAGACTTTTGAAGGGTAAACAATTTCCACTAGCAAAAGGTCTTCATGTATTTGTTTTGTCTTCTGTATCCAGACATTCTTGTCTTGTTTGGAATCCAGTTTCTCTCACCTAGGACTCATTTTGGGTTTACTAATGGCATTCATATATGTTGACTAAGACAAAGTCACACTAAGATCAGAGCTGGAGGCAAATATAGCTGATTCTGATTACAACTGAGAATAATGACATCTTTGTGGAATTAAGTATGCAGAACTGGGAAACGCCCTAATAAGTTTTGCATACTATAAATTCTTACAAGTTTTACAGCAGTTATTCCTGTGTGTTTAAAAGCTTTAAATAAGAGAAGATGACTGTATGTCTTTGATTAATGTTCTGTGCCAGCAATTCTCATTGACAATAATTTTCAAGCATAAATATTGAATGAGTAGCAACTTGTAGCCTTACTGAAGGCCTAGACAGAATGAGCATTCCCAAGACTTCAGAGTATATTGAATTTGGTTCATGGGAAATGTTGTGTTGAGTACCTTTGTGACTAACAATTCTCAAAAACTCAGAAGACCTCAGAAACGAGCAGCAGTTTTTCTAGGTTCAAGATTTATGAGATAAATAGATATACTGTGGATAAGGTCACAGCTAAGAGGGAAGAGGTATGTTATAACTTGTTGGTATTTGGTGAATGCAGGACCAGATTGGAGCAGAATTAAGCCCCATTGTAGAAAGTATGGATTATTTGAAGTAAACAGATTAAACTAAGAGAATGAGGATTTAACTGAAATGTAATAAATTTTCCTGACTGGTAAGATCATGTGGAATGCTTCTTCAGTGGAGATGAAAGGAAAACACAAGTTTTTGAGACTTTATAGTACATTATACAGCAGAATGGAATATGTGATAATAAGATCAGGTCTGCCTGGCAGAAGGGTTCAGATCTGTTTTTCCCTATTTCTGTAGGAAATACTCAGCATTTACTGGCAATGGAAAGACTTTTCACTTCAGTAAGAATTGAATTGCACTCTGATTCTGAGACATTTATGAAACAGAAGTAGGTTAATTCATACTGTGCTTACACAGAAAATATTAAAATGAAGCAGAGATGAAAGAATGCATTATTAAATAGAGGTAGAAGATAAAACTAATAGAGCTCAACAACCCTGATCACTGATGGGGAAAACTTTCAAGTCAGATGGCAGAGGAAAGTAGATAAAACAAGATGTTCCCCTATGCTGTTAGAAATATGAACAGAATATAGTTCAGCATGTATTTTGGCCAGATGGAGCCAAACTGTAACACTGGCTCTGAATTTGCTTGGATTCTACACAGCTCCCCTTTAAATTACAACATTTCATTTTGTATGCAGAATCTTTTTCTTTTTTTTTTTTTTTTTTTTTTTTTCCAACCTTGGATCCACCCAAAAACTCTGAGAATTACTCAATTTATAGTCTTTGGCTCATGTTGACAATCAGAGTGAGAAGTGAGTTCTGATAAATTGTTTAATAAAACACTAGTTCTGGCAGTTAATGGTATTATACCCATGCCACTAATCCCCAGTGAATGAACAGGCATAACCCATTCATTTTCACTTGATTTTCACTTTACAGCATTGAAAAGGCAGATTTCAGGCAGTAGATCTCTGTTGAATATCATACTAATTGTATTCATTCACCCTTTTGTGTTGGATTCTAGTAAGTAAAAGAAGTAATCTTTTAGACGTATACTATTCATGATTAAATCCCCTAGCAAGAAAACAAGTAAACAAACAAATGAAATAAATATATGTATTTTTTTTAATATATTTGTTTTACTCTTTTAGAATTAGCAGAGTTTGGGGTTTTTGTTCTTTCAATAAATGATTCTCCTTAACCATCATTTAGATGAAATCTATTTCTTCTAAAAATCAAAAACTCTTAACTCTCATACACATTGTAGAAGAAGCTTGTCAATAAAACAAACAAACAAACAAACTGATATAATGAATACTGATATGTGCTGTGGTAATGTTATGAACTAGCTCTGGATTTCTGCAAAATATTTAAGACCAAAAAAAAATTTAACGATGACTTCCTACTGGTTTTGTTTCAGGTATAAAGCATCTAATATCTTGTCTTAAATTAAAAATGTTGTGGTTTGTTTGTTGATGTTGTTTTTGTTGTTGTTTGTTTGTTTTTAATTAAGTGTGTTTTTTTTGGCATGAGTTTCTTACTTGTTGAAATCCTAGTTTTTCAAGAAATAGTCAAATATATCATTAATTCTGCAACTACATTAATTATGGAATTAATTTTTCATCTTTTTTTTTTCCTCAATGATATGATCATTCAGAGCAATTGCTTTGCCAAATGTTTTCCATTGTTCACAAAAGCCATTAATTCAGTGGAGCTCTATATGTCTATAAGTTTTTTCTATAATTAGACAGCAATTTTTAATATTTTTTTTTTCTTTTTTAATTTTCAGTAAACTGTTCAATGTGCTAAGGACATGTGCTTTACAGCTCTGTGCTGGCAGAGCGTGTGGAATGGCATTGTATGTCAGTTTACTAAATCACTTTGAAATGCCATGTTACTGTGATTTGCCAAATGGTCATGCATCTAGATTCTCTCTCCCACTTTTCTGTAGCTCTGAGCTAAAAGGGCTCGGGTCATTTAAAGTTTTTACATTGGACATGATAGGTGCAATAATATTATACTCCCATGTTTTATGTTGAAAACTAAGTGCAAAAGACCATTCCTTTTCACTAAATATTGTGGAATGAAAACATTCACTGTTTTAGATAAGATCTAAACAGGACAATCAGTATTGTAAGTAAGCAAAAATATTCTTAAGCAATATAAGTTTTGATATTTGTTCTCTAACTTCATTGGTGTTTTTTTTCATATCCACAGGTTGTTTGGTGTAACTTCTCTTACTCAGACAAACTGCTCAAGCACTTGGATGATCATCAAAAATCAAGAGTTGCATTGGTATCACCATGCTAATCCAATCTTACTGCTGGTGATGTACTACACCCTCGCAACTCTAATCCGCCTTTGGCTACAAGAGCCCATTGTAAGTGTGATTTCCTTCTCTCTTTAGTGCTAATGATTGTGAGACTGACCAGTGCAGGTAATTCCTCACAGACAAGCAAACATTCAAGAAAATTCAGGGAAAGAGACAAGTGCAAGCTTGAGTTCAGGCTTTTTGATAGGTGTCTTCAAGAGTCTGATAGAAGCTTTTACATGGATATTCTTCTTAAATAATGAATGCAATGGCAGATCATTAATGTTTACTGTGATTTAGAAAGCCAGTATCAGTATAGTGCAATGTAGGCTATCAAATGGAAAGCAAACACATAGGGCTTGTTGTCTAGCAGAACTGCAGTGGGATACAGGCTGGCACAGGATACCGTGAGACAAGACAGAGATTTGAAATTTTATCGCAGAGAGAGAAAAAATTTCTGAAAACCTTTGCTCCTGAATCTGTGACCCTGAATGAAAATCCCCACTTATGTTTAAAAGCAAGAGAAAAAGGAGACAAAAGGTAGATTTTTACCTCTTCCTGTTCCAGGAAAAGAGGGAATATAAACCCAAAGGTAGGGTGATCCTAAGCATTGTTTATTTTAATCCTCTGAGGTTTGACATGAGTTCTGGAGTTTAGGTTCAGCTGTGCTGTAAACCACAATGAAAATACTGAACTGTGAGTTAGTGGAGTTTGTAGTAACGAGTAAAAATGTTTAAGATTTTGTTATTTTAAGGGTGTTTCCTCATATAATGTATAATGTAGCAGTTTAATGCTTAAAAAGACACACAAAATATATCACCTCTGAAGTTAGATATCTGATATTTGGGTTTTACATATGTTGAGCCTAGTAATTAAAGGTGAATGACTCCAGAACTGTAAGCTTGAGTTATTAAAAAATCATGCCTTGAGTTTCCAGAAATCTTAAGACTAGGTTTTTTGAAGTCACAAGGTTTTAAAAGATTGTGATCCAGTGCCCTCTGGCATTGGGTTGTTTAATTTTTTATTTTTCTGCAGCTGCAGCAGCTGTGCTTTCTTTCTTTTTTTTCTTTTTTTCTTTTTTTTTTTCTTAAATGAAAACTGAGATTTCCAGATAATAATATGATTTTAGCACTGAAGCTGTAACTAATACTTCATGTCTCACAAACTTAGTAAGAAAACCATGAGAACCATTCACAGAGGAGTAACCACATGTGAAATGCAGTTAGTGGGAGCTGTGTGATCTTAGCATCTTAGGGAATTCATTTCCAGAACCTGGGTTGCTTTCATCCAACTTTCAGTTTCAACTGTCAACTTTCATACAATCTTAAAGTTTGGTGACAGGTGTAAGTTGATTACTGTGTTTTTTCTGTGGAGAGAAATGGACCTGTTTGTCTTGAGACAGTATGAATCCTGAAAGTTCCTTTGTGGACCAGAGTCCACACTAGATTGTACTTGCCTGCACTTCTTTCTTTTAGACTACTTGTGTGTACTAAAAAGGATATTCCCATAAGACGCTAAAATCAGTCTCTGAGAATTGGAAACGAGTTGAATTAGAGGTGTTTTCCAAGCAATTAGGTTAGAGTGAGCAAATATTAGAACAGATTAATTGAAGAACAGAAGAGGTCTCTCAAACCCATGGCTACTTGAAAGGCAATAGAAAGTATTGGCACCCCCATGGGGACTTCTTATGTCAAGGGAACAATGCTTCCCTCTGAAGAGAAATGGATTCTTAAAAAGGAGAGCACTGTAAATAAAATAATAACCCTAAATTGATGTTTATTTTTGAGGCACGTAATATAGTGCTGCAAGTTCATTTCATTAAAAAGAGATGCTGGGATTTGCAATATTTACCATTTTTACAAACTTTTTCTTATGCCCTTTTTCAGCTATATGCATTTTGTTTATCCTTGACTGGAGCCACAGATCCAGCATTCATCTTTCTCTTATTAGGTTTCTTTTGGTAGAATCTATTGTGTATTATTTAAATCCAGAAATAGTTTTATTTCAGGTTTCATTGGAACAATTTTTCGCTTGTGAATTTCTGGTACATTTGATTCATTACAGACTAAGGACATAACCTGCCTTTGCAGTTCCCAGTGATTTCAAAGTTACTCTGCATTTAGGAACTCACCACTAACTTATCTTAACCATCCGATAGATGGATAGATGGCAATGTTGATATACTGTGTTGCTTAATGTAAGGTAGTTCTCTAAATATTGCTGTTAAAGTACAGTAAAAAGTCTCACCTTTGAAATTTTGTTCAAAAGAATCTTGTGAACAGAACCTGTTTTGAACAAACCATGTATACTAAATTATGTGTAGAGGCATACATACTCAGTTTAAAAAGATGTACATAAAGTACATGTAATACTTGAGCAGCAAATTCTGAAAGCAGATTTTAAGACATGTAGGCTCTGGCATTTATTCCTTCTCATGTGAATAGCATCTTGGAGTCCTCCTGCGGATAAAATTCCTGCTGAATTTTAGTAGGAGTGCTCTCTGAGACAGATACTCTTGAGATTGTCTCTGAATCCCACAGCTGGTCAACAATTTTACAAAAACAATGCCCACTTCAAATCTTGAGTTTCAAGCGGAAAGCTTTTTGTGTGTGCACCACAGTCTATCAAAGTACAGCAAGTATGAGATTTCAAAGAGTATGGTTGGTCTATGTGGGATTCTGTATGAACCTTACTCCTGCAAAACACTTTTGGAGGTCAGTGGAAGTTTTGCTTTTCTTCTGCCTAATATTTTGGATCTGATTTGTTCTAAAATTGAGTCTTGTGAAATTCTACCTCTGCAAATTAGAGGAGGCAATCTGCCTCTGGAGATTTCAGTTCATAGTTGTAACTAATAGGACTGAATATATGAATAGGGCCCATTCATACTGTCTGTTGAATGGTAAAGAATAGTACAGAACTCAACTGAGTTACAGCAATTTAGTTTATGGTTTTGCTCTTTAAAAACTTCTTAAGATCGTTTGAATTAAGAGGAGTTTGAGAGCTGGTCAGGTAGGGGAAGAACTGGAAGAGTTATTCAAGTCAAAGGACTCCTGCAAGTTGTAATCATATGAATGACTACTACTGTGTTTTCTTTTTTTTTTTTTCCTCTTCTGAGAAAGATAAAACAAAACCACCCACTGTCCCTTATAGTCTCTTAGGCTACAAATGTGTTACTGAAATCACTGTCTACATCTTAGGTCTTCTGGTACTTTTTTGGTCATCCTGGTGCAAACTGAATGCTATTGATAAACAGTTCTTTATGGTGTGCAGTTATGTTAAAGTTTTAAATGGCAATAAGAAGTATTTTAAGCACAAGATCAGTTTATTTCATGTTACACTTGGGCTAGGAATGCCCTTTTGCAATCAAATGTAAATATACAATCATATCTGAAATGTGCTGCCATTTACTGTCTCAGAAGTAAAACTAAATTAATAACCATTGTTTATCCAAGTCAAGATTTAAAAAATAGGGCCTTAGTGTTAGGATTGGAATGGAGGATGTTTGGATGTCCTGTTCCCATGGGTAACTTTTCAGACCTCTGCCCAACATCCTGATTTATTCTTATTCTAATGCATCAACTGACTTTGCAGAAGCAATGAGAACCCTTTCCAACAGCTAGTTCCCATAAAGCTTAATTTGATGCCCTGCCTTTGAGACACAAACTGCAGCTGAAAACTAGCTTTTATACTACAAAATATCTCTTTGTTGGCAGTAGACAGGATTTAAGTAAAGTATGAGAGCAGGTGGATAGTCCTGTTGAAAACTAAAGGTTGATTTTTTTATGTTTCATTTGAAATGGAAATAAAAGTGTCTGCTAAGTAGAAAGTACAAAATGAGCACTTTCTTCATGCCTAGTCCTTACAAACCATTTGTTCAGGTTGAAATAAAATGTGACAATTAGTTGTCTTGGCTGGTTATTTTATAGTTAATAACAGGGCAATTTCAAAATTAAAGTTAGTGTGTCTGTATCTTGGCTGCAGCTCAGCACAGCTTCTGAACCGTCACTTAAGTCCTGTTGAAGTCAGTAAGACCTTGCCTTGGGTTCCAGGTTATGCAAGCACTGGTGTACTCAGCAGGAGTGGTTTTATGAAGATGAATAGGGGTGATTTCATGCAGCAGGGCTTTATAGCTGTATGGTTGAGAATTTTGCACAATAAATTAACTAACAGTGGTGGAGGCTGAGAAGAAAGACAGCAGAATGTGGTAATTTTTTGAATTTTGTAGTTCAAAATTTGTTAAATAGGAATGTTGAACCCCACTAGAGCATTTTTCATTTCTTGTTAGAATCAAGTCTCCATACTTGATGTTACAGAAATTTTGCCCACAAGAAAGTAAGTTCTTTGAAGCAGTGTTTAAAGTATAGGTAGTTTACCTTTAATCCTTACCATTCCTACTAGTTTTGAAATAAACATCCAGGCATTAATGGACAGCAGAGTGAAATAGCTGTTATTATTCAATAATATTCATTCTATGGCCTTGCATACCTTTTTCTGATGTTCTGAATGCTTATTATTTCCATCAGAGCCAAAAACCTAAAGAACACATCAAGTCTTGGAATGAGACAAGAGACCAGAAAACTAAGGAAGTAAAGATGTCAAATATTAATGAACTAAAAAGTCAGATTGAAGTCTAAAGGTTCCAGATTAGAAACCAGGCAAAGGCAGAAAGCAGAGTAGCTTCGGTTGTGGCAGCTTCTCCCTCATGGTATCCCAGGGGCCGGTGAGTCCTGCTGAGCAACACCTTGATGGAGATGCTCAGTTTTCACATGTAGCCTACTGGCTCTAGAGCACCCCCTTTCTCCCTTTAGCAGCACATTTGAGCTTCATCTTCTTACTAGTATGAACAGCAGATGATCCTGCTACTTGGTGAGGGCTCAGCTGTGAAGTTCAGGATTGCAAGGAGAAGAGGGATAGTGCAGGGATAGTGCATCTGTAAGAGCCTGGAGAGGAGCTGTAACCCAGCACAGTTTTTGTACGCTCACCTCTGTCTCCTGTTTGATGCTGTTCTATAAACACAACCATGTTCACTCTATTTGAGATGCCCCCATACTCCTGCTGGGTCATGAAATTAAAATGGAGTTAAGGCTGGCGCATTAGCAATCCTACTTCTGGTGGTAATAGATCCTGTCAAAGGTGAAGAAATAGAGCATGTGCATCGTAGAGAATCATAGAATTACCAAACAAACTAGGTTGGAAGGGACCTCAGGAGATCATCTGGTCCTATGGCATGTGAGAGCAGGGCCTCAGATTAAGTTTTCCAAGGGCCTATCAAGCTAAATCTTGGATTTTTCCAGCAAAGACATCCTGTGCCAGTGATTAGCTATTCTCACAGTGATTTTTTTTCTTATCCAAAAAAACATTTTACTGAAACTAACTGTGCCCGTAGCTTCTTGTCCTATAATCATGTCTGCTTGTGAGGACAGTACCTCTGTCTTCTCTAAAACTGTCTTGTATGTATTGGAAGGCAGCAATAAATAAATACATAAATAAACAAGGAACAACTCCTGCATCCTTCAGCTTCTCCAGCCCTATGATCATTCTGACAACTCTCTGCTGTACCCTCCCTAGATTTTGTCTGTCTTAAACTGGGGAGAACTAGAACTGGGCACGGTATTGCAGGTATGGTTTGACACTTGACAAGTAGATTGGACTGAGCAGCCTAGGACATGGCCATCATTGCTGCTGTCATTCACTGCTGGCTCACGTTCAGCTTGCTGTGCACTAGAACCCTCTGGACGTATTCACCTGAGCAGCTCCCCACCAACTCTGCTCATAGCCTTTACTGCTGCATTCTGTCCCAGATGAAGGACTTTATCTTTGTTAAGCCTGTGCATTTTTGGTTGGGACATTCTTTTAGCCTGTCTGTGTGGTTGCCCATTTGCCTCATCCCTCAGTTCAGTGTCATAAACTTTGTTTGGGTGCATTCAACCCCATGATATAATCCAGGTAGTTTTGAATATAGCATATAGTACCAGGCCTAACATCAGTCCCTGAGGAACTGCACTTATGATTGACTACCATTTTGTTTTTGATCTGTTAATCACCCCACCTCAAGCACGACAGTCTAGCCAGTTCTCTACCTGTTCTCTACCTGTTCTCTATACACCTTGTCCAATCAGTATTTTACCAGCTTGTCAGCAAGGATGCTGTGGTACACTGTGTTAAACAACTTGATAAAATCAAGATAGCTGACATCAGCTGCTCTCCCTTCATCCACTGAGCAAGTTGTTTCAGCTTAAAAAACAGTCAGGTTCGTCAAGCATGCTTTACTCTTGGTAAATCCATGTTGGCTTTTTCCAGTCATTTTTTTGTCCTTCATGTGAACATGAGTACACACACAAATATTTCTAGTTCAACACAGAAGAAAGACTAGACAAACCTCAATGGATGACCGTTACTGACTACCTTGTTATGTATTGAGGCATGGATTTTTATGTAAGGTTAGACTTCAAATATTGTTACTTATGCTGATAGGGTTTTGACCTTTCTTTTCAATTCTTCAGCTGTTTAATGAAGCAGAATTGTCTTTTCACATATATATGCAGTTGGGAAGATTTAATTTTCTTTCAATTCACTGCTCATAAAATCAAACTTTTGTGTCTATGGTATGACTGTATACTAAAGTAATAAAAAGTGGAAATCAGTGTGATTCTGGTGTCTTGTAACTAACAGGAAGCATCATGGCATTGATGGACTAGCAGTTATAGAAAAGCCCTGTCAACATTTATGAAAATGTTATCTCAGTCAAAGTCGATATGATAATCGATACGATAATACGATACGTTTAATACGATAGAGTGCTTTAAACACTAAAAGGTATTTCAAGGACATATTTCAGAGAGGGAGCATCAATTAGGGGAAAATTTAAATTCCTCTTATGAGATTTTTATCTAGACTAGTAACTAGTGCTGTCATTTGTGTTGTTTAGCAGATACCTGACGAAGAAGAGAAATCTGATAGCAGAGAGGATGACAAAGAAATAGCCTGCAGCCCAATTCCAATGACAGCGGAGAGAAGACGCAGTCTGTGGTATGCAAGCCACTATACAACTGATGAGAGAAAAGTAAGGCTGAAGTGGGAAGGGTCTCTGCATTAAATGTCTTTAAAACCATCACTCAATTTTATGACAGTTACTTTGAAATTAATGGAAGCAGTATTAAATAGTAGGAAGAACTGAATGTGTGTTTATAGAACTAAGATACAATACCAAGTCTGTGTGGCAGAGTAGGAAATTTATTTTGAAAAAAATAATAAAGCTAAAACAGGAGCCAGCGTAAGGACGTAAAAGAACATGCTCCTTGCTTTTGGCTTCTGCATTTTAGAAATTTAGAGCAAATCTTTTGGCATCAGGTCACTATCTTTATTCAAAACAGCTAGAAAGTCTGCCAGGGAGCTAAATCCTGATGTAAAGTTCTGATCTGCCTTGTTACCTTGTTGCTAATTACCACAGTCAGTAAAGAGGAACCACCAGTTTATCTTCCTTCAGGTGTACTGGTGCCCTTGCTGGATGTCTGTAGGGAAGACAGTTGCTGGGAAATCTCCAGGAAAGGATCAGCTTTCTGTCATCAGTCCTCACCAGCTACAATGTAAAATTTCATTTAACGAGTTGCAGTTGAATTTGTGATTTATAAATACTCCATTGAGCCACATATACTTAAGCTCCTCCAAACTCCATTATAATAGTAACAATGGTAAATGAGCTAGCAAACAAATGGACTGAACCTACTCTATCAAACAACAACAATAACAATCAGTTACTACTGTAGGTTCTTACATTTAGCAATCTCAATTTTTCCATGGAAATTTTTCATTTTTCAACATAGTATCTTCAACAGCTATTACAGAAAAGCTAGAGAAGTCATGCATTGAAAATACTTCCTAAAAATCTTTGTGGACAAACACAAAGTAAGCAATAAAATGGTACAGAAATAGGAGTTTGGGACTTCTAACAGAATTTTAAAAGCACAGTTTTGTTTCCCCTATGAATCACATATCTCTAGAAACATTTCTCACTGACTTGAATGGAAAATATTTTGGAAAGACAAAACTGGTGGATATAGCTTTTGATGCTTTAGTGCGCTTTCTTGACATAGCACATTGCAGGTGTTACTTCATATTCTGGTGTTCACTCAGCATTTAATCATTCAGTCTTGGTTAAAGCCAATATTTTTTGTTCAGTGAAAAATATTTCTTCTTAATGAAAAGAATATTGCTAGCAGTTATAAGTATCACATTTTATATTAGTATAAACATTTCATCAGAAGTAGTTTTATAATTACAGTAATTCTAATGATCTTTTAAAACTTAGTTTTTAAGTACTGGATCATTAGAAAGACATTAGAAAGCAGTTAATCAGTATAATGTCATACTGATTAATTCTTTGAGCTAATACCTAAAATTTAAGGCAACAGTCTCAGTTTTGGTTCAGAATTCACAGGAACATACAGTAACATTACGTCAATGCTTACGGTACACTAAATATAATTTTATGAAGCATCGTGTACAATTCTGCTGGCTTTTTAAGAATTCTTTCTGAATTTCTTAATGCAAATATGCAAAAGTCAGCAAATATGCATGCCTGTATTCAACAACAACAACAAAAAAATTCTTATTAATGCTTGAGCCATGCTTCTTTAATAATTTGTCTTGCATTGCTTTTTGCAGCTTCTGTCAATGACCCAAGATGAATACAAGCCATCGGATGTTAGTATACTACTAGTCTTTGTAATTTTGTCATTCTTTTTAACATGTAAATACAGATCTCACTGATATAGGCAATACAAGCTTAGCTGACATTTTAAAAACTTCTGTGTTTTGTTTAGTCTGTTTTTTGCCATGTAACCTTGATTGTCTTAAATATAATTATCTTTCTCTTCCTTAACAATTACGCTGAGAAACTGCTAATTAGCCTTACAATTGAAATTACTTGAAATTCACTTGAAATTACACTACTTGTAGTAGTACCAACTGGCAAACGATCTTTGTTATTTCATTGGGTTTAAATAAGATCTCAAAATATGCTTTCTAATGCAAACCATCTTTAAACTTGATTTAGCTTCTTTGCTCTATTTTTTTTTCCTTCATTCATGTTGAAATGCTGAGGCTTTTAAAGAGTGACTGACAACACATGAGTTTAATTTACAGATTACAGAAAAATAGAATCCCTGCTTGAGCTGACAGCAAATGATTGATTTATTTTGACTGCTATAGATCCTGTAACAAACCTGAATGCAGAAACATCCCCGCCATTCAGCATACTCAGAAGAATGGGGATGCAGATGAACTCTGAGAGCAGTTATAACCAAATCTTAATGTGCTGCTTCATATACCTAACCCAGATACTGTTCTGAAAGAGAGAGACTGAATCAGTCCACAACATTCCTGTGCATAATTTCTGCAGGCAAAATAACAGTTCTATCTCTCAGCCTAAACACATGTCAGTCTTTAGCACATACTGCTCTCAGTAACCCATTGCATGTGAATTCCTGCCAATACAAGAGATATTTATGATTGTGGTTGCTGGAACACCAATCCAAACAAGCGCAAGTGCTGAAATTTAGTTCACAAAAAGAAAACCATGTGAGAGCGTTGAATTAGTACTAAGAAGTAGGCTAAATGCTGAATCAATAACAATAATTAACAGAACTGTTTTTATTAACTGCAGTTAATGTATTTCTCTCCAGAAATAATTTAAAATTGAAAGCCATTTATAAACACTATTGTCATAACCACTATAAATAATCAGATAAGTATTCTTAATTTTAAGTCTGAAAACGTAAGTCTGAAAAATTAAAGTCTGAAAATTTAAATTTAAGTCTGAAAATCTCAATGTATTTGCTTGCCTAAGAAGGAGGGTGACTTTGTGGTTATAGCTTTAACCTAAAGCCAGGGGATCGTGATGCTTTCCCAGGCTGTCTGTAAAAAGCTAGCTTGACCTGGGAAAGTCAGGGTGTCAGAACATGAACTCAAGAGTTATTGTTTGTGCACTAAGCCATGTAGTTGGCCTCAGTCTTCCCCAGCTGTGCATGTGTTAATATAATCCACTTTCACATTGTTTTTTCTTTCCATAATTTTATAAGTAGGAGAGGCCAAGAGCATGCAAATAGTCATTTACCATAGCTCGGCTGACTGGAATAACATGATCACTTTTGCTTGTGTGTCCACACTTCTGTGCATTTTCAGACTGCTTGTATGTACACTGAAATGTCTAATGCAACGTGAAATTTATGGAATTTGAAAAAAACAAAAACAAAACCACACTTTTTTTAAGGAGATACTTACTGTTCTAAGATGCAGAATTATTTTATAGTTTGTTAAAAACTTCACTGAAATCAGTTTGTAAATCTCCTGATATTGCATGAAAAGTTACCCAAAAATTATTTTGAAAGCTGTTATGTACTAGTTTTGCATGCAACACGACTATAACTATCAGTTTATTTGGAAAGAGCCAACTACAGTTACTCGTTCAGCTCCTTTACCATTGGCAATCCATGGTAAAGCAAAGCACAGAAATAGGAGTCTCACACTTGTAAAAGCTGCCCTAAAAGCAGTGCCTCTCTCCCATCTTCTGGTAGGTTCTGCTGGTAACAGTGAATGGGAACCCTTCTGACTATCACACCATCCACCCCACACTGCCATTAGAAAATGGTCCAGCCAAAGCAGACCTGTACTCGACACCACAGTACAAATGGGAGCCTTCGGATGACATGTCAGGTAGTGAAAAGCATTACGTGGGAATTACCCTTAGTTCTATATTTTCTTTTTCTGTATCTCAGTTTACTGCCTCTTGCATTTATTTTTTGTTTTAGTAAGCTCCCTGGCTTGTTGAAGTTTAAACAATTGCTATCAACTTACAATGATGGCTTACCACTTGGCAGTTTCGTGAACAAGGCTGTAGACATATACTAACTAAAATACTTTCCCTCTTTGCAAACCAACACAGTGACTGCAGGTTTTGTGTTGCTTTACTGTGCTCAAATGTTTTTTTGTTTGTTTGGTTGGCCGGTTGGTTTTTGGTTTTGGGTTTGTTAGTTTGTTTGGCTCCCATCTTGAGCTTGCTAAGGATATAGAAGTAGCTATTAGAGTGATTACAAGTGAAATCACTCCAGGGTTACTCACCTGGAGAAAGTGCATACAGTAGTCTTAGGGCCAGTATGAACTGCAAATAAGAATTTCTTTTTCTACTTAGAAAAGGAAGAGGAGGAAGGAGAAGAAGAAGAAGAAGAAGTTACCCAGGAGGAAAAAGAAGATGTTAAATTGCATGCCCTTGTCTCTGTGTTCCAATTTATCATGAAACAAAGTTACATTTGTGCTCTGATAGCTATGATGGTAAGTATTGGCAACAAAAGAATAATGCTGTTGATTTTACAAATAGATGTGTCTTCTCAGTGTTTTCCTGAGAGTAATTTCATCTGTTGGTTTTCAGTAAGTGTTTGCATCATGCCTAGAATATGTTGATATAGTGTCTGCAGTTTAGGTTATTGATGAATAATTCCCAGACTAGTTATAGATCTATCAATAGGGCAACATGAAGGGTTCTGGATAAAACATCACATTTCCAGGACTGAGAAAGAAAGCAATTGGGGCTGAGGTTTTTTTTAGTGATTCCAAAGGTTCTCTATAAGCAGTATCGTCATGCTGTTGCTCCACTCAGATTGAAGTGTGCATCTGGTACTCTCTGAGATAAAAGATCTGGAAAGCCTGGTTTCCTTTATGGATACAGAATGGTCTCAAGGAAAATACAACTTTTTGACAAACATGATTTTGCTATTGTTTTACTTACCACCCTTATTTCTTCTTTCAATGTTGTTGTTTGCTTTTAAGCCCAATTGATGCAAGTATCTTGAACTGTAGCAAATTTTCAGCTTAGTAATTAGCTCTCTGTCTATATTACCAATGCAAGCTTTGGTTTTACTGTTTTGGAAATGTTTCCACTCTGATGAAATTAACCATAAAGTTTCTTGGCTGAATTTTGTGTTAAAAATGATAAAATAAATTAGTTTGGATACTTTTTGTTTGCATATAGTTTCACACCTTATTTACTGTCCTTTGACAGGAAAAGCAGACTCCTTGTGCAGAATCTGGATCTGGCTTCATGTATTCTAAAACATTAACAAGTAGTTGTTTTCATATTGCCACAATGTCCCCTTCCCCTTCCCCTTCCCCTTCCCCTTCCCCTTCCCCTTCCCCTTCCCCTTCCCCTTCCCCTTCCCCTTCCCCTTCCCCTTCCCCTTCCCCTTCCCCTTCCCCTTCCCCTTCCCCTTCCCCTTCCCCTTCCCCTTCCCTAGTAGTTTAGCAGTACTAGCTTTTTCTATTTGTGATATAACTCTATTTCCTATGATTCGACCCAAATTCATTTATGAATTCCGTTATGGTATAATCTGATGAAAGTTCCACTTACTCCATAGCCAAGGATTCCTCAGTGTAAGTTACATTCTGTTATGTGAAGAAAGAAGTAGCATATTAGTGTTTTTCACATACTCTTACAAAACATTATTTCCAAGGCGGATGGATTAGTCTGACTGATGTATTCTTAATGTTTCATATTTTTTAATTTAAATTGAAAGGGAAATTAAAATATGTTGACAGTTATTCCCCAGTTATACCAGCATATAGCTGAATTTAGTCCTAAATCAATAACAGTGTTAGCAAAAAAAAAAAACAAAAGCACTTAAAAAAATCCTTTCCCCCAGTTCTTTACTAGAGTAGTTTTCAGTAACTGATTTCTGCAAACTATTTAAAACATTATCTAGTTGTAAGTATAGGAGGCAATCCAACATGGTTAGTGTAGACTAGCTATTTTTCAGTCTAGCTGTGTAAATACCTTAGCTTTCCATCTTAAATTGTTTCTATAAAAGCTAGAACAGTATGGAGCCAGCATAATTTTATGTCTGTCAAGGGCTTTGAATGTAAGCAGGTATCAAATATGTTTTGCTATTGCTATGCTGATTTCTTTGTTGCTAGTTTTGCAAGAAGGTCCTCTGTGCCCTAAAGTTAGCCTGGATTTTCCATCTCTGTTTATTTGGTGTAATGAAAAGCAGTGAGCCTGGTCACAAACCTTACCAGTGTGCAGTTAATGTACAAAGAAGGATTTGCCCCCCAGCTGTGGACTTCTTAAGAATCCATTTTCAGCATGTTTTTGAAGGGGTTTTACAGTAGCTAGCCCAATAGCTGATTAATATGGATGCAAGCCTCATGACAATGAAAACGTGCGCTAAGCAGAGAAGCATAAGTTAAGTGTAACTGGCTGTATGCCACAACATTGTTCCTGAATGAATCCTTGGACATTTTTTCCCTCTTTTTTCTTTTCATAAGGCATGGAGTATCACATATCACAGCTGGTTGACTTTTGTGCTATTGATCTGGTCTTGTACACTGTGGATGATTCGTGACCGAAGGAAATATGCCATGATCACTTCACCATTCATGGTTTTCTATGCAAATCTACTGCTAACATTGCAGTATATATGGAGTATTGAGCTCAAGAATGATGAGCTTCCTCAAGTATCGGGTTTTTTAGAAAGAAAGGAACCTGGGGAGTTGGCATCAAAGGTAAGTGTTACAAACCACTGAGATTTTTTTATGAAAACACAGAATGAATATGTTGTGACAGAAAATGTGAATCACTTTACATTTAAGAATCCTCAGTATTTGATATAACCATGTTTGGTAGCAGTTATACAATAAAGGATAAGTAGTTTAAAAATGCTGTTGAGAAATTTGCTTCTTACTCATAAAGCTAATACCAAAACAAATGTTTCAGACATATTTATAGGTTCTCTTGACAATTCTGTAGAGAACACATAGTAGATAGAAATTTTGGCTTTATAAAATGGGTCGAAAATAGATGTGATTAGATTTGTTAGATAAATGTTTATCCTCTTAAGTCTTGCCTCTTGTACCTTTGTCTCACCTACTTCAGAACCCTTCAGCATAAGTATTGCACATGGATGTTTCTGGCTTTCAAAAACATAAACCCAGACCTATGTAGTCACTGGCACACCCACTGTTTGTAGTGGGAAACAAAGCAAGGGCTATATGAAGATCTGAAAAAGAAGGAAACTCAGTACTTGTGGGTGGTTAAATTGACACTCATAGTTCTAGTGCCTTTATTTACCATGGCATTTTGTTGTATTCGGTCACCCATGCTATGTCAGGTCTGTCTTTGAACGTGATGGCAACTGGAATTGTGGTATCATTGCAGTTACCAGTATTACTCACACCTTTAGGATTTGTCACAAGTAGCAGTACGTCTGCCACTGAAGTTGGAATCCATTTCATGTCAGTAACAAGAGTTTGTTGACCTCACTGCATGATAGATTTTTTTCAAAGATATCTTGAAAGCACTACAAAATGCAACGTGTTTGGCGGAAGTGCTACTGGGGGAGGGAATGGGCATAATTAGGAAGTTTTTTCATAGAATACCCAAGAGGGGCATCTCAGAGAGTACAGATAGTTGGCACTGCTTCCCTTGAGATAAGTGAATTACTTCCCTTATGCCTCCTAGTTACCATTCACAGTGATTCTGCAAGTGAATTCCCTTGTTGGCAGTGCCTTTGGACAACCATTTGTTGGTCTTTAATGCATTTGAAAATTAGCAAAAACTGTATGATTTCACCTGTAAAGGTAGAAATAGTTAAGTAAGAGAGCTAAAAGCTCAATGAATTCTATAGATTCAATGACTTTGTAAATCTCTCAAGGAGTTTTAATGATCTTAGTATGTCAGCCCCTTTGACATAGTTTCTTATTAGCTATATAATCAAGTATCTTACATAAAACTAGCTGGTGTCAGGAAAGGAAACCATTGTGCATGTATGATGATTTGGCCACACCCCAAAAAATAATAGAAAATGCCTACTGCTTTTTTTTTAGGCTGAATATAATGCACTCAGCAAATCTCACAAAACCACAGAATGTTTGAGGTTGGAAGGGACCTCTATAAGGGACCTTGTAAATGAAGCAGTGAGGTGGAGCAAGTCATGGCAGAGTAATCTGTACTTTACAACATCAAACATTTGTGTCTCAAAAATCAGAGCTCCAGCAGTTTATCTGGAGGAAGAACAGTGACAATTCACACAGGCTGAGGATCTGCTTCAGCTCAGTGTTAGCCACAGTGCCAGAGAAAGCAGCTATTGCTAGCGTGGGACTTTACCTGTCTCCCATGAAGTACTTGCATATTAGATGAAAAACAGGAGAGCTCTACTTTATGCTACTGACCTTGTCATTTTGTTGCATACAAACTAGTTGGCTTTTACATGTTTCCTGCCTGAGATTTTATTCTTATATCTTATAAGGTAGTGAAATAAGCCCTTGTTCTGCACCACTATAGAAACTTTGCGAAATGTAAATATAAAATCAAGAATTTGATAGGTAATGTGCCATTTCCTGAATTTTGGCTGTATCTAAGTATTGAAAGTTGTTGAATTCAGCTTTTTTTCAAAACAAAAAAAAATGCACTCTTCATTAAAGAGATGTATTTATTTCTAAGGTATCCTTCTTTTGTGGAGTTATCAACTTCAATCTCTTCCAAGAATTAAAAGCCATCTCATATGCAAGGCACTTTCAGTTGGCTATGTCTTTTGTAACTTCAAGACACACAAAGAATTTTTTTTAATTTTTAAATTAATTACTCTTAAGCACTGAAAGTACCAAAACTCCTAAATCTCTTGCTTTACCAAACCTATTGACAATACACTTACCTGCCAGTGCTTCTTCAGAAAGAGGAAATGAACAAAAATGGGCAGATGGAGATTACGTCAGGCAATATATAAAGAGAAGGTCCTTAAACTTAAAGACGGGAATTAAAAACTGAATAGAATAAGGTAGAATAGAACTGTATAAGGTAGAGTAGAATAGAACTGTATAAGAAAAGATGCAGAGTGAAGAGTTAATAGAAAAGTGCAAATCATAAAACCATAACACCATCCAGGTTGGATGAAATGAATTTGTGTTTAATGCAGGGTGTTTCCTAAATAACAGTGTTTCCTAAATGACAATTTCCACAAAGGTGCACTTTGACATTTATGACATTATTTCTATTTTCCAGTAGACGGAAAAAACAAAAGCATGCAAAATTTATGAAGACATGTTTGCAGTAGCAGGATATAGGTTTTACAATTAGTTTGTTGTTTTCATTTTGATTTTTGTTTGCAGATCCTTTTCACGATTACTTTCTGGCTACTGCTTAGGCAACACCTCACTGAGCAAAAAGCACTTCAGCTGAAAGAAGCTACTTTATCTGAGGTCAAAGTCAGAAGTGAAGAAGATGAAGAAAAAGGTAAAGCCATGTCCAATTTATTAGAGTCCTTCAGTCACAATAGAAGTTTCAGTTATTGTGTTTCCTAATGCAGAAATTAATTAGCAAGATATGTACTAAGGAAGATATTACAAAACTATGTGCGACTGTCTCTCAGTGGTTATAAAAACAAAACAGCTTTGAACTTTAGAAAATCCAAACAAATGAAAATTCTCTTTACTGTTGAACTGCAAATTATGAAAGATACATGAAATGACTTGTTTGAAAAATGCCATGGAACTTTTTTAAGAATCAGTTTATTCCCATGTCCCAAACTCAAACTAGCAGATGAGTTGCTGTGGGAGTTTAACCACAAGAGGAGAAAAGTTTCCAGAGGAAAAATCAGTTATTAATTTCCTTGCAAGTTGTTGTGCTTGTCCATAAAGATTTGTACAAAAAAAAAAAAAAAAAAAAAAAAAAAAAAAAAAAAAAAAACAGAAGTTAAACTACTGATTTCAGTGGGAGAATAAGCATGTATATTTTCAGTGTGGGGGCTCATGCAACCAAAAGCATACCTGAGAGCCAAGCTGACAGCTGCATTTTTGGCTAATCCAACAGCTCAGTGACCTGTTCCCTCTTTTGCTACTGGGCACATCTTCTCCCAAATATTTGTTGCCCTTTTCTGTCTCTCTGGATTCTGATCTGAATCAGCTCAATTCACTGAAATGGTAGAAAGCCAGACTGTAATCTAGTTTCCTGTTTGATTAACTACAGTGTTTGGCTCAGTAAAGCATCTGGTCAGTGTCAGAGCTGGACACTGCAAGGATTTGAAAGGCAAGAACAAAGAAGGAGTCTGAGGAAAGGACTGTGAGTGGAAGAAAAGGAGTGGGCAATACTGGTGAAGTCTCAATATTGTTCTCAATGTGAAGAAAAACATTACAGCTGCATGCTGTGAACTTGACAAGCTCTGTTACCTGGGTATGTGTACCTGGTACATGTGTACCTGTTCTCAGGGGAACACCTACCCTGCCATCCACAAGCCTCTCAAGGTGAATAACTGGGGAATCCTGACCTCCACGTAAGGCAAAAGCAGTTGGTCTTTTCTGCAGTCATTTAGGTACAGGAGAAGAAGCTGGAAAAGTGGTAGTTTCTTTGAAAAAATGTTAGTGGAGCATTTATATTTTTTAAGCTTGTTTGATTTTGTGTTAAAGTTTTCTCTCGCTTGTGGTTTTTTGGAGGAAACCACAGTATTCTCTTAAGGACATTCATCCCTTTAAACTCAAAAAGAGAGATTTTCTGGTGGTGCTAGTGGTTTCTTTGTTTTCCAGTTTAAAAGATTCTTGCCTGGGAGTAAGGTTAGTCCCATGGATAGTATTTTGTCTGTTATCTGTTATACAGTCCTTGGGCTCCAATTTTCCACTACAGCTACCTGTGTATCACAAAGTGAAGAGTGGCGTTTGGCCATAGAGCAATATACCGTATAGCTCTAGGAGCAAGTTGAGGCTCATATAAAGTTAAAATTCTTTGCTCTGGAAGCATGACAGTGATTCACAAATACAGTCTTTTGTTGTTAATAGTGTCTTTAAGTTTCTGTTTTGTGTGCAGAGATTCTACTTTCCATCCATTTTGATTCTTATTAAAGTCCCCAAAATAGAGGTCAAATGTAACTCTGTACTTGCAGAAGAGGAGTTGCAAGAGGGAGAAGTGGCAGAAGAAGAAGAGGAGGAGGAGGAGGAGGAAGATGATGATGAGGATGAACAGGATATTATGAAAGTTCTGGGGAAGCTGGTGATGGCTATGTTCATCAAGTACTGGATTTACGTCTGTGGGGGCATGTTCTTCTTTGTCAGCTTTGAGGGTAGAATTGTCATGTACAAAATCATCTATATGGTACTGTTCCTGTTCTGTGTGGCCCTCTACCAGGTAAGTGAGGACTGTTTTAACTGAATTTTGTCCTTGAATACAGTGTTTCATACCTTTAACTTGGTGGTAAAGTAGCTTGGATAGAATTTGTAAACAGTGTATTTGGTTTTTAGTTAGATACAACATAATAGTAATAAGATCATTTGAATGGGTTGATTAAGACATTCTCATTTGATTTTGGTCATAATGACAGGCAAAGCGCACAAAAATTAGATGCTATTAGATAATATATATGATACACTTTGCCTGTGGGACTCCACCCCACATGACTGAAAACTGTGGAAACTGTATGGGAAAGATTTGGACCTTGCACATCCTACACAACCACTGGTTTTAGTGACTGTCCACACAGCTTCCACAGCCATGGAGCATGCAGTCCCTCTCCTCCTGCACTTTCTTCACCTAATGTTGATGAAACTGAGTGACTGAAGCTGCCCTTGGCTTTTATGTTTGCGGCCATGTCCCAAAAGACACTTTTGCATGGAAGTCTGTGCTTGGGTGCATACGTACCAGGAGTAAAAACTTTATCACAAGGATTTGTGTCTGCAGTTTACTTCAGGCCAGCTAGGAAGAGTAATATTCTTAGCCTTTGTTTTCCAGTACAGCTTTGTCAATACTTTTATCAGTGTCTTTGCCTTGAGCTTCTTTTAAATTCCTTAATGTGTGATTTTCAGGTGCACTATGAATGGTGGAGAAAGATTTTAAAGTACTTTTGGATGTCAGTGGTTGTTTACACGATGTTGGTACTTATCTTCATCTATACATACCAGTTTGAGTCTTTCCCTGGGTTGTGGAAGAACATGACAGGCCTGGATGAAAGCAAGTAAGTGGTTTTATTTATTTATTTATTTTTCCATTGGACTTTTGAGTTTGATGTGCTCTGAGAGCACTCTTCCTTCTTGTAGTGGAAAAACTTCATGAGACCATTCCCAGACATAGTTGACTAAGCACTCAGCTCTGAAGCTGTAGGTTTACTGGTGTAGCAACAGAGATGAGAAAGGGCATGACAAGGGCTCAGAGGGTCATATTTTTCCCTATCTGCTGTCAAGTCCTTCCTAGTATTAGCAGTACAGCACCTATACTTTTCCTTCTTTGACCATAGGAGCAAGATCTGGGGATAGCCTAAGGGTAGATTTACAGGATGTCTGGTGCTGATGAAGATGGACTAGCATTCCTGCTAATGAGGAGGGCTGTGTTTCTTCCTCCTCATGATGTATAGGGCGTTCCTCAACAGGAGTTTACATGAGAAATTAAATGCAATATGAGTCGATCTTCAGTGCAGTACTTTCAGCCAGAGACAACCCATCTGGTTCCTGAAAAGAGAGTTGTGGCAGGGCTGGTACATTTGGCTCTGTACATTTAAAGTATCTTTCTACATTACTAAGGCCAAATACAAGACATATACATTGTAAAACTTTCTGGTTTAGAAGAATTTAAAGATGTAAAAACACAGAACAAGTACCAACCCTTGTTTCCCTTTGCTAATGATATGTAATAATGTCTCATGACAAGGAAAAGATTTTGGTGTGAAAAGATGACTTAGTGGGTTTTTTTGTTGTTGTTGTTTTTTTTTTTTTTTTTTTTTTTTTTTTTTTTCCAGACTAGAAGACCTTGGTTTAAAAAGGTTTTCTGTGGCTGAGCTATTCACACGCATCTTTATCCCCACCTCCTTCTTACTGGCGTGTATCTTACATCTTCACTATTTCCATGACCGTTTCCTCCAGCTCACTGATTTAAAAGCTGTAACCAGCAAACAAGACAACACTATTTACAGGTAAAGAAATAAGTAAATGGAGCTATCTGTATGAAAATGCTGTTTCTGACTGTCTTGTAGTGCTCACTTTTCAAATGATGTTATTTACTTCTGTTATAATGACCTGGTTTAAAAACAAAGGAGAAAAAACAATCAGTATCCCTTAACATCCAGAACCATGCTAAACAAGCCACAACCAAAGTATCGTTCTTCCACTACTTTCCAATACTTGTAGAAGGTGGTGTTTTTTTGTTTGTTTGTTTGCTTGCTTTCCTTCATTTGGTGCTACATTTTCAAAGGTACTGATGATATTTAGGTATTTATCTCGCTAGTCATTTTCACTTTTACTGTGGGGTAGATTCCTAATTTCTGTGTGCCATTTTGTAAGTCCTGTCAGTAACAAATAATGAAACTTAATTTGCGTAACTTCTGTTTTTCAATGTCTATTTTGAAGGCCAAATGGAGATCGAGAGATCTTTGGCAAGTACCACATACACATTGGATAGTTAGGCCCTTTTGTAAAGTTGAACTTCATAAATGGAAATATCTCAAACCTGTGGGTCACTCTTTAGGGTTCTGGTCCTTGGCTATGCTTGCTCTTTGAGACATTCAGCATATCTCATCAAGAACTTCACTGTAATTTTTTCATGATTTTGGGACCTCACCTTCTTCACGCTTTTACTGTGTTCAGCTCTTAAACGTTCTCCTACATAAAAACAAATCTGTCCTGTTTCTGTATTTACATAAGCTGATAAAAACAAAGCCAAATATTTGCTAAAAACAAAACAAATTAAATTTGACAAAATTTCCTAACAATGTTGTGGCTTAACTTTTAAAATGCCTGTTTGTATAATACTTTTTTCTTTTTGTTTTACTTGAATTGCTACATCCCATGGTAAATTCAAGGGTCCTTTCAGAAATTCTGTGAGCACTTTCTTTGCCCACAGAAGACTTTGTGTGCAGCAGCAGATGCAAATTAACATCTCTGAACTGGGCAGCCAAGCCCTAATACCTGAACCCACATAGATGTCTGAGCAGAAACAGTGGTTGTTCCTGGGTTGTGGCATTTGGGGAAATATACTACAGTTTGAGGTAACTGCACAAGCTCTTTTGTAGCCTAAACACTTTGCACTACGCTGACTAACATAGAAACAGATGCCAGCTCCCAACTAGTGTGATCCAGTAGGCATAAAATGGAAAAAAAATCCCTGAGACAATCCCAGTGACTTTGGTCTCATGGTACAACGCTCCTTGCCTTTGAAACCACTATTTGAAAATCTATTATACATGGAAGATAGTAAAATATTAGCTACTACTCTCCAAATGCTGGTGTGAAGAAAATCACTGTAATTAAAATCACATCATTCTGGGAGGATGGAACACTAATACTAAAGACACAATGTTTTCAACGTCTTGCCGAGAGTGCGCGCACACACATACACACACACACACACAAAAAAAAAAAGATTAGTATCAGAAAATAAGGGTGTAGGATGTGGATTTTTTTCTGTAATCAGTGACATTTTTGCCAGGAGTAAGTATCCTTGAGACAGCTGAAAGCAGACATCTGCTGTTGCAACAGGTCTTTTAGGACATTTCTTAAGCAAAGTGGCAAGTGAAAAGGATTCTGTGATAATATAAGCTTTTTTGTCTGGCTAATATAATGTTTTTTGTTTTTGTTTTTGTTTTTGTTTTTTTTTTTTGTTAAGTCTAAATGTAATACAAGATTGTATGGAACTTTCAGATAAATAGCTAGATATTTTTAACTCTTAAATGCAGCTAATGTGCTACATTTGCCATTTTGCAGTATTTCAAAGTCACAGTTACCATGTATATCATTTCTGTTCTGCAGAATATATACTGAGGATCAGCAGACTTTAAAATTCAAACCTCCAGGATAGGACAGGGTAGGAACTGCACTGACATTTGTACTGATGATGCATAAAGCTGGATAAGATTGAGCACAACAAGCTACAGTTCAACAGTCAAATAGAAAAAAAGTTGCAGGCAAAACTAAAACAGACTAAAGACTCATATGTCTAAAATTTCAGTTGTCCCTTTTGCTTTGAAAACACTAGCTTTCACTCAACTGCTAGTTTACCTTTCAAGATTACTTTTATGCTGCTTCTGTTACAACAGAAAAAAATAAAGAAAATGATCTTTAATTTTCAGTAAGAAGACAGAACTCAGTCCTTTTAACAGCAAACATAATAAACCAACCACAACAAGTATGAGCTAGTCATGAGACTAATAGAGAAAGCAGCTTCAGCTCCTCCATCTATCCCTGAGCTGAAATGTAGGGTTATGGTATTATGTTTGTGTCTAACTGAAGACTCATGTTAAGGTTGCTGAGACTGTTCATGCATTAAGATAAGGAAGGAATATATCTATTTTTAAAAAATGTCCACAATAATGTTACTTGAAGCTGCACTCTCATTTTGTGGTCTATGTAAAGTACCTGCAGTTCTAACTGAAGTTACATACAATCTAAATGTCTAAGTATTATTGGATTTACAAGCTTTCTAGACTTTTCACTGCATGGTGTGCATTAAGCTTTCAGGGCGTGTTTTGTTATGACAATATGTCTCTTGGTAGACAGGAAAGTGCATTCATTCCTATTTAACAGTTTCCTTTTCTCTCTCTCTAATTCATTTTCCACTGTCATTTCATGCATTCTTATACTTTCATCTCCCACCTCATAGCCATGCCAAAGTCAATGGCCGTGTTTATCTAATAATAAATAGGTGGGTACCTCAAACTTTCCTTTCCTTTAAAAAGATATGCCGTAACTTGTTTGTTACTTCTTAATTGTGTTACAGCAAAATATGTTCTTGCTGCACTGTACTGTAAAATAAACAGGGAGAAAATATTGTTCAGGTATTGTAGTCTTGTAAAGTTGGTGAAGCAGTTAATACATCTCTCCTGCATATTTCTATGTTGTGAGTTCATCTCCCAGTTGGGATTCTTCTCTTAAATTTTGCCCATGTCTCAATACAGGAATAATTGATGCTATTTGTAATTGGCTGCAGACAATAGACTTGGTTGAGGAGGCTCGTTTACCTACCCTTTGTCTGTGCATGGAATGATGCATGCCTGCATGCACACACATTTGCTTGCATGAACACATCCCTGACTACCTCACAAGCTCTTAAGAAAGTGATTTTTTTGGGGTCGAGTCATTTAAATGTACAATGTGTATTTATTTTCAAGAAAAATATGAGTTTGTACTCATATACATCCCATTCACTAAAACCATTGCACACTACAGCTGTTAATTTGTAGACAAAGTTGGGTGCTACAGGATCCAAACTGTGAAATTCCATGTTGTCTTCATAGCCATCTCTTTATATATGGCATCTTGAAAACAGTTCCATAAAGGAGATTTCTTCCAAAATATTTAGCTGGAATAAGCATGGACTTTTGTATAATCAGCTCTGAGAATAGAAGGACTTGTCACTGGCCTGAAGGAAACCCATTTGACAAGAAGGGTTGAGAATGGTGAGGGCAGGTGGCTTGGCAAGGGCCAGCAAGCCGAGAACTGAGGGGCACGGCCAGAAGTCAAGGCTGGGCTCTCACCTGGGGGGATTTAGCAATGCAAGGGTGAAGGTCAGGTCTGAAGATGGTCATAAAGGTCAGCCACAGTCCAGTGAGCTCCCAGCAAGTCCACAGCAATGAGGCAAATGTGAGGTGAAGGTGGGGGGTCAGTCTGTGTGGCAGGCTTATGGTCAGGGAAGTACCAGAGTGGGCACTGACACATCTACAATGGCAGGACCCCCAGCATGAAGGCAGCTTTCCAAGGAAGGAGAGGGGAATCCCTGTGCTGAGGCTTTCTTGCACATCCCCCAGCATGTATCAGCTCAGCACATTATCAGCCATCCAGCCCTGGGAGCATGCAGACAAAACCCCGGCAAGGGGGAAGAAAGCACTTGGGGTCCTGCTGTACCATTAAAGTTATGGATGGCACTGTGTACTCAGTTTGAACCATGCATGACATATTCAAGAGATGGCATGCTGATGTTCTGTGGAGCAGGAAGCTTTCTGTTGTGAAGGCTGTGCATGACAGATAACCCTAGAGGTGATTTTCAGCAAGTAAATCTCAAGCAATTCATAAACCGATTACAAGAAAATAATCAAAGGTAAAAGATACTTCATAATGCATCCAATAATTTGTTATCAATTTCTCTCCTGCTTTAGCAAATTAATAAACAGATGAATATTAGGACTTCAGCAAGGACCTGGGGCACATGCCTGATTTTAATGCCATTGAAATTGCTTTGATGCCTAAAATTAGATGTACTAGTATACCTTTCTTTATTGATACCCTGTTTAGTGAACTTGAGGGTAAAAAATGTTCACAGTTGAAAGCATTAGTGGTTGTACCTTCAAGATTGTCTTATTATTTAGTTATGTGTCTTCCTAAGTATCAAGCACAATACCTTTGTGTTATTTTGGATAATTTCCCACCAGTATATACTTTCCAGCTTAGTTGGAACACCTGACTAGCTGTGATGCCTGTACAGATAGCTTATTGGAGATGTTCTAAACTTCTGCAGTTTTTTTACACTGATTTCTCAGTGTCATCTATTATGTGATGTCATGTGATCTTATAATTAAAAAATAAATAAAAGAGGAGCAACAACTCTAGGAATAAATGAGAAGGTCTGGGAAGAAAGGTTCCAACTAGACTAACTCTTTAAATAGTGGACTGGGCTTTTTATCTAGCCTTTGATCTCCTGAGCACACAGTCTTGTGCCTGTGCCTACTGATGTCAATAGGACTAGATACTGACGTACTGGAAATTAAACTCATACTGAAGCTTTATGCTTTTTATTGTATGTACCCTCCTTTATAACCCCATCACCTCCTGGATATGAATGGGAGTTATATGGCGAAGAGAAAGATTAGTCCTCCCACACTAAATTCTGTAGGATTCCTGTTTTTGTTTTGTTTCCAGTTTACACTGAGGTAAGTCAGTAAGTTCTTAATTTACACCACTGTGAATGTAGATTTTTTTTTCATCACAAAAGACGGTTATGATATTATCTCTTTAAAATCAATGCAATTGCACCTGTACAAAACCCGTCTAGTTATAGAGATACTTTCATTTCATTGGGCATTGCCTTTAAAATGGGCTTTTATGATTTATATTAGTTGAGGATCTCCATAGCATTCAAACTGAACCAAAAATTCATTCTCTCTTCTTTATATTTATATTACCCTCCTGATGGTGCATTATTACAGTTTTAGATAAATACGCAAAGTTAGATTATATCATGTTAAGGAATATTATTTTTAATCATTTTATTGAGATTTGAATATCCTTTCAGTATATACAGTGGGTTATCTATGAAAATGAAATATGTTGGCCTTATTTTCAGCAGATGAAACTACTGAATATATTGTTTAAAATAAGAGATTCTGAGATTCATAGCCTAATGATGAGTGGTTTTAGTAAACATTTTCATGGTTGGATTTATTCAGTGAAATTTTTGGGACCTTGACTGTTTTGTTAAGCTTCTATCCATCAGCTATCTTTTCAGTATTTTTTGGCAATTAGTATGATGTTACTTTTTCAGCATTGTTTAGTCAAATTTCTGTATCTGTTCCCTCATTTGAACCACCAAAATTTCCAAATTAAAGAAAACCAAATATTAGAAAAATACATCTGCTTGTTTGACTTTCTCATTAACTGCTTAGCCTATACTCTTATTTTTTTTAATTATCAGGTGTTTAAATCTAGATTTTAGTTTCTTGAACCATAAAAATCCTTGTTAAAATTGGCAGAATTTACTGTCTAAATGGTCATATGCCTGATTTTCACATCATGAACAATGAAGCCCCAAGATAGTAGGATAGCATATTAAATTTACTTGTAGTTCTTCAGGAACAGTCTAACAGATGTTTAAAAATATACTGAGTATAGTAATTTCAATAGCATAGCTAACATTAAGTTACCTGATCATAAAGACAGTCACTTGCCAAGGAGATTTTATTGCAAGAAGTCCTATTCAGAGGGACTATTTATGGCACTAAACTCTAAAGGTGGGTTTTATGCTAATATGGGAGTTGAGTCCCAGCAGCACAACTGAGGGGAAAAAAATCGAAATCAAAAAGTTTCATCTGAAATTTTTCTTTTTTTTTTTTTTTTGAAAAAGCAAAAGAAATGCTGGATAAGCCTCAGAATAATTGGCACCATGGCAATACAGAAATATAATTTTTTGTGTTAAATGAGTTGCATCTCCATTTTTGTAGTCTGAAAATTACTAAGAGACTAAGTATGAGATAGTTATAAATTAACTGCTGTGCTGCAGTTCCCTGTTTCTTTATAGAAGCACCCTGTGAATATCATGATGGCATGCTCTTGGCATCAGAAAGCTTCTGCAGATGGAGTAGGAGAATGCTTTATTACTTGTGATGTAGCATGACATATTCGTCAATGACCTTCTTCTGTAACCCCTCTGTTCTCATCTCCCTTTTTCTTTCTGTTCCAATTACTTTGAGCAGCCTCAAGAAAAAATTACCAAACCAACAAAATGAGTAAGTCCCCTGTGAAGTCATGAAATGTTTGCTCTTAAACAATGTCATTTCATGCTTCTACATCTTAAACTCTGACCATTTTCTCCAGTGGGGAAAATGTCAAGTTTAAGTGTCAATACCACTCATTACTAACTAACCATTAGTATCTGAGTGAGAAGTAGTTACTAATACATTCCAACTCAATTTGCAGTGTGTGTTTGGAGAAAGTACCAGAATCATTAGCTTTTCCACTTCTAAGGCATTTTCCATGAAAAAAAAAAAATATATATATTTTTTCTAGTTATACATCTTGAAAAAGATTGCAATGTCATTACCGTTAAGTTTGCTGACATATCACTATTTACCAACAGACTGGTGCACCAAGATGGAAGCCTGCCTGACATAACTATGATGAATTTAACTGCCAGCAGTGAAAAGGAAGAGGATAAAATGCTGAAAGAGGCTGGTGAGAAAAGAATGGAAGAGCCAGATGGGGAGGGAGGGAAAGGGAGGGCAGAAAAAGGAAAAGAAGAAGAAGAGAAGGATGACGACAAGGAAGATGATGATGATGAAGACAGTGAGTCAGAGGAAGAAGAAACTACAGGTAAGCTCTGCAGATTAAGAATTTTGCTTTCCTCAGCCTTAAGTAACAGTGGTAGCAGATGGCTCATTCTTGGCCATCTCTGCTCACTTCAATTATCACATTTTTCTTCTAATTTTACATAGGGTCTTTGCCAAAGCAGCCTGAACTGAGCAGATGGCTACTTGTCAATTATTCAACAGGCTGCAGGTTTTTCTAAGGAAAATCATACTATTTCTGTAGGATGCTAGGAGAATGAAAACAACAACAGCAACCAAAACCTTTTTTTAAAGAGTGATTTTTTCTCGGTATTCTGGGTTGGGTTAATACCCCAAACCTTGCAAACACCTTTAGAGTGAAATCTCTTTAAGATAAAAAAAATACACATACATTTTTAATCTCTGATACTTTATGCTTTCAAGGCATTTGAATTCAGAAGTTCGAAATGGCTTTACTTCATTATTCATGTGCACATTAGTGTCATATTTTTCACTTCTGAATATGGAATGTGTAATTGATGCCAGATGAACATAAAAATGCTTAAGGGCAGACATGGGTAGTGCTGATGTTGTCATTCTTGATGTTGCTAGTATGAACTCCTAGCTTGAATTATTTCCAAAACTCTGTTAGGAATATGAGCCATGAGTGAAAACCAGGGAGAGGCATTTCAAACACCCAAGGAAACTGTACCGTCCAGAAATAGCCTTACCACAGATTTTGTTGTTTGTGTCAATACTTATAGGACTGTGACCATGGCCATATGTCTGATTTTTATCATTATTTTAATATGTTCATGTGTGCAGACTTTGTTGTACAGTGATGTACAATTTTTCAATGGTGGAATCAGACTGTATCTTATCCTCTGTGCATGTGGTGTTTTGACATGCTAGACAGCGCTCATTAAAAGACCTCCTCTGCCCTGCTCCACTTCACTGGCACTGTCTGGAGATACCTTGCATGGTGGTAATGCTACAAATTGAAATAAATGCAATGAAAAAATGAGAGAGGACATCTATAATTCTAATTCTCTAAATACTTAAATACACTCATCATGCTCATAAAATCACACATGTAGGATTAGAGTTCTCTTGCTAGCTTAATTTGTCAAGTTTAATTACATAATCATGCACGTACATCACTCGGTGTTTATATTAGAATTTTCTAAGTTGTGCTTGGGGAAAAGGACAGAAAAAAAAAAAAAAAGTATAATTTGGAATTTTCATGTCAGGTATTTTTAAAATCAGCTTTTTTTCCACAAGTTTGCATGTGTTTTCTCACATAAATATGTGCAGAGTAACCATCTTGGTTTGCTTTATAAGCAAAATAATTGGATGACTTGAAATAATTGCATACACAAGCTGGTAACTCTTTAATGTTTTTACCAGATTAAACAGTGACATGTTTTGGTCCCATTTTGAAATGTTTCCATCTCTGTTATTAGCTGTAAAAGTGTTCTCACAGTATGCAAAATCCTTCCTAATCTCCAAAATGCTTCTGAAACCTCTAGTACAGTGTGAAGTCGTTATATGTAGGAGACTGATGGAACAGTTTTCTAGCCAGTCCATAAGCAAAGAGAACACTGTTCAGTATATGTATTACTACATATTCATATGTAATAGACATTTCTTGTTTCCACATGTTTGGTCATCGGGGTATTATTTGGGAGGATGGCTTTTGTAGTAAAACATTGTCTGTGAAGGGATACATTCACCCAGTTTCAGGATCTCAACTTGCTAGAGCTCCCTTTTCAACTGAGAGAAATATTCAACTAGACTGCAATTTACCTTACCTGTTTTAGATATCTATCTTGGGATGCCACAAATCACACACTGGGAAGGTGTGCTTTCTCAAGGCAGTTTAGTTGACTGACATACAGCAGCTATAATATAGTTGTCTAAAGCCATGTGACAAGAACACTTGCCATAGTGTGCCTGAATTTCTCCCAGGCTGGCTGAAAAGCTTTCTGAATAATATTCTGTGCTTTCTGAAAACAGGCTGTGTCTGTATCTTCCAAATGTTAGATAAAATCCTATTCTTTCTGACCTGGACAAGGGCCAGGTCTGGAGAGTCCTAGAGCTAGTCACTTTGTGGTAATCCCTAAGCTTATGTCCAAAGACACTGGCAGAAAATGGGGCCCAAGCAGGGCTTTGCTACAGAGAAATAAAAGCAGAATTGGCAAGGGAAGCCACCACCAGCACTTGGTAGTGGGGAAGGCTTTCAGTGAATGTGGGTCAGAAGGGAAAACACCATAGCTGAATGGACCTCAACCATGTTTTATCTTAGCTAACAAATGAACCATACCTTTTACCTCCTTCATGTCTTACTCTAAGGCCTAGAAGAGCAGAAGTAGAAAGCTCGTTGTTCCCTGATGAAGCATTCCTTTTCATAAAGACCTTCTGTTTTTCTCCTCCCAATGGTTCTGCTTGGACATCTCTGCAGACCTAAGGAACAAGTGGCATCTGGTGATTGATCGCCTTACAGTGCTGTTTTTGAAATTCCTGGAGTATTTTCATAAGATGCAAGTCTTTGTGTGGTGGCTTTTGGAGTTGCACATCATCAAAATTGTCTCCTCTTACATCATCTGGGTCACAGTGAAAGAGGCAAGTAAACGCTTGCTGTCAAAATCTTAACCTTGGTGGAGGCTTGGGAGCTGCACAGTGGTACACCTGGTTGTAGGGAGATACCTTCCTTATGTCAGACCTCACTAAAGCTGTGGCATTCAGCTGGGCTTGTCAGCTGCTGGGGACCTGCCTTGAAATTGTCTCTCACAATGATATTGTTCCCGCTCAGATATTCTTATTCCTTCCCCTTTTTTTCCTAAATATTAAGGTTCAGTTAGTCTAGTAATCTGGACTCATGAGAAACATCTCCTTCCCTACACACTAGTAGTGTAAGGATGGAGAGTGTAGAAGAGGACTAGGAAGAAACACATAGGAAAATTACTTAAACTGGACCTGAAGAAACAGGAATATGGAACTGCATTTTTAAAAAAGGTGAGGACCACCATTAGCTGTGCCTTTGCTGTGGGCAGTGTAAGTTCTCCACCTGACATAGCCATTCCTTGAACAGTGTTGTAGGACCAGAGTCCTTAAACAGCAAAATAAAAATCCCTTTTCTCACAACTATGAGCAAAAAAGAGCTCAAGAAGATGAAAGCAAGTTCCACATACGCATGACTCTGTATCATCTTTTCTTTGTTTCATGTGTACTTAAGCAACAGAATCAACATTTGATTTCTTGTATTTGGCATCTGTTGTTTCTAGGGTGGATATGCAGTGTTGAGGGTCTAAGAGTATTCACACTATGTAGGAGATAACATTCTTGCGAAAATATTAAGTTTTCCATTCCTCACTTACCACTTTGTGTGTGCTATTGTGAATAGTGCTGTACATGTATTTTTTAAGTATTTTTCTGTTTTTCTGTGTCCCTTTGTTTTGAGTGATTTTTATTTTTTAATTATTATGGAACAGGTCAAACTTTCTCAGTTCTCTTGTTACTACATGTAATTTCTCTCCATCCTGTTTTTGTGTTTTCAGGTGTCTCTGTTTAACTTTGTGTTTTTAATTGCCTGGGCTCTTGCTTTGCCATATGCTCAGTTTCGCCCACTGGCATCAAGTATCTGCACTGTTTGGACATGTGTGATTATTGTCTGCAAAATGTTGTACCAGCTCACATCTATTGATCCCAGCACTTTTTCCAGTAACTGTACATTGGTGAGTATAGATGTACATTAAAAGGGTTTGGCTGCTGCTTTCGTAAATGAAGAGCAAAAAGAAGCATACTAAGTATTGAAAATTACAATTCACCTGATGTATTATTGTCAATTATCATTCCAACCCCAAGCAGCCTTAAATAATTATTGTTTTTATATAAATCATTGCATTTTCTTTTTAGCCTGGAGAGAATGAAACAAAGGTTGATATAGAAGAACTCAAAACCTCAATCCTCTACAGTGGTCCAGTTGATCCTGCAGAGTGGGTTGGATTGAGGAAGTCTTATCCCCTGCTTGTGTACTTAAGGGTAACTTCTTTAACTATCTGTATTGAAATATTTTCTTATTTGTGATGAATTCAGTAATGTCTTTGAAATATATAGCACACAAAAAATAATGGAAGCTGTTTAAAATAGGGAAGTACAGAAGTACAGAGGGAAAGAAACAGCAGAAGGCCATATCTGTTACGTAGGTCATTTCCAGATGGGGTTCAGTACCAATTAAGACAATCTGCATGCAGAAGGATCACTTTCTGACTCTACTGTCTGTTAACAACACTCTAAGAAATGTGGTATTTAAGAGCTCTAAGTAATGAAAAGGTATATGGCTTTCAGGTATCACAGGACTGATGGGTCTACTTGGAGTAATTGCCTTGCATGACAGTATATGCTATACATGTAAGCAGTTAATTTTTATAAGTGCTTATTCCTTAGTCTCAGTTTAGAAAATGAAATAAGCTAAGTTAATAATTCATTCAGACACTAGTAAATTGATATCTTTTGTTTTTCTTCTTGTTTTCGATTGATGCCTGTGAACAATATTGTATTATTCCTATCTTGATTAAAAAACCCTACTTACAATAAATTTATCAATTCCCAGGGAAAACCTTGCACACTTCTATGTAATTTAAGGAATCTCCAAATTTTGTATACACAAAATTTAAAGCAGTCAGAAATCTATTAACTAATTAATAGCAGTCTTTGATCTAACAGCTGATTTATTCCTCTTTTTTTTTTTTTTTTTTTTCCCTGAGAGTTTGCCTCTCTGTACTTTGTTTGTGCAGTCAATTTGTTAGGTGCCTCTGCCTTCACCAAATGTGCCACTGCCTCTCACTCCCTTAGACATGCATCTCTGTCAGTTAAGAATATATGTGGGGAGGTGCAATGGCTGACGTGAGTTCTGCATGGAGGGTGAAGTTGCCAAGTGGCAACTCTCCCAACAGCAGTGAGCAGCCCAGGGACAACAAACAGAAATAACTTATTGTAAAAATAAATAAACTAATTAAAAACATTACTGTCCCAAATATTTCTTGTGAATAGAAATCCAGAGATTGCCTCTTCATCTTCATTTGTGGTTTCCTTGAGGAACTTTCTTCAGGTTTTAACCAACTTTTGGAGTTGGTTAATATTTCTCTTTAATTGAGCTGAAAACAGGTCTCCCTCCTGAGAGAGAAAACTCATCTCAGAGAAGCTAATGACTTTATTTCAGTCAGGCTGGCACTGGGACAGAAAGAGCCTTGCCTGAATGAAGACTGACAGATAGACTTATCATTGTTCATTTGAAAGAGTATCCAGGGTATATTTGCAGTACTGAAGGTCCTTGTGGTTTTAGGAAGTTAGTACTTGCCAGCTGAACCCCTGCAGCTGACTTTGTAGATGGTTGTATCCTCTATCTCCTCCAAAGCAAGCATGATATCTTAAGGGAAGCCATGAAACGTGAGAGGGAAAATAGTTGGGTCAATGCATTTTCAATTCCTTTCTACAACTAGTGTTCATTACAGTATTCTTAAAGAAATGTCTTATCTTCCAAATCTCAGTACAAAGTCCAGTAAGTGGTAGGAACCTCACTTTATTTCAATGTTAGTAGCTAAGAATAAGTTCCACTACATCCTGGAGTGTGGGAGCTCTCAAAGTTAATATCCATTTTAGCATTCATTGGTTGATGTTTATCAGAAAGTTTTATAGCTTTTTGTGGTTTTGTTTTTATTTAGTATTCTTCTGATTGTATCTCCTGTAGAACAACTTACTGATGCTGGCTATTCTGGCTTTTGAAGTTACAATTTACCGTCATCAAGAGTACTACAGATGTCGAAATAACCTTACTGTACCTGTGACTAAAACCATTTTCCACGATATTACAAGAGCACATCTGGATGATGGACTGGTAAACTGTGTCAAGTATTTCATAAACTACTTCTTCTACAAGTTTGGTTTGGAGGTAAATTGTAATATATTAATTTTCTTTAGACTGTTATTCCAAACGTTTTGGTTGTGTTATTTTTGGATACTAGCTTGAATTATGTTTGACAGTAGGATGCTTCTTAGTAATAACTTATGTCACATCAACAGTTACTCTCTGCTAGTAGTGGTTTTCAGTTTGATTTTATTTTTATGTCGTATTTGTTTTCTCTTTCTACTTGTTTTTCATTGACCTAGCCTTGACTGGTCATGTCTTAACTCACGAAAAGGTATGACAGGTGGGGCAAGGGACAGAAATGAAGAATACCCTCATATGAATGAACACACAGGGAACCAGGAACTGCAGGAACAGAAGGAAGAAGGAGCTGGCAGGCCATTGTCTACATTTAATAATTTCTGGACTTCTTTTACCTCTGGCTGCACAAACACATCCTTCTTTTTTATGCTTGTTGCTATAACTGCTAAAAGTCTACAGGAGCAAGAGCTCCAGCAAAGGTTATTGCCATTTTATGCAACATGTTTAAGACAAATTTCTTTCTCCAAATATCTTTACAGTAGACAAGAAATGCACAAAATGTAAGGAGAGGCAGGTACAAATTTAGTGAAGTGATTTTTTCTGAAGATCCATGACAAATCCTAAATATCTGGTTGTCGTCTTATTTTGTAGAAGATCTGCTTGTCTGCTTTGCCAGCAGCAATAGCCCAGATGGGGCTTAAGTTCAACTAATGTATTCCTTATATCTGGCACCAAAATCCCAGAACTGAAACTACCTTGAAGGCAAACTGTGCTGAACAGGCACCTCAAAAACAAAAAAATAAAAAAGAATTGCTCTAATTCAGTTTTCCCAGCTCCTCTGCTTGTCTATAGACACACAAAATGTACTGTCAAAATTGTTTGTAGAACAAATAAACTGTTGTTTGGTTTTTTTGTTGTTGTTTGTTTTGTTTTGTTTTTCAAAATGTTTAATGGCTATCTACAAAAAGTAACTGCTAAACTAATGCACCCCAAATCTAGTTAGAAGGATGTTCTTGACCTATGCATTAAAGACTACTGCCCTTTGGTCTTGATAAACAGAATAAACTGCTTATGGCCAGCCTGAGAGTTAAGAATGAAAGAAAGTTAAAATTAATCAGCAAGTTGTTTCCTTCAGGAAATAAATTTGACCTCATCTTAATCTGAGGAAAGAGGAGATCAAAATAGTGAAGTACATTGGATAAGTGATTCAATATGAATTATTCACCATGTTTGAAAACATGCTTCGTGGCACTGAGTGAAGGATGTACTTTAAGTGGAGCCAGAGAACAGAAATGGTCTGGGATAAAGAGCCTTAAAAGGAATGGAGAACTAAAGTTGCCTTACAGCAATTGACTGGATTTGTCTATAGCCAACAGAAGTTATATTGTCTAAATCCCTTTTCTTTTCGTCTGGTTCCCACATGAGGATACACTTTAGTTGTTGTTATTCTTAATGGTTCCTTTTCTTTCTCACATCTGTAAGTGCTATCAAAATATATGGCTGTGTAATATGTGCTTTGCTTGGCAACAATTAAACATTTCACTTATAGGCTACTGTGAGAATGCTCTTTGCATTTCATATCTCTAGATATCACACAATGGAAACCCACTTTAGTGCTGTATTCTTGTAGCTGACACTCATAGAAGAGTATTGAAAATCTGGGCAGTTGGGGTGTGGTGGGATAAGTTGTTGGTGGACAGATACAAACTCTTTTAGCATGTTGGTTGGCAAAGGATACCTGCAGTCAGCCCCAGCATGTGTCCAAGCATTCTGTCAAAATCCCCAGAATAGTTTATCTGCTAAATTGAATTGCTAAATTGATTAGCCATCAGGTTGCAAATGTTCCTTATTTTTCTTTTCTTCCTTCACAGACCTGTTTTCTTCTATCGGTTAATGTAATTGGTCAACGAATGGATTTTTATGCAATGATTCATGCCTTCTGGTTGATTGCTGTATTGTATCGACGTAGAAGAAAAGCCATTGCAGAAATCTGGCCAAAGTATTGCTGTTTTCTGGCATGCATCATTACATTCCAGTACTTCCTTTGTATTGGCATTCCACCTGCTCCTTGTAAAGGTAAGTACGCTTACCTTTTATGGACAATTACTGTTGCTTGCTTTTACAGAAAAGTGCTGGGAAATTGATAAGTATTCACAACTATTCAGAAGAAAAGGGTGAAGTAATTGTTGTAAAGTACTGATTGCATTTCTACATGCTTCTGTCATATAGACTATCCATGGAGAAGTGGTAATGCCAACTTCAACTCAAACATCATAAAGTGGTTATACTTTCCAGACTTCATTGTGAGACCAAACCCTGTCTTCCTTGTCTGTAAGTATTTTAGCACATAGCTGAGAAGTGTTTACGTGTCTTTTGCTTAAAACATCTGCACAGTGTAATTTGAAGCCAGGCTTTTATTTACTCTCCAGCAGCAAGCTGACATATTCTGTGGGAAATTGAATACGAAGTGTGGCTTTGTGTGTAGCAGAAAAATTCAACAAATTAGTTATTTCTTCATCTGTTTTTCAATATCCTATTTTTAATAAAGAAGTATCAAAAAGTTCTAATTTCTTTTTTCAGTAAAAATCATAGAAGATGACAGGTAAAAAATCAAATACATTAATAAATGTCAAATCACTGTTAAATGCATTGAAAATCAGTCTTGGATAATCAAAGCATGGGAAAACTACATTATAGCATGGTAATTATATTATAGCATATCACCACCACTCCCTACACCTCAGTTAATGACGGAATTTTTCCTTGCAACCACTGCTTTCTCCTAGATGATTTCATGTTGCTGCTGTGTGCATCTTTACAAAGGCAAACGTTTGAGGATGAAAATAAAGCTGCTGTACGAATCATGGCTGGAGACAATGTGGAAATTTGTATGAATCTTGAGGCAGCATCTTTCAGCCAGCATAATCCTGTTCCTGACTTCATTTACTGCCGGTAAAAACTGAATCTTAAACACTTGGAAAATACAATGCTTCATTTTTGTGAAGTTCTCTAGTGTGAAAGTAACTCTCACAGCTACCAATTTTACTTGAAATTTATACACATATGTGTTCCCAACTCATAACATGCCTTTTACTGCTTTATGAGACGTAAGACAGCTTCTGAGTAATCAGCTTCTGCTTTAGAAAAAGGCAGGTGGAAACAGTCTCAAGAGCCTTCCTAACACTGCTGATTGGTCTAAGTGCTCCCCAAAGAGATGTTCAGTGATAAATTTGCCTGAAAGCGCATATTCCCTCCATGAATGCCCTGTGAGACAGTGTTTGTGGTCGATTTCAGCACTCCTGTGGCTTCCCCAAAAAACACATACATATTAGCAAGAACCAATTGTTGTCTGAACTTGCCCATGTATGTGCTTAATTACACTAAGTCATCACTCATGTCTTGCGGAGATGTCTACGAGCAAAATGATACACTAAAATAGGAAAATGTCCTTTGTGCTATTTCATCTAAGTAGTAAAAAAAATTAAAAGTGACTTTAAAAAGGCAAGTGGCTTGACTTTCTGTTCCTCAGCATTGTATGTAATGTTATTTAAAAAGGTGAATAATATGAAGGGAGTGTGGGGGGGTGAAGAGCCTGAGAGAGTCTCTTATCCCCAGGCTTCAAACAGTGGAGGCATTCCGATGTGATCACTTCACAGATTAGCTCAGCGCTTCTGAGTTGTGCTGGGCATAATATTAATTGAAGGTCTCTCTGACAGGTTGATGCAGTGTTACAGGAATAAATGGGAGGAATAAGATCTGTTAGCTACTGCTTTGTTTAGACTAGGTGTTTGTTTTGAAATGTATGTTAACAGATGTGTGAGTGTGAAAGGAATAACAAAATTTGAAATAATGTCTAGTGAAGTCTCCCTTACGCTTATAAATTTGTATTTCTGTTACCAGAGAAGTGCTATCACCAAAATCCCTTCTCAAGATCTTAAGATGATACTGCTGTTTCTCTTAGAAATGATGGCCAAATGTGTTTTGAAATAACTTTAAAGAGGAGACAATGGAAGTACTTTCAGTTGACTCAACTTATCCAGAGATTTATAGTCACTTCTGGGTGTAGGGTAAAAAGTTCTCCCTCTTGAGTATTTCCAGCCTCCACAGTGGACCCCATGCTCTAGACCCACTAACATAAACGGAGTGAGAGAAGTCATAACCTCTTTTCAAAATACGCCATCAAGTGGGGATGTTTTCCAAGAGACATCTGCCAAATAGAGCTTGGTCATAAGATCTCTTCAAAATACTCCATCAAGATGGGATGCTTTCCAAGAGACATCTGCCAAATAGGGTTTGCTCAAGAGGAATGAGTAGGGGGATTGGCTGAGTTATTCTTATTGCCACTGTGGTGGTGTCCACAAAACAAAAGCTATTTCAGCAGTTGCATCAGACACTCTGATATGCTTGGTCTCCTTGGTCCCTTGGTCACTGGCAAAGACCCTTGCTGATAATGTGATTTCTCAAAGAAAGAAGAGATAGATCTTTTTTTCCCATCTTAATCTAGGAAAAAAAAAAAAAGTTGTGAAAAAAAGAATCATTATCAGTGACACCATATCTGGAGGCTATCTTCAGAAGGGAAAGGGGGTCAAGAAAATGACTGTTTTTTAAACAGTGTAGTTTGGCATCTTTTCAAAGTTCCCTGGCATCTGATAGGTATTTCTAGTCATCTGTAGAAGATATTCCCAAATGGCCAAGCATGAAAAGTTTGAAGCACAAAGGATGTTCTTTGAAGATTTTGGATGGGAATCAGAGTTAGATTTATAATGGAAGGCAAAGTCCAAGGTGAATTGGCCTGCTGCCTCTCCACAATCCTTTAGGTTAAGTTCTGTCTTTTGATTCATTTGCATGGCATGCCTCAGCTTGAAGCCATTGGTGGCTTTATATGTATTGAAACACACTAATTAGCATGTGTTGAGAAAATAGACTGTGTATACATGATACACATATGTATTATGCAGCCATTTAATTGGGAATTTGCACCTTGTGTCTAGAAGTGATATTGTTGGTGGAAAATAACCAAATCAACAACAACAACAACAAAGAATTCATAGTGGTGAGCTGTACAGATAACCCATGATCACTCTATGCTTGTTTCAGATAAATACAGAAATCTGTGTGACTGTTTCCTGTGATAGCTTTATGTTGTGTGAATAGAATGAAAAGAACAAGGTGGGGAAAGAAACAGAACAGGGACATTTTTGTTGAAAATTCCATCAAATGAATAGAGAACACATTTCAGGAACAGAGGAAATTCCTGTTTATGATATCCTTTTTGTAGATGCCGGGGTAGGTATGCTATAAAGTTTTTTCTTCTGAATTTGAAGTGTAAGCTTCCTGGAACTGTAATGGGAACATACTTGTAGAATGTGTAGACAGGTATAAACAGACCTTCCTTTAGTATGATCTGCATAATAGATCTTCTCTGCCTGATGGGATCTTTCCTTTAGTGTCCCATTCAATGCCTTCATTACAATGCGGATTTTTCCCAGGCTTTAAATGGTGTTATTTTCAAGTGATCGCACTGTCCAATGCCTAATTTGCCTCAAAGAAGTGACAGAGAATGGCTGGACAGTCTCTTAAGATGACTTTGAATCTTTTATTAGAGATTATAAATCTTTTAAAAGAAGGACTCTCAAGCTCTGGAGAATGGACTGAAGATATACCTCAGAAGAAGATGCATGTATCTGGCCTATATTCAAGACAATTTGGAACTAAAAGGGCTTTATCTAAAAATGTTTCTTTCACGTTGATGGAGACATTTCAGAATGATCTAAATATTTTTTATCAGGGACAGCAACCTTGTTTTAAAGCTTATCCAAGCATGTTAAATGAAAAATGGCATTCATCCAAAAGTCAGTCAGAAAGATCCAGACAGATAAGTGAAGACAACCTGGTTATGAATAAGTTACAAAGCATCAGAAACATAGTGCTTAGTATTCATGTGTTTTCTGAGAAGCCCAATGTGTATTTACTGCTAAGGAAAAGAAGTGGCACTTGAAGACTGAAGCACTCTTCTGATGTGTCTGATTCCTTGAGAAGGTGCCAGTTTGTTCTAATAGACATGGCTAAAAAGCTTCTAACTGCAATATAAACAGTGGCAGGAAAAAATAATGTTTCCAAATGCTTAATTTTCTTCTTTCCGGAGAAATACTTGAGCTCAAAAATGATAAATACAGTCTAAGGAAGAGATTTCCTGAAATTTTCTTGTTTTTCCACCCCCAGATTTCTCAGGGGATATGTGCATAAACCCAAGGGAGAGCAAAACTGAAAGGCTTTGAAACAGAAATAAAAACGAATAATAGAAGTAGGAGCTTTTAAAATGAAACAGAATTTGAAGTGACTTCATGGAGGATAATCCTTTCCCACAGTCTCTAATGCCAGAAAATCCTCATTTCAGTTCTCAAGCAGTTTTCCAATGTTCTCCTAGACATTGACAGGAAAATAATTTGGGATTGCAATCTACTTTTTGCCTCCTGAGAGCAGAAAGAATATTAACAGTCAGTCATTGAACAGTCCCTCCTGGGAACCATCATCAGGTGAGTCAGAGAAATTCTCTCAAAGGCAGCTGTAATACCTTTTTTGGAACTACAGTTCTAACCCAGGTTAGTGAAAAAGGATCTGCAAAACATCATTTTAGGCTTCCCATCATATTTGTATAAAGCAAATAAACATTTCATTGCTAATAAAATGGCCTTAAATAACACAGCTTTGGATTTGTGGATTTTTAAAGAAAATAGAATCATGAAGGAAGGACTTCATTGATAAGAGAATGGGAGTAAGAAAATAACAGTCCTAAGTCTTACAGGATCTATCCACAACACTAAATCCAAAAAAGTCCATTAAAATAATAGAGCTAATTTTCAGAAGTTTTGATGTAGCTATTGGAAAAGGGAAAATCAGTGAACCTGACTTCTGGAGATTGAAATGGAGCTACAGAGAAAGGCTGTGGGAATAGCTGCTTGGTGATAAATTAGCAGTGTTGAGATCAGAAGGGGAAACACTGTGATGTAGGATCCAGGTGCAAAGAATGTAAGGAATAGGAGATAAGGAAGAGGGGAGAGAGAGAAGAAATTGGAAGAACAGAGGTAAAGAGACAGCTAACTATGGAAGAACAGAGGTAAAGAGACAGCTAACTATGTAAACACATAGGAGTAACATGCCTGAAGGAGAGGGAGAGGCTAGTCATCAGAAGAGGGCTGTGGGAAGAGCCCTGGGATTATATAGAGGTAGTGATCCACACTCAAAGCAAAACAGGTAGCTGTTAAGGGACCACAATGAAATGACCCAACAAGAGCTCCTCCAGAATGAAGAAACATTGACCTATGTCAATGTAACAGGACAGTATTGTCTCATCAGTGTGTAAACAGAAAAGTGCGTTCTTTCCCTAAACTTCAAAGTCCTGACTTGAGGGCAACCTGGTCTAATGGGTGGCATCACTGCCTGTGGCAGAGGGGTTGGAACTAGATGATCTTTGAGGTCCCTTCCAGCCCAGGCCATTCTATGATTCTGTGATTATACAATTCTGTGATTCTATGATTATCAGCTGCAGCATCAGTTGGGGGGGGGCCTGCAGGCAAAGGTAGTGATCCACTACTACACTGGACTGGCCACAGCCAAACACATTATTGAGCCTGCTGGGAACACAACTGGGAACACAACTACACCTAGTTCCTACTGCTGGGAACACAACTACACCTAGAGCAATCTTTTTTTGCAACAGGCTGGATTGCATTACAGTTAACAAGTAATTCCTGTGGAAATAAAATACTGAAGTGATCATAAGACTAATAAAGCTTTAGTAAATAAAAGCAGATAATTTGGTACAGACAGCCATCTTTTAAAAAAGTTTTGGTGGATGACAAAAAAGTTGGTACAGACAGCCAAAAAAAAGTTGGTACAGACAGCCAACTTTTAAAAAAGTTTTGGTGGATGGATAGAATGAACTTCGGATTTTCTCTTCCTTGTTTTTGAACAAGATCATAGAATCATAGAATGCCTTGGGGTGGAAGGGACCTTGAAGATCACTTAGTTCCAACTCCCCTGCCATGGGTGGGCATATCTCCCACTTGATCAGGTTGCCCAGGGCCTTGTCTAACCTGATCTTTAACACCTCCAAGGATGGGGCATCCACAACCTCTCTGGGCAACCTATTGTAGTGCCTCACCACTCCAGAGTAAAGAATTTCCTCCTAACCTCTAATCTAAATCTCCCCTCTTTTAGTTTAAAACCTTCTCCTTTGTCCTCTTGTTATCTGATCTAGCAAAGAGTTGTTCTCCATCTTTTTTATAAGACCACTTAAAGTACTGAAAAGCTGCAATGAGGTTGCCCCAGAGCCTTCTCTTCTTCAGGCTGAACAGTCCCAGCTCTCTCATCCTTTCTTCATAGGAGAGGTGCTTCAGCCCCTTTATCATCCTTGTGGCCCTCTGGACGCCGTCTAACAGCCCTACATCCATCTTGTGCTGGGGGCTCCAGACCTGGACACAGGACTCAAGATGAGGCCTCATGAGGTCAGAGCAGAGGGGCACAATCACTTTCCTTGCCCTGTTGGCCACTCTTCTGTTGATGCAGATGAGGATGCAGTTGGCCTTCTGGCACACTGCTGGCTCATGTTGTGCTTTTCATCCACCAGAACCCCCAAGTCCTTCTCTGCAGAGCTGGTCTCGGTGAGTTCTTCTCTCAGTCTCTGCTCATGTCTGGGATTGCCGCAACCCAGGTGCAGCACCTGGCACTTGGACTTGTTGAACCTCATTAGGTTCATGTGGGCCCACTTCTCCAGCCAATCCAGGTCCCTTTGGATGGAATCCATTCCATCTGTTGTATCAACTGCACCCCTCAGCTTGGTGTCATCTACAAACGTGCTGAGGGTGCACTTGATCCCACTGTCAGTGTCATTTATAAAGACATTAAATAGCACCGGTCCCAGGACAAACTCCTGAGGGACACCACTCGTCACCAAGCCTCCACTTGGACATAAAGCCATCAATCACCACTCTCTGGGTGTGACCTTCACATCCACTGAATGGTCCACCCATCAAAACCATATCTCCCCTGTTTGGAGACCAGGACGTCATGTGGGACTGTGCCAAAGGCCTTAGAGAAGTCCAGGTAGATGACATCAGTTGGTCTTCCTTTGTTAACTGATGCAGTCACTAGAGTGACAGAGTCATCTAGAATATAAGTGAATTCTGCTAATGACACTGTTGGCCAATTAGTATTTCTCATATTTTGTTTGTCTTTCAAGATTCTTCTGCATATTTTCTAATTCAGAAGTTATTGTGCTATCAAAAGCCATGCTCTGATGTTCTTGGTACTCTGGTATAGTGGCTAATCTCCCCCTGAAGTGTAAATGTATTCCTGGCTTCCATCTGCACACTCCTGCTTTTACTGTTGTTTCACCCTTGAATTCATCACACCAGCAATGAGTTGTTTCATAGGCTGTATAGTCATTAATTAGTCCTTCCTTCTGTCTCCCACAAAATGAGTTTAAATACACTTGCTTCTTTAAATAAATTTAAAGAGCTAGAGCCAAAGACAGCAGTACACAGCTGAGGGGATGAAGGGGAGTGGGACTGTTCCCTTAGGATTCAGCTGTCTCACAGATTTTCTAGGTGTGTTCAAATGCCACATCCTGAGGGTGGCCTCTCCTCTATGACACTGGAAGTGTATTTAAAAACTGCTTAGAAAATGAGGTTTGGAAGATTTACACAGCATTAAAGTAATGATCTTTGCGGTCTACGGCGAATGCGTAAAATTACAGTATATGCTATCCAAGATTAAAAATTTTCTGATGTGAAAAAGTTTAAAAAAAAAAAAAAAGTTAAGGCTCCTGACTGACTCTGTGTTTGTGCAGGGTCTTCTTAGCTGTTGGGGTAATCTTGTACTTCAGTCTCTCACTGTTGCATTATAATCTCCAGAGCAAGGAACTGAAACTCTTCATTTCCTAACTTTCTGATTTTGGAAGATTTGCATCTAAGAATGCATCATACAGCTTGAGAGGCAATATGCTGAGAACCGCCTCCCATCTCCAAAACATATCTTTATTACTTCTCTTCTGCCCCCCATACCCAAAACATATCTTTATTCCTTCTCTTAAAGCATTTGATCTACCTATGTTATTGTAAATATTTAAGGAAAATTAAAACGATGTTTGGAAAATGACTCCGCACTATAACAGAAAAATACAGGCATCTGGGGGTATTACAATAGAAAGAAATATAATTTGGGGAATATTTTCATGTATGTGAGATTATTCAGGTACATGAGTTCAGGTATTTGAGGTTCTGCCCACTGCTCTCTGTGCAGCATCAGTTGGCATTGTTCTTGGGCCAGCACAGATGTATCTGAGATAGTCAGTTATGTCCATAATGTAGGTATACCCTGAATGACTTTTTCAAACACCATTTTTGTAAGAAGACAACCTGAACGTGGAATCTTTCATGTGGTTGGTCTTGCTTGTAATTGTGTATTGCTTAAAATGAGAAAGATTTACATCTCTAAGAAATACATCATACAATTGTATTGTTTCCTGCCTTGTGAGAATCTTTCCTTTTCATCCTGTTTTGTTTTGGTGTACTGATGTCTAACGCTATTACGTTTAATGTATATTTTGAAAACGAGAAGAGCAGTTGTATTTAGTATTTTAGATGACTGCTAAGAATGTAATGGACTATCAACATTATAGTGAAAAAACAAACAAACAAAAAAAAAACACTAAATTATTGCATTCCTTTTTATATTCTCTCTAATTTCTGTATGTTTTAATCTGAGAGTGGTATTCACTGTTGCACTGTGATTCAACCAAATGACGTGTGAATGTTGGAATATTTGGATCCAGACAAATTCATGTTGTCTTTTCAGAATCAGAATTCATATTTGTTGAAGAGCATTAAAATATTCTTGCATATTTGATCAATTCAGTTTTGTCTGGGACATTTTTCAACAGATGTTGATGTACTTCTTTGGTAGCAAAGGAGAAGATTTCTGAAATACTGCAATTGTTAAAATGGTTTCAGGAAGGTGATTTCTTCCTAGCCATCCATCACATAAGTATTATTAACGAAACACCAAATATTAAGATTCTGTTGTTGTTGTTGTTGTTGTTTTTTCCTAGAGAAAAACAGTGAGAGCACCATTTTGAGTGAATTTTGAGTTCCTGAAGATCTGTTCAACTGTTATCTTCTGTGTCTTTATTTTCCTAGTGTGTATAGATTATTTGATAATGTTTTATCACCCCAAACCCAGCAGCATTTCTGAAGCCATGAAATTTTTAGCCTTCACAGGCATTAGTTGATAAATTTCTTTAACGTTTGTGGGAAATAAACACAGAGGAGCTTTCTCATTACCTTTCATTAAATGCCTCTCCAGTTAGCTTCGGCAAGCTAAATGTATAATACATACATATAAATGTAGGACTATAAATACACACACCCAGAAACTTCTGAGCCTGAGAACATCAAGCAGCATGGGCCTTTTTATGTGGCTTCATCCACTGCATTTAGCTCATTTACTCCTTACATGGTTTGGCTTAGGTATATGTGTACTCCCATCGTGCTGTCTCCCTGCCTGGTTTCCTGACAAATCCAGTTTCACAGCCTTGGTGAACAGACCCTGAAAACATAGTACATCTGGAATCAAAACACTAAATGGGTGGAAAACAAGAATTTGTTGGGTTTGCAGTGTTTAACTATATGTAGTATTTGATATTGCCTTTGGCAGATATTCTTATTTGAAAGCTCACTGAGTCAATATTAAGTCAAGATTTTGATGAATCTGAAAAAAAATACTAAATTGTTTCTCACTCTTTCCCATTGTGGGCCAGGCTGATTTCAGATAGTTCCGTCTTGCAGCTTCCTGGCAAACATCTCAGTAAATTCTAGCACATTTATATTCTGTAGGAGCTTTTTTACTCCTCAAAACTTTTTCAGTTGATCTCCACTGGAGAAAGGTATTTTTAGCAGCTGTCTTTGAAAGGTAGGCTTTAACCAGGCTGAATTCCCTAGAATTTATAAATACAGAACTGTTTGCAGTGAAGTACTGTAGCTGGCTTTTGAAGATAGATTTGCTTTAGTACTACCCACACTTCTTAAAGGATTATTTTAGATAGCTTTTAAATTGCAGAAGTGGCATTGACAGGTAATATCACTCTATCATTAAGTTTGGTGAGAATATATTTTTCCCCCTTTTATGATACAAGGCTTGATCCTGTGTGGTGCAAGGTGCCCTGACTGGGTGCATGCAGCAAGGTGCTTATGCACATGAATGAGCTAGAATTGAGTATATGAGCCAGCCAGATCCACTGACCTTGGCATTAATCCTATGCATATGCCCAAATGCTGACGTGGGGTGCGAATGCTCTGCTGTCTGTTTGTAGCTACAAGTAGCGACCAGTCGCATAAATAGTGGAAAGTTATCATTGTCCTCAAGAAATGGTAATTTTTTCTCCTTCTTTTACTTCCAGGTCCTACTTAGACATGTATAAGGTGATAATATTTAGTTACCTCTTCTGGTTTGTGCTTACTATAATCTTCATAACGGGAACCACAAGGATCAGCATATTCTGTATGGGCTACTTAGTAGCCTGCTTTTATTTCCTTCTCTTTGGTGGAGATTTGCTGCTGAAACCCATCAGGAGTATTCTGCGTTACTGGGACTGGCTGATTGCGTACAATGTTTTTGTGATCACCATGAAGAACATCCTCTCAGTAAGTAGCTGCTGCATTTCTGCTGCCCTGAGCACTTTTGTGGCTTCATTGGAATTATGCATAGTGCACTGAATGGTCATTAGAAATCCTTTTCAGGACCACAGCCTTTTGCTAGTGCAAAGCAGGCTCCATTTTAAAGCAGAAACTGCAAGTGCATATCCAGAGAATGCTAATGCATATACATTATAGGAAAATGTGCATACTTGTTTCAGTCTGGCTCTGAGAAAGCTCACAAGCTATTTTCAAAGGATCAGATTCTGAATACTTTGTCTTTTTAAGTTGTTCCTTAGAAGTCTGTGAAAGTTTCGGTGGGGTGAGAAATGAGTTAAAAGTGCAAGATCAGTTACACCATCAATAAATAGTGCACATTCAATTAAACCTTTTATTTTAAACTAGAATTTTCAAGCCTAGTACTAGATGTAGTTGTGTGACTACAAAATTACAAGCTGCATTCTGTTTTCCTTTAGAACTATTGTGAGCTTCAGGGGAAAACAGACACATTTTATAATAGAATGTTAAACACTTCTGTGAAGTATTAAAGGTTTTCTTACATTAATTAACCATTTAGAACAGATTCTTGCAGTGGCACTAATAGGTGATTGAGACAAGGCAGTACTTAAAACTTTATGAAAGATAAATTTAGATTTATTCCTGGCAATTGCCTTTTAGCTTTGAACATTTAAGTGCTGGACTGAAAAGAGCAGACATTTTTCTTTTTACATTTATATAAGTCACTGTACTGAAATAAAATTGATTTATGGGTGGTTTGAATTTGCAAACGTTCTAAATGCTCACATATGTGCTTCATTTTATGCTTGGGAATTCAGTGGGGCCATGTGTATGTTAAGTTAAGCTTGTCCGTGTATGTTTGCAAGTTTAACTCAGTGATTTATAAAAGTTGCTTAGCCGTCACACTGCATCACATGCCAGACATATCACTTTCTCTGCAAAAACACAAGCAAAACCTATATACCTGCTATCTCCTGGATAATCAAAAGAACTAATTCTTGCTATGTGATATGTGTTACTGCTAAAGACACTTACATCTAATCTGTTTTACTAATGGGATGCAATTCAGCCAATGACAGTAATAATATTCTCAAGTAATTTAAGGAGATGCAATACTTTTCTTATCTTTATTTCTTCTACGTCTTGTTATATGAAACTGTTCTTTTACTTTACAGATAGGAGCCTGTGGCTACATTGAGTCATTAGTTAAGAATAGTTGCTGGTTGATTCAGGCATTTAGCTTGGCTTGTACAGTTAAAGGCTACCGTATCCGTAAGTATAGCCTGTTTTTCTTTGTAATTTCCTAAAGCTTAAGGAACACCTTCAAAATCTCCTACCATATTTAAAATGTGCCCTCTCTTGACATAATACATAATACCTTGTGCAAATATCTTACATGAGTTCAGTTAATAGAGTTTGGTCATATATGGACTAGCAAGACAAGGTATTGAAAATATTTCCTAGAAAAAAGGGAGATACACAGAGAACTATTAACACCCCCACTCACATACACACAAACTGTGTTTGCTGTAAATGTACAATATGGTGACATGGGAGCTTAACACAGTTTCATGGTATCTGCAGTTCATGTGATAATTGGGTTTATGGTTTTGCCATACAAATTGAGGTCAGTTACTAGCTCACCACCACTGCACAGAGACGGCACCTTTTCTTAGCTGTAAAGTCCCACTCCTTGCTGTGCAGCAGGTCTTGTGTTCAGCTCCTCAAAACCACTTCAACTCACTGAAATTGCAGGAGGCTAATCCAGCGTAAAAGTTGTAATTTTTTTGCAGGCACAATGACCTCAGGTAATTTTTTATGATTATTCTCAAGTTGGTAGTGATAACAGGGTTGGAGTGGGTAGCATGAGTCAATGGAGGCAACAGAAGGGAGGGAGGGAGGAAGGACGTATGGGGAGTGAGACCCTTTACCTCTCAGTGGGCTATAAATTTGGCTCCACTTTGTCCTGGCACCCTGTGCTGACAATTTAAAAATACTTTTTTTTTTTTTTTTTTTGGTGGAATTTAAAACAGAACTACTGTTTGATTTCATTGAAGCTGCAGCAGAGTTCTGAATTCCTATTTCAAAAATCCTCACGTCTGATCCTAATAGATAAGTGGACAATAGAGGTAAAGGAAATACCAAGAATCAAATTCACAAGTTAAATGGTGCCCAGTGGTTCTTGTATTATCCAAAACTTTTGGAGCAGGATCAGAAACTTAGACATGGCTTTCTGATTCCCCAGGGGATGGGCATAGCACGCTTAGAAACAGTTGGAGCTCAAACTTCCAGGTCTGGTATGCTGGCTTGCTTAACAGTAAAGCCAGCTTTGAGTCGGAGTTTCTCCCTTGAGTCCTCTCCATTCTGTAGGGCAGTGTAGACCATTTAGTTTATAGTCTAGCTCCACAAAACCCAGTTTTAATTTTTGAGTATTCCCAAAAGAACTGTCTTTAGAGAATAAAGAAAGAAAGAAAGAAAGGAAGAAATAGCCAACGCCAAAATTTATATGCAGGAGGAATGGGATTTCCTCTCTGTCTTTTTCCTCCTATCCCAAAGGAAGCAGTTTTGTGGTTTCAAGTATTTTTTTTCTCTTCTGCAATGGAAACACCAAGGATTCCTGTGAACTGAGATGTGGAGAGGGAAAAGAAAAATATTAGGTGGTAGTAGTCAATTAAAAAATTATTTTGACAAAAATAACACACTTCCTTTTCATGTTGATATTGTTCTTAGTAGAAAAAAGAGACAGTCATTTTGAGATTAAAAAAAAAATAATAATAAATTTCATTCTAAAATGTGCTGAAATCAAATATTTCAAGTTAACCAAAAATACTTCTTTCCTTAAACTTTATTTTTTTTTTTTTTTTTTTTACCAAGAGCTTATTAGAACAGGGTGAATTTGCTTGAAAATTCTTCAGTTATGATGAATTCTCAGTTTTCATAGGATATCAAATTGTTGGAAGCTTTCCAATTAGCTGTACAAGAAAATATACTTCAGATGGAAGTATATGTCAGTTTTCTTAAGAAAAATGAAATTAAAGTTCCTCAATTCAAGTCAATTTAAAGGCTTTATTTAAAGTCATTTTAAAGGCATTATTTAAGTGATTAAGCATTGCAAAAAATACTTATTTCAGTAGTTCTTATGCTGATGGTTTCTTCTTCCAGCAACCAGCAATGTAGATTGTAAACTGCCTAGTGGAGAAGCAGGAATCATCTGGGACAGTATATGTTTTGCTTTCCTGCTGTTGCAAAGAAGAGTCTTCATGAGTTACTACTTCCTTCACGTGGTTGCAGATATAAAAGCTTCTCAGATCCTAGCATCAAGGTAACATAAAGTTAAAAAAAAATAAATTAAACAGATTATTAGTACTCCCATTACTACTGTACTTGTTTGTTTATGATATGTATTACCAATAAAGTCCTGTTAAATAACATTAATTTAAACAATCCATGCTAAATTAATAATTGCAAATCCAACTCTGACACAGCACACACAAGAAAACAAATTAACGGAGAATCCGATAGAAATTAAACCTACCAAACACCATCTGCTGCTCCCATAGCCTTCATTAAAAGCTGGGAAAGTTGATGTGTGTTGCAGCAGTCTCTCAGCATCAGTATGTATGAGAGCAAATGCCAGAGTTTCTAAGCCTTGGAAAAAAAAAAATATTTTGAGATCAGAGTATGACACAACGTACTTTGAAAACTGCATCTCCAAAAAATGTCACATCAGGAAAAATACAGAAAAATTATGACATCTGGTTCATGAAGACTCCAAGTGTCAATCACTGAACTCCAACCTGGTGTAGCAAGAATTGTTACTCTGAGCCTGTTAGACTTTTCTGCAAGCATCCACTCACAGCTATCACAAGAACAACCATTCTTTGTTTGTTTGTTTAATAAAAAGGCAGGTCTGGAATGAAATTACTACTGATTCCAGTAAGATTTCTAAGGAATTACTTTGTTTACAATTGGATTAAAAGTATTATGGCAATAACACTTTTTTTGGCACTACCCCCCAGAAAAAAAAAAAAAATATATGCACATCAATTTCCATCCATGTTTGAGGGCAAATTTGACTTGCATGTCCTTAAAAGCTGTCTTTTTTTATCTTCCTCTTATTCCCTCTCGAGTGATTCATTTAAAAAAGAGACATGTTGAAATACCCATACTGACCAAAATTCATTGCTGTGAACAGAGCTACCTAAAGATCTATGCCTTAGTCCTATGTTGCCTCTCTCAGATTTTTGCTTTGGGATGAATTTCAGTGCTAATGCCAAAGACTATGGGATACTGCCATTTTGTAGCTTTTTGTGTGTGTGTTGTGTGTGATGTCGAGTTGGACTCAATGATCCTTGTGGGTCCAACTCAGATATTCTATGATTCTATGATTTTATGTTCTCAGTGAATATAACACAAAGCGAAGTCATGAGTGTCAAAATGCCTCCTAAATTGGAAAGTTTCTTCCAGAAGGAAAGAGCAGACTAATTTAAATGACAGTGCACTGGGTTGAAAGAAACATGTTTGGTTTCTACTTTGAACTTTGTGTCTTTTGGTGTCGCACTGAACATACCCAGCTTTCAGTTCTCCAGAAGCAAAAGTGGAGACATACTGGCCTATGTCAGAAGCTTTGTAAAGATAAATGTATTAATGACCAGGAAGTACTGAGACATTACAGGAAGGAGGGTCATATAAACACAGAGATGTTATTAATTTTTTTAGCTGACTGCATGCCTTGCTAAAATCCAAGCTGAGAATTTATTTGGACTATGGAGAAGGTCATATTTGGATTCAGACAATATAGTTTGAGCCTGTCATCCAGTTGAAGTTAATATTGGAAATACAAAGTCCTTACCCTAATAATATTAAATTGTGATTCAAACAATAGTGACAAGGCTCTGGTTTCAGTTTTCAACAGTCTATAAGAATTCAGGGGTGATCGAGCTGCTAAGGAGAACATGTCATCCCTTGTGGTACTTTACCATACTTTTGGATAAAAATGATTGCCAGTGTTGATTGTATTCCTCTGAGGGAAAAAAAAAAAAAAAATGTTATTGTGGTTATCTTGCATATTACATGGAAGGACCAAAAATCTCACGGAAAAGGTGGTGAAAAATTATGTAGGACTAGACTTCTGATGATCTTATTGAATCCTCCGTCCCCACCCCCCCAGAAAAAAAATAATAATAAAAAGAAGATGGATTTGAATCTATTCTATTTCTCTGAGTGAGTCTTTGAAACTCTTTGAGAGCTCCTGAATGAATAGTGAAGAATGGTTTAGACACACAGTCTGTATATACAAATTATTGAGTCAACTGCATATTTCTAATGAAATGGAGTTATAAGTCATTCTTTTGGCACACCAGAAACCTGCTGAAGGATTTGTGCCATCAAATTGAAAGCAAAGTAATGTTCAGAGGGTAAAAGTGAAGCTGAAATGGTCCTGGATAAAGGCAAAAGTCTTGAGGTGGCCTTTGCTCAAAGCTTCCTGGGGACTGAGGTAAAGGGGCAAGATGATTACAATGCTGAAATAAGTATAAAGACCAAATCCTGGAATTGTGCAAGAATTTCTAACTCAGTCTTGAATCCATCCATGTTCTACATTCTTCAGACTGGAAACTTAAATCTCTCATCAGTGGCTAGAGGAACTTTTACGCTGAGTAGGGATCACAGTGTTTGACACAGCTCTTGAAATAATTAACTCTAAGCAGATCAGTATTCTGTATTCATTGATTAGTTCTTTCCAGCCTTGGATTGACTTTGTTTGATTAAACACTATACAGAGAGAACAGAGTTCTCTGATTAGCTGGCATACAGGAAAATTTGGAAACACATACATGTTGCTCTCCTTCTTTCCTTTCTTCCACCTATGTTTCTGCTGCAGGGGTGCTGAGCTTTTCCAGGCTACGATTGTCAAGGCTGTAAAGGCAAGAATTGAAGAGGAAAAAAAATCAATGGATCAACTGAAAAGACAGTATGTATTTATATATACACACGCATACACATTTTGTATACATTTTTCATGGATTCTTGGCATTTATCTAGCACTTTATTTTATAGAAACGTTGATTAGGTTTTTGATGTATGTTTTTGCAACTACAGAAATAGTGCTCTATGCACTTGGAGGTCTTAGGTATTTCAGTATCACACAGTTTTAGGGTCATCTTTTCTAGAAAGACACGTACTGCATAATCTAAACATTCATTTAAAAGCAGAATCACATTTCCAGGACCAAAGGTTGCAAGGTTGACATAAAAAAATCAGTCTGAAATGTATTGATGCATCTACTCCTCAGTGAGCCTGGAATTATAATGGAAACAGATGTTTTATATAAAGAGAGAAGATATGAACATCACTGCTCATTCTGAAGGCTCTTCTAAACCTTAGAAATCTAATGATGACAAGTTAACAAGATCAGCATTTAAGTGTTCCACACTTGAGTATCATAGCAATGTGACCATATAGTCTTCTCTTTATGAGATGGTTTATGATATTACATGCTATATTTTTTATTTTCTGGTAGAGGTCCAGTTCACTTTGTGGTTTTGGTTATCCTATTTTGTGCAGCATGAATGCATGCAATGTGAGGAAACGTGAAAAACAAGTAATCTTTCTTTCTTTCCTTCTTTTTCCTTCTTTTTCTTTCCTCTTTTTCTTTCTTTCCTCTTTCTTTTCCTTCCTGCCTTCCTTCCTGCCTTCCTTCCTGCCTTCCTTCCTTCCTTCCCCTCTCCTTCTTTCTCTTCTGTTTTCTCTCCTTCTTTCTCTTTCTCTCTCCCCTCTTCCTCCCCCTTCTTTCCCCTCTCTCTTTCTCTCTCTCCCTCTCATCTCTCTCATCTCTCTCTCTCTCTCTCTCTCTCGTGTCTTTGTCTTTTTCTCTCTTTCTCTTTCTTTCACTTCTAGTCAAGTAGTTGTGTTGAAATCACTTATAACTGTTGTGTTTGTGTTTTGTGTGTTGTTTTTTTTTTTTTTTTTTTACTGTTGCCTGTCAAAATGTGAAAAACTTAAAAGGCTTAAAAGGCTAGATCATGTTAACTGTTTACAGGGTTGCAAGAAGGAGAAATGAAGGTTTTCCTGCATCTGAAATGAAAATTAAACCAGTTAAAGTGAATCAGTTGAAGATACAGCACAACTAGTGCAGGATTGAGTGGCCAGTTTCATGTTCGTGACCGGTCCAGACAGCCTCTTCAGAGCCATTTAACTCTTTATTTTTAAAGGCAAGATTAGTGACAGTATGGAATGGATATTTTCTGTAGAAATGTTAGTGTGTGTGTGTGGATGGATGTGTTTAACAGCTGTTTTTCAGAGGGGGTCAAAAGGGGTGAAGAACAGAATATAATAAGTTTCTTCCTTTTGCTAGAATGGATCGCATCAAGGCCAGGCAGCAAAAATACAAAAAGGGTAAAGAGAGGATGCTAAGCATGACACAGGAGTCTTCAGAGGGGCCTGAGATTCGGAAGGTTTCTGAAGAAGATGATGAAGGTACTGTTAGCTATTGTTGTGCCATAATTGCAGTTGAGCGCTAAGGACCTGATAGATCTGATAGTTGGCCAATTGAGAAATTGTTCTTCAAGACTGTCATCAAGGAACAAGGTTGTTTACTCAGTAACATTTTGGAGCTTGATTCAGCCTAAATAAATAAATAAATAAATAAATAAAATTCACCTGGGATTTTGTACTGCAAGTAGATTTAGAGAAAACAATTTGCCTTGAGATTACTTTTGGCTAACTTCAAATTGTTGGCAAAGAGCCAAATAGCAGCAGAGGTTTGTTTTGAATAAACATATTGTTTATAAACCACAGTGTAACAAATAGGTAGAAATCACATGTTTCCAGCAAGGGTTTTTGGATGCTGTGAGGCCTTTTTCAGTTACTGAAATATTTGTATATTTTTTAATGTTGTTTAAAATATGGGAACAGATAAATGATACCTATTTAATGCCACATTTCCAGCACTGACTTAGGATCAACATTTACTGGATATAAAATTATCGAGCTTGAAATGTAGGGGGATTTGAGAGGAGGGAAAATATTTTCTTCTTGATATTACAGAGAAGTGTGACTGTATGTTTAAAAAAAAAAAAAAAAAAAAAAAAGAACTTCAAGCTGTTTTAGAGTAGAACGCTCTTCTAACTGTTGCATAAACTAGAGTATTTGTGCTGGGTGGTCATGCTTCTAAATGTTTTTTATATTGATTATATTCAGTAGATCTAACATCTGATATGCTCATGAAATTTAGTTCTGTTGAGAGAAATGAAAAATGATTAATCAGTGTAAGAAACATGTTTCTCATTTTGTAAAATTAATGTTTGGACATATTTTATTTTAGGAGAAGCAGACAAAGAGAAAGCCAAGGGCAAAAAAAAGCAGTGGTGGCGGCCTTGGGTTGATCATGCTTCCAGTAGGTTTTCTCAATCATCTTACAAATATGTGGATTTAACCCTTATATCCTTGACCAGAATGAAGGCATTCCCATGACCTGTTTGTTTTATGCCTGATTTTATGATTGTGACTTGATAGAAGTCTTGTTTATTTTATCAAGTGATTTCTACTACTATCTTCAAATAATGAACTTAACCATATTTTGAATTTCTTTTTGTTGGAAGCACAGCTTATGATGCTTTGGACATTTTTAGAAAGATACCAAATCAGATAAAAAACATGTTCCAAAAAGAATCTGTTTTGACTTCAAAAGTCTCAACTTTCCTCTACTACAAAGCACAATATATTTAAACATGTGAAGGTAAAAGTTTGCCAATGCATTCTAAGATTAGTCATAATTTCTTTTTCATATACACACATCATATATCTTTTTTACGGTTCATCAGTCAGTCTACTGACAGCTATAGAAATATGAGTACCACAGTAAAGCAGCTAGACTGTTCCCAGGACTAGGCTGCACAGTGTACAGCTGAATATCATATTTTAACATGCTGTTGATGCCAGTTGTTTTGTTATTTCTCTATTTTCTCTTTATCTAAGCATAAAAATATGTTCAGCCTTGTTCACAAGAAATTAATAGTGAGTGATCCTCATATCATTGTTGCTTAATGACATTCTAATTTATTTCTATCCCGGTCCAGCCAGTCCAGCATGTATACAACAGTTCTTCCCTTCATTAAGGATTGGGTGAAACAGAATAAAACTGAGTAGACTGCAGATTCAAATCTAATGTCCTTCTATTGGATCTTTATGGAAAACAGACATATTTAACAATTTAATAACTTAATTCTGAAGATTTTAAAAATATTCAAGTGTATAGCACTGACCAGAGTTAAATATGAATATCTACATTGTACCTGGTCATTTAGTTTAACAAGAGGTATTCCAAGGAATAATTTTGCACATCTACATTCTCCTTCATTTATGTATGTGTATTTGTTTATAACTCCAACCTATATATTTGCCAATAGCGTTTTAACAAAATGTCGAATGCTTATTTCTATCAAGTCACAAGTAAACTGTGTCTCTATTTTTATTTTTCTAAAGGGCACACTGCCACTTTAGAGAGACCTATCCCTTTTCAAAAGTCTTGTGAAAACAAACTTATTGTCCCATAGTTTCATTGAGAACAATAATGACAAAACAGATCAAAACTGTAATTTGTGAGTTTTTACTATCTAATTTCAAGCTACAGTGATTTTGAAGGAATGGGATATGGTCTCCTGTTTATTCACCAATGGTTTTGTAGTGAGAAGAACTGCTCAAAGAGAGACATTGACTTTGGCTTTTACTTATTTCACCCTCATTATTTGATGTTCTCAGGTGGCAACTTAAGTTTTGGTATTTAAACAGTGAGCATTCTTGAAATTATCTACTGCAATAATGCAAAACCTTGTGGGAAACATCATAGACCCTGATCCTGCATACAGTGATTGCCTGCCATGTGGCTTACTTTCCCCAGTCAGTGAAACTTGGCACTTACAGTAGGTGTTCGCAGGCTTACAAACTGGAGATAGGGTGATATTCCCCATGTATCATTCCCCATCTATCATTTTGAAACATTGAGCCGTAACCCTGCAGCATGTGGCTGTTCTCAGTAAATGGGGTTGTGGCTGTGGCTGTATATATAGTGTTAAAGTTGTTGAAGCTGAAAATTTTATCCCAGTTCTGATGTTTGATTTAGATTGTCATTGTTATTATATCACTTGTTTTTATTTATTCTACAGAATGATACCTAATTTTATATCCATAGGGATTAAAACTCAGTTAAGAATTTGTGTCTAAGTAGAAAAGGTGAAAATATCTGTGAGGGTTTCCTCATTGATACTCATTGTCTCCCTTTCAGGGAGGTATTATTCCTTTGTGCTTGCAGATTAGATATGGAGCCCCACAAAGATCAGCAGGAGTTAGGGCCACATGCTCAGAGGTCCCCAGCTTCTCCTGGATCACAGAGTTGTGTCTTATACAGTGGGAAAGATGGAGTTTGCAGCTGTCCTGGGGAGCTCTTTCCATCTGGGTACAAGCAGGTTATGCTGGCTTCTCCTGCAAGACTGCCTTTCTGTCTCCTCCCTGTCATCCCACATGGAAAGCCTGCAAGTCCCTTTTCTCAGTGGAGAAATTTTGCATTAGGAAGGGTGGGTGAGAGGAGAGTGTGGCTGAGTCCAGTCTAGCCATGAATTATTTAACTAGTAACATTTGGTCTATTTAATAATGCCTGTAGGTGACTAACACACTTCTTACTCCGTTTTGATGTGTGCAAGAATGCATTATTGCTATTCAATCATACCTCCCTCTTTAGTTGTAAAAGGGATGTAATTGCTACATTATGGTGTCCCCTTAGATATATTTTAACTTAAAAATTTTGGAGAGAGATCATTTTTGAGTTGTTTTCTGCCAGCTCAGGCCTTCCAAATCTGACCAGGTGCTGTTCTGAGACTGTAAGGAGCTGCACCATGGTGTAGGTTTCCTCTAGATGCCAGACTTTATCCTGCTGATCTTTTGTGTGGACAATTTCCTTTGCTGCTTATGAGGCACCTTTTTATGAAACAGAACTGCAGACTACTGGCTCTTAAAATACATTTATCTCTTCAGTGCATTTTAAATGGGCTTTCTCAGAAGGCCCTCTACCAAACAATTAATTTGCTTGATCCAAGAAATTTCCAGACTTTCTTTTAACCTCTGTTCAACGACTAGAACTGCTGAAGTGGACTTTGTCCCTCTGCAGGGCTTTCATTGATGTTACGAAGTCATAATTAGGCACATGATTTTCTCTGTGGGGGAATTTTAGATGCTGAAGTTATGACCTAATGGAGTTCTGACAAATTTCACAGTGTGCATACACTGAGGTTTCTACTCTAGTTATGTGTGACCACCTATGTACAGAGGATCTGTGTAAAATTCAAGGTATGATTGAATAGAATTAAAGCTATTGTTAGTTTTCCAGAAATATATAATGAGGGTTAAATACACCTTTCTATATAAATATGTGTATCCAGATTGGGTAACATTTCATCTAAGTAACTCTTCTTTTAAAAATTTCAGCTTAAATGCAGAAATTATTTACCAGTCTTCACTGCTGAATGTAATGCTGTGATTTTGATTTTTCTCTTGCTCATTATCTTATTTTTTCTTTCTTTTGTTTCCCTTGTTTATTCACATAGGCCTTTTACCATCCGAGAAATAAAAACTTTGCTTCTGTTCAAGGATATAAGGCCTAGCTTATTCACTGTGCATCTTTATTGTATCAAGGTTTCAGATTGTTTCTGAATCCATGGGCAAAAAATTGAAACTCATTTCTGATCACATTAATAGAATCCAAGTGATTTGTTTTAAACAAACCAAGGTTTTCCATTACCTCATCAAAACTTAAAAGTTTGAAGAAAGCATTAACTTATACCATCTCATCCCATAGTTTGAAGGATGCCTGGGCATTTTAAAGAGCAGTTCTGTATTTTTTGTCCAGTGGTACTGTTTGTGTAAATTCTTTTATTTACCTATTGGGCTCTTTTAACTCCCTCAGATAATCATTACTTCTCAATTCATTTAAACTAAATTGCCTTTTTTTTTTCTAAAAATTTTAACCTAGTAACCTGATGTACTTGAAGCTTTTTCATTACATTTTCTTCTCATGGTGGTGTTTCCTTCGTTCTTGTACAGTTCTCATTCATGCCCAAAAGTATCACAGACTAACATCAGATAAGTTGCCTGAGACCTATTCATCTCTCTGTTTTCACCTCTCCTGATTATGAACATATAAATCACTGTCTGATTGTTTAGAGATATTCAGGCAGTTTGGAATAGCACTTTTCAAAAAAAAATAAGAAAAAAATTTTGTTTCACATAGTGGTCAGAAGTGGAAATTATTATTTGTTTGAGACGGATAGTGAAGAGGAAGAGGAAGAGGAGAAAAAAGAAGAGGAAGAGCCTCGAAAAAAGTCTGCATTTCAGGTACTTTATAGTAATTTGCTTGGTTGGTAGTTGACAGCTGAAAAAATATAGGCTTCTCTAAACACAGGCTTTATACGTTAAAGCAGCTAGTACATCTAAAGTACATCTGAAAAGTATTGGAAATGAAATTTCTTGCCAATTTAAAATGCAATTTTGCCTGTTTTACACATTGCCAAATTTCTACAAGAACTATACTGAAATCATATCTTCATTCACTTACGCCTGAGGAAAACAAAAATCAAAAACAAATCTTCAGAATCTGAGCTTTACTTTACTTCATTGCAATATAGACGAGTGAGGAAGCTGTCTTACCTCTGGCACTCTTGTAGAATGCTTCCGTGGTATTCTGTAGATGTTATCATTCTGGGAAGAAATTATCCCAAGAATAAGCAACTTTTCATGGAAAAGAATCCATACTTTAAAAAAGCATTTTTATTTTTATTTTTTTCATCACCATCACTTTATCTCCTTTCTTTTAAAGGATTATGTTAATTAATATGTTGTTAATTAATATATTAATTAATATAATGTGTTGTTAATTAATCTATTAATTAATAATTAATATGTTCATATTGTAATGTTAGGTAGTACCAGGTATGGGTACTGGTTTAAATTAAGGACTTGGATGAACAAGTTAGTGAAACACTAATGCATGTAGGATAGCTTTAATCTTTATAAAATTTAAGTTTTAGTTGTTTAAGAATTTTCAGAAATACTGCAGAATGTTTTTAGGTCCTCAACTCTAAAATCTTAAGCAAACAGGTAAATTTTTGCAGATGACTCTTCCCAACCATGAAAGCTCACATCACTCCATAACCGATGCAACTGAAAGCCCAGCTCAAGCAAGAGTAAATAACTGCCTCCATGCTGCTCATATTCCTTATGTCAGTAGCTTTCAAGCAAAGCTTCCCAGGCCATATTACTGAATTGTAAAAATAAATGTTTTTGTTTAATTAATTAATTTCATGTGCCTTTATTTTATATACTGAAATTACATTAGCATTTAACTAAATTTACTAAAATGCCTGAGTGGTTATAATGTGGAAAGATTTTTTCCTGACATTAAAAAAAGACAAAACCAAATCTGGATGAAGTATGATGTAAAGTTTATTTTCTACCATTTACACTTTTTTTTGTATATATGGCATTAACTCACCTTGATCCATAGTAGTAGCTCGTAAATTTCTAGATCATCTTTCTTTTCATGCAGCTGTAGAAATGTTTGCATTCTTGTTCCTGCTGTTTTTAAGAAAAAATGTTGACAACATTTTGTTAAGATGTGTTGATGCCAAGCACTGAGATTTTGAAGTGTTTTAAATTGAGGTCTGAAGTTAATACAATTCTTTCTTTTAATATGGTTGGTTATGAATTTGCTTTTTGTTACTGTTGTTCTGCTGCTGTTGTTGTTGTCTTATTTTTTAAAACACAGTACAGAAACCATTAATCTGAGATCGGAAGATCTGGTGTTTATTTCAGAACTCCAGCTAGATATTCTGTATAAGTGACCAGTTCTTCAATATGTGCTACATGAAGATGTTAGGAAGCTTCATGTAGGAGAAGAATTGTCTGGAACAGAAAACTACATTTGTTTATGAAAAGGTTGTTTATCATTAGGTCATCATGCTTCATGTGCCTTCCATCACACGTGCATGTGGTCTTAATAAAAACACTGGAAAAGTGAACTTGTTTTGTGGCAGAACCTGCTAAAGAATTTTTTTATTATTATTATTTTTAGTGTAAATTGTCTGCAAAAGTCACCTCAAGGGTTAACTTAAAGATTTTGTTAGATAATTCAGGCACTTAAAAATGATCTCACTGAAATTTTATTGTGGACATCACACATGATCTTTTTTCCACATTGGAACCAATGAATGTAAACTCTCAATAATCTAGATATAATCATGCAGTAGGTACTTTCTATTAACATTTTCTTGTTTTCTACTAATTGCTCTTGCTTTGTCCTTCTTTATAGAGAGCTATCGGAAAATTTGCTTCAGCCATTTTAGCCTTGCCAAAGTCTATCATTAAACTACCCAAAACTATTCTTCAATATTTAATCAAAGCAGCAAAGGTACTTAACATTTTGTGACTGCTCAGTATGTGACCTATCCCATAGATCCTGGTGTAACATATATTTCTGTCCTTGTCTGCATTTTTCCTCTTATATGAATAATATGAAAAATAACAACAGCCAAAGCTTCATTCCTAGTAAATGCAATATATTTCTTACTTTTGGAGTGGTCAAGCCACAAGAAGAGCACTCTGGCTTACCTTAAGTGCAACCCTGGAGAGAAAATGCAGACACAAATTCTTGATTTCTTCTGTTACTGCTGTACAAGATGGTCACATCGACTTGCATGCATCTTATGGGCAATGTGGTAATTGATCTCAGAAAGCTGGTTAAATATTTTTAGAAGACACATTCTGCTGCAACACACCCACCCATCTTTTTCTTTTTTTTTTTAATCTCACTATTTTTCTTGTCTTCACTATCTTAATATTTGTACATCTTCAACATTTTCTCATCCTCCTTGGATACGTGTAGCATTTCCTACCTACAACCTACTTTCCTACAAAAATCAGAAGTAATATACATGTATGTACCCAGTCAGCTCTTGAAATATCCACTGCTTAACATAAGTAGTTTAATACATTTATTAATGTATTTTCTTCATTCTAATCCACTGCCTTCTTCCAAGTATGCCTTTTATCTCTGAATTCTTTATTCACACTATGGCTGTGGCTAGCATACAGCTTCTAAGCTAATTTTTTAGTAGTAGATATTGGCAGTTTCTAACTTCCAGTCAGTAAATGTTACTGTTTCACTTAAGTGTCACCATTCCTTCAAATTACCTTCACTGGCAAGTGCTTATTACAAAGGAAAGAGAAAACATCACCTCTGATCCTACATAGTTTTTCACATGTTGCTTGTTTGGGACATTGTACATATAAAAATAAATGTACAGACCTTGAAAGATTTGAAGAGAACATTGTGATCAGCAGCATAAAAATAATTTCCTCTCCATTACTGTATACATGAACAAAACAGAACAAAGTTTTTTTTTCCTTTTTAAATTCAGTAGAACTCATATTGACATTTTTTTAATTGCTTTTAATGTCCCAAACCAATTTGTGTATGCAAATTTTAAAAATATAAATAAACCAAATAGTAATTTACTGTTGCGTCCTGCAAGGGGCAGCTCCAGCTTCACTGAGATATGCATGTGTTTCTGTCATTACGTGCATGTTTGTCTTGTGAATTAATAGAGCGAGTTTATCACTGTGCTTTATTTTCAGACTTATGCATGTATCTCTGGGTTTCCCTGTGTCTGTTACCAGTCTGTGTTGGTTAGAAATAGAAAAAAAAAAAGTGTAGTGCCAATCAAAGATGATTTTAGTTTTTGAATAAAAACCACAAAAGGAACAACTTTTTTTTTTTTTTTTTTTTTTTTTTTTTACTGAAATAGCTGTGGAGAAGGGTTAGTCTGTGTTATTCACGTTTTGTTTCAAATGGAAAAAGAAAAAAAAAAAAGATATGAAAGTGTTACTTCTTTTTTCTCTAACCTTACCTCACAGCTTGAGCAGAGCTATTCAATAAGTTACATCTTGGTAACTTCTTTTATTTTTTTTTTTTATTTTTTTTTTCACTGTTATAGCATTTATAAATATTTTGTGCCAATTTCATGCTCAATGTAGTCATGTAGGTCAACAGACTGTTGATCTGAGTGAGTACTGTGAGCAGGATTTGGCCTCATTAAATCCCCTTGATACATGCATCAATGTCCCTGGTTTACAACTGGAAAAATAGTGGCAGAAGGGTTCATAAGTGACTTACCTGAAGTACCACAGAGAGCCATTGTAAAAATTAGGATGAAACTTGAGGAATTCCCGAGTGCTGGTTTTGGGACTGTGCACAAATAGTAAAGCTACCTGTGCTCCACAGTGAAAAGAAAAAAAATCATCTAGAGTATAAAAAATGTACAAACACTAATACCTTTACTAAACGTTCCCTCAGTTTTGATGCTTTAGTTAGTTGATTGCAAAACTTTCTCTTAAAATTTCTGTTACTCTTCATCTTGCCTGTACAAGATGTACACATATATAATTGAATGGAAAGACTCAGGTGAAGTAGCCCATATATACAACAGGGTATTAATTCCCAAAGTTCAGATCATGAATTTTTGTGGGTTCTGATGAAACTTGGTTCACCCACAAGTGTTTTTGCATTTGGTTTTAAGCTAGCAAAAATAGCACATGAAAACTCGTAAGATCCGCAGGGGAGGTGTTTGATTTGGGATTCAAAATATTTACTTATCCCTGCCGATCTGAATGTGTTTACTCAAACTATATAGGCCTACTTATGGCTTATTCTGTGGCTTACTCTCAAAACATGAAGAACCTTGAAATAAATGAGTTTGTTCCTTCCAGTTTGTTTATCAGGCCTGGATCACTGATCCTAAAACTGCATTACGACAGAGGCGCAAAGAGAAGAAAAGTTTTCAGAAAGAGGAGAAGCGAAGACGAAAAGGATCTGGGGATGGTACGTATGCTTCTGTATTTTGAAAAATTAACATGACAAGGTTGGTCAAGCTGTGTCCTCTCATTCTACACAATATGCATTAGGTGAGATAAAGCAGAAGAGGAGATGCATGTGATTTCCATGGAGTTGCAAGACACATGCCCAGAACTTTTGCCAAGTAGGAAGACTCAACAGATGGTTGAAACCATCAGCTGTATCAAAACATTTGTGAGAGTAAAACACTTGCAAAAGGAAGCCAAAACTCCATAAAGGCATAGCCCTGTAAACCAATATCCTAGCAGTTATTGGCATTTCACCAGAATAAAGGAGCATAAATGTCAGGTGTTTGGCTAGTATCAGAGAGAACAAGGACATTTGCCTTTCACTCCCTCACCTCATAAACACATTTATCTTATTCTATAGATTTTTCTTGGGTTGCTCAAAGTCTCTTATCTTGATGATAAATTCATGTGTATTCCTGGGGAAAGTTTTGAATTTAACAGACTTAACATTTCCTTTTGAAGGAGTCTTTCACAAGGAAGTTCCTGAAATGCTGTAGTTGAAATAGACCTGTAAGAAAAATTGAGTGAAATTAAATATCATAAAATCATAGAATATCCCGAGTTGGAAGGGACCTGTGAGGATCATCAAGTCCAACTCCTGGCACCACACAGGTCTACCCAAAATTTTAGACCATGTGACTAAGTGCACAGTCCAATCGCTTTTTAAATTCAGGCAGGCTTGGTGCAGTGACTACTTCACTGGGGAACCTGTTCCAGTGTGCAACCACCTCTCGGTGAAGAACCTCTTTCTGTTGTCCAGCCTCAACCTCCCCTGCCTCAGCCTAACACCATTCCCATGGGTCCTATCACTGGTGTTTACATAGAATAGGTCGCCTGCCTCTCCACTCCCCCTCACAAGGGAGCTGTAGACTGTGATGAGGTCCCCCCTCAGCCTCCTCTTCTCCAGGCTGAACAGGCCAAGTGACCTCAGCCGCTCCTCACATGTCTTCCCCTCTAGGCCCTTCACCATCTTTGTCACCCTCCTCTGGACATTCTCTGACAGTTTAATGTCCTTTTTGTACTGTGGTGCCCAGACCTGCACATAGTACTCGAGGTGAGGCCGCACCAGCGCAGAGTAGAGCAAGTATCCACATACTATTTCTTTTTGACACATTTCATATATTCATATAGGGCTCATTCAGGCTGAATCAATTGGACTTTCCTTCCATCTATCATCTCTACCTATCAAAAATAGGGAGTTTTATAATTTGAGAGCTGCCAATGAAGCTGTGGCTGCAGTTTTGGGGTACTAGATAGAAGGAGACTAATCTGTCCTTCAGTTCTGCCTGTGACTCTCTGCATCCCTGATCTGCTATAGGCCAAAAGAAAAGCACATGGTAGTCTCAAACCAGTTCTGCTGCTTCATTTCAGCCTGCAAGTCCACTCAATTCATTTGGGCTTAATGGGTCAGGGTCAGGAGGAAATCATAACAATGTTCAGGTCACCTCTTGAAGAAGTTGAAATGAGCTTGAGTGTGTTACTGGAAGGAGAGGCCTTTGCAGCTGGAAAAACTGCAACTCTGAATTGCATGGGTTTATTACAGCAGATGTTCTTGCTCAGCAGACGACATAGTAAGAAAATACCATTGGAAATTACAAGGGAGGGGTGGTGGTCATCCAAAAACACCTTCGCTGACAGGGTAGTCCCCTCACTTCAGTGTTTTAAAAATGGAAATCTGCTTTCTCTTAAACCAGTAGGTGAGAAACCAGTCACTTCTGCTTAGTAACAGTAGCATTTTCTAGCTTGAATGGGATTTGAATCTGCTCTTCTGTAGGCCTAACATTCATTGTTTCACTCATTGCTTTCAACAGGTGGTACTGATGCAGACTATGAAGACAGTGAAGAGGAACATGTCAAGAAGAAATCTGATGGACCGGGTATGAACACAGAAGTTTTCTCTGCTGTTACGCTGTAGTTGTGATGGGTGGGGTAAGCAGCATGTCACAAAAATATCAGTGCAGAGATCCAGGCAAGCATAAAGCTAGCAAAATCCACTATGAACTGTGTAGTAAGCACTATCTAATAACTTTCAGAGTTCTATTGCCAGATTTACAAGTACTGAGCATAGCAGCTTCCACTCTGGAATATAAGCTACTGCACTTATCTCCCCTACACTTTAATAAATGTACCTTCAGGCTCAGACTTGTTCACTTGTTGTATACTTTGATTATAAAACATCTTATACCTAAGCTTAGCTTTCAATCCCCATTCCATTTAGGTGTGTCTCATCATCTCCATTGATTTTGATGGTCTGATATTTTACTATTAGCGCAAAGACCTTGCAGTTTTTCAATGTGTTTTAGCTATGTTACGATTCTGCTTTTGTCCAGTACTTATCTGTTTAGAGAGGTACAAATAGCTACTCTAAAAGAATGGGATTTTCCCAGTTTTACCCTTTCTCACTCATAGTCAGATCTGAGGATGCTCTGCACAGCAGAAGAAATGGCAGTAGCTTGCAGGATCTTGCCCATATTGAAAGTCATCCTACAAAGAAGTGTAATGGATCATAACTCTAAGCTTGGGTCTTTTTTTCCTAACTGGAGTAAAAGAAGAAATTACACTATTCTCTCCTTTGTCTTCAAAAGCTATTTTTATTCTCTGTTTGGAATTGCTTCCCACAGTCCCAGTTAGAATTGTACCTTTGTGTGAGCCACAGGGTGGAGGAGGTTACAAGAATATGGAATATTTCTTTCTCATATAATATTCTGGTGGTGTTTTGTGAGCTTTTTTATCTGTTCCTTTCTTGTGGTGCAGTCACCTGTGTTAAACATGAAACTGAATCACTCAGACAAATCTCAAGGGAAATAAAGTTGGTTCTAGACAGGACTTAGAGAAAGGAAATGAGGTTAATAATTGATTTATATTGGAAATAGTCAATTTAAGGTGCTTTAACCTATCCTAAGTAATATGTATTAAAGAAGATAATTGGGAAAAAAAATAAAAATAAAAAGAAAAAAAAAAGAGTAATTGCTATGAAGCATTAGTTTCATTATTAACCTCAGATCAAATCCTTTCTCATGCTCTCAGGGAGAGAGATGCCATCTCTGCGTTTGACCCTTGAAGTTACAGTAACAATCTCTGCAAAAAATAAATATTTGTTTCCCTTTATGAAGTTATTTAGATGTGATCGATCCCCAAAAGATTATTTTTAAAAAGTTTCAGAGAACAGCAAAGCTGTCAGAGCAGCTACAGCCTCATTAAAAATGTATACTAAATCACCTTCATCCCAGAGAGAAAAACGACCTTCCAGATTAGACTGCAAGTGCTTGGCAAAGCACTGTGATACCAGTGGTGGTCAGTAATAGAGATAATTTTAACCTGAGAGCTGAAATCCCCCTGAAGTCAGTAGCAAAAATGATATACTAGAGAGGAAGAGTGTGGGTTAAAAAAGACCATTTATATATTGTATATTTCTCTTTATGAATGCTACATCTTATTGAATTTATTTATAACATTACATGTGGAATTCAAAGGATATGAATGCCTCTAGAAGCATAAACAGCTTTATCTTTAATTTCCACTGAAAATATTTTTTTAGCTTCAAGATATATGTGCTAAAGTGTGAATACAATCTGAGTAAATAAATCATAAAATCTTCCCAATTCTAAATGATACAGAAAAGGCCTGAAAATAAAAAAATAAAAAAAAATAAAAAAATATTGAGATAATGGTATGGTCAAATGAAGGCCATAAAAACTTCTGTATTCGGAGATACTGAACTTGTTACATGACATTACTCAGGTAAATGGTACATACTACCATTTCAGCATCCACTTTACAGGAATGTACCACTATTGTTTTTTTCCCTTAATTTCTCTCCACACATATGTGCATACAACCATGCCTGCACACCTGGAGACATATGCATGTTCTTCTATAAGATATATTTTGCTTTATTCATTTCACCTTTGCATGCTTTGTAAAGAGTGCACTCCACAAAGTTTTGCTTGCCATCTTGTGGTACAGTTAAGAACTGAGGTGGTTAAAATCATCACGCTTTAGTGCTTATGTTGGCTTCTTAGTAACTACTTCAAGCATTTTGGTTCTGCATGGCAGATTATTTGCAGTTTTCTATTATCCCTTACGTTACTGTAAAATTGATCTTAATATCTAGTGCTCTGGGATTAGATATGTAGCAGGGACAACTAGCTCTGGAACTGGAAAAGAAAGAATTGGAAAGAATTTTTTTCTTATTTATGTAAGACTATTTAAGAATTGAAGTGTGATGTGTACACTTGGGAGTGAAAGAAAAATAAACTGAAACTGCTGCTCTTTACATGCAGTCACGAATGCTAAAGGAACTACTGAAATAAGAAATTCACTTGAAGCTGCTGCGTTGAGCTAAAGAAAGCTACAATTGTTGGTATAAAACCATAAGCCCTACTCATGGGAAAGTGTAATGCTTTGGCAAAATGGGGCAAGAGTAATGTTTTATAAATGATTTATATGATTACTGTTAGTTGAGCTAGTTGATCTGAGATTGCCGATGACACAGTCCAGTCCATTTAAATAAAGAGAAGCTTTGGAAACAGTAAATATGAAGAGGTGTGTTCAGGTGGCTGGAAAACTGGGGGAGAGTCAAAGACCATTTTAGCAGGTTAGACTTTCAAACTGAGCAAAGTTCAGTCACAAAAGGCAAACTCTATGTGCAGAGAAAAGCACATGAGTAAATAGACAGGTAAGGGCTGGAAGAGCAGCTGTTGAGATCACTGGAGCAGGGGATGTCGAGTTCTCAAGAAATGCCCAAATCTTTGGCTTTCATTTTTGCAGACCTGTACATACAGTGTCCAAGATCAGGAACTGTTCATATGACTAGCAATTGCAGGAGTTATGGGGTGGAAAAGGGATTCCAGATGATAAGCTTAGACATACAGGCAGGAAAATGACCCAGACAGCCAAAAGGCCTCCAGCCATCTTCAGAGATTCTTTACTATGACAGGGTCTCACAGCCTGGATTATTATTAGACAATAAAGGAAAATTGAAACTAACTCCAAGCAGAGATACAGAGAAAGACATTTGCATCCATTAACTCTCTGTTGCTTTTCCTCCCCCTTAGATAACATCATAAAGAGGATATTTAATATTTTGAAGTTCACTTGGGTCCTTTTCCTGGCAACACTAGACAGTTTTACAGCTTGGCTTAATTCCATCTCAAGAGAACACATCGATATCTCTACTGTGCTGAGAATTGAGCGTTGTATGCTCACCAGGGAGATTAAGAAGGTAACGCCTTTGGTCTTTTTCTTCTGTTAATGCCATTTCAAGCCCAGTGAAATATTAAAGGTTGCCTTTTCAGATCAGCTGAAGTCACTGTATTAAGGAGAAAAATTATAGAAACCCAACTTACATGCACATTTAAAAAATATATCCGGACTCTTCGACTGCTTGCTATTTTTTTTTTATACTTAAATAATGAAATGCTTGATTTATTATCTGGATGCAAAGCAAATGTTTGGAAAAATAATTATTTTAGAGATTGATATAAGGATTTGGCTGAAAGACTGAAAGACTCCTGTGATAAAATTTGGTTTTGAGGGATGTGATAAATTCAAGTAGAGAGGAGTAGGCATGGCATTTTGAACAGCTCAGAAACTACCTCAGCCTGCATATTTCAGCCTTTTTGTAGACCAGTTTGCCCTGGAAATGACTGACAACATGCAGGCATAATTTTCTTCATTGACACTGAAGCTACCTGGTTCCTCAAGAAACAGTGATATATTAGTAAAACTCACTATTTTATAAGATTAACATTATCAGTGTAGCTAGACATGTATTTGGATCTTAAAAATGCAAGTAGTATACCTTGCAGTACTATAAAGATCCCAAGCATAGGTATTTTTACATATGTCACTAGCTACCCAACTATTCCTGGAAACTTAGCATAGGAGCTTCATTTTTAGTTCAACTCTTATTAGAAGCTGCAGACTATCTCAGACATGAATAGGTCAAAAAGGTCAATGGGACATTAGTATCCTTGGCCTTAATAAAGCCCCATGCTGCCCACTCACAGTCACTGTCAGCTGTCACAAAAAGCAGGCTGTCCATAACCCCAGGAGGTCCAAGATGCAGGCTTTCCTGGTCAGGAGACAATCCATACCCTGTCTGGCCACAAGGCACAGAGCCAAAAAGAGAGGGCTGATTCAATATTAATGTTCAGTTACTGTTATTCTTCCCAGAGTTATTGCACAGATAGATAAAAGTTATAAATTCCTGTTCTCTTTAGCCTCTCTTCACATGGAACCTATCCCATGCCTCATATCATCTTCATTGTCCTTCATACCACTTCCAGTTTTACTACGGCCTTATTAAGACTGAGCGACCAGAACTATATATTGTTTTAAGGTATGGGTGAGCCACAGATTTATACAGGAGTATAGTTTCTTTTCTTTTGCTTTCCTAGTAAGATCTAACAGTTAAGCTCCTTGATTTTTTATTTTTTTTTACATTAACTAAACGTTTTAGGGGGACTATACAGTCAGATTTTAAGACTGAAACAATGTGACATAAAGCCTGTCATTTTGTAGGCTATTTTTCCCATTGCATTTCTTTGCACTTGTGAGCACAAAAATTTCATTTGCCCTTTTTTACCAAGGCACTTGGCTTTATCAGTTTCATCAGTATTGCATCAGCTAACTACAATTGACTATCCCAAATATTTTCTTTTTTCCTTCTGTGAACTTTATCATCTCAATGTTTTCCTCTTTATACAGATTATATCTGAATATCCTGGATGGTAAAATTCCTCGGGGCAACCAGTCAATAACCTTCTTCCCTTGTACAGAAAAAAACATGTTGTTTGTGCCCCGTGTCTCTGGAGGACAAGAAATATACTTGTCTTTATTTCATGGACGCTTTATTTCCTATAAAGGTCACTCAGGATTACTCCTGAAGCCAACAATTTTCTTTTTCTCTGGAACTTAGACTATTTCACCTGTTGGTTCCTGCAGAGCTCTTTGGTGATCACCATCCAGTCAGTATTTTGTTCTCAGCTTTGTCATGTATAAAATAATTACTAATCCAGTCATTTCATGGGATTCAAAATATTCTACTGGTGATGTCAGTGACTTTTTCTGCAGTGAACAGGGAAGCAAAAAAAAATCAGTTTTGTTGTTGTTGTTGTTGTTGTTGTTGTTTGTTTTGTTCTGTTCTGTTGCCCTAACTCCCTAAAGAGCTACATTTCTGTGTGTCTTGATCACCTGTTGATACCCTAACTTTCTGAGAGATGATTCTTATGATGTTCTTGAAAACGTTTTTGTTATCAATTATTGTTCATTTTAGGAAGTTACTCCTCAATATCTTTTTTGGTCTGATATGCTGAAGTTTTACATCTACTTCTACCAAGTTTGTTGTTGTTTCTGTTTTTCCTCACGAATGTCACTTTTTTGAAGGATGTCTTCTTGCTTCGTCCTCCTGGTCTTTTCCATTCTGGTGACTTGTATGTGTGTATGCAGGCACTTTCATGTCATTTACCTATTCTACACAAGCATATATGAAAAGTAATATAAGCTACTGAACATTATTTTTCTTTCAAATCTTTCTTAATATTTCACAGGCACTCTGTGGCAATCCTGGTACAGTGAATTTATTTAACCTGTGAACTTTATTTAACCTTATTTACTTTTTGACCTTACCAAGCTATCTTTCATTCCATCCTTCCTACAAAACTCTGATAGTACAACACTACAGTAATGCTCTTTTTTGTCCCAAGGCTTAGAATTTCATGTTATTTCAGCATCCTCGCTTAAAATTACGTTTCTTACTCATTATCCCTTATTTTTTATAGTTTTAACATTTAAGTAGAAATCAGGCTAACTGCCATTTTTATGCCATTACTTTTTTTTTTTTTTTTTTTTACTTTTTTATGCCATTACTTTTTTGGACCTTATTTTGATTGTTCTTTGCTTTAATGAGTCTTTCTTATCCTTTGTTCACAATAGATTTTTTTTCATGTTGCTAGCAGCCCAATGCTATTTTGATTACAGTAGAGCCCATATGTAGGCCTTGTGTATGCCTGTGTAGGTTGCTTCAGTCTTAAATGTTCTGGTAGTGGGCACCTGTCAGAGAATTTTCTCCAGTTGTTAGCTTCAAAACTCTCACCTTCGGTATTTTATTACAAGGATCTTTCTCTCCTCTTCTACGGAATAATGGGTTCATAATCACAGATTATTCCATAGCATTCGCAAGGCTCCGCATCAGCTCCATACCTATCATTGCTGCCCAAGAAAGGCTTGTGCTGTAACCATCATGGTGACATGTTGTTGTTGTTTTGTCCAGCATGGAGTCAGGGACATGTGTGAAGTTCTTTTGGTTTCTATTCTAACTACAGAGGAGCTTGAGTCCTTGCTCCATCAGTTGTGGGGTACTTTTGCTGTCATAGCTCTTGTCCTTTATCACAGGCCTGCAATCAAGATAGTGGTGCCATAATTTCAAAGTCAGGTTGTCACAGACACACAGACATTTGTTATTGCAGAAGCAGCACAGTATGTACACAAGCAAACCTTACTAAAACTTAAGGTTTGGGTATTGTGTTTTTGTTGTTGTTGTTTTGTTTGTTTGATTGTTTGTTTTAAGATTTTTTTTTTTTCTGATGAACCTTCAGATTATGAACATACTCAGTATAGGACAGTGCTGAGGTCCAGAGATGAAATACTAATAGTATTAGTAAAGGAAATATGGGCAGTATTTTAGAGTAGCTTGGTTATTTCAACCGGAAAAGTTCTTGCATAAGGCTTCATTATGAATGACTGTTCAAGAGTAGCAATCTCAATGCATCTTCTGAAGTCAATGCAACTACTAGTGGAATGAGTTTGATGTGTTTCTGCATAAAAAAAAGGCTATCAAGTTGTTAGTTTTATTCTTGTTACAAGCCTTAAGCATTCTGTTGGCAGTATAACCAGAAAGACTTGATTCTGTGCCCAGACCTGGGCTGACAGTTAATAAAACCACCCTTTCATAGATTCGAAGTCAGAGAGAAAGAGTAAATAGGGAAGCTCTTAAATGTTATTTTCTCAGTTTTCCAATATGTATCCATACTTCATGAAAAAAATCTTATTTTGGACACTAATGAAAATCTAGATCAGTTTGTACATGACCTGTTTCTTTTGTTTCTGTTAAAAATAATAATAATATTTGCTACTGGCTGCTAATAAGATCTATAATTTTTCTTGGATTGAGTGGAGCTATCTAAAAGAGCTGTCTGAAAATTTGCTGGAGCCCTATGTATAGGTTGAGTCATGGTTGCAGGCCATAGCTCATGTTCACACTGAATGATCTGCATTGCACCTAGCTGAGTTTTGTGGACTATGCATAGTCTGAAGCCACTTTTATTGCTCCAAAACCCAACACTTTGTGCCATAGTATGTTTAAGTCAGAATCTGACTTGCACTGTGGTGAGAAGTTATTGTTTACTAGGAAGATGTTTGGACAGACTATGTATTGCCAAATGACTGGGGAAAAAAGAATAAAAAGTAATAATAAAAAAAGGCAAAGCAGTTATTTGAAGAATATAACTCTCCCTGCCACGTACCTTTCCTTATCTCTTTTACAGGGAAACGTTCCTACCCGGGAGAGCATCCATATGTATTACCAGAACCATATGATGAAACTTTCCAAGGAGTCAGGACTGGACTCAATTGATAAAAATCCCGGTCAAGCTTCTGGTTTGCAAGCTTCTGAAAGAATGGATAGTTTAGATTCAGCAGCTTCTCGTGACAGTATCTCCAGGTATTCATCTAATTTTATTTTGTGAAGAATAGAAAGATTGTACAGTAGACATAATTTTAGACAATGTCTAGATATTCATGAACTTTCTAATCAACGCTGAGCAGTCCTTTTGATATATCCATGCTATTTTGATAACGAAAGGTCTGCTATTTATTCCTATTCTTTTACAGTGGTGTACTCAATTGCCAGCAGATGATATAACTCCTTTTCCACTGCATGACTATACCACTGCTTTCTGTGGATTTTATACTCACCACTTCTATAGAATTAGGAGTTATTGACAGGGCTTCTGATCTTGTCAAAAATAATGGAAAATAAGAACCTGTTGAGGATGATTATGGAATACTGTGTTAGGAATTCAGGCCTGGAGTTTGGGGAGCCATCATTCATTGTGAATATTTTGCCTTTGGAAAATAAATTCTTGTCTGTTACACACAAAGAAAAAAAGGCTCTACACTGAAAGAAAAAAACTCTTATGCACACAGATCATCTGAAGAGCCTGATTTCATAACTGCTATTACAGTCCAGCAGAGTAACACTATGCATGAAATATCTGTATTTTTCTAGAAAAAAAAAAAAAAACATCTTCTTCATTCTTTTCTGAAGATGAATGCTGTCAAGTCCCTTTCCAAAACTACTGCATGCTCCTGCTGCTCCATGCACACAGAGGCACATACATTCATTTCCTTCCCTTACAGAGGCAGCCTGTTTCCACCATGTCCCTGGTGTTCTTGACTTTTAAAAGACTGCAAAAACTGTCCAACAGCATCATGAGGAGGAGAAGGGAGGGCTTTGGAAATAAAGCCTTTTCATAATCCATTGCATTCTGCTGTGTCCTGTCCTTCTCTGAAGTGTGGCAGTATCTTATTGTGTTTGATACTCCCTACAAACTCAATAGCTTCTGTGTACAGTAAAGTATGCTTACCTTTTACTAATGACATATGTGTAGATGTTAGTGAACTGAAAATAATGAGCGTTTGCATTCCTTTCTGATGTTATTGAAAAGCAAGTGTCAGAAAGTGTCTGTGAGTACTGTGCTTCAACAAAATATTCACAAATTGCTCCCCAGGGCAAGCACTGGTCTTTGAGAGGTTCACTCCAGTAAAAACACTAAATCCTAGCAAATCTTTTTTGGTGGCTAGCTACCCAACCAAGCAACACCTTTGTGTTTTGTCTCAAAGTTTTATGGGAGTCAGATTACATGAGAAAAATGTAAAGCCAAATTCTGTTGCCAGCTCAGTTGGAGTCAGTTGGATATCTGGAGGGCAGAATTTAACACAAAGTTCAGTCCCACTTAAAAATGAAATACTAATATCAGCCCTGCTTTCATTAAATATTTTTTTTGTCATGCTGTTTACTACAGATAGAAGTTAACATTATTATCTAACAATGTTAGCAAAAACTTTAAATAGAAGCAAAGGGAAGCCAATTCCATAATGAATTATAAACAAGAAAGACAAATTTTGCAATTTTCCTGTGTAAATTTTCTCTTCAGTTAAATGGCATCCAGTGTTAAGATTCAATTACATCGTCTTTCAGAATAAGCACCTATTTGTCACAATGCTTTGAGCGTTTACAAATTTAAAATCTCTTTCAAACTCAGAGAATTCATTAATTCTGTGGAGCTCCTTTGCAACAGAAAAAGTTATATTGAATATAGCAAATGTTTCAAATGCGTTACTGTCATCTGTTTCCCCAGATGTTACAGGACCCATTAACAGAGGAGTAGCAAAAGCAGTATTGTGACTGATTTCTCTAATCTTGAATTCTCTTTCTGGTAATAGAAAAGTAAATATTCTTGCACTGGCAGTATTTGCAATTTGTACACATCTGCTGTAATAATAATGACTTGTAATGAGAGGAAGCAAAAATGTGTCTGTTGATTGAATGATAATGGCATCTGTTACTGGGGCACACTTGCATATCTCTTCCTGGGATTACAAAAGAGTTTATGAACCTTTTTTAGAAATGTGTAGTGTTTTCAACTTCATATGAGTTTATCAAGTACATGATTTTTTTTAATCGCCCAAATAATAGAAAAGAATATTTTGCATTTCAAAACGATGGTTTCTAGTATCAGTAAAAGCAACTAATTAAATCTAAAGCATCCCTGTGATCATGACTCAAGGATTACTGTGGAAAACTTCTGGGAAGAGGTAGACAGTTTTTGATGAGCACTCAGGTTATCCTTTGTTTGCCCTGCACAAGATTCTGTAGTGGATATTAGTTCCATGAGTAAGATGGGCATGTCTGGAAATAAAACTCAACTTCAGAAGCTATTCCATTATAATAATACATATTCCTCAGGACTCAGGGCAGTAATTGCCTAAAGCATGACCTCAGTGCTCTAAACACTTTTTTTGCATAGGGGAATTCCCAGGGAGAGCAACCCACCTGATCAATTGCAGGAACAGTAAATTTCTCATGAAGTTGAAGGCTGACGTCTCTAATTCTTATCCAGGCATGTTGTTCTTACTTTGCATAGAGCTCTAAAAGGAATCTGCAGAGTATCTTTTGTGGGATTTTCTCTTAAACTAGAGGGTGCTTAGCTCACATTTATTTGCTGTCTTTTTACTGTACAGAAGCTAGAGGCACAATGAGATATTCATAATGTGATAATTTGGTTTTTCTTTGTGTGTAAATACTCATGTGTCCTAAAGACATAGTGCAAAGTTTGAATGGGCCAGGAAAAGAAGAGACTGGTGATATTTCTTAACAAGCTCTTTGATGTGCACCACCAGAAGTGATAGGGAGCTAGCATGGTAGAGCATTTCCTGCTTGTGTTTCCATTTGGCTGATGAACTGCTGCTTACGTTAAAGAGCTTGTGGGTTCATAACCTACAGTTATGAAAAAGCAGCTAGAAGCAGACCCAGTCAGATTTCGGGATATCCGGGTTTTGTACTTGGATCCATTTGTATTCATTTTTATACCTTCACAAATAACTTCTTTGTTTATCAGCTCTGACTGTGTGTAAGCTTTTATAGGACCTGCAGGTGTGAATCCCTAGCCCTCCTGTAAGACTGCATGGACAGGAGTCATCAGACCCCAGTTTTTGTCTGTGTTACCCTCACTGGATGAAGTGTAGGGCCTGGGACAGGGAGTACTGGGGAAGTAAAGTTTGCACTGGGAGGCAGGAGAAGGGATGAGAGGAGAGTCCCACTTTGGGGCTGGATCTAGGTCTGAGTTAGGAACATGTGTGATAATAAATGTTTGGGGATTTTTCCTTGCAGGTGTAGGAAATGTACTAGTTCATAAAGGTAATGTCAGTCAGTAACTAGCATATGGAAAGAAAAAAGAAACAAGAAAGAAGAAAAAAAAATTGTAAGTCACCCCTTAACTAATAAACTTGCTGGGAAGGATAAATTTGTTTAACCAAAGGGAAGTGATAAAGTAAGAAATTTCCCACTCGCATAGGATAAAAACATCTCTGCTATATATATCCCCATTTGAAATGGATACCCAATCAACTTTATATAAAATGCTTGAACTCAGGGCTTTTAATGAACCTTCAATTTAAAATACCTATTCCTTGAATGATTTCAAGAAGCTAATGGTTTTCAAGGTCTCTAAGGACATGAATTTGAAAAGTCACTCAGGAAGATATGCTTGGATTACATTTATATGACAGTCAATCACTGAGTCAACATCAGCTTTGCCAAATGTAAATCTCTTCACTTTATTGGAGTTCTTATTTCCTCCATTTTCGGCAGCATGTTCCTGAAGAAGTACATACAGAATATACACACCGTGGTACAGCTGTCATCTCATACACATCTCCAGACCTTAAAGGATCTAGAGCAGCTGCTCATTAGATATTTTATCAGATTATTCATCCTTCACTTAAAACATCTACATGATCCATATTATTGCAAGGACTAAATCTGGGACAGTGTTTTCATTTATTGGGATTAATGAATATTTTTGCCTTGATTTTTCTGGGAGCCAGGTCAAAACTTACCTGTTCTAGAGGGCAGTTGGAATATGTTTCTTTCATTGAAAATATATGACCAGCTGCATGACACTTGAATTTCAATAGCTGTTCTGCTGAAGGTGTTTGGAAAGTTCCAGCTGGACTATGCCCACTTTTAAAATACTTCAACACCTTAGTAAGAGGTGTTGCTTTTTAAAATAAAAAATTCAGCCTTTGAAATGTAAAATAACATGGATAATACTGTAGCACAGAGACATAAAGGTAACCTACAAAAGTAGATTCCCTACCTGCTGCCAGCTCCCATATTTTAGCACCAAAACCTCACTGATAGTACAACCCAGCTGTGACACATGGGTGGATGTGTAATGAGAAGCCTCTTGCATCACGAGCCCTTGGTGGTCAATATTACGAAGCTCCCACTGACTTCCACGCTGCTGAATCAGGCCTCCAAGGTGGATCTCCTCTTCCTGTAGGAAGCAGCTTTCTGGGCCCCCTTAAAACCCTGTGTCATGAGGACAGACAAAACCTGGAGGACACATGTGTGCCTTTGTGCACACACTGAAATAATAAAGTGGCTTGGAAAGGGTCTTGGATGAGTGAACTGACAGGACAGAGCTGCCCCTGTCATTAATACTGTTTTTAAGGAAAAAAAAAAAAAATGCAATACCTTTGGTATCTTGGTGTTGGTTTTTTTGTCTAAAATAAGAACAAAATGTTCTTTTACCCCAGCCACTCTATCAAAGGTCATCAGTGAGTGTAAGCCTAAAAAAATGCTTCTTTGCTGCACGTATTTTGTTGTTTTGTTCTCCATTTGCCTTAACACAACAATTGCAAATGGGCACTTCATGCCGACAGTTTTCCCTTCAAGCTAGCAAGACCAAAGGTACACAGAAAATGCCATTGCACTTCCTTTCTTATCTCTTTCCCTATTCTCTGTGCCCTGGACACATTTAATGCTTGCCAAGGAAGCAAAATGACAGCTGCTGTTGCTCATGTGCGCAAATGGAATCAAAAGAAGGAAGAAAAATAGTTTGTAAATCCTGCATTTTGGGGTCTTTTCTTCTCTCACTATATTTGAGACTCAGGCAGGTAACTGCATGTGTTAAAACACCAGGCCCGTCAACACATGTCATAGACATCCACATTTTTCAAAGATTTTTACAGGAGGAATAATTCTTTTACCTACCATATGTCATTAATGTATTTGCTTCTTTCCTGTTGCTATGTTATATGCTTGTATTTAAATATGTACTTTCTTTCTCATAACTCATCCAGTTCTTCTTTTCTCCAGTAACACATAAATGCTCAATGTATGGTGTATGTCTCTTGTGTCCTGTTGTATTTGATAAATGAAAGGAGATAAGGGTTTATCATATCTGTTCTTTCTTTCAAGTGCATGTTTCTGATTTTGAAATCATTTTTAAGCTGCGATTGAAATAAATGAAATATTCTGGAAAGAATCATCAGGGCTTCCTACTAAATATCAAAATAAAAGCCATCCCATGCAGAGCAGGTTATATTTGGCATGCATCTACTGGCTAAGTAACATATCCGATTTGGCTCTTTGGTTCGGAAAGAGGATTAGCCAATGTCTGACAGATATTTTTCTATTTGTGGAATATGAACATATTCAGTTTCAGGGCTCTTTTAGGAAATTGGCTTGTACCTATGCAAAAGGTTCAACACAGCATATCATTAACAAAACAGAATTTGTACAGAGGAGGTCACTTCCCAAAGCATTTTGGGAGGAATTTGGAAATTCTGGGGGGAAACTGAGAAAATAAAATGTCCTAGCCTATGTACGTTGGTGCCCCTGGAAAGTATGTAGAATATTGTGATGTTCACATATCTCCTTGAATAGTGAATTTTTGTTGAAAAGTGAGTTGTTGGCTTTCTATAGCCCCTGTGTGAATATGACTATGAACAATAGAGATGTGTTTACATAGTGACCCTAAACAAATCCTTATCTTCTCTCTGAACCTTTTGTCTCTGTGTCTGTGTTTTGCTGCATGGCAAGCACATTGGTGTACTGAACCATGTAGAGTAATATCATTTGTATTTAACATTGTCTTTGTAACTGTTTGCGCTGCTAGCTGCTACACTGAAGCAACCATGCTGTTCTCAAGGCAGTCAACCCTTGATGATTTAGATGGACCAGACACTGTTCCTAAAACAAGTGAGCGCGCTCGACCTAGGCTTCGTAAAATGCAGAGCATGGATATGTCCTCCTCATCAGCTGACAGTGGCAGTATAGTGTCAAGGTGCTTAACTCATGCATGCTTTGTTCACTCATTTACCCATACCATTATACTTAATGCAGTGTATATAAACTTGAGTTTGCAGATCTGTGGTGTACAGAGTGGTTTGCATGGTTAATGGAAGCTTTACTGCCTTGTGTGTCATGGCACGACTCTGAGGTTCAAAGTCAGGGTCATAAGCTAGGACCCCTTTGTTGTTTCACTTTTCTTTTTCTGTGTTTTTGTTTTTTATCCTTTATTCATTTATTTTTAAAAGTCTGTCCATTACATTTCATCAAAATGTCTGTATAAAAAACAGACTCTTAAGTCTGTATTTATTCAGTTAAAGAAGAGTCTGATTTTTCAGAGTTACTAAGCTGATAATTGTTCAATTATCTGGAAGCTGGAAGTGAAGTTTCTCAGTTAATGACTTATCCTAAATATGGACTTGGATATCTAATTTTAGAAACTAAGATAGGCAAGCATTGGCCCTGTTCTTTCAATTTTTAGTTTTCCTTCTCATAGGAAAGATTGTTAAATATGTTTTGATTTCTTTACCATTGATTTACAGTCTGTGAGGTGTTGGAATTAAGAAAAGGAAAATTGCTATGAAAAGATAGCAAATATTATTAATATCCTGTGCAAAAGAACAGTTCAGAGCCATTCACTCATTTTTAGAAGGTAAAGCTCAGGGATTTATATGACATTGTGAAATAAAAACAATGTTTCAGCTAGTAATATAAATATGACATTTCAAAGCATATTAGATCATTCTTTTCCAAAATTTGAAGTGTTTTACAAATTTTTAGTGTTGATTGGTTTTGAAGTGATGTGATTTTACGGTTTTTGTGCATTTTAACCAGAATGATTGCTAACAGGAGATATCAAAACATGCATCCCAATAATACTGTTCCAAATTCTGATTAAAAGTCTACTGGAAATAAAGTTATCTAACATAGTCATGACAAGTTTGGAAACAGTGTAAAAGGAAAGAGATATAACTTGGCAGGAAATGGTAGTGCCAGCTGGCTTTGGCAGTGAGGTTTTCTTGAAAAGGGTATATTTTATGTGAAATCGTGGCCTCATTCATTTCTCTGGAGCTATGTGAAACCTCATTTTGTCTCTATTGACATACATGTACACCCAGCCAACAAAAGACACTTAGTTGATGCCTTTTGTCTAACCTTGGAAAGAGGCTGAAACAGAGAGTGAATTAAAGAAAGAGTAGTGTTCTAGGGGAAAGATTAAAAAAAATACTTGTGAGGGAAGAAAAGGGTGAAAGCAAGGCCAAGAAAATTTGTGAAAAATGATGGTGTGCAGATTCCCATCTGGAGTCATCAAACTGCATGAATTTACATCAGCTAAAACTGTTGCAGAGCACAGAGCATTAGGAGAGAAAGTGATTATGGACATGCAAAGCTGACAGTAAGCAAGGTGAATAAGCAGAGAACAGAACAGAGTGAATAAGAACAGTTGAAAAAGAAAGTAGGTTCATAAGGAAGAAAAGCAGGCAGGTAAGGTTAAAAAGATATGAAGACTGTAATGAAGAACATAGGGCAATCTGAAGGTAAGCAAGATACCCTGTTACTGGAACAGTTTTATAATCTGGATTGCATTTCTCTATTTTTGCAATTTTCTTGTTCTTTTACTTGGAATCCAATCTGACGTGTGTTTTCAGCTGTTTTTCCAGCTGTATACAGTACCTTTAGGGTGTTTTTTAGAAGCACCATGTTTAGAAGGAACCCAACAACTGTCTGTCATTCACCACGGAGCATGTTTTAAATAAATCTAACAGCAAGTTCTGGTTCTGGTAAGAAAGTGTTTAAACTGCTTTCAGAAAGCAAACGTAGTTTCTCTTGGTATTCATTTGTCCTTTCCTGGTGTAAAAAGATAATGAACCACTATGAGTACACTGGCATGCCATTCAGGAGCAAACAGACCCAGATGGTCCCTCTGTGTAAGAAGAGATCATGTCATAATGTTTTCTACCAAACGATGTGAACTTTGAGGGTCTCAGAGTGCAGTGGGGTTGCTCAGCTGTCTACATGAAGGTAGAATGAACAAATTTCATTTTGTGATACGCCTCACAAGGCTCAACTCTCTCTCTTCATCCTACCCTCACAGTGAACCTACACAGGTCACCATGCTCTATTCTCGTCAGGGGACGACAGAAACCATTGAGGAGGTAGAAGGGGAGCACGAAGAGGAAGGAGCTCATTCTGCTTCGAGGCAGGATGAAGAGGAGGTGGAAGATTATAGCCTGGGTTCAGAAGGAGCTGTGCTTACTCCTGATACTGATGTGCCATTGTACTCCACCGTGGACAGCAATGCAGAAGCTCCACCTTCCTATAGCAAAGCTGTCAGCTTTGAACACCTTCCTTTTGGCTCCCCAGATGACTCAGCTGGTAAGAGTCTCATGATGGTGAGCCCAGATGACAGTCGGACGGACAGACTTAATGATACGATTCTCCCTCCGTTGACGCATGAGCTAACGGCTAGTGAGCTGCTTCTGAACAAGTAAGGACCTTTGAGTGGGGAAAATCTTTGGTCCCAGTCTGTGAAGTTTTGCCATTGCATTTTTTTGTTCATTTGTTTTGTTTTGTTTTCTCTCAGAACTAGTCTATGTTTTTTGATACAGACCTTGTGCTAAGTTTGATTTAAGGGAAGAAGCTCATTTCCTGTGCAGTTGTTCTAATTACAGATTTCTAAAATGATTCAAATTCATGCTGGAAAGAATCTCTGCTTTCTCCCCAGATACCATAGCTAATTGTTCCAATTATCATCAGATTTCTGTACTCCAATAGCCATGGGGTCAAGGGCTTTTCTAAACATTCCATGTGTACAGGACTTCTCCAGACAGCTGTGATTTCAAATAATCTGCTTCCAGAGCTATCTGGGAAAATGTTTCTCTTTTTATTATTTTGGATTACTATAAGGGAAACTCTGACCTTTGGCAGAGTATTTGTTTAAGCCAGTAGTAGCTGAAGGCTATGTAGAGAGACCACCTTGCTAAGTGCTTTCACAGGAGATAGGATGCTCCCTCTTTGCCCTTCAGACAGCATGCTCAGTAGTGCCAGAGGGCTCAAATGGTGCCACTGCTCTTCTTCCTCTGCTTTCTGGCCTGACTCAACTGAGGGAGAACTTCCATGAGTGTAATAAAAAAATATTAAACCACCTTTCAAACTGACTACATCTAGAGGCTGTATAGATCTGACATTGTAAACGTAGTGTCCTTTCTTCTGGCTGTCCATAGTTGTTCTGACTTTCCACCTAGATCTCAGACGAGGGCACTCCTTAGGAAAAGCAAAGAGAACCAAATATGTGGAATATATGTAATAGTTTCTTGCTGCCTTTTCTATTATTTGAGTTAGGTAAGTGGGACACAAATATTGGACAACTATAATACTCAAGAGCATTTATTATGTTCTAAACTTATGTCATGGTGCTATTCATACCATGCATGTCCTGATGAATGTCTGGGTCTTCTAATTCCTGCCTGTGTTAATAAATCAGATATGAATCCAGACAGTGTCACACCAGCATCGTGTGATTTATATGAAGTGTGTTGGCTGGGCAACTGTAGGAAAGCTACCAAGTCAATTCTCTGGGTAAATTAAAAAAACAAACAAACAAACAAACAAACAAAAAAAAAAAAAAAAAAAAAAAAAAAAGAACAATGCTTCTAATTATTTTGCTTGAAGTTTTGTGAGCTTAGATTCAGGTTATTTGATTATAATACCGAATCCCCCCTTTTTTTTTCCTTCATTATACTCGCCGACAGAATCTTACAGTTTTTCAAAAGGAAAAATAGTAGCAATTAACAAAGCAGCTCTTGTGAATTTAATTTTTATTTAATTTATTGTACTGTGCTCCTAACAGGATGTTTCACGATGAAGAGCTGGAAGAATCAGAGAAATTCTACGTTGGTCAGCCTCGAGTTTTGCTTCTTATTTATGCCCTATACAATACCTTGGTGGCCCGGTCAGAAATGGTGTGCTATTTTGTGATCATTCTTAACCACATGATCTCTGCCTCCATGATAACCCTGGTGCTTCCCATCCTTATATTCCTTTGGGCCATGCTGTCTGTTCCTCGGCCAAGCAAACGTTTCTGGATGACAGCCATTGTCTACACTGAGGTATGCTGCTGTTTTTGCAACCCTGTATGTCAAACATAGAAAAGTGAAGTTATAAGCTTTGCATGGTCTCTTTTCTGGTTTTAATCTCTAGCATCTAGGGGCCTGTGGCCTTTCATATTAATATAAATATCTGCTAACATCCTTGGGAATTTCTATGGTATAAGAAGGTTTTGTTTGTGTTTTTCTTCACTGAGATGGGCAACATCCTTCCTGGCATGTAAAGCAGTTATTACAAAAACAGACCATTTATAATTAGTGACTGTGTAATTGGTAATCAAGCGACAGTATACACTGCCGATGGTATCTCAGGTACCACTGAGCACCATCTGTTGGAAAATGCTGGTTTTAGTCATTGATGACCTTATCACTCAGGAAACATAAACTGTTGTTCCTCTGTAGCAATGAATGTTTGCTAATCTTCTTATAAAGCTGACAAAATAGTCATATTTCTCTCCTCTTAATGTTATGAGGCTGCCATGCTTAGAAAACACCCGAAGTGTGTTGTGTTTCTGAACAGGTGGCCATCGTCATCAAGTACTTCTTCCAGTTTGGCTTCTTTCCTTGGAATAAGTATGTGGATTACACAAAAGATAAACCTTACCATCCACCCAATATCATTGGCATTGAAAAGAAAGAGGGCTATGTGCACTATGATCTTGTTCAGCTCCTTGCTTTATTCTTCCACAGATCCATTTTAAAGGTAAAATGACTGCATGTGATTTTTTTAATTTATTTTATATTTAATGTTTTAGTTTTAATTATTCAGTCATTCATGTTATATTCCAACACAACACATTTGTTGTCCCCCTGGTGAGCACTGTGGTAAACATCTACGATAAATACCATAACATAAATACGAGTTTGAAATGCTCTCCTTTTCTTTTTCCATTAGTGCCATGGATTGTGGGATGAAGATGAGAAAGTGGACAGCTCCACTAATAAAGAGGATACTGATGACGAGCTCTCTCTGACAGGAGGCCGGAGAGATTCTTCAGGCTCTCTGAAGTCTGTCAATCTTGCAGCATCAGTGGAATCTATCCATGTCCACTTCCCCGAGCAGCAGACTGCAATCAGGAGGAAGAGCTCTAGCAGTGCATCACAGCTTTCTCACAGATCCAGCTTCTCCTCACACAGATCTAAGAGAGGTAAATGTCATGGCATTTCTGGGATTTGAAGAGCAAATGACCATTTCCCATAGGATCATCCTGCTGAAACATTGTGCGGTTGCTGTGGAGAACACAGAGACTACTGAATGCTGTTGCTCCTCTGTGAGGAAATAGGATATGAACCAAAATATCTTTTGCATTTGAACACGCTCCAAACCTTCCTAAAGTTCAAATGGAGAGCTGTACTTTATGATTCAGTATGTTTTTAAAATGACATTACCCAAAAGCTGGGAAAGGAACATTCAGCGTGGCCCAAATCCAGAATTTCTGGTTCAGTATAATCCCCAGCTAGAGGGAATTCAAAGCACATGTATTTCTCATATCTACATTCAATGGAACTTGAAGTGAAAAAAAAAAAATGTTTAGGAATATTGAAATGGATTACCTCTTCTGAAAAAGAAGGGCTTACTACAGCCTGAATGTATATTACCAATTGAGATGACTGAGTCAGAACAATCAAGTATTTGCTTTTGGCACTATTCTTCTCCTTTTAGTTATTAATCTAGATCTGCTAGTTGTTAAACCTATACTGGATATTGTCAAGATTTTATCATATCAGGAAAAAAAATTACTATACAGATTTATTTTGAAGTGTCTTTCAAATGTGGGACTCAGATATGCGGTAGAATTTTCCAGATATATTACTTTATAGTTTTTGTATTTAAACTTCAATTTTGAATTAGCTTCTTTCTCTTCTCTTTCCCTCTCCTTTTTCTCAGGAAGTACCAGTACAAGAAACAGCAGTCAGAAAGGAAGCAGTGTGCTAAGCATCAAGCAAAAATCTAAGAAAGAGCTTCTTATGGAAAAGTTTCGAGAACAAATGATCAAAGCCAAGGCCTTTACAATTAAAAAGTGAGCGAAGTGAGGAGTTGTGTGCGCTTGGGTGGGAGGTTGTGAAGAGCTGACTAATACAGTGAAATGTTTTAAAGAGAGCAGGTTACTGATTCTGTTAATTCAAATGGAAGAATGGATACGTATGCTATTCATTATATCAGTATGCTTTCACCCTAAGTTCCTACGTCCCACCAGCTGAACTTCAGACAAATTAACAGAGGTTCAAACAGCACTGCAGGGGTGTTCATCTGTCTGATATGAAGCTAAATATCCTGTGTGAACTGATTTGGGATCTTATGTGTATTTCTACCAAACAAATGCTAATGCCATGCTTTAGCAGCAATCAGTGCAAGGAACTGGTGTCTCTGTTGACCTATGAAGAGGCTGTCAGAGAAGTGTATCTTTACAAACATTACACATATCGCCTCCAGACACTCTTTTCTTCAGTGCCAGTTACAGTGTTTTTAAATCACATTGTGGTTATTGTTGTTTTAGGACTCTCCAGGTGTATGTGCCCATCAGACAGTTTTTCTACAATCTTATTCATCCAGACTACAGTGCTGTGACTGATGTGTATGTGCTGATGTTCCTCGCAGATACAGTGGACTTCATCATCATTGTGTTTGGATTTTGGGCTTTTGGGGTATGTCATAGAGGGCATCTGCATGTAAATTGTCAATTGGGACCCTTGTTGATGATGCTAGGTTCCGTGTGAATGTCCTCCTTCCTCAACTACTCTGTTACATTTTCTTTTTCAGAAACACTCTGCAGCAGCAGACATCACCTCTTCGTTATCAGAGGACCAGGTCCCAGAGGCGTTTTTGGTGATGGTACTCATTCAGTTTGGTACCATGGTGGTAGACCGAGCGCTGTACCTCAAAAAGACTGTCATGGGAAAGGTCATCTTCCAGGTCATCCTTGTTTTTGGAATTCATTTCTGGATGTTCTTTATCTTGCCTGGAGTGACAGAAAGGTATAAACCTTACAATTGGACAATATGGGTTGAAAATTGATGCTCTAATAAGTTATTTGAGTGTAAATTTGAGAGGGTTATAGCTAAGCTTTCGAATCATAAACAAATATCTTCATAGTCTCATTCCTAAGCAGAATGTCTTTCTACAGCAGTAACTGTGGCCAATATAGGTTTGAGGATGTAAGAAATAGAATATACAAGTATGTAATTAAATATTCTCATTTTGGGTCAAAGAATAGCAGGTGAGAGAAAGTTTGCCTGTAGCTGAGCACTCAGCTGAGACAATGTTGGCCTCTGTTTTGATTTCCCACCTCCAAGACTGGTTTACATCTTTTATGAGATAGCTGCTGGATACAAACTGAAGTAACTCAGGGTGCAGTGATCAGAATTTTGTTCCTCTCCCCTTCCACCTATGCCATGCCTTCCTGCCTTTACACCCTTCTTTCTTATCAGAAACCTTGCTTTTCTGGCTTCACGCTGATTTAGAAGACTTGGTAGAAAATGTCTCTCTCAGAGTAATCTATAACTTGTCACTCTCCTGGACTCTGTGAACTAACTATGAATTTGAAACTCCTTAGAATGAAGAAGGTCTAAAACCTTTGTCTCTTCTGAAGAGCAAAATTTCTCCTCCGCTGCTTCTGTCACATGGCTTTGGAGGTGCTGTGGATGTAGCCACCTGCTGTATGAAGTCTTGTATGAGTTGCCTGGTCCAATGGACCTGAAAATCTAACATTTCTTATTGCTTGGCTCAAAGCAGTCTGCTCTGTAGAGGGGTTAATGTGTCTTCTCTAGTGTTTGGCTAATTCCCCTTCTACTTATGACTTTAAACTTTGCTTTACTCCATTGAGAATTTCGGCCTGTCACTTGGGCACATTTCATTTCATAAACAGTTAAGTTATTGTAAGGGAAAAACAAAATAGGAGCATAATGTAGAAAGAAAAAGTCTGATTTCCTCTTAAAAATTGATTGTTTTATTTTTTCTCAGTGCAGTAATAATTGTGCCCCTATTTTAATAAGTGCATTTTTCAAGTGTATCTCTTATCTACTGAGAATTGAAAATTGAGATTAAATTTTTGTATTGACTTGTGAACTTAAAGGGCAAGAAAATCCTTTTGATATTTTTGGTGCCTTCGTGAAATATTTATCTCATGTTGTTAATCTCAAACCTGCATCTGAAGCTCCCGTGGCCCTTATAGGTTAGGCTGACTCTTAGAAGCACATGCATATTTCTTAATTGCAATAATTTAGTGCAAATATGCACTATTTTATTTTTATTTTTTTATTATATTTATTTTTTATTATTTTATTATAAATAATTGCAAACAGTGGATCATGTCTGGTTCACAAACCCTGTCCATCACGCAGTTCCAGCATGTTATTGGGCTGCTGTCAGAAGGGGAAATGTTCACCAAGATGGTTAGGGTGGTTAGAGCATATGATATGTGTGAAGAGGTTGAGTGAATAGCACTCGTTTAGCCTGCAGAACATGATGACTTGTCTTCACTGACCTGTTAAGAGAGCGTTGAGGTGAAATTAAGCTGCTTTCAGAGGTGCAAGAAGCCACAAGTTAGAAAAGGGGAATTTATGCTAGATATGATGACAAATCTTTTCACCATGACAGTAGTGCTCCATGGCATTTGGCAATTGTTCCATGACTAGAGCAATTTGCACAGACAGGCTGTGGGATCTTTATCTTCGGAAATATTCAAAACTCATCTGGACAGGTCCCTGAACAATTTGGTGTGATTAGACATGATTCAAGCAGAGGATAATGCAAAAGAAGGTTTTCAGAGGTCGCTCCAACCTAATTCCTTATATGAGTCCAAGATGTTGGAGGTACCTCCATGAATACAAATTAGCATTAAAGCTGCTTAAAGTCAGTGTAGATGTCATCCACCTGAACAGCAAAGAGAAACAGTGTCTACCCAGGACTACCAGGGCTCGTGTCATTGTAGGGGCCCCTGTGGTGTAGCTAGGCATCTCTAGTGTCTGGAGGGACAGAATGCTGCGCCAGAGCCATCACTCACAGGGAGCCTGTTCCCAGTCTCTCGCCATGACCCTGAGGTGATTACAGATGCTGTTTTTAGACTTCCTCATCCAGATTCTTTCAAATAGTGTGTCACCAATGCAGTGGGGTCAGAGACCAAGGGTTTTTCACCAGTTCTCAGGAAAGGGAAGCTGCCAGGAGCACAAAACATTTCAAGCTAATTCTGTCGTACACAGGTACAATGCTCATCATTTTCCTTTATCTGTCTTTTCCATTACAGGAAATTTAGCCAGAACACTGTTGCCCAGCTCTGGTATTTTGTGAAATGTGTTTATTTTGGCTTATCAGCATATCAGATACGCTGTGGATATCCAACTCGTGTTCTAGGCAACTTCCTCACTAAAAGTTATAACTATGTGAACCTGTTCTTATTTCAAGGGTAAGTCTAGAACTACTGCCTTAGTCCATTCTTCCATGAAATAAGGACCTGTTATCATGAGATGCTGGGGTTATTCATGACTAAATCTAGAGTAAATCTTTCACACCATACTGCTCTGTCTGTGCCACATGTCCCCTGTAGTCCAGAAAGAAAAAACAATTCCAGGAATGTAAATTTCAGAAAAATCAGTCTCCTGTCGTGAATATGGAAGCCTGACTTACCCGTCTGACACTCAGGGCCCTTTTTTAACACCTGTAAGAAATCACTTCTGTGAAAGAGATAGGGACTACAACATTATGTAATGTTATTTGTTCTATAGTACTAAAGAGTAGCAAGGCAACAAATCCTGAAGAAGTCATTGGAGCAGGCTTACAGGCTGTAGGTGGAAAGGAGAATAAGCTGAGAGAGAGTACATATGTGAAATAAAATCTGTGCACCAAAAAAATGTTTCCTTTGTGTACCTTTTGGAAAATGCTGCACATTTGAAGTTCTTCAGGGTTAGGAATGCTGGTGCAATAACAAACACAGCCTCACCTCAGAGTGAAAGATGGAGTTAAGGTTGTGCTGTTACCATGATGTTCTGATTATGATGTTACCATGATGTTGAGATTAAGCTAGTTCAAAGCATATACATATTTCACAGGAAAAAATGGAATAATCTCAGTCTTTTCCCAATATTTTCAGCATGGGTTGTGTCATTCCAGTAGAAAGAGCTATAGAAGAAATCTTTCTTCACATGAAGTATTCTTTGTGACCTGGCCAAGCAGAGAAGTGTGGAACTAATAAAGGGAATGGCACACTTTGAAAAGCTGCTCTGTGCATGTTGCTTTCTTGTTAGCCCACCTTCTTCTGCTGCTTAATCCTGAGTCATAAAGCCCAATCCCGTATGCAGTTGAGGACTGCCCACTTATTGTAAAGAGGCAATGCACCACTGGGTGTAAGGAGGCATAAAATTAAGTCCCACCATTCTGCAGATAGGCCAGGCTATGTTCCTCTATGCCTCCAGATCAGAGGAATATGGGTGTACAGCGAACTCTGTCTTGTACCATTCCATCAGTGGTTCATGTACAATTGCTAGGCATAATGATGCAAAAGCATGTTTATGGTCTCACAGGGGACCCTAGAGGAACATGAGCTGTGGCAAAAGGTATCACCCTCAAAACATCAGTATTACTCATACAGTCTCAGGATATGATTGCATTGTATTTGTAAAAAATCCAGTTAAACTGTCTTTTAATACTGGTTTATTTCTCCCTTTTGTGATATATACAGTTATTGTGCTCATTTAATGTGATCCCTCTGCTTCTGACTAATCGCTAGTTGTGCTCTCCCTTCAGATTCCGCCTGGTTCCATTTTTGACTGAGCTGAGAGCAGTAATGGACTGGGTTTGGACTGACACCACTCTCAGTCTTTCCAGCTGGATCTGTGTTGAAGATATCTATGCTCATATATTCATCCTGAAGTGCTGGCGAGAATCAGAAAAAGTAAGGAAGCCCCATATGAGTGATCCAGGCCTTCTCTTCCCTGTGCAGAAATGAAGAAAAGTAATCATGAGTCCCTAAATAACTGGGAAATCCACCATAAAGACAGTTTGTTAGAAGATACAGCTGGTGTTCATGTTCAGAAATATTCAGACTATTGGGTACTTTAAGTTAGTTGGCAGTCACCACAAGTGAAATTTCAAATGGCTTCTCCTTTACACCTGATTTTTCCACCATTAACATGAATTCCACAAGATGTGGCTGCTAGTTTAATTGCATGCCTGAATTTCAAGACAGGGATTGAAAGGCCTCATATTCACAGACTCACATTGTGCATAACAACTAAATGAGTAACTTGCAGTAGCAGGGAAACTGTGGCTCTAAAGAAGGGTCAGGACAAGGCAGAGCTCACGCCTTCATCATGTAGGTACCAGGGATTCTTGTTTCATATAAGTGCAGAGGGAACTCAACTGGTTCCTTTATCTTGAGAGAGGATACGCATATCCAAAAAGACTAAAAAAAAAAAAAAAAAAAAAAAAAAAAAAAGATAAAACCACAATTTGTTTGACTGAAGTTTCAGCCTCTTTAATTCATTTAAGCTTCAGCTCAAATTAAACTTGCAAATTCTGGATTCCTTATAAGCACTATAAAGATTGCAACCATATGCTTGCTTATTTGCCAATTTGAAAAAGAAATTAAGCATTCTTTTCGGAGTGACCCAACCAGTCAGAAATTGTACATCTGCAATGAAACGGCTGTATTTTCAAGTGTTACTGACGTATTACTACTTTTATTATAATCCTGTCTCTTAATGGCACTTGCTTTCCGAGTTAACTGAGGGTTGAAGTGCACATAGATCTTGTATGTAGGCTTTTTTTTGTTATGACTTTTATTTCTGCCCTGAATGGAGTGTCATCAGAGGAGTCAGAGAAACAATAACCCAGTTCTGCTTTGACTGTCCATCGTACTGCATTTTTTCACCTTCCAACAGGATCATTCTGCATATGTAGCATAGGTCTAATTTAGGAAGACTTCCAAGTCTAAGCTTGCATGTGTGTGCTAATGCCATGTAGCAAAATCACTACTGATAACTTTATGGGAGTTGTTCAAGGTACTTTAGTTCTCTCTGTCTCTCACTCACATTGAGTGGTATGCCTAAGTACTTTGGCTCTTAGAGTCTCTGAACTGTTGTGTAACAGCATTAAAGGTGCCTGAACTAATCTCATATAGACGAATAATACGCCCCTGGTGATCTTGATATGATATTTTAATGAAAACAGTATTTTGTAGTGCAAGACAAATGATTTGATACAATGCTTTTGAAAAGTAGCTAATTTGTTTTAAATATAGCATTGTATTACAAATTTAATATTCTCCTAGGGCTTTATGGATTCGTGTTGTAAAGCAAGAACAATTTCCTGAAAGCCAGATTCCTGGCATGCATCTGAGGTGCAGTGCAATTCGCTGCATCTTGATTTTGCACATGCAGTACGCAGTGTGTGAAAGGCAGGATCCTAAAGCACTGTGTAGTATTAAATCCTATAAGAAAACATTACAGTGATGGTAAGACATTTTAGAGGATGGGGACTCTATTAAAGTATTCAGTCGTGAGGTCAGTAACAGAGTGAATTGTGGTCAAGGGGGAACAGGTGTGTTGTATGACTTGCTTTGTAAAGAGAAGGATAAAAGCAAGACCTGTTTTTGCTCTCAGAAGCTAAGAAATGGAAGGATGTCACATCCACACTGTCAAGATTGTAGGAACAGCAGCAAAGCTTGAGGCATTGTTTAAATGTAGTTGGTGCGGCAATTACCCATTTTTTCCTTTCTTTATGGCCATAAGGAATAAAAACCAGAGGTTTACAATATTTTTCACACCAGACACACACTTGACATGGGTTATTCTGGCACTCTTCCCTGTAGTTGCCAGAAATTCAGTGCTTGTGCAGGTTTGGCTAAAAATCTCAATGCAACTGACCTGATAATGGGTAACAGATGACAACAGAAGATTGGAGTCCTTAAGATCAGTATTCCTTTACTCATCAAATCATACCGAGTGTTCCACTGATAGAAGAGACATTACTATGTTGCTGTTTGCTTTTGCAGAGATATCCCCAACCAAGAGGCCAGAAGAAAAAGAAAGTTGTGAAGTATGGAATGGGTGGCATGATTATCGTCTTGCTGATTTTTATTGTCTGGTTCCCACTGCTCTTCATGTCTTTAATCAAATCTGTTGCAGGCATCACGAACAAGCCTCTAGATGTATCAATCACAATAACTCTAGGAGGTTATCAGGTAAAAAAAGAAGACAAACTAAAAGAAATATCTGATTTTGCACTGTATTTCCTTGTGCTGTGCCTTATTCCCTGCATTAATTTTTCTGACTGAAAATCTCCTGGCTTATGCAAAAATCAGATAAACTCACATGAGTGATCCCCTTTGGGTTAAAAACATGTTTGTTCATCGCTGATGTAAAATATTACCTTCACTTGCCAGTTAAAAACAGAACCTGCTGGCAGTTTAATCTGAATAAATCATCCTACATCAGGAAAACTCAGGTAATTGATTACAGGTCCCCATGGTAAATGTAAGATAATTAATTGGAAGTAGTTTGCTTCTTAGTGGAATAATTTCATAGTCTTCTCCTGTTGAAATGAGTGCCATAATTGTCTTGGACTGTGAAGCACAGGATGCTGTACTGTGTACATAGCAAAAGATTTGAAGTAAATGTGACAAGTGTGTGTTCTTTTGTTTCCCAGCCTATTTTTACAATGAGTGCTCAACAGAAGCAGCTCAAGAATTTGAATCAGACTGATTTCAATGCGTTTCTGGGAAGCTATAGGGGTAACACTGTAAGTGAAATGTAGACTACCTCATTACTTTAAAATGTATGCATGTTTCCTTGGAGGTCATTTGTGAGTTTTGTTTATGTAGTCAAGTGGTCAGCAGCACGGCCATCATTTGGAAGATGTGTCCATAAAGGGTGTTTGTACTAGTAAAGGTTTGAACAGATCATTTGTCAAGACAGGGCTGGGTTATAGAGTGAAAAGTTACTGTTGATTAAGCATCTTTGCACAAAATCATGGAAGACAGACAGAAACTGCAGCTGTCCTGTCATCCGAATAGATTGTGTCCTTCCCTCTAAAGGACACAAACCTTCAGGAGATGTGGTGCTGTTGGTGTAGTGCCAAAACAAGTATGTTGTGGGGATACAACACTGTTAGCACTTCTAAGCTCCATGCTCCTTTCTATAGTGCATGTGGCTTTCACCTCCCATTGAGGAGACATGATGCTGTCAAAAGAAAATGTGTATGGCTTGGAAAAGTTTTGACATTAAAATGCCTTAGTTTAAACATAGTCTCGATATTTCATGGTGCACTATACACAAAGTTATCATTATTTTATATAACAAAAGAAAAAGACTAGTATTTAGCAGAAACTGTTGCATTACTAAAATAATTAAATTTTGATCAGACACCACTTTAAAGAAGTACTTCCTTCTAGCCCATTCAAGAATTAACACCTTTTAATATTAGATGCTACCCAATAGCCTGGGTATTATCACAGTAATATTGCAGTCTTGATATACTTTGAAAGATAAGGGTTTAAAGTTGCCTTAACACTTGTACACATTTTTCTATGCTAAAAGATGCTTGACAAAAGACAGATTACAATTTTAATAAAAATATGATAACTAATAAGAAGTTGCAGGTGACTTGTGCCCCCTGGGTATTACCAGAATTTCTGAAAGTGTCTGCCATCTCACAGTGGCCAGGCTTGGTATATCATTCACACAGTATTATATTATATTTTATGTTATAATATATTATAATGTATTATAATATATTATATTATATTTTGTTGTGACCACTGATACAGTTTGGAGTTTCAGTGAAGCTGTCAGAGGTACCAGCCAAAACTGGCATGGACTGAAAGCCGCATGGCCTATTGGATCCAGGAATTTAAATGGGGTTATTAGAAACTAAAGGAAATAAGATTAAATATACTCTACAGAGTTTACGTGATGAACTTTCAAACCCGTTTGGGCCAAGTTGACCATCATACTTATTCTTTGAACAGCTGGGCCATTTTTGTTTTGCCTTCTTGGGTTGGTTACACTTTGTCTATTCCTGCCTCCATCTAAAGACCCAGCTGAGACCTGACAAAGCATTCAGTGTAAAGCAATGCATTTCTGATTAATTGAACATTTGCAATTCTGCCTGATCAAGAAATGTGGTTGTGAATCTTGTGAACATCAAAGCACTGAAAGATTATTTTCCTCTACTGCAACTACAGGCTGCTTTACAGTTTCTAGAGGGCTATGGAATAGAAGATATAACTCTCGCAGATCTAGAAGGGAATTCAAACTCTTTATGGACCATCAGCCCTCCCAGCAGAGAGAAAATGATACAAAGACTGCTTGATTTTTCAGCAGAGTTCACTGTAGTTCTTTCATGGAGCATTCAAAGGTAATTAATATGACAGCTATAAAGTTGATGGATCATTTGCTAAGCTTTTGTTGAGCAGAACAGTTGAACACTTCCCCAGTGCATTTTTTGGTTTAGTTTTTCAGCACATTCTATTGTACTACAAACCAAAAAATAATAAAATAAAATAAAATAAAATAATGCAGGAAAAAGAGAGGTAGAGAGTGGTGACTTTTGTTACACAGGAAGTTTTGTTGTCTTTTTTTCTCAAGAAATAAATAAAGAAATGGAGCTACTTCCAAGTAGATGATTTAAAAAGAGAGGGTGGAGTTTTCAATGGGACTTGAGGAGGAGGAGGGAAAAGTAAGAAAACTTAAGTCAGTTTTAGATGAAGATGTTCAAATAAACTTTGCTTCAAAGAACATTGTTAATGTTTGGGGGACATAGTTAAGGCAGAAAACCAAAAGGAAATAGAAACACTATCTTTTTAAGGAAATCTCAAACTGACACAGCTATGTTTTACATACGCATATACTTGAAGCCATTGTTCTGCCACTCAGCACAGATCAACTTTTTGAGACTTTTGCCCATTTACTTAGTGGTGACTTGGCCTCAGTAAAACACTGCTTTACAATTAAGTTTTTGCAAGAGCCAGCCTAGAATGTACTTAACTGAATACGTGCTGGAGCACACTGAGTCATCAGGATGGCTTCTTGGCTACTGCCTGCCACTTGGGACTGGGCTAAATTAGAAATGAACTGCCACTGCAGCCCCTATATCTACGTGGTTTTTTTCGAAGTAAATACTTGGTTGTTATAGCAATCCCCAGGAAGAGACCACGCACAAGAAGCAGGTCAGCTGAATCACTGTAGGAGCTCTGAACATGCTGGGTCAGTCCTTACACAGTTGAAAATAGGCTTGTGATGAATCTGCACTCTTTATTCAACTTTATTTGACCCCCCTCATTTTCCTGGAAGTATACAATATTAAGCCAGTGAATTACATCCCTCATTCATTTCTGAACTTTAAATTAATTTTTAATGCCTCTACTCAATTTGCCAGTATACTTACCTAACTACGAACATTCATATGCTGGATTTCAAAAAAACCTTTTTCACCCTCAAATTATACCCTGTGGATTATATTGCAACCATGAATGACTGAAGGCGGTAAAGGCTTACCCACGGAGACCTTCCACTTTTTCTCTGTAAAGGGAAACTGCTGTCTTTCACCTAGGCCAGCAGACCACAAGCAGCTGTAAGACGAACCTCATGTACCACTCAGGCAGCATACATGCTATCTGCCCTTGCACATAATTTGCTGGAAGAACTTTGCTGCAGGCCCCAGCAGCCCAGGAGTTGTCTCACCCAGTTGCTGCATCCCAACCCCAGGGCACAACAAAAGACAAGGTGCAAAAGCTGATCCTCTATTAAAAAAAAAAAAAAAAAGCTGTGTTCTATAGCTGGCATGGGGGTCCTGTCAGCCTGTTAGACACACACTTCTGCTAGTCCAAGGTGGGGTTTCAGGAACCTGTAGCTGACTGCTGAATCCTGTCTGGCAGTACTGTCACCCAAAGTCTGAGTGGGCATCCTTCCTCCCCAGTTCTGATTTGACTGACATAATGAGCAAAATGACATCAGACCGTCACCATTAATGCATGCAAAAGAATAGTCAGAAAAACAAAAAACCTTTAAGACTGTTAGGTGTCCTCTGGGACACGTACACACATTCTTGGGTATAGGTAGCATGATGCTTGCTGCAATTTAGCAAAGACTGGGATGGAAAGGATCAACGTGGTTAGACTAGTTAGACAACCAGCTCTAGAGTTCAGCAAACACAAATTTAGGTTCTGCTTTCATTGTAAGATGACTGTGTGTCTTCCTTTTACTTAAACAGAAATCTCACTCTTGGTGCCAAAGCAGAAATAGCATCAGATAAACTTACCTTTGGCCTACCAGAGAAAACCAGAACAGATATTGCTACAATGATGTCTGGAAAGCAATTGAAAAAGGTGTAAGTTATTTTCTTTGCCTATTTATATGCAAACCTTCTGTTTTAATCCTACTATCTTAAGGAGGTGAGGCTTGTGTAAACATACCATTTGTCTGCCCATCTATTCACCTCTAAATACTTTGAAGCCTTGTTCACAGAGCCCAAAAGCATTGAAGTCACAGAATAATAACATTGCTTTAAAGGTAAAAAGATGTCTGTTTTGTTTTGGTTGGTTTGGTTTGGTTTTTTTTTGTGTGTGTGATAAATTTAGACAGAGAAGACTGTGAATACTGGAACACCACCACCAAGCATGGTGAAGCTATTAGTTGATTTTCTTTGATTTATTAGATAAGCACAGTTCATTGCAGAATATTCATAGTTAAACCCTCCTCTCAGTTACTTGAGTTCAACTTCATTTGAGGAAGTTGTATTGATTAATTTTTTATTCTAAATAACCATCCAATGTATCTCTCCTTGTCATTCTTGAATGGTAGTAGATTGGCAAGGAAGTGTTAAATCACTCTGGTAAAAGGGTAACATCTGCAGTCATCTCTGACATCAGATCTTTTCCTGTAATGGAAATTCGCAAGGCAGTAAGAACATTCTCTTCATCTGAATATTGAACATTATTGTATAGATGTAGCCTTACAGCATTAACAGCAGTGACGCTCCTTTCAAGTTTGAAAGGAATCTGGCTCTTCCTCTTCATCCTGGTCACTGGGAATTACTTTACAGCAGTAGTCTCTAAATATTGCTAGGCCAACACATCATCCCTGAAGGCCACCTGATCTGTTTTGTGGCCGCAAGAGTTGAAAAGTTAAAGCTGAGGTCAACTGGGAGAATGAAAACCCTGACTGGTTCATATCTCTTAGTAGGTGGAAATCAGATGTCTTTTCTGTAGCACAGCTATTTTTCTGCACCCACTGGGAGGATGTAATCCATTCATAATTCTCTCCTTGCAGGAGGCAAACAACAGCGTAAAAGATAGAGCTGTATTATGCAATAATTTTGTTGATTTAAGCATTTTTAACTTTGTCATAAAGGAAAAATGGTTGTGGCAGCTAGTAGGCATTTGACAACCTCAGCAGGAGCTTTCTGCCACCACCTCTGCTGGGACAACTTAGCTGCTGAGCTTTTACCTATTCGCTGGTCCTGCTTGAACAGTCATGAAGGACTTTAAATTGACCACCTCCATTCTTCCACAGCCTAGCATATGCAATGTAGCAGTATCAGAGGACTTCCCTGAGAGCTCCCCTTTCCTAGAATTTTTCACTCACATGAGGGAAAAGTTAGGACAGCATCTCTGCTTTTAATTACATTTCTCGCTCTCAGGATGCTGGTAATTTATCCTACATAAGGTACTTTGAGTCCAATGGAAGATCTTCCACAAACATCTTTCTTTTTAAATTTGAAATCCTCCAGATAATACAAACTGTGAAAATATTTCACAGTAAAAGATTCTGGGAAGAATTTTCACTCTTTTCAATGTGTTATTATTTAAACATCTTTTAATTCTGAAGTAATAAATGTTCTTGCTACATATTTTTCAAGACTGTTTACTACTGGTGATGTGTTGCCATTCTTTGTGCTGCTTATGTAGCTGACTACAAAAGCAGCTTTGTTAAAAACATGAACAAAATATAAATCCTACATTCCTTGCAAACACACGTGCCCCAGGTGTGTGGGATTCATGGCATGCGAAAGGGGACATTATGGATGGAGCTCCCTGCTGAAGTACTGACAGAACATAGTTAATAAATCCAGCTAACTTTCAGATGTGACATCTGAACACTATAAAATCATAGTTTAAGCCAAGAATTACTGGGAACTGTGTATAGCTCTGTTAGCTATTTCTAAATTATTTTAGAGGTATAAAAATATGAAATATTTGCTTTCTCATTTTTTCCAGAACATTAGAGACAGTGTATCCATACTACATCAAGGCTCCTAGTGATTCTCTGGCAAAACCCATAAAGCAGCTATTGACAGGTATGTATCCAGGCCATGGAAAACAGAGCACAGTTGAAAGAAGTGCAACACAGTGCTCAAACTTGCACATTTGCTGAACTGCTCTGGGGCACCGCAAGCTGAAATACTCTTACAGTCATTTCTACCTGGTTCCTACAAGGTTGGGGAGACATGAGGTAATAGAGTGCAAGGCAGAAAATGCATCTGGATGTACTTTAGCTTTGTATTTAACAGTAAGGACTCTACAGATTAAAAGTCCGGCTCTTCAAGTCTGCTTTCAGAAATTGCTTTCCCTTGTTTCCTGAGAAACTGATGACAAGTTTCACTTCTCTGCATCTCTTTAATACTTTACCACAAATAGTAGTGCTGTGTGTTTGCAAATGTAGCTTCTCTACTTGAATAATGATATTTTTATTCTATTCCTTCCTTTTTGGCTCCAAAGAATCCAATTTAGATAAATAGGGAATTTCAAAGTTCCCAATCAGAATATGTATAAATACTCATAGATATACATAGTGCATACACATGTACATACGTACATATGAAAACCTGTTGGGGTGGAAGAGTAAGAACAATGCTGTACCTAAGAATACTTTGTTCAGCAGAGGTTAAATTTGGCACTCAGGCCTTTTCTTGATCATTGTGTAGTCCATTACAGTTGAAGGTTGAGTGAGCATGTTTATATTAAGTAGAAAAAATAATTCTTGAGAGTGAATCTAGTTTTATGTGTTACCAGTGCTTCACTGTCATTAGTCAATTTCTGTCCTAAAAAAAAAACTCTTAATTTGGGATTCTTCTACAAGACTTTAATGTGTACATTGCCAATATAGAGTCCCCAGGGCCAGGGTTCAGCTCCTGTCTGTGTGATCATTATGCATAATAGTACAGTATGCTTTTCTTGATATAAAAGAATGATATCTTTTATAATATCTTTAATACCAAAAAGTAATGATTTGCAGTGGTAGTATCACTTGGACATGCAGAAGCTGACCACTGTACCTCCAAGTCAGATGTGTTTCTTTAGGCCTGAAATGTAAACATGCCGTCTGTCATTGACTCTACAGCTTGAAAATACTTGAATGATCTGTCATTTCTACAGAAGAAAATGTAGGTGATGTGAAACGTTTTATTTATTTAATTTTATTTTATTTTATTTATTTAATTTAGGGAAGGAAAACCATAACAGTCTAGATAGATACAGTACTTTTGTACAGAAATTCTGTAAAATGGGTTTTAAGAGAGTTATAACAAACATTTACTCCTACATTGCTCGGTCATTTTATAATTTTATTGGTCAAAGCATCTGATTGGAATCCTTTTAACTTTTGTAGGTTTTGGTAATATATTAACTTTTTTTTTTTTTTTTTTTTTTTTTTTCCAATAGACTGCAGATGGGAAAATATTACAGTTTCCCTGGTCAAAAATGTATCTGATGAGGGAGTTCGTGAGTGGTGGGTTTTGAATCAGCTTGGGAAAAGATATAAAACATCTGAAGAGAGTCTTGAACTCTTCATATTCAGTGATAAAGTCAGTCCACCAAGCCTTGGATTCTTAGCTGGCTATGGGTAAGAATGAATCTTTACATAAAATTAAAATAATGTAGATATGATAGAAGTAGAGATTACTTCATTTGCTTTTGGGAGTGTGTGTTATTTCTTTTTCTGTGTTGCTGTAATGTTTGAACTTCCAGAAATGGGCTTCTGTGGGAGTTACAAATCTATTACTGTTACCTATAAAAGGCTTCATATTTTTAAAGAAACGATGTGCTCCTTGATATCTACTCTCCAGTGGGGAGAAGAAAAAAAAAAAAAAAAAAAAAAAAAAAAAACAGAAGAAGCACCCTTCGCACCAATTTCCTATTCAAGTAAAATGATATTAGTTTAACTACAGGTCAAGTTCTGCCGAAGTTCTGACCAGTTTTAGCAACCTTCCCAATCCCATGCATGTGGCCAGGACTCTGGCTGTAAAGCAGTTATGAAATACAGCTTCATAGACAGAGGGAGTCATGAAACTTGTCATGAAACTGAGTCATGCCTTGCTAGCATCATTCTGGAGAACTCCTCATTGGAGATTTATCATGGGAGGTCAGGTAAGCATTAGTCTGTCATGACTGACACATGCTTTAATAAAAAATATTAGATATGAAATCTGACCGATCACATTTAGTAGTTGTGGTATTTCTTTCTGTGGCTCCCAAGCTGTAGCAGACAGGACATGAGACCATCATCATCAATGACTGAGGCTAAATCATTTAAGGCAGCAGGCTCAGCTGTGTATGTTCACAAATTCCTGTAGTGTTTGAAGAGACCTTATTTTCCTTCATCCTACAACAAAACAGAAACAGAATCCTAATTATAAATTAATGTTCATTCTGCTGATAGACTGCAATTAGCTGTGTAGATGAGCTCCCTCTCACTTGACTGACCCTTTTTCAAGGTGTGGTTTGTGGTTTCAAGGTGGTCTTTCCATTCTTACTTTTCAGCATCATGGGACTATACGCATCGGTTGTCCTGGTGATAGGGAAGTTCGTCCGTGAATTTTTCAGTGGCATCTCTCACTCTATCATGTTTGAGGAGCTACCCAATGTAGACCGAATCTTGAAGTTATGTACTGACATTTTCTTAGTACGAGAGACTGGAGAACTGGAACTAGAAGAAGACCTGTATGCCAAACTAATATTCCTGTATCGCTCACCAGAGACAATGATCAAGTGGACTAGGGAAAAAACTAATTGATCTCTTTGGTGTCACACTGCGAATCAAGTTGATTTCATCTGAATTTTAAAGAAAGAAAAAAAAAGCACAATATTCTCTTAAGAGCTAAGCCTTTTATAGTTAGGTAGCGATGATTTTTCACTGAAGGAGTCCTGGAAGCTACGGCCTTAGGAATCCATGCTGCCTTTCAAATTAAGGATCGACAGTGAAGAAAGTTGGATGATTTGCTGTTTTTAATGTGCCACTCCTCTACAATCTGGGGACTGCTTTGTAATTTAATCAGCAAAAAAAATGTTTGCATCTGTGTCTGGTAATTTAATTTTCCAGACGATAATTATTACCCTCAAAGAGAAAAGAAAGGAGTGAACCCGCAGATGACTCCAGTGTAACTTTCCAACCTTTTCTGGAGCCATATAGATTGGATTGTGCAATATGCTGTTGTACATCACTGACATTCAAGCTACAGTAATGGGACGCTGACTAGCCTTCAGGACACCCAAGACCCAGGGCCCCAGTGGGAACTGAAGACATTCTAGCCATACCCATTTGTAGAAAAGCAGAGGTTTTGATGTACAAAGGACACTGTGGACAAACCTCTGTTAACAAAAAGAATACAAGTAACAATCTCTTTAAATGCCTTATTTTATTTGTACAGTCGCAGAAAACATTTCCACCAAACATCAATGACTTTTCTCAGGAAAAAAAAAAAAAAAGCAACAGAAACTTGACACTTTGTCAAGGGTAACTAATGGCTAGAATAATTATGGTGAAATATTGGGATGTTCTGCTGGGCCATTTTCTTCAAAGTTACTGCTTTCCATTAGATGAGAAAAGAAAGTGAATTCAATGACATAAGGAGCTACTTCATTTCTTATAACCCTTTGAAAACTGAATAGTGTGTGCTTCTCTCTGCTCCCCATGACATGCTTTTTCCCATTTCAATGATTTAAGGCAACCATTGTTTTGCTCTTAGCCAATATTCTTCTTCCAGTGTTTCAGGTATACAAAAATGTTTACATATTCCAAGTCACATTTTTACATCTGAGACGGGTTTTTTTTAAGTTCCCAAATGTAGACATACATATGAGCTTGAAAAATGGCCTTTTTTCTTAAATTACTATTATTAGTGACACAAATGGCTCATTAAAGTTCATTGTAGCATGAAAATTTACATTTGCAGTGTAGGTTTCATTCCATGTTAAAAAAAATATTGAGAAAGAATGATCATTGAGTGGGTAGGGTATGTTAAAAGGGTATACTATGTAGTTTTGATTCAGTAATGACTTAAAATAAAGCACATGTTGCAAAGTCATTTTAGAAGTATTTTTTTCCTCTGCCTTTTTACGTGAAATGGGAAAAGTTTGACATTCTTCTAACTCTGTGACAAATAGGTCTCTTTCTTGTAGTTAGCTGCTATTTATTATATGAATAATTAGTTAATCACCAGAAGGAAAATAATACAACATAATTTGCTGGCACATTTTACTGCAGAACTTCATAAAACAACACAACTGAATGAAGTTGCAACATACTCTGCTCAGTGCTTCCATGACAAATGCTGTCACATCCATTCTATACTGTGAAAAACAACATTTTGAGCACAATGAAGTGCATAAAATAAAAGTTGCTTCATCATATTGAAACAATAAAATCACTTGGTGACTGGAACTCACTGGAAGACAACCTGATTTCCTCTAAGTGTAATGGAAAGGTGGCTCCTCATATAGCCAGGCAGCATTCCCTGGTGGAGGGTTTTGCCTCATTTCTTCCATTCAACCTGTGAATGAAAATCAAAATATACAAGGCAGCCCTGACATAGGATCCAACAGGGATGCTAAAATGTCCTTTGTGGTTAGATGGATCCTTATCTGTGTTCAGTAATTTTAATTAGGCAACACTGGAAGGAGAAGAGTGAAGGGTGTAATGTGGTTCTTAAAGTACCAGCAGCAGAACCATGCTGGCCATAGTTGGCCTCGACTCACTTTTTGTCTCCCTCTCTTTAACAAGCACTTACTTTCTGGTGAGAAAACTCTGTCTGCGGTATGAGCTGTACAGTTATTTGAGCTTTGCAGAAATGTGCTGCTCTTTCTTTCATGGATTGATCAAACTTTGAAAATAAAAGAGTTCTTCTGTTGTTTTTTTTTTTTTTTTCTTTTTTCTTTTTCTTTTTTTTTTTTTTTTTCTTTTCTGAAACAACCTATAGTAAAATTGGTGACGTATGGACTGGATAAGTGACTGCAATAGATGGAAAGTGTACTGCTAATCTCCACCCTTTAAGCCCAACCAACCAGCTAAAGTTGAACTGGCAGCCACTTCCTAGTAATATCTTCTAGGGAATCAGTATCGGGGCCAGTACCATTTAATGGCTAACTTGATTAACAACCCTCAGGATGACTTAGAGCATAGTCTCAACAAGTTTGTGGCCCACACCAAACCTGGGGCTGGTGAGGTTTATAATAATGTATATGTGTCAACAGCCTTTCTGGGGAGAGTGGTTGATACAGTGGAGGGCAGGGCTGCCTTTCAAAGGGACCTAAAGTTGCTCGAGAAATGAGCTGCTGTGTGCTTCATGAAGTCCAGTGAAGTCATAAAGACCTGCATCTGAGGTAGACTTACCCAGTGCAGCATTTCAGACTGGGTAGTGGGTAGAAAATAGCTTTGAAATAAAAGGACCCAGCAGGGAGGAGGGCAAGGGGGGTTGTTATGTGTATATCAGCAGTGTACCCATAAAGCAAAGAAAGCCAGCTCTATACTGGGAATATTTACAAAAGCACTGCTTCAAGTCAAGGGGGCTTATTAGTCCCTTCTACTCAGCACTTGCAAGACCACACCTGAAGAACTGCACCCAGGCTTGGGGACCCCAGTGAGAGAAAGACACTGACTTAGTGGTGTGAATCTGGGAGAGGGCTGGAGGATATGACAGGCAAGGACCATCGTAGCAGATAACCACTGCTCTGAGGAGAAACTAATGGAGAAATTTGCAAAACACCAGTCATATTATGGTTGCCACATATTCAAGGCATTGTGATTGATACAATCAGCATGGTGTGCACATTTACCAACTCCTATTTAGCTGGCATGAAGGTTGCTTTCCAGGTGCTGCCCCACAGCATATTCTGATTCTGTGACTCTTCAGGAAATGATGGCATGGCCTGCTTCAAGTCCCAGACCTTGAAGATGCAGAAGCATGCATGAAGGAAGGAGGCCAAGACTGATGAAATCTAATGAGATCTAAAGGGTTGGCACCCTTACTTTGAGTTCCTCACAGGTTTGGTGGATGCTCAGTCCAAGGGGTGTTTGGAGCTTTTCCTAAGTGCTTGGCCATCTCCTCTGTGTAGGAGCTTCACTTTAGATGAGAGCTGGGAGACTGCCACATGGTGCTCTCTCCAAAAGGCTCAAGCTCCCAGAGGAGCTGCTGCCTGGAAAGCACCCCATGGCTCATTTCAGCAAATGTCTCAGAGACACCACAAGAACCCAGCCACATTGCTTCTGAGCAAATCAGACTGCTCACAAGAAATCAGGTGCCAGAAGGTGGGTTTGTCCCTGGGGTCTGCTCCTCGTGAGCACTTGCAACTTCTATGCATCCTTGTCATGTGTTGTGCATTAGTGGCTGCTCTCTTCATGCACCATTTTTGATTCTTCTTTATGCTTCAAACTGTAGCAATTGCTCTTTTCTTCTCCTTCTTCTTTTTTCTTTCTTTTCTTCCTTTTTTTTTTTTTTTAACCCATTTTCAAGTGAGGTAAAAGGTGATTTTGCCTTTATCTGGGAGAAGCAAGAACAACAATCAGTAGCCAGAGGGGTAAAAGTCTATCAAAGTTATCAACACAACATTAACAGGAAACATGTTCCCATGTTGCGCCTCTCTTAGCAAATCCTGGTGATTCCTGCAGCATCTAGCACTACACTGAAGACAATCCAGTTGGCTGTAGTTGCAGGTTTAGCTGCTCTGACTCACTACAGGCAGTAAGATCTTGTTTTCCACTATAGTCACATTTTGGTGTGGCATCTCTTACAGCAACCATGTGGGAGTGGCAAGCACCATCCAGCATGTGCCTTGGCAGGGGGGTGGGGAGGAAGGGAAAGGGAAAGGATTAATTTTTAATTAATTTTTGGTCATTAGTTTTTCAAGCCACTGCCTCCCACAGCCCATGCTAGGGCAAAAGAGGCAGCTGCCAGCAGACACAGACGGTTCATGACAATGTGATCATCCTGTAGCAAACATTTGGGAAAAGTGCATTTTTAACACTGTGGCAGCAAGAGTGAGGTAATGCAGTAAAATATTAATGAACTGCTTCAGCTGACAGGTCTAAATACATTGCAGAGGCTAAACTTTGGAGGTGAAGACAGTGTATTAGTTTCATATTAATGAAACTACCTATAAAATTCTTCCCCTCCTCTAACAAATATTACTGGGGAGGAGGACAGACGGAAAAGAGAAAGCTAGCTATAAACCTTGTGATGTTTCAAGAGAAAGCGCGTGGCATGTTAGTACAAAATTGAATGGTACCTTCTTCCTTCTACTCATCTAAAACTGATGGCAAACATCCTTATGGATGCTCCCATTACTCAGGTCAAGTTCTGTTTTGTAAAGGGTAGTGTTGGTTCAGATGGATTTGGAAAAAATACCAACTGCACTGACATAGTGACACAGCAGCACGCCTTTTGAGATGGTTGGACTCTGATGCAGATAATACATGTAGCTTAGAAATTGAAATTAAAAAAAAAAAAAAAAAAAAAAAAGAATTAAAATTGGTTGTAAAGGTCTTCTCTAAGCAAGTTTCAAAAAATTTTAGATGACTATCATTTTGAAAAGAAAGCATCACTAAAGTGAAGTACATTCAGTGAAGTACGTTCCCCAAAAATCTCATTCCACACCACATCCCATGATACCTGATTGCTCAGAAGGATCGATGACTGCCTCTCCAGTGAGCCAGGAAGTCCAGGGTCACTGTTAAAGCTCCAAAATAACACTCTCCTCCATATGGTGTCACAGTATTAAGGATGAGCTCCAGGTACAGCACCGTGCTACCTGGCCTAAAAAATAAATAAATAAATAAATAAATAAATAAAATACAAATTGGATATGCATTGTTTTCACTTGTTTTTATTCTGAGTGTATAGTTCATCATCAGCTGAGCACAAACACAGTGCTCACTGCTGATGACTTTAAAGATGAGCAGAAATACAGATGGAATTGCTTTTTGACTTCTTGTTCAAATGGGTAGGAAAAAAAAAGAAAGGAAAACAGATTGAGGAACAAACAGTTAAATATGAAAAAACTCAATGAATGTTTCTAACTACTAATTGTTTTGCTGCAAAAAAAAAAAAAAAAAAAAAAAAAAAGAAAAATAAATAAAATAAACAGGCCCACATAAACAAAGTATATTACTTAAGTCTGCTTCAAAGGGTACTTACAGGACAAAAATGATCACTTTTGGATGGTTTGATGCTGCTCCCTCTCTTCTTTGCACCTAATGAGAACAGGGTGACGTTCATTGCTGGGCTCCCTGTTGCTTGTCATCAAGTCTCATGTGCACCAGCTGTCAGATCCCCTTCCCTGCCTCCTAAACATCTCCACAGATTCACAGCTGCCAGGGCCCTACTGCAAAGCAACAAAAGGCAGTGAGCCCAGCCTCCTCACTGGTGGTTTCAGCCCCATATCCATCCCAAAGAGACTTCCCAGACAGGCAAGGTCCTGCTCCCACACTGTGCATGAGACACCAGCAGAGAACTAGCAAGGGTTCACGTTGGAAATGCACCTTCATGCTCTCATCCCAGTAAAGTACCAGGCAAATCTAACAAAGCAAAAGGCACAGCCATGTAAAGTGAAATGGCTGAAGGTTGTCCGTGTGAGCAAGGAGACAGAATGCATTTCAGATGGCTTTTTGAATCATCCTTTTTGATATTTATCATCCAAGCTATTTCTTTTGCTCTGCTCAGCCCATCTGGTAATTAGCTCATGATGTGTGGATTCAAAACACATCCTTAGTACTCTGTTGATGAAGTAATATTTCTGTTGCTTGTTTTGCCTAGACAGACTCCGCAGCCATTCCTCCAGGGCCGTTAGATTTATGTAGCTACTTCAACAACTTACAGCTTTTTAAAAAAGAAAAAATGTTGGTGGTCTTGGTCAGGGTCCAAATGACAGGAAGGGCGCTGGTCTCCACCAGGGTTTCTGACAGACACTGAGTCTGCTGTGCTACAGCTCAAGAAAAGTGGATACTCAGAAAGCGGCCCTTGCATTTGTCTTTTTCCCTGATCTGTCCACCCCTTCCCATGCTTGATCTCAGTTGAGTGTGGGTTCACATGGCCCCAGCTCTCTTCCAAAGGCATGCAAGGAACTGGTCCCTATGACGCATGCTATCTCAGAGCATCCTAGGCAGAGTCTGGAGGCACCAAGAAAGGTCAAATAGAGAGAGGGTGCTCCCTTCTGCTGAGCTTTGCAGGAACCCCTCTGTCCTGGACACAGCCAATTTCTATGCCTGCAATTTAAGGCAGAGACAAGCCCTATCCTTTCCCTGTGGCCAGTCTCACTGACACCCATGCACTGAGCTGGATCTCCTGGGTATGAAATAAAGAGCAAGTCATGCAGAGTGGCGGAGATGGCATCTTTCTAGCCAGCTGCCTCTGAGCAATATGCTGGAGGGTTTCCTTGAAGCTCAGCACAGCACCCCGAGGTTTTCTTCATTCCCAGACACAAAAGCACGAACTATTGAGAAATGGATGAAGGGACTGGAGGGAACAGACTGACTCAAGCACTCCAATGCAACCAACAAGAAAGGGGTCAAAATTCTCCTAAAGCACTTTTATTATTATTATTATTATTATTATTATTATCATCATCATCATCATCATCATCATCATCATCTAAACGGCTATAAGTCTTTCATTTACTACAGCACTTCATCTTCTAAGAAAGTCCCAAAACAACTTCTAACATTTGTATAGGTCACATGAGCAAGAAAGGACAGTTATTTTCCTCATATCTGAGGGCACATTTCAACAGTATCTAGGAGAAGAAATAACCACACACACACACATGTATACTCAGCTGGTCACGTGTTGAAAGACACTTTTCTCAGCAGCACAGACCGTAACTACCAGTTTTAACAGGAGAGAAAGCTCATCATTGACAGCCTACATCTCTGACATGAGGGAACACACTGCTCTGAAGACAACACAGGAAGGAGCATTTGTATCCACTCTGAGTCCACAGGGATCATGAAGACAAACCTCTCTCTATCAAACTGCCTGCAGGCTGTTTGCTTGCTCTGAGGCTCAGGTATTTTAAAGCACATAGGTCATCTCCAAGGCAGAATTATATACAAGAACAGTAAGATAAAGAATTCAAAAAATAATAAAAAATAATAAGTTATGAAAATATTTCTGCATAATGCCACTTTATTATTATTATTATTATTATTATTTTTAACACAAAAAGTTCCAGTAAGGCTATGAGAACAAGTCAAAAAAAAATTAAGATATGCTGAGGAAAGACTGATAAATTAACACTTGTGTTCATGCTACCTACATGGCCAAGGGCAAATGCTAGACCAGGTGTGCCCAGAACTGGGGCACCTCTCTCCACTGACTATGCATGGAGACCAAGTGCTAAACAAGGGGTCTGAATGACAGACCTGAAGAGGGCTGATTTATACCCTCACACCCTAATACAGTTCTCAGCCCTGCTAGCTGTAGACATCTGGTGTAGCTTTGCATTATACTTTCATTGTCCAAGTTAAAGGTAAACACACGGCAGCATGCAGTTTCACTCGTCTTGAATCATGTTGGCATCATTACTTGGATACTATGGCAACAGGTAATATGGAAAAATGATGCAAGGGTGACCAGGAAGAAACATGAGGGTTTGTTAAAGGAAAAACGTCATTTTTAATTCTGTGAAAAAATCAAATGTAACCACTGCTGTTTACAGTAATGTGTTTTCTGTTTCAGCTGGCAACACCTATCTCCAAAAACATTCCTTCTCTGCTATTACAAATTCATCTGGAAGGTCCACAAAGCAGAGAGATTTGCCAGTTCTCAATACACTGCTTACTATGAACCGAAGCTTTTTTGTTTTTTCTTCATCAGTTTTCCCAACCTATGTTTATGAAACCTTTCATGATGGATCAAAATAGACCAAGGACTGTTTTACCTAATCAACATCATGATTTGGCTGCGCTTCACCAAGATTCAGACACTGTGAGTCAGCCTGAGCCAACACTCTACTTTATGACTTTCAAAAGCCTGTTTCCCATGGCTATAGTTGAATTCAATCAACAGATGAAAACTGACATATTTTTATTTGCTTAACCCCTACCTCATATAAGCTCTACAAATAAAAAAAAAAAAAAAGAGGCAGCAGTAAAGAGGAAACTGGGGGGAAATCATTGAGGAGGGGGTGACAAAGGCAGCCACACACAACACAACTCACGAGGACTCTGCATTGTACCTGACTTGCTCTAACCCTGCAGACACTATGCATGAAAATAATGTGTATAGCTTTGCTGTGGCACCCAGCATCACTTGTCACAAAGGCACTGAGACTGACGGAGAATAAATCTCGGTCCAGGTGCACTCGAATTTCAGACAAGCAGCAGCTAATGGAGACAGGCTTCAGAGCAGGGACATGGGTTCCTCTTCTCCTACCACCTCTGTCAGTATATTTTAATGATGTCACCTACAGGAGAAAAAATAAACCTTGGCAATTCACTTTTTTTTTTTTTTTTTTGGTAATAAAAATGTGTGCTACATTTAAGCAAGACTTGGCAAGAAGTTTTTCATTTGTATAGTTAGATTCCAAGCCATTTTGTGGAAGATTTGGTCTTTCGTGCCATTTAAAAAGCCATATATGCTTACGTTGTTGACATAACAATTAAGACATTTACTTACAGGTGTTTATAGCCTCATTCAATTTATGTTTAATGGAACAGTCAGATTGAGAAATTAGACTCACAGAAGTCAAAAAGTCTGAAGTATGGATTCCCAAAGGAACTGTAATGTATATCCCAGTTCCATATAAAACCAGAAGAGAACTGGTTCAGATGTCAAGTGCAGTATTTTTATTTTTATTTATTTATTTATTTGATTTTTTTTAGAAAAAAAGCCAGTGGAATACAAATTGAACTCTGAGCTGCAGCACAAGCATCTGATTATTTCTGTTCCTGGAAGGCACCCCTAGGCCTCCCCTCTCTCTCCCAAGCTGTTACCAACCAGCAAAAATAATGCGGCTTCACACCCAGTACATGTTGCACAAGCCCATCCACTCTCCACTTGGTCACCTCCTGCAATGGTCACATTTACAAAGAAATGAGTCAAAAACAAACAAACAAACAAACAAAAAAAGATCAAAAGCCACATTGAGTTAATCAGTGGGCTGGTACACTTCTACTGGTACACTTCTACTGGTACACTATTGCACCTGGTCCTGCATCATGCACACTTCCTGGGAAACACCAACACCAGTAAAAAGAAAATTCCCTTTACAGAGAGGGTGTGTATGAAACCTGACTGTGCTGCCTCTACTGAGAACGTTATAAAGCATGAAGCTGACCCCTTCCAGCAGTAATCACTAACACAAGTTTCCAGACGGTTGCTATCAAGATTTAGTGCTATTCAAGTTCCTGGCCATAGGAAAGGTTGAGTGCTGATCAACACAATCATTTAAAATAGAAGTCCCCCCTCTTCCTGCAACACCCCTCCATCCGCACACTCCCCTTCCGCTGCTGGCACTCCGCACGCTGCTCACCGGGATCCAGCTCATGGGACAAGCCTACATTTCCTGACCTCAAGTCTAGCCTCTGAAAGCAATATAAAACATTAAGCAGTGCCGGGGAACAAGAATGGAGAGACAGAGAGACATAGGGTGGTTAAAGGGAAAGCTAACTACTGCCTTCAAACACCTGGTAGGTGGCTATAGAGAAGATGGAGCCACACTTCTCTCCAAGTCCCACCATGGTGGGAAAGGAAACAACAGAGACAAGTTGCAACACTGGAAATTCCCCTAGATTTGAGAATTCCCTTTTTGTTGGTTTGTTTTCTACCATGAGGGAGGTCAAACACCCATGGTGACTTCATCATTCAAGGCATTCAAGGCTCAGACAAATTACCCCAAGCAAGGTGGTGCAGCTGTAAACCTGGTCTTGTCTTGAGCAGGACCTACTCTGGGACCTCCAGAGGTCCCTCCCAAACCCCCTGATTCTGTGATCCTCACCTCTGGGACTCACTTTATACTCTGCTGGTTCCTCAAGACCAGCGTTTTGCATTGAAACTATTTTGCTTAATTTCTCTCTCTCTGGCTGTGTCAGCCTCTGTTCATAAAGATGTCTGCAACATGCTATCTTCTTGCTCCATCTCCTGGGGAAGTGTTAGTTCCTCAACCTGTTCCTGCAGAGAGTACTGATTGCATTTTTGGTGTAGCTATTACTTCTTAAATCTGTCCAGGTGCTGATTACAGCTGATAAAATGGCTGAGAGTGGTTTTCAACAGGACTTACAGTGCTGTCAAAACCAACATTTGGGTGAGACTTTATTACTGATGAAATTCTTCAGAAGTCCTCAACCAAACCATATGCTGCAGCCTGCTCCCCTGAGGTTTTACAGATGTTGTTCTTTCTGACTGTCTAAGCATGCTTCTCCATGCCCTGAGTGAATATTGGCTGGGAGGGTAGGAGGTGAAAAGATGGAGGGGAAAAAAATATCTTTGGCATTCCATTTTTTGTGGCATTCCTGTCCCATAAAATTCTTCGTAGTTGCATGTTTCACCCTGGGTCAAATGAAATGTCTTCAGACCCCCGTGCTCTCTGGTCATCCCTCAGCAACAGGTTGACCATGTAGGGCCATGTCACCATAAAGCGATCAGCCCTTCTAGAGCCGGGATAATCCTTGTCCAAATGTTTCAGTGAGGCATTAGACACAGCATTGCTGCAGAAAACACAGGGAGCCCTTCAGAACAGACCCTAAGTATTATGGAGGAAGTATAATTGTCTGGCCAGCACAATTGCATAGTTCATAAAGAACTGCCTACCTCTTAGCATCTTTAGCATCAGCAGTGCCTGTCAATAGCAAGATTTAAACTCTTTGGAGACATCTAAAAGCTCAACATCTACTGACTTAAAGTATATAACAAAGGCGCATGCCCTAGAAGAGAATTGGGTTTTAGGAAACAGGTCTATGACATAATTCTTTAAGCTTTTTTATTTTTACTTTTATATTTATTAAAAAAAAAAAAAAAATAGAGCTACTCAAGTTCACCAAATGATCACAGAGGCCTTACCAGACACCATCCAGCACCTAATCAAGTGTTAGGATTATAAATACGATGTGTCCCAGCAGCAGTTGATCACCAGTCATCAATGGTTATGTTGTCTTTACAGCTTTGCACCACTGGGACAAAGAAATTGCACCAGGAAAGTGGTGATTTCATTGCATAAGGCAAGTGCTGTACAGAAAATAATTAGTTTACAGAAAATGTGGGTTATGTGGGTCATGCAAATCACAAGCTTTTTGCTTTCTTTCTTCAGTAACATAAGGCAGAAGTGATCTCCAAGCTGCTGAACTATAAGTAGAGCAACAAGGTAAAATTACAAGCAGATCCTGGATAGGTGAATCTGCCTGGCTCTGTCTTGGAGACCAACACAGCCTCTCCAGGTTCCCAGAGAACAGCCTTTGTAATGGAACTTGCAAGAGACCTTGTAGGAAAACAGATGGAAAATAGGGGCTGTGGATTGTATTTATGCTTGCTAACTCTTTTGAAATAATGTAGATTGAAGAATTATATCTCATTTAGAGAGAGAAACGTGCTATTTATGAGTGGATTTCAACAAGCAGAAAAAAAAAATCCTGGAGATAGGCATTGCCCTAAAAGAGGAACAAGCAAGCAGCAGGAAAAGGACATTTTGCTGGGAGATGTCTTAATGTTTAATTAGATCACAGAGATTACATAGAGATCATCCAGGTGAGCTGGAGCCCCCTGGGATTTCTAGGTGCTTAAAAATTTTTTAAATTAAAAAAAATAATAATAATAATTAAAAAAAAAAAAAAAAAAAAAAAAGGTTGCAATTGAGAGGCAGAAGACCCGATCTCCTTTTCAGCCAAGCATTTTTCCAGGGAGTTGCCCATTCTCCTGGCTTATTTAACTCTGACTTACTTCCAGAGCCAGCCAATTTGTACAGTTGGGTCTCTCTCTGCTCACCACTAGCCAACACTTCACTAATTTGCAGCTGCCATGCTCAAAGTAAGATAAACCAGTTCAGTAAGACTTACATGGATGTGAAATATTAGAGCTATTCCTATCTGAAGCCAACTGAACAGGTCACCCCATTGCCTATATGAGGCGGCTGGCAGCATTTTTTAATGAAAACAGAAGGAAAGTGATTGAAGCACCAGCCAGACCCTTCTCTGAAATGCACAGATCAGTGGGAGCACTGGGAAAATGTAAGTGGAAGGCAAAGAAAGGTTGGAGGCCTGGTATCAGCTAGGATCAGATAGCAATGGCACAAGCCAGTATTTGAAAGGCATGTAGATTTAGAGATTTGGCTTTTGACAAGCTCTTTACAAGCTCATCAGAAGAAGTCACATTGTACAGCCCTGTAAAATATAATTTCAGTATCAGACCATGAACTCCTACTTCTTGGATCCCTCTCCTCAATCCTGTATAGCTGTGACCTCAGGTTTGCACATTCCAGCAGCTGTTATATTTTCTTTAGCATTCAGCCTTCTTCAGCTTTCATCACAACGACCTCTAATCTCTTTCAGAGCTGATCTGGCAAGAAATCCACATTGAAAAACTGTATGCAACAGCTCCCTAAAGTCTGCAGGTCTTATGAGCTTGGAGGATTTCCAGCCCTCTCCAAGGGACTCCCCACTTCACACTCAAAATCTCAGACAATTGGGCTGACATTAAATACAATTTATCTTCCCGATTCCTCAGGGGCTGGAATGAAAAGGGGGAAGAATACATATAGTTTTAGGTATATGAATAATCATACAACATAGAAAGAAAAGCTTTGGGTGACAAGTGGAATTTGCAGCTGCCAGGGCAGGGTAGCAGATCACAGCTCAGCTGTGCCCATAAGCTTTAAGATGTCCCATTCAGCTTCTCATCCCCAACAAGAGGGTCCAAACCACACTCAGTACTCTTGGCTGCACACAAGAGGGAAAAAATCCACTAGTGTAGTGGCAGGTCTGGCTCTGTGCTGTCATCTGCTTGCTGGCCTAGATGCTCAAGCCAGACCAATGCCTGCACCCAGTGTGCAGGGCATAACAGGTACAGCTAGCTTGGTAAGTAAGTATGGGAGGAAGATTTAAGGGGTGAAAGAGATGACTGTGGGAAAAGAGGGTGATCTTGTCACAATGAAGGTTTGTCTGCACCTCCTGGACAATTCTAGGAAAAGAATAAACTAAACCAAAGGGAATAAAAAACTGGAAGCTCTATATGTAAGTATGTGAAGATAAGGCCCTTAGAGAGGTAAAGCACAATAAATTTGTGGTAGAAACTTTGTTCTCTTAGAGAAACTGGGGGTGGGCTCGCACTGTACACCTAAGTCTCATTTCTGAGGGAAAAAGTGTTAAGAATGGACTTAATTAAGAAGAGAGGCAATAATATGTTAGCCTTCAGCAGTGAAACCCCCGTCCAAACAGTCTTGTTTGTAGCTATGCTTGAAACCATGTAGTCTCTCCTGTTAGATATTGCATGTAGCCACCAGGCAAGAATACAGAGATGCACACTGGCATTCTGCATCATGTCTGTGTGACACTGCACAAAGAAATGCTGTATATGGTAATATAGTGCTTATATTTGTATATATTACAAATGTTCATACGAATTGCTTATATATTGTGTACATATTTGTTACATTGGCAGGTTTATAGTATGGCTTCTTTCAGCAGATGCCAAGCTTTAATTATTTTGTGATTTCAAAAAGCAATCTCTGATGTTTCCTCCAGGAAGACTGCTTAGGGACTATTTAGAAATATAGCAGATGGGATGAGTTTACATCGTAGCTGGTCTCTTCTCTTAGGAGAACCCCAAACACAAGTATTTTGGAGCAGTACCCTTAGTGGCTCATGCTGACAGTTCAAGAATTTAGCAAGCACTCAGTCCTACCCAGACCAGGAAAGTGATCCAGGTAAAGACTGAGAGATGCCCATCTTTCTCACTTTTTCCGAAAGTGTCAGATCTCACAGAGACACACACATTGCTCATTCTTCACATGAGAGGTTTGGTCTCCAGAGCCAACTACATGAGCCTGCATAGACCCATCCCTACCTGCGGCCCCAGCCCCGCAGCTCTAATGGCCACAACAAAATAACAAGGACAAACACTATGGCTGGCTTTTTAGATGGCCTTGTGCTTGACAGGAGGCACTACAGCTACAAGAAAGGGTTTGGTTGCTGAATAAAGCAACATGCCACTTAGATTTTAGAAAGTCTTCGGCAGCAGGGCAACAAAGCCAGCCTGCACAGCAGGGAGAGACTGGGGAACAGCTCACAACTGATGGGCTGTGAGTCTGGCTTCATGAGCCTGGTGGCTGTGCTCAGCCTAAGATGAGAGATGGCTTGGTTGCAAGCATCACCGCAAATGAGAACTTGAGAGTGCTATCATTCTCTTGCATTACTTCATAAGCAAGACTGCTGTTAACACTTCTTCCCTCAGAGGTAAAAAAAAAAAAAAAAAAAAAAAAAAAACAATAAAAACCAGTGTTATTGCTTTAAATGAATGCAGAACTACTAACCACATCCAGACAGTAACAACGTGCAAATCGAAATGATACTGAAATGCAGGAATTTGTCATCCAACATCAATTCATACAGGAACCTTAGCTTTTAATTTCTACACTAAAGGGCATTAATGACCGATATCATCAGGTTTAAAAGCCTAAAACGAGCAATTAAAAAAAAAAAAAAAAAAAAAAAAAAAAGTCTCAAATAACATAATCCAGTTACTTTGGAGAAAAAAAAAAAAGTACATCAATCTGTCTTCCTACATAAAATTAATATCTCTGTGCACTGTTGCACTCTAGGAGAGATGACTGCATAGTCCTGAAGACATTGCTGCAATGAGTGGAAAGGTCTTCTTCCATTTCAAGATACATTAATATTAGCACATTCTGCTATTATTAATAGGGTGGTACAGGAATCTTGTGTTAAAAAAGATGGCATTAACATTAAAAACATTCAGTAGGTGAAAAATTAATTTCCACCTTCATCCTGTACTCATCTACTCCATAGCCTTATTTAACTTTGGTAAGGACTCCAGCAGCTTGGGAATGAGCGCTCTATCTTTTAAAATAAATCATCATCATCATAATGCCATAGCCCCATGCATAAAAGATGCTGAGCATCCTGAACAAGAAAGAAGTAAACGAAATACTGCTGACAGCAGTCTGAATAGAGGCAGCTTCACATACCTTGTGTAATCCCTAATGTGACTAAGATTTAAGATGATTTGTGAACATCCACATCAATGCTTAACTGCAACCTGTAGCACCAGTTGCATGAATAAACTGTCATGCAACTGAATCTTCAAAGTTTTTGAAAGGATTCCCTCCCACCTCAAAACAATTCTCCAGACATTATATGGCCATGAAATACTTCTAGATCAAAATTTTTCTGAGTGTTGCTAAGTGCAAAGGCATCACACAGCTCTCTTGGGATTCCCCTTTGCAGTAACGTTTAAATATGTATTTTTCCTGTCACTGGTGTGTCTACAGCATTAGCATTGTCATCTGGATTTGGAGTGTGGGACTGAGGACAATTTCACAAGGACTTTCATAGAATCGCTGAAAGATTTAGGTTGGAAGAGACCTTAAAGAGCACCTAATTCTAACCTCCCAGCTCTGGGTCCAGTCTAGACCATACTAGTGGTCTAGACTGTCTTATTAAACTGATTAGCATCATGGAGAGGTTCTGTAGCACATGAACTAAACCTATTTTGTATGAAATTAATGCAGTGAGTGCACTGCAGGTGTACATTTAATGTGTTATAACCACTTAAAGGCATTCAGTCCGTATGACCAGATTTCTTTTGCCTTCAGCCCTTTTCCATCTGGGGAGGAGGTGTGACATGGCCAAGCATGGAGAAGTACAGAAGATCCTCAGGACCAGCCTACAACTAGGTAGTGTAGGACTCCCAAACCACACACAATGTCTATGATGGATCCTCTGTACTGACTCCTTTGTCCCACTGATGTGTCCTTACTGCCCCATCCCATCCACAGGTGTGGACAGGCAGCACTGGAAGTCTTCAGCCATTATTTAAAAGCATTGTCTTCTTAGAGGTTGAAATGACAGTCCAGCTCCACACTTCAACCTCTGCACGTCTTCAGTTTTTGGCTTCTTGCTGCTTTCCTCCTCACTGTACCTATTTTCTCTCCTGGATTCCTGCACGGGGTGTTACAGATCACCAACACCCTGATGGGAGAGTGCAATGGAAGATATGGAGGTACAGCTTGCTGTCCCTGAAGGAGAATCCCACGGCGCCCCTTCATAGTGCTGTATGCTCCCAAGGGAAAGCACTCCCCAGCTTCCACTTAAGTCTGGGCTTGCTTTATTTTGGTGTGAGTTCAAGCTCAGGACCTAAATCTTTCTTGCTGTCTTATTAAACTCTGGAGAGCAGAGATACGTGGGTGTTAAAACACGTTCCTTCATCAGTAACACAGAGAGAGCTTTAAATGCTTTGCTAACACCTCAGCCTACAAAGCTGTTGGCCTCAGAACTCAATCCATTTGCTCTCCCAACAACCAGCAGAACTACTCTCTGGGTTGTAATACATCAATAAATCACATTCAGAAGTTTTAGGGCAAGTTAGATTCCCTGAGAAACATGACTTCTAAAAGGGAAGAAAATTATTTTCAAGCTTTCGTGGCTGGAATACCTCATGGCAACTTTAGAGCTACAACAAATTCCTCTGTAGGAGGAAAGATTTCAGGCAAAAATTAGAGAAGGGATTTGATTTATAATGGAAAATAAGTTAAAAGTAACGGGCCAAGTTTTGCTTACACTGAATAATACTTAGCACCTACATAGGAAAATTCCCACTGACTGCAGTCAGAGTAGATCTGAGGCTTTAAACATGCTGTCTCCACTTCTGCTCCAGAATAAGAGTGCTAGAAATTAGGTGTCAGACTGGGACATGCCCTTCCGATGAGAAAGGGAAGAAACGGTACACATGGAGAGCCCTACCTTCCTCCAGGGGTATAAAGACAGGCTGGCTTCAGCTCTCAAGGGGAAAACTATCTTTAATTGCTCATTAAACTAGTCATTAAACACCTCCAGGAAAAGGGTGAGCAGCATTAGCTGTGGTGGTGCCCAGGTCCACGTTGGAGCTCGCAGCTAAAATAAGGAGCGTGGGGAAAGGACCTGCCTCAGCCGCCGGAGACTGAGTGCTTCAAGACTGCTGGGTTTAAGCCAAACCAGCTAGGAAACAGGCAAAACGTGCACTTTACTGCTGGTGGAGACAGCAGGTGACTGCCTGCCTTCTGCTGTCAGCCAGGTTATGGAGGCAGCTGTGTCCTCCTCCCGCCCGTGGCAGGGAAGGGAAGAGGAGCCGGGCTTCAGGGCAGGAGGTCACAGCTCCGCTCTGGGTGAACAAGGCCTAAAGGGAGCGAGGCTGTCTGAGCAGCTTCCAGCCCAGCTTTATTGCCTGCCGCCGTATCTCTTCTCCAGGTCGCAAAGCAACATCAACGTAACGTGTGCTCCGAGAGCAAAGCTGCCATTTGCGGCCTTGGCGGCCAGGAAAGCAGACAAACCTGAGCATCTGCGTTTGCAATCTCCACTGCTCCATAAAAGAGAAGGTCAGACAGAAAAACATGTGTTTCGTATTTGCAAATCTGAATGATTTATATTAGGGGAGCAGGGCTGGACCGTGTGCAGCCTCTAGGTTGTTAAAATTTAATTTACTAATCAATTACTATCAGATGCTAGACTTCTTCAGCTGCCCCATATGTGAGGAGCACAGTTTCTCTCAATACCCTGTCTTGATTTCAGTTCTGTATCTCTTTCCAGGGGCTGAGGAGAGACAAGGTAAAGCAGGTAAGGAAAATAATTTTATTATTTTTTTTTCAGATCAAGCAACCACTCAGCCCCACAAGATAATCTTGTTTATTTATTTATTTATCTTTTAAGTAAAAAAAGCCACCAGAGCATTATCGGACCTTTTCTGTTAGCCATTCAGCTCAAAGAGAAGATGCTGACCTCCTGCCATTATTTGTACAAGGCAGCTTTACCTGAGGAAGCAGATGCATTAAGATGAATGGGAGTTTCCTCACCTCAGGGGAGCAAGTCTGGAGCAGGCATTGTGTCCCCAGCTGTACTGCCTTCATTTTGTTTGCATTGCTTCTCAGCTGTTAGTCCCATTTTAAAACTTTTAAAGCATTATAAAGGTACACCTCTCACCACCTGAAAATAAGTGAACTAAGATGAAAAGTAAAGATGAACTAAGATGAAAAGAAGAAAGGGATTCTTGCTGATAAACATCCTTCCGAGTATGTGGGTTATCAGCTGTAAGTTGGATCTCCCAGGCTATACAGATTTTGGCTGCAGGCTTGGAGTTAATTCTGACCTTGGAACAGGGTGTGTGTGGATCTTTTTAACTCTTAACAAAAAAACATACTGAAAATGCAGGATTCAGATGGCTTACATTAACCAGAGACTCTCAAACACAAACCCAAAGCAGCAGCCGGAACATAACATCTCTCACAGATCACAATCTCATCCTTATACACATGGCAACTCCCACACAGTCCTAAGAGAGCCTAAGGGTGTCTCCCAACTTCAGGAACACAGGCACCATCTCTATCCTTAAAGTTGGCTTAAAGAAACCCTAAGAGTCTGCAAGATGTCTGTGGACACAAGCAGATGACAACTGAATGGCCCTGCCCTCTCCCTCTTACGGATTTTTGTATCACAAACATTGCACTAAGGCAGAAATCTCATAGTTTAGAATTAGGAGTATGCAGAGCATTTATTATGCTGCTTTATCCCATCCATATGCATCCTCTTCCTTGAACGTACTTGCCCCTCCCAAAGGGACAAGACAATATTGTCCTTTCTCAGTGATACCTTGCATATCCAGCTTGGTACTATTGATGGGAGGCCTGAGTGAGTACTGAAACTCATTACAAAGGACACAATTATCTCAGCACACTTTTGCAAAGCACGTTCATTTACAAGCCAGAGAAACAAGATGGTTTTCAGACTCCCAGGTCCAGTTCACGAAACAACTCCAGTTACATACAGTTCAGGATACAAACATCAACACTAGCATTGGTTGAAAAATTTTTTGAATGTCCTCTGTTAAATTTAGCTCCTTTCTTGGTTAGTAAGTCATGCGTTAAATGATCCTGGCTTCCTTTTAACATGGTAACCTAAGACCAATAACATTTTGAAATTATGGGTGAATTGCCAGCTCTTCTCTCCAACTCTTTGCTATCTGCATTTTGGGTGACAGGTTCCCTAAGAATAGGTTAATGTTACTACTCTTGGAATAGAAGAGGGAAATATTTCAAACTGGGGAATAATCAATCCAGTCCAAACTTTCAGATGGAGAATCATTCACATTAAGATTCATGAAACTCTTAGAATTCATTATTTTTTTCCAACAAATACCCAGCAGGTCACAGGCAGTTGGACAACTAACTCCACCATGGTAATTTACGAGACTGTCTCATAAATTATAGAACTACAGATTTCTTTTTTCCTTTTTTCTTTTTTTTTGTGGGTGGGGGGGGGAGGATCTGGAGAGAGAATAGGGGTGGTGGGGTGTGGTGAGGCAAGAAAAGGCGAAGAAGGGGAAGGAAGCCAAAGAAGTGAGACTCCAGGCCTTGAGAGTATTTTAATGCCATCATTTACCTAAAAACTGACTGTAATAGATAGTATATCAGATTGTGCTAAAGCTTCCAATGCATAATGTTCTGAGTTGTGTTTTTTTTTTTTTTCGTTTGTTTGTTTTACTATTTCTGAATGCTAATACTTCAGATACATTTATACCTTTCCAGGACACCTCATTCAGCCCCAGTTTCACTAAATGCAGAAGACAAATAACTGTTGACCTGATGTTACCCATGCACAAAAACTGGAAAACTCGAGCAATATTGCTTTCTAGCAGATTTATTCCTACCTGGCACTACTGCTTAGAAAATGCCTAATTAACAAACAGTTAAACCAGCAGAGTGAAACATGGCAATTTGTGTGTAACAAGCACACAAACAGCAAGCCAAGGTAGGGCTGCTGGGTGTAGCAGGGCCACGACTGCAATAACTGACTATAAATGCTCTTGATGGAAGAGGACAGCAGACAAGAAGCTTTTAAGCCAAGGCAAAGAACAGAACCAGAAGCAAAGACTGCAGGCTAATCAGCCCAGCAATTAGTCTAAGTAGCATCAAATCTCTATTTGAAATCCCTCCTGTAGTACCACTTGGAGACCACTATTTTCCACTTTCTGGCACTGTGGGGTTTCTGCATGCTATTATGTTGTCTGTGCCTCTAACTCTGGAAATGGCTGCATTTCAGTAACAACTCAAACACCCCCAAGTGTCATTTAAGAAGCTTGAAGACCATTTGCCTGAAATGAAAAGGCCTTGACAAACAGTAGATGTTGCTTTGACCTCCAACCCATCCTTGGCCACACAACCTCCCAGTCCACTTTTCTCTTCTCTGTAACACCCAGCAGCAGGATCCAGCGCTTAATACCCTGACAGAAGAAGAAAGCAGAAATCTTTCCCCCAGGAGTGGGGTCTGTGCCTGGTAAATACATAGAGGAGTCTCAGTCAGGCCCTTGCCTGCCATGGAAGCCTGTCTGGGAGAAAGGGGTGAAAGCCAGAACCTTGAAATCCTCTCACTGCAGGAATTTTGGCCTGTGGGTACAGTTGGCTGCCTTGAGGCAGTGCACCTTGCACACAGCTGAGGATCAGCTGCATAATGTCTGTAGGCAAGTACATGAAGCAGGGAGAGAGGGAGAGTTTACTGCTTTAGCTTGACGCACGCTTGGAGAACTGCAGATTCCAACTTATCTCCCACTTTGAACCCCAGGGGCTTTCAATTCCTGACCCAGAACCAGACTTCAGGATTTGCTCCCAGCTCTGTGATCTCAACATTAATTTGGCTACAGGAACATCCATAATTACAAAATGCAAAAATTGCATCATTGATAAAATACAAAATTGCAGTTTTCCTTATATTAGCTATTCTCTGTCCTTTTTCTGAAAGTGATTTTTTGAGTTATGTGCAGTCATGGGTGTGGCAGATCTGTGCACACACTACCACAGAATTTCATTCACTCCTGACAGTAAAAAAAAAAAAAAGTCTCAGCCTTTGATCATTTGATGCTTCTAACCTCAGCACAGTTGGGACGTGCAGCTTCCAGACCTTTCAGCCAACCTCTCCTGCCTGCCACCAAGACCTTTGTACGAAAGAACTCAGTGAGCAGAAACAAGATCCTAATCAAGTATGTATCATCCTAGACTTCTGCGAGGAAGAATTTGATCACAGCCTGGTTGTGAGAGGTTGCCAAAGGCCCACAGGCTGCCAGTGGTTCATCCAAGAAAGTTTGGAAGGCTTTGAGAGACATGAAGTATCACAGTCTGGCTCAAAGAGTTGATATGTAATGTGGCATCCCTAAAACAAAATGAAGCATAGGAGTGAATGCAATTTAGAGATTGATGGGCTGAACAAAAAAAAATACACCCCAGCTGCCTTGGAGTAACTCAAATCTTCATCTGAGGAGTAAGTGGCTGCCAGGGATTTTCAACAATTTACTTAGACATCAGGAACATCATCATCTTTAAATACTAGTTAGACATGATGTTTAGGAAAATTGGGAAGAGAGCCAAAGGCACAAATAACTACACTGAAATAACTTAGAAGACTAGCAATAAATGTAGCATTTGTATTTTAAGCAATTAATTCACATTTATCCCTACCGTCTCAAAATGCTATACTTGCAGCATGTGCTATATTAGTGAACCATATCACAGTTAATTCAAAGGATTATGAATTCCTCAGTCAAAGAAAAAGAGTTCAATGAGGTATGAGAGCCCTTAAAATTCTGCCTCAGCGTGGAAAGTTACTGCAGAACAGTTTGTATATTTTAAGTTCAAACCTTCATTTAATCTACCACAACTCCCAAGATGGACGTGGTTTAAATCTAATGATTATATATCTCATTCACCTACTATTTGTGTTTGGTCAAGAGCAAAAAACAAAAACAGGAACAAAATGCCAGCCTAGTTGTCACCAAAATGCAGTACATCCTGGAGGGCTGACAGAGACCAGTTGCTTTCTGTCAGCTCCAGCTCTATAACAGTATATTCATTTTATTACTTGTTTTTCTCCAATGAGCACAAGCCAAGCCAAGAAACAAGAAAAAAAAAGTACTTAAAAGGGTGAAGTTTTACTGGAATATCTCACCAAAGGAATGGCTTATTTTTGCCTCAAGGTAAACAGAAAAAATGGAAAACATCAAAGACTTCAAAAAATATTCGTGCTACAGCAACAAAGACAAAACGCATACACCTATAGAATGGAGAAGGGAAACCACAAGCAGACAGCAAGCAGAATCACCCTTTATTACATTCTCCATTGGTTTGCTGTACTTCTGGATAACCCACTTCATACTGTATGAAGAAACGTATTAGATCAAACTGGTATAAATTTGACAGTAACTGAAGGGACACCATAAAGAAGTAATTTCCCCTAATGCATTGCAGAAGAATTGTCAGTGAATAATGAAATGCCTTTAAATCTCTAACAAAAACAGCAGCTTGAGGGATTTATCCAAGCCATCAAATGCGCAATTCACATTATGGTTCCCTCCAGCAACTCTCTTATTTATCAAACTGCACATTATGTCTCCAGTTGTTCCTCTGCTTTTCTTCATACTTATCATAAGAGAGCAAGAGTACTCCTAGCACTGGGCTGGAAACCTTCTTGGTGCCTTCTTTTCGCGTCCACTCCTTTCCGGATCACACACTGCCTCCTTGTCTCTTTCTATGCTTCAGTCAGATTGAATGTATTAATTAGCATTTTCCATCCTCTGATCAGTAAAGATCAGAGCACAGAACAATAGCTGTGTGTAAAAGCAGACGGTATTTTTGTTAAAGTGATACAAGACTACATACAGTACTCAGAATTATTCATGATGTAATCTGCTATAAGGAAAACTCAATAGGCATAGGCTTTTCTCCCAATGGATGATGTACCAATTAAGAAACTATTATATTCTGCTTTATTGACCATCCAAAAAGGTAATACAAAAAGCTGTGAGCAACACATTATAATCAAGGAAGTGGAACAAGGGTGCAAAGAAAAAAAAAAATCATGCAATCAACTTGCCTTCTTCACATTTAAATATTCCTCTTTTTCTTTTGTTCATTTTTAAAGTAGTCCTGCAAGGCCCTGAAAAAAAAAAAAAAAAAAGGAAAAAACAAAAAACTGAATTCGTCTTTCCTCTCCAATTTACAACAAACTCGCTGTTTTAAGTTCAGTAGGGTGATCACAGATGTTTCTCCACACCTCTCTCATACAGAAGTGATAGACAAACTTATCCTTGAAGCAGAAATACCTTTTTGACAGGGTTGAAGTAATTAATGCATACCCCAACTTCTGAAGCTTCCAGTTGTATCATTACTGCATTTCAGTCTCCAGTCTTGTGAGTAAACACTACTTCAAAAACATTAGTTTCCCGTTAGATATCCCTGATCATCTAATACAAAAAATTATCATGCCATAAATGTAGGTGGAGATACGTATATGCATACGTATGCATTCAGGCTACTTTGTGCATTTGCTAGCTTGGCTGCACGTCATTAATATCAGGTTCTGTTTGGCTGCACTAAGCCAACCATGAGGCATCCACACCTGGTCCAACATCATCATAGCATCTCCAGGCAAGTATGGGTGACAAAATCACACAAACATGGAGCCATTTGACAGCCTATCCATCAAAGGATGGATAACATACCCCAAGACAAACAAGCGATAAGCATGCACAGGCATGTGCACACTTACTTTCTTGAGTTCCCTCCTGCCACCATCTCAACCACAAGATTTTTTTATTATTTTTTTTTCTTCCTAATTGCTGCAGAATAACAGATACAGAAAAACAGCTCAATTTCTCAATTTCAGATAGCATACTAACATGCATGATCAGTGAGGGAAGTGAAACCCTATATTGGGGAAGGTTAAGGTCTCAGGGGATCTAAGCTTTCTACATACAATGCATCTGTCTGAATCAATAGAAGAAAAAGGTGCTTTCTTTTCCTTTCCAGTTTTCTTTAATAGCAGGGTTTGTCACCAAACTCGTGTCTTGCATCAGGAATACTCTGATGTAATTCAAAGTGGGGAACTCTTCGATGGTGTTTCAAAGAAAAGCAGCACTCAGGAATTCCCACAATACGCAACATCTGGTAAGTTTGAAGGGATAAACATTAAGACTACTGAAATACCAGAAAAATATCCCACTTTAAGGTGAAGTTTTAACTATACCAGTATTTCTGCATCTCTGTTATCAAAGCTTGAAAATACTTTGCTTGGACTCATTGCGACACAGCTGCCTTACCCAGCTCTAACCACTCGCTCCTTACACACCAGCCTGTACTCAGGGCTCCTGCACAGCTGAGCAGCTCCTCGTTCCTCCTCCAGCTATTCAGCTTGGAAACTCATACATTTACACAAGACGGGTGCCAGAAAATTACTGGATGGTGGTCAGTTAAATAAAACATTTGGCACCAGTAAAACACACGGGGTACCATAGGTCTTTACACTTCATGAATTCTCTCCTATATTATTACTAACACAATTACTCCAGGACAGTTGTTGAGCAGTGCAGCAGAGAAAGCACTGGCTAAAAACTTGTCAGTTGCACACACATAAAAATGTAAAAAATTCAAAAATATCCCCGTCTCCTGCTGTAAGGTTTTTACCTTTAATTCCTGAACTTCAGTGAGTGAGTGACAGGAAAAGGACACAAATCCCAGAACGTGTCTGTTTCCCTGCTGCCTCACACCACACATGGCAGCAGAACTTCTTCCCAGTGTGAACAGAGCAGTCACACCAGTCCCATCCCTTACTCCCCACCCCTGCAAATAAATCAGAAAGTAGCATTTTTTTGAAGCTTAGTCCTTTTGGCAAATTACAGTAGGATCCCTCTCTCCCATCAGCCAACGTGCTGCTGCATTATGACTGACGTCCTTCCCTTTGCCTATTTTCAGTCAGCTTTTCTCACCTCAACTTGTTGCTTGCTGTCCCTAACGCTGAACTTTGTATGAATTTGCAGCTGCAAGGAGAGCTCAAAATATCTATTAACAAGTCATAACACGCAGTGGCTCCTGTTTTATGTACTCTTCTCCCACCTGCTCTCTGTGACCTGATTTCCCAGAGCCATGCTCAGAGGAAGGGAGAGAAAGGACACATCCATCACACCTGTGATTTGAACCTCATGAAGGGCCCATTTATCATGGTATAAATCACAGACAAAAATAAATGCATTTATCTAAGCTTCAACGAGGCAAAAGCAGCATGAGAGCAAGGCTGTACATGGTGCTTGTCCCATGTACATCAGCAACCATCATATCACGAAGGATTTTTACCCCCAGCCTGAGGGCAGAGAAGCGTGGCACCAACTGTGCATCCTCAGACGTCCAGGCAGGCGTTGCAAGGGGTGAGAAGCAGCACTGTGTGGCGGTGGTTTCTAACCAAATCAATACTCCACCCGCAAGTATTTTAATGTTAAAACTATCCTAGACGATTTCTAGCTGCAAAAGAGACCTCTTTGCCTGCTCTGCAGCACCATCTAGCGCTAACAAAGTAATAACGCTTTTGGGAAAAATAGCCCATTCCGGGTTATGCCTAGTTTAGCAATAAAGCAAAATACAAGTGCATAAATAGTACATATCCAAAACATTCAAGGGAAGTCATGGTAACCCATTTATATTTTACAGATGCTAGGATCTACTTTTTTCGCCCCAGTATCCAAATGTCGAGTATCCCTAAGGGGTTGCAATGTCATACTGTACCCATCAGTATCCCTTTCAATGTTCATGACAGCCCAGCCATGCTCATTACTGCTATCCTCATTAGTCTCAGCAGATGAGCACCAACAGCCATCTTTTCTTCCAATGTCCATGTAGACTTACAGCTGCTTCGCACTGCTGTCCCAAGCTGGCAGCCACACCGCTGCACCACTGGAAATCAAGGCTGACATCTGAAAAAAAGACCTGGGTGTTTTTTGGAAGGTCTCTGACAGGTACGGGGTGACAGAGACAGGAAAAACGAGCCCAACACCTGATGAGGCTGGCCTCTGAAGACCATTAGCTTACAGCTTGATATTCCTGCTCAGCCTCTACTAAAATAACCACAGATCCTATGTGGTTCCCTTCTGCTCTGGAAAGCTTTATCTACTTGCTCCAATTTTGTTACCAGCACTAGTTGGCTTTTCTGAGGGGGCAGGAGTCCCTTCTACTTCCTACTTTCAGGAAACTTTTCTGATCATTATAAAATTAGATGAATAAATGGTTTAATCTTTTTTTTTTTTTTTTTTTTTGTGTGGTTTTCATGTGTGGTGGTGGTTTTTTTCTTTTTTCTTTTTCTCCCCAAGAAAGGCTTAGTTCTTACTATCTTTACAGCTCTTTATTCACAGCACCCAAGGAATGACTCACATCATGCTGGAGAACTTCAGTGCCAGAGATTTTTCAGCCTTCAAGTATTCCAGCAGCTTTGACTTGGATGCAGTAGAAAAGGTGATTTGTCAGTAATGATGAAGTCTCCTAAGAGTTACAGAGCCCACATCGTTAAACTGTGTGAAGATCCGTGCTTTGTTGTCATTCCATATTAAAAAGGGCTCAGGAAGACATTCTCCCACACAATTTTCAGGTTAACCTCATGCTTCTGGAAGTACTGTGCTACCTTCTTCATTTATTTGTACAAGAAACACATCTTCACATTGCATAGATGCAATACTACCCATTCTTCACAAGAACATACCACAACATTTTGTTGAAAAATATATGCCTTACCCACTTGCTACAGTGATAATGGTCACTTACTCATCCAGGTTTCAGGGTCTGCCACTTTGCAGTAACTGCTGCGGCAAAGGAATCCCACCAACAAATTCCCATTTTCCAAAAACCTCAATGGAAACAGCTTACCTACACGGAATTTTTTTTTTATTTTTGTCACAGACACTCATGCATCCAGCTTACATGAATTATTTATGAGTGCACTGATGTAGCTAACGTTAACTGACACACCACTGATTGGAACTGTTTCACTTTCCCTCCGCTATTTATTTCCTGCACAGAGCTAACAATAGCTCAAACACTAACACAGACCAAGATGCACAAACTGCATTGACAGTAATCTAAATACTACCGAACTACCATAAACAGGAAAAAATTACAAACTACACTTGAGAAGAAAAAACTCCAAGTATCCATAGAATTGCTTAAATATCCAACAGCGACACTTCAACATACAACTAAAATGCCATAGGTAAAGAATGAATCATTCTAAAACCAAACTAACCTTACCTTCCCATTTACCACACTTCCAAGTCTTGGTTTTAAACCAGCAAAAATCTGTAACTTAAATAGCCATTTATGTCACTTCTATGTGCTCTTCTTACACCTTTCCAAAACAGTTCTTTGTTGAAAATTAACGTTCAAGTTATTGTGGCCAGGATATCCTCCACATTTAATTGACCCTGTCATTTTGGTCCAGGCACCTCTTTTAGCCTCTCAGAGTCCTGAGGCACACATAATACCTCAGTTACAGTCAATATCAATACTCAAGCACAGTTTGATGCAGGGACTTTTTCATGTCTGTGCTGCTTCCATCAATGTTCCCCGTCCTTTCTGGATTTCAGAATACTCAGGTAAATCTTGGAGCACATTGATGTATTCTTCCAGAAGACTTCAAGAGTTTGCTATACGTTCATCCAGCCCAAATGTGGAGACAAGCGCTTTATCTCTGAAGATCTAATGATCTCCATGTCCTCCCCCATCACTACAAAGACAATCATTTTGCTAAACCATTAATTACTATGCCTAGCTAAAAGTCTGAGAACTTGGGAGAATTACTTCTCTCTCTCTCTTTGTTAAAGATGACAAATTCCAGTCTGACAATCGCCCACCATAACAATGTTTTCTGAATACAAACCTTTAGGAAGTGAAGTGCCATCAACCAAGATGCTACATATCAGCACAGAGGCGAAACACATACATAATTTTTATTCTGAGTGGACAGAAATGCCTAATAAATGTCATTTCCTTGATAATGAAAGCCAGCAGAAAGTTACCAAAAGGTCAGTTAGAGAAACAAATAAAATTTTACAATAAAATAAAATAGAGGAACGTATAAAATTAAATGGGTGGTAAGGAAATGCCAAATGAACAAACTGCAAAGACTGGACACCGCTGACTTGCAATACCCAAAGCCAAGCCAGCAAGTTCCCCAGACTCAGGTCCTTGATCACATAATATACCCCCAACGCCTGGCAAACAGAATCACAGACAAATGGTCACATGAAATCTGTTTGAGATTAAAAAAAAAAAAAAAAAAACAACATTCATTCTCAAATGGCAGTGCTAAGTAGGACCTGATCAACAACAGGGAAAGCTAGCACAAGTGCGTTAGTTTCAGGTTTTATTTTTCATGTTGGTGAAACACAGCCTCTTCTCAGAGGCAGCATCTGTAGAGCTGTTACAAACACACTTCATAATCTAATACATCACAGATTTGGGAAAGGAACAAATAAAGCACAGATTTCACACTGCACTTGGGCATACTCAGTCTTAAGTTACAGATAATTTAGAAATCATCTAATTTCATATACATTACACTGATCATTGCTCAGTCTTCATGCAAGTTTAATTTTAATTTTCTTACAGCCAGCATTAGTTTTGGAAACTTCCTTGCTGAAAATGGTGTATTTTTCACTTTAAATCACTTAAATGATATTTACAGAAGTGTGCAAATTGCTTTGAAAGATAGAAACAAACACTTATACATAACATACAGACAGCATCTTCTATAGTTAAACATTTGCTAAAAGGCAGATAACATTCCTATCACACTTTCATTGCCTAAAATAGGAGAATAAGTTATATAAAATAGACCATCTTATTTTCAGACACTTCGATTTCTGCAGATTTGGTCTTTACAGCAACATTGCAATCAAAGATTAAGATTCTGTTCCTAAGATTCAGAGAAACCCCTTTAAATTCAATGGCAGCTTAATGTGTTTAGCATGAGTTACTTTTGCCCCCAGATTTTCCATACTTGGCACAAGGTAAAAAGAAAAAAAGCTGAAGGAGTGGGTAAGAGACAGCCTTGCTTTTTTTTTTTTTTTTTTCCAACACAAAAAGCATCCTAATGAACCAATTTTATCAAGTTCTTTCCTGCTTGCATGTCTTCTTCTCAGTATATACTGTTTGCACACACAAAGTAGTACACTCCCTGGGACCATTCACCAAAAGTAATTTCAGAAATGGAAGCAGGGAAAAGCAGGGATAATTACTTAGTGTTCCCAGTGCTTCTTAATGTGCTTGAAAAATAATAATAAAAACTCCCCGTAAAAAAGTGCATGGTGACCTTCATGAACAAATCCAGAAGGCAGAAGGTCGAACACCTCACCTCAGTTTCCTCAGTGGTGAAGAAAGAAGAGTTACAGGAAAGTCTTCAAGAAACATCTTTCATGTATATTAGTAATCATTCTGAGAGAAAAGCAACTCACTTCCTAAAATTTCATTTAGGCTATTTTTTTTAGAAGTACAAAAACTTTTACGTACATCCTTAATAATAGAGGGAAATTATTTATCAGACAGTACAGAACAACAGGTTTAAACAGCTTTAAAAAGCTCTCAAACAGCTTTGAAATCAGAGATTATTACATAATAAAAAGAAAAAAACTTTTTCTGAACATCTATTAAATTGAATAACATGACTTTTACAGCAGTCCTGCCTACAATCGTGGTGTAGTTTGTGCATCCATTGCTATGCTACGCAGTGCTATCCACCCCAAGAATAGTGAACATTAGCCCTCAAAGTCTACCTTAATCACAATTACATCTGACACACTTGGTATTCTTGAAGCCATTCAATTCCTTAATGTGGCAGAAACTGTATTGACACTTAACACTATGCTTTTGGTCTACTGCTTATTGAACTTTGGACATCACTTTAGTGCAGATCTTGATTAGGGTCTGAAAAAACAGACCACAGATTCGTCTTCTAGGGTTGTCAACTTTTAAGCATAGAATGGTCACATTAATTTAGACACTAAAGAAGCTTGTGAAAGACATGACAACTTGTAATCAAATAGAAGTGAAGAAGATGCTTTAAAATTTGGTTATTTTGGATTTGAGCTAGTTTGAAAAATGCCATTTGTAAGAGATAGCTGTTCTATGCTTTGAAAATACAAAAGAAATGAAACGTCTTTGCAGACTAGAGTATTGATTAGGAAGTGAACATCTGAAAAACTCCGAAGCTCAATCTTATCACTGAAACATTCCACCTAAGTTTTGCTGAACACTGTCTCCTGAGCTTTATATTTAACACACATTAACTGCTACCTTCATTTTAGTTTTTAATTATGGCATGCATGGAAACAGTAGCATATTTCCATTATGGCAAATGGAAACAGTGCTAGAAAGGTTGTCCACTCCTTCCCTTCCCAAGGTATGCATTCAATTGTATGCATACAAACACTATGCACTCACATATTTCAAAAGATTTCAGGTCAATATAAGATTAAAGATGTGCATATCTATGTCTTTAACCTTGCAAAACTTCTCCACAGTAGCTGGCTTAGTGTTTTCTACAACCACATGGATATTCCTTGCAAAGAATAAGATACCAAAATAATATTCCACAGTGAGGTTAAAAACATGTTAAAATAAACTGAATGTTCCCCCTTGTGATTACTCTAGTGGAAAATCCCTCCGTGCCATGGTGTTCCTTAAACAATGTTAAACAGGAGATGAACATCCAGACGATGTTCATTTAATGACCTTAACATTTAACTCAGTAACAATCACAAACATATTATTGGGGACAAAAAAGTGTCAGGTACTGAAATCCAGCATTTCAAATTTTGTGCCACTCTCCCTAACCCCAGTGCATCTCTTCAGAGTTTTGGTTTCCTTTTAAGCTGTGCTTTTAGTAAAAAATTCCCTCGTTTTTTTTCCCCATAAACTGCAGGCAGGGCCCTGAAGAAGTTCCTACGAGGTAAGAAATGAAATCCAAAGGTGTTTCAAGATGAAAGGTACAATCAAGCTCTTTCTCCTTTTTTTTTTGTACCCAAAAGCTGCCAAGCTAATATTAGCATTCCTGTATCACAATTGCAATGAAGCTCTGGTAAATCTGGTACCTTTGGATATGCTCAACATCACAAACAAGTTAGATATTTAAGACAACGTATATCTGCAGCTAGCACAGTCCACCAGAATATTCATCCTCTTCCTCATCAGCATGAGAGCCCACCGTGGCTGGTCCTCTTGTTTTGTCTTGTGCAGTGTTTGGAGATTTCTTCTTGATCCCACCTCCTGGAACCACCAAGGTAAGACCAAGCTTGGCATACTGATAAGAAAAAGGTAAGTTTACTTTCTTTACTATCACAAAATAGTCTTGTTAAATTACACTGTGCAGAATTGACTGTATCAATAATGTGTATTATACAATAATTTTGCCAAATGATTATATAATCATCATAGAATGGTTTGGGTTGGGAAGGGACCTTAAGATCATCTAGTTCCAACCTCCCTGCCACAGGCCATGGGCAGGGACACCTTCTGCTACACAAGTTTGCTCAAAGCCCCATCCTACCTGACCTTGGATTCTACAGCTTCAGCTGTTCAAGCTTTTCAGGAGGAAAAAAAAAAAAAAAAAAAAAAAAAAAAAAAACAGAAACACCATAAACAATTTCAGTGTGCACCTCCGCACACATTATCCAGTTATGGTTCATTTAAGTCTCACAAGTGTTTTTCCGTATAATTAGTACCTTGGTTTTTACTATGCAGCATAGTAATAAAGTAATATTAGTTGATACTGTTACAAAGTTTGGTATGTTACGGCTTTCCTATCTTTATACCTTCTGCCTACAAATTACAATTTAAAAGAAGAAAAAAAAAAAAAAAAACACAGTATGGACTACTTTCTTAAAGTGAAAAAAAATATTTCCCAAATTACCAATTCTCTATAGAATAAGGGCTGAAAAAGCATCCAACAAGGCCATCCTGTAGACATCACATTCATTCTGTAATGGTTATGCAGGCAGCAACATGATACTTCTGAGATAAACCTTTAGCAAAGTGTTCTAGCCCCATAACTAATGAAAATAAATTAATGAAAAGCGAACTGCATTTTGGACAACTCTTTAAACAGACTCCGCATATTGATAATAAATTGCTCTTTCATCTAAGTCTTCCCACCATTCAGCACAGAGCAGTGTGGGAACTCACAGGGGCAGGCAGCGAAGTCAAAGTAAAAAAAAATAATTTTGCAGGCACAAGGTAGGATGACAGAGCAAGTCACAATAAATTTATGGACCTTGCTTACCTTATTTTCCTCTATTAGACGAAAATTTCTCTCAAACTAAATATGCAAAAAGGATTATAAAAACAAACAAACAAAATTTAAGACCTATACCCACTTACATCATTGTCCATGTATTTGAAGAGTGGCAAGTTACAGACTTCTGAAACTTGATCCTGATCTTGCTGGTCATACCCTTCTAAAAGCTGCTCTAGTGCTGCACAGTCTTCGCTTCCATTAAATCCTGGTATACTGAAGGAAATTAAGAGTTCACATTTAGGACATTCCAGCAATCTATTTGATGCTCACCTATTCTATCTTTAAATACTGCTGATAAATACGCAGACGAGCTGGGAACTGAATGAGAATCTGATGCACTACTTACTCCATCAAACCGTCTAATGTTGACTTCTCTATGTACATGGATCATATCCATAAACTTCAACTTTCAGCAGTATTAGTTTGCTGAGAATTAGACTGCAATCACAGCCAAGTCAAAAAGAGATTAGAATTTTTTCATTTTTCATGACTAGTCAATTAAGTCTTCTTCCATTTTACGTACAGAAAAAAATTGTAACAAGTTTCTTCATAACATACAAATTGAAGACAGAAAATATGGCCAAGATGTTTAAAGACGGATCTTAACAGCTTATTTCTAAAAATACAATAACTATTCAACTTACATATATGTTCACGTCATTTCACTTGAAACATACAGTTAAGTAAAACCACGTTTTTTCAGTATTTTATTACTGAAGTCCAAATGAAGGCTGAAATGGAGAGCTGTAGGAAAGCCTCTGAGGTTTATGGTAAAACACTAATCCAAATTTTGACATCACAATTTTCTCCTGGGTATATAAAGAATACTTGCTTCATTTCATTGTATTCTGGAACTGGACTAGTTCCTACTTTCTAATTTATCTTTCAGTTCAATCAATTATTAAAAAAAATGTGAAAAGGAGAAATCTTGCTTTTCTTCTTTTAAGGCATGACAAGGGCAAGATATTCTGCAGCAATAGAACCAGAAATGTAGTAACGCACATGCTACAAGTCTTTCTTCAACAAAAACCTTTAGATGAATCTTTCCCTCAGTGTAATCACCATACTAGACAGGTTTATTGATTGTACATGGATGCTGCTACTGAGCATTTTGAGGCTTTGTTAAACATTTTCATCCTCAAAATAACAAAATGTGGTAATGAAAAATTACAATTTCAACTTTTTAAGGGCCTCAACACATGACATGGCAAAAAGATTCTGAAAAAAAAAAAATCTGTTAAGGACATTCAGAAATCCACATTTTTAATCCTGAATATGAATTTACAAATAGGTAATCCATCCTTGTTCTGTTTGAAAAAGAGACATGCCAAAGGCTATCAGTAAGGCAAGAAGTCTGGCCGTAACAGTATTCTGCTCAGCTTTTAACAAGGAAAAACTGAAAATAAACTTCAAATTTTAATCTCATTTCACCTGTTGTACATAAGTATTTATTGTATATTCACTAACACAAATACCACAATGGCAATTACTGCTGAACCTGTTAAGAGCAAAAAAATATTCCTGATAGGTGGCTATCTAATAGAGAATGCTATTGTACTGTAAGCCGGTAGACTTAAAGGTTTAAAACTTATTGACAGAGAGTGTTTCCCTTGCTCTTTCATAAGAAAGAATCACCATCAATGAAATATTCAGCTTAAAATTATAATACATGAAGCGGACTTACCTATAGCTTTCCCTCACACATCTTTCTGCAGCAACATAATCATTCCTGTGAAGATGAACTAGGACTTGAGCAATAGTTTTCTAAACAACAAAAAACGAGAAACAAATTTTTCTTTAGAATAAAAAAACAGTAAAATATGAAAAAGATAATGGACTGCTAATATTCAGTGTGAAAAGATCACTTTGAGTCTTCAATGATTCTAATATACTGGAACAAAAACATCACGAAAGAGTAGTAAGCCATCAGCTGGTATAAAATAGGTTATCTCCTCTAATGTTATAATGAACTCTTGCACAAAACGAGATAATGTTTTTCTTTTTGTGGTTCGTCATACAGGTCATGCTGAATGCAAACCCAAAACAAACTATCACAAATTCTTATTTAGAACCAAAATCAAATATTTCTACTAAGAATGCTGAAGAAATAAAATCAAGCTAAACACAGGCCAGAAGACAATCCTATTAAAAATACAGTAAGAATATGTTCATGATTCTCCTTCTCTCCCTTCCTGTTTCAAAATAAATTAATTCAGCTTCCAAAACAGAAAATTGGTCTTGTTCAAATCAATTTGAAGGCCCATCCATAAATCACTATAGCTCCCACAGGTAATAGAATCCTATCTTCAAAACATTACAGTGGTGAAAAATACAAAGGTGAGGGAAGAATGAACAACCACACATTCTTATTTTTAACAAGAAAGATATCCCTGAATCAAGAGGTATATGTTGTCAGACAGAATTCAGCCATTAGCTTATGTCAGTTGCCCAGAAAAAAATGCACCATCAGAAATTGTAATTTAGATTTTTACCTTATAGCATGTTGGATAATTTTCAATTTCCTTATAAATACTTTTTTCCTTTTGAAGAGACAATGCAGCCTCATCTAATCTAAAAACAAACAAACAAAAAACCACCGCTCAGTTATGAGTATCAGTACCAGGAAACAAGCATAATAAATCCGAGTCTCATTTTGAGCTGTTTAACTAATACACCCACAAAGCTTTCCTCAATAAAAAGCAAAAGAACTAAAATCAGCAGCAGGTCTTATTAAGAGTATGTATATATCTATATATATGTGTGTGTGTGTGTGTGTGTATATATATATATGTATATAAACATATATATACATATTAATATAAATATTTATATACATATATATAAATACATATAGTCAACAATACTTTTCGCATGCATGCAAGCCAAGAACACCTCTGGTATTCAGAGAAAACCTCACTTTTCACAAGATTATACAAGATGAATGCCTCGTGATTTCCTCTATCAGATTTCTGTCATAATGTTACTATAAGCAATCAGTACATCTGATGCCAACAAACGATGAAAAAACATAGTAGCTGGTTTCCAGTTTGAATACTCCTTTTAACTACTATATTAAATTTCTACAAATGAATGATAGCACATTAACTATAAAGTAGCAGAGCAACCATGTTTCAGATGTTCTGCAGCTATGCTAACTTGCTCTTTCACAGAAAGATTTTGACACTAATCTATAAATTTATTTTTCTGACCACAATTACACAACAAAATAAAGCTTCTTAAAAGTAGCCAGAAACACAGATGCAGACAAAGAAACCGTACGTTTCAGTGAAGCAAGTCTAAGCCGAACTGCAGCTCAAGTTTGGTGCCAGTAATAAGCACTTAAAATAAATTGCCTTTGAGAAACGAAGACACACACTTCTCAGAAGTCCAGAATCAGAACACTGCCAACAGATTTCTCTCCTCAGTTTCATAACTTAATTTCCCTGTTTTATATTAGACAGAGGTAAAATATTTCCAAACACTTGCTACAAATTAGTGCTGGAAGAAAAAATTTCCAAAAGTAGTTCTGCAATTAGTGAAAACTGATGTAGGTCCTTTATAGCTACTCAATAAACACAAAGGAAACAAAGCCTTGTAAGTCACGTTCTCCTCTACCAGAACATGTGGCTCCTGGATGAACATGGTAGTCTTAGATTCCACAAAAACTGCATTTAAGTTTGAACAGAAAAAAAAAAAAAAAAAAACTGTTAAAGATTCAACTGCATTTAAGGAGAAATAGTTATAAATCTATACCTGCGACCTCGGACTAGAAGTCTTGAAGCCTTCCCTAACATTTCTAATGCTTGCCGTAAACGTTCTTCATTCTAGAAAAGACCAAAAAGAAATTACACGTTCATATTCCATTGCATAGGATTAAGACTAAAAGACCTTAAACTAAATATGTTGTCTTTAACCAATAAACAACCAATCTGCTATACCAGCAGTTCCCAAACTCAAGTGAAACACGAGGAGTATTGGTGTGACCAAGTCCTACAGCCAGGTCCTGTATGTATCTAGAAAGCACAGCAATGTCAACGCAGGCTTGCTAATCTAGAGTCATATAACAACCACCTATAGAGAAATATGCCAAAGATGGTAATGAAAAGGCTTATGGGATTGGTGGAGCTTTAAGCAAACTCTTCGTTCTGTGCCTTCAAGAATTTCAAACTGTTTTAGATTCCAGGACTAAACGGAAGGAAGCCTTATTCCCTGAGCTCTGGACAGACCAACAAGAGGCAGAAAACAACAACATACAGCAGTCAGATTTCATCAAGTCCCAAACTGAGAAAAGAAATGACCCCTCACTTTTATAATCTCTTTCTGTACAGCACTAAAACCCTTCAGCTTCATTACTCAACCACTGATGTGAAAGGAGGGAAAAATAATTTAGAGGCCACCCTTAGGCATTTTCTTAGCTTCACAGCTGATCCTAAACAGCAATTCATCCAAGTCAGTTTACTTTCTGGGACTGGAAAATTCTTGGCTGGTGAAAATAAAAAAAAAAAAGAAAAAAGTAAAGCTTACTTCAAACACTGATGCTGCTTGCTGATAGAGCTGTACAGCCTTCTCTGGGCTCACATTTTCTATTAACCTGCGACAAACATAAGTAATTTCTCTTCAGATGAAAGCATCAAAAAGGGAAGCAACCAAAGAGATACTTGTGCCCCACAGGTATTCTATCTACCAATACCACAAGCTTACTTTCCAGCCCGTTCCAGTGCAATTGCTGCTGTATCTGGTGTCCCATTCTCCAGGTACATCATACTGGCTTTCTCAATTAGCTGGACAGCTTCAGGGAGTCTCTGCATCTCCTGCAAAGAAACAGTTAGAGGGAGACTGCCGTCAGGAGCTGTGCCTATGAAGCAAATGAAACAAAGCAAAACAAACTGTAACACAATTATATATTTAGAGGTTTCAGCTAATAAAAAAAAAGTGTCAGAATATGCAGCAGTACAGAAACGCACCTTCTGCACTGCCACATATGTGTGAAGAACAAGTTTAGTAGACTTCAACAAATTCACTGAATAACCATAGAGAGGGGGACACATAGCAGGGAGGGTTTTCACAGCCACGTAGAGTCAAACTAAAAAGTCGCTCCCTCTGCAGGTTTCAGTCCAACTTAAAACTAAATTTTCTCACTCTGAATCTTTTAATTCAATCTTTCCATTTTAAAAATCTGACTCAACAAGCAGCTAGAGAGCATCTAAGCAGCAGTCCACACAAACACTGACCTTCCTGTCAGATTGGATTTGAGCATCAGACTAAGATTCTAATTTGTATTTACAGTCTTGAATAGATTTGAAGATTGAATACAAACCCCAAATTCGCTTCTAGGTACCAAACTTAATATGCACTGATTTAGTGATGCCCAAATGATATCACCTAGTCATCTATAAAACTATTGACTCACTACTACACACCCATACAAAAGGTCACAAGCAGGATTCTCATGAACAATCAGATTACAGCAGTGAATACTAATTATTAGAAGGCTTACCATAACCTGTCATGTTTGGAGATCTCACCCAAAACTCACTGAAAGACCATATGCATGCAGTATGGCTGAGGTAATGGATAACAACTAATATATTTAATTTTTAATATAATTTTATAATTTAATATTTATATTTAAATTAATATATTTAGATATATATTTAGAAAACATGCATTTAAGAATTACATGACATATATATTACCCTATGCCAAGTAAGTAGAAATACTTTTCTTTCACAAATGATGTATTTCAAGCAAAAATGCTATTCCACTGCCCCATTATACAAGTAACGATGGAGCAAACAGGCAAAACAAGACTGCCTTCTCATTCCACAGCTTCCAAATTCTACCAGACACTTACATATTACTTTCAAACAAAGAGATCCACATCACCTTGTTCCCATGAGATAACCTGATTCTACTACCCCTCTTTTCAGGATTGTCCTTTTACCGATATCATCAGTAAAATCAGTATTTGGTCAACTGTACAGAAGTTGTAACAGTGCTAGAATATGAGCTTTTATTTCTCTAACTTCAATCTACTGCTCATCCAAGTGGCAATTAGGTGCTTCCCCATTTAAGGCAAGAATTTCTGGTAGTTTAGAGCAGAAGCATCAGTCTTCAGTCACCCTTTGACATGAGGCCCTCACCTTTCTTTCTACAAAAGGAAACCAAAAAACTGTTTCCAATTAAAAATGCATGTTCCCTAACTACTTGACAGTATTGGTGGGGACTGTAAGTCAACAGTCTTGCACTGTAACATGCAATTTGCTTGCATCTATCTTTAAAATGGTTGAGTGAGATAAAACTATCTACTCACTATAAAAGAGTACTTTTTATTAAGAACTAGTAAATGAAAATACCTTTAGCATCATGCCAGCTTGTTCATAAGCTCTGCAGAGAAAAATTTACAATTTAGTTAGATATGGTGTATTTCAACAAGCTGTAAGTATGCAGCAAATGCTAACCTGCATGAGCTACCACTTCACTGTTAATATTTAATAATTAGAAGATGTTTCAAGTGCTTTAAGTTATGTAATGAGACAATACAAGTGTAAGATTATCTTCCACAAATAAAGTATTCCAACCACACCTTCCGATCTCCCCAGTAAAAATCTATTCTCATGATATGACCCACAGGTAATATTTCAATTGTCATTACCTGCTTGCTTTGAAGCATTCTTTAATTAAATTTCATTGTAAGCTCAACAGTGCAGAATTTCTAGCTTATAAAAAATTTAACGTAAGAAAAAGTACTTGGTATCAAAAGCTATTGTGGATTGTGAAATCCTTATTTCTTCAGATAGCCACTGCAGGTTTTCAGGCCTTCCTAGCCTGTGCTTTCATTAAACTGATTTTGAAATGGTGAAATCACTTGAACCATGCCATTTACTACAGTGAGATCAAAATGATAGCTCATGCTTGTACCGTAAATCAGAAAACTTGTTTCAGATTAGTGGGTGCACCTGTACTTACTTGGCAGCATGGAAAAGCCTGGAAGTAACATTGCCAAAGTCAAGGACAAAATCCATAAAATTATAATGAAGAAAGATTGTGTACAAAATCTTATACAACTTGTTTCAAACAAAGATCTCCCATAAATGCAAATAAAACCTGTTCGGTTTGTAGGCAAGGTATCAAAAATAAATGCACCTAAGGACAAAATAAATGCAACATACTACAGTATAATCACACATGTAAAGTTGTAAAAAGTATTTAAAAACACGTTCCTGGTTACTAAATACTGTCATGAGCATTGTAATAATGTCAGTTCAATTTAATTCATATCATCTGTTTGTAGGAAATTAAAAATATTTATATATTAATTTCCAAAGTAGTACCTAGGCATCTCAGGCACTGGTCAGCACCTTATCATGCCAAATACTATTTAAAACAACATAGATTCGCTAAACAAAAGAGTTTTTAGCATGCAGGAATATTCTTCCAGAAGAGAACCTTCTTAGATTGATGAAATGAACAAATATATTAAAAACATTTTCTACCAACACCCATTACCCCATTCTAAGTAGCAAACAGTCAGCTTCTTGAAAAAAAGAAAAACAATGAAAAGATACGCTTTATTGTTTTCATGTGCTTCAGCTTCTCGCAAACAGGCTTCCCTTGCCTGGTCATACTGCTTGGCATTCTTAAAAGCAACGGCTGCAAGAAATAAAGTTTTTATTTACAGTTTGCCTGTGTGTTTTTTTTTTCATCACTTCTGCTCTTGTATTTAATCACCTAAAGATATAAACAGACTCTTTAGATAAATTGAAGGGCTTGCTAAATTGTAAAAAAAATTAAAAAAATCCCACGACAGTCCTCCTTGCTTCATTAGTCACTTAGTTATCATTGAAAACATTTATTATCAACAACACTTGCACAACATCACTGTACCCTATGTTATACATAATCCAGTCAGATGGATTTACAAACTCACTCACTCTGCATTTTAATTGTAAAACTACAGAAATGCACGTGTATATATAGGTTTAATCAGTAGAGATTATACAAATTCAGCAGGGCAGCGATAGAAGTATATCATCAACAAAACAAACCAATAACAACTTCCTCAACAAAACCACTTCAGGGCACAAATATGTATTTGTATCTCCATTAGATAGATAGGATATTGAGGCAGGACTTGAAGTAAATTCCAACTCGTAAGAGCTTTAATTGCTCCTCCATTTTTTTTTTAATTCAGGCTTAAATGAGTAAGTAGAAATGCCTACTTTCAGAAAGAAAGAAAAAAAAATGTTTAAAAAAATCATCTAGTAAGAATTTTATGTTTGGTTTGACATTTGCTGCAGAAAAGAAGGAGGAAAGAGATCTTACTGTAACTAAAAAAAACTGTCAATGTCACTACCTTACTGAGACAGTCTTAGTCAAGACATACTTCAAAAGACGAAAAAGCGAAGACTGAAGAACAGCTAGAATATTTGCTGGGAAGGTCATACGATTTGGGGGCGGACAAGTGGAAGGAGGAAAGCTTTATTTTTGTGACACATAATAATATCCAAGGTAGATGTTGTAAGCTTAAGAAGAAAAAAAAAATATTTTGCAACTGGTCTAGACCTCCAAGTACAATTCAAAATTTATTTTACAGTGCTACTCGGAATCTTCCTTCTTCTTACTTTAGTCTTTACGACAGTTTTACGTATAGAGTAACATACTGAAAATATGTAAACTATTATCAGAGTTTAAGCTTAAAGAGTATTTTGAAACCATAAAGTATGTGTCCATATTTACGGTCACACATACCTGCCTTCCCATATTCGGTAGCTGCACTGTCATAATCTGGTTTCCACTTTAAGAATCCAGTTTTCAGACTAAAATACAAGAAGAAAGGCTTATTAACAATTACTAATATTTTTATATTTTACCTTTCCAGCATTTAATACATATTTAGAACTTCAGACGACCTCTGAAAAGGAGTGACTACCCTTGTGCCAATACAGTGGCATCCCAACTGCAAAAATAAACGCCAACACTGTTTGGCATTGCTCAAAGCACTGCAATTATCTCCTGAGTTATATGCCCTGTCCTAACGTGCTTCTAAATTGATCCCCAGAGAGTCACCTCAAGCCCAGCTCCTCAGCAGTAGGAAGTTAACAAACAAAAAAATACTTCTAATTGAGAGCTGTCAGCCTCTCCATTCCATACACAAATGAAATAATTTACCTCCCAACACAAACACAAAGCCTCATGGATTTGTCATTAATACGTCCACAACAGCTCATGACACTTAATTGGTGCTGCACACATATACATGTGAGGAAAAACTATACACTGGAAAGTGAGGCAAGTCATCAGGCAATGCTGATCCCAATACTATGATTTCCTTATTAGAATATATATTTATATATATAAGTATATATAATTATATAACTTTAAAGTTCATTTTTGCATCTATTGTAGACTGACACTTCAGACAGAATAGATGTTCAACATGGAAAAAACATTGTATATGGACCAGATATTGGTTTTGTAATCCTACTTGGATGAAAACCACAGCACACAAATCCAAAGCAAGCTTTCACTTTGTATTATTCTTATCACAAAAAAGAATCTCAAACCCATTTAGCTAGCATATGCGAGCCTTTAACCTGTACACAGTTCATGAATTTAGTGTGCTTTATGTCAGATGCTTTCCGAGATATGCTTAAAACGAATTCCACTGAAAGGCATTTTTCATCAGATAATTTGAAAAGAATATTTGGTGCACATTTGTTATTGCAAGGCGGTCTCCCTGCTACCACTACTTTTGACCCTTGATTTTGGCACTGCTTTATCCCCCACAACCAGCCCCTGCCCCGGCCGCCATGTCAAACACCCCCCCCCCAGCCGCTCCGCCAGGGGCATGATGGGAGACGTAGTCCTCCCCTGGGGCTCCGCTCCGCGCAGGGCGGCCGCCAGAACTACAACTCCCAAGCCGCCCCTTCAGCGGCCCGGGGGTGAGGAAGGGGAGCCGCGCCGCCCGGCCGGCAGCAGCCCCGAGGCGCGGGGGCGAGCAGCGCGCCCCGCGGCGACCCCTGCGAGCCACAACAGCCGGGTAGACCTGGCAGCCGGGCCGAGCCGCCAGGCGCCCGGCCACCCCGCCGCCCCTCTGCCGCCCGCTCACTATTTCTCCGCCTTGGCGATGTGCTCCAGGGCCTCGTTGATCTTCTGCGCCGCCATCTCGCGGCCGGCCGGCCTCTCTGCCTGCCGCTACGGGCCGCAGCACGGCTCACGGCGCCGCCACGGGACCCGACGGGAGGGGAGGGGAGGGACAGAGCAGGGCCCTCCTCCGCCGCCACACCGCGCATGCGCCGCCGCCGGGGCGGGCCGTTGCGGCCGTTATGGAGGTTGGTGGCGTTTGAGGGTGGTTTTGTGAGGCTCGGGGCAGGGGGTGTCAAGGAGCTGGAGGGTCCTTTCCTGCTCGAGGTCCCAGCCCTAACCTGGCCGAAGCCGTTGGAAGCTTTTCAGAAAATAAAAATGAGGGCAGTGTTTCCCTCAAAAATGAGCGTGTGTTTCCCTCAGTGTTCAAATTGTGATGGTTTCTGGTAGAAACGCGCAACTCGCAGGCAAAAGGCTGGAAAGGATCACGCTCCGTGCTCTGTAACAAGCCTCCAGAGGCCTTTTCATACTCGCTCCCTTGGTGTTTGTAGGAGGCTGCCCCCTGGTCCAGGTGGTGCAGAAATGTAAAGCAGAAGAAGTGAGCGGTGGTTGGGCACGACAACCCTTCTAACACAAGCTGTTACAACAAATTACCTACCTACACACTCAGTAACTGAAAATGCTGGAGTCTGCATTACCACTCGTACTTTCTTCCACTCTCTATTCCCTGACCTGAAATGTTAAGTAACAGGAGATCAGTGGATGGATCCAGAAAGGTGTTTATTCTCCAGACTTAGACGTCGGTATTGCCTCTCAGTAATCTAAAGAAGATAAATAGTTATCAACCTGAGAGCAGAAAGCAAGGTGAAAAACTGCTTAAATTTGCCAAACTTTATCAGACCACAGGAGTCATTCAAAGTCCATGTCGCTGATAGAAATCAGAGCTTTGTGACTTCTTCTACCTTAGCTGGGGAAAAAAAAAAAAAAAGCAGTATTGACATGGTTTGGTTTATGCTACATAGGCATAACTCATGGTTCTAAATTGCTTTTCCCTCCTTTACCATCTCCCACACTCTCCTGATGACATGGAAATTTAATTTTCTAACTTTGGTTACACTTGAGAGGCTATCTATAGCAGATGGTGGAAAATCCCCACTATTCATACTATTATTCTGTATCCTAGAACAAAGTAGGAATAATATATATATATATATATATATATAAATAAGAGTTTTGTTTTGTTTTTAACTTTCTAAAGCAGGACAGAGTGTTCATGAGAGTACTGGGAGGAAATAGGCAGTCCTGCACAATGCATATGCAAGAAGGTGGCAAGTGCTCACTGGTAGCACGTAAAATATACTGGGTGATCGGTCAGAATCCTGTCTCATTGTGTCTGTCTTGCTTTTCCCAGCCAGGATAAATCTGGCACTATAACCTCGCTGCAGTGTCTTTATAATACAGCTGTGAAAATGCAATTATAGGCCTGATGCATTAACAGGCAGAATAATCTCGCAGAGCACTGCTGAAGATCCCAGTGAGTGGCCTGGTTTTGTTTGTTTGAGGTAGTGTTTCTGGCCTGCTATTTTCCCTTTAATATAAAGAGCCGTTCACTTCCTTGTGAGACTACACATGTGCACTGTCTGGTTACACTTTATACTGGAATGACCAGACGACAAGTTTCCAAGAGTAGTATTAAATGAAATAGGATATTCCTGGGTAGCTTTTATTTTGTAGACATGGAACCTCCAGAGATTCTGCATCTGGGAAGGATCATATCACAGCATCTGTTGCCTGCCTGTGAACTGGACTTTGGTATTTAAAAGTACCCAGGTACAATGTGACAATTTTTTACAGTGATAGCATTCAGAATGACAAGCTTTTGTAAATATAATTTTCTACGTTTTATTTACATTCCACGTGTGAACTCTGCAAATAGCTGTACCAGTAGAAGCCATTGATCAGTAGCCAATCCTCAGATTTTGTCACTGCACCTTGCAGAGGGTTTCTATCTCTCATCTAAACACTTCCTCAGGTACACCATACCAAAAAAAGGCATGCTATCAAAAACAAGCTGTATATTAACACAGGCGGTTTTTGTTTGTTTGTTTGTTTGTTTTTCTGAAATGGGTTAAAAAACACCTGTGTATTTGTGGGGTCTAACGTCTGACAAGAGGCTGGAGGCAGGCAGCTGGGGACAGCATCTACCACCGCAATGGCTGCGTGCATCCACAGCCCCAGCTTGAGGAGAGTCTGGGCTGCTCTCAGAGAGCTGTTGTTACTTGTAAGAGACTATCAAGTTGACCACAATTAAATGTTTCCCAATTAACTCTAACTTTTCTTTGCTGTTAATACATCACATGCTTGTTCAGAAAGTCAGCACCGAGTGCAGTGAGCTGTATTTTAAATCAGCTGCTCAATCCTATCTTTGCTCCACTGGATCTGGAAGGTGAATTTCAGTTTTCCTAGATCTGGATTTCCCAGCACTGTCTGACACCCTAATTTGGCAGCAGGACATGGAAAGTTGTACATTGTGATTTATTAGTGTCTGAATTTAAGTCATAACTACAGTAACAACAGCTACGGTACCATGCTGAGGAAATTGCCTGTGATGAAGGAGAGGGATCTGCATATTCTTCCTCACAGGCAGACTGCGACTAACACTAGTGGTCTAATGAACAATTGCCTCTGACACATTTTGGGCCTGTTACATACAAAATAATGTGTTACATACAAAATAATGTATTCTGCGATCACTCCATCCACATGCCAGCACCTCAGTGCTCCAGTACCTTTTCTTTTCCTGTCCTCAGAGTTATTTCTATAGAATTCGTTGGTCTGTGAGACATTACTAGTTCCTGTCTTAATGGATATGGCAGAAAGCAAAGAAGTAGCTTTTAGGGCAGCAAAATACTGATTGTCTGTAGATTTGTTTCTCCCTGCTGATCATCATTCATTAAATAACAGAAGACTATAGTGTGAGCACACCTTTTATCAGATAGCAGAGAACCAACACAGTAGAGATTATAAATTTCCCAGCTGGAGGAAGGAGGTAATGTCAAATGGGCTTTCCAGTTTTTTAAACATGAGAGTAGAAAAGGGCGTTCTGGTGTCTTGTAAGGCATCCCGGTGTGAAGCATTCATAATGTCTTCCTATACCTAGCAAGTGTAGAGGTTACTCTACAGTTGTCCTTCAGTGGCACCGTGACTGAGTTCTATCCACTGTGTTTATCTTTGTATTATCTGCAAAGAGTTTCTATTTTTTTGGTTTTTGTTTCTAGTGCTGTCAAGTTTAGTAGCATGTGGTGAGTGTCCTCAGAAGTTAAAGGGGGTATTAACTGATAAATGGAATGCAATTGTATCTATTGTATAATTTTCTTGGGAAACAAGGTTTTTACTTCCACATACAATGATGCAAATCCATGGAAAACACATTCCTGACTGCACCTGCTGTGCTACACCCCAGTTGTTGCTGGTGATACACTAAATTCCATTTTTGTGTTGTGCTGCCTTTTCACATGTGCTGGTAGTTTCCTGTATAGCTGTGCTATAATCTGTATGGGAGAACTGATCTGGCTTTAGAAAAAAAAGATGGAGATAAAGAACCCTGCTGCAAAATAACAGGTTTATACTCAAGCCCTTGTCAATCTAAGTCAGTTTGGTCAGCATTTTTAAAGGGTATGGAGACCCTTTTATCTACTTTTACAGCATAGTTTGGTGTATATTTCTTTTGGTGTCAGTACTAGCTTCATTATCTCCTGGTAATCATTATTCAAGAGTATTCATAGCCACCACTGCTACCCTGCACTGTTCCAACCCAAATATTTGTGTAGTCTCTCCCTGAAAAAATTCAAACTTTTTTGTCAAGGTCATTTCTTAGTTGGCTGTGTTCCCTCATCTGATTTACCAAGTGGTCACATTTGCACATAGAGGGAGTCAGGAATATAAAATCAGGGCAGGAATTATTTAAGCCAATTTAAGTACTACATGCTAAACATGTGCTTTAGCTTCTTTTTCTGGTGATGAAGTAACTTCTTCAGCGGAGAGTATGTACATTGCTAAAGACACGACAACTTTTCTGCTCCAGCATTCCCACTCCAGAACCTCTGGAAATCTCTCCCCTTCTTTCTGAAGTGTTCTCCACAGAGGGCTCACACATCAGACTCTCCTGGTGGAAAGCCTCTCACTCTTCTTTCCTCTCTTTGGATCCATCCAGTGTTAATGGCTCTTGATGGCTCTTTCATTGCTTAGCAGCAACTTCTCCACAAGATGCAAAGTCCTCACTCAGTGCCTCGCTGAAAGTAACATTGAAAATAAAGTTTGAAATGTATCATTGTTCCCCAAATCCAGTGGCATTCATAACTAGACATGAACATGTATCCTTCAGTCTGTCACTGAAACAACGTTTGAAATAGATCCTGGAACAGGGGCTGGAAAACAACAGTTTTCATTAGTTTTGAAAGCATGATTAGCTTTTTTGACTTTTCTACAGGATGTATGCCAAAGTGCATGCCGAATGGTTCTTCCAGATGCCAGCTTCTACTCTGTATCCATAAAGAAGAAAGTGAGGAAACAAAAACCTGGGAGTTTCTTCTCCGATGGCCTGATCGCCAACATCCAATAAAATCAATAAGTCTGTCCAGGCTTTTAATTACTTCTGTTCACTGCATAGCCTTGCATTCCTTAAGCAAGATTTACAGAGGAGTGATAAGAGATTCCTTGCTTTTAGCTTAGTTTTTGTCAACATCATTTTCATTATGTACTGGTTTTGGCTGTGATATGGCTAATTATCTTCACAGTAATTGGTGTAGTGCTGTTTTAGATTTGTGACCCAAACAGTATTGGTAACACACCGATGTTTCAGTTGTTGCTGAGCAGTGCTTGAGTCAAGGACTCTCTTGTTTCTCACACTGCCCCACCACCAAACAGGCTGGGGGGGGACACAGCCAGGACAGCTGGCCCAGGCTGGCCAAAGGGATCTCCCATACCATGTGGCATCGTGCTCAGCAACAAAAACTGGGGGAAAGAAGAAAGAGAGGGTCCTTCAGGGGGGTGGCATTTGTTTTCCCAAGACAATGTAATGCATACGTTCTGCTTTCCTGGAAGTGGCTAAACATCTGCGTGCTGATGGGAAGCAGTGAATGAGTTCCTGTTTTGCTTTGCTTGTGTGCACAACTTTTGCTCTACCTGTTATACTGCCTCGACCTGTGAGTCTTCTCATTTTTACCTTTCTGATTCTCTTCCCCATCCCCCTGGGAGAGGGGAAGCAAACTGGTGTGTGGGGTTACCTGCCTGCTAGTGTTAGCCCACAACAGCCTGCTTCAGAAGAGCACGTGTAGCTGCATCCTAACTGATTGCTTTTGAATCAGTAATGCAATCTGGGGTAGAAACTGCTGTACAGTGTTCTCCTCTTTTGAGCAATGAGTGAGATATATTAGTATTGTGATGCCAACAGAGGCACTGCTAATGATCTCCTTAATTAAGTTCATTTTCATAGCATGCATCACCAGTTGCTAGGTTTTGTTCCACATGATAGCATGGCGCAATTATCTGCCACATTCCTCAAACATACAGTATTATATTCCTCAGCATAAAATGCTTTCTGAGATTAATCACTTTGGTCATATATCTGAACATCCTACCTCATGACACCATTGGTTAGATAACAGTATCAGAGCCTATTATTTTCTGAGCCAATTTTCCCACTCTGAATTGTTACATACATACGCTGTTATCATGCTGCTGCAGTATGCGTCTGCAACATGCTAAACTGTGCACTTTTACAGGAGTCTTTTTTAAATGATCCGATTATCAAAAATTATGTGGCTGGCATCACATGTGTATGCTGTTAAAGGCTTCCTAGGGTATTGAAGTCAGCTTGTGAACAGCCTGACTGAGAAGTGTAGCTCTATTGTTGTCAGTATAAACACCAGAAGCAGAAAATAAACTTTTCAGTTCATTTAGCTCTGTTAATGCTGGTGATTCTTATTCTCAGATATAGTGTTGAGATTATTTTTAAAAATATCGAGCAACTTGATAACAGGATTCCTTTTGCTTGAGTGGTCTACAGAGTCCCTAATCTCCTACAAAGACTATGTCTGTAGGTTAGGTGTTAGACCCTAGACAAAGGTAATAAAAGCTTCTTCAGAATTGTCTGTGGACTAGAGAAAATCTCCCTCAAGTCACTGAAGTGTCTGAAATTTCCATCCCTTATAAAAAAAAAAAAAAAAAAAATCAAACCTCTCCAGCCCCTCTGTGTGAATGAATATTACTAAAAGCTCTAAGAAGATTTCAATAGGCTTCTTCATCTAGATTCACTCTTTGACATGCACTGATCGCCGGTCATTATAAACCTTTGAAAAACTTGTTGAAACAGGTTGTAAAGTGTTCATAATAGGCATTACCACTAGCCTCAGCCCTAGTTTTCTGTATTTAAGGATTTTCATTAATTTCATTCCAGGAGAAAAAAAATCTATTAAAGTGTAGGCAGACATTAGGCATGTCATGCTATTCTTCTACCAGAGTTTGTATTTCTCTTCCAGTAAACCTCTCAAAAAGAATGATCAGGGATTATTCTGAGGCTGCACTGAGACTATCTGCGATCTTGCTCTGGATCTTGCTCAAGGATCTGCGATCCTTGCTGACAGAGGCTTTCCAAACAGCCTCTGTGAAATTACTTGCTGTCTGGTATTTCAGTACCACACCTGTATAACAGAAGCCACTAGTCTTGCAGACCCCAAGGTCAGTGCAGGAGGAGGGCAGGAGGTGCTCCAGGCACTGAACAGAAGTTCCCCTGCAGCCGGTAGGACATCGAGGTGCTTGAGCAAGTCCACAGAAGAGCAATGAAGCTGGTGAGGGGTCTGGAGAACAAGTCTTACAAGGAGCAGCTGAGGGAGCTGGGCTTGTTCAGCCTGGAAAAGAGAAGGCTCAGGGGCAACCTTATTGCACTCTACAGGTACCTTAAAGGAGGCTGTAGCGAGGTGGGGGTTGGTCTATTTTCCCATGTGCCTGATGACAGGACAAGGAGAAATGGGCTAAAGTTGGGCCACGGGAGGTTTGGGTTGGATGTTAGGAAGAACTTCTTTACCAAAAGGGTTGTGAGGCATTGGAATAGGTTGCCCAGGGAAGTGGTTGAGTCTCCATCTCTGGGTGTCTTTGAAATATGTTTAGATGTAGAGCTTAATGATATGGTTTAGTGGAAGACTTGTTAGTGTTAGGTCAGAGGTTGGACTCCGTGATCTTGGAGGTCTCTTCCAACATAGATAATTCTGTGACTCTGGTGCAGTCTCCCAGCTCAGAGCCAACCACCTACTGGTCTGGCACAATGGATTTGTATGTTCCTTGCACTAGCTGTTCCTTCACATCCTCTTCACATACAAGGACATGCGTCTCTTTCACGCTCCTTCAGGAGTAAACGAGCCAGGATAGATTAAAGCCTCTTTCTTCACGTCAGTAAGATACCTGCCTTTGGTTTCAGTGAGAATTCAGGCCCAAGCAATTGAAGTTTCTTCTGGATAGCATTCCTTCTAAATAAGATAATTTCACTTCCCTTTCATCTGCAATGATTTCTAAGTGCCTTACACCATTCACGCTTGAGACAGAAAAATGGGATTCCCATGTTACGTAAGGGGAGCGCAACCCCTCTCAAAATACGAGAGCCTGAGGTATGCGACTGAACACTAAAAATGTTAAGACTAGGAGGCAACGGACTCAAAAGACGAAGGAGGCTGACCCTCTCTGGCTGTTCATGTAACAGAAAAGATACTCGGATTTGGGCCCAGGAGCTGTGAATTTAGGGAACAGGAAACATGAAACAACTGTAGAACCCAGTAACACTTACCTGCCAGCTCCTGAACTCGCGGAACTCCCAAGCAACTTCACAAGTCGTACCACCAGGCTCTTACTGCACTGAGAAGGCACCACCAATGTAACTAGGCATAGAGTCTCTAGAGCTATTTCACAGAGAAAGTAGAAAACATAAAGAAAAAGCAGCCTGCTGGGGAACACCGAGTCCATTCCGCCATGTCAGTAGAAAACCACCCTAGATAACGGAGGCCTTAACCTCCCCTGGAGAAGCAATTCCCCCTATGAGTCCTCATGCTTCCTACATAACAGAGGTCAAATGATCCACACCTGGCAGGTTTCACCTAACATGGGTCAAGCCAAGAGACATTGTAAAATAGGCTCAGCAACCTGGCTTCAGTGTTTTAAGGTCAATTGCTCCTTATTGCTAAGAGAAATCACCTGACAAAGAGCTTGGTAGTTAATTCATGAAATCTAATCTAGATACAAGAGGTGCATAAGGGTCATATTTCTGATAATCATTCTGTGAGGAAAACTAGTATAGAGCCCGTTAAAATAAGAAAAATAAAATTATAAATAAAAGAAACAAAAACGGAAATGGAACTTACAGGCTAAATTGCTCTCACAGTTTCATCTCTCTAGTCATGACAGATAAAAAATAAAGAAACCAGAAAGTCTTTTCTTGAAATATATGTTCCCCCAGGAACGGGGCCCCTCGCCCTGAAGAACCCTCCCTGAAGGACCCTCTTGCCCACATTAAACTGAACCAGAACCTATGAACACTTATTCACCAGGTCCTGATCTTTAGGCTCTTCCAATTTTCTTTCCAGTCTAGTCATACTACGAGGCTTTTAGTGTACTACGAATGCAGATCCAGGAGCTCATAGGTTTTTTTTTAAACTATTTCACAGAAGTGGAAGAAAACACAAAGAAAAAAACAGTCTAATGGGGAACACAGAGACCAAGACCATGGCAGTAAACAAGCACCCTACATAACTGATTCCTCAAATTCCCCTGAGGAAGCAATTCCCCCCATTTCTCCTCATGCTTCCTATATAGCATAAGTCAAATGATCCCCACCTGGTAGATTTCACTCAACCAGGGTGGAGCCATGAGACCTTGTGGAATAGGCTCATCTACTTGGCTTCAGTGTTTTATGGTTGATTGCTCCTTATCACCAAGAGAAGTCACCTGACATGGGGCTTAGTGGTATCAGTAGACCTAATGAATTAACTACAATATGTGCGTAAGGGTCATATTTCTGCTAGTCATTCTGTGAGGAAAACTACTACAGAGCCCATTAAAATAAGATAAATAAACATAAAAAAAAAAAAAAAAAAAGAAAGAAAAAAGGAAATGACCTTAAAGGCAAAATTGCTCTCATAGATTTTCATCTGTCTAGTCACGACAGATAAAGAAAAGCAATCAGAATGACTTTTCTTGACATTAATGCTTTTTAAATTATCTTTTCTGAGATCTCTTCTTTATGCAGGACTTTTCAAAATCTAGCCCCATGACCCCTGACTCAAGTATTTACTTGGGCTGCATATGAACTTCTATCACGTAGAAGTGCCAGGATCCGGATCCTCACTCCCTGTTCAGGTCAAGGACCAGGATGAAAGTTTTGGCTTTAATTTGGTTACATGACTACATTGATGTTGTCGTGGTTTCCCCCGACCAGCAGCTAAGCACCACACAGCTGTTAGCTCAACCTCCCCCCTCCCTCTCTGGGATGGGGGAGAGAAATAGCAATATGATGCCTGTGGGTTGAGACAGAGGCAGTTTATTAAGAGAAGAAAAAAAAAATAATAATAACGATAATAGTACTGCTACTACTAATTTGTGAGGAATAAGTGATGCACAATGCAATCGCTCACCACCCGCTGACCGATGCCCAGCCTATCCCCAAGCAGACAGCCCCCCCATCCTGGCTAGGCACCCCTATCTATTGTTTAGCATGACATCAGAGGGTTATGGAATAACCCCAGTTTGGCCAGTTTGGGTGAGCTGTCCTGGGTCTGTCCCCTCCCAGCTCCTGCTGCACCCCCAGCCTGCCCGTTGGCAGGACAGAGCGAGAAGCTGAAATGTCCTTGGCTTAGTGTAAGCACTGCTCTGCAGCAATTAAAACATCAGCGTGGTATCAACACTCTTTTCATCCTAATCCACAACATAGCACCCTACCAGCTCCTAGGAGGAAAATTAACTCTATCCTCGCTGAAACCAGGACAACTGCTTCTGGCAGGTCGCGGGGAGAAGATTGGCTGGCTTGGGGGAGCTTCTGTACACGTGGCTTTTAGGCTGCAGCCAAAGTGTTCCTCTAGATCTGGAAGTTTGAACATGGTTGAGTGGTTAGAAAGCTGCCTGGCAGAGAAGGACCTGGGAGTATTGGTTGATAGTTGGATGAATATGAGCCAGCAGTGTGCTCAGGTGGCCAAGAAGGCCAATGGCATCCTGGCTTGCATAAGAACCAGTGTGGCCAGCAGGGCTAGGGAAGTGATTGTCCCCCTGTACTCGGCTCTGGTGAGGTCGCATCTCGAGTACTGTGTTCAGTTTTGGGTCCCTTGCCACAAGAAAGACATCAAGGTGCTCGAGTGAGTCCAGAGAAGGGTGACGAAGCTGGTGAGGGGTCTGGAGAACGAGTCTTACGGGGAGCGGATTAGGGAGCTGGGATTGTTCAGCCTGGAAAAGAGAAGGCTCAGGGGCAACCTTATCGCTCTCTATAGGTACCTTAAAGGAGGCTGTAGCGAGGTGGGAGTTGGTCTATTTTCTCATGTGCCTGGTGACAGGACGAGGAGAAATGGGCTAAAGTTGTGCCACGGGAGGTTTGGGTTGGATGTTAGGAAGAACTTTACTGAAAGGGCTGTTAGGCATTGGAATAGGCTGCCCAGGGAAGCGGTTGAGTCTCCATCCCTGGGTGTCTTTAAAAGACATTTAGATGTAGAGCTTAATGATATGGTTTAGTGGAGGACTTGTTAGTGTTAGGTCAGAGGTTGGACTCAGTGATCTTGGAGGTCTCTTCCAACCTAGATGATTCTGTGATTCTGTAATTTTTTCTTATGCTTAAATAAAGCTTTATTTTTCATGTGAGTCCCATAAAGCCCATAAATTTGTATTCAGTTCAAATAATCTTCCTTTTCTTCCTGTGTGACGTATTTCAATAAAGTCTTTGACTTTGTTTTCTGACTCCATTTGGTATATGCAATCTGTGGTTTATTACAGTGATGCATGTAGGGAGAGAACCTAGAGGTAGTTTTATCAGAAAAGACAATATTTAATAGTATATGAAAATAATTTGAAAGATCGGGTTAGTCTACATTTGGGCTATCTGCAGATATATAATTAAACTGTTTCTCATGGTCAAAAAACAACTACAGTGAGCACACTGACTTTTCTTTGATGTTATTGCCTTTAATGTCATCTTCTCTGAAAGCACAAGTGCAAAAACTTCAAGCTGGAAGAATCAAAGCTGCCTGGTAAAAATCCTATTCCATATGTTTACTGTTAATTTTGGAAAGGAATTTAGAGAAGTGCAGATAGATCTCAATTTGTATTTTCAGGAATTGTAGAAGTGAATCAATTACCAATTCCTTTTTCTTTTAAAATGCAAAATGTAATATTTTATTGCCTCTAAACATGCACAACAATCACTGCACATACAGATCTGCTTCCCTTGCATACATACATTAATAATAAAGACTACAGATGCACTTACAGGGAAGAAAAGGTAACTCAGGGCAGTGTTTCCATACAGTTCTGTGTGCTAGATCTTTTGTGTGATGGATGTGCTTCTTACATACCTCTTTCTTTCCCGCACCATTTCAGAGCATTGTCATGCATCACTTCTGTGCAATTTCTTTCTACCTCCTACCTTTTCTATACCTTCCTTTCTTTTTCTTTTTCTTTTTCCTTCCTCCCTCCTTCCTTCCTTCCTTCCCTCCTTCCCTCCTTCCTTCCTTCCTTCCTTCCTTCCTTCCTTCCTTCCTTCCTTCCTTCCTTCCTTCCTTCCTTCCTTCCTTCCTTCCTTCCTTCCTTCCTTCCTTCCTTCCTTCCTTCCTTCCTTCCTTCCTTCCTTCCTTCCTTCCTCCCTCCCTCCCTCCCTCCCTTCCTTCCTTCCTTCCTTCCTTCTTTCTCCTATTGATTCATCTTGTTTCTGGTTTTGATTTTTTTCCTTCACCTTCACTCTTCCTCTTTCTTCTAAGTGATACTTAGAGTAAATATGTCCTGTAACATTACCACTAGACCAAAATAGATATATTCTATATACCAGTCTGTAAAAGTTTTAAAGGCAGCAGAAGGAAAACAGAAGCACAGATGGATGCATGGACTATACAATATTTTCCACATAGTTGGAAAAGTGGCTACAGCGGAAGCAGGAGGAAAACCAGTATTTTAAGTACCACTCCTCACTGCACTTTGTGCTCCAAGAGTAAGATTACAAGACATCGGGGATTACCAGCTGTTCCTGTGTCATTTTGAAAATCACTGATATGATTCAAAAATCATACGTGGAAGATGTTGTAGGATTACAAAGCCATTGAGGTTGGAAGTCATCTCTGGAGATGGTCTAGTCCAACTCCCCTGCAGGGTCAGCTGTAGCAGGCTGCTAAGGACTGTGTCCAGCCAGGTTTTGAATATCTCAAAGCAGGCAGGGATGAATTGTGAAAATCACAAGCAATACTCATAATAACATCTAAAACATTTTGTTTACAACGGCTACTGAACAGTGGAGTAACTATGACAGAGCTAGTGTTTAATTCTTTCTCACTTCTCATCTTCAAAACAAACTCAAATCTCTTTTAAAAGATATGCTTTAGGATTTTGATACAATATTCAACACAATGTTTTGTAAAGGCCAGAGGAGAGAAGCTTGATTATCCCTTCTGGAGTTTGGTCTTCTGAATGTAGGCCAATAAAATAGCTCTCAGGTTTAATGGTGTTGTAAGGAAGCCTAGCAAACACAAGAGGGCTCCATCTGAACACAAATTAAGAAGTAATTTAGGGTGGTGCCAAAGAGAAACTATGGTCTAGCGTTACATAACCTTAAGCTAAATTGCAGTGCAATTTAGAGAAGTAGAAGATTCTTAATTGTTTGCTGTGCAATTACCATCTTGTTTTGGATATGCACTGGTTTATGTCTAAACATTTTCTCCATGCTGAAGAAGAAATATCAAAATAAATCTCTTGAAACCCAGTTCAAGTGGCCCATTATGAAACATACAAAATAAAATTCCCAATTTTGTCATTCATACCAAGCGTATCCATTCTTTATGAAACAGGTTTAGGTTCAGCTGTCAAAAAAAATATCACAGTACATCACAAGCTGGCTTCTGGCAGCAAAAATGATCTCCTTCCTTGATTTTACATTAGAAATCCAAATGTTTCCATATTGCTGCCATGGAAACAAATAGAGAATAAAGGTAGAATGGAAAAAAAGCAACTGTAGCATAATGGGGTTCAGTCATTCCTCCACAGAGAGAAGCAGGCTTTCACAAATGGGCTTTACTGCAGCATTGCAGTACCAGTGCAAGTCCCTCAGGGTAGGGACCACACTTGCCTGTGCCAGAATTCAGCCACAGCAAACTGCTTGCAGAGAGGCCTCCATCTCAATTTGAAGCAATGGGGCTGTGTGTGTATCACACACTGCTGGAGCAAACATCTTTTACATCAGGCAGTGCTACAGAAAGGAGAGGGTGAGATGAAGTCTTTCTGCAACAAGAAGGTAGCAGCCCCTGCAAGAAAGGATTTCTCCAACATGCATTGCACCAGTGGGGGTAGTTATTAGTGCTGGTAATAACAAGGAAAGGGAAGTTGCTGTTACCTTGTCTAAAGATGCCCACCTCTGAAGGAATGCCATCATGCTGGAGTTGTGTTTTACTCAACAGGTATCACAAGTTTTTCACTCCCCTCATCTGTGACTCTCTATATAAGGATTTTTTTTTTTTATTTTTTTATTTTTTTGCCAACATCTCTTCCAGTGAAAAGGAAGAACGTTGTATGTAGAGAAGCAAGGCACTGAGCTGGATTTTTCCTGCCCAAATTTGTGCATCTAGCTAAAGATTCAGTGGCAGCAGCATTTTTCCATTAGACAGTTCCTGAACTAAGTTAGAGCTCAGCTACTCTTACAGGTGCATCATCCTGTTTGTTGTTCAATAGGAAGCCACTACAGAATAATGCAGGTGTTAGAAATCAGGCATAAATCCAAAGTGTTGTGAATAATGAAGGAGATCTATTGAGAGAAACTGCAAGATCAAAATACTTTGAAGGAATCCAAGAAAAGGAAATGCTCAATACCAAACTGGAAACTGAAAGTAACGTTACTCAGGTAGGATGAAGAACTGTACAAGAGTCTTCGATTAATCCTTTAGGACTTAATTATTATCTCAGTTCAACAGTACATTAAGGTTGCACAAGTGTACTAAGTGTAGTAATTGTCTCGCCCATCACATTGCCATTGCACTTCTATGTGATTTTTATGCTTAAATGTTTCATGTTAAGACCACCTCCAGCAGACTGGTGGTTAAAGTTAGATATCATAATAGTTACGTTTGTTGTTGTTGTTTGTTTCTTTGTTTGTTTCTTCAGGACTTTTCTTTTGCCAAGAAGTATAAACCTACACTGACACAGCAAATGTTGCATTCATTTACAAACCCTTTGAGAAGGAAAACATGTATCAAAGGATTTCTGGAATGCACTTTTTAGGCCAGATAATTATTTCATAATTCCCTTCTGAAAAAATAAATAAATAAATAAAATATTTTTTTTTATTTAACAGACATTGTTAATTGCTACTAGTCATCTTAAGTCTTTTCTTTTTCTTCTCCCCTCAAAAGTTAATGACAAAAGGATATATTACTAAAGGGATATTTAGCAGTTTTCCTTTGGATCAGTGCTACAAACAGCCGCTAATCAGCATGAAAAGATTAATTTCTTATGTTATAGACATGCTGTTCTTGACTAGGGGGGCTATCATTTCTTTACAGAAAGCAGTGTTATAAAAATAATTCAAGCCACTCTTACACATGTACAAGCAAAGCAGCCAAGGAATAATGGACCTGAAATTACTGGCTGAGAGTGACCTAAGCCCTAAAACTGAAATTTCTGAAAAGGTTTTTACTCTTTGAATGTGGGGACTTGGCTCATTATACAAACAGGTTGCAATCTGCAAACTTCTGACCTAACTTGGGATGAAGATATCCTCCTAGTTCAGCAAAGTTTGGATCAAGGCTCTGGGTTAAATCTTAATTCAGATCATCATCTGATCTGTCATTAGGATTGCCAGGAAAAAAGTTGGCTTGAGACCATATTTTCCCTCTCAGGTGTATATTGTAAATACTGTCAAAGTAGTTCAGATTGATTGTTGTACATACTTACTGGGAAGAGACATTATATTATATTCATGTGACCGTCCAGAAAAATGCAAAGAAAATGAGCGTGTTACTGCAGTGGGGTTGCTAACACATGTGGGGTTGCCAAGCAAATCTGGCCCGCAGACACAGTTGTATAGCAAATCTCCCAATCATTGCTTCCATTTTGATGAACCACAAATATCTTGGCATTCTAATCTCTCCACAGCATATTAATCTCAGCATGTAAAAAAGAGACAAACAGTGAAAACACTGTACTAAGAATTGCCTTCTTCCATTCCATCATTTGATGCTTGCTGTGTTTCTCCAGAGAGGAAGGCTATGGGAAGTAACACATTTGTGATGCAACACAGACAGGAAAACTCTGTAACTCAAAGTTTTCCACATATTTGAATTTTAAAAGGATGTTCACTCTGCCTCTTGAATTTTCTGTAACTACTGAATTTTGCTCAGTTCAGCTATCCTGTAGAGATGGAAATTGTAGAAGACAATCTGAGAACTCTTCTTTGAGCTAGTGCAAAAAGTAATGCAGGTTTATCAGCAGAAAGTCTGCAAAAGTCAGCAGCAGAAGCAGTTAGAGATGCCAGCACTGCTCTTGAGAAGGAACTTTCTTAAGGAGAAAAAATATAATGAAGACTATTCTAGTAGAGGCTAGACCATATGAGGCCATATACAGGGCCATACACAGGGCCAACAGCTACTGTCAGAGATATTAAGGACTTTCCTTTCTCTAGCAGAAACATTTATGGTGGTTCTGCAGCCTTGCATTAGGTCACTGTGCTCCTTGGCCTTTACAGACAGTTGGAAAACAGATTTCAAAACTCTATTTCAAATGTTTTCATCTGCCATCATTACAAATGCCTATTTCTAACATGTAACAGCAGCAAAACAGCTGTTTTCTTATTTTCCTGTGCATTCAGCTGGAGCAATTAACACTACAGTTTCTTAAATCAGTTGCACATTAGAGGTGATCAGTGAGCATTTCTTCTTTTTTTTTTCTAGATGAAAAAAAAAAAGGCCAAAAAGGCCAACAACTTTACAGCCTTTACAGCTTTTACAGCAAGCAAAACAAAACAAAACAAAATGAACAACAAAAAACACAGCTTTTGCACTATAACTTCTCCTTGATCTCTTTATCTTTTTCAGTGACTTTAATATTTGTAACTCAAATACTTGTATACTTATTAGGGTTCTTTTTATGTTAACAACATAAAAAATTGCTTGCTCTGAAGTCATGCTTGACAAAGCTGAGACTGATGAGGATTATCAGAAGCTAAGAAAGATCACACTGGGGTAGACAATAGATCCATCTCCTCCAGTCTTCTTTTCTTCAACAGTAGTCAAAATACCTATCTTCTGTCTTCCAGACATTTTTTGTTTAGGGACTTTCTAGGTAGAATATAGTTTTTGTATATTTCATAGGCCTTAGTGGATTTCTCTTCCATGAACTTGTCCAGTCTTCCCTTCCACTCATGTAAGATTTCAGTCTCCATGTCTTCTGAAGAGCTGTTCTACAGCTCATCTACCTCATATAATAAGATCTACCTTCTTTGCTTTGTTTTCAACCTGGATTTTATTGTCTTTATTTGATTCCTCTAGTGCTTTTCTTGGAAGAGGTGTTGAACCACATTTCGCCTTTTTTCCCCTGTCTATGCCAGTTGGGATTTTAAGGACTTACTGGTTTCCTGTTACAAAGTCCTGAGAGTAGGATGGTTATGACATACTTGGCAACACTTGAACATACTGTCCTGTACCTGGTGGCATCAGCATATATGCTCAAAGCCAAATTCGACCCAAGACACCCAATTTAGCTGTCTCTCATGAAAGATACCGACAGAGATATTTAGCACTGATATGGAAAACAGTTCACTCTTCGCAGCTTTTCCATCTTCAAAGGCAGCCTTCATATACAGTTTATCTCTTGTAGCTGTGAACAGATTGAATCAAAGGGTTTTTCATATTCTGGCCTCTCCAGATGTGAAAAGGCTTTTACACGGAACTATGGTTTACATACTACTTATGTCTCCTTATACAAGACTTCAGGACATGTATACTATAAGAGCTTAGCTAGGTTTAAGCGATGTGCTATCTTTTTGCTCTCTTTTTGCACAGGTTTGAAATTTGGACACTCAAGGTAGAATTAAGTCATATTAAGGTTTTGTATTAGGTTTGCGGCTCATTCAGCTTTCTTATTTACACAAACATCATGCCTATACACATCAGAATAAGAAACCATACTCCTGTGTTTCATGGATAACCCTATCTGTATGCACTGTACGTATGTCTGCAGCAATTTTCAAACGTTCTAGAGGCAAACACGTTTGTTGCACATGGAATTATTTTCTTTACAGGCAACTACGCACTGCTAATGTGTTAAAGACCTGAGAGTTTGGGGACTTACAGAGATTTGGCTTTAAGTTTGTGAGAACATTAACAGTTTTGCTGTTATTTTTTAGAGGAAAAATACATTAAGATAATAAAAAGGAAAAAGAAACAATGTTTTAAACATATCTTCTACATGCAGAGGAGAACATAAGGGTAAGCATGCCTCTCTCGTGTCTCACACAAGTTCTCTTTTCTTGGCCCTGGTCACTTTCAGTCTATCACACAGAAAGCCCAAATCTCTGCAGGCTTGCTCTCTCTTGTACCGTTATGTCTTTGTCAGACTCTTCAGTCAGCGCTACTTCAAATGCCAGCTGACTGCACTTACATTGCTGTATGGGACAGGAAAATGCTAATTAGTGAAGAACAAAATGCAGCAACTAGAAAGACACTTTTCACAGATCTATATCACTAAGATCTTAAATTCTTACAGAGTCCGCAGGGAAAGAAAAAATGCTGTCTATCTATTTAAAATGCTTTAAGCAGCCTTCTTGAAAAGGAAGTCTGCCTGGTAAGCAATAAAGGGAAATGAGACATAGTACTGTAATATGACAGTCTGACATATGTATTCTTCCCTGTCCTGTCACATGCATCTGGAAGGACAAAATTATTTGTTGTAAATAACAACTTGGAATTCAGTTGGTGGAAATGAGATCAGCCTTCATTTTTTTCCTTCTAAGTAAGCTATGTAGGAGGTTAAATTTGAATGTACAAAATAAATCTTGAAGGCTTGTTAGGCTGATTAAAAACCGCTGCAACTGAGTGGTATTATCATTATGTGAGAAAAAACCTACATCCCATAACATTTCCCTTGATTTACCTGGGTCTATTATTTGGGCCTTATGTGATAAGCAGAACAGCATCTCATCCTCTTGTTTGTCCTATATGTCTTGTAGCTTCAATACACAGATTGTAGTTCTGTTCCTAGTCAAATTAAACAATTCATCCATAGCCCCATTCCATTTCATGCATATAGCCATATGTTGGAGGACAGGTTTCTAATGTCTTATTTCTGGGTCTTCCCTCAAAGATCTTTGTTGGAACATTTCTTTGTCTTTCATTAATTGATCTACTCACAAACTTATCTCAGATATATAAGACTGATCCAAGACTTCAACGAAGGCAATAGCCCCTAGATGACTTTAGACAAAAGTGGTAAAGATTGAGTTGCTTTAGCTTCCATTTGTGGCTTGTGTGAAGTTGTCTCAAGGATGTCCATCTAAGGAACTTTTTCCACCAAAAAAGGACATGAACATCCTGGGAACTCCTGCTAAACTACGGTCAAGAATTTAATGGTAAAGGAGGCAACTACATTCTCATTTCTGAATGTGTTCTCCCTGTCCATGCTAATGAGGTACATTGGTGGGACAATATGAAGGACTCTATTGTTATCATCTGTTCACTTTTTTCCAGTCCCCAGATTTTTATCTCTCTGTGAATTTATGTGGCCTCAGTCCCATCATATCTAGTTACTCATAGATTTCCTCTCAGAATATCCTTCTCACTTTCCAAATTATACTGAGAGTGAATGGAGATGTTCACAAGTCTGGCCAAATTTCTCCTAGGATGTCCACTTCAGGAAAAGAACTCAGTTCGGGTGTCTTAACCAAACTTCCAGCTTCTTATTTACAGAATTTATTTCAAACACTGTGTTCAGTTATTAAAACTGGAGAAAGGAAGGCAAAAATGTGTGTATGACAAGTTACTAAATAGAAAATTAAACACCTTTCAAGATGGAGTTTCTCAACTCTGTTGAGCTTCTGCTGACAACATCACAAAAAAGCAGCATGTTCTATGTTGCTGTTATCCTGGGCTGTTGGGGTCCTAATTAGGCTGCAAATGCAAATGTCTGGCACACTCAAGGTATTGACAAAAATGGAAAACTGACTGTAGAGGGAAATGTTCTGAAATCTTTTTCAGGGTCAAATTTGTGGTAATGCAGTTGAAAACATGCAGGTACAGAAACAAAATGCAGAATTGCAAGGTACAGATAAAACAGAAGAAAAATATGATGTTATGGTACCATGTGTTGAGTGGTAGATAAATACAAGATGAATTACAGTTCTTTCTACTATTGTAAATGACAGCCAGAAAGGCTCCATAAGGGAAGGATCTGAATAAATACTGTACTTGTTGCAGAATAAGATCATGAATACAGGATGAGCACTGTTTATTTTAGGATTTTGTAAAAGTTTGACCTTGAATGTAGGATGACTTACCCCCTACCTTTGTTCTCTAGCTGTATTCAGGCATGAATAGGCCCTCCAAAAATTAACTCACACACTTTGCCAAAAGAGATCTGCGCAGAGCCCTTTCTGCACAAGACCATTACTCCCAGCCTCCACTTCTTAAGTCATCAGTGTCTTGTTCTCAGCTTAAAGGACTGGAGGTCCCAGTTCTGGCTAAGTTCTGCTGGCACACGAGTAGGTGCAGGATGGGAAACATTGTGCTGATACAGCACAAGATACTGCAAATCTGCTGATTGTTGTAGATTCTTCCCCTGTGGCTCCTGTAAGATCATGAAGATAGGAGGTTCTTGTTGATAAATTGACCCAGGGCTTCCAGTATTTCCACTGAGATGAAGTGCCACACAAACTGCTACATTTTGTCCTCCAAACTATCAATGCATATACATAACAAGGTATTAATGTGTAATATGGACTGTCTTTTTAGTGCAGGTTAGGATGTGTGTGGAAGTATTCTGTTGTATATCCAAATGCATGATCTGCTTAATTGACAGTAGTCATGTATATGAAATAGATCAGTCTAAGATTTTTCCCTAAAGCATCCAGTGCATATATATCCTAGTAATCCTGTTCAAATGCAGAACATGCATGGGGTATCATCAGCATATCAGAGTGCATATTGTTTTAGGAACCATGAGCTCAATAGGCATCTGCCTGGCATAGTACTGCAGTGTGAATGTTGCCTTTATGTTCATTCCTGTTTTACTCAAGCCCATCTCACATGGAATTATGTAATCAGATGTCTGTGCTGAAGACTTCTTATTACTATAACATGTATCCTCACTTATACAACATTTACCTTGTGGGTGTCAGATAAAGAAAGCTGGTCTTCCTCCCATGTTCTAGGCTGCTATATCCCACAGACAGGTGGACTTTGTATTTCTGTGGCTAGTACTCTGCTGTCCTTCCTTCAACCTCTTGACTTGCACAGTTACAGCTTGATGAAACCATGATGAAAATACCTAGGGTACCCATATGTCTATGACTGATCATCCGTGATGAGTGGTGCTCATACACAGACTGCCCAAAGACAGCATCTTTCATCCATCTCTGCCACTCTCCAGAAAAATAGTTGATGCACTGAACTGAAAGTGAATAATTTAAGAGACCCTCCTTCTCCCTCCCCTACTCCATGGCATCTGTGTTAGGCACTAGTGACCATATGAAACAAAATATGGCCACACGACAATCCACACCACTCTTTACCCTCTCTCAGCAGAAAAATAAAAGGCCTCTTTTCTAGCACTTTTCTTCAGCAGGTAAACTTTGACAGCCTTCCTGTGTTTTATTAACATTCTGGATGGTATTTGTTGAACAGGATATGTACTTACTGAAATATCTGTCCCCTGAAAGGGTCATTGTTCTCCGATATTTTCTTACTGTCGGGTCACTAAAGTTTATTCCCACATACTCCTTCATTGTTTTGTGTGTTGATTTTCTTTCTTTCATTTTTAGAGTTGTTTTTATTTTAATAATTATTTAGGGTTACGGGTATTTTTGTTTACATCTCTTGGTTTAATTGTAAGCTGGCAGGGCAACACCATAGTTCCTGGAAACTGAAGGATAAGCATTTGAAATTAAAAAAAAAAAAAAAGTGACCAGAATAAACAAATAGAGAAATTAAATTACTGAAGTGACTACCAATGCTACCAATGTCAGCATTTTAACTGGCTGAAGAAAGACACTTTCGGAGAAATACACTAAGAAAATGGAAGCCACTGAGAAAGACAAGACTTTCACAGGAAACTATCATCTTTTCCACTCCAGATCTTAGCCATTATTTTATATAGGTTATGTGTGACTTTTTTAAGCTCACAGAAGTTATTTTGTCACTTCCTTGGCATTCACACTTGCAAACGTAAGTACAGTGTTGTCCTACCATGCAATTATGTGATTGAAGGTATTTCAAGCAGTTTGATCCCTTCAGTGTTCTGTTTTGAATTGCATGTATTTGTGTTTGTGTTTTTTGTTGTTGTTGTTTGTTTTGTTCTGTTTTTAATGTGTTCATTAGCTTGGACTCCATGTGTAGTAAGGTCAGAACTTATCACTGCAACTTGTAGCATTGCATGCAAAACCATGACCTTCTATCTGCAGATTGCAATCAAACAGTTGTTTTTCCACCATAATGGGCAGTAGGTGAAAAAGAACATCAATCGGAAACCCACAGTGGAGTCATACAGACATCCTGGTCAAACAGCAGTTCCCCATTTGATTGATAGGAAAACCAAAGCACAGGAAGCTCATATCACCAGGCTGCAGGTGTTTCCAGGGCAAATTCTGTATTTTTATGGGTCTGCCATAGAAATGTCTGCTTACATTGGGGCTGAGATTTCTAGGTGTTGCCGTAACACAAATAATAACACTTAACGCCAGTGGTAAAGGCAGAGGTAGGAGCTGGACGTGAATCACCCAACTTGCTGTCCCATAAATTTCTTACTCGTTTTTTATGCTCTATCTCTTCAGTCCAACTAAAAGCGCTGGTATTTTTCTTGGAGGATAAAGATTGACAAGCACTAGCTAAGATGGAGAGCCAGGAGATAATGTTCTGATATCTTACTTTTTGGCCACACTCTCTTTGGACTGGTTCACTTTATTAATGCTTTCTTCCTATTATTGTCTCTTTCAGTAGAGCGTTATAAATTCTGACCATTTTCCTTTGAACTGATTCCTAATCCATGTTTCTTGTTTAGGAAAATCAAGTGTATTTAGAGGTAAAGTTAGCGTTTTCCTAATATTTCCGTTGCTTTGTTGTTGTTACTGCTCTGATGTGGGAAGACCTATTGGCCACAGACATAACTCCCTCTTTACACACAGCTGGCAAATGAAAACAATATCAGAACATCTCTATGACACACAAGGCTTTTATACAGTGATGTTTCAGACTTTACTGCAGTTTCCTTTGGAAATGCTTAAAACAACTACATCTGTTTCCTTTCATTGGGATTTTGTGTTCCTTAAGCCAAAAGAAGGGGATAAAACTCATTAATTCTGAACAATAATTGCAATGTCCTATATAAATATTTTTTAGACTGCGGGATTTTTTTTTGTTCCACTAAAAATATAAAATAACTTATCTGTTCAATGTAGTAAGAGTTCCTAGATACTTCTACATTGCTTTGTTATGTACAAATACTTGAACTAGATTTAAACAATCTGGCTCAGATGTTGGTATCAAGCTAGCAGTAACTACACAGAATGCAGTACAGAGCCAGGCTCCTGACGACAGGAGAGAGCTCAACATGGGTTTAATTTATCATGTTTCTCAACTGCAGTTTGCATCCTACAGTGACTGTCGGCCTGTCATAGCTAGACTGTTACCAGCTTGAGTACATTGTCCCTGAAACTGCAGTACAGGCCCACCTCCTGTCGCAGACACCAGGCTGATGGTGAATGGAGTCCCAAGTCAAGTACAGTTTCTTGAAGGAAACCTACATGTTGCTGATATTACAGAGGAGCAAAATTGAGTGATGCAAGCTACAACATCTAATCAAAAACAAACAAATTAAAAGAAAAGCAATGTCATCTCTCTACTTACCTGAGCACTGTGTCTCCCTCTGGGTCCGTTTGTGTTCATCATATGTACAGCCATAATCTGGTGTTCCCTGCTTAAGAAGTTATTTGTTATTGACCCATCTTGTAATCACTCATAACTCAGTCCAGGTCAAGAAAAAGTACAAATCAAAGTACTTAAAACATTTGGACTAGGTGCTATGTTTAAAAACGTTTATAAATAAGTGTGAAAGAAAATACCCATGCAGATGAGGCAGAGATCAAGTCTACTCACCAAGAGCTTGCCACCTGCTCAAATACTGCCTGCCTGTCCCTGGTTCCATGAAGGCAATTTTTTCTCTCCTGACCAGCTTTACACTAGCTGTCCATCTGGTCTGTGAAATCTCTGCTGGGCTAGATTGATCTCTGCTTTCCTCTGTTCCTGGTAATACTGCAAATACATTTGGCTAACTCTTCTTTGGGTCTGCACTTCAGAAGTCCTATTCCTTCTCTGAGTTTCCTGAGAAATTCCCTAGGAAAGTATAATCATGTGTCTTCATGTGTCCTCTGCAGCTCTCCACAACATTTCTTTTCTAATTTACATGACATATGCATTGGAAATGTTTCAGCATATATGCACGCTATTATGTTCTCTAGTGTGCTGGCAGAAAAGGCACATGGTCATGACCACAGGAGGAGCCCAGCAGCGTCCCAGGAGTTTACTGCCTTAATTCGTGTTATAGCTTAAAACAGCAGGGAAGTCTGCTTCCACAGGATACACCTCTGAGTACATAAAAAAGAGGAAGTGGAAGAGTATTGGGGTGGAGTGTCACAGCTTTGTCCTCATATTTCAGTGTTCATGATACTTCAGGACAAATCCCCTGTTCAGACTTCTACTTCCAAACCATCCACTGTGTTACCAAGCTGTTACCCCCAAGCTCGAGGAGAACTGGATATCTTGACAAAGGCACAAGGAAGAAGAGTTTTGCTTTCAAGTTATACAACTTGGTCACAGAATATCTCAAGTAACCTAGATATGTGAATTTCAACTAAAAACCAACACAGCTACTGGAGGCAGAACCTACAGTAGCTGTGTTGGTAGTTTTTGTTTTGTTTTGTTTTGTTTTTCCTGAGACATCAGGATTGGGAATAGTGCAGCATTATCATAAGTGAAAAGGAAATACATAAGTGAAAAGGAAATACGTTAAATATGTAAAAATGACTGTAAAATAACTGCAGAAAAGTGAGATGTACAATCATTGCTGTGTACCTGACATGAAAGCTGAACATATGGGGAATGGATGGCATCAATGGAAACAGGCCATTTTGGCATTTACTTCCTTTTGGCAATAGACAAGATTAAAAAGTAAAGAGCTAGATACAGCTTACTCTGTGCAGCACAGGGAGAGGGGAGAATATAACATTACAGCTGATACCAGATGGTAAAAGTAATTGCTTAAGACAGTACATTTGCTTTCCATTTAACAGTTAATAAAATACTTTTGTTTGATGTTCTCCATAAAGGTCTGTAGTAATTTAGATCCACACATGAGGACACTTACTTCTTTTCTATCACTTTTCAAAAATACTGTATTCTTAACTATTTTTCTCTCTACTTCCCTAAGCCTTTTTTTTTATTATTATTATTTTAAATTTATTCCCTTTATCTCTAACTCTGACAGAGACAGCTGTAATATGACAAGAAGTACCTGAGTCAATGTTGTTCACTGTTTGCTCAGATAAATTACTGAAACTCTGAGATGCCCCCTATTGATGTGCTTTTCAAAGAATGGGCCTTCCATTTATAAATATAACATGAAGTCTTACTACAGTGTCAAGGTTCAGGTGCATCACTGAAATGATAATTCAAGACCCATAGGTTTGGATATTGCTATTTTTAAGTTTAAAGGCTCACTGCCAAGAATATTATATACAAAGTTGACCTTCCTTAAGGTTTTTATAGTCTGCTTTGGAATGTTTCTTGAATACATTCACATCAACTATTTTGGCACAAAGACTTAAAAAAAAAAATTAATCAGTTTCAGTATTCATGTAAAGTTCAGCAGTAATTTGTCTTTGTTCATGTGGCAGTACAGAGAGCTTTAGGAAGCATTCTTTATTCTGAAGTCTTGCATAGGGCTTCTCATTTTTCTGGAAACCTGCGTTGTTCATTGGTAGAGGCAGGATACCAGAACCTGTGGAATAAATTTGGTACTGTGTTTGGAAACACAGGTGTACAGTCAACACAAAGACCATTCTATTCCTAAAGCTATTCTGAATATAATAAGCATGGAAATATGTTAAACAAGATTGACAGCTCGTGTTCTTTATTACCTGGAGAGGGTAGGTAGGAAAAGACATGGTCAAGATCCTAAAGACTGAAATCAACTAATTGCTGAACATTTGAGAACCTGTTAGGATGAAAATGCAATAGTAACTGGAAATTTCAGTCACCGTATTGAAGCCTAGGTAAATGTCCCACTCAGGAAGGTTCAGGAACCTAAACAATAAATAATAAAAATGGTAGCACTTTGAAAAAAAAAATAATGAAAGAGAAAATCAGCTGTTGAAATAGGCCTAAGAAGTGAGCTGGTTCACAATATGTTAATTCAGGATCATTCTGGGTCAAGGACCTAATGCAGTGAAAATCCATGTTCTGCTCAGACTGAAAAAGCTACCTGAAAAAATACACCTTCCCTAACTCCAAAAATGCAGAACATTAGCAATGAATTTCAGAAAAGTAAGTAACAGATAAGACTAAGTTAATCAAATGAGGCAACTAATAGGGGAGAATGATACCAAGAAGGCAGTATGGAAAACAAAATATTTTTTCCAGATAAAAACCTTCAGTCAAAACACAAAGAAACCAATGCAGCTAAAAAACAAAGAAAAGGAAGCTATCAGGAATAAAATTATATCCTTCAAAACTAGGGGAAATTTTTAAGAAGAAAATGGAATAAAACATAAACATTGGCAAGGTAAACATAAAGCCATAATAAGGAAGGACAGTATGAAGCATGCAATTTAACAAAGATATTAAAGCTAATAATAGAAACTTATTCAAACATCAAAAGCAGGAAACTTGCCAGAAAATTGGTGAGCCTGAAAAATGATCTATGTACAAAAGGCATACTCAAGAAAGATCAGACTAGAGCAGAAAACCTAAATTTGATGCCAAGACTTCACTGTTCACTGCAGAAAAGTTTATGGAGTTTCTCATACCAGGACAATTCTTTACAGAGAGAGTCTCAGGATTTATCTCAAACTGAAGTGTTGATACAAGGCCTTTTGTGCCCAGAAGAAAATATAAACCACACAATAACTGTTAATCAGGACCATGTGGTATTTACCTAAGTGCTCCAGAGGAGCTCCCTATGAAGGCTATGAACTAACTGTGGTGCGTGATATATTGCTCAAACCAGCCTCAGCATGAGAGAAATATAAGGTGATAAATACAATTGAAATTTAAAAAAGAACAGAGTTAGCACATATATGGATAAAAGTGATATATCTGGGAAGGTCTTGAAGAGGAGAATAAAGCCTTTTAGAGGAAAAGTATTACCTTATAAATCTATTACAGTTCTTTGATGTAGTCACTGAACTTGTGACTAACATCGATTCTATTTCGATATCATGATTTTATCAACAAGTATTTGACAAGATCTATCAACAGAGATGCTTAAAAAACTAAGCTGTCATAGGAGTGTTCACATAAATTATTAATTTGTTAGAAAATAAAGGGTAAGAATAAATGGTTGGCTTTTGCAACTGACAGAGGTTACCAGTAAGGCCCAAGGGAGCTATACTGAACTTATGCAGTTCATTAAACCAACTGGGAAGGGACTGAAGAGTGAGGTGATGAAGTTTGTAAATGATACAGAATTATTCAGGCTAGTCAAAACTAAAGCTGACAGCAATGAGTTGTAGAAGGATTTCATGACAGTAAGTGACTGGGTTCAGAGAAAGTAAATAGGGAACAATTAACTGTAAGAATTTGTTGGCAACTAATGAAATTATGCAGCAAGTAGTTTAAAGCAAACAAAAGAAAATACATTTTCTGAAAATAATTAAATTGTGGAACTCATTCCACAGGATGCAGTGGAGCTCAAAGTTACAATTAGAAAGCAATTGGACAAACTCATACACTCATAAAAACAGCTCATACAGCACGGCTAAATGCAACAATGTAGATATAACTTCTGGCTTAAGGAGCTCCAAAGCAAGCTATTACTGGAAGCTGGAAAGGTAAAGCAACTGGAGGGTCATTCAGTAATTGCAGTGTTCTTATTTTCTTCCCCTAAGCATCCCCTATCAGCTGAAATACCGCCAAAAGAATGAAAAGAATGAATTAGGAATATTCTAATCAATTTATTTATTTATTTATTTATGGTCTTACGATTCAGTTTGCGTTTGTCTTATCTTGTAGGTTTGGGACAAGGACAAGTATTGTATGTTTATACAGGATTTAGTGAAATTAGGCCCAACAGCACTTACATTTTAGCACTGAGTTTCCAGATGTTATTATAATATAAATGTTAAGCTGCCTTTCACAGAAAAGGCTTGTCATATTACAAAAAAAAAAAAAAAAAAAAAAAAAAAAAAAAAAAAAGGCAAACAAAAACCTATATGAGAGAAAATTAAATTGCAATGTCAAGCACTTTAAAGTTTTGAAGGATGGAATTTAAAGTTGTCTAAGCAAGCTTTAACCTCCACACCCAAAGCCTGGCAAAGCTACATGCAAATGGAAATGACTAAAAAGTAGACAATCTGACCAGGGTAGGTGCCATGTTTACCTCAATCTCTTTATATTTTCATTTATCATTTTACACACAAAATCCATTTGTATACACACAAAAAGTCAATTGGGTCGTTTGTTTCACAATTTCAGCATGAGTAAAGGAAGAATGCTAAACTGAAGATAACTGGAATGAGGAATAGGTAAATCAGAACACTGAAGCAAAAGAGGATAAGGTAAAGTTTAGAAAGCAGTAATATGTTTGAGGGAACAGCTTTGCAGAAGTCATACGTCTTATATCAGCATGCAAAGTAGTTGTGTTATTAGTAAGACAGAATTATGGAATTACTTTCTCAGTTTGGTTTGACTTTGGAACAGGTTGCTTAGCTACATGTGTTTCAGCGCTGAGCTGGATGCCATATTTAAGAAGAAGTTGTAGGATTTCTTTTATCTTCAAATATAGATGTAATATGAGAAAATTGTGTTTATCACTTGTAAAGACCACATAAATGTATCTGTTTCCATATCTTTTGGATGTGAAGAATGAAGAGTGGCAAGTTCAGATTCTGAACAAATGAAGAATAGTTTCCCTGCTTGTGATTTGCTAAAGAAAGAAACATCCAGGGCAGTGTTATATCAGACAAAGTATGAAAAATTAGAAGTTATGAGCAAGGAGATAGCCTGGGTATCCTGGGTTTCTCCCTGGAGCCTTTCTTCCTTGCAAACCTTTTATTTTAAAACTTTGATCTCTTTGCACCAGGACTGTCTGGTTACTGAATGACACTTTTTTTGGTGCTATTCACCTTATTTATACTTCAGTTTCTCTGTTTCCCTGTGTACCAGTGGTGTTATCTGTTAAGGATTTCTAAATAAAGACCATCTGAAGTGGAAAACAGTGCCTGAAGGTCTTTACCTTTTTTGTTTGTCGTTTTCTTAGGTCAAAATACTGAACAAATTTTGATATATACAAATATACATTCCATGATGGAGCTAGGCTCTATGTGCAGTATGTTTGTCCATCTAAAGTGCTTAGAAAATTCCTATGGAAAGTGGTTGGCTTCATTAAACATACTATCCTATTTAGTGGGATAGTATCTTGCTTTCCCATTTTGTGCACTGTCTCATCTTTGACTATTACAAGAGAAGATACTAAGGGCCATGAGCAATCTTCTCACAGCCTCAGAATCTACCAGGGAAGTTAAGCAAGCTTTCTGATGGGAGAAGAGGAAAGTAATACTTTCCCCAGTCCCTTTCTTCTACATCTACAACACCTGCTTTGAGCAAGGGCTAACAGCTGATTAGGTCTTTCTGTTTTCATCCTTTGCAAAGCTGCAAAATAATCTGTCTAATCTCTGCATGAAACAACCAACAAAACAAAAAAAGTAAAAGGGCCGTGGAAGAATAGATATTCCATGCCTTATAACACTGAAGGGGCCAAGAATGCCATGCACAGAAGTGAACTAAACATGGATTTGGCCAGTAGGTTCTGTGACAGTGGGTACTCCTTTTTCTAATTTTTAAAGTCTGCATTCAATGTACTCTTGCTGATGATCTGATTATTTGTCCTAGTACATTCAGCTACATTTAACTGCTAAAAAAGCTGGCTCACCTGGAGTGAAATGTGTCTCCAATGTGTCCCTTTTCTCTCTCTCTCTCTCCCTCAATTTTTATTTTTTTTTCTTTTCTTTTTCCAAGATAAAAATCAGTATCCTGTTTTCTTGCAACTGTGTTGTGACTTCTGGGGATATAATAACATAGGGAACTGGGCAGGAGTTTGCTTTCTAACGCTCACGTTAATTTATTTAATCTTATCTGACAAGCCTCTGATTTCTAGAAAATGTACTAGTGTACGACCTAATATCCTGCTGCAGGATATTATCAAAACAAGTGGCTTTGTAAGATTAAAAAGAGGGCTAGACACTTATAAGTGTAAGAATAGCATCCGCAGTTATGCCAATGAGGATAAAAGTAAATGAGGCCCATCAGTCATCATGCTTCAGGGCATAAGCTGTTCACCAGTTGGGGTCAGAAATATTTGCCTTTTTGCCATGTTTAAATGTTGGCCTGAGGCACTGTGAGTTTCAGTTCGTGAATTTAAAGCATCTGAGAGAGGCTGTTTCCAGTCTTCATACCAGATGATGCAATAAAGGTTAGCAGTAAGTTGCTTCTTTGGGGTAACATTGCTTTTCTTCCTCAACATGCTACATGCTGCTTGTAGATATCTTTAATGCCAGTGCTGCATTAAATGAAAGACTCGCAAGTTCTCTATTCATGTGGGCCATGAACTGACAGGAAAGGGGATTTTTGCACCACTGCCAGTCCCTTAGTACATGAATAGGTCTACTGTTGATCGTAAATGCATAAAAGAGCTGAGGTTTCCTGCTTGTTCCTAAGTAGCCCGTGATCAAATCCCTGGATGACTCAGGAGAGCACATTTTTGCTGCTCTAACAACTGATTTTTGGCCCTCAGACTACCAGGAGCATGCTCCGGGCAGGCAGGGCCCAATGGTTTGGTTGAGGTACAACCACCTGCTTTCAGGCTCCATACTCTCCTGGGTCCCCCTCACATAGCTGTATCTTTATCACGTAGTCCAGAGGAGTGGGATAGAAAATACAGTCCTGTGAAATACTGAGCTCTCACAGCTCCTATATGGCCCAAACCCATGAGATACTAGGTAGCTCTTTGGATCTGGATTGTTGTTTGCTTGGTCATTGTAGTCCTGGTTAAGGAAAGACCTCTTGCTATCTTTATTTGAAAGCTTAAAAGGAAAACACTAGGTGATGGCAAATTCTTGCTACACGCACAGGCTTTCTGAATCATAACGTAGGCTGCTCAGGCCCCATTCCCAGTCAAAAATATACTCAGCCACTCATGAAATGAGCAGAAGTTAGAAGTCACTCTATTTCATAGGCAACTTGTGAGAAGAAAGTCATGAAGAATTACTTGTCACAGAAGTGAGATAAAAGAAGAGATACAAATAACTGAAACAGCTAGGTTTTGCCTGAGGGAATTTTTGGTCTCATCCTTCAAACGATTGGGACCCTAGTATACTTGTGCTGTCACTGTAACAATCACTGTGGTGTGACTAAAACTACCTATGAGGACCAAGTTCCCATAAATCCGAATAGGAATTAGGTGTTCATATATCTTAAACGTTTAACAAGCATGGTGGAGAGCTGCTGGAGGTCTCTTTACTGAACCCCAAGAGTATACAGTAGCATACAACGCCAGGGAAGTCCACAAATATTACAATTATATTACACTCTCTCAGTTGGGATGTGCACACTGTCTAACATATGAAAGTCCAACAGATCCTCAAATAGTATCTTCAAGTAATGAATCTTAGTATGTATTCATCTCCGTACGATGGGAATGAAAATGTGTCCTGGAGTTATGTATCTCATACTTAATTTGAAAAGAAAGCAAACATATTACTTTTTAGGCACATGACTAGTGATCTTAGTAACGCATGACCTCATAAAGGTCAGAAAAATGTGTGCAAGTTTTCAGACTAACCACAGGCACCCACAAGTCACAAGAAGCTTATGCAGAGCTGTTGTCTTGTCTTGGTATTTCTTTGTGCCATTCCTCATTATTTTTAGAAATGTGTCCCTTAGCTGAAACAGAGATTATTCTGCATTTTAATTAGCAATTGTTTTTACATGTACTCTAATTAGCACAAGGTCAAAAGGAAGGATTTTGAAAAGAAATGTGAGGTCTTTGTTGCAACCAGATGACAGCACATTGAAAACTTACCAAAATGCCATGCCCAAATGAAAGAGGGCTTTTTGTTTTTGCTTTTTGTTTTGCTCCTTAACATGAATTGCTACATATTCAGGATTTCTTCAGATAGGGGCTCAATCATCACTTTCAGCATGAAGAAATGACTCCATGACAGGAAAAAGCAAACTAAATTCTTGTTTTCCTTCAATTGTATCAACATTTACAGTGTCCTGAACTATCCCCATTGTAGTTTAAGCCCACAGGAAGGAGCTGTGAAGAAGGAAATCTTTGTGAGAAAATACCCTCACACAGATTCTTATGTTTGTTTGTTTGTTTGTTTGTTTTAAATTTTATTTTATTTATTTATTATTAATATTATTTCCACCAGGAGGACGGGCTTTCTCTCCAGGGACCATGCCACAGGGCTTTTTCCAAATCCTTAACTGGGAATAAGTCCTTTAAGCCATCCATCAGCTTTCCATCTAACATGGTAGCAGTATAGCATCCCTGAAGGACAGCTATGGGAGATTGGGATGTCTCTTTCCCCTTGCAGGTCTGAGGGGAAAACAGAGTCAAAGCAGGACAGCAGGCTGATGAGGGTAAACCTGCAGCCCTTTCCTTCCACTTGAGACCGAAAAAACAACCCAGAAGCCATTTGTGCTCTTAGGAAACGTAGGAAATTGTAGATGAATCCTTGCAAGCGGACTTAAACCTCTCACTAGTTTCATTGTGTTTTTCTGAGTAAGGATCCTGATACTTGGCAAGAGATTACACTAAAGTGAAAAATTTTCTCCATGTTTTTGGTATCCTAGTGTTTTCTGTTTTGTAATACATCAGACCAAGGCTGTTTGTGACGAATGCCTTTTTTCTTCTGATTTTTTTTTTTTCCCGTCAGGCAAAAGGATTTTAAATCGTGTTGTAGCAATGAAATATCCTGCTTTCATTTAAAGTAATGGAAATGTCACTATGAGGACTAGTCATATCCTGGAGGACTTTTTCACTTATTTGTACAAAGTTCCCCTTAAAACTAATGGATTCACTAAAAACACAGAAGAGAATTTCAAAACTTGATATTAAAAGATTAAAAACAGATTTTCATCAGAAGATGTGTGACAGAGGTAGATATGGGACTCCAGGATTCTTGGATGAAGTTCAACATGTGTCAGTAAAGACATCACTGTTTCCTGCAAGTTTAATTTGGTGATCACTACCTGATTGTCTGTATCTTCAACTCCCTGAATCTCAAATAAAATTGATGCTGCTAATCTTCTCAGTGCTGAGGTCAAGGGATTAACAGTGGTTGAGCATGACCTGTAATTCATGGGAGACAATAGGAAATATCTCATGCAGCTCAGAAGTGACCCTGCCACAAGGCTCAAGTCATTAGGTACTGAGCTGCTCCAGGAGTAGAACAGAGCTTCTCAACCTTCCTGTGTGATGGTAAATAAAATGAGCCATCTCTGCTCAAGGACCACTCTTTGCCCCTGAGACCAACTGGCACAGCACAATTATATGGTAAACTAAATTTCCTTACTCTGTGCAGTGTGGTTGCACTCAAAATGCCTTTTGGGAGTAGTCTGTATCTGATGTTAATTCCCAGTGGTAGCTGGGCACTGTCCAGAAGCATCTGGAGGACTCTTTCTGAGTTGAGGCCAAAATACTGACCTGTGCAGAGACAGCTGTAGAATTACAGCCTTGTTCCTGCTTCAGCCCATGCTGAATATCTGCAGCAAATTAATTTCTCTCTGCAGCTTTATTGACCAGTGAGCAGGACGAGATCACTCACCTCCTGATTCTTTCCTACACTCTTCCAACTCACATATGCAAAACAAAGCATTAGATCTCTAGGAGGAGCAGCAGCCAGCCTGGTGCCCTGTATGCATAACACATTGGAAATCAAGGGGAAGTATTTCAGCAGTCCACAGTTTTCTCCACAGGCTCTGCTCTGTGATCTCCATTCTGGAAATGACATGACTCCACATGCTTCACTCCCAGGAAGCCTCAAGACATCTTTAGAGGGACATCTAGGAGAGGCCAGTATGTTGGCAGCCCCATCTGTGATTTGTGGCGGAAGGTGATTCTGGGCCCAGAAACCTTCATTTCCCTACTCCTTGTGAGCATTAAAGCCTGTAAGAAATGTAAGGGAATAAGAGGAAGATTTTTCTATAATGCAAGTAACAGTAACAAAATTTGGGTTCAATTTTTCAAGACCACATTTTCATTTGCTGGGATCCTCATGCACTCTACTGGTGCAAGAGTAGCTTTGTAGTGTCTGCTACTTAAAAGAACAGCAATTTCAAAGAGAACTAGCCACCAACATCAATGTCTTCACTTTTATCTTCAAACAACAGATGGTGTTAATCTGGAGCTTTGCATTCCTGAAAGTACTGGAATCATGAAGCAACTTGCTTCCAACAGGACCCTACAACACAGTGTAACACTAGGGAAAACAGTCAGATGAACGATCAGAGCAAAATATGCCTGCCATCAAACGGACTTTGAGTGAAACTTATCTTTTTGCCTGACAATACATCACCCAGCTGACAATTTGCAGGTCTCATTCTACTTCCAGTACACTGCCGAGTGTAGCTTGTGTGAGTCACCGAAATCTGGAGAAGCTTCAGAGAAGTGATACGTGTTGTGACAGGGTAAGACTGGTAAGGTCAGGATCACATTCATACACCAATTCTACACTGGCATAAGCATGGGATGCTCTGCAGTGAGGTCAGATTTCACTGGAGCTGCTTCAAATCTACTTCGTCCTTACCAAGATCAGAATCTGTGGGTGATTTGGGATTAAAAGTTAAGGTGACACTGAGGCAATTTCTTTCATATTTCATGCAAGGAAAGCTAAAATAAATAGCATGAAAGGCCCCCACATTATTAGCTAGTGTGTTTGAAAGAATCCTGCAGTTGTGTTTTATCTTTTCTTAACTGCAAGCCAGAACATTTAAGATTTAATTATTTAGAGAAAGGGGGAGGGGAAGCGTGCCTTTTGAAGAAAGTCCCACAAGTTTCCAAACACTTCAACATTTCATCGTGGCAATCAGCCAGATGCCAAACAAAATGCTGCTTTCCACCAGGGATCTGACAGGTGGCCTTTCCAAAGTTTACACACTGAAGTGAGAGCTGATGTTCTACTGCTTATTTTTCTGCCTTTTAAGTTATTCCTTTATTGAAGCCAGACTGGAGACATCTTTCCATGTAACAAAAGATAAAATCTTTCACTGAATATTTTGGGATTTTGGTGTGCTTTTATTTTATCCATATCTACTCAGGGGTTTATTTTTCACACCTTCAGATGAAGAAACATTGGTCTGGCAAGAGAAAGAAACACGTACATAGAGAGATGAAAGATAAGCTACTCTAAGCTTCACAGATAACACAGAGCCACATACTACTTAGCAATAGCCTTGGGCAGAATTCTGTGTTTCCCTAGAGGCATTTACCCCATACTGTCCTGCAGGCAGGGAGTCACTGGCTGGGAAGATGCCAGGCATGCCAGCCCACGCTGTCCCTGCCCATGCCCACAGGGCACCATGGTGCCTGCGTCTCTCCACCTGTCACCAGCACATCTGAAGTGGCTGCTCTGGGGAGAAGCAAACACAGCCTCTGGTTGCATTTAGTTTCTTCCTCCATGTTGTCCAAGGGCTACCAGATGTCTCCTCAGAATTTCTAGTTTTAGAAATCCTCTAAATATACCTAGAGAAAATAGAAGGAGAGACAGTGCAGGGCAAAAATTATGTATGATAGTTCTCATTGACCTTCGCACGTGGGGTCCTTATAAATACACAGAAAGGTCCAGATGAAGAGATGAGAAAAACTGCAAATTCTCCTGCAGCAACTGATCTGCACTTCCCCCATATGGAAACAGTCTGGATCCTCTTTGAAAGTAGGATACTCTCTCTACAAACTTTTGCTTTCAGAGGTTCAGCACTCAAACAAAGCAGGACTTGTGAGACTCCACAGAAGTCAGCAGAGCTACTCCTGTGTTACATGAACACAAACCAAGAGACAATGAACCCTATAAATAATGCTTATCTGATGAGAGGAGCAAATACAGATTTACAGAGTTTGATCTCACCTGACAACTGAGATACAGTTATGGAAGTAGTTGCTGGAGGTCCATGGAATTGCTCATGATGGATACCTAGGTTTATGAGACTCATGTCTGACTCAGTTTAACTTAGTTCTGGGATCAGATTTTCAAAGTCCACATGAGAAGACTTGGGGCTTGCCCTTGCTCTCATTTATATTCCATTTGTCCATAAACCAAAGGGAGGGTGGGATATATTAGATAATGCAGTACACAACCAAAATTATCAGAGTGTAAGAAGGACATTCTGGCAAAGAAAGGCCTAAATCCCAACCAAAAGATTTGCTTACTGTTGGCAAGCAGCAATAGGGGATCTATGAGTTGGACAGAATGATCCTTGTGGGTCCCTTCCAACTCAGGATATTCTGTGGTTCTCTGATCTTTCCCCTGTTGTGTTCACGTTCCTACACTGCAGTCTCCACTATAGAATCTGACCAGCTTCTGAGAGCTTCCCATGTGACAAACATCTGGCACATACCATCTGTTTGCTCACCATTCTCCTGGGAAGAGAGACGTGAGCAGTGAAGTGTCTTTTTTGGAAGGGATTATTTTGAATTGTTGTTATGTATGTTAATATGTATGTTTGTACCAGAGAAGACAAGGTCAAAGAAATAGCTTTGCACTTGAAGCAGGCAGACAGGCAGTTTGCAGGACCTTGGTTCCTGGGGGAGTTTATTCCACTGGCTGAGAACAGCACACAAGGCATTTTTATAGAGGAGAGTTCTCTTCTGCCAAATGAGCAAAGCTGTAATGCATAGCATTTCTCTTATATACAAATAAGTATGTGTACATATAAATGTGATACAAGTCTAGACATCAGTTAGGAGTCCTTAAAAATAATATCTATGTTGGATCATTTTACCATGCCAGAATGCTGTAAAAGGGGCCTTTCCTACTAGAAAATTAAAAATCAAAATATTTGAATAAATATGCCGCTAAACACATTTACTATGTAGGACAAGTCTTTTATGCAGAGCTGGATCACAGAACAAAATCCTTCTATACTCTGAATGTTCAAAGTAAGACAAGGGAAAGTGAAAATCAAAGCATTGGGATGGCATCATCATCGCTGAATTGTCCACCCTTGGTCATGACCCTCATGTTTTGACCAGTCCTTTCCATCCATTCTTTTGTTTTCAGAAAGTCAGAGGAGGTACTACTGAATTTGTCTGTGGGACTAAGAAAGCCCTGCGTGTGACTAAGAGGGAAGTACACTTCAGCATCACATACTTAAGATTTCAGCTTCCACCCAGCCATGACAATAGCAAAACAACCACTGATTTCAGTCATGCAGCTCAAGCAGATTGCAAAATAAGCATAAAATAATTTACAATTGTTAACAACATTCCACAATACTTAGAGCAGATGGAGAAATACTTGAACTCCTCTGTGAGTAGTAAATAAGTTAGTAAACTCTTGCCATCTCTCCTCCCACCCCACACCCTTAAGAACATTTAAGAAAGAAAGAAGGAAAGAAAGAAAGAAGGAAAGAAGGAAAGAAAGAAGGAAAGAAAGAAGGAAAGAAAGAAGGAAAGAAGGAAAGAAGGAAAGAAGGAAGGAAGGAAGGAAGGAAGGAAGGAAGGAAGGAAGGAAGGAAGGAAGGAAGGAAGGAAGGAAGGAAGGAAGGAAGGAAGGAAGGAAGGAAGGAAGGGAGGGAGGGAGGAAAGAAAGAAAAAGAAAGAAAGAAAGAAAGAAAGAAAGAAAGAAAGAAAGAAAGAAAGAAAGAAAGAAAGAAAGAAAGAAAGAAAGAAAGAAAGAAAGAAAGAAAGAAAGAAAGAAAGAAAGAAAGAAAGAAAAGAGGGAGGGAGAAGAAATATAATGAAAGCAAATCAACAAAAAAGGCAATTCCCTAGGAATTATCTTGTATTCAACATCTCTTTGAAATTATCCAGCAACTAAACTACAGGCCCCCTGGCCCTTTTGGTCTTACAAAATAACAACACAAAGTCTTCTGTGCGCAGATGCAGTAATTACAGGCAACATGCACAAAGAAAAGCAAATAAAACAATTTCAATTGCCAGAGCCAAGCATGCAATTGTGTATCTATAAAGGTAATTACAAACTAAAAGATCAGTCATAGTTCTTGTTTTTTCCAATTACCATTTTGCCCTGAAGAAAAACAATTATCACATAAGTAATCCTAATCACTTTAACATTTGTTTGGCATATAAGAATCACATCTAAATGCCCTTCTTTTTTGAGGCATATAAAATCTGTATTCAGAGCCAAACATTACATTTCTTACTCATTTCTAATTCAGGGAAGCCTTCATCCAAAACCCTTAGATAGCAATGGAAAGAACCCATAGAACTTAGTACTGCAGATTCAGGGTGGTGGTGTTTTTTGTTTTTTTTTTGATGTTTCTTATCTATTTTTGTGTCACTAACCCCTCTTGCCAACAAGCATTATAAGCAGAAGGAGCAGGAAGCTGAGGGACTCTAGAGACAGCCCAATATCAGATACAAAATATGTTGATATATACGGAGCTGGTTTACTTGTTGGTATTCACAGTAAAGCATCTGGTCAATAGTTTGGTCTACAGTTATAAAATACCCTGGGTATGCCCTCAATCCTTGACTGAAGTCCTCAGAGAATGGTACTTAGTTTTTACCTTTCAGGGCAGGTAATCCTGCAGGAGATTTTTCTCTCTACTTGGATAGAAAAACCCTCGTCTCATAATGCACAGGTATTTGAACAAAATACCTTGTAGAAAACTAACCTACTGCCATCTATGGGGCTTGATGAGGAACCTCATTAAAGAAATTAAACACACACACACACACAAAAAGTTATTTCACCTCAATTTGACATTCAGAATACATTCAACCTTTGGGAACATTCACCATACATTTGACATTTTTCAAAACCTACAACATTTGGTGCAAGACAGGAGAAGAGCAAATGAAGAAGACAGCCAGATCTGTGTCCTTTCAGTAGCTCTAGCTGTCAGAATTAAGATCACAGCTGAAAAATGAGAAATGGAAATTACTGCTGTTACATCAGTTATAGTGATCAGAATGTGATTCTGATGAAACCTTGAAAGGTGGCTTAATTTCAGGGGCAATGAGGGGAGATCAGATCAGACCTTTCAGCTTTTTGTCTTTATGGACAAGCAGTCTCCATAACAAAAACAGCTCAGCGATGAGCTGTTGAGCCACTGAAGGAGGAGACCAGGCTCATACTGAATGCCTAGTCTGGGCTCAGCTCAGCATCCACATTTAGGTCTGAGCCAAGGGAAGTCAAGCCAGCAAGGATATTTTGGCACCATTTCTTGGCAGCCACAATGACCTCATATATCTATTATGTATTTTCTTTTTCATACTCTATGCATTTAGTCAGCCTTGCTGGCTGATCTCCTATTTTTTTGGTTTGTTTCACTATGGCTTGGCTGTACCTTCGATTGTTTGGCTTGCCCGAGTCTAGTATCACTTGATTTGTAAAGCTGCTGCAATTTCTTAATTGGACAATTATAGAGTGGAATCCATTTATGAAAGTTTGTTTTTAGCATTCCATGCTGCATATAAACTGTTCATTCACTCATTGAGTTCAGCTTGCTGAACTCAGAGTAGGAACACATACGGGACTTTGCTATGAAATGGGAAGAGGGCTGAGGGGTAAGACTGTAATTGGTAAATATCATGAAACTCTCCTCAATGTACAGCCAGTACAGTACCCATCTTTACACAATGGGCTTCTGTTCTCCTTTCCTACATAATTTTTAAGCTCTCTTTTCACCCACCTCTCACCCCATAGGACCCACTTATGGTGCTTTTCCATACCTTAGGTGCAGTCAAAGCCATTTACCTGAGAGAAAGCTCTCTACAGATCAAGAAATGCAAAGGACAGTGAATAACATCTGCATGTTAACCTCCCCTGTCAAAGTGGAGCTAACGACTACAGCTGTATCCTCAGCCTCACTAGTTTCCTCTGCCTTGTTCAGAAGTCTACATGACACAGCAGTACTCAGAGTACCTGGTAGGACAGTATGCAATCACAGAGACAGGTAAAGTGCCTGGGAAACCTGCAGATGGATCATTTTTCACTTCAACCTTCCCTTTTTCATATCTCAAAGTCCATCTGTTATTCCCCTCCTATTTCTCCTCGTTGCTACCCTGCCCTTCAGCCGCTCACAGGCTTCTAGTCCTCTCGGACAAGAGGATGAGCACTGGGGATGAGGTGAAGACACCTGTGGAAACTTTCAAGCCCTGAGGTGGACTGCAAGCAGCAAGGCTGCCTGGCTCAACACTTGCCTGCTTACAAGAGCAGCTCCTCGTGCTCATCAGCAGTCAACGGAAATGCAGTGGGGCACAACAGGTCAAGTAAGGAGAAGAGCCCTCTTCTCCCTAAGAACCACATAAACATGTAAAAATGCTTGGAAGAGCCAATGCTCTCTACCGCTCTGTTGTCCAGACTTGACATCTGCCTTGACTGAAAAAGTGCAGGAGCAGTGTTAAGCATGAATGCCTCCCTAGTCTCTGCCCCTGAAGTGTTTGTTTCAAAACCTTGTCAGGGCACTTGCTGTGCTAGCAAATGGGAGCACACACCATGGGCACACATCACACACAGGCCAAACTTCTCTCGCAATTTCCTCCACAAGGATTTGGGGACTGAGGAGGAGCTACCTGAATTTGTAGGTTGAATTTTGTTGTTTCAGCCCCAAGCAAGCAACTGATTCTTACAATAACTGCAGGCAATAGCGTGCATGTGGTCACCAGCAAGGCTTTGGCGTGACTGTGAAGGGAGGGCTTCAGCGGCAAGCAGGCAGTACAGAAGGATGCCGCAGGGGTAAGCTCTCTCCCAGAAGAAGGACTGAATGACTTTGCTTTGAAACGACAACTCAGATGTGGTCGCAGGCAGAATAAAACTCCAGGAAAAAAAATTCTTGGCCAATAGCCTGGCTGCTTCTGGGAGATCCTCTCTCTTGGCTGATTACACAGAAGCTGCTCTTCTTCCTCCTGCAGTTGTGCAAGACCTACCTTAAGAACAGCCCCACTGCCTTTTTTCCCCTGGGGCTAGGGCTCATTCCTGCCCACCCTGGAGAAACAGCAGGCTACTTGTAGCAGAAACTCATTGGCTCTGATCCCATGGCAGTATGGCTTTGCTTAATTCAACACCCAGCAGGAAAAGCCAGCCTGTAGCTCACGGTGGGCAAATGTTTTTATTACTGGGGACAGATGCTGTTTTGGGATATGGATACAATTGCAAGATGACATTACTTTCTTCGGGAAGGGTCTGATGGTGGTTTAACACACATGGGTATACCAGGAGATGTCTAACACGTGGAGTTTACCAGGAATGAGCTGTTCCTCCTGCTCTTCCATTCCCTGCTCAGGGTCACATTTGTGAAAGATTATGGACCACACCAATTTTCACAGACCACACTGATCTAGATCTTCACTTTCTTATAGGCACTTCCCACGTTTAGTGTAGGAGTCCAGAGGAGCTTTGCACTCTGATTTTACTCAGACACTCTTGAATTAGATTTCACTGGATCAGTGGCAAAGTAAGAGATGTGAGCTTAAGATCACATTAACAATTGTGCCAAAGTGGTGGTCTGCAGCCCAGCCAGTCTTGTTCTAATAAGCAAACACATCAGAGGCGGCAGTGTATTGCTGTTCATTTTATTCTTCCATTCTGCATCTCAATGGGTGGGAATATGATTGCAAGGTGTAAGATGACTTAGAAATGGAATGTGATTTTATTCCTGGTTCCTGTATTAATATGCTATACTATTTCTTCAAGTGTTGTGATCATAACTGAGAATTATGTACGGGATCAGGGGGCTTAGAGGATTAATTTTGGATTTACAGCTTTTAATTTTAGGAGCATTTTTGGATTTAATTGGTTTCTCCATACTGCCAGCAGCCTTTTTGCCTACTGTGCTGATCAAAGCCTTCAGCTGTGTCATAATTCGAATGACAATAACAAATCTGTTTGAAACCATCCAAGTGTCATTTTGTACTGCACAGAAGTGTTGAAAGATGATAGCATAAGGATGAAGTAGCTGACTGAGAATGGTTACATTACTCTCTGACCACAGGTTGTATTTGTTGCTTTGCATGCAAAAATTCTGCCCAGAAAAAGAGTTATAGAGCCAATTGTGTCTCAAATCAAAAGCTGTCAACTGGAAAAACATATTGGTTCATCTTCAAGACCACCAGCATTTCTCTGATGGTTGCCGAGCTTGGACGAGCAGCGTAATGGAAGGAGATGGACTATCCAAATCAGTTCCAGTTTTCAATAAATTATATAGTGATTTTTAAAATTTTATTTTATTTTATTTTTTTTTTTTTCATATCTCACCCCAGCATTTTAAGCACAGAAAAATCATGATTTTTGGTATGGATCCTTCAAACCACTTTCTTAAGTTTATTTGGTAAAATAAATGCTATAACAGAAGCTGGCAAAAAGATCTGCAGGGAGGCTTGGCATGAAAAAGCACAGCACTGTAAGTGAAATTTATGATGATGGAATATTACTGTCATATGAACAAATCCAGGAAAAAAAATCTGGCTTCAGGAGGGAGTAAAGAAAAGTAGAGGAAACTGCCTTCCTCGTTATAAGGTCAAAAAATCTATTCAGATTAAGTAGCACAGATGTCCTTAACTATTTGTGAATTTAGCCACATGAGGGCACAGGGGATGTATGTTCTCTGAGGCTAAACTTGGCCCCAGAAATTGTTATAACAACCCAAGATACTAAAAAATAAACTCAGTTACTGTTCCTTCCAGCACGTTAAAGAATCAAGCATTGTCTAAGAGCACTGAGCAGACCAACAGCAAAATTTCACAGCCAGAGAACCAAGACAATCAGGATAAAATACTGTGACTTTTTTAAACATCTACATTACATTCCCGTGAACTCCACAAGACACTTCCCAGGGTGCTGGTCACTGGCAGAGCTGTAATGAAAAAGGTGATTACAGCTTATAGTTTAGACATCCTTTGGACTCAAGAATTATACGACAAGGGTACAAGGAAAGAAAAAAATGATGTGGAACTTCCACAGAACATGAGTTCATTCTAGGGAAGAGCATACTCTGCCTGAATGTCCTCCGTAATTGCTTGCAGATACCCAGCCCATTGGTAAAATGGGTGGCGTTGACTGTGGTGGTTAATCAGCTGATTCATAGACAATCAAGTGATCAAAAACGGGCCTAACTCAGACAACTGGATGCACTCAGTGGTGGAAATTGCATCAGTGGAAAAATCTATATACTGCCTACAAGTCAAATTACAAAAAAGTGGAGGATATGGGGGATATTTTGACCATATCGATCTAACAGAGGTAGATACCACCAAACATTAGAAAATCTGTTTTACTCACAGTCTTCACTTAGGCATGGTCTGCATAACATTCACATGATTATCATGTAGCCTGCTCACAGTAGGCCAACATACACCAAATTATGTGTGAGAGATCTAATCAAAGATCCACGTATTCCAGTGGTACTGAGATCAGGAAATGAGTATTTTGCCTGAAGAAAACACCAAATTAATAAATTCCAGAAAAACCGTCCCCAAAAAGCACAAGATCTCAACAAAATTGTGTGCGTATCATTGAAATTGAAATGCTGGTGTGCTAGTGAGTTCCACTCTTACAAAGCTACTGGCCTTGAAATCAGCACTTTATCCCAGAAAATTCTTCATTTTCAAAACAAGCTTTATGCAGCAGATTATGTAAGATAAGAGGATACAGCTATCCAGGGCTGCACAGCTTGCCTGTTGGAAAAATTCTTCATTTTCTGTCTCATGAGGAGTGAATACACGTACATGTTAATAACAATGTTGCTGCAAACATAGTTTTTCTGTTATAACTCTGCTATTACCAGCATAAGAGCTATATAGATTAACACTTTAATTAGTTCACAGCTGGTCTGAAAAGCGCAAAGCAAGATAAATTGCTAAAGCATTTATAATTTTTATATATTTTTAAATGAAATATTTATATTTTACATACACCTATAGGGCTCAAGTGAAGTTATCTGGATCGGAAAACATCTAGATATTTGTAATATGTCACATTAAAATGAGGTAAAGGTACTTGCTTTTTCTTGGAACATGGAATATTTGAACTCTAAGAGCATCCTACAACAAAGACCTACTCTCCTAGTGCAAAAAGGGATTGTTTGGAAAACACATCGCCCAATGTTATAATGGCATTTAACGTTAAGTTCAGACCTCCGTGGATTTGTCATCATAGGCCTTCCCTACTTTCAGCATGGGATTGGACTATTTGATAGCTCTTTCCATGTCTCCCTCCAAGTCACGACTGAGGAACAGAGGTTCATTTAGTCTGGGTAGCTCCAGTCCTGCTGTATGTCAATTCCCCCTGTTTTCTGGATCAGTGGCAGCCTCTAGTTATTTCCCAGTGGCCTTGGTCCAAGGTAGGACTTTCCAGGGGTTGCACAAAATAACAGAAGTCTGATGCTGGTGATGAGCCAGGACACTTGGTTTCCAAATCAAGATAAAACAGCATTTATACTTTTTTTTTTTTTTTCCCTTTAGGAAAGGTTTTCTTTTCTTTGTTTTTTTTTGTTTTTATCCACCCAGTGTAGATCTCATCAGAACAGTTTTATACACACTTGCATACATCACTGTCATTGTCCTTTATTCCAGGGCTAAGTGTTGGCATTGTAAAATATATTAATATATATAAACACACAATTGAGTAACATCAGTCTCCATCACAAGTGAACTCTCTGAAAACATCGTGATGCTCTTTCACTTTAGGAATAATCAACACTGAGGCAAATACTGATGAATCTTGTTCTGGAAGACCAATTCCAAACACTTTATGAAGCCACATCATGAACATTTGCTTCTAACGTGTTGTTGTGTGTTTTTTTTTGTGTGTTTCCTATCAGAAAGTCCTTGGCAAGTTTAGTTGTGAAGGGATTACTCATTATCTGGTAGCAGTATGGAGCTGAAAAACCTCCTTTAGTACTCTTGCTTGATTTTATTTATATTTTGCACTCTAAATAATGAACAAAAAATGTAAATAGTAAAAGCTTGAATGTCTTGACCTAAGTGTTGATATTTCAGTCAAAATAATTTTTTATCAAAGAATATTTTGGGTCAGTTCTTACAGAGAAGGAATGAACATCTGAGGTTTGAGTAAAGCAAGGGCAGGTCCACAATCAATCAGCAGAAAGGTTTGACATTGCAGCAAGAATACATGCAGATCAGATAGCCATACTGCCAGAAGTCTTTTGTGCCTGCCCAGCTGCAATAATTACAGAAGACATTGCATGTAGATTTGCATCTTTATCAAAAACAAAGAAACAAACAAAACAATAACAACAACAACAAAAATTACAACAGTTGCATATAATGCATCTACCAGTAGCGTTAGTAGAAAAGTTCGAGTTCGTTCTATTCTCAGACACATTGTAACACCTTTCTAAGTGTTTAATCAGTGTCCTGACACAACCTATTTGTAAAATGTTATAAGAACTCACATGGCCATATTTCACCTAAAAGATATTAGATTCTCTTTAACTGAGCGTTGGATTCAGCTCAAAAAGTGTTCCTAGCCTAAATAGTGCTAAATCTATCTAGCTGCCTATATGACCCATTTCTGCCAACTTAAAGCCCATTAGCCAAAATACTATAGCAAAGATTCATGAGCCTATCTAAACATAACATTACTTTCATTATTAACACACACACGTGTCTTGAAATTATTTAATTCAAAAAATTAACTGTATAGATTTGTGTACACACTTGTAAGGATCTTTTAAACAAACAACTTCTTTGAATGCAATATTTTTTGATATCTTGAAATAGGCAAAAGAAGAAAAATGCTGATCCAGCTAAACAGTTCAGCATACTGGTTTTGTTTATTTGTGTCATCTTGGAAGTCAGAGTGTACATTAAGACTGAGAAAAAAAAATCTCCTACAGAGAGGCACACGGTATAGTAGATTTGGATTCAATTCCCATCTCAAAAAGAAACTTTTTTTTTTTTTTTTTTTTGTAATCTTAATTGACATAAAGTTAGAGAAGACTACTCTAGCCACTGAGTTTAGATAATTGCATCTACAGTAAAAAGTACACTATTTACTGTGGGTGTCCAGTACAGCTGTTGTTTTGTGGTAAAGCTCATATGGCAGGACAACACTTGATTCACTGCCTTGAAAGGACAAACCGTTGCACATGCACAAACATCCTGGCATCAGGAAAAGAGTTTCAGCAAGGTGCCAACTGTCACTACTTTATACAATTAAGCTGAGCCAAAAAGCTCTTTGCAGCCCTGAATCAGATTAATTTCCTCAGCCAGTGACTGAGGAAACCCTGTAGAAGGGAACCCCGAGCAACATTCTAATTTAAAAGAGGAACAGCTTCCCCCTTTTCACCTCTGAACACCATCTATCCACAGTGTCATTTTGAGGGTTTCTGGGTTAAAAGCTCAGGCAATGAGGCTTGCTCTGTAGACAGGCCACAGGCCTCATCATCAAATGGTGAATGCTCAGGAGCTCGCTCCTCCTTCACGAGACCTTCTGTCCTCCAGGGTGAGAAGGCAGATGTCAATTGATCTTTGCCCTGTGGCATGGACTCCTTCCAGGTGGTGGCACCCATCCCTCCAGCTGTTGTGCTAATATGTGTGGTCTCTGGGCAGGGTAGGATGGGTCATGGGCACTGAGAGAGCACAGTGAGACTTCTGTGGTACAGTAGGGTGAAAAGAGCACACATAAACCTGCCTGGCTGCAGAGTACAGCACAGCTGACTTTGCACTGGTCCACGGTCCTTTTAATCTAGATGAGAGCTGCCCTAGCGTGACCTACAAGCTGAAGAATTAGTTAATTTTCCCCTCTGATTAATAGCTCATGTAAAATTAGTAGGAAGGAAAAAAGATGTGCTAGTTAACCACCACATCTTTCTTGGCGGGAGGATGTAAACGCTGAAGGCAGAGATAATATTACCTCCCTTGGGCATTAGATGCTTGGTGGTTTGGAGCACATGCCTTTGATAATCAACATCAGTATCTCTTTCATGTCACTGAACAGAAAATAAGGCCTCTTCAAAGAGACTAACTCAGAAAAGAAATTGTTAAACAGGCCTGACTGGGTTGAGCAATGCTGGAAATTAAGTACCCCGGAGGGGCAGGATTAGAAGTGAGGTCAGCACTCTCAGCCAGAGCAAGGGAATACATTAATAGCCTTCTGTACTGCCTCTGAAGTCGGGATGGTTGTCACCGAATACCCATGCAGCCCTCTCTTTCTCCCCCTCCATATGCTGCCCTGATGATTAGCATTCTGCCTTCTTGTCACAAAATACATGAATTAGTTGGTGGCCAGGAGCTTACTGGCCTAAGCTTTTGAACTGATGTAGAACTTCGATTACGCAGCCTCGCTGAGATTTTTTTTTTAATCCTGACTTTTTCATAATGTTAATCCACTAGTAGATACTTGTTCTTTATCTAAGACACTAAAGCATTCAGCAAATGCACGTGAAAGAATGAGGCTTTGTTCCCTTGCCATCCGGACTCTTGTTTCGTGTGTGCTTCAAATAAGGGAATTACTTTCTAATGACTCACAGTTTTCTTTGCTTTAACCCTTCTAGAGACAAGTGACTTGATGTACACTGATGACATCATTTTGCTCCTGGATGACAACAACTGCAGAATTAACCTTTAAGCAAAAGCACCTTTAGAAAAGCACTTCATGGTTTTAGTCTAGGAATTTCAAAGGTTTTTCCTAAAGCTGGGCTCTCAGTAGGGATGTGCTTTATTACTGAAGACACCTTGCAATATCCTACCATTCCAGATTGACAAAATTGCTGAAGTGCTGCAGAGTAATAAAGGGAAGAAGGGGCTGTGCTTAAAGCATATCTTCACGAAGTTTGCTTGTCACTCCATAGCTGAGTAATGTGGAGTCAGAGAATCCCTGGGGCTGCACACAGGGGAAATGCGCTCACCCCAATAGCACAGCCTGTGTCAGGGCAGGGATTGATTCTGATACATGTATGCTGCTCACAGGTTCATCGTAAAAATTCGAAGGTACCACCTAATGAAAGCAAAAGGAAACAAGATGCTTTGTTTAGGTGACTTCAGGTACAGGTTTTCCAGCCTGTATTCTTCAAGTCCAGACTTTTTGCCAAAACCATTTTCATGTATGGTTCTTATTAACAAGGGCTTAGTTTCTGTCCAGTATAAACACGTACAAACCAATTAATTGCTGCCTACGCAGGCCAGGGAACTTTGTCTAATGCTTTGCTAGCAAGCACAGATGCAGCTGGTGGAGTCTGAATTTGGGTGTAGACAGCACCTGAGAGAGTTTGTCACTACGTGCAGAGGTCTGGGCACATATTTCTTGGACTGAATGTCAGTGATTTGTTCATGTGTTAAGTTGGTAAAGAAAAGTGGAAACACCTGAGAACAAATCTTCCACCATCTCACTGCTGCTCTGGTTTAAATTGCTTTGCACATTCTGTCCCCAGTCTACTCAAATATATCATTTCTTTCCATTTGCATTTATTTCCAGGAGCAGCTTCTTACATTTTACCTCTTAGATTACTTCACAAAAACTTCAACGGCCAAGCCTCAAGCTTTGGTATAAAGAGGACCTTAAGGCCAGCAGCAGATTTGTTTCTGAATAACAGCAAGTAAGCTCCCAAGAGGTTCACAAATTCTGCACTGTTTCTGGTGAAGCAAAGAGCAGAGCATAGTAAGCAGGGTCCTCCCAGGGTTGCACAAATGTGCCACATGCAGAAATGTCTCAGACATATTTCCTATGTGCCTAGCCAATGGGAGTGCCAAGGAAAACAGGAGAGATTAAAACTTTATCTCAAAGAGCAGACTGCAGGACTGCTTTCCCACAGCTTCTGCTTCAGCGTTGGGAATTAAGTAACACCAGGGAGGGATCTAACTGGTGAACAGTGCACCCCAACTACGTCCAGGCCTAGACCTAAATCAGCTCCACCCCGACTGGGCAGGAAACTTTACCAGCACCCTTGCACAGCAGTGATCTCTGTAGTCCCAGCAATACAGGGAAGAAGAGATAATGTTTATGGCAGAACTCTCTCCTAAGCCAAAATCCTGCACATGGCAATGTTCATCACTAAAGCTAATACATTCTTCCTTGCACAGAAATCTCGGAAAAGTCTTGTTTCCAAAAGATCTCTAAGAATTGTATAGACAATTAAATTTCACGGTATCATTTTCAAGAGAGGTACCAGTATGATATGGGTTTTTATTGCTGTTTGTTTGTTTGTTTTAAGCAGGGAAAAAAAGAATAGAGCGATGGCAAAATTAAGCAGCTGTCTTAGGCCAGAGTGGAATCATAAACATACTGATTGCAGATTTCCAGTGTGCATCACTGGAAACACACACATTATTCCCTGATAAACTTTAGGAGATTCCATAACCAAAGCCTGGATGCTATTTTAAATTGGCTAACGTAGATGAAGTGTGTTACCTGTATTAAAAACTTAGTCCTGATTCAAATTCCACTGAGCCCTCAGTCAACTGTTACCCAGTTCACCAGTACTCATACGGGACCATGAGGTCAACATAGATCTGTTGCAATAGGATGTTCCTTTTTTAATTAAATATATATGTATGCTATGCATATACATATATGCACATGCTATGCATTCAAAGATCAGTAAAACTTCTTGAATATTTCTCTCATACTTTTACAGAATGGATGCATCATTGCCCAACACAGCCTCAATGCAAGATTTCGTGTTTCATTTATGCTGTTTAATAGTCTATATGCATTTTGTGTAAATGGTTACAAATCTGCAAATTTCATTCAAAATGAAGTCTCACTATAGTTTGCTTAGCTGAGAGGTATTTTGCTGGGAAGCCAGAAGAGTAAGGGTGACAGCCTGCTCCAAATTGGAATGATAGAATTGTTTGGATTGGAAGAGAACTTAAAGATCATCTAATTCCAACCAAAAGGTTGTTGTCCCTTTTGTTCTACAAAAAGGAAACACAGACACCACTATTTTCTAGTTTCTTCACTCCATGTTGCTGGCGATATCAAAAAACATGGTGACAGTCTTTAAGGTGTCCAGATATATACGCTTGGGCCAGTAACATGGCTTCAACAGTACCAAAGTGAACAATGCAATTAAAAGAGCACTTGATTATTAAAAGTTGAAAAATGCAAACTTGTCAGTAGGTATTTAGATGCTACCTGTGTTGCGTGTAAGGATGGGTCAAGGATTTTTTAAATTTTATTTCTAAGGAGACAAAGTCACAGAACTTGCAGCTACATTTGCATTCATGGTGCAGTTGTTACTGCAAACAATACCTGCCTTGTAAAGGGGTCCCTGTTGACAATGGCAGGTCTGAATAAGCAGTCAGCTGGCACATTGGTTTCATTTAGCTCAAGTTTACATGCCTTGTCATGTTCCTCCAGCTGTCATTTGTCACTGGGCTTTGTACAAGATCAGCAAACATCATTTCCCCTCAAACTGTACCCACATTTCTTTCTTAGGAGAAGATGAAAAAAAAGGGGGGGGGATGGGGGGAGGACAGAATCCTCAGTTCTTCTGTAGGGCACTCCATCTTTGCATGGAAGAGCCAGCATGAAGTCTTTTGTCCCAAGATCAAGAGCTGAGCCCTGCTGTGCTGTGGTTTCCCAGGCAGCTCTTGCAGCAGAGGAGCCTCACTCAGAGGCATCATGCTGAAGCCAGAGCCCTAAAACAAAAGGCAGCCAGACAAGGGGGTTGTTTCAGTAGCACGTAGCTGGCCACAGAGCCTTGGTGCTACTGATGTATCTGCAAGCCAAGGAGTTGTCAGAAATCATTTGTTTTCAGCTTTCCCTGACCTTAAAGATATATAGAAATTTCCGTGCTCGTGCTGGGTGCTTGCTCATGCTCTGCAGAGGGACAGGGCAACTCAGGGCTGGGCACGGCAGGCAGCTTCAGGTGTGCACAAAGGGCATGTACATGCAGATATACACAGAAAAATAAAGCATCTAAGAGTTTTGGCATAAAAGTCACGTAAAGAAAATCCCGTCCACTGAGCAGCATATTTATAAGTGTAATCCAGAGACTGACCCTAACACAAAGCAAACCTTGAGTTTAGGCTGCGTGCTTGTGCTCAGTGCCTGATGAGGAGTGGTAGGACACTGTCATTGCCCACCCCCCATGTTATAAATTAGACCACACAATTTACAGGTCTATTGTAATTATTTTATTAATCAAGTAAGCAGACACAAGCAAAACAGCGCTGGGCGGCTGGGGAGTCTCCGCTCCGCAACAGCACGCAACTTCCCCTTTCCAGTGTCGCTGTTTTATAGCATTGAAGTTCCGGCTTGTCAAGACTTGTCGAGACCTGTCGAGACCTGTCGACTTGTTGAGACCTGTCCTGAGATTGCGCAGTCTGTTGTTGGGGGTCGTTGTTCTTCCTCCGGTGATCATGCGTTGTGCTTGTGTTCAGGTGGGGGCAAAACAGGATGTCTTGCTTTGTCCCCATGTTACAATGCCGTGAGTTGTGAAACCTTATCTCCTCAGTAGATTCTTTAAATTCTCAAGGACAATGAACAAACCCCTACTAATTTATCACAATCCCTCCTTTTTCTTTTTCAAACGTATTTTGTTCATTGAATTTTTGCAATATTTGCTTGCTGAGCATTAAAGTTTCTGTGTCTTCCTTCTCCTGCTCAAGAAATTCATACTCAGCACGCACGAGCATAAGATGAGCTGCCTCTAATCGGCTTTTCACAATCGCGATTACTCGATTGAATATACATGGTCCAAAAGTCAGTGCTAATATTAATAACAACAAGGGCCCCGCTATGGTTGATAGCAGGGTAGTAAGCCAAGGTGAGTAATTAAACCAGGATTCATACCAATTCTGACGAGCTTCATTTTCCTTTTTGCGTTTTTCTAATCCTTCCCTCAATTTAGTCATTGTATCTCTTACCACCCCAGTATGATCTGCATATACACAACATTCTTCACGTAGGGCTGCACACAGTCCTCCTTGTTGTAAGAAAATCAAATCCAACCCTCTACGGTTTTGGAGTACCACTTCGGATAATGACCTAACCGATTTTTCCAGAGCTGTTATTGATTGCTCTATACGGGCCAGATCCTCATCTACGGCGATGCGTAGAGAAGTAAATTCCTGGCTTTGTTTTATCAGGGAAGCAATTCCAGTTCCTGCACCTGCAGCCCCAAGGGCCATTAAAGTGGCTAAGGTGACAGCTGTAATAGGCTCCCTCTTTACCAGATGGTATTCAGCCACTGTGTGATAGGTATACATATACTCTTCAGTGTGGTATAGAATCCTTGGTATAATGACCACCTGTACACAAAAATCATGAGATATGCTAAACAATTTTAAAGATAGGCAAGGAGTGACTCCCAACAATGAACATACCCACCTAGTATTATTTGCAGGAATTAACCATTTGTGTGTTTGGTCCATTTTTTCAGTGGCATGGCATAGATCATTTTTATCTCTTGGAACTGTGCCGATACATCTACCTTTTCCCGTAACTTGAGTCAGAGTTATCCCGATTTCCTGACCCCAACTGCACTTGGAAGAATTTGAATATGGGGGCTTAACACTTACACATAGCCAGTACCCTTCAGTTATCTCCTCGGGTACAACCCCTTTCTTTTTTCACAATGCTTGGAAGCAGTGTGGGAAAGGAGAACTCTGTCAACTTATTAGAAAACACTGTAGTAGGTTGGGCAGTCCCAGGTATCTTTACAGTCTGGACAACCAAAACTTCCCCTATTAACTCTTTATTAGGCCTGACTACCTTGGAAGTCTCAGGTTTTTCCTTCTTTATTAGTATGAGTCCTCCCCTATCTGTTCCGTGTTCGTAAAATCTGACATTTTTCCTAGTACCCAGCTAGTATCATCCAAGTTTGTTATATTTATATATAGAACCTTGCATATTTCTTTATTTCCGTGGAAGGTTCCTGTATACCCTATACCATGCCCTCGCCACCTGTAACAAGGATCCAATTATTGGTTACAACCTTGCAGCCCATATTCCACTTGTAAGAATTTATCCCAACCAGCCCCAAGTGTCCAGTCTGTAAAATTGGTTTCACACCCCCGGTATGCACAATAATACACGTTCAGGCATTTACAGTACCCCTTTCCCGGGTTAGAACTTGGGCAGAAATAAAATCCCATATATTCCCAGCATCGGGGCCTCGAGATCAGCTGACATAGTGTAGAAGTAAAGCTTGGCCCCCCCCCGATGTTATCTGGGTTGCAATAACCTGTTGATCTTCGAATCAACTTAAAGTCCATTTAAAAGGTTGGTGGGAGTGGTGTTGAGTCACTATGCAGGATGAAATCAGTGCGAGAACCCCCAAATACCGATAGGAATGGCTGAGGCCCATTTCTTTCCCCACTTATTCACTCCTCTGCCTCACTCGTCAGTTGGGTTGCAGCCAACTACGAGGGTTTTAGTTCTTCTCGGCAGCAGTAGTGTTCTTCAGGGGAGAGCCTTTACCTTAACCCACGGTACCTATTGAGTTTGTCACAATGTGAGCTCCAGGTCTTTGTTTCCTGGAGCGATCTCCCACTTCTCGTCACAGATGGGTCCTTTAACACGGCTGGCATGTGTCCATCCTTTCTCCGTAGTCCAAACGGCTGTTTCTGTAGTAAGCAAAACAACATAGGGGCCTTCCCCATCGTGGTGTTAAAAAGAGTCTCTTTCAAAGTCTTAATTAGAATTGAGGGTGATCAAGTGGCAATTCCAAGTCATAGGGCATACCATATAGCATTTCAAAAGGAGAAATTCCTACATCAGTTCTGGGCTGCATCCATATGTTTAACAGTGCAAGGGGTAAGCATTTTACCCAAGAAGCCTTAATTTCCAGCATAAGTTTTGTTAGTTGTTTCTTAATTTCACCATTCATTCGCTCTACCTTTCCAGAAGAGGAGGGGTGCCAGGGGCTGTGAAAATCCCACTCAATCTCTAAGGCCTGCTTTAATCCTTGCAGTAAAACTTTACACTCATTCAGTCACATGGTCAATTAGGACAAACAAGTAACTCAGTAAAGTCTACCTGTATACTTTGGAAAGGTCAAAGCCCTGGCTCCCGTCCCCCTCTAGATAGGTTACAGAAGACCTTTTTTATTTACCTTTTGACATATAGTACATCCTCTGCATGTGTGCTTCCCTAAAGTATATATTTCTACACAGACATGCTTTCTTAGAACAACATCACACATTGCTTGCACCTCCCAATGACTCTTCTGATGTAAAACAGTTAATATTTGCCTCATTATCACTTTATTCAGCATTTCTCTCCCATTGGGGAGTATCGATTCTCCTTAAAATGATCCACATATTTGTAACATTAATACCTCCTTGGGAGGTTGTAATTGCTCCAAAACCTTTTTTAGAATTTACCCAAATAGATAGGTGGCCCTGTAAACCCCTGAGGTAAAATTGTCCACCTATATTGTTGCTTCCACCCCCATTTCAGAGTCTTTCCAGTCAGAGGTGAATATACGTTTGCTCTCAGGGCCTGAGAGCACTCCATTAATAACACTGTTATTCCAGTCTAACAATTTACTAGTTGAATGCCCAATTTAATCATCAAATCCCTTCCCAACAAGTTAGTTTCCGCCTTGGATACATACAATAATTGCCCAGTGATCATTTTATCCCCTGGTCTCAGCTTAGTATTCCCCAAAAGTGGCACTGTTATCCCAGTACCTTCTACCCCCATCACATTTAGGGTTTCATTAGTTAATTTAATCCCTGAAGCTTTACAAGTCAGTAATGATTTAGCTGCCCCAGTGTATTGGGTTTGCTGGCAAGGTTCGGGGGGGGGTGGGGGAGGGAGGGGGGGGGGGAGTGGGAAACTGCAGTGGCAGCCCCCGGGAGAAAAACCCAGAAACCTCCCCGTGGTAGGTAAGGGACAATTTCATCTGGCCCCAAAGGGGCCCACTGCTGCCCAGAGCCAAGCCATGAGCAACACAGTCCGTGCCTCTGTGAGAGCACATCCACGAAAACAAACAGACAAACAAACGAACAAAACCCTGCTGCTCAACAGCAGTTGGGAGAGCGAGAAACCCCCCCGCAGACACCAAAGTCAGTGCAGAAGGAGGGGGAGGAGGCGCTCCAGGCGCTGGAGCTGAAGCCCCCCTGCGGCTGCTGGAGAGGCCCCTGGTGGAGCAGGCTGTTCCCCCCCTCCCCGATGCTTGGGAAACTGAACAAACATCACAGCAAATATGCAAATATACCAAAACTTCTAGACTGTTACTTAGATAATGCCTACATCACCTTTCCCTGCTCATTCAATTTCAAACAGCTCTGTTAAATACTACATGCCACACCTTTAACACCTTCAGCAACCCTTTTAACACTTCCTTTATCTTTCTCAAGCCCGTACTTTTCTAATACCAACACCAAAGGCTCAGTCAGAGTCCAACTTAATTCCATACCTTTTCCCTCCAAGATACTGAAACAACATATCAATCAATATACCATATTTCATCCCATTTTCCTTCTTTCCACAAAAAAAAACATTAACTGTAATATGGTGTTATAATTAATAGTTCCATTTAGGGGCCACTCCGCTCCATCCTCTAGTTTATAAAGTGGCCACCATTGATTACAATATTTGATAAGAGTTCTTTTACTTTCTGTACACTCTCACCCCACTATATCCCTCCAATGTGTTAGTATACACCCTAGGGGGCTTTTCCTCGAGGTTTCTTTGCTTTGAACATTTCCTATTGTAATCTACAGTGGTTAATATTCCACTGTTTTCCTAGAAGCTCTTTACTAGTCAATCCCAATCCCTCCAAAATCCACAATATATAGATACACAAATAAAATCAAACCACTGTAAATTAACTGCCTGTTGACAATTACACTGAGGACATTTAAACCTGATGAGCCGATAATATGCCTGGGCAAATTTTGTTCCCTTAGACATACACCTCTATGGCAGTTCTTATATTTACATATTTACATATTAACATATGAATAAAAGAATACTTTAACAAAAATGCCCGGGCTTTTATATATACAATATACAATGTGCAGTTATTATTCCAGTTAGAATTATTCCTCAGCAGCTGCAAACACTATGCCAGTTGCCATTAAAGCTTGCTTACCGTCCTCCTGTCCTTTTCTTAAAATCTCGGACATCCCCGGAGTTAATGGGGATGGCCACATATTCCATTCCTGGCTGGGGTCCCCCCATCGCTATTTCTCGTAGAGGATATAATCCCTCCCTTAAAGCAGATTTCTGATTTCTTGCCCTGCTTCTGGTTACCGGCCCCTGTGTTTCATGATCCGATTCCGATTCTCCTGGATTAGCTAATTCGGGGAGTCCATTAAGGACGGGAGCCGTTGGTGCGGGCAGTGGAATATAGGGCGGGGGCGGTGTTGGGACTTCTAAATCCTTTCTCTTTTTATCCCGCCCTCCTTTTTCTTTTAGAGGATATAGATGCGTCCTCGTATCTGAATTTATCCAGAGGTGCGCATATTCACTTTCTTCCAAACTAAAGGGCTCCTTAGAGTTAACATAAATATTGAGGGCTTGGCATACCCAATCCTCAAAGGAGCCGAACGGGGGCCAGAAAACGCTGTCCCCTTTGATGGGCTTGTTGCCCCACACTTCTATACAATAATAAATCATTTTAACTTTACTCTTTCCCCGCCTAGAAGGGGAATCATCCCAATTCTTAATCATTTGTCCTAACGGACTATCAGAAGGAACAGAGGGTATCCCTACAGCATTGGATCCCTCCCTCATGGGGCCAGAAGGCTTACTTTTCTTCTGTCCCATCTTCCGGAGCACCTTCACACACACACACACAACGCTTCCCCCTTTTCGTGGCCCAGTCCCTCGCGGGAGGTGGGAACCGCACTACCGAGGGGTCCGCACTCGCTTCGTCCGCACTTGGACGTCTCAAATGTCGTGCTCCGGGATACCCAACCCCAACCGAACGGAACACCGGCCTATACTTACCCACCCCGTGGGTCTTCGTTCGGGCTTCGTGCACAAAGGTTGCCTGGGGTTTACCGGTTTTATTTGCTTGTGTCTAATTTTGGGTTCGTCGGTGAAGGGTTTGATTGAAAGTAGTCCTAGCGAAGGCCGCTGAAATCAGCGGGGCGCCCCCTCCGAAGGTCTTTCAATCAGATTTGCCTTCATCCGAGTCACGGCACCAAATTGTTATAAATTAGACCACACAATTTACAGGTCTATTGTAATTATTTTATTAATCAAGTAAGCAGACACAAGCAAAACAGCGCTGGGCGGCTGGGGAGTCTCCGCTCCGCAACAGCACGCAACTTCCCCTTTCCAGTGTCGCTGTTTTATAGCATTGAAGTTCCGGCTTGTCAAGACTTGTCGAGACCTGTCGAGACCTGTCGACTTGTTGAGACCTGTCCTGAGATTGCGCAGTCTGTTGTTGGGGGTCGTTGTTCTTCCTCCGGTGATCATGCGTTGTGCTTGTGTTCAGGTGGGGGCAAAACAGGATGTCTTGCTTTGTCCCCATGTTACAATGCCGTGAGTTGTGAAACCTTATCTCCTCAGTAGATTCTTTAAATTCTCAAGGACAATGAACAAACCCCTACTAATTTATCACACCCCACACCAGCACAAACACTGCCCTTGGCTTGGTCTGCTTGCAGATTAAAAAGATGACTTTAGGGGAGAGTGACCTTGGCTTCATTGAAACTCCCCACTTGCTATTAAGAAGCCAGCATGGGTTTGCAGGAATAGCAGGAACCATATGGGAGAGCACTAGGATTGGGGACAGTGGAGCTACAGATCCAAAGGTCAGTACTGCTCTGTGGGGAGTGCCTGAGCCACATGTGTGTGACTCCAGCCCCCCGGCTAAACAGTGCCAAAGAGCTCAGCAGTCTGGGGAGAAAAAACCCTCTCCTTCCTTCCCTGCTTGCGTACAGCCTTGGCCCCCCAAGCTCATGTCTGCTGCAGGGAGCATTTAACCAGCAAGAGCACCTGGGAGTCAGGCTGTGTGTGTTTGTTTTTACAAGGAGGAGCAAAGGGGTAAACAACAAAGCAGAAAGGGAAAAGCAGACGATAAGCTGGTTTTGTGGCCTTGTCTGCTCTCCTGTACCTCTCTGAGAGGGCTGCAACACCCCGGGTCCCAGCCCCTCCAGCCTAACTTCCATTTACTGAGGGGTATTGTTAAGCAAATCACGTACACTTTCCCTGTTAAAATCCCATTGAACAAGCTCTAACACCATGCAGACTGAGGGGTGGGTTTCACACCCCATGAATGCAGTGCTCAGCCACCAGCAGGCTTGGGGTGCTACACAAGTACCCCACAGTGGCCTGCTGCCGCCCCATCACCATGTGCCACCACCAGCACCCAGTGCCCCATGCACACCAGCACAAGTGGAACCTGGAGGTGGGTTTATCCATACAAACTGTGATTTTTCACCCACAGCATCACCTGGCTACAAAGGTGGTTGTTAAACAGCACTGAAACTTTCATTTTTATACCTTAGGGGCATGCATTTTCCTGCCCCATACATCCAAACATTAATGAAATGGCTGGAGCCCTGCAAAGAGTGAAAGCCATGCAGCCTAGCCCTGTAGGACAAACTGCCCCTGACATGGAATGCTAGAAAATCCCAAGATAAATCCATGAAAGTAGCCTTCGAGCAGGATTTAGTGCCACAGACTCTGTTCATCCTTAGATGTTATTGCCTCTGAGCAGGATGAGTATCAACACAGGGGGTGGCGGACCTTTGTCATGCAGCAGGAATGTTAACATCCTCCAGATTTAAGTGGCACCATCTGAAGAGCAGTTCATGTTCTGAAATTAATTTTTCATGTGTGCATCATGAGGTCCTAATAAAAATGTAAAAAAATAAAAAATAAAATACACCTCCTTTGTTGTCCTCCAATCCTAACAGGACTCTCTTGGCATTTTTCTTCACTGTTGTTTGTAGACAACAAGGTTGCTCTTAATGTTGTTGTTTGTAGACAATGTTAATGTTATATTACCAGTCTCACAAAATAGATAAAAAGACAAAAACAAAGTCAAAACAAAACAGAAAAAATATTACTTTTGATAACGAGAAAAAAAAAAAAAAAAAAAAGAAGAAGAAACAGAAATGTGCCAGGAAACAATATAAAAATTAGCAGGGACTTTTGATGTTTTCTTTTCCCTCCTTCTTCATTCTTGACTGAATTATAGGGCGTAGCACAGTATTTTCAAAGCATCTTTTACAAACTTTATTTAGTACAGTGATTCACACTTCCCATGCAAGGTTAACCAAAGGGAGGGATGTTTCTCCCTTTGCCCCTAGCTGTTCCCCAACTTTCAGCTAAAACGTATCACATTGTTAAAAATAATTGTCAAAAAGGAACCTTTCCTGATCTCTTCCAATTGCATTGTTTTTTTTCCAACAATGCTCAGGATGGTTCATTGCTTACTAATTTTAGAAAGCGATTTGAGTACTTCACTCAATCCAAAGCCTCTTGCATAACACAGATGCACATAGTTAAGACTGAGAACATTATGGTCATTGCCCAACAGAGTTTGTCTCCTTCTTCCTAACACACACCTCCAGTCTGCAAAAGCAAGAAGTTATCTAAGTAAGTCAGCTGACCTTCTCTCCTAAACAAAGTAAACTCCCCAGAAAAAGCTGGAGCTGAGCCTGCACAGACTCCACCTCAATCTCCATGTTCTAGCAACCCACTTGAGAAGCACAGGCTGCAAGTTAACACTGTGCTTGGGACATGCTTTACTGTGATCATCAGGACAAGTGTGATCTCTGAACAACTTATCCTTTCTGGCTATGCAATAGAGAGAACAACATGAGCTATGTCAGGGCTCCAGCATAGTGAAAAAAACATACATTGAGGGTGGGGGGAACTCCATACTCAAAGCAACAAATGGATAGGGTGTAACAGTCAAAGTAGCCAGTTGGAAAGAAAGAAAGCAGTAAGAAATGAGAGGTCTGAAGAAATCCAGAATCTTTTCAAAGAGTATCCGACTATTGGGGGGAAAAATAAATTAATAAAAAAATCAGTGGTGGAAAGTTTTACTCCGTCCTGCTTCCGTTTCATCGACTTCAAGAGCAGCTCCTGCTGTCTCCAATAGAAACAATTTAAGGTCAGATTTGTTTGAAGGGAACAGAGAGGAGAGCCTCTGGTTTCTTTCCAAGAAGAAGTTTATTTTAGATTCACAAAAGGTCAGGAAGAATAAATTGCAATGGATACTCTTCCTGTGTAGCCAAACATATTTCCAAGCAGAAACACAATGTTATAAAGAAACAAACAAGTAAATACAAGAAGGTTGAAGAAAACCCCAACCCTAAAATCTTTCAGACTGTGGAATGGTATTGTTCTTACACATGCTCAAGGAATAAAATTGCATTTACAACAACAGTGGAACAAAATGGTGGCTGTGACTTACATAAGAGCAGGTCTCTTTTAGGGGATGGTTACGCATCAGAATGAATACCCTAGCACTGTATGAAACTCTGCCAGCATGGCTTTGTCTCGATCATCTATTTTAGTCTCTCATACAACACAGGAAATCACGTATCAGCCAGAAAATCCATAATTCTGCAGGAGAATGCTGAATGTGTACGATAATATATGCTGTCTGTTACCTACAGGATGTGAGGAGGTTTGTTTAGGTCCTTCATCCCCATTCTGCATGCTCTAACAGCAGCACATTTAGATGCTTGGATGCTTTTATTCCTACATGGCTTTCTCCAAACACGTATGTGCAGCTCCATTTCACCAAGTGATGGAGAAAAATGCAAAGAACTAACTGGAAGATGCTAATCTACATAGATCATAAACCAAGAATATCATTTGTGTGGGTGCAATCCACTATTAGATGTTTAGAATATTATACTTTTAACAAAAATTAATGAGATGCAGATCCTGTAAAGGGAAGAAACTACTGGATAGATTTATAATATTGTCTGTTGATATCCCAAGTACTTAGAAAGCCTACTAGGACTCACGAATAACATTGCTGTCTCTCCAGAGCACATGTTTTTTTCACCTGTGCCTAACCCTGAGCTGGATTTTGACTTGATTCCCTAAGAAATCCTGTCCAGACTTTTATGAAGGAAGCCTACTGTCTGTCTAGGAGGCCAGATCCCTTCTGCTCCAAGCACTGGGAGACATGGCTCCAGAGCTGGGATTTCTCCATCCTACATACACATCCATAGCACAGCAGTTACAACCTGCTGAGTTTTTAAGAAATAGTGGCATTTTTGCATAATTGCTGTGATCAGTGATGCCTTATGTTAATCAAATGACACCAACATAAAATGATGGGCTGCTGGAGGACTAGAAAGCAACTTACCCTCAGCTGTTTCTGACATGTTTGTGTGCACAGCACAGTTTACCATTAAAAAAGGGCAAATAGTGACCTATCTCCAATTTGGGGCTGAGTCCCTTAAGTAATAAATTGAAAGCTAATGTCTAAACAAAGAGACACAACTACAAATTCAGTTTGACACTCTCCAGGAAAAGAGTTATTAGGCAGCGGAGGCCAGATGATCTTCATCTGTCCCTTAGGAGATTTCTGCTGTACTTTAATGACCACTAAAGATATTATTCATCTTTAGTCACCCCAGTTCCTAACAACACACCAGTGTGAAAAATTCAGACCAGTTACTGGATATAGGTGCATAATAGCTCTACATGTGCCTTGTTTCCCCTCAGTCTTCACCCCTCCTTGTGAACCATCACTCAGAAGCACAGCCAGAGGCCATGCAACCTGCTATGCAGCAAAGGATGCATTTTGCCCACCATGTCCCAGGGCTAGGAAAAGGCTGGGGCACCATGGCACAGCCTGGGGAGTGGGAGGGGATCTGCAGCACACCACTGGCTGTGCTTCAGGGCTAAATCATAGGAATCAGCATGGCCATGGTATCCCAGACCACCAACAGATTCTCCACCATCATTTGGGAATGATGGATGTGAAATACTGCTGGAGGATTTCATAAAACCATTTCCTTGCCTCTTCTCTCCAAAATCCTGGGGCATAATCCTAAGGAACAAAATAGGATTTCAACAGATAGTCCAAGTGTGATTCAGCTATGCAACTTTTCCTTTTTGAAGATAAATCTTCTGCTTTGAAGATAAATCATCAGTTTCTGAACTTCTAGATGGCTGGAAACACACATTATCCTTCACTTTGGAAGACTACTTACTATCTTCTCCACCCCCTGAGGTTTTCTGTCAACAGTGATAACTTCCATCCAGCATGAGAACTATTAGAAAGCATTAAAAGTGTTTCCACTTAACTGTAACCAAGTTATTTTTTTTAGGAACTCATGAAACCCAAGCTTCTTCTTCCATTATATTCTCCCTGCAAAAGTCAGTAATGTTTCCAGATAGACAGGAAAAAAGTTCTACCCCGAGAAAAAGACATTTGAAAGAGACTTACATGCCCTGAAGAGAATTCAAAGGCAACAATCAGTGGTATAAAGAAAACATGGAAACAACATTTACATTAACAATATATATTCTAGAGCTGAAAAAAAAAAATCTGCTGAAAAGAAATGCAGAAAGGGATGGGAGTTTACTGACTACCAATTTAATGGAGTCACAGTGATGGAATAAGTGCCTCATCCATAACTGATGGTCTCATTTTAGGAAATGTCCAGACACTTTTTTCTGTCCAGTTACATAGTTCTTATGTCTTTCCCCTGCTTCCTCCTTGTTTTAAATTAGGAACCTACATGGTCAACTGCCAGAATGAACGGAAAATGCTTGTTCATTCCAGAGCACACGGCTGTATGCAAATATCCCCACTAAAATCCCACTGTAACCTCTCTGCAGTCCTGTAGGCTGCTGCATTCAGTCCATTCTGGACTGTAAAAATCTAATGAGAAAATGCTCCCACAAACTGTGCTTGACCCAAAAGTAGGAGAGCACAGTTAACTGCATGAACTTTTAACTTCTAAAATGCAGGACACCCTGGCAGATGCCATTGCTTCTGACAAAGCCCATCCTCAAACAGCAGCAAGTGTACATGATTCTCATGGATACATGCTGTAGGGGCAGGTGAACAGTTGGTATTGTGTCTATCATTGACTTCCAATAACAGCACACTCAGTTGCTCATCCCCATAGGTCAAGGAAGGCATGGTGACCAAGTTCAGATGAAGACAGCCTGTTTAATGGGCTGAAAATTTAAAGGTGGTGAGCTTCTTCAGAAGTGATGGGCTGAATGAAAACCTTATGCATCAATGGCATCCTCTTGAGTGGGTGGCTTTGATGTTTAACATGAGCTGGGAAGCAAGGGCAGGCAGCTCTGGATGGAGAGGGACAGTCCTTGCTGGACCCCACAGCTCTCAGAGAGATGCAGGATTATCCTCCATCAAAACTGGAAGCTTGCTTTTCCTCTCCTCCCTGCCTTTATTTTTATCTGCAGGCACTTTCAGAGCAATAGGTATGTAGGTTAAGCAATTCCCACTAGCACAATTGCACCTACAGCTGTTTTTTAGTCAGCCTGCCTTGCTGTCATACAACTGAGAAGCAGTTCACACATGGGAACTGCTTATTAAGGTACAAAATGTGTCACTCAATACCCTGCCTAATTCAGTGAGAAATTTAAGCATATATTTAATTACCAGCATGTTTTGACTATTTGCTTGCAGAAAAGTGTCACAAATGTAAGCGCCTTGCACATTTCAGTGCAGCAGTACAAAAAGCATTGTGCGATCTCAAAGAAAATTGTCAAAATTAAGGTTTAGATTTTAAAAGCCTATCCAGAGGTGGGCTTGATGAGAAAAAAAGGGTTGCCATGCCTAAATGAGCACATCTGGCCAACTTTATTTTTAACAGGACAAAGACCCTTTTCTCTGAGGCCAAGATATTACGTCTTTAATCTTTTTCCATATTCCTCATGCTTATCGCTTATGGGTGTATCATAAAGATGTCTTTATCACTTCTTCCTTTTGATTAAAGACTCTGAGTAATGCTAGCCAATATCAATAACGATGCCCTAAAAATAATATTAGCAGTACACTAGAACTTTGCAGGGAGCACAACATTAATCCCACTAGTACCTCTCCTACAGATCACTTCAGCTCTTCGAAAAGACAATGAAGAGCAAGGCTTTTCAATTACCTTATGTTTGGAATTTCGCTTGTCTTAGAGAGAGAAACCCTCGGTGATCTCTTCTTCATTACTCAGATATTATGCAAGCAGGTTGAGGGCTGAGAGGGAAAAAATAATTTGGCTGAAAACCTTATCCCAAACAGAAACCAAATGTCAGCCACTTTTGAAGTACCATAAACTTTTAAAACATGAGTCTAAGGAAACATGGAAAGTAATTAGTTTTACCTCGCATTCAGTGTCCACAAAACCAAAAATTATCCCCACAGGTATGTGCATATACACACATTTGGACAGAAATATACATAGGTCAAAAATGTGATTGAGGTATATCAGCCATGTGAAAGGTGAGACTACAGCTAAACCCTCCAAAAATTCCCATAAAAGGCATTGATTGCCAACCAGCCAATTTATTATATATGATTGGTATGTATATAGGACACAATGATAATAAGGACACTTTGTGGTCCTAAAGGAAATAACAATTGTGGGAAATCATTTTAACAGTGCTCAGAAGGATTACAAAATCCCAGTTTCGTGTCATTCTACAGCAGACTAATGATTTCCCATAAATTATAACAGATTTCAAGGGTAAACAATTAATGGTCACAGAATCAAAGACATATGAAAGCTTTCAGATTTAAAGTGACATTTCTCATTTAAAAACAGCTGTTTTTAATTAGCTTCTTCCTGAGACCTTTGAAGGTACATTTCCCCCTCTACTATGGAGAGACCATCTACACTCAAGAAGATTGCAAAGCTGTGATCTATGACAGCAAAATTATTAGTAAACTGGCCAAATACTCTTTAAAAGAATAAAATGTGGTAAACAGCCCAAAGATTACATTTCTACATTTCTGTCTTTCACTGTCACAATCTACTGCTGAAGAAAAGCCAAACTATAATGATACTCTTATTGCAAACATCCCCAGCACGACCATCAGACCAAAACCCTGCCTCAGCTACTGAAGGGTGAGGCTCTGCATTACTCATGTTGCGTGAGAATTTTCCTTTTACTAGCTTAACATCTTCGTCTCATACCTCATTAATGCTCTCCAAGCAGGTAGCAACCAATAAAAGGACTTTTTTTTTCAGTGAGTTAGTTTGTCAGTGTTTTATGCATGTCTTGAAATAACTAGCAATTTATTTGTGCGTGTACATGTCTAGACAGGTGACTAAAAAAATGTCCTTTTATTCATAAAACATGTCACAGATTACTATGTTTTTCTACAGAGACATAAGAACCCAAGACAAAAACATTACTAAAGTTGACCAGATGCTGAGAATTACTCTGATTTTGAACATGTTCAAGCAAGACAAAGAGATGTCTGACCTGCTTTTGATCATTCATTTTCACAAAATACTTCAGCCAGGCACTTAAGATGCATGCGCTGTTGGTTTCTTTGAGCAGTTACAAATCAAAACATGTGCAGAGCTGAAATGCAATCAGTTATGTGGAGGTTAATAAAATGTCCTGGGCTGGAATCTCTTCAACCAAACTGCTTAAGACTTCTGTGTATAAGTTTGCATGGGGTGTATTTGAAGTTGGATTTCATTCATGGTCAAGATTGCCAGCAAATCTGCTTGATGCCTGTGATTTTCCTTTTTTTTTTTTTTTTTTTAAACCTGTTGTCGTGGTTTAACCCGGCTGGCAGCTAAACACCACGCAGCCGTTCGCTCACCCTCCCCCCTCCCTCTCTGGGACGGGGGAGAGAAATGGAAAGTGAAGCTCGTGAGTTGAGATGAAGACAGTTTAATAAGACAGGAAAATAATAATAATAATAATAATAATAATAATAATACAATGATGATAATAGTACTACTACTAATAATATGTACAAACAAGTGATGCACAATGCAATTGCTCACCACCCGCTGACCGATGCCCAGCTTAACCCCGAGCAGTCCGGCCCCCTCCCCCCGGCTAGCCACCCCTATATATTGTTTAGCATGACGTCAGATGGTATGGAATACCCCTTTGGCTAGTTTGGGTCACCTGTCCTGGGTCTGTCCCCTCCCAGCTCTTACTGCACCCCCCCAGCCTGCCCGTTGGCAGGACAGAGCAAAGGCTGAGATGTCCTTGGCTTAGTATAAGCACTGCTCTGCAACAATTAAAGCATCGGGGTGTTATCAGCACTCTTCTCATTCTAAGCCAAAACACAGCATTCCACCAGCTACTAGGAAGAAAATTAATTCTGTGCTAACTGAAACCAGGACATCTATCCACCCCTTATTCCATACCATTTATGTCATGCTCAGGTTACACTCTTTTCCATACATTCTAATTAGTCACCTATAGTAATCATGGTAGTGATAACATACAGTATAATATACTATTTAACATGGTGCAATTCAGTTCATGGGCTATTCTCACCCAGTATTAAATCTCCTTGAGGTACACACCGGACCTCTCCGTTCTTTTGCATCACCCACCAAGTATATCCAGGTCCCTGAGCGAAAACAATTCCACGAATAGGTTTGCCTTTTCCTGAGGCAGGAGTAGCCCAGACTGTTTTACCCAGCATATTTTTTACATGCACTACAGGAACTTTATCCCCATCTACAGTACGTAACAGGTTTGATTGGGCAGGTCCAGCTCGGTTGGTAGATCCCCTAGTATTGACTAACCAGGTGGCCTTTGCCAAATGCGTATCCCAGTTTTTGAACGTCCCAGCGCCCATTGCTTTCAAGGTAGTCTTTAACAGGCCATTGTATCGTTCAACTTTCCCGGAGGCTGGTGCATGATAGGGGATGTGATACACCCATTCAATACCATGTTCTTTGGCCCAAGTGTCTATAAGGTTGTTTCGGAAGTGAGTCCCATTGTCTGATTCTATTCTTTCTGGGGTGCCATGTCGCCATAGGACTTGCTTTTCAAGGCCCAGGATGGTGTTCCGGGCGGTAGCATGAGGCACAGGATATGTTTCCAGCCATCCGGTGGTTGCTTCCACCATTGTAAGTACGTGGCGCTTGCCATTGCGAGTTTGAGGGAGTGTGATGTAATCAATCTGCCAGGCCTCTCCATATTTATATTTCAGCCATCGTCCTCCATACCAAAGAGGCTTTGACCGTTTGGCTTGCTTGATTGCAGCACATGTTTCACAGTCATGAATAACCTGTGCTATAGCGTCCATGGTCAAGTCCACCCCTCGATCACGAGCCCATCTGTATGTTGCATCTCTACCTTGATGGCCTGAGGTGTCATGGGCCCATCGGGCTATAAATAATTCACCTTTATGCTGCCAATCCAGGTCCACCTGAGCTACTTCAATCTTAGCAGCCTGATCCACCTGCTGGTTGTTTTGATGTTCTTCAGTAGCCCGATTCTTGGGCACATGAGCATCTACGTGGCGTACTTTCACAGCCAGGTTCTCTACCCGAGCAGCAATATCTTGCCACAATGCAGCAGCCCAGATAGGTTTGCCCCTACGCTGCCAGTTGTTTTGCTTCCATTGCTGTAACCATCCCCACAGGGCATTTGCTACCATCCATGAATCGGTGTAGAGATAGAGAACTGGCCATTTTTCTCGTTCAGCAATGTCTAAAGCCAGCTGAATGGCTTTCACTTCTGCAAACTGACTCGATTCACCTTCTCCCTCAGCAGCTTCTGCAACTCGTCGCGTAGGACTCCATACAGCAGCCTTCCATCTCCGATGCTTCCCCACAATACGACAGGACCCATCAGTGAACAGGGCATATTTCTTTTCATTCTCTGGCAACTGGTTGTACAGTGGGGCTTCTTCAGCACGACCCACCTCCTCCTCTGATGATATCCCAAAGTATTTGCCTTCTGGCCAGTCCATGATCACTTCCAATATTCCTGGGCGACTGGGGTTTCCTATTCGAGCCCGCTGAGTAATCAGTGCAACCCACTTGCTCCATGTAGCATCAGTTGCATGATGCGTAGAGGGGACCCTTCCCTTGAACATCCAGCCTAGTACCGGTAATCGGGGTGCTAGGAGGAGCTGCGCTTCAGTACCGACCACCTCCGAAGCAGATCGAACTCCTTCATATGCTGCCAATATCTCCTTTTCAGTTGGAGTATAGCGGGCCTCAGATCCTCTGTATCCCCGACTCCAAAACCCCAGAGGCCGACCTCGAGTTTCCCCAGGTTCTTTCTGCCAGAGGCTCCAGGTGGGGCCGTTCTCCCCGGCTGCAGTGTAGAGCACATTCTTTACATCTGGTCCTGTTCGAACTGGCCCAAGGGCTACTGCATGGACTATTTCCTGCTTGATTTGTTCAAAGGCTTGTCGTTGTTCAGGGCCCCATTCAAACTCATTCTTCTTACGAGTTACTTGGTAGAGTGGGTTTACAATCAGACTGTAATTTGGGATGTGCATTCTCCAAAACCCCACAACACCTAGGAAAGTCTGTGTTTCTTTTTTGTTAGTTGGTGGAGACATAGCTGTTATTTTGTTGATCACATCCATTGGGATTTGACGACGTCCATCTTGCCATTTTATTCCTAAAAACTGGATCTCCCGTGCAGGTCCTTTGACTTTATTTTGTTTTATGGCAAAACCGGCTTTCAGAAGGATTTGGACTATTTTCTTCCCTTTCTCGAAAACTTCCTCTGCTGTGTCACCCCACACAATAATGTCATCGATGTACTGCAGGTGTTCAGGAGCTTCCCCCTGCTCTAGTGCAGACTGGATCAGCCCATGGCAAATGGTAGGGCTGTGTTTCCACCCCTGGGGCAGCCTATTCCAAGTATATTGGACTCCCCTCCAAGTGAAGGCAAATTGTGGCCTGCACTCTGCTGCTAGAGGGATGGAGAAAAATGCATTAGCGATATCAATTGTGGCGTACCACTTGGCTGCCTTCGATTCAAGTTCATACTGAAGTTCCAGCATGTCCGGCACTGCAGCACTCAGTGGTGGCGTGACTTCGTTCAGGCCGCGATAGTCCACTGTTAGTCTCCACTCGCCATTAGACTTTCGCACTGGCCATATGGGACTATTGAAAGGTGAATGAGTCTTGCTGATCACTCCTTGGCTCTCCAATTGACGAATTAGCTTATGGATGGGAATCAGGGAGTCTCGGTTGGTGCGATATTGCCGCCGGTGCACAGTTGTGGTAGCAATTGGCACTTGCTGTTCTTCGACCCTCAGCAACCCCACAACAGAGGGGTCCTCTGAGAGACCAGGCAAGGTAGATAATTGTTTAATGCCCTCTGTCTCTAAGGCAGCAATACCAAAAGCCCACCGGAACCCTTTTGGGTCCTTGCAGTATCCTCTTCTAAGATAGTCTATGCCAAGGATACATGGAGCATCCGGACCAGTCACAATGCAGTGCTTTTCCCACTCATTCCCAGTCAGACTCACTTCAGCCTCCAATACAGTCAACTGCTGAGATCCCCCTGTCACTCCACAAATATAGATGGGCTCTGGTCCTTTATAGCTCGATGGCATTATAGTACATTGTGCACCGGTGTCTACTAAAGCCTTATACTTCTGTGCGCGTGATGTGCCAGGCCATCGAATCCACACAGTCCAATAAACTCGATTGTCCCTTTCCTCCCCCTGGCTGGAGGCAGGGCCCCCCTAATCCTGGTCAGAATCTTCCTCGTTTCTGTGTTTGAAGGACTGTCTGCTGGAAGTTGGAGCAGCAAACTTTTCGGAGAATCCCTTTTTCCTGATTGTTTTCTTTTGCAACTCACGTACCCGTGCCTCTAGGGTCGCGGTAGATTTTCCATCCCACTTTCTCATGTCCTCTCCATGGTCTCGTAAGTAAAACCACAGGGTGGCACGGGGTGAGTACCCACCATATCGTCTTCCTTGTGTGGGTGAACGCCTACCCCTGACAGCTGAGACACTGCTTTGTACAGGTGCGAAGGAGAATAATCTCTCTTCAAGTTGGTGAACCTTTTCAGAAAGTTTCTCCCAAGTGTTCTCCTTTGGTCGGTGGGCACTGGTTGGTTCAGGTGGGGAGGACAATAGATTCTCTTCAAGTTGGTGAACCTTTTCAGAAAGTTTCTCCACAGCTGAGACGCAGGCCTGTAAGGAAGAGGAGAGACTTTCTTCGTACTGCCGGAGTTGTTTAGCCGCTTCACCCACTGTGGGTTCCTCATCCTCTTTCCAGGCCATTATAGCCAATGAGCTGGCATATGATGATGGTGCACTCCGTACAAACTTCCGCCACATGGGTCGTGTACACTTGACTTCATCTGGATCTGTGGATGTTTGTTTGAGGTCTGGATCCTCATAAATCACTTCCCGTACGGCTAATTCCCTCAGGTACTGGATTCCCTTCTCCATAGTGGTCCACTTGCCTGGTAGACATAAAATATCTTCCTTGAAGGGATACCTTTCCCTCACAGCTGAGAGGAGACGCCTCCAGAGGCTGGTGGGTCGTGCTCCATCTGCAATTGCTTTGTCAATGCCGGCGTCTCGAGCAAGGGATCCCAGCCGCTTGGCTTCCCTGCCGTCTAATTCCACACAATTGGCTCCAGAGTCCCAGCACCGGAGCAGCCAGGTGACAAGCTGCTCACCTATACAGCGACCAAAATCTTTTCGCACATCTCGTAGCTCGCGCTCGTTTAGGCTTCGGGTAGTTACTGTTGCTCTTTCGGCATCCTCATCTTCCTCCTCCTGAATCCTTGACGGCCCAGCGTCGTCATCATCTTCGTCATCTCTATACTTAGTTTTGGCAGAAGCCTTACCTGGATTGGCAGAAGACTCTCTGCGTTCTAAACGACTTGAATTTCTATACCATATTTTCACCTTCTCTACAGGGGCAGCTTGCACTGCTACTGCTCGTTTCTCTGACTTTGTTACAGGGTCTGCCACAGGGGTTGGAATGCCCTCTGCAGGGTCAACTTGCACTGCTACAGCTCGTTTCTCTGACACGGCCACAGGAGCTGGAGCGGCTACAGGAGCTGGAATTGGAGCTGGAGCAGTTGCAGGAGCTGGGACTGGAGCAGCAGTAGGAGCTGGAGCGGCTTCAGGAGCTGGAGCTGGAGCGGCTTCAGGAGCTGGGACTGGAGCAGTTGCAGGAACTGGGACTGGAGTAGCGGCCGGAGCTGGAACTGGAGCGACTGCAGGAACTGGGACTGGAGCAATTGCAGGAGCTGGAGCTGGAGCGGCTGCAGGAGCTGGAGCTGGAGCGGCTGCAGGAGCTGGGACTGGAGCGGCTGCAGGAGCTGGGACTGGAGCGGCTGCAGGAGCTGGGACTGGAGCGGCTGCAGGAGCTGGGACTGGAGCGGCTGCAGGAGCTGGGACTGGAGCGGCTGCAGGAGCTGGGACTGGAGCGGCTGCAGGAGCTGGGACTGGAGCGGCTGCAGGAGCTGGGACTGGAGCGGCTGCAGGAGCTGGGACTGGAGCGGCTGCAGGAGCTGGGACTGGAGCGGCTGCAGGAGCTGGGACTGGAGCGGCTGCAGAATCCACCGTAGGGGTCACAGTGGCCGTTGGATCTGTCACAGGGTTTGGAGTGGCCGCAGGGTCTGTCACTAAGTTGACAGCAGTATCAATGGCAGCTCGATAGGCATGAGCCAGGCCCCAGCACGTTACAATGATTTGTGTTACTTTGGAACTGCCAGAATCATTACACCTTTTTTTCAAGCATTCTGCCAGTTTTTGAGGATTTTGCCATTGTTCAGGGGTGAATTTCCAACACACTGGGGGTGCCAACTGCTCTAGATGCCTGCCCATATCCACCCATACTCCCTGCCACCCACAACTATACTGCCTCCGGGCAGATCTCCGGATGAGCTTCCTAAGTAGTTGTTTAACTTTAAGCAGAACCTGAAGTGCATTCAGGAGGCAGAACAACAGGACTATGCTGGTCTGAGTATCCCAAGGATATTCAATATCTTGGAGAGCTATTGTAATAAACTCGGAGGATAAGAGGGTGGTGAAGGAGGAAGGGAGAGTGATCAAGGAGGGTACAGGGGTGGTGAAGGAGAAAGGGAGAGTGATCAAGTAAGAAAAATTATCTTCCCCTTTCCCCTCCACAGATTGACTCCCTAATGAAAAAAGGCAACAGATACAATTGCTAATAGTTTCCAAAATACAGTTTCCAAAGTATAGAATCGAAGATGTTACTGAGTACAAATACCAGGTTAGAGTCATGGCCAGATATTTCATCATCTCATAAGCCACTGATACAACACACAGTACCATAACGGTCTGAAACCAGGGCCCGGAGAGGATAAACAACATGACAGAGAGCACATACGGAAAATAACGTGCTATAATACTCAATTTGGAAAACAGGCGCAGCACAGTTGAGATTAAAGCAATCAGCATTATGACAAGTGACTATTAAGCAGGTCTAATACTTATACCAATTTTAGTTTAACACACTCTGGTCAGATCTGCCGTTATCTCGTGGGTTCGAGCCCCACGTTGGGCGCCAAAAAGACTGTCGTGGTTTAACCCGGCTGGCAGCTAAACACCACGCAGCCGTTCGCTCACCCTCCCCCCTCCCTCTCTGGGACGGGGGAGAGAAATGGAAAGTGAAGCTCGTGAGTTGAGATGAAGACAGTTTAATAAGACAGGAAAATAATAATAATAATAATAATAATAATAATAATACAATGATGATAATAGTACTACTACTAATAATATGTACAAACAAGTGATGCACAATGCAATTGCTCACCACCCGCTGACCGATGCCCAGCTTAACCCCGAGCAGTCCGGCCCCCTCCCCCCGGCTAGCCACCCCTATATATTGTTTAGCATGACGTCAGATGGTATGGAATACCCCTTTGGCTAGTTTGGGTCACCTGTCCTGGGTCTGTCCCCTCCCAGCTCTTACTGCACCCCCCCAGCCTGCCCGTTGGCAGGACAGAGCAAAGGCTGAGATGTCCTTGGCTTAGTATAAGCACTGCTCTGCAACAATTAAAGCATCGGGGTGTTATCAGCACTCTTCTCATTCTAAGCCAAAACACAGCATTCCACCAGCTACTAGGAAGAAAATTAATTCTGTGCTAACTGAAACCAGGACACCTGTTCATGACATTGGGCTCTGTACATCTAGTTATGTTAATGAAACAATCACTAGTAAAAATTAAAAAAATAGAAATAAAACCCAGGACGTAACTGAGCATATACTATTCTATTACATGATTTGCCTTCTTCACAATGAAGTAAGGGGAGAGGTCAGAATTTTGAGTCAACATCCTAGCTAAACACATAGGTATTTGCATAAACAAGGTATTTGTTTCCAGAACTCCCAAATTTCTGGGGCACAGGGCCTAAACCCATATGTCCAGAGGCAAGCACTTACTTTCAGTGCTCCGTAACTGAATAATGAGTTCATTGGTCCTGCAGAAGAGCCGATGCTCCATAGACATTCCCATGCTCCTTACGGTTCCTGAAGCCACAGATTGCACTCTTTAAGCCATACCTCCTACCTGAAAATCTCAGCTATAAATTGCAGCAATAGCACACTATTTAAGGTGAGGTGCGATAGTGAAACAAAATGAATGATGCAGGATGAAAAAATCTCTGATCCACCTACCATAAATCTCTGTATGTTCTAACCCAGAAAGAAAAAGGGCACCTTTTAAAATACTACCAGAACCCCTCCCAGTAAATAAATAAAATTACATTGTGTTACTGAAAATAAGCTACAATGCAGTGGTACTTTTTTCCCCCTCCACATTTAATTCATTCCTTTAAACCCTGTCTGCCCAGCATATGGAAAGCTAGAAGAGCTCTTGATCTTCTCTCAAGTATCCATAGGACCACACATTGGTGCCTGCCTGGAAGTTTATTGTAAAATTTGTTGCCAATTAGATTTCACATGGGCAGCAGAAATCAGTGCAAGAAGAAAACCTTTCTTTTCAGAGCACACAATGCTTATCCTGCTTCAGATCCAGTCCAGACTGTTCACAGAGACCTGGGAATAGTCCAAGGAGTATCCTTGTGCTTTTAGAACCCGCATGCCATGAAAGATGTGTGATTCCTCCTTTAATGAGGGAAATAGTTGTTTGATTTATAGCTTTTGAAAATATCTTCTTGTTAAAGAAGATATATTTGTAGTTTCAGACAGAAATGAGCTGTTTATAGCAAGGAGTCAGCCCATTTCAAGAATGAGACCTGAAGATCTCACAGATGAGAGACACCCCCTATATCCTGTAAGCAAGCATCTCTTCAAAGTTGCTGACAGACTCCCTGGAATTTTGGATGCTACAAAATACAAATATTGTAAAGCAGCCTCATCTTCAACTGACCAGCAGATTCCATCCTTTCTTCATGTCTGTGGACTTGGCATCGTGAAGTGGACCTTCACCATTTCTAACTGAAGGTCTGTTGTGCTCCAGGCACCTTGAGATGCTTATTAGGAAAAAGGATGATGCTTCATGACTTGAGCAGAAGTATCTCTGCCAACCCAGTCGATACAGCTCTTTGGGAGTCTGTCACATGGGTGCTCCATCTCCCAGATGGGCTTCCTGCTGGATGGGAAGTGCTTGCTGCAGAGCCCAATTCTCATGTGCAAGAAAGAGCAGCTCAAGCACCTGAGGTAGCGTTACTGAGTGACCCTTGAGAATGACTAAAGTGAAGATGGAAGCAGGCAGCTACCTCTACCTAGAAGAAGATCTTTAGGGCCTGGATATGTGGTGTTGATGTGGAAAGGCTCTCAGTACCAGAACCCCTCAACATCAGAAATTAGGAAGCAACCCAATCATGTCATGAGTAGGGCAATGCAAAATCCACTTCTTTTGAGAATGAATCTTGGCTAACCCCCCGTGATCTGCTGCAGTAGACCTGCATGAGTTGCTCACCCTTTCTGTGCCCCATTTCACCCTTCTGCTAAACCAGGATAAAATTTCTTGCTTACCAATTGCCATAGGAAAATAGTATCCTAGAAAAATAGCAAGATAGACTTAACTAAGCTTATAAATTATTTTGATATTCCCAGATGAAAGTTCCCTGTAAGTATAAAGTTTTATTATTATTTCAGCTGCTCCCTTCCACAGTGTTATTGCCAAAAAAAGGCTTTAGGAAAGCCTCAGATTAACCATAATACTTTTCTTGTTAATGACTAGCAAAACATTATACTTTGCACATATGGGACACAATTGCTTGGCTTCACCTCAGCACACTAACATTTAAGAACCAAAGCAAGTATCCATCCATGTCTTGCTCAGACTTAACATAATTTTCTCTCTTGAAGAATATGTTTTGGGGATAATCTGGCTATGCTTGTTTGCAACTTGCATGGTTTCACATACAATTTATGGAGAGACTAACCTGAGGTCAATTATTGTTACTGTCTTGAAGAATTGGTTATAAACTGGGAATAGCTCCTGCTTTAATCATTTCATTTGCTCTACAAAGCAAAATGGAAATAGTTTATAGTGAAAAAAAATGTGTTGTCTTCCAGTGTAAGCATCCAATATTAAAAAATTGCAAGATTAGAAATGATAGCTTTCAGCTGTTGCTCAACAAGTAGTCAATGTTTCTTCTCTTCTGGAAAGCCAATACTCCCTCTTTAGGGAAATTTAAGTGGACAAAATCAAAATGGGAGAGTAAGAGAGACTTAACAAGACTGCAGTCAGGCCTGTGATTCTCTCTGTAGGAGATGTTTAACATCTTGTTCGCTACCCGCAACTGCCACACGTGGGTTGTTCCTGAAGTGGCCACTGTTAATCTATGTTGAAAGATGCCATAGGAAACTTCAGTGAAAGAACTTGATTATGTGTACGTAGAACAGCCTTGTACCAACACCATACCTCAAATGCAAGGTAAACAAAGAAGGATCAACCAAACTCTAATAGAAAGCAGCAGGAGGAATTTTAGAGAAACTTTTACATTTCTGTCTGGAGACTATCCATGAGCTGTGGTTAGAAACAAAAGATTTCTGCAAGGATTTACTAGTATTTTTCAAAACCACATCAGATGGAAAACCCAGAACCACAGAAACACTGGGGTCAACCCTGAACTTCAATATACCTATGGATTCATGGATTAATGAAAATATGTCTGCAGATATTGTGGCAAAAATTCCTATGTATATTCTAACATTTAATGTGTAAGTACCTGAAAAAGACACAGAAGTGAAGGCTGCAATTCTGTTTTGGTCAGGAAAATGGGATTTCCAACACAAAGGCTTTATTTTGCTTTGAAATGGAGGAGGTGTTTAGTGTGATGAACTTCCAGTAGTTTCTTTGCTTGTCTGGTTGGCAACCCTATCACTTTCCCACAGTTTAATAAAGCTGTTTTAAGGGCCAAATTCCAGTCCCAGTCATACTGTGCTCTTCCCTCCCCCGGCCCATGGTGCTGGAAAGAAGATACGCCACGTACCCGGCTGGGACTGAGGACGGTCCAGACTTGGATACCAGAACCCACACAGGGTTAGTCAGAGTCTGGACTTAAGACAGAAAAAACACAGCATCCTCCCACCTCCTCCTGCTGTCACTGTCATAAGAGATTGGGCCACAGTGACATCTTTCTCTGTGCACGTCTCCTTGGATCTATTGAAGCCTTGCTGCTTGAAGTTGTTCCACTTAATTATTTATTTTTTTGCAATGCATCAACTCATCAGCAAGCAGGATGCTCATAACTACCACGCACACATATTGGGTGCTAAAAGCAGTCACTGTCCTAAGTCTCTAAATGGATCAAAGTCCTAGAAAATTACTTCTGAAAACCAGCCACCTTCTAAGCAGCATAAGCAGGAAGTTTCTCAGCTTGAACTGTACGGTTATGAGGTTTTTTTTCATTTGTTTTTGTCTGCATCTCCTCCACGGTGGTGAGGGCAGAAAGGGAGTGAGGACAAGGGGTGGGTAAACTTCCTTACTCATGCAGATGCAGTCTGCAGAAGGCTATATTGTTATATCAGAGGGAACATTGCTGCCTCATGTCTCTGTGTTATGAATAGTTTCAGGGCACATTGGTCTATGTTTAGCACATTAATGCAGCCACAAAATTAGTAAAGCATAGCATTCAGTCTGGCACTTTTGTGAGGTTACTGTTGCACTGCAGAAAGGTTGCAGAGATCCTGGAGGTGACTTCCCAGGTCCCACCATGTGACATGTCCCTAGAGCACTACCAGGAACATCAGAGGGGTCTGCCTATGGCCTGTCATCAAGTTATCCACATGTGAAAACGGGTGCCATCAGAGCAGGAGAGACACAAAACAGATCTGAGTCAGAGCAAAGAAAAAAGGTAGGCGGCTCATGGCTTGGATTTTGATTTCAGTTGTCCTGACCCCCTGAGTACCTTCCACTGAAGCCGTCTGGATTGCCCCAAATATCCAGTGACACAAATAAAATTAGATTCTGGCCCAAGACACCTTTCCACTTGTATGTTGTTCTTCTGTCACATCAGTCAGCGAAGAAAGGAACAGCCTCTTTCAGACTTTTACAATTAGATTATTTAATGAGCTCTGAGAGTCTGTTTAGGCTTAAACACCGGCAGCCCAGCTGACTAATACCATGCCGCTCCCCCAGGAACTTGTGATGGGATGGCATTGCCCATGCAAAAATCTGCAGCCTTAACCTCAGCCTCTGCATCCATGGCTGTCATACCTACAGCTTGTCCTCTGTTGCCAAGAAATACAAGTGCTGTCTGAAGTCAGTTCCTTCACATGCTCAGGATTAATAGTGCATCTCTTCAAGCCATGTCCGCTGGCTTTTCCATTGTGTATACTGCAGAGAGAAAGATACTGATGATGCCAGATTCTGCCACCCTCACTTAATCTGAGCAATAAATGACCCCAAGAGTAATCTACAGATGACAGTGAGGTTATCTGAAGAATAAGGAACAGTTTGGGGCGGGGAGAGTGTTACAACAGGACAGAGTTTTTATAATGCCTTTCAAAGCATGAGCCTACAGTAGTACACAAAGTAAAAACCTGTATCATGGCCTGGCTGAAGTGGCTCAATAAAAATTAAATGCTTTACACCAGACAAAAGCCTCTGCTATTAGCCAACAAGCAACTTGAACTGATAGAATACAACAGCAGGTAGACTGGTGATGCTCCCAGATCTCCAGCCTGTGCGTTTGCATGCTAGGGCTGTCTCCCAGAAAAGACACAGTAGTTCACCAAACCCTTACATGACAACTCTTCCACAGCTAAATACAGAACGTATGATTCTTATGGTACATAGCAGTAAAAGCCCTGCTTTGGGAAAAAGACAAATGGTAGAAGTATGGAAAAAAATGGCAATACAAAACCTACCACATGTTACAGTATCACCATAGCTTCACATTGAGTGTCACACAAGACCTCAGAGGTGCAGTGATCACCATGGTAGGAGGCATGTCACAAGTGGACCTGCTGGAAGCATTTTTTTTATGCCTGCAACACTCAAACCTTTATGCTGAGTGACTGAGTCTTTAGCCAGGTGAGTGACAGCCTCATGTTCCTGTCAGCCTCCTTGTCATAGCAAGTGCTCACCATCCCCAAAAAAGCCCATGTCATTGGGCTGTACAGAGCAGAAGCTGCTTTGCCTATAGCTGTGTTGCACCTCCATCCCCAAAACACTTGGGCAGATGACAGGGTAGCCCCAAACAGCTTCTGATGCCCTATCTGACCTGCCTCACCATTTCCATTAGTAACATGAGAAGCAACAATTTCTGGACACAGAATCATAAAGACATTTTAAGTGACAGCCATTACATTTTTATGTCAAATATGAGCAGCCAAGTTAACCAGAAAACAACCCAAACTTGCTTTTACCCTCAGTGGACATTATTTTTATTTCACAGTCTAAATCAACTCAAAGGCAGCAACTGAGCCCCCCGGCTTTGAGTGACATTACTGTCAATCCAGGGCACTAAGCAAGCTGATCATTTTACAGCCAAGGAATCAAGATCTGTCTTGTTAATATCCCACTTTATATATAATTTCATTGTACTGAGTATCAAAAAAAAACAACAGAAGAAAGGACTCAGACTCTAATGCTCAGACCGCTTCAGCGCGCTTTGAGCTAACTAGAGACAAACACAGCAGGCTGAGGACATCTTTGGGAAAGGTCAGGAAGTATGTTATTTATATAAAAGGCAGTGCTGAAGGGAAAAATAGCAGCAGGATGAGAGAAATGGATGGTATCCTGCTGCTAATGGCTGAGCAAAGGGGATAAACATGATGGCATGCTGAAGAAATTTGAGGCATACAGTGTTGCCTGCCTAGCAGAGGCCCCAAAATGCAAGTGGACTTTTTAGATAACATGGACAAAGAGGTAGGATTCAAAGTAAGGCAGTAGGAGAAGGATTCTGACTGTGCTCCAAGCAGTAATTAGATGTCCCGGCAAACTTAATCATACATTAAGAGAAGAGGAATTAAGAGCTACTTACTCAAGGATAAACAGAGGAAAAAATAGTAGTCATCCAGAAGACTGTGATCTTACTGCCAGAAAAGTCTTCACAGTCAGCAATGGCTTATGTGCAGCCAGTTCTTTAAGTGAGCTTCACCAGAGCGATACAATATAATGCTACGTACCTATGTGTAGAGAGACCATTAGTATTTTACTCTCCCAAAGAGAGTAAATTTGAGAGACATTTCTCTCAAAATGTCTTTTGCAGTAAGAGGTAGAACCTAGATCACTGAAGCCAGGTGTTAGACCAAACTATAGGTTCGGTCAAAGATGAACAATGTCAACAAGCATCTGAGGCACAATGGACCTGGGCTGGCAGATTGCACTTTTATGGCAGTTATAGCCAGTTCTGTGTGATCATAGACTCTAGCAGTAGTCTGCATGGGTGTCTAGCACATACATGTAGGTATACTTCTTGAAAAGTGAGGTCAATGAGCACACACGGTCCTCAGACTCTTAGCAGTCTTTTAGGAGATCTTGAAAAAGAAATTGAGGAGAAAATTTTCAAGGTTCTGGATTATTTCACAAGTACCATTTCTCAAAATTTAAGCCTTCAGCCGCTGACTTGTAGTGAATCAAATATGTGAATACATTCATTACTTCTTAAGCTGGGATCTGCAAACGAACATTGAGAGAATAACAGAATCCATTGAACAAATTAGAATTTGTACCAGAAAATGATCTGCTATCCCAAGAAAAACAGAGAAGCAGTATGAAATTGGTCAACCTGAGTGTTGACATCATTTCTGCATCTGGTGTTTTGGAGCGCACTATCTCTCTCAGCTTTCTTGAATCACATCCTTAGAGACAAATAGATATGTTTATACTTAAGTGACCTATCTAGGAAGCAGAGAAGAAAAGCCAAGCTAAACTAAACCCAGAAAAATATGAAATATTCAAACTGCGTAGAAAGTAACTGTGGCTTGCAGGATTTCAGCATGACTAACAAACAAATCCACTTAGTAATGCTAATTACATTGTAATGTGCCCTTGTGCTGAACAGAACATGTAGGTTTGGAAATCCTTCCCTTAATGATGCCATATGAGGGATAACAAGGTACTTTGCCATCAGTAGCAGCCCTACCTGGCTTCACATGCAGCATCCGGCAGCTTGCCAGTCCCTTGTCTCCACACTGCTACAGAGCTGCCTCTAACCACCTGCTGTAGGTGAAGCCCACCCTTTGCTCTACTTCAGCATCCTAAGCCAAAAGGGCTCTGGGGAGCAAAGGTGGCTCATTCATGCACAGGGCAGGGCCTGTTGTGCACATAGACCTCTGCATGAAGTCAATGGAGACTTTTTGAAATAAAACCGGAACTGTAATGAAGTTCTTTTGGAAGTTATTAAGAATTACATGCCAGAACCCACTAGACAGCCAAATCTTACAGCATTTAAATCCTAAGTACAGGAACTACTATAGCATGAACGTTAGAAGTAACAATACATTTTAAAGGCTCAGTAGGTATGATATAAGCATACATTACAAAAGAGCTTATCTAGCAAATTCTAGCCTTGATAAACTAATATTTTACTGGAAAAACTAGCAATGGCTCCCCAGCCATACACTTACAAGACACTTCTCTAAAATACAACACCATAACATAAAAATACTTTAAAGGAAACAAACTATTCTCACCAGAAGAAAATATACCATCCTAAAAGATAACCACATTGGATTAAGCCTCATGAAAAGGCCAGTTTAAGCAGGATAGCACAGGCAAACTGCACCTATGTCCTAGACTTTTTACCCATAAAACCAAAGATGAAATAATGGGAATAGTAAACAAGCTAGAAATTGCTATTTAAACTCATGGTTAGGAGTTTACATGATAGAGTTATATGCCTATTTTTATAGGTATCCTATCTTTATAGATATGAACTGTTCTTTCTTCAGCTAAACTTTTCCACATGTGAAATATTTTGATCAAGTATCATAACTCTTTTCTTTAAAATATCTTGAGCAAGCTTCATAATGGGGCTTTTCTCTGCAGATATTCTATTTTTAATAGTGTCAAACCTTTACAGAAAAATGGTGATGTCTAATTAAAATACACGCTATCAATTAAAACTTTAAATTTGAGCCAATTGAAACCCATGCAGTAGAACTGGTAGTTAAAACTGCCAAAAGATTACTACTCATGTTTATTTTATGTTGAGAAAACTAAGGGGGAGAGGTGGGGAAGAGATCCCACCTCGTACGGGCTACCAAATCACTGCATGCTGCTCTGTTTATTTTCATGGGCTACTTATGACCTCGGTGACAGACTTAGTTTATGTGGATATACATCCATAAGGCTACCAGTCCTGTGGTTACGTACTTCGGTAACGCAGGTCCCACTAGCTCAGGCACAAAGCTATTTTCTGAAATTTTAGTAGAGGTGCTTAAGACCTCTGACCAACTCCACCAGTGCAGTTTCCCAGTTGCACACAGCTGTGCGAGCGAAGCAAGAGGGGTGGAATAAGGCTCTATGGATGAGAAAAGTGCAGGAAATTCTTAAAACTTCATTTTCCACACACACATACAAAACCTAAAAACTAGATACAAGGTGACATACCTCAGACTGTCTTTTGTTTTTGTTGTGGCTTTGTTTGTAGTTGGTTTTGTTTTTGTTTAAACAGAACCTGAAACAAGACCCCACGTTCTCTGTTACAGAGAATTCATTCCTATCCCTCCTACATGTTGTTATTCCCATCTTTACAGCACAGAGAGATTGTACTGCTACAAGTATCCCAGTTTAGAGAATGGTTTCACAATGTAATCCAGATATTTAGAAAAAGCTCCTCTCTTGATCATGGAGCTGACAAACTTCAGAACAGGTTGGAAGCCCTTTTTGTTCCTTTCATCCTCAAAGCAACAGTTCACAGCACACCGTTAACCTGATGTTCCTTCTTCTAGATTTCATCTGAAGACAACCTTGGATGAACCCCAAAGCTTGCCTGTTTTATTGGCTTCTCCCTGTCAGCGCTCTCGATTGTTCTAATGAAAGGAGAAGGGGAAAAATATACACCTCCCTCCAAACTACAGCTCACATAGGAGGCCTTTGAAGGGATTTAAGATAGCATTGCACACCACTAGCAAATAGTTACTGTTAGTGAAAATTAGCAGTAATGACTCTACATTACAACAGGCATTGATCCTTTACTAAATGACACCAGGGACTGCCTGGAAAGTTTTCAATTTATATTAATATATTTTTAACCACTTAAAACACTTCTAATATAGGCCCAGATACTTTCTGACATAACCACCTATAGCACTTAAATAACTTGGGATACGAAATTCCACCGTAAGTTCACAGAGTGAACAAGTTTCCTAGCAATAGTCAGGTCACCAAAAGCATTTACTTAGGAGTCAGCAAGTTCCCTCATCAGGTGAGCTGGTGACTCTCATCTAGAAACATTGGAATAGTTACTTGAATAGTTTTCTGTGTCACTGAATGTTTTGTGATTGTCCACTGCAGATGGTAAAAACTCTTCCAGGCTGCTCTCATCGCACTGGGGAACCTCCACAGGAGAGGGCAGCCAGTGACATCGTCTCAGCCTTGTATTGTAGACAACGCAGAAGAATAAATTAATCCCCTACTGTAGAGCAGATTTATGGAAAACCCCAACATACCTGTTGTATTCAATTCCTGGTAGAATTAATCTGAGCACAACATCCTTGCAGACTGGCTGCCGGGGCTTAGCATACTTTGTATTAAGCTCTACTTGTGTTTCCTGCAGCACATACTGAGCTCTTATCTCCCTTGGATTCTCTGGGGACAAACTCCTGGAACAGCTCCTAAAGCTGGTGCGTCACCACTAATATCACTTGTTTTCTTTTAATAGGTGTGGAGACAGCCACAGGGGATCCATAATTCTGTGTCTGACTCCAGCATTGTTTCTTTTGCATGTGTAGCTTGTGTTGCCAAAAATGACAGCAAGAGATCAATCCCACCCCAGTCCTAGCCAACATACAGATAATTTCATACTCATTGCCAGCCCTGAGTGGACAGAAGCTTTTGTCAGTCCTCTTCATTTTGTCAGAAATAATTTTACACAGAAGAAAAGCCCCAGTTTCCCAAGATTACGTAGGAAAAGAGCTGAATTAAATTGAAGAAATTAAATCAATTTGATCGTGCACAGCTCATTTCATGAAAGTGCAGCTCATTGGAAGTGTTTCTCGCAGAGGCCAGTTTTCAAGAGCTGAGCTCTGATAGGCATCAACTGAGAATTATGGCTAACCAAGGGCACAGAGATAGCTTCCACCTGCCTTGCACAGTCTGAGAAGTGTTTAATAGTGTTGAAAAAAAAAAAAAAATTCAAGATACTGCCAGAAAAAGGAACATTTATCTACAGATGTTTTACTGAAGTTCAGAAGTAGCAACCTAATGTGATGTTTGATCTTAGTCAGGAGAGAACAGTCTTAGTACACTCTGTAGTCTTTCTAAAGCTAGTAGCCTCTTCAACAAGGAGAACCTTACTTAAATGGAACGTGATACTGCTGCACAACTGCACAGCCCTGCATTTCAAACTACAGCTCAAACCACACTGAAAGTCAGCATTAACCAAAGAATATCCCCTTTCTCTCCCAAGAATGAGACTTTTGTAGCAACTAGCTTTGTTATTCATCCTATGACTATCACAGCACAGCCTTAGAGGTACATATACGCACTCTGTAATCTATTTGTTCACTCTTAAGCAGCAAAGTTCCCCCACATAAAGAGCTACAGAAGAAAAACTTCCAGTAGTGGTAGAGAAGCAGCACAAGGTACATGCAAGAGCTAAATCCATAGAGCTATATTAAGACTTACTCTTTTAAATTATATCCCACAGGGGTAAGTACTCACAGCCCACACCAAGATCTTCCTTACCAGACTTTTAACTAATGAGCAGGTTGTCTAGCAATTTATCACCTGCTAGCAATTTATCACCTGGCCACCATCCCCAGCTCATCAGCACATACATAAGGAAGCACAAAATAGGGGTGACTGCAAAACCTTTTGAAAGGTCATTCCTTTGGATAAGAGGCTTCCTGAGACAAATAACTTAACATCTAGGAGGGACAGCTGGAGTCACAGCTGTAGCTGTTGAATGAAAAACAACTTCCAACTCATGCCATTTAGGAAAAATCACAATCCTCGGAAGTGTTTTATGCATGTACAGCACTACTTACTCCAATAAAAGCTTATGTGTATATATTTACTTAATCTGAGCTCAGTTGTAATTTTTAGATTGCTCTAATATCAACAAATATTTTTGATGACATTTCTTTGGGATTTGCAATCCAGAAGTATAAGTCCTTTGTAGACAACCTTTATGGCACCTTTGTTTCTGATAAGATAAAAAATCTGTAGATGTATCCAGTATGGAAAATATAATGGTACTACAGATGAGAGAAATTGTTAAGAAGTCTTTTATCTGTCTGAAAAACAAAGTTCATCAAGCATAAAACATTTTAGTGCTGATTCATAGGTCATACACAGTGTGCGTGCCTGGATGCACGTCGCTGCCACAAAAGGCTTGTGACAAACCCTAAAACTTTTTGCTAACTGAGATTACAGTTTCTGAGCAGTATTAGCAGGATCTTGCAGTGGGAAGGCTGCTCATTCCCATGTTGCCCTTCTCTGTTCCTTGTCCCCCTGCCTGGAGGATGGCTGTCAGACAATGACAGGGCTGTAGGACAGCCTGCCCCTAATGCAAACGCACATTGTCCGAAACTGCTGCTAAACATGAGAAATAGCTTTCCCTTCCTGGACATTTTATAGCCCTCTAGCTAAAGCACCCTGCAGAACAGATTATTCCAGTTGAAACCCATATCCCAACTCCTCCACCCCAGTTTTTCTGCCTTCCCTTAGGCTTGAAAATAAAATAACCATACAACAGATGTAGCCTGGCTTCTTGATTGTAATAGCTACAAAAACAGCTAATTATTAGCAATTCTCATTTTCTGAAAGGAGGAAATCAAGATGCAATGACATTCTAAGAAATGGTTATCCAAGAAAACTTTCTGGGTCTGTCTTGGCACCCACAGTGCCCTGCTTGTGTCCAACTTAAGCAATTGTAAAGAGTTTTTGAAGTAGACTCAGTGAGACATCTGAGTATGTTTGCAGCTGGCTTACTGTCAGCATGGCCAGAGCAGATAAAATAATTTGTGTATCTGACCTATACTTGTTGATACTAGCTTTCTGTCTTGGAAGCTGCCTTGGTACACTTTCCAACCCCTGTTTGGGTGCTTCTATCACCACTTAGTGCGTGTTCCTAAAAGGTGCCATGCCACAAATTTGCAGAGGACTTCCATAATTACTCCTAAAAAGTACTTTTTCGGAGAGTTGATGGGACAGCTTGCACAAGTTATTGGGCCAGGTGTAATTCCCATCCATCCTAGAAAGACAGTGCCAGCTTTGGGATAACAGAGGCTCCCGCACGGGGCAGAGGATGACCGTGGCACAGCCAGAGGCCATGCTCCCGTGCTGCTCCCACCCGTTGCTTTGATTCCCTGTCATATCTCACTGCTCACCAGGCCCACATAAACCAAGGCACATTCTGTGCCTAATTTTAACTGCAGTGCAGGGGATGTAGGTGTCTAAATACTGCTAGCTCTTAGTCATCTGAAAAGACTTAACTCCCCCAGGCAGCCTTGCTCAAGGACAGCACAAAATAATGTTCAGAGTAGTAGGTAAGGTGGGATGCTGTCAGCTCATCTCTTATAAAAGCTCCACAAAAATATTCAGACTATTCAGCCACCCCCGCTGGCTCAAATTGTGAGTTTCTCCCACACCACATAGCCTTCAGATGTGTTTAAATACAAGAACTCCTTTTACCTGAGGATACTGTTGCTTCTCATTCTCTAGATGAAAAGCACAGGTCTGCACTGTGCAGCAGGAAAAAACATGTCAGGTAATGGTCTGGCCATGTTAAGGAGAGCAAGTTAAAAACGGTCTTAGGTCTGACTCCACCTTTCCTTCAGATCTGCATCAATGGCATTTAGGTATGTTGAGTGGCATTGCTCCAGGTTTATGATACTGTAAGCCCAAGTAGTATTAATATCCAGAAAGACTATTAATATTTCCCATATCTAATTATTAAATAGCATCCAACATTTTTAAAATTCAAAGATAATTAAAGTACAGTTTTCACATTTGTGCCTCTTCCTCAGGCAGGGTGGTAAAAACAGATTGCTCACTTCTGTATTTCATAGGAATCTATTTCCTGCCAGTTTCATATTTGGAATCCTATATAGAAACCTTTGCGTTGTTAAGATACTGGTCATATGTTTAATTTAATTCATCCAGTCAAATTTAGAAAAGGGAAATAGAAGGGGTCTGATATTGGCTTTTATTAGGGCTATTAGCACCATAGAATGGGTCTGTTTCTGCTTATCTTGGCTTTTACTAAGTTTGTCCCCAGAAAATCCACATTCTGGGACAAATTCGACCTTACATGTTGAATACCACAATCTCTTTTAAAACACAGAAACAAAATACAGACTCATACTAAAAAAGAAATGCATGTATTTCACTTTAATTTATATATATATATATATATAACATTCAGCAATATATTTGTTTTGGAAAGCTGTGCTCTAATGCTTAACACATCCACAGAAGCACCTACAGAAGGCAGGCAGAGCAGGGTGCTCCACCAGTGCTAGGATCTGTAACACTGCATATTAGAAGTTCAGATGAAAGAATTTTCTGAGTAATTCAAACGCTGAGCAAATGAAATTAGCAGTTTAGATACATTTACAGAAACAAAAGACTGGTGATTACAAAGTGGGAATGAGTTTGTGTTGTGTTTACAACTGCTTTCTGGAAGACAGAATGAAATAATAAGAAGAAACTATCAGCTTTTAAGATTTTTGTTTTTGTTGTTGTTGTTGTGGTTTTGTTGGCAGTGGCTATTTTCTCGTGGCTGAAGAATATGAAACATTTCTGTACTTTTTCAGTAGTGTGATTTAATGAGACGACTGGTGGTACCCCCATGCTGGAACAACAGCTGGGAATAGTCATGTAATGTTTCTGGAGGCTTTCTGTGTCTATCAGCTATCAGTCACCTTTCTTTTAATTAGATTCAGATGCAGTTTCTAAATACATGGTGAAATGTCAGCAGTCACACACTCCAAAGTAAAGCTTCCTCAAACCTCAGGTAGAATTTGATTGGTTTCATTGCTGCAGTCCACTGACCTTTGAAGAGAGAGAATCTCACAGCCAAAAGGCCTTACACCTACAACTAAATCCTGCTTTACTTGGGATCAGTCTCACTGAAGTACAATTAACTATGGTCATGAGGAAAGGATTCATCTAGCCCTAGGCAGTTGTCCAGACCCCTGGGAAATCAGTAATAAAAGGTAGATGGAGACGGTGATTCACCTGTCTTGGGGAGGGCTGTGTGCCCTCTGGGCTAATGATTACTGGCAGAGCTAAGTGACTAGAGCCATTACTTTCAGATGGTTAACATTAAGTAAGGTGAACCCTACCCTTAGCTTCTACAATTATGCAGGCTTTTCACTATAGTGAACAGAAGAAAATCCATAAAACTTCATATATATTGACCTTCAGTTGAAGGTCCATCTAGCCCATACACTCATTCCCATTGAGGCCAAAAGCAGATGCCTAGGGAGTATGCATATATGAAAACTCACTCTAAGACTGTATCTGCTTCCAAGTATTGTCAGGATAGGGACTTCCTGAAGAGCTTGTGGTTTCCATGTATTGAGTACTCTCAGGGGATTGATTATTCTTCCATTCAATGCTCCTGTCTTTGAACCCATATAATGCTTTAGCACCCACACCGTCCTTTGGCAAGGAGATCGGCAGGTCAGCTGCCTCAGATGTTTTGCTTGGAGCCCTGCTACTCCATTAGTTTCATCTGATGCTTCCCACCTCATACTGGAAGAGAGTGAAAAAAATCAATCTCCATTAATACTCTCTGTGCCACTCTAGAGTTTTTGTAAATCCATCACCTCTTCCTCCATTATCTCTTTTCCAGCTTAAAAAGGCCTAGCTTAGTCATTCTTCACACAGAGCCATTCTGTACCTGCAATATTTATTGTTGCCCTTCTCTGAACTTTTCCCAGCTGCCTTATATATTTCATGTGGTGAGCGGATGAGGAACTTATAAGGTCATTAGAACTGAAAAACTCACACCTTACATCCAAAATTCATACTGATGTTACTTGTTCAGGCTCAAAACACCTGTCAGTCGAGTGATAAGCAGGCTGTAGGGTATAATTCAAGAGCTTGAGCAGCAGGGTTACAGTGACTGGACCCTCTGAAATAACTTTTACAGCAGTGAGTTCAGCCAGGTCTTCTCATCTCATCCTTTTCTGCTGTAGCTGACACATATGAGAGATGGCAAGTCCCACACCAGTGTGGCAGAGTCATTGTAGTACACACCAATGGGGAGACCCCTGGAGCATGGAACTTCCTGAGATACAGAGCACGCAAGGCTCTCTTTACCTTCATCACATTTCTCCTGGACCCGTTCAGTGCCAGAGCTGAAACATCAGAAGTCTGGAGAAAGGGCTGAATTTCAAGGTTCTTCCATTAAAATGCACCTCCCATGTGCCAAGTGGAAGAAATGCAAAATGAAATGAAATGAAATGCAAAATGAAGAGCTCTTTCTTTAGGATCCCTGCCTGTGGCTGTTCATGCTGAGAAGGCAGTTTTACCTACTAGGTTTCATCATTTAACGCTGGAAGCAAGCATGCCTTATAAATAATCAACATGCAGAGGTTCATTTGGGTGGCATGCTCCTTGACTTAATGGTAGATGTGAACATGATAGGCCTGGTGGGCCTGTGCAAGTCCAGGTCCATCTCAGTGTGTTGGAGTCCCTGCCAGTGCTACACAAGGTTGGTCTGTGTCTGCCTGACTACAGCCCAGTAGCTGAAGACGTGGGAAAGTAGGCTGTCACCCAGTAAAACTGTGGGCAGCTTTAACCCAGATATCCTCAGAGGGTCTATTTAAAGCTGTGTGGGTTGAAGCAACCCAAAAGCTTTAATAGTCTTGAGAGAAGCTCCCTGGGAGGCTTTGCTTTGTCCTTTTCAGTGCAGTTCATTGATATACTTACTTTGTGTGTATTTTTTTTTTCAGCAGTGAACAGATGGCCCCTTGCTGCTCACCACAAATGTGTTATTATTACTTCAACCAAAATCTCCTTTGGAAGAAAGCTAGCCAATGTTTGTTTTGCTTCCAGATAGATAACCTTGAAAAAGGCAAAAATATAATAATAGAGTAAAACACAACAAAATACAACAGAGAACAAAGGCAGGAAGAAATAAGAAAGCAGAAAGAAATAAAAAATAAAAAATAATAAAAAAAGGAGAAAAACGGAAAGGAAAGGAAAGGAAAGGAAAGGAAAGGAAAGGAAAGGAAAGGAAAGGAAAGGAAAGGAAAGGAAAGGAAAGGAAAGGAAAGGAAAGGAAAGGAAAGGAAAGGAAAGGAAAGGAAAGGAAAGGAAAGGAAAGGAAAGGAAAGGAAAGGAAAGGAAAGGAAAGGAAAGGAAAAAGAGCAAAAAGTCCGTGAACCAACAGATTCAAACCACTAAAAATGTTACTTCAGGTATCTGCTTTAAAAGCATACTGGAGTTAAAAAGCTATGGCCCTTTCTTCTTCATTCACTGCATTGCAAAGTACAGTAGGTACTTTGGAATTTGGATTCCAAAGCATTTGGATACTTGATAGCCAGGTAATTATTTCTTAAAAGATGCTAACACCCTATCTGTCCATAGTGTAATGGTCAAAGAAGTGTGCTGAGTAAAACAAGACTGATTGGCACTCTCCCTTAAAGCAAGGTATTTTGGATTACATCAACTCAGAGTCTGTTTTTCTTTGGATTATTGCTATTCTTAAATCTTAAGGGTAATACAATAGCAAACTCAATTAAACAATTTTCAAACAATAGCAGGCTCAATTAAAAGTGTATGATATACAGTATTCATACTCCAAGGTTAGAAAAACACATTTTGAAAGTGCAGCTTTATTAGTAGTATTTACTATTAGTATTAGCCAAGGAGTATTAGCCAAGGCAAATATTTTGTCCTCAGAAAAATCTGAAATTCCCAGTAGGGTGGGACACAGCTGACATTCTTAGTTGTTTGCTGTCTTGTTTGGAGCATCATGTGGTTCACAGCTAGAGGGCTGAGATGCTTGCTACTGAAGCATCACAGTCACATCAGAGAAATACATGGGGTAGGAGTATTTCACAGTTCCATTGGAACAGAAATGCAAAGTCAAGCAGGGGAAAGGAGAAGAGGTAATTCACTTTAGATTACTGATAGCACGGTGTTATCACAGTTACTTGTTAAGCTCATTTTGTATTAAAGTCTTTGCACAATATTGGTAACAAAGCTCCATTAAATATGGCAGGGCAGCCAAGCCATTGTTTTATGTCAAAGAACCAAAATAATGAGACTTGCATTAGAGACTTGCACTTATGGTGTCACGTTTCTGCAGTAAAAACTACTTTTTACTGCTCCAAAGCCAGGAAGACTTTATTTTTGATCTTTCAGGAAAACCACAGTGATAAGCAAGTGCCTGTATGAGGAAGGGAAAATAGAACTGATCCCATAAAGCTTTCACTCTTTTCATCACACACATATGTTCCTTTTTCTTCCCCCAGAGTCTGGTGGGCTGCCAGGAGCCATGAAATCTGTGAGCCTGTGTGCAGGAGTATCAAAGAATCTCAGGGAAACAACTGAGAAAGGAAAGGAAGCTATGGTGATTATTGCATGAGTTAAGAAACATATAACCATAGGCTTTCCAGTGGGTCTTTTTCCTTCTGTATTGCTAGCCGTACACTCCATCACACAGAGACCTGGTCCTTTGAAATCTGGGCCCTCACAGCACTTGAATCTGTTTCCACTTTCATGTCTTGGAGGCAATCATGAGGCGAACACAAGGCCAGAGATCAAGATTCATCAAGAGCATGAAACCCGGTAATGTGATTCTCTCCAGTAATGTGATTTGGCTCTTTTATAAAGAGGAGATTTCATACCTCCACCCTACCCAGCAAAAGGTATGAATGACAGCCTGTTGTCAAAGTCCTAATTCCTAGTAACCCATATCAAATATAATGCAGTTATAGATGTGATTCCAAGGTCTTACAGTAGACTATGCAAAAAAATAGATATTTGAAGTCTTCAAAATACTAAACAAAGAAACTATCCCATGCTGCAAATTTTTGGCTATGATTAGCAATAATTAGCTGCCCAAATTAGCCTGTATACTTTTCCTGCATTGAGAAAAATATTTAGTAATCCTTAAGATCATGGTTTAATCAGTATTAATCACGAACAAATGAGGCATTTTTTGCTATTCAACTTACATGAAAGACAGAATTAAGGATATTTTTCCCATTTCTAATTAACAGGAAACGAGTATGTAATGAATCAGCTCATAGTCAGAAGAGCCCAAAGCATCTCCTCTGAGGAATGAAAAATCTTCATCTTTAAAAGGCTTTGGTGGGAGATTAAGGCATCTTCTGATTCTGTAAAAGTCTATGGGAAATATGTGTTTGACTTCAAACTCAAGCAGAAGTTGATTCTTAGTGTATAAATCACAGATAAACCCACAGATATTTGGAAAAGACTAAGGAACAACAGGGAAAGTGTGTGAGCACTAAGAAAATAAACTAGGAGAATTATTAGTCTGTTTTTAGTTTGCTTTTTATTACATGTCCATTAAGCGAGCGAAGTAAAATGTCAGATAATGGATCCAGAGCAAAGGTACAAGTGATATTTTAATCTTTTGTTAGCTCAGATGATAAATGCTGATTACCCCCTTATTTACAAGTTGTTGCTGTATCTGAACACAGAAAGGCAAAGTGCACAACTGATTCTCACTCTTCACCTACAAGACTGCTCATTCAAGATGGATGTAGGGACAGAATATTCCCTGTGCCACAGTGACAGAGCAACCTTCTCCTTTCTCAGTAAGAGGCCTTTACACCACCGCTAATCAATGCCAGCTGCTGCCTTGTGGGGAGCTTGGCAGCTGCACAGCCTCACACAGTCTGCGAAGTACGTACCACCATCAGCACTTCACAGAGAGGGAAACAGAGGCAAAGATGGCAAGTGTTTGGTTCTAAATCACTCAGCATGTCAGTGTCAAGTGCATGTTTGGGGACATGGTAAAGGCCCCCCAGGGCCTGAGCTAGCCTCCCAGTGCTCTTCCAGGAATCCCCTTTGCACACAAGCCAGCTGGCCAAGAGACTGAAGCAGCGGAGCTGCAAATAATAAACAAACCAGGAGGGACAGGGCTGGGCTCCCAATGGAAAATACCTCAGAGATTTCAGCTTCTGTCAACAATGCATATATCCCAACACAGGCCTTACTGTCAGCAATAATGTCGTATTATTGTCTCTGGCTCCCACTGGAAAGAAGAGCATATAGGAGTAATTAATTAATGGATGGGAACGGTGAATTTTGTCATGCCTGATTACCCTCAGCCACGGGATACGTGTCCCAGTGCTGCCTCTCCATCCTTCTCCCACTGCACTGTGGATACCTATGGCTCAAGTGGGAGAAACATTGTGGGAGAGAGGAAGAGCTCAGGCCCAACATGTTGTTACCCATCACCCGTGGATCCTGGGGGCCTAGGCCAGAGGGTTGTGATCATTGTGCTACCAGGAATTAATTTCACAGAGTGTTGTTAAGAGAGGTGAAAATAAAAACAGAGGAAGTTACTTAACTTTATCTAACTTACCATTGCATTGTCTTGAAATTGTGCAATAGAAAGTTTTCACTCTAAGCTGAAAATAAATGGCCCAGCTCTGCAAATATCAAGGTAGTTCCTCAGTTTGCACTGGATATTTTTATTTCTGTTTTGTTGTTGTTGGTTGGTTGGTTGGTGTCTATTTGTTTGTTCATTTGTTTGTTTGTTTGTAGTAGTACTCACAGTGCCAGAGTCCTGATGGAACAATTCCTCAGATTTTCTAGTAGCCAGGGATGCTGTCAGGCTGGACCATCCCTATACAAAGTACATAAATGGTGAGACAAACATTTGAATTTAAATCCATTACTGTTTGAATTGTGGTTTCAGAGAAACAGGAACACAAACTTCTAGGTTGCACTAGAACCCATACACGGAATTTACATTGGTATGAAGTAGATAAGAACAGTAACTCAATCACACCTCCTTCCAAAAAGTGTTTCTTTTAGTAATTTACCTTTCTTTTTAAGTGTATTTTACCTTTCTTTCCCCTTTGAATCAGAAAACAACCAATCTAAACTGGAAAAGCAGTTCAACAAATATTGACTCTGCATGGAAAGACTAACCTACCTTCTCCTATCCAAGGGCCAGAAAAAGCTCCACACCCTGGAAGCTGAGCAGCTTCAGACAAAGGGAAAAAGCTGAAAGTTTGGCTCCATTCTCAGCAAAGCACCACAACCTCTCCTGAGCCAGGACATCTCTGTTTTGGGATCACTCCTGGCCACACTCGATAAAAGAGAGAGGTCAGGCTCTCAGAAACGTGTCCTAAGCCTTGTTCATCTTTGGGGGGAAATCAGCACCTGACACTGTCTTGGAACGCTTGAACCAAACATTTTTTAAGTCAAGTGGAATATTTCTACCAACCTTAGTGCTCTTTAGGCTGCTCCTCCATGTAAAGCATGGAGCAATTTGGCCATAGTTGTTGCTTGGGAAGTGGGATGTGGTATTTTGCATCAGCTTCTGTTTTAGACTACACCCCACACGGAACATATTGCAATAGTTAGCTAATATTTCCTGGGGGTGGATCACAGCAACTAGTGTAGCATTGGAAATAACATGCAAAGCAGACGTAGATGTAAACCAGTCTTTCTCCTACACAGCTGTCCCACAGCTATGAGGAGTCCAGTAAGACATGAAAGGAAGACACTGACAATCAAAAAGGACAGGCATAACTTTGCATTGGTAATCTGCACCTTTTTCTTCTTCTGCTTGCTAGCTCACAGATGAACCTTCAGGTTACCAGAAGGCTGGTCTTCTAGCATGTCCCTACACATCATTACAACCCAACCGCATTTGAACTCATAGTCGCCTGCATGAAAAAGGTGACCAGCCACCAAAACAATCAAATAATCCTACCCTCCCAAATATAAAACAAGCAAACCCCATGCTGTTGTTTACAAGGGTACAGGTAGAACCTTTCTCCTAATCTGCATTGTCTAGTCCTTGCCATTCATTACTGAGTGTTACTTAGGTCTCTTAGAAGCCTGCTCTTACTTCCATCATCACAGGCCAATGACTTCTCCATGCAACCAGGTCTGTGACAACAACAGACTCTGCAGGCCTGCCCACCTGCATAAATATTTGCATGTTCAAACTCCTCTGCTGTAAACCTCTCAGGGCTGATATGCTAAGATTTATTCCAACCCCACCAATGCCTTCACAAAACATGCTACCTGAACTAATGTTTTCATATTAAAGCGGTGGTGACATGAGAGCAGAATCAAGCCTCTGACTCTTTCACTGGTCTATGATACTATGATAACTATGATAACAATGTGTAATGTTACTAATAAGAAGAGATAAAGAGTCCATAGGAACAATGAAGAAAGATTCATAGAACTATTTCCTCCTTCAGGTCCTTGAAAATCATTCTACGTCATTCCTGGTGTCGTTCAACTAAGGCTAGCATGAATGTTAGCGGGAAGTGCTAAAGATACAGAAGTCATAGATTTCAGATAGATGTCTCTTGAAGGAACAATAACAACAACAACAACAACAACAGAAACCCTAAGGCACTGAACAAGCAGAAATGGGGAAGAAGCCTGAGATTTTACAGGAAGAAAAGCAGTCTGGAAGAGAAGGAGAGATGACAAGTCTTGCCTGCTGGGAATAATAGTTTTAAAAGAGGTACAGCTTCACATCTTCCAGGGAACGTCTTGGACCCCTTGTTTTATTACTAATTGTGTTTGGAAACAGACATTTATAGAAGAGATCCACGTTGTGCACTGCCAATTACTAACACATGTCCCATCCTTGGCAAACAAGGCAACTCGGGAATGACATTTTCTGAATAATCAACACCATCACCAAAAAGTGCCTGCGTCTTTGCTTTGGGCTTAATAATACATTTTTCCCCAAACAAGATAGCTTTCTCACGCCGGTGCCAACTGGAACATATTAACTTGAACGATGGCTGAGAACATTTTGCGCTGGAGGGGCAGGGCCAGTGGTTTAAGAGTGCGCCTCGGACCTTAGGACAAACAGCTGTGTGTGTACCAGCCACAGACACTGCTTAGCACAAAGGGGCCTCCAGGCACTGACTACAATACAAATAACGCACTAGAACACCACACTTCAGCAAAGCCTGCCTGCGACTTTGCAGAGATCTGAGAGTCAATCACAAAACACTCAGCAAGATGCAAACCCCAGAGCAAGCAGCAAGAACTGTGGATAACAAGGGTAGCACAGGACATGGAAATAGCAAGTTTATGGTAATAATATGTATGGTCCACTCAAGAACCCCAAACAAACAATTTTTTACATGCATACATGGTACCTGTCTGAAGTGGGAAAGAGGCAAGGGAACACATTTGAAATATCTGCCTAGCTTTCTCCTCAACACATACATGTCAATACAGATGGGTACCACGCTGGTATCAATAGGACAGGGGCTGTGCAGCCCTGTCCCCTCCTTGCCTTCTCTGAAAAGCACAGCAATGCAGCAGGCAATGACCCTGCAGGAAACACTCTGGCCACTAACTTCTGCCCACGTTTCCAACAAAGCCACCCTCAAATCCTTGTTTACTTTTAAATGGACATTTCCAATTGCCAGGGAATGCAGACAGACCTCTCATCTATTCTTTGGTCTTCTCTTACGTGAATGTATAACTTTTATTGACGCAAAGAAGAATACGAGTGTGCAAAACATAAGGTGATTTCAGGGTAAGTGTCTGGGACACTCCACCTGCTCTGCAGCAGCAACCACTACATTTACTTTATATGCTTCCCATTTTGTCCAACTACATATTTAAATGATATTTCATTCATCAAAACCCAACATGACAGCCAAGTATCTGCTACACTGTGCAGCCCCACTGTGAGAAAGCACATAGCTTGGAGATAGGATTAGCGCCGTGGAAGGAGCAAGCAGGCGGGGGTGAGTGATGTCACTTGTCAGGACAGGAAACACAGATTTCAAGAGTTTGGGAAAAAGTGAATACAGGCGTAATGACAAACATCTACCCAAACTGTTTAGGATTATACTTGGGATTTACCTCATTCAACTTTAAACTTCCCAAAGTTTGGTTTCTAGACCATGCGCCTTGTTCTGTTTCTCTGTGTAGAAACTCCCATAGAGCAGTTCAGCTTCACCAGCTCAGGCTGCCTGGAAGGGACTGAAAGGAAACTCAGACAGATGTTTTTGGGTGCTGTTTTATAGCACTTACGTGTGGAAAAGTGCAGTTCTCATCCATCTCTCCCTTCTCTCATGCTCTTCCATCCCTTCGGGGAACCTTGTGGTGCTACCCCCTTGCAGAAGCTCTGTGCTCATTGGACACTTCCCTGAGCCAATTTTACGCTTTTGATGAGCTATTCATCTGCCGGATTTGTGAATTAAACTGGCTCAAAGAGGGTCCAGTGCGCTCACACAAAGTAAGCAGCAGCAACTGATAGCCAGGAGCATGGGAGATGATGGGGTGGGGCAAGAGAGTGAGTGTCCTCCTCCAGTGGCAAGGAAATGCCAAATTGGTTCACTGCTTCCCATGGGGCTGCAGCCACAAATAGGATGCCTATCTGGGACAGTGAATGCTGGATGACACAAATCCCAGTAGTTAGTCGTAGAGGTTGAGATACTTCAGTCTTCTGTCTAATCCTAAAGTTATCATACAAGGAACACTTGCCATGAGGAGGTGAGACAACACTAGTATCAATACAATACAAGTGTGCCAGGTCCCTCAGCAGTTGCCTGCCTGGAGAAGAGTGGCAACCCTACATGTCAGCAGTGACCCTACATGCCATGAGGGAAGTTCTGTTCCCAACAGTCACATGTACCCCCCCTCCCTTTTCAGCCTTTTAACAAGCTGCCTTATTCCCTCTTTATCACATCCTTTCCTCCACCTCAAAAGCACTTGTTTTAGGCTGAGTTTTGCTTTTTGATTTGCATTAGCAATCCTTTTTCTGAGATGAGAGCCAACTCACTCAGAGAGTGATGCTAGGGAATGGCTAAGAAGGTCCCTATGTTGAACCAGGGACTTGATCTGGTAGAAGAGAAACAGTTTGGCTCTTAAAAAGTAATTGATTCCTATGGGATAGCATTTTGCAATTAAGTGTGAGCTCCCCATACATATCTATCCTCCTGCTAGGGTGACTCTAAGCTCCTGCCATCACCTTTCCTACAGAAACCTTGAGCCTGTGGGCCTTGCTTCTGTGGAGCAAGGTTAATGGAATGTGTTTAGTCAGTGTACTCTTCCTTGAAAGGAACCGAGTACAAATGTCTGTGGCCTTTAGCTTAAAGCTTATGATTCAGACATGCTGCAGACTGGTGGCTGCTGAACCGCCAGACTGGTTTTACAACTTAGTTTTGAAAGGTGCACTATCAGCCCAGTCCACCAGAAAGTGGAGAAAGGCAAAGATTTTCTGTAGGTCACTCATAGGGCACCATTAACTTTTTCTGGTAGTTTTTTTTTTTTCCTTAAAATATATTGATTCTTAAACCTTAAAAATAAATGATTTCATTGGACATACCTACCAGCTCTTTAGTGGATGTTTATATTCCACACTTTGCTTTCCCTTACTTTCAGACAGTTCTTAAGCCCCGTGCATGAACCTGAGAAGAGCTAGCAGCCTTAAAAGCTAAGGTCTGACAAGAGGTGAAAAGTTATTTAACACTGTGCCATACATATCAGCTTAATGGACCGCAAGCTTTCAGTATTTCACAGTGTTATTTTTCTCCTAAAATAATTTTTGAAGAGAAAAATTATATTCCCCTGAAAAGCTCGGGATTCACAAATGAGCTCAATTCCCACACATTTAAATAAAAGCAATGTGCTCTCTTTTAATGCTTCTCAGAGGAGGAGCTCTGGTGACGACTACCAGTTGCCAAAAAGGTGCTGTTCTAGTGGGGAGAGGATGTGGCAGGATCAAAGGACCACGGACAGAAGCTCTGCTGTCATCTATTTAGCTAAAGTATGTTGCAATAATTCCCCGTTGTACCCATTTGAATCACTTATTTTTTGTTTTCTCAAGACTTTCAATAGTTCAAATTAAGAAAGACCCCTGTAGTTATGCAACTTATTCAGTTCTGTTTTGAACTGTTTTCTCTCCAATTCCTGCTATGTGCCTCCTTCTTTGAGCTTTTATTTCTCCTCTCTGGAAGCACACTCTTTCCACAATATAGTGAGTCACCACTGCTGTAGGTACAGCTCTTGATATCCAAAACTATTCTCTTTTTTTACACCATATAAAAAATTGCAACTAAACTGTAGAAAAAAAACAGAGGGATGAAAAACCCAGTACGGTGCACAACATCAAAGTGCTTGGAGAACAAAGCTTAAATGACAATCCCTAATAATTCACCTGTGACTATTTTTCTGAATTCTTATACACCCTGGCATGAAATGACTGCATTTTATTGTGTTACATTTAACACTTCAACTCTGGCCTTTGGTATTAATGGGAATGTTCTTCAACTATAGTTGCTTTTTCTTCTTTTCTTTGATTCATTAGTTGTTTACTGCAGGCTATTAACAACTCAAGAACTAGCTTTAATCCACAGCCAGAGTCCTTAAATATAATACATCATCAACAGGTAATTATTCACTTTGAACTCTTTCCTCCTTTTTTCTTAGCCCGTGAGGTGATATCTGGGGCTTTAAAGTATGGTAACAGGGTACTTCAATCAAAGCCTCAAAACTAGTAATGCAAATGTCAAGGAGTTAATTTGCTTACTTTAAACACAAGGATGGACATCTTTTTTTCTTTTTTTAATTTGACTCCTGTTACAGCTTTAGAAAGCTTTTGATGTTTTTGCAACAGCAACAGCCTGACAATTTATACTTTAGAAATGGGTAACTGTGCTATAAATGCTCTGTACTATAAGTTCACTAGGATTCTTGCCCTCTTCACTGTGCTCAATAGGAATTCATTTGTGTTGTCCAATTAGCAGTCAGATCGGAAATCAAAAGTTGTACGTTAAAATTCAAGGCCTACACCTCTAAACATATATTTGCATAAGCACAAGTTTGTGGCATTGCGTTGACTCCAGAGGTCTTAAACTCAGGTTCTTTGGCTTCATCTCAGGAAGGTCCTTAAGACCCTGATTAAGTGTTGTTGTACTTAAGGCTTTCCTAAGTGCTATCTGATACTGGTATACACGTATATCTCCTGAACTAAGATCTTTGTATGCACACTTGTAGAAATCCTTGGGCCAATCTCAGATGCACTAAGAAACACACAGGTAGTGCACATATGACAGCTTGCCTTCACAAACCCACAGAAAGGCAGTCTGTGTTCCCTGCAGTACAATGTGCTTTCACCTGAAGCACTTCTCAGTCTTGGAAAGTCAAGTACATAACAGCACAGTGAACTCATGAGATAATTTTGTTGTTTGCAGTGCTCTTTTTTAATCTTTTCTGCAACATTTTATAATTTTGATCTCTAAACATGCTTGGAAATAATTTCTGAGGAGCATCTTTCCTATAAACAAAAGACAGTTGCTTTTATTGAGAGAGAAAGGGAGAGCGGAACCTCCTCTGGTCATGCATATATTCCTCCCTATAGCTGACTCTTGTGTGCTTTTGGGGTGCTCTGACATATGTCTTCGAGCAAATGTGGCACTGAGCATGTGGATTTTTAATTTTTATTTCTTAACTTCCTTGCACATTTACATTCCTTTCAGTACATGGGCAGTGCTAACCACACACACACCACTCTCAGGGGCAGACTGCAGCTCCCGCAGCTCCCAAGAGTTACTAGCAGAATGAGTGATGTGACTCAAGCTCTCAGCTTTTGGACCTCACCACTGAAATCATGACAGCATCCCCAGAAAACATGGAAAGCAAACAGTAACTCCCTGCATATGCAGACATAATAGCCAATTTTTTAGCCTCGTTTTTCAGCTTCCACTATGAACCAGGTAAGTGAATTATGGAAGAAATGTCGCACCTCGCTGTTTAGGCCAACAGACAGCACCACCGACTGGCTCACCATGAGAGGAATAAGCCAGCATGTGAATTCAGAGTGCTGCAGGAAGGAAAGTGTGAACACTCTCCATCTTCTCCTGCTAAGTAATCCGCAGAGCCACGAGAGAAAATGGTGATGAAAATTATCATTACACTGTAAAATTACAGTGATGAAAATTAAGCAGACAATGAACAACATCCCTGCTTGTGGGGAAGATCTAAAAGCTTCTCCAAACCAAAAAGTAACAACTAAAAACATTTTATCTTTGCAAGCATCATTTAAAAAAAGAAAAAAAAGCCGTACGCTGTATACACTACAAAGGCACTGCCTTCACCCCTCCATATCTCTCTGTGATGTCTTTAGATTGAAGAAACCTGTTGGCTTGAGTTCTAAAACACTAGATAAAAGCTTTGATTTGTTAATTAAATTTTTACTGCTATCTGCATTTGATATCTCAGGCAAATTGTATCCGCTTGCAACAACAAAAAAAAGTCACATCAAAGGAGAGCTCCAACTCCGTGACCTGTAATTACAGAATTTACTGCTTGGTGACACTGACTGTAAGATGCACCTGCCAGGCAGCCCCGACATACTATCTACACCTAAAACAAAGCCGCTTCACTGAACTGGGGTGAGCCAGCACATGCCAAACAAAAGGGCTATGTTTTGTAAGAAGTTGGCCTAACATATTGCATCTCCTAAGACTGACAAGAGCTCCTTAAAGCAAAGGGTTTTTTTGGAGTTATCATGTGAACTTGGGGATAAGGGTGAGCTCCCATGGAGAAAGGCAGGAGAAAAATGAAGAGAAAAGAGTATAGGAAGATAAAGGGAATTAAAAAGGAAAGGAAGGAAAAGGAAAGAAAATTAAAATCAATTGAGTGGTAAAAAGATAAAAGCTACTCTTGTAAAGAAAACAGAAAGCAATATTAGCAAGCACAGAAAAGGAGACAGAAGGGGAATTGGGGAGGGGGAAGAGAAAGAAAGACAGGCTATAAACCATACATATACATTTGTATATATCTGCTGGAATCAAATTTTTGCAGGCCCAGCATTCTCTCCTTCAAACACCCCCACAGGTAATGCAGAAATCCCCATTTTGTGTCAATGCATTCTTTGGCTCTCATTTGTTTTCCAGCACTGTTTTGAAACAAGAAGAAATGTATCATGGCAAAGATTCACAATGTAGGCTTTATTAAACTTAGGAGCCTGGTTGGGAGCCCCAGAAGTTGTTATTAGTGTTTATGTTTGGGAAACAACACAAAGAAAGAAAATTTAGTAGCAAACTGAATGGGCTTGCTGGGTTGGAATTTTCCCTGGAGTCATGAATGTACAGAAAATATCCATAAAAAAGAACAGGCAATAATTTTGTTGAAAAAATATTTTTTTTTTGTTAGGAAAACCAATACAGCAAATCCCCGCTAGAAGACTTTTGTGAATACTTCTTTGACAGTTCCAGGCTGGCAGTAAAAATAAAAATACAGTTTGGTTATCTCACATGGATAAGGGACCAAGGCCTTGAAAAAATAAATAATTAATTAAAAACTACAACAACAAAATTCATTGTACATTTCATTCATTTCCCCTTTCCTTTCCTTTCCTTTCCTTTCCTTTCCTTTCCTTTCCTTTCCTTTCCTTTCCTTTCCTTTCCGAGGGAAACTAAATTTGGTTTCTTTGGCTTGTTTTAGTGTAAGCATGGTTTGCCCAGGATTTTGCACCTTGCATCCCTTTGACCACAGTGAACACTGACTAAACAACATTGCTGAAAAGCAAGGGGTGACGTATATGGCGGGATAAAGGGTCTGTAGACATCAAAGCTTTTTTCTGTTTTCATTGGAACTTCAAAATGCTGTTGAAATATTTACTAAACCCAACTGACATGATGTCTCTGAAACCTGAAAAGCACAGGTGGCAGCAACCTGTGTTTTCAAACTAGAGTGCCACCAGGGCATTCCTGACAACAGCCATTCCCGAAAACAGGACTTCTCCCTTTTCTCCAATAGTCTGTCCTCTATTGTGCTATCTGAGCCAACTTCAGTGGCATTTCCACTAAAACAGCATGGCTTTCCTCAGCTGGCAACAGCTGGAGCAAAGACTTTGCAGGCAGGTCCCAGCTGAGTAGAGGACCTGCTCAGGTCCCACCACCAGCATCACTCTTTTCAGTGCTGCCTTGGAAGTTACAAACCTCCACTGGTACCATGGTTCCTCTGCGTTTTGTCACTGTGCCCAAGAAAATGAGGAATAATCTGAAAAAATAACAAGAGGCAAGTAAGGAAATGGGCACACAGGATGGTTGCGTGTCTTTTAATGTCAGAAAACAGGTGGGGGCAAAGCTGGGGCTAGAAATCTGTACTAATTCCTGATCCCCTGTTCATTGACTAGTGCATTTCTAGTGTTGCTATAGAGGTTTACCTTGGAAAGACTGGGGCAGAAGTTACAGGCAGATGTCCATTCTCCCAGCCCCATCCTTCACATGGCCTCCAGCTTCCCCCAGCCTGGAGAAAAGCTGGCACAGGGGCTGTTTCCCCCTCCCAAGAGCAGAGAGGGAAAGAGGCAAAAAACAACTTTCAAAAGCACTCTCGTTGGCTTTGCTCCCACCAGTCATGGTGGTCAGTCAGTCTGGTCTCCAACCTGTTCCTCTCCTTCCCTGTCCCTTCCTATCCCTCCAGCCCAGTTCTTCAGGTGATGAGGGAGATCTTGGCTTTGACTGGACTCTGGGAAAAAACTTACTGGTTTTGGAGGAAGGTGGGTTTGAGATTCAAAACCTCAGATGGTGCAAGAGCAAGGTTAATCTGAGACCAAAAGCAGAGGATGACTTTGGTTCACAGAACACATCTCTCATGTCCCTAATTGTTTAGGTTACACCAAATTCTCAGGCAGTAAGCAGCATGATATCCCGCTGTTGTGAATTATAGCTGCCAGCAGCCTCACACCATTGGTGAGGATGTCTTGAAGCCCGGAGTGTTGAAACTGCCTCAGTCTGGGAATTTCCCAAAAGTCAGAGGATTTGCACATGGGTGAGAACTGACCTGGTATTCATGCTGCCAATTTACCAGCAGACAGGTGTGAATTAGGAACGTGGTAAAGCTGTCAAGGTATTCTGTTTTCAGGCAATTCTGAAAGCATTCATGGAGCATTTTATAGAAATATATATCCACCTTAGATGGATTCAGCCTGATGTCTTGAACTTGGAGCAAAATTATCTTAACTGGTAAGCATTAGCGTCCTGGAAAAAGTGAGAGGACTGACAAAACTCCTGCAAAATATTGTTAAAGCACATCTGAAGTGTGTCATTTTGCAAGAGCAGTAAAGTAATTTTCATTTCCACAAAGAGCAAAGGAGCAGAAACACAAATATTGACTTTCCAAATATCAAGAGTAACATCAAAGGGCAGTCTGTAACAGTGAGCATTAAAAGGGAACTCCACTTGTTGAGTGAAGAAGTTTCTACCTAAACTGTGTGGAGGGTCCTAGACCACATTGAGCTGGACAGGTAAGAGCTGGTCTTTCATTTCTAGGCCAACCTCACAGGTGTCTGGGGCTCCTGCATGGAGGTAAAATGACAGGGACCATGTGTCTGTTCTCTTTGTAAACCATATCCAATCACAGAGTTACTTTTGCTCTGTCTGTAGGTTAAGACCATTACTTCCAAGTTGTCCAAAAAGGGTAGAGACCAAATTTATCTATCTGGCTTTCCATGCCAGGCAAGCCAGTCTATTTGCAACCAGAACAGGCCAACATGTGAACAACATTGATGGCCAGGCATCTCAGTGATGCTAAGATCATTGCTAACAGAGCAGAGGTAGGCAGAAAAAAAAAACAGAAATGAGAATCAAATACATTCAGAGAGAGAGAGAGAGAGAGAGAGAGACTCCACAACTACTAGCTGGGAATGGAAAAGAGCTTTGTAAAAAGATCTCTCCTTTGAATGCCCAAATAAGCAAGAGAAAAGTGACCTGAGACTACCTTCCAGGGTTGTCAATGGTCACACCACATTTAAAAAGTCATGTTTAAAAGAAATGAAAAGCAGCGAGAGCTACTGCACATTATTAAAGCTATTCAATGTCAGTTATGAAAATATATCCAGAGCCTATTTGCCTAAAACCAGAGCGCTGTGATCCCTGTTTACCAAGTAAAACAAACACCCCATATGGCAGAGGGAAATGACCCACGGATGCAAGTCTTTACAAGCCTCCTCATTACGGTAAGATCAGAGTGTGCCATGTGTATCTATCATTTTCTCAGGGCTCTTTCTTCTCCTCTTCCTGCTTTTTGTCAATGGTCCTGACTTCCTGTCTGCTTTTTATTTACAGTTGCTACAGAGAGGGACAAAAACACTCACCACTAGCTTGGAGTGGGACAGAAGCAGGGATTAAAGTGTGAATGAAAGTTTGGCTGGTTCTTTTCAATATGCAAATTCACATGAAAAGAGTACAAAGGATATATAATTATGTAGGTACATCAATTTTGTAGTTTGAAGGAAAAACCTTTACCATAGACCATAAGTCCAGCATATAGGTGCTATGTTCCCTTGGTTCTTTCTGCAAATAAGGTAAAAATGTTGATGCAGGGAATCAGCATGTTTGGGAATATTTTCCTCTCATCACAGACAACAGTATCGGTGGTGTTTTTTTCAGTTACGTCCATTCTGTCCCATCATTTTTAGGACACTTGTGTCAGTCCAGGTGAGGTTCCTATTTATTTATTTTTTCCATCCCATAAACCTTTTATCTGAAACCTTGCTCAAAATCACCTAGCAACTTCACAACTCTTCCTTCCCACTAATACATCGGCCACCACCTGGCTTCCTCCCAGGTGTTCAATTATGGCCCTGATGAGAGACCATATCATTTCCTGTCTCTGCTAGAGACTGGTGTACTGTTTTAACTTCTCTAACATGACCTTCCACCAGGTGAGACTCTCCTCATCATTCTTTTCTGACACCTGCGGAACTTCCCTGTACCTGTGAGATCTCATCAGCACTTTGACTATGCAGATGCTCACTGAGCATCACAACACATATCCCTGAAAAGAGCCTTCTCAGACCTGGGGCAGCTTCATGCCCCCAAGCCCTGAACTGACAGTGCTGTTCCTCCTTCAAAATCCTCTTGCTTGTGTGCCAGCTCAGGTTCTGCACGAACATTCATGGTGGCAGGCAGCAGCTCTCCTGGCTATGCTTCCTCCCCCACTCCAAATGCCCACCCACCTTCAGCCTCCAAAGCACACAGGTACTCCTTCTTCTCCACTTCAAATCTCCCCTGGTCATGACTGTAGACAGTTCAGCTACTCTGCAGCATATTGTGATAAATAAAGATAAATAAATCTGCTTGAGTATTTGGGAGAATAGATATGAATAAACAGCTGAGATTTTCTGACTGGACCCAGTTCTACTATTTTAGCTTTAAGAGAAAAACAAGAGTTGATATTAAAACAGTAATTTGGCATATGTGCTTCATTGCTTATCAGCTCATTTGCTCAATAACAAAGACAGGAAAGTGCTGCAGGGGTCATTTCACCAGGAGAAGGCTCAGAAAGCCTGGAAGTCTGTGATGAAAATCATTTAAATGGCACAATCAATGGTCAGATCAAGTGTCTGTGGTGGTAAATGGGAACATATTAAAATGGCATGGGAAGTTTAATCTGTGATTGATCTCCCAACAATTACCGTGCTTTCTAAACCTCCCCATATCATTTAACGAGGTGATTTCAATGTTCTAATAAAATGTGGCAGGGGAATGTTTCCAGATGTCCAGTGTGTAAGGAGGTAAATACTTCTTTGAAACCATAATCTGTGTATTAAATCAAAAGACATCATCTTCTGATTGAATTACTCCTCTGTCCCAATTACAGAGAAATAAGTCACTGAAGAGTCATGAGATTTTTAAAAATCCTTTCAAATCACATCAGTTTTATACAAAACAGAAATCCTTCTTCTCTGTTGATTTCTTGGCATAAACCCACCATTTCACAAGCATCTGCTTTTACAACATTTCTCTAAAATTGGTTACTTTTTCTCATTATAAATAAAAATCATTGCTACTTGTGCCCTGTGTGTTAGTACTCCATCAGTTAGTATCTGGTCCCTGCAGAAGTGAGACCAACTCACATAAGCCCAGCTCTCAAACTGTACTTTGAGAACAGAGGAAGAGGTCAAGATGAAAAGTTGAGGACCTCAGGAATCAAACTGCATCAGTCCGCTTGTCCAACACATCTACAGCAAGCACTAGGAGGTCATCAGCATCCACAGCCTGCTGTGCAGCACTTTGGCATGGAATTTGTTTTATTTTTTCATTCACAAAGGTGCCTTCTGCAGACACTGGTCTGATTTTCCTGCTTCAAAGAGCTCATACCAAAGTGTTCACCAGACCCATGCCCTCTGTTGCTCATGTATAGCATGTGTAGCAGCCAATGCACCATGCTAGAGGACACCTGTGAGCACCCCTGGCCTCTCCCAGACTCCCTCTTAAATAATTGCATGCTCTGAACCTTGGCTACAGTATTTGCCACCAGTTGGCCAGACCTGCCCCCACATACTGCTCCTTGGCCAAACACACAGGGACAGCTTCATGTTTTTTGAAGTATTTTGATGTCAAATACCTCAGAGGGGTTTTGGAGTGTGTACATACCCATCTTGTACAAAGCAACCTGATACCTTAAAAGTCAAGAGTGAAACTACCCCCCTCATTATCTCTACCTTCACTACCTGTGAGTTTGGATGGTGACATAACTGCTGCAGTGTGCAGGACCCATGTCTCTATCTTCTGTCCACTTGAGACTGGAAGGTTTCTCTTTGTCTGTATTCACCCATCAAAAACAAATAAAAACTCAACTAATCCTTGACAGCTGAGGTCACAGCCAGTCTTGATTTCAGTGAGAGCAAATACAACCCTCTTAGCAGAGAAAAATGGGAGAAAGAGCGGCACACTTAACCCCCTCTGCTCTGTAAATAGTCCTGTTAGCTTTCAGCTATCACAAAAGCATATCCCACATCACATATGGCAAATATTAACCAGATATTGACTGCAGCTCTATTCACATGACAGTCAGTAATGCATTCGGCCCTCTAGGTTAGCTGTTTGAATGTGAAGGTCTATATTGACCTTTGAAAGATTATTGAGGAGGAAGGAAATACTTAAAACAGTCAATATTTTACTATGTGCAGTTAGGTTAGTGCCACAGCTTAGAGCAGCAGCCCGATGGGGGTATTTTTTCCATATCTTTGAACGTTGTATCAGTTAAACAAACTGAAGTGAGCAATCAGGTTTATTTTAGAAAAAGTAAGAAATGATGCTAAAAGCAAACTTCAAGCATGAAGTGTCTGTCATATCCAGGGAGCTTGAAATTATGAAGTATTTTTATCTAGGATGCTCAGTTTTGTGTTGCCAAACAGTGTAAAGGCCAAGATGCAAATTCAATTTCGCTTTCTCTTCCCTGTCTACAACAGAGTGATATGACCCAGATGACAATACACAAAGAACAACTGCCTGGGTTTTGCCTGCCCACAGAGCTCATTTGCCTACCATTCTAATTATTAATTCCAGTAACGACTGAGCGCACAACAAATAGGGATGTTGTGAAATCTCATCTTCTGAAAATGAGGCCCCAGCCTTCTCTGTTGACGTGTCACAGGACTGCTGGCCCATTTGGCCTTCACAGTCAGCAGCCACTTATGCTACAGCCTGCACGTTTGCTGGCAGAAAGCACACAACTGGCTATTTCTTGTCCTTGCAGATGTGCAGAGTTTTGCATTCCCTGAAAAATCAGATATGTCATTTCAGCATAGAAATTTTCTGCCATATAGCAGTCTCACTGCTACAATCTATTGCTGCTGTGCAGTATGAGAACTATATCTGTTTCTCCATTAATTTACTTGAGCTGAATTAGTAATTCATTGTGAGTATTTGCCTCTATCCATGAGGGAAGAGGAGGAATGACTAAGGGCTAAGAAATCTATCAGTGCCTTTTGTTTCCCACTCAAGCCAAGGTAGAGAGCCACACTTTTCCTATAACACTGACTTCTCTTCTAGGGCCAGCCTTGGTGTCCCTGTGCATTCCTGGAGTGAGCAGAGAGAACCACTAAGGAGGGGGTACTGTCTTATTCCTGTCAGGAACTAAATTTATCTCTTAGTTTCATCAGTAAAAATTGCCAGAGGAAACTGTAAAAAAAAAAAGCCATATTTTCCATGGGTATAACCCCAGGTCGTGTGCAGCACCCACTCGCACCAGTGCACCATATGCTGCCCACTTTCCCTAATTCTAACCCTCCTTTTTAGGTCTGTCCTTTTGAATCTGTGAGGGATCTCTGAAGATGTCTACCATTTACAGTTTTATTCCAAAAGAACAGGACTTTTAAAGAGGCTGAAGTTATCTCTGTGTGGGTAATACCTTTGAAAAAAATGGCCATCCTGCTTGCTTTCTTCTTTCACTTGCTGTGCTAAACCCACACCTTTATCAGATCAAGTGGGTATCGTAGCACACATCATTCCTCTGTTTTTAGGTATGATACCTATTCATGAATTTGTCTAGGCACCAGCCTGCTCCATTACTTCTGCTGAGGTTCCTTTTGCTGTAATCCCCTGCTATAAGAACAAGCAGGTAGACGTATCGGAGCAGCAACCAGTAAGCGAGAGGACATGAAGAGAAAAAGAGATAAAATATATCAAATACAGATGGAATTAAAAGCAAATTAAAAAAAAAAAAAAAAAGTACAAATGGTTTTGCTTAAAGAAATGGTTTATCTTAATCTGTAGGTAAATAAAAGTCATAACATGAAATCAGTTAACTCTTAAGTACATGTGGAAGACATTTAATATTCAAGGAACAAAACAAGGAATACTGCTGTCATAAGTAAGGAAAACAAGAAAATGGAATCAATCAGTATGAAATTGTTCATAAGATTACAGAGCAGTGTATAGCTGATATGTTAGACAGTTTTCTCAACATTTTAGTCACGAAGGAGTACACATGTCAAGCTTGCCACTTCAGAAGGAGACAATGACTAAAAGGAATAGCCTTGCAGAAACCTTGATGTAAGAGGAAAAGTTTTATTAACATGAAACTGTCCAGAGTCCCTCTTTTTATCATAACAAGCACAATTAAAAGTCCTTCCACTAATGAATTAAATACTTCCTGCATTTACAAAACAACCTACCATAAGGGAAACGGCACACTGAATAGACATTCACTCTCAAAGAGTTGCTTTATTAAAAGCTCAGTGTGAAAAGCTCTAAAGAATTTCAACAAAGCAGTTCAGAAATCTTCAGGGATATCTTGTGCCATGCCTCAAACAAGACCCCAGGGCAAAAAAATTAGAAAACATTAAGATTGATGAGATAAGAGTGATCCTGCAATTACACAACACCTCAGGAGAGGTACACCTTTCATAGAGCACAGTTGCAAGATCTATCATTGGCATCAAAGAGAACTGCATATAATAGCAAGCACAGAGAACTCCAAACAAAGCTGAGAGCCATACAGGAAAAGTGGTAGTGTGATAAAGCAGAGGAAATCCAGCTGCATGCTGATAAGCATGAAAGGGTTTTGCAAGTCAACGTGAAGAGGCCCTAGTCTAGTGACTCTGTTCCAATAATGAGCAAATTGCTTGTTACCTTCAGCCTGAGTCAGACACCTTGAGGAAAAGGCCAGAAGACTCTTGTTTGCCACAGCCTGTGTTTGCACTGCCCACACACAGCCAAGTCACTAAATATTCACCTCAAAGCATCTAACTGGTTTCAGAGGGTTGTTGGAACTTTGATGTTATTATTTGTTTCAACAAGATGAAAGTCAAGTCCCAGCCTTCCACTGCGAAACTGCAAGGGCCTCTGGCATTACTGTGGATGGATAGTCATGACCTACAGCATGGAAAGCCAAATAAGCCCTTAACGGAGGGTTTAACGGAGTCACCATCTTCAGAGAAGTGGCATTTTATTATTCAGCTCAAACATTACAGGAGGAATTCATTGTGGATGCAAGGGGTGAAGAACTGACGATTGGTTTTACTAGCATGAAGGGATATACATGGTTGATTATTATTCATTCTTTTACTTAAGAGCTATTTTATCTCTGTCATGTGTTCAAATTGTGGTGATTCTCATGACTTCAAGCTAGCAGCAAAATGCATTAACATTTGATGGCTAGAAGATAAATCTTAAATTCAAAGTGGAAATAAATGGAGGAAAATATGTATTGGAATAAGATATTAATGGAAGTGGTAATTTGTCATACTTCTAAGTCTTTAAATTGTTATATAACATCTCTCTAAGAGAGGTGTTGTAATTTAACAAAAATTTGCTGGATTCAGTAATGGAATTACATGACAATGTTCCTTGGTCTGTAAAAGCTTTAAAGAAAACAATTCATTGGTTAGTAAAATTGTTTCCAAACTGAAATTTAAATGTTTCCAGTGAGTGAAACCTGCTGCCCACCCACATCCCATGAAAGTACTGAAAACTACACTGAAGTGAAGCTTTAACAGTGCAAAGGCACTCTGCTGGCCCTCTGCGGTAAAGAGAAATGTACCTTAAGTCAGACAGAGAACTTCAAGGTCAGGACTTCCAGCTACTATTCGCAAACATACATATATCTAGTGTATCTTTAATGTGTACAGAAGGAAGTCCTCTTTATTCTGTCACTCACTGGAAGCCCAAATGGGATATTCTTTTGAGCCGTCATAGCAAGGAAAATATCAACGTCATAAAAGAATACCTCTTCAGTCTATGAGAATGTTTTCCATATGCTGTAAGATTAAAAATACAGCATCGTGTAACAGAGTCATTTCAATACACACAGTCTGAGGAAAGCTTAGTCCTATAAAGATCTATATAATAAAAGGAAATTAAAGAGAGAGAGAAGTTTTCTGTACAGAGTTAACCACAATACTTTGCAATAAAAGCTTAAGTTCTTTTGGCAACTTCAAATTGTTCTGATCAGGGATGGGAAAAGGTGCTAATTTGTTATACAACTGTGTTCATACAACTGAGACCAAAAAGCATCTACTGATAAATCTAAACCAAAACAAATCAAAACAAAAAACAACAAACAAAAAACATGTAATATCATGGTATGATTCTATTATGGGAGGTAGAGCATTTTGGTTGAATGACAATCCATGTCTACTGGAAAAACTTCCAATTTGAAATTGGAAAAAAATTCCAATTTGAAATTGGAAAAATTACATTTTTCCTCTTTTTAGAAATGTAAAGACAGTAAGACAATTGCATGCTGATTTCATTTTGGGTTCCTCTACATCATTATTTTGGCTCGTTATTAAATTTTGAACTTCTTCTCATAAATGAACTACAAAACCTGGATTCCTTATTTTTTTCATTTTAACTTAAACTGAAGGCCCCAAAATTAGTTATTTATTTTTAATCTGTTGATTGATATCCTTTTGAAATAAATAAATAAATAAATAAATAAATAATAAAAAGAGAGAGAGAGAGAAAGATTGAAGTGCAATATGTTATTTTGGCAGAAGCATTATGAATACTGCTAACTTCTCCCTGATGGATATGTAAGGATCATAACATTTCCTTTTAACCACTACATCCTACACAAACGTTTTTCAGAATCACTGCTCTCCAGTATATATCTCCCATCATATAAAAACAGCCTAATTTTTTCACTGCTGGACCCACAAATCTTAGCTTAATTACATAAAAGCACTTTCAAAGCATTTGTCTCTGTGGTATAACAGATCTTCAGTAAGAATATTAAATAGCATTAATAAGAGAGCAAATTTCTGTAAGATCTTCTTACTCATTAAGAGTTTCTTTATCATTAAGAATTCCATATTTTCTATTGGTAGTTTCTTTATCATTAAGAATTCCATATTTTCTATTGGTTATATATTTCTTGTTTAAAATTCAGCATTTTCTATTTAGCTTCCTGTTCCATTAGCTTTGATTTGGAAGGGTTATGCCCTTCCAAACATTACAGGATAAAAGGAATAGGTAAGTATCCTCAAACACATTTTACAGGTCAAAAAAAAAAACAAGAAACTCAACTGCTTACTAGATGTTTTACATGTAAGAAGGTGGAGGTGATAGTTAAGATAGAAACAGGTCCCAGTCATAAAGAATGTAAATACAATGTAGAGGAACCAATTTCTATTTTTAGAATCCTGTTCGCCAGTACTGTGAAAAATATATTGCATACAAGACCAGAGGCTAAACTGAGCTTAGATTGCATTCAGATTCAAATATTACTCAAAACCATAGAATTTCAGATTTACATCACAGATGTGTTTGACTGATGTAAGTTCTCTACAGAAACCAAAATGACCCTGTGTTCAAGGAGGATAGGATATCCCTGGTCATGTTTCTTTTTCAGTAAGATGTCAGGTTCTGAAAAATAACATTATTTTAATTTTTAACTAAATAAAGAAACCAACTCTATTTAAACCAACTCTATTTAAAGTAAAAATAAATAAAGAAATAACATACGGAGTGAGGAGGGAGTACATTTGTGCAGAAAGAAGCCCATGCCCCTTGATTTATTTCTGTTATTATTGATACAATGGTTGCAAATTCGCTAATAGCTTGCAAAACAAGTATGATAAAATATTCTAACTCACCTAAAATATTATAGTATTAGAAGTATTATAAGGCATGAGGATATTGTGGGTCAAGAAGGCATTAGTAAAAAGGTGCAAAGAAGAACTAGAGGCAGCATTGTTAAGATGATGTTTGTTGCCTCTTCAATTTTCTCTCCCTCATGGCTGGTGCAACACAGCTTGGTTATGGAGTGAAAGAAATAATTTCTTATTTGGTTCCCCTCCTGTAGGCTTTATAGAAGTGGTAGGAAAGGAAATTTGAACAAACAGAGCTTCAAATGAAGAAAGGCAACAGTACAGGCAGCCCTGAAGTGGCCACACTATCTTAAAGTTCTCCAAGTTGCAGGCCCATGCACGATTAGTGTAAGTGGACAAATTAAAAGAGGATATGGTGCATGAACTTTTGAGGACAGTTGTTTGCACATTTTATGCATGCTGAGAATACATTTAAAACCAGTTTGTGCACAAGTTCTAGTGATCAACATGCCCCAAGAGCATGCAAGTGCATCTAAAATAGTTACCTCAGTAGTAGTGTTTCTATCAGACATATATGCCAGCTCCAAACAGCCTTGAACTTTGGCTGAATTTCAGCTCAGCTCTGAATACAGGTTTTATGACTGAAACCTTCTTCTAGCTCAGTTGCTAAATCCATATTCTCACAGGAAACTCTCAGGACTTTCATAGCTGTTTGGTAACCCTGTAATTGGAATCATTTCAGTGGTTGCTGAAGACACCAAAGGTATCAGAAATGTTACTGTCTAAAACCTCACAGGTAATGCCAGGCCACGCATACAAGTGAACATTGCTACACAACAGGATCATCTCAGAGCAGAGAGCAGAAATTTCATTTCCATCTTTAGGCCTGTGAGTTGAGAGCTTCAATACAAAGCATAAATACAGGCAAAGCAAGCAGCAAGTAACGCCAAGTGCTTCCCACCTTAAATGCTTTGTCCTGCCCCATCTTGCTAATCCCCTCAGTTCAGCCCAAAAACCAGATGCTGGAGTCCCACTGTAAAATCAGGGTAATGAAATGATTCTGATTTAAAATAACTCTCTCTCTCTCCCTTTCATATATATATATATATGATACAATGGTTGTATCATATATATATATATATATATGTTTATATATATATATTTTTATATATATATATATATATAAAGGGGGAGGAAATGACTTTTAGTACAAATTCTGCAAGTGATACATTGACTAGGCAACCTCTCGTAGCAGTGCAACTGAAGGGGCAGCAAACTATGGTAGAAAGAGACAGGAACAAGTTGTCAGAACTTTCTCTACCAGCACTGTCAGCAAAGCCCACACAGTCCTAAATCCAAACCCTAAATCTTCTAGGGTGTGATCCGGCGAACACTTAGGAGAGCTGTTTGATGCTGAAGTGCCTGAATGAAAGGGATCTGAATCTCTTTTTCTTTTAGTCGTGACTTGGACTAACAAAAACATTTTATACAGAAGCATGATTGCTATGTTGATGATGTTTCTTCAGCTATTTACAGAAGTAGTGCCAAGATACCACAAGAAAGGCCAAGCATAAAGTATTTCCAGCACATCAAAAAGCAGGAAGTATGGGAAATCTTCCCACTGGAAAAGCCCGATCTCATGAGATTTCCAGCTATGCTGCTTAACTCTTGCTGTCCCAGCAGCTCAGGGAGTGAACTACAGCAATTTACCTCAATTCTGAAGTCTCAGTAATCCATGGCAAGCTAATGGAGAAGTAGTAGAAATTGCAGATCTGTGAGAGTTTGAGTTGTTCACTAGTTGAGCCTGAGGAAGGCTGAAGTTCAGTTCAACTCATGACTTGGCCTGCTCTCTCCTAAACTGGGGCTTGCTGTAATAAAGTCTTTAGTGCACAACAAGAATATGTGTTTTGCTGTGCTCTGCTGGATTTTGTGCCGGGGGAAAGAGGCAGTGCAAGCCTGGATGACAAGCAAAAAAAACTATATATGTAGTGCCTGGGTTTTGTCCAGGAAGCAGCTGCAGCTGGAAACGACTTTCATGTCTGCTCCTGAAGCTTCTGAGAAAACTGTCAGTGCTGCAGTGTCATCTGCACAGGGAACAGCAACCAACACGGCAATCAGGGACAAACCCTGCAGCAGGGTGCAAGAAGAGACCCTTGTCCCATGTCCCATTTGTAAATCTTGCTTTTAAACAGGATGTAATAATCTATGGTTAGCCTATGGAAACAGTAAATGGACTGCCATGAAGAATAATGCCTCTTAGCATCTTAGGCAACTGGCTGGTATCTTAGCTACAAGCTGCTGACAGCTCTGGAGCCTCTTGGTCCCCATTGTGATTGTTTTTCCCCTGACCTCCAACTACCTTGCACCTATCAGGGGAATACAGCAGCAACCTCCTGCTCCCCACTCTGCCTTGTAGAAAACAGACACTACTTCAACAAAGCCAAGAAATCTCCAAACCTCACAAATTCCTTCCAGAATCAGGGATGGCAGTATCAAGGGACAACAGCCTTTTTCATGCAAAATACTGTGTATCAAAACAAAACCATTTCAAAGGAAACAGGTTCCCAAGCGAAGAAGTAATTTTTCTAGTTCACCAGCTGAGTGATTATTTTCTGCATAGGCTCCCTAAAGGCTCTTCCACACTATAATCTTCAGCTACAGAATGACTGAAACCCATGTGTGATTTCTCTCCTTGCTCTGTGAAGAGCCTTCTTTGAAACTTATTATTATTTCAGATCTCTAAGTTCCCAGCCTGGCAAAACAAAGAGGGTTATTTACACTGTCTTGCATAGGCAGCTAAGTCAATTGTCATAGGAAATGATGCCATCATTCGTCTCCTGGTGAGGCTCCTACACAGCAGGTGTTTAAATTTGGCAGGTCTCTGTAGGGCTAGCTTAAGAAAAGAATGATTTCCACTGCTGTCACATTCCTCTTCCTCACTACGGTGGGCTAAGCAACAGCATGGCTGGAGAAGCAAGGCCACAATTCTTAGAGCTTGTGGGCCTCTCAAAAGTTGGTAACTGTGTCAGAAAATAAAAACTTGAAATCTTAGACCTTGAATACATGGGTGCAATTCAGGAAAGAGTCCCTAGTGTAAGGTACTGAGTAATGATAAACATATGATTGGAATGAGATCAAATTCTCTTTTCTGAGTAAGATGGGCTAATGTACACAAAGGGAGTAAAACCCCTATGATTGTGAATATCTCCCTCATTTCTCAGCTAGGTGTAAGGAGGGTGCCTGCTATCCACATGATAAACATATTGGCCTGTTTTCATTTCTCCAACTTGTTTCTACTTCCTTTGCTTTCTACTACAGTTGGGTTGTCCTTCATGCAGTTACCAATCTGAAGCACTCAGATAAATAATATTAGGCTTGTATCTTTTTTTCCTTAGTACCTGAAAACCTCTTATTTTTTGTTATCCATAACTCTGCTCACCAATTCCAGGCATCCCATGAGGTCTGAGATTTTTCTAAGTACTTATCTCACATCAGTTGATTGCCTTTGACTAAAGCAAAGTGAGAGAGATGGACTTGCATCATCACAGAAAGCAACAATATTGTATCAATGAAGAAGAAAAGCATAAACAGAGTTTTAGCTGACATTTCAGAGTCTATTCAGGTTATTGCTTCTGCTGTCAAAATGATCCCTGGATAATCTAAGTCCTGACCCCAAGACATTGGTTGCTTGGACATGATAAAGTGACTTTACTGCCTAGGTTTGACCATATCCAGATCACATCATTTCACAGGACCCATTTAAGGGCAACCAGAAAACAAGTTAAACAGAATTCAAGATGAGGGGATGGACAGCAAAGAAGCAGACTACAGGAATGCAGGGAATAAAAATCTATTAATGTGAGAATTAAAGTTGTGTTTTTGCAGTGAAAAATTCCACTAACCTTGCATATCCAAAGGTACAGGCATAACAGTAGCATAACAGTGGGGAGTATGTTAAGCAGATAAGGGGACAGTGGAAGGTCCCACTGTCCCAAAATAAGACGGATAGCTGAGAAAAACAAGATGAACAGTGTGAAATCAGTAAAAACAAAAAAGTCACGAGAGAAGAAGGGGAAAAAAAAAAAAAAAAGTGAAAGGGAGAAATTAATGGTTGGTCAAATAAAGTTGTACATATATGGTATAATAATATGCGTCAAGTAGTTTGTGGACCTGTAGTATTCAGTCAATGTGGAAACAGGGAAGGAATTAAGCATCAGGTAATAGGGAATATAAGGTTATGATCTACTTCGGCTGTGTGCTCCTGCTTGCAGGACACCTGCCATTGCACTCACAGATAAAAATGTTCCTTCACTGAGATCCTCACCAGAGCCTGTGTTATTGGCTGCAGATTGCTTCTCACATTAACCTGGACCAGCAACAACTAGTCCAGTGCATTTTGCTGTGTCTCTAGACTGTGTCTTACTTCTCTTTCCCTGCAAGAGGCAGGCTGGTATAATTGTCAAAATGCATTTGCTTACCCCAGAGCAAAGGCAGGCCTAATCCTCTTTCAGCTTGACTCAGCCTCGCTGCAGACTCAGCCACTGGAAGCCAGCTCACTGAATGGCTGTAATGTGACCAAGTATCTCAGCCCTGAGGCTGAACGGCATTAAAATAAACTGAAGCAAGCCATTCCTAAATCAAACTAGGTGTCCATGCCACATTAAGACTTCTTTGAAGTTAAAAGTGTCAGAAAAGACCCATATTTTCAGCAAAGGAAAAAGCTTATAAGGATATTATAGATTCCTGTCATGTTGTGAGCAAGTCACTTTGTTTGGTTTTATTATACTGATGCTGATAGGCATGTACAAAGGTTTGAGTAATAGCATTTTGATTTTGATAAGTGCCTTAAATTTTGCCTTGCTGAGTGTCATTTTAATTAATATGGAGACTCGCTTAGTAAAAGTACATGCATGGCAAAACAGATTAAACCAAGAAAAAGCCACCTCACTGCCTTGTGAGCAATGTCACTTCTACCACAGATGATCTGGCTACAGATACTCTGGCCAAAGAGAACATATGTAAACCTTTACATGGAGCAGCCTACTCTCAGTTGTGTTACCCCCCATTAACGCCTTTCTGTGTCAAAGCTAATAGAGATCACTTTTCTGGCAGAAGGACAGACTGCTTTTTCAAATCACACATGGAGAAGTAAGAGCACAGTCACTAGAAAATACCTCTAGAGCAGTACACTGAAAATTACACGATCTTAGTGTTCAGAGATACATAGCTGGACACAACCATTAAGCAGAAGTTTTCAAGCCATTCAAGTCAAATTTTTGCTGAGAAACTGATCACAAACCACAAGCCTTTATTAGGTCTTGTAGAAAACTGATGTACATTTCCAAAAATAGAAGGTGATCAGAAATTCTAGCAAGAAAGCATTGGTGGTGACAATAAATAAAACAGCACTAAAATGTCTTCGAACTGAGAGACAGAAGGCTAAATAAGTCTCAGAGCAGTTGGAGATGGAATGACAGATACTAATTATGTGTGGAAAAAATAGAAATCTTAAGAAATCATGAAATCACAGGACTGTGAATTTTTATTTGATTCCTGTAAGAATCAGCAAGACCTTTTTTGAGCCTCTGAAGCAGGGCAAAGAATGAGACAGGCTTGCTAATACCTGTAATTAAATGAAGACTGTCACACTTGAACAACAAAATCATTCTTTTAAAGGTGAGCTCAGTAGCAGCAGAACCACCTGAATAATGACAAAACCTTGTGACAAAAGTCCCTTAAAACTTTATATTATATAAATAATATATAATATACATATGAAATAGACTCTATATGTGCACGTGTGTTTGGGTATGTTCACACGTGTGTGTTATAATGGCAAGGAAATTTACCAGGGTTCCCGAGCATATGCAAAAAAATAATGGAAATGGTGAAATTGTCTCCTGTGAAACAAACAGTTATGCTCAGTGAAAACGGCAAGGGTTATCAATTTCAATACTCCTTTTGCCCATCCATACCAGAGGACTATTTAATGTATATGGTTGACGTTTAAAGACACTTTGAATCTGAAGAGTCTTTCTTGATGTTTCAGTTCTACATGCTGCTCATTTATAATAAAGTAATGGCGGATAAATGAGTGCTGCAAAAAATGCAAGCTATTGAAATCCTTATTACTAAAGACTAGTTTGCCTCAATCAATCACAAAATAAGCTAGCAGCACATTTTCTTTTCCTATCTCCACCTTTCTAGTTTAATAAAAATACTACTGTCCTGTTGTAGCCCTTTCCTGCTCAAAGAGCACTTCTCATTATTTAAACATTGATAGGACAGATTCTTCACAGAATCACAGAATCACAGAATTTCTAGGTTGGAAGAGACCTCAAGGTCATCGAGTCCAACCTCCAACCTAACACTAACAGCCCTCCACTAAACCATATCCCTAAGCTCTACATCTAAGCGTCTTTTGAAGACTTCCAGGGATGGTGACTCCACCACTTCCCTGGGCAGCCTGTTCCAGTGCCTCACAACCCTTTCAGTGAAGAAGTTCTTCCTAACATCTAACCTAAAACTCCCCTGGCTCAACTTAAGCCCATTCCCCCTCGTCCTGTCACCAGGCACGTGGGAGAACAGGCCAACCCCCACCTCGCTACAGCCTCCCTTGAGGTACCTAAAAAGAGCGATAAGGTCACCCCTGAGCCTCCTCTTCTCCAGGCTGAACAAGCCCAGCTCCCTCAGCCGCTCCTCGTAAGACTTGTTCTCCAGGCCCCTCACCAGCTTCGTCGCCCTTCTCTGCACCCGCTCAAGCACCTCGATGTCCTTCTTGTAGCGAGGGGCCCAAAACTGAACACAGTACTCGAGATGCGGCCTCACCAGAGCTGAGTACAGGGGGAACTGTACTTCTTCTTACTTCCAATTAAGCTGTCAGAATAATTAAGATACTACAGATTTTCCACATCTAATAATACCATGCAATACACAGAAATGTTCTCCCCAGCAAAAGAAAAGGGGCCAAATGTGCTTCAAATATGCAGTTGGAATGTCAGCAGCTTTCATGAAGGCATCAGAGAGAGCAAAGATGCGATTCATACTGCCAATACATTATTTCACAACCAGTGAAACATGGGAGGTGATTCAGCAGACAAAAAGAGGTTCAAAAGAAGTACCTGAAATGAATCAGACCTCTGGGTGCCAGGCTCACAGGCCAGAAAATGGGGCCAGCTCCTTGTTTACATGAACAAGATGGCCACTGATGGCCACTGATGAGGGAGCAAAGCAGTTGTCTGTGCTTTTTAGAAAAGCCAGGGCTACTCAGACTTGGCTGGCATGTGAGGTTCAACCGCTCTCTCCCTTCAACTCAGAAATAATAATAGTCTGTTTCCCCCCTTTTTTTTTTTTTTCTTTCTATCCTTTCAAGCATACTGCTATTTTTACGCTTCACTTGCTGGCACATGGATCAACCACTGTAGGACCTGATTTACAACCTGTACTCCAGACATTGCTCCTAGCAAGGCAGGAAAAAGGGACAAGTATATTTGAACACCCATTGTGCAGTGTCTTGATCTGGCTCCAGGGGATGTTTGGAAATGTAAGGCCGAGGAAAGAGGCTGGTTCCTCTATCATTTATACCAATTAGCTTCTGAGCACAGAATCGGTTTGACTGTTTCCATAGTACGAACCTGAGTCTTTCATAGCTTGTCAGTGAGTCCTTCTTTAAAGGACCGTTTTGTTTTCCCAACGCTTGTAGCACAATCCTGCAACTCATCATGGATGGCTTTTCTAAATTAAAAGAGAAAAGGATTGTTTTATTGGAGAAAACTAAACAAATCTGACACCTCACACCATGTATTGACCCCATCTGAGAAGCCTTTAGTTTAAAGCCAACGCACAGCCTTCACCTCATGTGGCACATGGGGCACTAATATAATCTTAGAGCAGAGCACAGTACTTTTTTGATCCCTGGGAACTGGTTTTAGCTGTATGCACATAAAATCCATTGCACACAGAGCCCATTCAAGTGAAGATACAGAATCCAGACACCCCTTTCACACCTACCTATAACTCCTTAGTGGGGGAGACCAGAGAGAAAGGCAGGGGTGTCCCAAAAGCACTTTAAGTTGGGGAGGATCCCACTGATGGCAGGCGCAGGTCCCTTCCTGGCTGAGGGTGGTGGTCTCTGGCTGGGGGCAGCATGCCTGGCACAGGAGGAAAGCAAGGCTCAAAAGGATTTCACTGAGAGCTACTACATCCTGGTGGGGATGGCCCCCACAAGCTCAAAGTTCAGGGCCACCTTTGGCAATGATAGGAACACAGACTCCACCTCCACACTGAAAGGTACTCAGTGAGATAATCAGGAAAACTGCCATGTGCGCCCCAGTCCAAAGCTCATTTAAATATATTGGAGATTTTAGGTTCTTTTCAGTGCATTTTGGCCTGGATTAATAACAATGCTGGACAACACAGCTCACTGACAACACACAGATGAAGTACTGTACATCATCCGTATCTACTTCAGAAATCAGTACAACTGTCAGACATCATACGGGTATAACAATCCCAGGTAGACAAAAGGAGAAGGCACTTTACTTTCCAAAACACCTTGTTATTGTCAGGAGTTTGATATAAGAAATGGAGATAAAAACTGTAACCCTAAATAATCTTTAGCAATTCTAATTAGTGAAACCAAACCAACCCTTTCTTAAGTTATCCTCTTCTCCATTATTTCTGGTTCACCAGGTAACAAACAGCAACAGCACAGCAACAGTCAAAGCTAAATACAAGCAGACAAACACTGCTTTGCCCCTTCTTCTATAGGACCTCTAACTGACAAACAGTGATGAGAAAGTCTATGTGACCATATCTGCAAGGGGCCTTCAGGCACCTGGTTCCAACTCAGTCTCAGTGGGAGTTCAGTAGTGCTTTTGTGTATCTGGCCTAGTTGGAAAATCACCACATTAGAGTTAGGAAACCACCTTTTCATGTATTAGCTAGGGGTCAAGCCACAGATGTCCCACTGCATCCTTCCCTCCAAACCCTCTGTTAGAAACAGTTCAAGGAAAATGGTCTTACAAGACATTCTTCTTGGTTTCCTGACAGAGGCAGACAGAGTATGGAAGATAATGCACCAAGAGGTACATGCTTGACTCAGTCATTGACTCCATCCGTGCCCAGAAGAGTAAAGGTTTGGGTCTTTAGGTCCAGAGGCTGGTTATGGTCCTGCAATCTCTATATATCCAATCTAAGATGATAAAGCTGCTGCTAGGGAAAACAAAAACAAACAAACAAACAAAAAAACCTCCAAGATGCAGGAGTTATGCCTCTCAGCCTGGAGAAGAGGAGGCTCAGGGGCGACCTTATTGCTCTTTACAGATACCTTAGAGGAGGCTGTAGTGAGGTGGGGGTTGGCCTGTTCTCCCAAGTGCCTGGTGACAGGACGAGGGGGAATGGGCTAAAGTTGTGCCAGGGGAGTTTTAGGTTAGATGTTAGGAAGAACTTCTTTACCGAAAGGGTTGTTAGACACTGGAACAGGCTGCCCAGGGAAGTGGTGGAGTCACCATCCCTGGAAGTCTTTAAAAGACGTCTAGATGTAGAGCTTAGGGATATGGTTTAGTGGGGACTGTTAGCGTTAGGTCAGAGGTTGGACTCGATGATCTTGAGGTCTCTTCCAACCTAGAAATTCTGTGAAATCTGTGTAATCTATGTTATTTCCTTCTGTGAGTTGGTTGGCTTCAGCAGGATTTTCTTTAGGTCTACTCATTGCAGGGACAGCAAATGAAAACAAAAGATGCTTTTAGTCACTGAGGAGCACAAATCAGATGCCTTCCTATAGAAGAAATAGGTATTCCAGAGGAGGCATAGCAAATGTAAAATTGCACTTCATCCCATACCCACAAAAAAACTGGTTAGATGAAGTAAACACCTTTCTGAGCACTGTATTATATTACAGAGATGTAAAAGACTTCTTGGCGTACTGGGTGTGCAATGATTTGACCACATTTACTGTTGTGATTAGACTACTTCCAGCAATAAATATGCCCTCACATACTGCTACATTGTGCTACTGTGGTCTGTGCACATTCATGCCAAAATGCTAAGGCTACTGCTGGGAAAAAATTTGCTTCTTTTGTTCTTGTCTTGAACTCCTTGGAAAATAACGTGGCTGCAAGCTGTTCTCAGCACTGACTTGTATATAGCAAGTGTTCTTCAGCCCTGAGTCTCTGCAAGTCTTAAAAACACATTTAGAAAGAAATCTTGGGAGACACCAATATTTCTAGAACCAAAAAAGCGGCATTAAACATATCAGCAAAAGATTGAGGTGTTCTCCTGAGATGCAGGTTTAATCTAATGAGCTCAGATCTGGAGGTGGATTGTTTCAGATTTGAGGGGATTGAGAGATAATTCAGTTTTTGATCTAGCAACCATGGAAGGAAAGACCAAAACTCAAAAAGCAAAATCTTGGTGGAAGAAAAGGTACCAGTTTCTCCCAGACATCTGGGGAACACAAAGCCATTTTCAGTTCATGTTTCTAGATCCACAATGAGAATCAGGAGGAAAAACTTTACATTTCTGGAAACTAAGTCCAAGTTTGTGCCCATACATGTTTCTGTCTACCCTTACCCATTCTGTATTCTTTCTGTAACACAACTGCTCTTCAGTCTGTCAAAGTCACTTGAGTCCAGGCTGTGGGGCCCAGCCATGAGTGTCACCAGCCTGCCTTTGCCACACTTCCCCACACTGGCTGCTGCCACAAATTGAGTTGAGCTCAGAGAAAGGGAGAAATTCAGCTCTCAGAGGAATAAACCCAGCTGAGAGCAGCCAGCTGAGAGCAGTCCCAGCAAGGACTGAGGCACTTCGCTGTCTAAGTAGGGAAATCCTCTCCCCACCATGGAGACTGTGAGGCCACTGTGAGACCACAGAAACTCTCTGGCAATAGCTTCAGAAGGGGGAACATTTTCACTGAAGTATGACTCTGGCCACAATTATTTTACTCTTGAGTAAGGTTATTTTTTTATTATTATTTTTGTTTTAGTAGGCTCCATTTCATTAGGAGCGGGAAGTCTCTGTGTATACAAACACTCTTATAGTAGAAAAATCAATAAACAGCCTTCTCTATTATAATAATAAAAACGATGAAAAAGGACTATTGAAATCTTACACTGTCAGAACAAGAATAAATAGTGCCCTAGTGCCCTGTTTCTAATTAGACCTTGACAACATGCTTTGTTGCATGATGAGGCCATTGTCTTCCACTCAGAGGTAGGAGTGCTATGGTTCTAAGTTGTCTGTAGGCTAATACACCAGCAATGGGACTGAAATGGAGGTGTATGTATGTCCAGCACCACTGCCCTGAGGGCAACATCTTTCTTCATAACATGATTGACCAGAAACAGCCCTGCAAATTTCACAGTTATTGAGTACAAAACAAAATATGTTTTTTGTTTGGTTGGCTTTTTCTATTTTTTTCTTTCTGCTCAAGATCTTTGGTGATTGCCAGGAAGTTATGGGTCTCTGGTCAATAAAGATTTTGGTCATCAAAGTGGCAATTAGAGCCGGTCATGAGACTTCTGACAACACGTCATTTCACTGGAAAGCACTGATTTGTCAGAGCCAGAAAGTTTCATGTTAAAACATATCTGTTTCAATGAACCGACATCAAACCACAGGTAGTTTTCCACTGGAGAACTGCCTGACTAGCCTGGTGGGCTTCTTGGGACACAGAGATTAAAGGCTCGCTGCCACCGAGCCAGGAGCCTGGTACAGCTGGGAGACCTGGCTGAATTCAGCTGCCCCAAAGTGTAAGCTCCCAGCCCCAGTCCTGGCTTGATGTCTCACTCTGTAACAAGCAGCAGCAAGGCTGGAAAGAAGCACGTCCTGGGGAGCACATTTTATTTTGGAAATACTATGCGTCATTGTTTCCTATTCCTATTTTTTTTCCCTATAAACTTCTCTTTTGTGGGTAATTTCAAAATAACTGGTTTCATTCCAAATCAGAACAAAACCAAATGTCAGAATTTCCCACGAACCAGGAATTTGATAATTTGGCCAGTCTTTCTGGTAATAATCCATATTTTTTTTTCAATTAAATTGGATGTGCTGCTTGATGTCAATGAGCAGTTTGAATTTCTATATAGCTTCGAATGGTTCTCAAAGCACTTTCTGAACAGAAATAAACTGTCATTCAGCTTGCCTTCAGCTGCTAGTTGGTAAAGGCACAAGCACTACCTGGAATGGGGGGAAGTCTTCTCCCAACGGAGTGTCCCCAGTGCTTGGTGAGGCTACCACAGCATGACACACCGAGTCCTCAGAGAAGGGCGTCAGCCTTGTTCTCAAAACACATTGAGGGACTGGATGAGATGCCATGTACCACACTCCCTGTCTTAATCTTATTAAGCAATATTATAAAATAGCAAACTCTGAATAAGATGGACCAGTGCAGAGAATAGATTCATCTGCTTGGAAATATGGCTATTTGCATTAATCATCATTCCCTTACGTCTTTATTGCTGGCTTCATGAAATGAGGGAGAATTGTCTTGGAAAGCAGGGAAAATACAAGTCACGAACAGTTTAACCTATGACCTGTGAGGAACCAAGACAGCAGTAGCTATGTCCCTATGGACACTTACATGTATATCAACAAAGCATTTTTCAGAAGCCAGCCTGAGCAAGGCTAAAGTCTCCAATGTTTTTTTACATCTACACGACACAGACCAGGATGCAACAATGGGTATCCGAGCATGGCCCAGGGCTTCCAGAGGAATGGCCAGACTCCACATCTGAAATCAGTTCTTAAGAGAGTTTTGCCACCACCACCACGACCAACACCAAGGAGTCATTCCTGCCCTGCCCAGTCTGTCCAAGTGGCTTCAACAGGGATGCTACATTGGAAATGCACATGCAAATATTGGAGATTTCTCTGCAAAAGAGAGGGGCCAGTCCTGGCTGAACATAATGATTCCCAAAATGCTCCATCATGGCCAACACAGGGTAGGTCAGTAGCTGAAGCAAAACAGTTTCATGTTGATGCCTGAAGCTGCAATATGGTTACTGTTTACTCGCACAGGTTTAAGTAGTATTCCTGTATTTAAGCACTTCCCAGGTCTAGGTCACCTTGTAATTATACCATTTTAAGAGGCAAGGGAAAGAACAAGAGACAAGTTCAGAAGAAAGCATTTGTCAGTAGCTGTTCAACAACTGAACATCCCTTTAATGAATGTAGGGCTCAGTCAAAGGGAAAATATTCAGATGCAAAAAAAAAAATTATCCAGATTTTGCTTTCAACCACTTCACTCCAGTGACTAATGTGGGCTACACAGGATTTCTGCTTCAGAGGCAACTGAATCCAGCTGAGATGATATGTAAACTTGCTTTAGTAGAGAGCCTGCAAGTACCAGAAATTACTGGTTTGTGTCCAAATCCCACTGTCATCAAAGTAGAAACATGGTGAAAGCATTACAACCTCTGTGTGACTACACTATAGCAATCACTAAGGTTTTCTGTGTTTTCTTCAAAATAGTTCTGGCCTTACCATGGATACTCCAACACAAGGACACCTGTTATGCTGCTCTATTTTGTTCCCAGAGAAGCTGCTGTGAAGCAGCAAGATCACCCCACAGAGCACTGTGCCCCTGGGGCTGGCTACCAAGACTCACTTTCTAGAACCAGGACAGTATGGGAGAAAGTATCTGAAGTCATGGGTTTTTTGGAGGCAGTATGCAAGAGAGGATACCTGCTGTTCCCTCTCTGCCTTTGGGAGAAAGGGACATGCACAGGGACATACTCCTCAATATGTGCTCCCTGGGTGTCAATAAAAAAAACACACGGCTGTGCAGCTCTGCCTTTCCTGAAATGAAAGAAAGGTGTTCTTCGCCTGTGACAAACCTCAGCAAATTTGCCATGCCATGACCTGGAAAACAAGACTGTACCCTGTCATCCTTCCCATGAAGCTCTAAAGTCTAGGTTGAAACCCAGATCATGGCAGACAACATTGAGGGAAGATTGTTTTGGTGCATCGCTTTCTCTCCTGTCTCACCATGTTAGGATCACAGCTTTCTGAGCTCTATTTAAGGATGGGGAATTTATAACACATTCATTACCACCTTTCAGTGTGCAAACTGATCTTCTACTAGCTGAAAAATGCACTGGAAAAAAAAAAAAAAAAAAAAAAAAAGGAGAAAAAAAATCAGAAGAAAAGCAGCTCCCAGATAAATTACGTATGTAGGAAAACTTGAACTACCAATTTCCTGGAAATCTCAAAACCATCTTCAGACCCTTGCCAGCAAGTCCCAGGCACGCAGCACAAGAGCAAATGCTTTTGAGGTGCTTGGTAACGGCCTGGCAGTGAATTCATCTCGGGGTGGCCATCTGCGTTGATGTCCACAAGGCTTGTTTTCCACTCTCTTCTATTAATAAGGTTAATAAGTAAAACCATGTGCTCTACTTATGCATGACATGCTAGGCACATTGAATGTATGGCAGAATCTAAAGGTCCATTTTTTAGAAGAGGCTAAAAGAGCAAAAGGTGTTTGGGAAGGTAATTTTCCTGAGGCAATTAAAAAAACTAACAGGCCAACAGATCAATGGGAGTTGCTCCACCTTGCTGCTCATCTCTTCAAGCTGGTAACGTGAACCTCTGACAACAAGATGTCAGACATTCACCTTTATCATCGGTGTAGGTAATTAGCATCAGATGATGGCATTGGTTTCATCAAATAAATAACCATTGATCATGTAACATGTTAGTTGAGAAGGCTACAAAAAGGAAAGATCAAAATGATGATGGAAAAACACAGGGAAAGAACAAGGAGAAAGGAGAAACACAAATATCAACTCTCCTTTCGAGGGATATAGTTTTCCACTTGACATTCTGATACAGTGAATGAGGTACAATACGCTTCAGTAAGTAAACAGCCTCTACAATCCAGCCTTGTTTTTGTATAAATTTTCATTCACATCTTGAGCTTCTGATACAAAAAGGGGTATAAATAAGTCTTAAATATAAATCAGCATACTAAGCCACAACTAAAGCTATAATTTGGTCCTCTCCACAGAATAATTTGGATCAGTTTCTATACAGACTTTCTTCCAGCAAGAGAGTTTCTATAACGTGCATGTGACTTTCTGATGCTGTGCCAGAATAATCCCCACAGCAAATCATCTGTAATTTCACATACATTCCCAGAAATATATTCTGTATCCCATATCTTCAACAGTTGCTGTTGTTGATGGCAGTGATCCTTCGTTCCCCTGAGATGTGGTTCATGCTCTTTCATTATGCACAGGTTCTTCTTTTCAACGGTTTGAGGATTTTGCATTTTGAAAGATTTCATCAGATCATTGTGAGTGCCAGCAGTGGTATGTAATGTTTCTTACAACTGTAGCTGGGGATGGTTATTTCACAGGTCATTTGGCAAAAGCCACACAATTTTATAGACTTAAAAAAAAAAAAAAAAAAATACAGGAAAGAAAAGGTGGAGACCCTTTCTGGAGGTGTCTTTCCAATAATCTTTGACCTCCTAGTTTCTACCTCTGAGCTGTCACGCACATAATGACTTTCCATGGGTGATGTTATTGCTTCTAAAAAGGGGCAGCATTCCAGTGCTACCATGTGCAACAAGTTGATTACAGCCTATGGGATCCATAAATCAAAATGCCATGGCTCACTGTTTGACGACTGCCCTGATGTCAAGTGCAATTTCTTGGTGGCAAGAAAGTAATTCCTAATTAAGGAATTGTGCAATTCTATATGATATGCCCAAAGAGAGAGATGCGGTAGTTGACAAGCTTCCAAAAGAAGGAAGCAAGGAGTGAAAAACAACCTCGGAAGCAGAAAATTTAACATTGACTGATAATACCTAAGTAGCTTTTACCCTGCTTGCTGGGAGCAGGGAGCATTTCAGGACAGTTTAATGTGCCAGTGAGGGTATTCAGTTACATTTTTATCACTTTGAGCTGTGATGGTGTTGATTTGGCAAGCAGTGGGGCATTTTTATTCCAGCTGGGTGACTTTTAATGCAAACAGGAATCCGTGCTATTCGTCAGATATCTGAATCAACCAGTACTTCTTATTTCAAGGTATGAGTATTTAAAAAAAAATCTGGAAATGGGATTTTACATTATGAAGAAAAATGTTCAGGAGACTGGAGGCTAGTTGCAAACATTTTGTAAATGAGCAGCAGAGTTTCCCATTATCTTTTTACTTTAGTATTTTCCTGGAAAATACCAAAAGAAAGCAGCAGAAATTAATAATTCTCTTCAGCACCTTCAGTACAGCCTATTCAACTGCACAAATGATAACAATTTAGAGACATAACTATCTTCCATCTTTTTTTCTTTTTTACAGACAGAGTTGTCATGGTTGAGATCTCTGCCCAAAACAGCAATCCTAATCCACATAAGAAACTTCACATTGTTCACAGAGCTTGTGATTTATTTTTTTTTTTCCTGTAGAAAGGGTACTTTTTCACTTGTAATATTAAAAAAAGACTACTGTATACTGATATTTTGAGATTGTTTGGGAAGGAACTTCACAGTGTCTTTCAATGTTGAGTGCAGACTGGCCCTCAGTTCATGGTAGTCGCTCTACAGAGAAAGAAGTGTCTGGGTCATTTAATATAACTTTTGGCGTGAGAAATCTGAGAAGCACCAGAAGTGAAAACAACATCCATGGGTAAGCACTAGGTTAATCTACCAGTGAAACCTACCCTTTATAAAGAGCCTTGGCTTTACAGTCTTCCAAAAAGTAACACAATCAACTGAAAAATTAAACCACATCAAGCAATGGAGAGCAACTATTGTAAATCTTCTCTGAAAACACTCAGACAAACACACTGTGCTTTATTTATGTTTCTGGATATTTATTGACAATTTTCTGGGAAAATATTCCAATGGACAAGTTTGGAGTCAGCAACACTTTTGGGGGAAAATAATATTTTAAGTAGTAATCTCAGTTACTGATGTGAACATTCACACTTACAGACTGATCTGTGGGAGTTACGCCTCTCCTATCACAAAACACTGGGAGAGCAAAAAAAAAAAAAGAAAGTCTGTGCAGCATGTTTGAAAATTAGACATTAAATGAGAAGCTGCTCATGAATAAAGCTGCACAGAGGAGTCTTATTATCTGAATCTCTTAACATCAACAACATCAACAGAAAAGAGCTAATGGGTGAATTACACAAAGACAGCTGATACTTTACTTATTAGACTCTCATCAGTCCTATCCTTTTATGTCCAGCCTGCAAATTTTAACCTCAGTCTTTTATTTACAATGCTATAAGTTCAACTTATTGTTTTATCACTTCTGTATTCAGGTGTTCCCAGGGAGGGAATGGCTCAGCTGACAAAATCTCTTGAATATTGATAAGGGGAAAAATAGCTCAATTATAAATTGATAAAAATGATACCCGTCTTCTCTCAGTAGTGATTAAGACTAGCAGCCCCAGTCCTTTCACACTGCTGAAAGTATGCAGTACCAACATCAGCAAGACCCTTGGCAACACAAGTTTCTTCCAACTGTTGTAGCAACAAGTCAGACCTCTATTAAACAACTATATCATCTCAGACATGCTATTTCCCTGGTCTTTCAGAACAGATTTTTCTAAAACTGAAGAAGATTAATTCAGACAGATATATCATATCCATTGTAGTGTTCTCATTAAATACCGTTGAATAAAATTTCTACCATTAGAACTACCTGGGCTTAGGCTTAATCTACAGGGACATCAGGGAAAAAAAAGGAAAAAAGGAAAAAAAAAAAAAAGAAGAGTTGATGAGACAGAGCTAGTCCTAAAATGATGAATTTAATCTCTAAGGGCTTACTCTGTAGGGAACAAAACAAAGACACTTTGTCTTTTGTCCCTAGAGCATTCTCTCAGAGGTGTCCAGGGTCATGTTAACCCAGACAGGAGTCTCCAACGCAGATCATCTAGCACTACTCTGGTCTGGTATCTTATTAAAAATTATACAAATGTTCCAAAACCATTAATAGGTATTAAAATTAAAGACAGGCTCAGAGGGCTCAAAAGAAAACGCAAAGGGGAAAGGGCTGAGAGACTTATTTTCCCCCTTGAATGTAGTGTCTCAAACATGATGGTGGGGATATTTGAATCTTTACGTGCTGAGTTCCTTTTAGCTTCTTGCAACCTGAGTTCACAGGAGGTGCTCAAAAGCAGAGGTTTCTTTAGGAAATGCTGGGTAGGCAGTATTGTTTTACTTCTGCATCTGAATGAAAATCTGCCAGAAATTTGCAAGCACTGGAACGTTCTCTTTATTTTCATAGCACAGTCATTATTTTCCTCACAATGTGGTTCCAAAAGCCTTTAGGGTTTTTCAGCCCCTCCAGTCACTGGCTAATGGCTGGCACAATTTAGACTGATATTTACTTATTCTCCATGGTGTCTCTCAATAAACTTCCAATTAGAGGAGGCTGTTGCTATGACCTCATCTCAACCATCCTCAGCCACAGTTCGAAAATGACAGCAAAGAAACAGTAAAAGTTTGATATGCACTTCTCATTAGTCCCTATTGCTACAGCAGTGAGTGCCCCTGCAGTGAAAAATGGAGCTGGAAGCATCTTGGAGGGATTAGCTGTGGGACATGGAGGCTTTATGAAGAGGATAGAGATTATACTCCATAGCTATAGCCATACCACCACTTCCCATGGAATTTAAAAGAAGTATGTGGCTTAAACTCACAGAATCACAGAATGGTTGAGGTTGGAAAGGGCCTCTGAAGGCCATCTAGACCAACCCCCTGCTCAAGCAGGGACACATAGAGCAGGTTGCCCAGGACCATGCTCAGATGTATTTTGAAGATCTCCAAGGAGGGGGACTCCACAACCTCTCTGGGAAACCCATACCATTGTCCCCTCACCCACACAGTAAAGAAGTTTTAGACTTCAGCAACAATATCCCATGTTGAAAAGCATCATCTCCCTGGGGCCTGGATGACTGTCTACACTTTAATTTTATTGAGCTTTGCAGGAGCAAGTGTCACACAAAGCAGGCTTACCTGGATGCGACACTCCTGAATCATTGGATGCCACAACCAGACATCTGACAGGTTCAGAGGGACAGAGTAAGAGAAATAGGTACTAGCTGTACAAAGACATGGCAGTGTCTGTGCCTTTATCCATGGTCACATCATTTCCAATGGTGACTCAGAGGTAGTTCTGTAGAAAACAGGACTGAGGCATAGCTGCTTTAATGTTCCCATGACAAAGAAATGGGTTCTTACAGGCATCCCTTAATGAAAATGCAACAGGATCTGTGTATGCAGAAACAAGCACTGTTAATGTGAATATGTAAATGGCTGTTGCAGTTCAGACAATTCTCGCAGACCCTGCTTGGTCCTACACTGCAGGAAAACAGAGAGAGAAATAACTGTGGAACAAAATTGCAAAGAAATCAGGTTCCAGCTGGAGACATGGTCCTTAATGTCTGATGATTCCGTTCTGACAATAAGTTCTTACAACAAAATGATTTTTAGTCTATTAAAAATTAATGATTACATTCGTTTACAGCACAACAACTTCCAGCAAAAATTATATGTAGATTTGGGATCCACTGTTTGATAATGGGAATCGCAGCTCTCTATTTAATTGTACATGTTGACTACTTGCAGGATTGTGGTCCTGCTAGGGAAGAACCATCCATGCCTCTGCTCTGACCAGGACTCCCACATTGTCTAAAGGATAACTGCTTCTCTGTGCATCCTTTCTTCCCAGGGTTTCTTTATTCCTAAGTAGCCCAACAAACTGAGCAATACAGTAATGAGCAATATCACAAACAAAAATCTGTTCTTCCCTGTGGTTTGGGATCTCCAAGAGGCTTCTCTCACATCTGCCAGCTAAGGTCAAAGTTTTCCCTCTGACTGAGCTTTCTCTTTCCTGAGCTGATTTACCTTAAAAGGGAGAATACGTTATGTTGAGGCCTCTTTCCTTGCTGAGGATGATAATGGTATCTCCTTAGCCAGCTACCCATGCTGGCTAATTATTTTATCCATTTCGTAACTGTTTTGAAATTGGCCCATGGACCAAATGTTGCATAAAGAGAGGGAAGAGCACCTTGTGTGCACACACTCACACCACTCCAAATGTGTCTTATTTCCTTGCAATACAAGAGTGAACTTTTATCTGTTGTTATAGATAAAAACCTTGTGTTTTATTTTCACATTCTGGCCTTCTCTTATGTAGTTTTTCTCTCCACATACATAGCCAGAACTAACAATTGTGCACACAAGTGACTGAATTTCCATTTAAAAAAAAAAAATGTTTTTTTAAATGGCATTTTTGTTTGTGAAAGGTTTATCCCCAACGGGCAGATGCAATAGGACTATTGTCTACAGAAATAGTACTGGAACTGGGCCTGTGTCACCAGAAGGCATGCAGCTCTTAGCAAACACATTCAGTCCAAGCTGAAAAATCACATTTTCTTTCATCAAGAAAAAAATTGTACTGTTATAAATAATGTCTAGATTTAAACCTGGCACTTGAAATAACAGTTAATAGTCCCATGCAACTTTTGGGTGATTTGTCTAAGTTTGACTGCAAGTCTCTAAAGCCCCTAATAATGAATCTTTATTATTGATATTTAATCCATTAAAATGCTATTTAAATAAAGCTACTACTGAAAATTCCAATATACAGAAATTCAAAGAGAGCAAACATCATTTTATTGCCAATCACAATCATCTTCCTGATTTTACTGGGGTGATCAAAGCAGTAATCAAACTTTATACCACATATGCATATTATAACATTTGTCTACGAGCACCTTAGAGTTGTCTTAAGTGTATGTATGATTCAGATTCAGATCTTGCATATTTTCTATACCATATATTGGGCTGGAAAGTGCTTCTAAGAAACTATCTGAAAAAGAAAAAAATGCTTATACGTTTGTTGGTTTACTCACTCTAAAGGACTTCTGAAAAGTATTATAGAGGCATGAATAGACCAAGACAACTTTTAAGAAGGTGGAATTCCTTTTCCTCTAGAAAAGATAAATGAGAGCAAAAATAATAAAATAGTATAAGAATTTGTTTTCATTTAGGTGGTTTACTTACTGTTTCTCTACTTCACTAAGACTTTTGGCTTTTTCGGAGAACAAATGCTGCTTTGAATTACTGTCTTGGGTTCACATGGTGAAGTTTTGGTAGCAGGAGGCTGCAGGGGTGGCCTCTGTGAGCAGAGCCCAGCAGCTGCCTCATGTGAGATCACAGCCAGCTCCAGCCAGCTCCAAAAGGGACCTGCTGCTGGCCAGAGCTGAGCCAGGGAGCGACAGATTGGGATAACAGATTTAGGAAAGGGAGAAAACTGATGTGCGACAGCAGTTGGGAGAGAGGAGTGAGAAAATGTGAGAGAACCAGCCCTGCAGACACCCAGGTCATTGCAGCAGGAGGGCAGGAGGTGCTCCAGGCCCGAGTTAAGTTCCCCTTCGGCCTGTGGAGAGGCCCCTGGTGGAGCAGGCTGTCCCAGGGATCTCCCTGTACTTATCTCAACCTTTGAGCCCTTTCCATTGTATTTTTTCCCATTTTCTTTGAGGAGAGGGAGTGAAAGGGTGTTTGTGGTGGATTTAAGCAGCATAGTAGGGTAAAAGCAACACAATGACATGAAAATCTTACATAGAAAACAAAACTGAAATATATTATTAACTAAGTTTACAGGAGAACACAAGTTGAAAAAAAAAAAAAAAAAAGTTGATTTTGATTTATATTCAGGTAAATTTGAGTGTATGTGTAGACCACACAATGAGTGTGTTTGTTCCATGCATAGAGAAACTGGGACCACCAGGGAATTTTAATATTTCACAAAATGCAGAAATATACTCTGTGTAAAGGTACTATACAACTGAGTTCACTGAAAAGCACATTACTTTAAGCCACAGAAATAGAACCACCCTTTGTAGCTTTATCTCATTTGTAGGTTTGGTTTTTGGACCATGTTTCTGCTAAGCAACAAGACATCCTTATATGAGTTGTAAGGATAGAGTTATTAACTCGTAAATGAAAAATACAGCACTCCTAATGCCCACAAATGGGATCACAGATCCCATCATTTCCACTTCATGATACTCTAGCCCATATAGAAACTTTTGTCTTCAACTGCTGAAGACAAAATTAAAGCTGTGGGCACATGATGAGATCTTTCTAAGTTGAAGCATGTTTTTTGTACTTGGAAAGCAAGTACACCCAGTTCCAAGTGAAAGACTGATTGGTAGCTCCAAAGGCTGAGAAACAAGAGGGGTAATTCCCCTCATTCCTTATGAAACCCAAGTGCTCCTCAGTAAACACGCAGTCACATACCCTATGAACAAGGCTCTCCAAAGAACTGCATAACCGTGAATCTGGGAAGAGAGCAAAGTAATATTAGCACTAAGCCATCCCTGTGGTGGTCAAGGTGCTTCCCCCAATGTATACCCACAGCCCATATTGCTGCTCCCAGCAAAGCCAGGCTGCAAGCGGCAAGTATGTGTAGGCCTTTTCAGGTGCCTTTCCCCTTTCTAGCACCTCTGTGCAGTAGCAGACAGGAAATGTGTATTATCCAAACCCAAGAGTTTGTCATAAAATTATTTTCCCCTTTTCCCCACACAAAACTGCTAAAAGGGATACTTTCCCCACTGTTGACTTATGCTTTACATAGTTCAGTGAAAGCAGGTCAAAGAGATTAATTGAGGAAAAGGTGTGTCAACAAAGAAAGAAGTCATTTCTTAGATTTTCAAAGAGGATTAACTTTGTTTTTTTGGTGGTGATGGTTCTGTTTTGGTTTTGTTGTTACAAAAAAAAAAAAATATATATATATATATATATATGAAAAGTTGCTTTGTATATAGCAGTCTTTTAATTATATGAAATGCTTTTGTTGTCAAGACACCATACAGTTATGAAAGCTTTTGCTTTTATCTAGGATTTGAAGTCAAAGTCAAAAACAGTTATGTTCAGGTCATCTTTTTTTTTTCCTCAAAGAAGAGTGTTCTTACACCAATTTCATTTTTTTTCAATCAATATCTAAGTAGTTATAATTGAGTCTAACTGACTTTTTGACAAAACAAAAATCTAAGAATGCAGTTTTCTAATGTGCTTTTGTTAATCACATGGTTGTTTTGACTGTCAAATAAGCTCTGGCATAGCTGTGAGATGTTTTAGCAAAGCATTCTGAAATGGCACTAGCTGACTCTCCTCAGCAACTGCACACATAACAGATAAATTTGCCCTTGCTTACACAGTGTAAATATGTTTCAATTACGCAATAATAAGTAAAACATGGAAGATCAGATTTTGATGAAAATCTACCTTAGATATAGGAACTCTATGCATGTCTTTGTATCAACTGCAGCTTTTGTTTGTTTAATCATACTTTGCTGGCTATAGCGCAAGATGCTGTTAATCTATTAGAAATAATAGCAGAATAAGCTTTTAACTTGTTAATTTTATTACACCAAAGATCAAATTTACTTTCAGTCTCCTGTGCCAGAAGATCCTGTCTGTTTATTCTAGCTGGAGAACATGACAGTCAGTGTTACTTGAAAGGGATCATTTTTCCCACCAGGAGATAAATGTTTTAAAACATTTAAGCACTCTAATTTTTCTTCTTCAGAACACATGGCTGTATGTTGGCACTGCTGGGAGTTATTATTGTATTTAATAGCATACCATTATCTAGCCTCCAGCTGTCTGGGAACACAAGTGAGGAAAGCACAGCTAGATATTTTTACCATGTATGATGCTTAGCCCACAACATATAAGGCTGATCAGAGGGCTGTGGACGGTATCCAGCAAAAACTTGGTTGAGGGGTTGTTCTTGTTTTGTTTTTAAAGGGCTATTCAAAACTTCAGCTGCCATCCAGGTCTTTGCACTGTTTTCTCTTTCTTCAGTTTGTAGTTAGCAAGGAAATAAAATGCAAATGAAGATTCCTCCCCAGTTTCACTGCTTGCCGTGGCTTGGCTTTATCAGCCCACACTAAACATGCACCAGGAAAAATGCTGTTAGTGTTTTAGGAACTTGGGCAATAGCAAATCACAAGAGTTTCCAGTTCAAGACTGGTGCAGTAAAACGAATGAGAAGATGGTGGTTTCAAAGAGAGTCAAGGAATGGATTCCTGACACCAGCAAACCTCTCCCAGACACTGCTACTGGAAAAACACTGCCAGACCTCATGGCTTGACCCGAATCTAGGAGTTAGCCAGCCCCAGCTGTGTTTCCTAGAAAGTTGCTGCATTTCTACATCATAAGTGCGGTTAACTCTCCGGCAATTCATTTGAATTAAGTCTTGTTCTCTAACATCAGTTTTCCTGCACCCATTGCAGAGCAGCTGAGAAACTCATCAATCTACATGGTCAGCTGTTATATTCTGTTAGTTTTCCCCATGTCACCCTAGCCAGAAACATCCCAGTCTAACTCTGCCTTGTAATTAAGAGTTTTCACTGGCATGAGGAAGCCTGTTCTTGCAGCTCCATTGACACTGGCAAAATGACACCTGAATGCAAATACTGTGAGATTAGAATGGTGTCTAATGTGTGTTTTCTCCTTCAAAAATTGTTATGAAATCAGCTCATCCTCCCATTACTTTCACTGGTCACTCATACTGAGCAGAAACAACTATGTAAGTAAGTTGCAGTAATTAAATTCAGAGTCCATGTGATGCAAAAATGTGTGGGGGGAGGAAGGACGGAAGGACAGGGAGAAGGAAGGACGGAGGGAAGGACATAAGGAAGGAAGGAGAACTTCAGTGAAGCTATGTCTAAACTGTGGGATCCAAGAGTACTTCCCACTCTCAGATCCTAGTGTTCACCATTGCTGAGTCCCGACTGGAAGAGGTCTGGGCATGTCATCCCATAAAGTCACAGAATGATGGAAGTCTCCTAGAAAGGTGAAGATCAAAATGAAATTGTTGATCTTGATGCAAGATTTTACTTACTGCTTCTCTTAAGGAGAGTATCTTGCTACATGATTAAAAAGATTCCTCCAGAACTTAAATTTAAGATATTTTTGCATCATTTCCATCACAGGTCACCAGCAGCTTCCCCGATTAATTTGTTTTTTCCTCAGCAGCAGGCAATACTAACTCCTCAGTGCAATCCATCTTTAAGAGCCAGATCCTACTGAAAGCAATAGATCACAAATCACCAAGCTGGGTGTTACTTTAAACGTTTGGAGTTGTGATTTTTGTTTCTTCTGCTCTCTCTCAGCTTCAGTCCATTTGTTATATCAATTACCAATGCCAGAGCCTGATTCTGGTATAGAAGACAGGGGTTCACAGGGTTGTCTATATATCTGACTCAAGTCAGTTTTCTCTTTAAATGTTGAATGAGCATAACATCTCTCACACACACATCTATTTAGGAAAACTAACTAAATAAATAAATAAATTAAACCTGTTTAGTGAGAAAACAAAAGGAATAAACCACCATATCATAAATTTTAGTGAGGAAAATAGTCCAATCTTAGCAAAAGAAAGTGACTATATTCCCACTGCAGTTATCAGATTCAGGGCTGCACCATCTGGACCAGCATGACTCCTCATTACCTTGGGACCTCCCACACAGGCGCTGATAGCTTCTGCTTACATATTTATGCCTTCCACTGGGGGAGACAAATCCTTCAGGAGCTCTTATTACACAGAAATGTGAATGGGGCAAACAGCCCTGCCAGGCTGACCCTAAGGTAGTGGTGCCCCATCAATGTGGGTCAGCTTTAAACAACATCATCAGCCAGGACATATTTTGGTGGGCAGGATCTCTCAGCCTCACGCTACCTTTCCCTAAACTCACATCGAACTGTCTTCATCAACTGATATGTTTTCTGCAAATTCTACCTGTTTGCAGGATGGCCTGCAAATCCCTGACTTATCAGGGTATGGAAGAGTGAGAAGGGACATCCAGAATCTAGTGGCTAGAAAACAAACCAAGAGCATTCACCATCCCTGATGTCCCTCTACAAGAAGCTCTTGAAGGGAGAGCTTGCACTTTCCCAAGAGAGAGGCAGCACGCGTGACTTTTATCTGCATGTTTGGAATATGTTTTGGAGCCAGCAGTGGAAAGGGTGGGATTTGTCAGCCCCAGTGTAGGCTGTTGACTTATGATTCATCTCAACCAAAGACGGTCATCTAAAGAAAATGTGGGCCTGTGCTCTAGAAAACACGCATTTCCTGAAGTGACGCCAAAGCTCATCTGGAGCTCAATCTGGCTACTGCCGTTAAAGATAACAAAAAACGTTTCTATAAATACATCAACACAAAAAGGAGGACTAAGGAGAATCTCCATCCTTTACTGGATGCGGGGGGAAACTTAGTTACAAGAGATGAGGAAAAGGCGGAGGTGCTCAATGCCTTCTTTGCCTCAGTCTTTAGCGGCAATGCCGGATGTTCTCTGGATACTCAGTACCCTGAGCTGGTGGAAGGGGATGGGGAGCAGGATGTGGCCCTCATTATCCATGAAGAACTGGTTGGTGACCTGCTACGGCACTTAGATGTGCACAAGTCGATGGGGCCGGATGGGATCCACCCAAGGGTACTGAGGGAACTGGCAGAGGAACTGGCCAAGCCACTGTCCATCATTTATCAACAGTCCTGGCTATCGGGGGAGGTCCCAATCGACTGGCGGCTAGCAAACGTGACGCCCATCTACAAGAAGGGCCGGAGGGCAGACCCGGGAAACTACAGGCCTGTCAGTTTGACCTCAGTGCCAGGAAAGCTCATGGAGCAGATCCTCCTGAGAGTCATCATGCAGCACTTGCAGGGGAAGCAGGCGATCAGGCCCAGTCAGCATGGCTTTATGAAAGGCAGGTCATGCCTGACGAACCTGATCTCCTTCTATGACAGAGTGACGCGCTGGGTGGATGAGGGAAAGGCTGTGGATGTGGTCTACCTTGACTTCAGCAAGGCTTTTGACACCGTCTCCCACAGCATTCTCCTCGGGAAACTGGCTGCTCTTGGCTTGGACTGGTGCACGCTTCGTTGGGTTAGAAACTGGCTGGATAGCCGGGCCCAAAGAGTCGTGGTGAATGGAGCCAAGTCCAGTTGGAGGCCAGTCACTAGTGGCGTCCCCCAGGGCTCGGTGCTGGGGCCGGTCCTCTTTAATATCTTCATCGATGATCTGGACGAGGGCATCGAGTGCACCCTCAGTAAGTTCGCAGATGACACCAAGTTAGGTGCGTGTGTCGATCTGCTTGAGGGTAGGAAAGCTCTGCAGGAGGATCTGGATAGGCTGCACCGATGGGCTGAGGTCAACTGCATGAAGTTTAACAAGGCCAAGTGCCGGGTCCTGCACCTGGGGCGCAATAACCCCAAGCAGAGCTATAGGCTGGGAGAGGAATGGTTGGAGAGCTGCCAGGCAGAGAAGGACCTGGGAGTGATGGTGGATAGTCGGCTGAATATGAGCCAGCAGTGTGCTCAGGTGGCCAAGAAGGCCAACGGCATCCTGGCTTGTATCAGGAACAGCGTGACCAGCAGGGCTAGGGAGGTGATCGTCCCCCTGTACTCAGCTCTGGTGAGGCCGCACCTCGAGTACTGTGTTCAGTTTTGGGCCCCTCGCTACAAGAAGGACATCGAGGTGCTTGAGCGGGTGCAGAGAAGGACGACGAAGCTGGTGAGGGGCCTGGAGAACAAGTCCTACGAGGAGCGGCTGAGGGAGCTGGGCTTGTTCAGCCTGGAGAAGAGGAGGCTCAGGGGTGACCTTATCGCTCTTTTTAGGTATCTCAAGGGAGGCTGTAGCGAGGTGGGGGTTGGCCTGTTCTCCCACGTGCCTGGTGACAGGACGAGGGGGAATGGGTTTAAGTTGAGCCAGGGGAGTTTTAGGTTAGATGTTAGGAAGAACTTCTTCACTGAAAGGGTTGTGAGGCACTGGAACAGGCTGCCCAGGGAAGTGGTGGAGTCACCATCCCTGGAAGTCTTCAAAAGACGCTTAGATGTAGAGCTTAGGGATATGGTTTAGTGGAGGGCTGTTAGCGTTAGGTTGGAGGTTGAACTCGATGACCTTGAGGTCTCTTCCAACCTAGAAAATTCTGTGATTCTGTGATTCTGTAAAGGAGCATGGATATGTAGTTTTTGCTGTGGATATCCAAAATGTAAACATCTGCTTTGGGGCAGACTGATCACATAACCAGTTTCTCATTCATAATCTCTGAACCTGCAATACGTCTTTATATCTTGCACCATAATCCACAATCATTTCTTCAACCTTCAAAGGAGATCTGTCTATTTTAGGTGAAAATTGGACTCATAAAAGGCAGTACCATCTCCAAAGACACCAAAAAGAGATAAGGCATGAGAGAATCACTATTGATAATATTCATCATTGTGCATTTTACCTGCCATTTGAGATGCTCTTCTTCCTTTGATAACCTGTAAATAGTAAAGAAACAGACATCTGTGAAGAGTACTCTGAGAACATCGGTGTTACTCAGGGACTCCCCATCCAGTACCCAGCCACACAGTTTCCTGACTGGGAAGGAGTTGGCCCAGACATTACAGGCTCTGCTTTCAAATCCATTGCATTACTTGCATGTCACACAGGCTGCTTGCTACTTAGGGGCACCAATGAAAAAAATCCACATCTCCCTTTTGAAAATGCATTGTCAACAGTGTTTGTAATGCTGCTGGCCTGTATCATCAGGACCAACATGCACCAAAAACAGCCCACAGTGTCATCGTTCATATCTTCTGTTTTCATCTCTGGGAACCAAATACACTCTAATTAGTAGATTTTAGGGTGTGAAAGCTGATTAAGTGTTTCTCCTCAACAAATTCTGTGATTATTTTTTTCAACTCTGTTGTGGTTTGGGGAGTGATTGAGCAAGTCTTTGGAGTGGGATGTTGAAAATCACTCAGCATTTGTCTGACTCATGGGAGATTCACCTTTGGCTCCAACAGCAGGAAAATGCTGATCATTCTGGAAAATTCCAAACCTAAAGGCTTTTTCAGATATGTTGTTTAAAATGATCCTGTGAACAAGGGCTTATGTTTCAGTGTATTGTTTTACTCTGATGATAAAATAAAGCAAGCTTTTGCAATTTAACATGACTGTTTTTCTGTATGAGAACCTTTTGCATTTCTAAAGAACCTTTCATCAAATAATCCCATCAGTATCAGTGTAATCTTACAAATACACTATGACTAATTATTATCTATGTTTTGACTGGGGATGAAAACTAATGTATCTATTTGAGTGAAATGGGTGCTCAATAATAAACCCCAAAACTCTTTATCGTCTGTCCCCTCTCTCTCTCTCTCTCCCCCCCCTTCCAATCTGCTACTCTATACTTCTGGAAAGCAGTGTCACAAACTATTTAACAGTCTTGCAAGCTGATGGAAAAATAAAAATGTAGAGATTACAAAAATCAGGGCTGTTTTTTCTGCACAGTTTCTCCATCAGAGAATAACCAGATTAACTATCATTTATGTGAGAACATTGCATATACATCCTTCTGTAACAACACATGGTCTGAATGTTAATATCACGGGCTCAAAGCAACATGTTTAACTCTCAAAGCTAGATAGTACTCATCCCAGCTTAAATGGTATTATCTGTCTCAACTATATATGTAGACATCCTTTTAGCAATGTGGCTGAGATTCTTCCATTAGCACCACCTGGTGGGAAATGCACACTCCAGATAACATGATGGAGTTGCAATTCCATCTCTGTGCATGTGGGTGCATGCACACACACATGCACTTGGTATGCACAGCCAGATTTACAGATTTAGGGAAAAGTGAGCCCAGAGGGGAGAGAGAGGAGAAAAAAAAAAAAAAAAAAAAAAAAAAAAAAAAAAAGAGAGAGAGAGAGAGAGAGAGAAAGAAAAAAGACTAGCAGACTTCATTTTTCTGTTCCTGTGTTTGCAGCGCAACAGTCAAACTAGTGCCTGCCACAACATGTCTTTTCTTCTCTGTTGAAAAATAGAAAGTTTATGGAAAGAAAAAAAAAAAAAAAAGAAAGAAAGAAAAAGAAAAAAAGATAAACTTGTTCAATAGTTCCTCAGTAGCAGAGAGCAGTCAGTCAAAAAGGCTGAGTTTGCCTCTTGTATTTCTAAGCCATATCTGTCTCAGAAAACAAGCCCTTGCCAGCTGCATTCACCCAAATGTTTTCAAAATGTTTCCCTTTGAAGTGAGCTATTTTGAAAAATACATTGCTTTCAGTGAGAATACTCTTAAAAGGGAAACATCATAACTTTATTTCAGAAAAAAAAAAATCTAATTTTAAGATTTGGTTTTTATATTATTTGTACAAAATTTTGTGACTTCTTAGACAAATCTTCCATTTATTACAGAAAAAAAAAATAAAAAAAAAAAATCTAAAACACTGTAAATGTAATGTTTTGAAATGTTTGCATTTCAAAACAAATGTTCACTTATTTATACATCCTCATTTTCTGTAGCAGTTTGTTTTGCATGAAGTCTTAAAACAATGTTTTCATTCTCAGACTAAAATGCATTTCCAAATATTGATGTATCTAACAAGATAAAAATGCATAATGTCAACCAGATCTTATTACCAACCAGCTCCTCCAGGAAGAATAACACAGCGAGTCTTTAGCCCAACTGGCAAATAAAGGGCAACATCTGATCATACAAGTCCCAGCACAGCACATAATTAATATTGGCCTATGAATTCAGAGTCTGAAGTGGGAGAAACATTTTAAACTTTTATGTTACACATGAGACTTCAACAAAGATAAAAAATTACACTTTCATATATAGGAGAGAGAAATTAATTGCATGTGTAGTCCTTACCAATGATCTAGTCCACAAACTGGCCTTGAGAAACTGTGATAATAGGCACTACAATAAGTTTTATTTTACTTATCCATAATGCTATTATTGCTCTAATCAGAACAATGGTTTTAGACCAGTGTCTTTTGAAATAAATCCTCTTCACTGAATAAAATCTAGGAAAAAATTAAACAGGTAAAATATAAACTAGGTCTTAGTCCCCAAATGACAATAACTTTTTATTATCACTTTGTTTTTCCTACAACTATTGCCATCACTTGTTTATTCTCTTACTACAATGGTGATCGTTCTAAGCATGACAGTTTTGTGTTGTTTTGAAGTGTATTAATGGCACTGGAAAATTGTGAACTTGCATGGTAAAATACACTGGAACTGATTTCCCATGGAGAATGGTTCATTCAAAAGCCTAAATATGAAGGGGTTATGGGTCGGGGGGGAGAAGAACATTTCATTACCAACTCACATGACTGCACTTCTGATAGGATTATCCTATGACTTCCAGTGTTGCTTTTCCAAAGACAAAGTTGGAAATAATTGGCTTAAACTTTTCAGTCTTTTATTACTCTGATGTTTATTTAGAAGTGGCTGAGAATCTCACACAGACTATCAATTTTTTGCATTATTTCCTTCAAATTACTACAATTTTCTGCACTATGTTGAATTTCCTGGTGACAGCGTAGGAAGTAAAAATACATGGCACAGAAAAATAAATGACTGAATATACTCTGTTTTCCAAGGAAATAAGCATCTGAAGTTATTAGGTAGGTGCAAACAATTGTGTCAAAGCACCTGAAGTTGTCCTCCTTGCTGGCAATAAAGGGAGCCTTGAGAATCATCCTCCCTTAGAGCCCACATGTTTTAGATGGCCAGACTGCATCAGCCAAGCCATGCAGCCACCGGTGGCTGCAACTCCCATCCTTGAAGCAAGTAAAGCAAAAAGCTCAGAGGCAGAACTGAAGCATCCCTTTTCCAACTCTGCCAGTAACCTGCTAAAATAATCCCATAATTATTACTCACTGGGGCTTTGGATAACCACTGCAAAGCCAATAAGGAACGTACCACAGGATTATAATGATGGTTTTTTGGTAGTTATTTGACCCATTGATGAAGGATGAAGTCCATGAGAGCAAAACTGCATGGAGAAATATGCTTAGAGAGGCATATCTTTTGCCTATTTTAAGCCTCTATTCTCAGTTCTTGGACACTTACAATAATCCCTTTCCTAAATTTCTAATTAAATATATATATATATACATAAATAAATATATAAATACACACACTATACAGGACAGCATTTGGGAGAATGGTGCGCATTGTATTTGGTATATGTGAGTCACCAGGATGCAGACAGCACAGCCTTAGGAATATTTTTATTCTTGTTTCAATCATCCCAGAGGTAGAGCTAAGAAAGAGTTTTGCTGTTCCTGGTTATATACGTTAACTTATACCACATACACCAGACTGCAGCATGTGGTGGCGGAAGAGCCACTCTGAGCAAGGGGAAAAAAAGAATAAGGATAAAAGTATTATCAAGGCTTTTAAAATAAAACTTCTAAAGCACCTTTAAATTGTAACATCTTGAGCAAAGAAAAGCCTGAATTATGTAAAAGCAGGCAGGGAGCCAACATCTGGCAGTAATAAGATTGTTTTGTAAGCAAGCAGTTTTCTACACAGCACGCAGCTCTTGGTCCACATTAGAGCAAATAATGAATCTGTGAAGATGTGCATGGTCTCTGGCTGCCAGAAGGATACCCTAGGCTTTGAGTGAATTTTTTTGTGTCATTTGATCTCCTAAAACAGCCAGCTGAGAAGAGTTATATTCCCCTTGCCAGGAACCTCGAAAGAATTGTTCAAACCATACACTCATTCCTGCTGAATTGGAAACAAATGCCATAGCTTCATTGTTGGACTTTGAAATCGAACTCTCTCCAGCTCTTCCCAACGTTCCTGGGAGGAAACAAAACTCCTTCCTGTGTCTGCCACTTTTGTCTCTGTGGAGGGACCTCCTTCCCTCTGCTACCCTTACTCCTTCTCATCCTTTCTCTCCTCCTCCCGCGATCGCAATCTCTCATTCCAGAAAGCCACATCACAGGCATGTCCCATGTGTTAACTATCTTCTGTTTGCTGCCATTAGACTCTGCCATCGCCTGTAGAAATGGAGTTGCTTAATTAGGTCCAGAGAGCTGGAGAACAAGGCCAGTCAGGGTGGCACCCGGCCAGCTGCTTCTTCCCCTAGCATTTTGTTTTGTTTTGCTTTGCTTTTCCTCTTTTCTTTTCTTAGAAGGGAAAAATCTCAAGCCATTCCATGCTCCTTCCCACCTGTAAAATCCACAGCACAGTTGAGTAGGTTAGGGTCTTAAACTAGCCCTTGCACAAAGAGACTTTCTTGCAAAGCTTGCCTGACTGCTACCCCAACCCCTGTCTCCCCATCTCTCCCCTCAAAAAAATAATTAAAAAAAAAAAAAAAAAAAAAAGGAAAACCCTATGTTTGTCAGGTCTCAGGACACCAAGGCTCCAAAAGCCTGGAGTGCACTCAAAGAAGAGTAAGCAGCCACCGACAGTTGCTCTCCAAACCATGGAGGGCATTGACAATCACAGCCACTCATCAGCATGAGGCAGCATGTTAGGAAAAAAAGGCTTGGAGGCTGTCCTCCCAGTGCTCAGAGCTGTGTCTGGGTATGATTTAGATTTTATTCCAGCCTTCATAAGAAACAGTCACTTCCTGTTAAGTCAAGAACAGTTGAACTTCATCTCAGATATTTAACTCTCGGAGTATCTTTGCTGACAGTGAAGCATGCATGCGTGCTTCTTTTCAAACTGTCTGGCTGCCCTCCTTCTTCCTCCCCACCTCCCACATCGGGCATCAGAGAACATCCAGAGATTTATCACTTCAAAGCTATTTCACTGCAAATTGTACGCTCACCTGCTGAATAATTAATTCATTTTATTAAAATTGTTTCCTCGATCTTCTTACTTGATTTCTAGTTTTTATTTCCTAGCGTGATTATGCCAGAGATCCAAACTAAGCTGTAAATCACTGCTGCTGCATACCAGCAGAAATTTGGGCCAGAGAATGTACAGCCGCCAGCTATTAGCCAGCATAGCTTAGGCTTTCATAAGTTTGCTCAGTAACATATATTGATCTGACACACAAGCGCAAAAATTATGAATTTGTTCTAGGAAAAAAAAAAAAAAAAAAAAAAAAAAGCTTGATCAATTTGTTCTTAAGTGCTCTAAAAAATCTATATATTATGCTAAGAATCAGTGAGATTATTTACAGCATATATTTCAGCCAACCCTGATGAAGCAATGCCATCAGATTCTCCTTTAAAATTTAGTGCAAAAGGGGAAGGAAAGAAAAGGCTACCATTCATAAGTTGCTTGTCCTTTTTGCACCTGAAAGCAAACAGTTTTTTTCTGAATGACAATGTATATCAGTGTCCTTTGAGTTTCAAAGGTCACTTCTGCTGGAGTATACGGAATGGAAGTGCTGCTACAGGTGGCTGAAAGTTAGTGGGTTATGGGTACAAATGGAGAACCATATTTGTATAGGGAGACTTCATAAGTCTCCTGTACACAATATGGAAGGAATTTCCTTCTAGACAGAGAAGCTATGTCCAGAAGAAGAAATATGCGGAGGCACAAAATACCCAAGTCTGTAGATTAGTTTTTATCCTATTATTTATGGTTTTATAAAAAAAAAAAAAAACTCTTTTTTTTTTTTTTTTTTTTATCTCTCTCATCTACGTATGCCTGCAAAGTACCTCAGTCTGCATGCTGTCAGTCCTCGCAGTGACAGCTCAATGCGTGCTCACAAGCAGCACCTGGCCCTTGGGAAGGGCCTCAAGAGGAAGCGACAGAAGAGGCCTTCCTCTCCCACTTCAAAACAAAGCTTCACTAAGCAGAAAATTCCTGGAAGCTACATTCTTGTGTCCAAGGACAGATTTCTTCAGAGGAAGTTGAAGTGAGGGGAAGATCAAAGACCAGATAGGAAGAAGCAGGTTGTACCAATGGAAGACTCAATCATCAGGCAAATAAACAACAGGGTGCATGACCCTGGAGAGGGCCACAGGGGAGCTTGCACTACAAGCAGAAAGGTGGTGGATTTCACCGGAAACCTGGACAGGGTCTGAGGAAACAAGGGGAAAGACGTGCAATGGGGATCTGCTGGAATATCAGTGGCACAAGCAACAGATGGACCCCCTGGAGGTAACATTCATGTTCACCAAAGGGAATCTACAAACCAAGACTTCTATAGTCCATTAGCTAAGGGTGACAGAGGAAACTGACTATAGGATAAGGAGAGTCCTTGCATGAATAAATTAAGTGAAAATAGGAAACAGGGTATGAGTAGTCAGTTTTCACAACAGAGGGAGGTCACCAGTTCAGTTTTACTGGCACTGGTGCAGAGAAATGAGCTATTTAATATATTCAGGCATTATTAGAAAAATGGATAAGGCATGAGGTAAAGACTGCTGATGACACTAAGTTATGCAGAAGACTAAGAACGTGATCAGACTGTGAAGAATTACAGAAGGGCCCGATGAGACTGAATGGCTGGGCAATAAAACAGCAGCTGAAATTCATTGTGCATAAACATAAAGTGATGCATGTGGGGAAAAACAATCCTAGCTCTGCATAGACGGCGATGGTTTCTGAGCTAACAGTTACCACTCTGGAGCAAGACCTTAGTGTTATGATAGATGGTTCCATAAAAGCATAGTGAAAATGTCAAGAGTAATCAGAAAAAGAAAAGAGAACAAAGCAAAATTATTTTGGTGCAGTAGTATCAAGCCGTGGCTCTCACATACCTTTCAGATTGCATGCCATCCTTTTGAGGAGGAGGAGGAGGACACAATTTAAATTGGAAACTGTTCAGAGAGGTGCAGGGAAGCTGACAAGGGGAGTAGAAGGGCTTCCATATGATGAACAAGGCAGGAGTCTGAGAGGAGTCTGAGCTTCTTTGTTCTGGAAGAGGGAGGACTTAGAGAATCTCTAGCCAAGGACTACAAAATCACAAAGGGTGTGGAGAGTCTGGAGGCAGATCTACAATCCATTCTGTCTCAAACACAAGCAACATGTGCCCAGATGAAGCTAGTAGGAACCAAGTTCAAACAGTCAAGTGACGGCTTTTCATGCAGCCAGTGGTAAGGCTGTCCTTATTGACGGATGTTGTGAATGCAAGCTTGCAAAAGTTAGTGGGAAGAAGGGACCAAAAAGGTCCATGCAGAGCTATTAAACAGAGAAATCATGACAGGATCACTAGGTCCTTGAGCTGGAAATAGATGCTGGGATCAGATTGGGTGGTGGGGAGGTAGTATTAAAAATATTTGCCCCATGCCTACTCATCCTAGTTTTCCTGTTAATTATTGACAGTGATAGAGACAGCATTGAATAAGACAGACCTTTGTCCCATCTGGTACTGCCATTCTTCAGAGTAACAGTAGTCTCTTAGATCCAGTCAGACTGGTCTCCCCTCTGAAATCTACTGTTTTTCTTCTCAACCAGAAAAGCAAATCAAGGGCAGTAAGAGAGTGTTACCGGAGAAAGATGTCATTAGTCATCTTACCCCACACACCATCACTCACAACTTGAAGTAACCTAAAGTTTTCAACAACAGATTCAAATATTAACCCAATTTGTTCTCCTCAATAGCATTCCTATACTTTCTGAGCTCATTTTATACACATATTTTGACTGAAACAGCAGGAAAATGGTGTGCACACAGAAAATTAAACTCAGATTTGTGATAGCAATTGCTCATACCAACAGTTGATTTCATGAGTGAAATGAGGATGATCACAGAATGGAAGTGTACCTTTAATTCACAACAGAATAAAAACATCTTGGTTTTCATATTTTACATATTCTGCTAAGAATGTACATTTTTCCACAATTAACTTATAATAGCAAACATATTTTTAAAGAACAAAACTAAAATGTGTTGACAACATTGAGGCCAAACAAAAGGTGGGGAGTAGAAGGGGTAAAACCCATGAAAAATAATTCCTGCATACTATTTGCCCAGATAAACCCAAGTAAGAGAAAAAAAAATGATAATAATAATTAATAATAATTATGTAAATATTATTACTGAACACTGGAAGATTTCCATTCAGTTCACAACAGAGTGAAGGCTAGCTTACTAGCGATTATACTAGACTCCACGAGCCTGGCTGCAGTGACCTGCAGAAGAGTCATCACTTTATTTTTTTAAGTTTCTGTTAACCCTCCCATAGCTCAGCTAATATCAAGTGGGGATTAGATCCAAGACGTTGTAAAACCATCACACACCCCTTGATTTTAATATATATTATTATTTCTCATAGAAATAGCTCAATTCTGAAATAGCAGGAGGTATTATTTCACCCACAATGTAACTTCTGTGAGTTTACCATTATCATGGGAATGGACTTAAGTAATTGGCGAAAAGTAGGAGGAACAATCAAAGGAAGAAAAAGAAATGCTAATTGAATATGCTTTCTTCAAACACCATTTTTCTCAGCCCATTCACAGTTCCTGTCAGAGCTGTAGATTGCAGACCTGTTTCTTCCTCAAAATTTTCCAATCATAACAAATTTAGGGATTACTTCTAACACAAAGTACTGTGCAGTGATGCAGTGATTGAATGAAACATCAATTCAAACTGATGTACCTTTGGTCACCTTTTTTTTTTTCATATACATTATTACCATGCTGTATCTACATGACTACCAAAGAAAAGGAAAAAAAGGAAATATGAATAGAAAATACTAAGAACTTTTTCAGATTCAGTTTTTGCTAATTTGCATTAACGTTTTTCCAATATCAGCACATTTCATCTAAAAAGTAGCCAAAAGAGGAAAGATTATTACTGTATCTGCTGTGATGAACAGATACTAGCACTGACTTCTAATATCAGTGTAAGCTATTCTAGAGACTTAATGAAAACCCTCATTCATTTCAAAGTCCAGTTTATAACAAACTTTGAAACAAAATTAAGAGGCTTTGTAATCATAAGATAACTTTGTGGGATCATGGAATAAAACATGCTTGTTCTGACTGTTCCAATTCTGTAGCTTTTGTGCATGCTTGTGTCATGTGTTGTGCTGGGAAAGGGGTGGTTGCTCAAGGCAGATGGCAATACCTTTTAATGTGAATGAGAAACTAATTGAGAATAAATATCTCTTTTTTGTTTGCTTGTTTCTTTTTCATTATGTATAATATATTCCCCTCAGATGGGCAGATTTTCCCTGATGTAGGTCATCAGTGTGGATGAAAATTTGGAAACAAACAATACAGACAAAATCCTCATCCTTCCCCAGTTTTGGATGTGTCACTGTCGTAACATAATGATCTGTAGCAACAGTAGAGGTACATACTAATCTGATAGGCCTACTATTACCTATATTACACTGATTTCAGATGAAATACTTCTCTTTACATCCTTGAAGCCTTCCAAACCTTAACTATGCCAACCAGTAAGTTTCTCTCTTCAGTGTTCAGCAGAGCTGACTATGAGGGGTGATGGACCCAACATTTTTAATTAATGGGAAAATAGAAAAACTTTATTGAAATCTTGGCTTGACACCAGAACAAGAAAATGAAATGCTGAAGCCACCCTTGGGGAAGACGAATCCCAAAGGGACAAGGACAAGGAAGGAGGGAAGGAAGGAGGGAAGGAAAGAAAGAGAATGAAAGAAAGCTCTAACATGTTTTTAGGAATATGTTGTAATTAGTGGTTTTCCCAGGCAGCTATGTCCTTTCATGGTTGTTCTCCCCCACTGAGGCATTCAGATTGTCTCACTCCCTAAAAACATACACAAACATAGACAAAAACATAGACAACAGTCCATGGGGCCCCTAATGCTTTTAGGAGATGGGATTAAAACCACGTCAAATCATTAAGTAAGCCATCAAACCATTAAGTAATCTTTAAGATAGACCATGCCTGTCCCATCTTCTCTTGTGATTTGTGCAGGCCTCTTCTGCTCTAAGTCCTGGGAATTCAGCTCATCCCCAGAGGATGACTGGAAGGTGGGAGGGAAGCTGCTAAACTTCTTTCCCTTTTCTTCCTTCCATGTAGTATCCCTCTCTTTGTCTTCCCTTCTCAAGCTTGCTGCAGCTCCTTGTCTGATTAACTAGATCTCCTTAAGGTATGTGATTCACATAATAATTGTGGACTGCTATAACATCCTCTGCCAAAAGACAATGAAAGAAGGTATGGGATAAAGGCAATGAAATCCAGGGAAGAAAACATGAAAAACAGTATTAGTAAACAGAGATTCATATAAGTTCAACGTATGAAATTAAGTAACCAGACCTAGACTAAAATCTCTTCCAAATCACCTCCAAATTTTAACTGAAGGATGATAAATAAGTGGAGTCAGGATACAAATCACCCAAATGAGACCAATGTTGTACTGATGGAAGAAAGAAATAAACTTGGAATGAGCCCATAGGCAAATAAAAAAGTGGATGCCTCAGCCACAGAATCCCTCTGGATTAAAAGGTGCCTGGGACATTCTAATGCCCATTACAAAAGTTGTGAGGGGAAACCCATGGCAATAATCACAAGAGATTTCAGTTACTTCCTTGCAAACCAGAAGAGTGACACAATGGGTTGTGGGGCAAAAGGCTAATCAACTATTTGTACATGGTATAAATGGCAGCCCCATGAAGCAACCAGTCAAAGACCTGACAGAAGAAAAAACATTTATTGACCTAGTTCTAAGCAATCCACAGGATTTAGCTCAAAATTTATCACAACATACTCAAATTCAAGATCCTTTCATACATACTCATACTGAAATTCAATGAATAAGGGGAAAAATCCACTGTAGAATCACTTAAGAAACTACATAAAAGGAAGAGATGTTAAAGAAAAACAAGGTAAGTTGCCAAAAGGTTAAAGCAGCTGAAGTCAGCTAGGAGACCATCTAAAAATATTTTACTAGGGTTTCAGAGTAAATGTGTACCACCTCTTTAAAAGTTTCATATGGGGACAAAAAAAAAAAATCTAGCATTGATAAATGTCAGACTACAGAAGGTTCTTACAAGTAGAAAGACATAAATGAGAAGCAGAGGTTATGTCCAAGTGAAGAACATATAGTGTACAGAAGTTTGTATGTGAAATGTTAAAACATAATAAATCAGAAAACATTTTGAAGAACATCTTGCCACAGACATCCCAATTAATCACAAAAGTCTTGCAAACACAAAAGCAGCAAGAGCTTTGTCAGAGTCTGTGTTACTAATACATGACAGAGGTGTAAAAGGAGAGTTCAAGGACGATAAGACCATATCAGAAAAGCAAAATTAATTATTTGTGCTGGTGTTTATAATGAAAAAGCTCAGAGAACTTTTTGTGTGAAATAAGATTGAAATCTGTTGTTTTTTGTTTTGTTTTGCGGGGGGGGGGGGGGGGGGGGGGGGGGGGGGGATTATATTAGGTAAATAAAACAGCAGCAAGTCTCTGAGATCACCCAGCAGTCCTAGAGGAAAAAAATCCTAAGTATGCCTTTTATCACTTCACTGACTTCTAAGGGCTCCCAGCGTAGAGAAATAGAAGGCTGCACAGGTGACAAAACTTATTGAATAGGTCTCAGGAACAAGAAAATACTCTAAACCATTAGTCAGACTTCTACGTTAGGCAGATTGGTTGGAACTTTCATAGCAGGTATACCCATAAATATCTCATAATGGAGAAGAAACAAGTAGATTTTATAGAGGGCTGTCATACCTCCTAGATGCATTGCACTTCTTTGAATACACCAATAAACATGTGAATGGAATGATTCATCTGCTAATATATTTGGATTCCCAATAGGCTTTAGCAGATTGGGAGATATAAAGAAGTTATAAAGAAGCTAGTCTGTCATGGAAAAAAGAGAAAGATATATTTAACTCGTAAACAGTGACTTAAAAAAAAAAAAAAAGAAAGAAAAAAGAAAAAAAAAAAAAAGAAAAAAAAAAAAAAAAAGAGAAAAACAGCTAGCTCTCAAAGAAGGATCTTCTCCATTAACTTCATTTCTCAACCTATCCATAACAGACCTGGAACAGAGGCTGAATACTGAGTAAAGATTGTTCACAACACAAAATTTCTCTGAATCATATAAATTAAAATATACTGCAGAGAGTTACAAAAAGATCTCTGCATGACTGGACAATAAGATGTCAGGTAGTAATTAACACCGTTAAATGTAGAGTAACATACACAAGTTAATTATATAAGGACAATGGTAAGCTCCATGTCAATTTTCATTCAAGATAGATCTGGGAAACTGGAAATATATAACCAAAGCAAACCTTTAAGAAAAACAACATATTAGAAGTTTCCAATCTTACAGGAAAAGAATAGAGGAATTAGAAAATAAAGTATTGCTATCATGCTTTTAGTATTATGTATCTGTGATGGGTCTGCCCCTTGAATGACATGGGCAGACCTGGTCACTGAAAGGAGATATGTTAGAACACAGAAGGTAAAGAAAAAGGCAATAGGATAGGGGGAATTATAGAGTCATTTCCTCATGAGGGGGGGAAAAAAAAATGAAGTTAGCCAGATCTCCTCAGACTGAAAAAGAGGCAATAAGTGACAGACATGATAGAGATCTGCAATTTCTGAAGGGCATGGAGAATGCAAACAGCAAAATGTTAAACTTCACATGATGCCACCAGACAACAGATTTAACACAAGCTGCTGAAATTCCTTTTTCACACAGCAGATGACAAAATTGCAGAACTGTTTACAACATACTATTATGGGCGCTAAAAGCAAAAGGGGCCCAAAAGTAGACAAATATGCAGAGAAGTCCATAAAAGATGCTTAAACACAACACTAAGGGAGCCTCCAGCTCAAGAAGGACTTTAATGACAGTTTGCCAGAAGCCATGAAAATAAAATATGGGAAAGCATTGCTGCTTAACTGCTCTACCAGTACATTTTTCCACTGGCACCTGGTACTGGCCATCATCAGGGAGGGGACAATATTCTCTTTCCACTGACCCACTGTAATGGTATTTATGCTGAAGAGCAGATTTTCACTAGCATGTGCATGGCAGGTTTTTTCCACTGACATAGTCCAGGTACACTGCATAACTGGTCAGTGCAGGGTCACTGCAAATTTTCAGCTCTCTACTTGGTGATTCTGATCAGGTACAAGTACAGGTCACTTTCCAGACATAAATTAAATGTGACCACAAGAAATCCCCAGAGGAGCTACTGAAATAAGAGGAGGAGAAAGGGTAAGAAGAAATTAAAAAGGCATACAATCAAACAGCAACCAAGCTCTTCCAAGTGTATTTTTCATCCAGTGTTTATCCAGATCTCACACTTGTCTGAGAGCATATCGCATGGCTTGGGCCATGTTGAGCAGGCGCTGGGAACACACCAAACCTGACTGAGGCCCAATTTGCACGTGAAATTACAAAAGCTTTTATGAATTATATAAAGACTCTACAAAGCTTTAAAAATATTGCATATTTCTGCTTTCAGGTAATGTAGGAGTATGACAAGAACCAGTTTTCTTCAGTGATTCTATTTCTCATCTTGCTGAAACCAAAAAAATACAAAGCATTTGTTTGTTTTTCTCAGCTGTTCCATTAGTTATCAGATAACTTGCTCTGTATCTCCTTTTTACAGCCTAATAAGTGGAGTTCCCCAAATGAGACCACAGTATTAATGGTTCCTCATTGCAATGTGTTACACTGCACACAATGTATTCCAAAGAAAAATGGCTTTAAAAAGTCCCTGAATATTACTACAGGCAGTTCTTGACACTGTTGACACGGTCTCCATGATAAAATGAATACCAGTGTGGAAAATATTAGCCAAAAGATATCACTTAAACAGCATCTCTTCACGTTAAGTTACAAATGCATGAAAGGCTCAGTCAGTTACAATAGCTTTATGCTTGCTGGCGTCACAATGTCACCTTTTCAACAAAATGGTCACCAGAGCAACATACTGCAAAAACAATCCATTCTGATCAGCAGCAATGACTTTTTTTTTTTATTTTTTTTTTTAAATAAGGGACAGAATTTCTACTGTTGTAGGCAGTTGGAAGTCAGCCTCTCGGGTCACAGCATCACTAACTTTGTCTACACCAAAAGATTACAATAGAGGTTTCTACTGCCATGATGTGAACCCTAACTTGCATTTGTAAAGTGTTTCTGAGCTATTGGAAAGGCATAATCTAAATGCAAATTAATCTCTCAGTATAATTTGGACCATTCCAGAGCATTAGCTATGTAAACAACTTGATTTTTATAGGGTTTTGAAGTTGCTTGTGAAGATAAATATCTCTGAAAATGAACAGACCCTACCACAGAAAATTTACTGAGGGAAAAATTGCAGCAGCCTTTTTGGGAACATTCTTAAGGAAGTATGTCATACACTAGGAAATCCATTCTGGATAATGCTATAAAATTGCTCACCTTACTTCATATGCCAAATTCTTCTCTATTGAATAACAATTTATGGTACACTACAGTGTCTGCCAGAAGCTGCTGAATGAAAGCCACAGCTGTGTCTGTTATTGGGCAGAAACTACAGTGTTGTCTGATGCATTTATTCATTGTATGAATGAATTCCCTGTAAGCCTTTTCAATAACTATCTGGGAACTATATAGAAATGCCTTTATCACTTTTTGAGTGGTCTGAAAGGGCTGTTCCTGGTGACAAGCTTACTTTCCATACAGACAACAAACATGGGAGCAAAAGTCAAATGCCTGATCTGAAGATTTTTCCTGGAACCATGGAAAGGCCATGTGCTTGAGGACATCTAGAGAGCCAGAATGCTGCTAATAGACTCTTTGGCAGCATAATATATGGATCAGCTGGTCCATCCCCAGCTTTCCTGTAAAGCATTTTGTGTAAAGATGTGGATCAACCCAGAGCTTATTGCATTCTGACCCATACATAAAACTGTACAGAGTGGAGAGTGCTCAACAGGGATGCAGTAGACATAGACCAAGAGCACCATCACGTCACTCTCAAACTGAATGGTATCCTACCTTGTTACAGAACATGATTCCTCATCTTTGAAAATTCAAAAGCATCAAGAGAAAAATCAAAACAACAACAAAAAAATTAGATGCATATTCGCCAGAAAGTATCAGACACATTTCAAAAGTTTCATTTCAAGCTGACAATAAAAGATCACAAATCTTTAAATTACACCAGAAGCAGAATGTATAATTTATGTTTCCAAATTATTCAGTGCCCTGTTCAAATACTTGCCTAACATGCTAGCTGTCATTTTTGCATTTGCTCAGCTTCATAGGTCACATTTATACCCTTTGCTCCATACACAGGAGTGGGCTGAACAGAAGTAACTTCAGTTAAGCTATTCAAAAATAAATTAAAAAAAAAAAAAAAAAAAAAAAAAAGCAGCAAAATGTGGCTTGGTGTAAGAGACAAGGCATACCTGTTGGCATTTGAATCCAAAAGCATTAAAACTTAAGTCCCGAATAAAGCTGGGATAGATTAAATCACACTGGGAATATTTTATCACAGTTTTCAAGAAACGCTTTTATTTTTTTTAAGAAAAAGCTAGAGCTGATGCAATTGTATGATCCAGGCTTCACAGCAATTATCAACTCATGAATGCAGCTTTGATTAAAGAAGAAATCAATCACATCATAGGGAAGATTTCAAACAACTCATTATTATACCCCAGACTAACCACTTTTAACATTTCTTATATTTGAGGAAACAGTGAAGAGCTGCAAACACATACAGGAGTAGTACAAAGACACGTTCAACACACAATGAAGGGAAAGTCAGAAGGACCATGGTGAGATACAGCTGTCCTTGGGACCAGGCCCTTGCCCTGTTTGCCCTCTTGCTACCCCAGACCTGCAGCATCCCTTCCTGGGCAGCAGCAGCAGATGGCTCATACCTGTCTTCATTCACCAACACCCTTCTTGCCCCATGCTTATCACAGCACGAGGTTATTTCCATTCATTCCCTAAATAGTTTTCTCTCAAGTGCATTACATACAATACAGGCCTGAACAGAGGAAAATAAAGACAAATAATAATACTAAAACAGAAATACCACTGTGAGCCACTCCACTGGTTCAAAGCTGTATCTCTCAAGATGATGGCCCAGGCTTGTGAATGGCCCCAGGGTTGCAATTGCATAGCTTTTAAGACTCAAAACCTGCAGTCAGCTCCCTCACTCTACCCTCCACCTCAGGAGATGGAAATCTGGACCAGTCTCCTCATATCTGTCATGCTTCCAGTTGTCTATGCCCCTAAGGGAACTGCTGAGAGGGAAGCAATCAAAGGTGGTGTCTGCTCAACACGTGAAAATGCTGCTCCCCCCAAAACCATAATGTGCAGTCTCCATACCTAGATGTTTTCAAGACCATATGCCTGAGCAACCAGAACTGACCTCAGATCTGACCTGGCTTCAGGCAGCAAGCTGGGGTTGAAACCAACCTGAATTATCCTCTGGCATTACAATTAACCGCAGGCAGTTCTGTCATTACTACTTTCAGATTTGTTAATGAAGGAGATTCTGCAGAATGAGGCTGGCAATTCAGCGCTGTTCACCTCATTTTGGAGGTAACTATTGTAACTTAAAACCTGAAAATTGAATAATTGCATAGCATTATCCAGACTTCTTCAGGGGAATATTACCAGGATGAATTAAAGGCGATATTAATGTTCTAGATTCCTATATATATATACACACACACAGGAAGAGATTCCCTGAAACCATAGCAAAAAAAAAAAAAAAAAAAAAGGGTTTTATTAACTATTGTAACTTAAAAAAAAAAAGTTTAAAACAAACAAAAATAAATTTAAATTATTAAATTGAATAATAAAATTGTTTTGTTTAAATTAATTGTTAACAATTTTAATAAGGGTTTTATTAAAGCCAGAGTATCAATTGTCTTCTGAAGCATTGCATGATTATTTTGTAGGCTTTAGTTTCTCCTTCCTCTTCCCCACCTCCCAGCAGAGAAAAATTAGTGAAGAGAAATTTGTTTTACATACCAAATTTCTCATAAGCTTTCTATTATGTTTTCAGTTCAAGTTTCAGAATGCAGAACTCTTAATTTCAGAATGAAATTAGTTAGAACCAAAACTCACAATCAATTATAATACTTTCTGAACAGAGCTGGTGAGAACCCCAGATATTCTGTAGCCATGTATATTCTCCCTCTTGATTCTTATGAGTCTGAATCAAAATTCAGATCCAGTTTGGTCCAAAACATTAGAAAAGGTTAAGATCAGTTTGTTACTTGCATGATCTCTATTTATGAGCACTGGATTTTGCAATCCTTGTTTACAGAACAATCAGAACATCTGGGATTACTGGAACTGAAACAAAGTGGATAGAGTTATACAAAGAAAAAAAGTGTGCAGCATAAATAACAAGCCAGGTGCTTCTACAAATTCCCAATCAGAACTGTACGACCTTTCAATAGAATCAACAGGAATATAGCTAGAGCTAATAAAATTAAATTGTTTTTTTCAAATTATGATAAATGCTTCATGACACTAAGAACTTTTTTTTGTTGCTTTTGTTTTTAATGAATCTCACTAAACTGAAAAATGATATATCACACTTTTAAATAAACAGAAAGAGTAAATTCAAAGTTTGTTAGAACATTTGATCTAAACACCAAGCTTTCTGGGGTATGAACCAAGTTACATATATATATATGCTATATATACTTACATGTATATAAAATACTTCATATAAACACATGCATATGTACATATATACCTATAGGTAAAAACTCCAAATTTGTAAGTTCTTACAAAGTTCATACAGACTTTTAGGTTCTACATGCACTGGATCGATTGATCAGTTACTACTGACCACGTTGTTTCATGTAACTATTCAGGAGAAGATGCCTCAGCATCATTAGTCATCTAAATTGTAGGACTATCAAACCAAGCAAACACAACTAGTGGATGATACCAGTTTTTGTTTCCCAGCATTCTAAAGTTTGCATTAGCACCAGTGAAGAAGATGCCTGAAAAACAAAGTAAAGCCTCAATACAAAAAGACTTTTCTATTCATGAAGCATCCAAAAAGTGCCAAGAATCACCAGTCATTTTCTCAACATATCTTTATCAAAATAAGCTTAGTTCCCAGACTCATACACAGACAACTTTTCTTCCAGTGGGGACAAAATAGAAGGATTAATGACTGCAGAGATCCTTGTAAGAGTCTAGATTTTGGCTTTAGCAAAATAAGGACTCAGGCTGGGTGTGCACTCCAAGGTCTCATCGCTTCAGTTCAGCCAGCAAAACACAAGACATGAGACAAATGAAAGATCCACTAGTACTTTAATTAAGCTGATGACTCAGGTATTTTCTCTTAGAATAGAGACTAGAATGGTAGACTGACCAGAACATTTTGCCAGAGGATTTCTAGCTGTTCCAACCTGCCTAACACATTTGTAGTATTTATAATTATTTGTGTCCATACAAAAGAAAACAATGAAATGCACATAAATCTGTCTTGCTAAAGTGAATCACAAGGAGCACATCATGAAAAGATACTCATCTATTCTAGAACTCCAGGGCTTTGTTACGAATATGTTGCCCTATTGACATAATCTCCAGCTGTATTATTTCTAGCTGTATGTCACGAAGGCTGGAATGTTGAAAAGCAAAAGAAACAACAACAACACACTATAGTAACCTAAAACGCCCCTAGATATCCTTAGGTTTTCAAAACCCAATTCTAAATTTAAAATTAGTCTTCAAATGTCTCAGAAGCTTGAATCTTCTTGTTTTCTACGTATTCCATCCAAGCCCTTGGTGACCTTTTATGCCCTTCCCCATCATTTCACAGGATCCCATAAAACACATAGCATTTCTAAAGCACTTGCATGTCACCGGACCAAATTCCTGCTGTTCTTGCTTGTCCAAACCATGCCATCTTGAAAGGGGTTTTGTTCAAAAACAGACTGAAGAGGTACCTGCAAATTCCGCCCACCCAGCAGTTTCTCTGTTCAGAGCAGATAGGCAGCACAGCTGTCAATTTTTCAGATCTGTGGTCTGAGGTATGCAGCCTGGGAGCTACATATCTCAACACTCCATCCTGCTTTCCTATAAGAGATGAGAGAGGCTGGGAAGATAACATCACTTGAAAAATGACTAAAATTATTTCTCCACCCAGAGGATTTATTTGAACTGATAGTGATATGTTTTTCTTCTACACTGTTGCAGTATTATGCTTCTGCAATGCAATAATCTCAGCTCTGGGCACTCTTGGAGCAACAGCAGCGCAGCTTCAAACCTGTAACTGTTTATCCTTATTGGCATATAATTTCGTCTGTTCATCTCCATTATCACATGCATCTTGACTTTGGTCTCCCTGACAAATCAAACACATTTTAGTCTCAGACAGAAGAAGGATTTCTTAATGTTTCTGTAGCTCAGAGCACAGCTTGTAACGTTACCGTGTCTCAGGCATGCCATAAACGTGGAATCTCTCTCAAACTGTGGAGCAGAGCCAAGACGAGATCAGATCCACAACAGCAGCCAATTTTTTATGCTCCAATTATCAACTACTCAACATTTTCATTCTGGAAAATTTCTAATTCAACAGCTTATTAAATGAAAAGTTTGTTACAGCACAGACATTAATGAGGCTTCTTTTAAAGAATATATTTGTAAGTATTGCAAGGAGGCTTAATTAACAACATCCTTCTCTAGTCTTTTGTTAAACTCCTTCTCTAATTTAATTTATGTTAAAGAATATTTTCACTTTTATGTCTCTATTAGTGAATTAAGCAAAGACGTCCAATCGCATGATAATTAGAGAGATAGGGACCTTTAAGTACCTTGGAATATGGTACTCTGGTATTTAAATTTTAAAGTTCCATAAATTTTTCCATAGATAAAAAATAATAATAAAAATAAAGTTAAGCATCTAAGATTTTAATTAAAGATGAGTGACACTGAAATTCTGTTGAATGACCCCCTTTGTTTATGCTTTCAGCAGATGAAAACATTCAGCTGAAAAGTGTGAAGTGACATCTGAGCTGTTTCTTTTTTTGTTGTTGTTTTTGTCTGAATATCAGTGAAGAAGATATGTAACATTTATAAACAATGAACACAATAAATATATTTGGGGCACTTCAAGAAAATTCATAACATTAGAAGACCTATGCATTGACAATTATACTAACAATAACATCTTAGGAAAGGCAGGTAAGTTCCACCACTGCTCTCCATGTTGCTCAAGGATACAGGAGTGGATGTAGGGGTAAGGGGGGGGGGAACAGAAATTAAGCCTCTTTACCTAATGGAGATCTCTTTCTTCCAGAATGCGAGATTGACAACAAGGGCCTGTTTTAGACATTTTGAATCAATCTCCTGGGGAATTTCATTTTTCACCAATGACTAGAGAAAACACAAGTCATCCTCCCTGGGTTGAAGCTAGTTTTTCTGTAAATATCAAGATAATTATATAGATGATAGTCCAACAGAACAGAGTCTGGTATCAACTTTTCTACTGAATTTAGTGCTACAATACCTTAACATTTTCTAACTACTTAAGTGAAGATAATCTTATTTTAGTATCATATAAATCCAGGGGAATCTTGGCACTGTATTCAGTGCAAGACAAAAGGGACCTATATCAGAGTAACAATATTACTTAGGTTATTTCCCATATGAAGGTGAAACCTCAAAGTAAACCAAGTAGCTGTGTACATTTATTTTAGTTACTCTATCTATGGGACATTATTAACAAAACTTTAAAGAAAATTTATGCAGTTTTACTGCAATTTCCTTTTTTACCCAACACTCACTTCCAAACCTTTTGAAATATATTATGTTCAATTAAATTCTTTACCATCTAGCTTCTTAAAATTAACTAGGACTGAATTTTCAGTGTTATGCCTGGCCCTACATTTAATTACCCACACTTATATTCTAAGACACCATGCTGATTTCTGCCTAGAGGAAATGACCTAGGATCATTGGAAGCATATGAAGGTCGTTTTAAGATGGAGCAATAACTTATATTAGAGGATGTAAAAGGTCTTAACCTTCAGTCCTTCAACATACTGCAGCAAAAAGTTCCCCCTTTTTAATTAAAAAGAAAAAAAAAAATAATACCATCTGCAATGCATTTTCCCCCAAAGTCACTTAACAGCCTTTAAAGAAAAAGTGTCTCTCTGGCTAAATGACTGTGCATAAGTGTATATATAGGAGGCATCTTCCAGCTTGGCTAGCTGGCTTTGCTGGTTGTTTTGGGCATTAAATTTCCTTTGTGTTGCAGCCTTTCAGAACATTCTAAAGCACAATCTTTATTTCTGTTAATTTTTCATTAGAAATAAAATAAAAACAAAATAGGGGAGACACACATACACACTCCCCAGTGTAAAGTCTTTCCAGAGCTTCATCTTGCTTGAAATTCACTGCTAAAAATCTCTGACAGTTTATAGAAGCAAAGCTAAAGATTTGGCTGGCAGTTGCCAGTTCACAAAAACATGGTGCCTGCCTCTTAAAAACATAAATGTGTGCAACTATCATAGGAATTGTTCAGCGCTTGTCAGAACACTGTTCGATTTTAGGGAATTAGTGTAAGTTGGTTACTCAGCACAGGAATTTTATAAATGCTTCAGAAAATGAACGGCAGACTTGCAGATCAGTTTTGTCCAGACATTGTCATCTAACTGAATGAGTTATTGACACTTTCCATTAAGAGTACTCTTTCTGGAATTTACTCACTACTAACTCAGTATGCTTGCAAGGACTGATCCTGAGAGTGCTATAACCTTTCCTAAAACAGAAAATTGAGCTCTAAAGGCAGAGGCATTTTGCCTTTGAATTATCAGTCCAGGATGTTCTAGCATGGATGATTATTGTAGGCAGGTAAGTCAAAGACTAAACCAAGGGGTATGAAAATACCTTGTAAAAAACAATGGCCTCTACTGAGAACATGTGATGCCAGCTCTGCAATGAGAAAATCTTTAGGAGTAATTTAGAATTGGAACTATAGTAAAAAGACTCCAAGAATACCTGGTCTCAAGCAATGCAAATCTTAAAAGATTAACAGCTGCACCTTAAGTTGGCCTTGCAAACATCTGACTGGACATCACTGGAACAAGTTATCACAAGATCTACTGGAAGAGATTTCTGATTAAGTTTATCATGGACAAAAGATTACAATTTCATTTGGACAGCTGCATATTTACAGTATTTCCTGATTTTACCTAGTCAGCGAAACAAAAATACAGAAGCCTGCAGCTGCATTAGACATCAACTGTTGAAGACTTACAGCTTGTTAACATCAAGGTCTTTCCTCTACTTCAATATCTAGAATTCCTGGCCTCACATCTATTTTCCTAATCCTCCAAAGCTGTCCCCCTGTCTCAGACCTCTGTTCCTCCATTGCTGTTTTCACTGCCATTCAGTGTATGGAAGGAGAGAGCCAAATGTCCAAAGCTCCTTCTACCTCTCTAGGGCTTTCTCACCCAGCTCTGCTGGGCCCCAGTGCTACCACATTGGCCCTAGGGCAGCAACCGCTCACGTTGATTTCGTCCTGTGCAGGCACTCCAACACATGGGGTCATGGTCATGGGCCCACGTAATGTGGGTCAAATGCCTTAACTTACCCATGAAATGTGATAGGACAGAAAGAAGTTAAGATCAACTTGCCATTCAACTACAGTCTAGACATAAAATCATTTTTAAGGATGGCCATTTCCACCCTTGATAGGGCAAAACACAGTGCTTTAAACCTGAAGAAGTCCATGTTCTGCAGGAGTTTGTCCTGCATTCAGAGTTTTGAAGAAGATATCACTGATTTCTTTTACCGTTTGCTTGCAAGTTTTGCACAAACTAATCTGACAGTGTTTCTACCAAAATCCTCCTGTCATCTCAAAACACAGTTAAGATCATTCTCCAAACATTTCCAGGCTTGCAAAGCTCTCTTCAAGTCTGCTGCAAATGCCAGCTTTTACCAAGTTTATCACAGTGCTGGCTGAGAAAGATTATACAAACCAGAAAAAAAAAAAAAAAAAAAAAAAAAAAAAGATTGCAAATTTCAAAAGAACAATTTATGTCCAGTCCGTGGTTTGGACAAAGTTTCAGGTTAGATCTTTATTTTGCCTCCGCCAGTTCCCATATTGCAGTTTATGACAGAAACCTGAACCAAGGAATGCTCTTAGAGCAGCTACAACCAGTCTGGACACAAAACACTAAAATCAAACTCAGAGATTTGTTTGTTCAAGAGCACTGGCTGAGCACCTTTACCATGTGTTAAATACAAGTTATTTGAAAGGCATTCAAAAACTAAATTGAGCTTAGTATTACCTTTTAAGTTTTATGGGTTGTGGAAAATTTCCCTGCTTAATTATCAAAGCATTTTATGGCCTTCTACAATCTCCAGGAAAAGAAGGACAGAACAGAGAGGTGGGGGAGGCATCCGGATGAAAGTCTGACCTCCAAAACTCCTGGGGAAGTGTAGCGGTTGTTAGCCTCCAAAAGCAAAACAGCGACCGCCCTTTCCAGGAGAGCTGAAGGCTTTGAAATTGGAAGCTGAGATGCAACAGCTGGAGTGACTTGCATGGCACAGGCCTGTTGTGCCCGAGACTACGCACCAACCACAGCTCCTCTACAATGGAGCACTCAGGAGGATGGCTGAGGCCTTCTGAGAGCCTCCTCTGATGGCATCTCCTCCACTGCATCACAGTCACCAAGAAAACAGGCATGGTGGCTTCAGATCACCGTGCTGCCTGCCCACCTGGTGCAAAGCAACAGAACGAAGCAGCCTGTCTTTCTTGTGGGCCTGGCTGAAACACTAAGCACCAAAGAGGGGAAAAAAGCAATTTTAATCAAATTATGGCCCAAGTTATACCTTTAATAGCCAACGTAAACAATGCCAAAAGGCACTGTTCTTCACAGGCCCCATGGGCGAGGCTGAGGCAGCAAAACATCTGCAGAGCCTTTAGAACTGCTGGAAGCCACTGTCAAGGCCATGGAGAAGTGAACCAAGCTCTGCTAGAGGATCAGCCACACTCTGGGCAACTTGTTTCCTTTTCTGTGCCTTTCTTCACCCATTCTCCAACTACCTCAACTACTGTGACAGTGAAGGACTTCTTCCCTTTGTGTTTGCACAGTCCAGTAGGACAAGGCCTTGCTACTCAGCCCTCCACTTACAGAATCAAATAATTGAAGAATAAACTTTTCTAATGCTTATCCAAATCCCATCACACTCCAGAGGGAATTTGGTACCTAAGCTTCTTGGAAATCCTGCTGGGAATTTAACTGGATGTTGTATAACTAAGGCTACTTAAAAACATCATGACCTTACTAGCCTATCCTTTGAAGATTTTGGCATTCAATAGCAGTGACTATGAAAGACTTTACAGTGAACCATAAATTCATTTCCAAGTTACAGTAATAAGGGAGTGTCACATTTATTCAGACTGCTTCCTTCCTTTTTCTATCAGAAGTTAAACACCAAGCACTGTAAATAACCTAGGCACAGTTGCCAGAATCAAAGTTTGGCCCAGGTTTTCAAAGATGATTACAAGCTACTCAATGAGCTTCCTAATGCTGTTAGACAACCACCAACTCCACATTTTGAAAAGCATAGATTTACTTAAGCACATGTATTTCTTCCATAACATGCCTGAGTGGACAGTAGTTCAGTGGTTCTAACACATACACGTAATGCTAGTGTTCAGTCAGTTCACCCACCAACATACATTTTGCATGCAAGGCATAGGATTTACATATGCCAGAATTAGTGCAGTTTTAGGTGCTAGATAGGTACTAGGCAGAGTTATTTACTGTATATCATCAGGAGCAACACTCAAGAATGTAATTAATACCCTCTGTACTCATACATTTCCCCACATATGTCTGGTTTATGCCAAATCAGGTCCACTTCAAGCCATGAAATTGAAGTAGCAGCAAGACATTTGCATTTTGGCTTCGCAACAAAGATAGGCCACCACTCTGCAAGATCGAAATAAAAAGAGCTGGCAAGAGTAACAGAGAATATGGCAGAGAAAGAAAAGCTACATAGAAAAGAAATATATAAATATTAATCTGAAGATGTCAAAGGATGTTTTTAATAAAATACACATACGACAACCAGGAGAGAAATTTACAAAATATACTTTTAATTTTCACAAGGTATTTATACTGTCTGAAAACACTACAAATCCTGAGAAGTGAAACCCCATCCCACCCCCTTAAAAAAAAAAAATCTGCCTAGCTTCATGTTTTTCCCACCACTTCCCTCCCACCTGCCTTCAGCCAGGCAAATAGCTTTGTGCCACATCACTGTGCTTTTACAAGAAACAGGCTGAGCAGCAGACTTCATGGTTTACTGAAGCATCAGAAAAAGTGGATCAGCTTTGTGGATTGTCAGTTGTGCTGCCTCCTAGCACTGATGAGCACTTCCTAAAGAGTAAAGGAAAAAAGGAATGTCATGAACAGAGGGAAAGGGTCATATCCTGTAGAGTCTTTACTCCAGTCACATAGCCCTCCACCTAAGGCACAGTCCAACTGAACTCAGGGATCCTTTTTATGAGGCAACGAGAAGGATTAAACCCTGTATCCAGCATCATGAGAAGTACCTCAGCAGGACATCCCCTTCAAACTGAAAACTGACAGCAAAGGACATTACATTCAACGTCTTGGACACCTCACTTAGACTTCGGTAGCTCTGAGGTAGATAACATTTCATTTCAAAATGCCAATAAAAGATTCAGCCCACTGATTTCAAGTGCTTCACCTGAACAAGGCAGCTCTTCCCTCCTCCCGAAAAGGTCAGACCCTGATGAAAGGAGACAGTCTGTACTGTATGCCTTGCAGTGAGATGCCTTAGTAAGTGGATTTACCAGCTTGCACCCTTCTAAGACAACAACAACAACAATAATAATATAATAGCAGCTATATCTATTAACATGCAGGCCCAGAAAGCTTTCCTCTTCCATCCATGAGGAAAAATGAAACCTTGGCAGCTAAAAATAAATAGGGATAAACAAATATCTGAAGAAATAAGAAATGACAACAGAACAGAAAAATAAGATAATTTTAGGTTTCTAAAGACTAAGAAAGGAATGTACATGCCAGGTATAGAGGCTTCCTCTAAAGTCAGCCCCTGGGAGATTAAGGCTATAAGTCTAGACAGAGGAACTCATCCTGCAGCCTAGGGCTATTTAAGTAAATATTAAGGTGGCAAAGTCCCAAATCAGAATTTCTAGCTAGTAAAGCAGGGCTACATACCAGCTTCACATCAAACAAGAAACAAACATTTTTGCTCAATAGTAGCAAAAAGGTACTAAAATAAATTAAAAGACAAACTACCTCCAAGTTGGAGAAAAAACATAATTCATTTTTATTTGCTTTGATAAGGTTTTCAGTCTTTTAATTTTCCTTGGTTTAGAAGGGGAAAAAATCTTTTAAATTAAAAGTTAATAACTTTTCTGTCTTTAATGTGATACAGCCTGCTAGTAGTGAAACATATGGCTAATCTTATCATTGTAAACTTGGCAAAAGGCATCTTAAGTCTTGGAGATACACTACTTTTAGTAATTCCTTGTGTTGTTGGTTCAGTTTATGCACTATTCAAACAGCTGAATTATCGTTATCAAGGGCAAACCATTATACTGTCCTTTTACATCGGTCTTTTTATTAGTTATTGATAATTTCCTGTAGCATGAGCAAAGTTTTGCTTTTGACTTTTAGATTTTTTATGTTTGCTTGTTTTCATATCAGGGATGCTTTCAGTTGTACATACGTGGTTCCCGCTCTATGAGTCACAACCAGCATCACCTTTTGATGATCCTGTCTTGAAAAATGCTACCAGTAAGGCCACTGCTATAGAAAACATCAGCAGACCAGATGCTTAGGACCAGGGTGCTGTAGTGCACTTCAACACAACCTCTGTCACAGAGTGGAGACAGGCACCTGCTAGCCTACTAGGTTGTAGCTAATCACACAACCTGCACTCACCCCACCCTCTGAAGCTCAAATTTGGTAATTTTACAGAGAGATGCTGAGTGCTGAAGAAATTGGGAGTATGAATTATCATAGGAATTAGGACTATCTAGCATATGGCATTCTGAAAATGAAGTTATCATTCCTATGAGTTAGCCTCTGCAATGCTAGGGAACTTACCCCTGCTGTCCAGCTAAGGGGAGGGTACTTCTTCTAATGTCATTCAGAGCTGTATTATTGTTGTAAAAGTATTTTTATCCCAACTGAAACTCCACAGTCACCTCCACATCTATGATTAGAGACTGCCAATTCAATGCAGTATATTTTCATTCATGCGGGTCTGTTCAAAGTACTTCTTAATTTGCCTCCACACCATTTGCATTGTTATCAGCCCCGGTGCAGCTCTCCACTAGCTGATTAGCAGGAAGCACAGGATGGTGAAATGGTCAGTTGTGACAGCCAGGTCACGTAGCAATAACAATATACCTTGTACTTTCAGCCACATCAATAAGGGGAAATAAAGTTTGCTGACTACAGTGGTACTGGTTCCTCAGCCGAGCTGAAGGCCTGCATCACCTGCTTCTTTGTAAAAGGTCCCAGGCTTGATGCTCAGAGACTGACTAAAGTAGATAACAGAGATACAAATGACAGCAAAAGGATAAAGGGAAGAAAAAGAGCAATGATGCATACCTTTACGGTACCAGGTATGTTGTTGTATCTTACATTTATATGGCAGCAGCCCCCTACAAGCATAGAAAATATGTATACATATACCTAGCGATGCATATTTTCAGCTCCAACATATCTACAAGAAATGAATAAACAGCAGCAGTGGAAAGCCATAAGATTGTCACCTAGATAAGTTGTTTAAGTCTAGTATTTCAGATCTCTGAAAATAGACTTTGGCTGTTTGATTCAACCATAAATCAGGATTCCCGTTAATCTGGCTTTAGAGTGGCTTTCCTGTGCAGGTTTGAGCGTCTCAAAGGAATATACTGTTCATTGATTTATGGACTAGTCTTGCTGAAAAGTTGATTTACCATTGCTTTCTGCAAACAGTGAATTGCAGCTCGCTGGTTTCTCTGAATATGCAAAGCCTGTACTGTATATAAAGGTGGGAGAGTTTGACAGTTTGCAACTAAGTAAATCACACTGATCCCAGTATTTGCCTTGAGATTTACAGTGCACACTATAATTTAGGCACCAATGCTGATCCACAAAATACAGACAAACAGGAAAGTGTTTTGTCATCTTTTCATATATTAAAACTACTTTATCAAAAATTTAGCACATTCTTAACAAAATCAAATTTGAAAAGCACACACAATAGCATCTAGAAATGGTTTCAAACATAATTTGAATATTATAATAGTCTCATCCAGTACATTTTAGCTCTTCAAGCAAGCCCTAGGCTTCAAGAAGTTCCCTTTAGATTTCTAGCAATACTTGCATATTGTAACACAAGTCACTGTGTACAGCCTCAATTAAAATAGCCACATTAGTGGCACATTAGAGCATTAGTTTAGGAAAATTTCTGATGCCCAGAAGACACAAATAAACCATGACTATTTTGACACCAGTAGAAAAGACCCCAGTGGAGAATAACAAAAGTCACATTAGTTGTTGTTCAATCAATATTCTCTATACGTACTGCTGCATTTGATACAAATACTGTCATATTTATTTCTATGCCAATGAGACACAATCCTGCCATCAGCTATAATTCTTTAACAGATGTTTCAGAACAACACATCTACTCAGGGTCAGTCAGCCAACCTATTCACCACTTTTTACAGCTCTCATCTAAGATGAATAAATGTTAAAATAGCCATTTCAAAAGTGGCTGTATGAAGAAGGAGGGGAAAAAAAAAAGTTGATAAATTCATGATTGGAATTCAGGATCCTCTTGCCTCATCTTATGTTCAATCCACCATAAGTGAAAAACTTAATTCCAATACTCACAGTGGATGGGAGAGATGCAGAAGGCAGACTGAAGGGCTCTAGGCTGGCTGTCAACAACATCCTCTGTTCCTCCAGAAGAAGGAAAGCAAACCCACACAATGTCTGGGTGATTACTATTCCCTGAAACTGCCAGCAGAACAGAGGTCAGTGATCTCAGGGTGAGACAGGGTGTTTCTTAAAGAAAAATTGAGTAATATTCATGAATCTAGATTCTTTGCCTACAGAGGTGACCCAGCTGTCACCATACTGCAGATATCAAGTTAACAGATATTTTTCTTTTTGCTGTTGTTTAATTTGGCAGACTATAACTTGACATGTTCTTTATAGTGACTTTTCCTACTTCTGGCAAAAAAATGTGCACCTCATTGGCCAGTTGAATAATGAGGAAAGATTATCTCCTTTGTAGAAAATTGTGCCGCCAGTGTCACAATATTAAGCCAGAGTAATTTATAACTACTTGTCTCCCTTCTCCTTTAATTTTGGCCTGGACACTAGGTCTTTTATATCAACTTTCAAGCTATTTTTCATTTTAGGGGCTAATCTGTTTGGTTACTGAAGTGGAATGACAGAACACACCTGTGATCAAAGGAAAGGTAGATGGAAAAAACATCTCCCTGGTTCATGTATATATGTGCATTATCCTGAGCCTGTAACACAGTGCTTCATATAAATTTGGTCAATTATTAGACATTTTACAGTTATTTTCAGAACAAAGAAGCTATTGAGCAAGTTTGGCATGTGCTTGGTTCTTTATTAATTTAAACTGTCCCATGAAATGACTTGAGAGAGGTCAAATATTTTTAATAATAGAAAAAAATTAAAAACCACCTCCCGTTTAAAACAGCGTATTCACAGAGGCAAGAGCCAGAAATCATCATTCTTCAAGATGGAACAAGACCACCCCCTGCTACTCAGACCAACTGACTTATCAAGACACGCTTTAGAGTAAAGAAATCACAGCTTTAAGACTCGCTGAGAGTTTTCAAGACTCAGATTAAAATAATTCAGGTTTTTCCCACAAGAGTACCTTTAAGTGTGTGTTTTAGTCTAGTAGAGAACAAAGGAAAATAAACTTTTAGTACTGCAGTTTTTCCACAAAGACGGAATTTCTCTCACCAGCCACTTTTCATTAATTTGAATTGCGTCATGAGAACATTGACACAGGATGGGACTGTAGCACTTACAGAACCAAGCTAAGAGCCCCAGTCCCAGACCAGCACTTCAAATAGGCCCAAGACTGCTAGCCTTACACTTAATGTTCCTCTTAAAGTTAATATATTCTTACACCAATCTTAGGTTTGGTCTTCTATCTCACCCAGGGAGCATGGGAATTAAAAAAAAAATGGTGCACCTCTGAGCAAATTGTGAAGAAGCTGGTTATTGGTTTATCTCTGGGTTACGTTGCTACTTCTGTCCCCTGCCAGATACCCAAGTCACGTTCCCCTTAACATTCTATTGCATCAGAACCTTCCTCCATTTGAAATCATAAATTCTTTGTGATTTTGTTTTCCATTGATATGGAAGTGATTACAGTGGAACAGAACATGAAAGCAGCAAACAACACAAGCTTAGTAAGCTCCTTCAAGGGAGCAAGAAAATGGTCTATCTACATCCATCTAATTATTTCCCATAGCTGAGTAGCATCAAAATGTTAAAATAGAGAAAATAGAGAATTTCAAAAAATCCCAATAAATAAATAAATAATAATAGGTTTTCAACACCTCTTTTCCATCAGCTTTAATGAAGCACATTCAAAATATAAAATATCTGTCCAGAAGAAACAGAAAAGTTTATATGTTTATTTGCCTGGGATGTATAATCTTGTGCTGTTACAAGACACACTTTCAGTCCTTCATAGATAAAGGAGACACTTTCCCATATCCTTAGATAGGCTTTTTCCTCACTGCTATGTTGGCCTCCATCTCCCCCACCCCCAAAGGATAAGCAATAAAAACACATCCATCTTTTTCTCTATGGGATTATAAAAAACAGGTGTTAGAAATTCCAGAGTTGTTCACTGCAAAATCGTTATACTATCTCTATGAGCATAAAACATGGTCTTCCAAATGCCCTCCTATTCCAGCGTCATTAAATCCTTTCTACCAGCACAAAAATGAATATACAAATCAAGTTAAATAACACTTCCAATGGTTAAAAAACATCTATTTGTTTCAATGCAATCTCATTCTGAGCTACCACTCTATAGCAAAGGAGAAGATATTCTGACAGCACCGCCCTATATGCTATAGAAATATTTCTTTCACAACAGTATGGAGAGCATCAATAGAGAGGCATGAGACAGTATCCAAAATTATCAGTTTCTCTTTCTCACTGATCTGGTGCACAATAGCATCCAACAGTCTTACAGCTCGTAATTGCAACTTATACCATATCTCCACATTGAGGACTGGATTCTTCCCCAAGCAAAACCAGGAGATGCCATGACTTTACAAAGAAGTGGAAAGCTGGAAGACAAGGTTTTGCTGTTTTTTGTTGTTGTTGTTTTATTATTATTATTGTTTTCATATGTTTTTTTGAGCTAGAAACAAAAATCTGAATATTTTCTCAGTGATAAGGTCAGTGAATTTTGGAAACAGTTTTTTGCTGTTGCAATAGCAGTTTATGTAAAATGTTAAGTTTACAAATATTGGTCACACACAAATCAAACTTCTGAAAAAAAAAAAATGAAATGAAAATAGAGCATTTTATATAGAACATTGTTGTTAAACAGATTTTATTTCTGCATGTTCCTGTTCTAGCTAATTATAGTTAAAGTCTGGAAGAAAAAAAATAAAAAGTACAGAAGATTATTCTTTTGATATCTGCACCTTGCTCAAAGTTAGAAAGCTTAGAGAAAATGCTTGAGCAGCTCTGAACAGGAAGAAAGAACCTTCAGGCACTCATTGCAAGTTTTCCTGTGAAAAATCCAATTCATCAAACTCAACATTAGCCGTAGGAGGTAAGCATCCATTTCAACAGTAGTGGGTGTTTGGGTGTGAAGAGGTGGAAATTGAAAAAAGGGGAAAAGAGAATCACCTTAAGCCCAACAGTTCAGTAAGCAGCATACCCCCTTTAACACTATGAATTTTCGAACCATGGACCCTATAATGACTCACAAAATCAAACACCAAAAAGAGGATTAAACAAAAAAAAAAGTGCTTATGAACTTCAGAGGGAGATTGGTTCTTCCTTCACTGAAGTTTTGCACCTAACTTAATTTGAATTGTATTGAACCAGCACCTGGAGGACTATTTTCCCCAAAGCCACAAGCTACCAATAGCTAAGACAGCTAGATTTTGTCTCTCCTCTCTCCATTCCCCTATGTTCAACAAAACTAAATCTTAATCTTTTTTCTGTTAAAATCAAACCCAGCTTTTAACAAGCAGGCAGTTTCCAGTAGCACGTTTTCAAAGGGAAAATTCCCAAGAAGCTTTACTTAAAATCAAGCCAACTTCTAGGTCAGAGATCTAGATTAAGTAATTTGAAGAAGTTTCAAAGGAACTTCAGTTTCTTCTACATAAATTCTCAAGTTTTTCCTCAGCTACTCTTTACTAATCTTCTACAGTTGACTTGTTTTGTTGCAGGAGTGAAAGAGAAATTTAAAAATTAAAAGCTAGAGCTAGAAAAATCGCTGTCTTTTTAAGTACAAAAGGAGCAGAAGGGAAAGGAAAAGGACTACTTAATAGCACAAAGAATGACTTTCTGATGACAAAACAAAGAGCACAAAGACTAAAAAACACCCTAAACTTGCTGATAGATGGAATGTAGGTGGAAGGGCAGACAACTCACTTCATGGCTTGTTCTGGGGAGAGAAAGAAGAAACATTCAACTTTTTAATGCTAGCACTATTTACAAGGACTAAAACCCTATAGGGCTACCTATAAAGAGACATGAGCTTGTTCTGCCTATAATCTAGCTGACAAGAAACCCACAGCTGTGGTTAGTAGGGCACCAAGCCCAAGCTAATAAAGTTCAGCTGAGGAGCAGGGTATATTAGTTTAGGCCTAGTGCCATGCTAGTTTGCTCTGTGGCTTCCAGTCAGCTCAGAGCAAAGACAGAGTAAGCTCACATCTGCTTGCAAGAGATCACGTAGCCATTATTTTAGTTAAATACAAAAACATTATATTGGAGCTCTAAGTCTTCAGGCTTGCAGATGTACAGTAGTTAGAAGTTTCTCTGCTTTTGCAAACAACTCTGCCTCATCCATGGGTTATGCTCACTCTTGGTTAACCCACTTGAACAAACAGGTGTTTCACCCCATAGAAATGCAACCCAATTTAAAAAAAAAAAAATAAAAATAAAAATGCTGCAGCCAGCCAAAGACATAGGGTTAAGAAAAATCCAAAAGACCTGGGACACGTATTTCACATAAGCAATCTACTATTTCAGGTTTTTGAAAAAAATCTGTGGAAACAAGAGAAACGAGGATGAAGAAAATGTGCTAACCCTGCTAGTGCTGTCCCATGAGAACTTCATGTGGTATGTTAAGACGTGCTCACACTCCAAAATGTTACATGTAATATGGTGTTATGTTATGCTCATGACATGTTTACAGCTCACAGCTCTAATACAGTGTTTAAAGGGAGAGACTGATACAGTGGAGATGAGGAACAGGACCTGAGAAAACACCTGTCAACATTCACCTTTTGGAGGTTAATACCACTGGTCTGAAGTACTCAACTCCAGTTTGCAAGAATGATTAATATTCTGCCATGCGTTTTATAGGAGTAAGAGTTTACTGTGGCTGTCTTCAGAGCTGTCATGCTCCTACACCATAATTTAAATTGCTACTGCTCTTTTGACATCTTGTTAAATTTCAGAAGCTTTCTAAGATAAAAGCTTGCAAATCACAAGGTAAATAGAAGTTGGTATCAATATCTAAATTACACATATTGTCTGCTGTGGATAAATTTCTTCTTTGGAGATTAGGCTTACAACCTGTAGGAAACAGGAGATCTTTCATCCTTTCAGTCCAAAACCATATTAATGGCAAGGGATTAAAATGTCAGTAAATTACCACAACTGCTCACATTTCACTACCAGAGGAGAGAGGCTGCTTCATTCTTTTCTGTCACACCTGTACAATGGCTTCTCTCACACCTCTCATCCGTGGAAGAACAGCAAAGTGATATTTCAAGGACTGATTCAATCTCTGAGGCATCTGTCAAGCAAGCAGGTGTGTAAGTCTTTACATTGATGCATGTCAAGCTGTATATTGGCACCTATATGACAGTCCCAGAATTGGGGAGCTACAGTCAAATCTTCAGAATAATTTCAGCTGTAGGAATGATGCAAGGAAAGTATCTGAAGAGAAGTACACTGGTCATGAGATTGCGACACCAGACTGGGTGCAGGAAACTGGTCTCAGCCTCTTGTTCTGCCGAGGACTCCTGTGCAAGGGCAAATTCACTGAGCTCCTCTTCTCCCCTCAGTGAAGCACAGAATATAATCACAGAAGTGTTCCCCATACCTGAAGCATTAGGAATAAAAACAATCATGTGCACATGTGAGGTGTTAGATATTTCTGTAATGATTTATTCTCACAGCCTGTGAATACAGCACAAGATTTAGAAACGACCTCAAAATGAATTCCTCTAGCAAATTAGCTGGCAAACTCTTCACACCTGCTGAGTCCAGACACCGTAACTAATTCATAAGCATTCAGTAACTTCTCTCATCCCCCCCCCCTTGAGATTTTCTGTAATTTTAGCATTGAGCATTAACATCTGAGATTATGATTGAGAGACACCCATCTGATTCTCACCAGAAAAAAAAATAAAAATAAGTAAAGAACAGGCTCAAATCTCTTATCTGGTGTTGATCAAATGTCAAGAATGAGATTTCTGTGGCATTTACACAGTCTCATAGATTGAGAGAGATTCATGGGATTTGAAAAGGGAAGGCCCTGTTGATATTTATGTAAGATCATGAAGGCAAAGGCGTGTTTGCTCCACCCAAAGCTGGAGTGACAGCAATGTGCTGGACTTGGTTTGCATGCATTCTTCCCATGCCACATATATGTCCAATAAAAACAGGTTTGAAGTCCGATCTCATATACACTTGTTTTCACTGGGTAGAGTTTCTCTATTCAAGACTTCTGTCACAGTTTAGTGAGATCAGAAATGTATTCCATCTCTATTTTTCATATTTTAAAGAAGGGTGGGGAAAAATAGAGTGAATTAGAAAACATTAAAAACTCCAGATCAGGATCTACTCTGAAAATTAAAGCCAGATATAAAAAGGAAAAAATAAATAAATACATAAATAAAACCTATACGTCTCTACCTCTCTATTTCTTCTATAAGGTCTGAGTGTACTGGTATTCCTTGTGAGGAAATGGAGAAAAAAAATATGTGAAATTTCCATTTTACATGATTTCAGTTTGGAAAGTTTTGCTTTCCCCCACTTCTTTCTTCTGCAAAATTTGAAATCGAAAATTTGGTATAGAAAAACAGTAAAATGACGTGCTTTGTTCTCCATGGAGAAACATTTGTCCTGAGTTAAGTTTTTTTATTCTAGAGTGGATTTTTTTATTATAATAATAATTTTCATAAATGTATGAATTCTCAGTAAGAGAAGCCAATTTTCAATTTTGTATACAATTCTGGAAGAAAGACAAAAGCGTGGAGGCATTTTCTCCTCTGAAAACCTGTTTTGTGACACTTAATATCAGTTTATTACCTTCAACTAATTATGATATTGACAATTGACTTCTCAGTTGTACTTCTACGCTGATATTTACAAGGAGCTAGAGGACCAATTTTATATACTGTAGATCTGAAAATTACTCTTGGATTTAACACAGTCATTTAAATGCCAAGTTTTTGTAAAAGCCTTGCAAATGCCTTGGATTTGTAGTTCATGAAAAGTTTCATTCTTTGAAAGACTCTCTGAGTGTTCTTGCCAGCAAAGTGGTGGTAAAATGGTTTTAGCACTTCTGTGAATACTGAAGCATAGATGATTAGAGATTATAATACACAGAACAAGACCTTGGAGAGTACATTGGATTTTAACAGCACTTGAAAGCTTAACTAGGAGCTGGTCAGAAAAAAAAAAAAAAAAAAAGAAAAAAAAAGAAAAAAAAAAAAGCTGGTCTTTTTGTGAATATAAAAATGTGAAGGGAAGGGAAGGGAAGGGAAGGGAAGGGAAGGGAAGGGAAGGGAAGGGAAGGGAAGGGAAGGGAAGGGAAGGGAAGGGAAGGGAAGGGAAGGGAAGGGAAGGGAAGGGAAGGGAAGGGAAGGGAAGGGAAGGGAAGGGAAGGGAAGGGAAGGGAAGGGAAGGGAAGGGAAGGGAAGGGAAGGGAAGGGAAGGGAAGGGAAGGGAAGGGAAGGGAAGGGAAGGGAAGGGAAGGGAAGGGAAGGGAAGGGAAGGGAAGGGAAGGGAAGGGAAGGGAAGGGAAGGGAAGGGAAGGGAAGGGAAGGGAAGGGAAGGGAAGGGAAGGGAAGGGAAGGGAAGGGAAAGGAAAGGAAAAGAAAAGAAAAGAAAAGAAAAGAAAAGAAAAGAAAAGAAAAGAAAAGAAAAGAAAAGAAAAGAAAAGAAAAGAAAAGAAAAGAAAAGAAAAGAAAAGAAAAGAAAAGAAAAGAAAAGAAAAGAAAAGAAAAGAAAGAAAATATTTAGATTGAGAATGGTTGTGTTGTCTCAAAGAAGATCAAGTCAGCCTGGTTAATGTTACCCATATGGCAGAATAGTGGTTTGAGGCTACAGAATTGGCAACCTCATCAAACTGTGCCATGACATATCCCAAACTTTAAAATGCCCAAAAATTCACAAATATTCATACTAGAAATAATAGTGGGAAAGAGTGGAATCTGAGTTTGAAACTTGCCTGTGTTAGAATGACGACAGAATTGCACAGAGAAAAGAAATACAATAGGAGCGACAACAGGCTGTGGTAGCAGTGGTGGAGCAGCAAGAACAAGTGGACGGGATATGAAGATAAATGTCAGGTAAATTTTTGACTCCCTGAAGTCAGCTTCAGGCCAAAAAGGTTTCCAACCAGGCTTCAAAACTGGGGTTCAGTATATCCCACACAGCATTGTTATTTAGCCATGAACTGAACTTTTGACAGATATTTTTAGCGAGATTTTGTACACGTTTTTCTGCTGACATCTCAGCGAGTCTGAAACTACAGCTGTTGTATTTCCAGCCCTTTTGAAGACAACACTTCTAGCTGGTAGTGGTATCAGTGGGACTGGAATGAGCTTCCTTCAGAAGTGGTGACACAACCTGAGAGGTCTCTTCAAGGAGCCATACAAACATTACATACTCACGGAGAGAAAGGCAAAGAATTACAACAAGATCAGAAAGAGGCTAGAAAAAAAAAATGATAACGTTGAATGATGAATTCTCTGTGTAGCAGTCATCAGCAAGAGCCTTGAAATGGTGCACTTCTTGACAAATATATTGTAATATCTGTAAAAATGGGGGAAGGAACTGACAGGTGATATAGTTATTTAGGGCTTCATCCAGGCCAGGGTGGACCATGAGGTCAGGCAAACCAGAACAAAAAAAAAAAAAATCAAATGTAAAACACAATAAACACCTTTTTGACAGGCAAAATGTAATCTAATCTTATACCTGGCAAAATCCTGACAACCATTTCAGTTGGAGGAAAGAGATTGTGAGGCATTGCAGATATTTTGGAGAAAAACTCTGTGTTCAGGGGCAGCCAAGAGCAAAGTGAATGTTATGCTTCATAAGGATGGGGAGGAATAACCATCTCAGTGAGGGTATTTCAGAGTAGAGGTAGGTTTAGACAAAAAGTGGATTCTCCTGTCAAGCAAGTTAATAAAGACTGGAATAACTAACATTAGAGAAGTGGCAAGTAGTCTGGGATTTGATGGAAATAAAATATTACATATTCTGAAAAGACTGGATGGGGGCCTTTCTTCATCCTGTCCTGAACCCTATTGTCACTGCAATAAAACGCAACTAATATCCACAGAAATTAAACAGTGCTTGTCTGTAAAGCACAGAATTAAAACAAGGAACACACTTTCTCAAGAACTGGGGAGGCTGAGGCATGGTTAAGATTCAAATACTGGGATAAGGATATAAAAAATACTCAAGAGTTATCATCATTTATGATGCTTTTGGCAGAGATGTTATACTTTGCATTAAGAGTACAAACCAATTGTTAGATACTGCAATTAAAGTTATGTGTAGGCAAGATCAGACTAGCTGCATGATGCAGAGTTCATGAATCTCCTTCAGGAGCCAGCTGGAGAGTCTGCAAGTGCAAAGTCTGCAAAAGCAAAGTGTGCTGAAGCTCTTTTCTCATGGTGGCAGGAGGCACAGGAAGATCCTGTGAAAAAAAAAAAAAATCAGTTTAAAAAAGAAAGTAAATCAAACTCACACAGTCCTGCTTGAGCTATGTTTTTCTGATCTTTTAATCAGCCTCCCTTTTTAATTTTGCCCAATGCTCTATGCTATGCATGATTTAATATTTCAAATTGATTGCCTCTCTGATCTAAATTTACCAGGCACTTTGAAGTCAGACATAGTGACACCTTTTCAAAATGACTTAGACAAAAACAATTGCCTGAAGTTTTTTGCTGTGTCTGTGAAAATTTATAACAAATCATTCAGCATATTTTAAAAACAGGCCTAGAAATACATATGGCATAAAGCATTTTTGTGTGTCTGTGAAATAAACTTAGAGAGAAAATCACTTCTTTTAAGAAATCATCTTTAGACAATTTGGCAAAGATGACTTTGTGTGCCCAAATTCTTTAGAAACCATTTATCCAAGCAATAGTGGAAGATAATTATTCAACCACATGCTTACAAAGCAAGGCAAGATTTGTAAGAGAGATAATATCTTTCAAGTCCATATAGCTGGAAAAAACAGACAAGTTTCCAGCCATACAAGCCTTCCTCCAGTTCTTTTTTTTTTTTTTCCAAGCTACATAAGTTGGTATAATAAATAAACCATTTACGTCCCAAAACTATCATAGCTACAACACTGAAACTGATACTCACAAAGCTGAAGAATTTAAAGACACACTGCTTATGAGCATAACTTATTAGCTGAAAATTGTTTTAGCATAGTGGTGAGGAAAATCCAAAGCCATACGAGCAAATATTTCTACCGGAGTGCTTGTTGAAGTTCTACCTTAAAGATCTTTCTGGTGAGAATGAAAACCTGACAGGGTTTTTCAGTTTTATTTCATTTTTGACTGTTGATGTTAATAGGAATGTCCTGTTCAAAGAACTTCAATGCCAGGAAAAAAAAGGCAGACACAGGGGTGACTGGATGCTGTAGATTCCTCACAGTTATAAACGAAATACCGGAAAACACATCTGGGAGCCACATTGCTGCAGGCTGAACAAAGTGAACCTAATGAACTGAAGGCTGAAGCAGTGGTGGAACTGAAGGCAGAGAGAGCCCTGTGTATGCAGTGGACCCAAAATGTGGAGAATCATGTCTACATCCAGCACTTTCAGCTGAAGTATCCCAATTTTGCCAAACTGTTACCAACAGAAACTCATCATACCTTGTTTGTTTCTCGCAGACATGCAATGAAGGGAGACAGCAAAATGCTGGAGAAAATTGCAGCTTTGATTCTCAATATTCTCCTGTTCCTTTTCCAACTTAATACTGGAAAAGCAGTATTATTTGGGTGCGAATGCCCACCTTGTTCTTCCCATTGGAGGAAACAATTACAGGTAACATGAGCTGCTCAATGGCAACCTTTAAACTCTTGGGAAAATGTTATACACGCAGACTGCCCAATTCCTGCATTTGCGGGATCACAATTCCTTAGTCTAGGTGTGTTTGGAGAACAAGAGCTGACTGCTTGGAAATGTAACCTAAGAGTTTGGTTTCTCCAGTGGCCCTGTGGATCACAGTAAGCCTTTGAGCTGCTGCTGGCTATGATCCCTATGCACATACATGTAACTGATGTCAGTGACAGAATAAATCATCCCTCATTTGTTCTTGGAAAGCTTCTCACCTGTGTTAGTGTTTTCCACTACTCTGGATGCTTATTCATACTTGTTTTCAAAGGCTCTTTAAACCATATTCTTGTTTTCATCTACAGTCTGTTTTATCTCAGCTCACAGGATGGACACCAGACACTTAGGGAGTCATCTCCTGAGGGGACTGCTGTCATCACAAAACTGCAGCCGCCATTCTCATCCCCATCCACAAGAAGAGGAGCCATCCTCAGGCTCCAAGCCTCATTGGGACAAGGTGCCCGCTGTGCTTTGTGTGGTGACACCCCGTCTTCCTTGGAGCAACAAAGGAAGCCTCCAGGCATGAGACCAGAGCTTGCTGGCCTGGAAATCCAGGGCTCATCTGCCTCTGCACATGCAGCGCCTCGAGCACAGCAGCATTCACTGTCAGCTGCTTTTAACCACAAGCTGCCAGTTACGCCAGCTTGAAAACAAGCAGAGGCTCCCAACACAAAATGAAGCCACAGCCACACTCAGCCAAGCCCAAGTCTACCTACAGCTGCTGAATTAAGTCATGTAAATGAGACTCAGCAATGACAGCAGAGGGGATAGGAAAACAACCAAGCAGAGAGAGAAGTATCGCACCTGTTGAATGCTGCCAGGTACCAAGTCAATTTTGGGAAGTGGGCTATTCCTGGCTGCCGAGTAGGTTGTTGGTTTGGTTTGGTTTGGTTTGGTTTGGTTTGGTTTGGTTTGGTTTGGTTTGGTTTTGAAGAAATTTCTCGCAGAAGCTCCTCAGTGCACGGCCTTTCTTTTTGTTATGCAGCATTCCCAAACAATGAGGCCCCGCAAGCTACAGCCCTGCAAATAATAAATAGCTTTAATTAAAAAAAGATTGTATTTGTATTTATTTATTTATATTTTTGAAACCAATTTGCCACTCCCAGAATACTTCAGTCAGCTCTGCAGACATATTAGAAGCCATGAGAAACTGAAGAAAATGTTAAGTAGATGAGGAGGGGGTTCAGATAGGGGGAAAAATGAAGGGAGTAATTGCTGTGTGTATGGCTTAGCTAAGCAATGGCTGAGGGCACATATGTTAACTGGCTATAAGCATCTGTTAGAAATAAACAGCTAGCAGAAGAATAACAAGTTAGGGTAGTAAAAGAGCAACAACTAGAAATAATGACAACTCTGAAAAAGGCAAAACTTAGACTAAACATCAAATATTTTTTACTATAGCAGGTCTTAGGCAGTGGAATATTCCCAAGGACCTGAACAGAAATACCTTTGCTTAGTAAACATTGTTTTATCCTCCCGATTTAAAGTCAGTCCATATGGAGGACAGAATCTTGCATTGTTAACCTCAGAAACTGCCAGAGTTTCTATGCATAAGCATCATCTTCCAGATAAGGGGCCAGTGGTTGCAGGAAATATCATTTGTTGCAGAATTCACTGCTAAAAATTATCTATTGCTTATGTAAGATAAGAACAAAAGCAAGCAAGTGGAAAAAAATAAGAAGAGACCTGTTCATCAAAATGGCAAAGCTGAAGTCATTTCATACTGCCCTACTTCTTAGGGCAGTGTCTTTTATTTTTTGAGCAAAAGAAACAATATGGACCAGTGTATCCCAAATCCCAGGGTATTTTAGCAACAACATTGATCTGTTTGAAAATCTTCCAGTGTTCCCGTGCTCTTCAGCTGGTATCTCTTCTGCAATTGGTTAAGTGAAAACCAGGTGTGTATTCTCCAGGGTCATCTCAGAGGATGTATATTCAGGAATGACAATTTCTGGATGATATTCAAACATTCCTCTGGATCCGTGTCATCTTGGCAAACAGCTATAGATGTGCATATTGACCTGTATCTCTTCATCTGCTCTGTGTTTTGCTCAGCCCTGTAAGCACAGCCAGTATTTGGATTTCATCACACAGAGGTGCCAAGTCTCTGAGAAGAGGAAAAGCGTGTGACTCATCCTGAAGAAGGCCAGATGTAATGTTCCCATTACCTGTTACAATGAACACATTACCATTTCAAAACAACCTTGATTTTAAGGGTTGCATTGACAGCTTCATAGCTTTTCATTATTATTTGGAAGAATTGCTCCCAAAAAGGTCTTTTCTCTTACAGTGGATGCACAGGGAACCTTCAGGAGCTTTCAGGCTCATACTACTCCATAGCTGCCTTTTAAGTTTACTCTTCACCAACTACAGCCCCAAGGGGTTTCTTCATAACTTCGTGAAGCTTAACCAAACTGCTAAAATTAAACCCAATTGCTAAGCATCAGTGCAGTTCTAGAAAATGTTGCTCAGCTCCCCCCAGCATGCAGAGACACAGAGAAGTAAGCCAGACCTTCCTCCAAAGATTACGGCTTTATGTTCAGCATAGACTTAGACCTAGGAGTTGGGCTGACTGAGATGACTACTAAAGCAGGTCATGTGTATCTCTGTCTACATAAAAATCCTTCCTCTTGCCTCTGCACCACCACAGAAGCTTCCTATGCTCCCTTTGATGTGCCCAGTTTGGCATAATCTACTAGTAATAGTAGCTGGGAACATTTAAACAATCCCTTCCACACCACCATCTTTTACGTAAGCTTGTGTTTCTCTTGCCTTTGGCTTGAAAATATAAAATATAGGATACCATCCTTCAGTAGTTGCAGACAAACCACCTATTCTCCAAAGTGCAGCAGTTAAACGCTTTAGTCATTTAAGAATGGCTGATAGTTTATACATAACTTCTTTCAAAATAAATACCCACAAGGACAAAAAATAAAATAATAATAACAATACATCTATCCAAAGTTTTAGACATGCATTTGATATATGACCTAATTCCCCATAATGCTGGCTCTGTGACTTAAGGAAAAAAGTTGAAAATGAGCGGCAGTAATAGGTAGTACAGAAACCCTTTAATCTTTAAAAAATGAAACTGGCAATACATATTTACAGAGATACAGGCTGATCTCTTCCACAGACTGAAATCACAGGGTCAAGGTACATGGGCTGGTAAGCATTAAATATTATTTTGCCTGAAATACTGTTTCTTTTGGTACCATTACTTATTTTCAATAAACCAAATCTATCAATTTTCTACGAGTTTGTGGGTATGCTTGAAAGTAACCTCGTCTGGCATAAAGCAAATCTCCACTTTGTTTATATTCATGTTGAACCACTGCTGAGTCCGGGGCCACTAGCTTATCCCCAGGCTGAGGTCATAGAAATATTGCAGCTCACATCAAAGCTGAGCAGAGGGCTGAGACAACCAACACAATGACCTCACGTAAGTGAGGGTCTGAGTTCAACATGCTTCATCTTGATGCCTTTACACAGGGAACCAGCTGATCTGAGATGTGATTTCAGCATCCCACCTTGCTGCTGCTTACCAAGGTGGGGGTGTGGGGAAGGGGGGAGAAAAAAAAGGGAAGGGAAGGGAAGGGAAGGGAAGGGAAGGGAAGGGAAGGGAAGGGAAGGGAAGGGAAGGGAAGGGAAGGGAAGGGAAGGGAAGGGAAGGGAAGGGAAGGGAAGGGAAGGGAAGGGAAGGGAAGGGAAGGGAAGGGAAGGGAAGGGAAGGGAAGGGAAGGGAAGGGAAGGGAAGGGAAGGGAAGGGAAGGGAAGGGAAGGGAAGGGAAGGGAAGGGAAGGGAAGGGAAGGGAAGGGAAGGGAAGGGAAGGGAAGGGAAGGGAAGGGAAGGGAAGGGAAGGGAAGGGAAGGGAAGGGAAGGGAAGGGAAGGGAAGGGAAGGGAAGGGAAGGGAAGGGAAGGGAAGGGAAAAAAAAACAGTTTTCAAATATAATACCTACTAACAAAACCAGGCAGCGGAAGTGAAGTAAGGTTTTCTAAGCTTAAACCATGTGTATCACCTGGAGAAAAAAGTGTGTTTAGAGAATGAATAAGCCAGAGATAAGAAAAAAAACACATGCAATTTCCTTAGCCGTCTTCCTTTGTGGCTATTTATAATATGGGATTAGCATGGAAATGTCTGTTGCTTGCTCTGCCAGTTTCATTTTGGGGACTAAACAAAAGATCCTGGATAGTGTCTGAGAGGGGTGATAGCGTCTGAGAGGGGTGTTAGCTCCTTGCTATTCAATTCAGTGCACTTAGATCAGCAGCAGCAGTTGGGGCAGGAGAACTGGTACAACACAGAAAGCAGGAACTGCTGGGTAAGCCCCTGCTGCTGGTGACCAAAAAATTGTTTACTCGTGAGGGCTGTCACCAGGGAGGCATTTGGACAACAGAAAAATCTGCTGTAGAACAAAAGAGGGGGTTGTTCTCCTGAAATCTCTGGTATGTTCTGCTTTAGGAATTTCAAGTCTACCACAAAAATATTTCAGCATGTCACCCACTCTAATTTGAAGAGAGGCAACATAGACAGAAGACAGCAGTGCAGAAGCACAATCGAATTAAATATAATTTTGAAACACAGTAATGATGCAACCTTTTCATATAAGCAAGTTTGGAATTAACGATAATCATAACCATGCATGTATGTAAAAATTAGTGTCCCAGGATGTTCTGCATTAAAGTTAAAGCAATCACCCACGTACTTAAACTTAGCCAGGTTATCCACTCTGGGAAAGGAAGGGATGGGAGCAAGAGTCTGAAAGCACCACCTGGGCACATGCAACAGCATTTGGTGATTGATTATTCATTGTGATTTTAAAAAGAAGGAAAAAATCAGACAGACCTAACCTACTCCGCAAGCATATGAACAAAGCCTGCTTTTATAGGACATCTGTGCAGGCCGTAAATTCAAGCCCTCAAAAGCAAGGGCACAATGAAGGCTGAAGAGCTGAGAAACCTGGAGGGGTTTGTGCTGCAGAGTGGTCCAAGGAGAGACAGTCCTCCTGGCTGGACTTGGCTGAACCTGCATGGGAGTGGGAATACGTGCTCAAGGAGTCTGGGACTGTGAGGAAGATAAAAAGTGAGTCAGCTCTTGGAGAGACAGATTTTGCCCCTGCCTGTGCCCCAGAGATTCCCCACAAATCCCAGGGAAGTTACGTAAGGCAAACTGTGAATAACCCAATTTCAGGGGTACCTGAGCATTTGCAGATGCTGACATGCTCTCTGGCATCATGAGCCAGAGGCAACTAGACACTTCATCCTGTTAGGATTTTTGGAAAAACCAAGTAGATATCTAAGTACATTTGAAAATTGTGTCTGCATGGACATCATATTGCGTATGTATTAATAATGTAATGACTAGCTTATTAGGAAAAGAAAGTTTTAACTGCTATTATTCAATTGGATTAAAACAGTCATAAAATTAAGACTCAATTATGTGCAAAAAATATTTTACAAAGATTTTCTTGTATAATCAGGGTATTAAAGGGCATTTTACTGAACAAATAAATTTTCAGTCAAGCTTCCATTTCCATCCAAAGCCAACCAACTAGAATGCAGATCTCTTTACAGAGAGCAGTATAAAAGATGCAAAGCAATCGTAAATAAAATTTTAAACTGTTATTTATATCTTGATTTCTTACTCAGGTCAGTGTTTACTGAAAAAACTACTCTGGGACATTCAAGGGATTAAACCATCAAGTACCATAGCAAAACAAGGCCAAACAAAAGATGCCCAGGAAACCTAAATAATGTCTTTCCCTAATATTTGAATCCTTTTGTAACCCTATTAGCATTCCTGTAAGATTACAGAACAAATAGTAAGTAAACATTATCTGAAGAAACATTTCTACACTAACATATTTCCAGTAACCCTGGCAGGAAAAATCTGGATTACTTTTATTTCAACATCCCACAAACTTTATAAACCTTCCTAATCTAGTCATAACTATCTATGATTGTAAAAAAAAAAAAAAAATCTTTACACTGAGGAGGGTGGAATTCATTCTTATCCTGATAGCCTTTGATACACTAGACAAGCCATAACTATCCTGGAGATGTGGAGTAAAAGTATGAGGAGGTGGTATTTTCTCCACATAGCACTTGCAAGAAGCCAAGAGCATCAACAGCTGCCTGACTACAGTGTCTTAAAGTCTGAGCCAAAATCCCCTGGTAGCCACTCCACTGTCTTCAATGCTCTTTGGAGTAATCCTTAGGTGAACAACCATTCAGTCAAACACTTTACTGTATAGTTTTTTCTATACCCCTCCAATAGTACAAATGGTCTTCTGATGATCATTCAGCCAGAAGTCCAGCAGTTTTGCTCTGGAAACCCATCAGTCCCATTTTTTTCAGCTACAGAATGAAGTAGTCCCATGGCAGCTGCTTGCTGGAGGCGCTCTGTCTTCTTGGCTCCGCTGACACATTCTCACCTCTCACTTCTGTGCCCAACACCAAATTCACTAGAGACCTCCAAATGGTGATCTCTTAAACCAGAATGGTCCTTCAGCAGCCCCTATGTGGAAGCACAGTTAATTATGAATCTAATAGAGGATATTTTTACATAAGTCTGAGTTCACCTCTTCAGACATCAAACCTGTAACTGTGGATGGGCTGACAAATGTGGGCTCTCCCCTCATGTGGCACGGATTTGAGCTGACAGTCACGTCACAGAAGGTTTCTTGTCATTGTAACACTGCTTGTTACTATGTAAAGAAGCCAGGATTGCTAATGAAAACTAGTTTTTTTGTGCCATTTTCAATTATAAGAAGATTTGTGAAGGGTTTTTGGAGATGTTGTGCTGATTCCTCGCCTCCCAACTACCTCCCGCATTCGTCTTTTTACTTTGTCTTTCATCTCCTTTCTGATGCCCCACATCCCATCATGCCACACTGCACTGGCTAAATAAACCCCTAAATCTAGCTTTTGTGTATCGCTAATCCTTTTATTTCCTAAATCTTATTTAATCCGAAGGGCTTCCTTTCATCTCTTCAACTGTCAGTTGGGTCACTACTGTTTCCTATCAACAGCTCCTGCAAATCCTGGATGGAGTTAAAAAGCTTTCAAGTGTTTCTATGATTCTCATTAGATCCTGCTCTCCCCGACACCTGCTAAATACCATACTGCTGCTGTTTGTGCCCTCCTGCTCTCCTCTCCCCAACATGGCTCACTCCTCACACTAGCAATAAGCAAACTGGAAAGGGCTTCCCATGTTTTTTCTGGAAAGCTCTGGTTTCCCATGTTTTTCTGGTGACTGTATCTCCCCCTTGTGCTTTTGATTATCCTCTCGAGGCCAGCAGAGCAAGTCTGGATCAGCAGGCTGAGGGGAGAAATTTTAAAGCTTTGAGATGCGTGGCTGAAAGAGTGAAGAGGCCTGAGATGATGTGGTGGGTTCACACCAGTAGATAGGTAAGCCCCACCACACTGCTCTCATTCCCTCTCCTCAAAAAAACAGAGCAGAAATACAATGAGAAAAAAAGCTCAAGGGTTGAGATAAGGACAGGGAGATCACTCAACAATTATCTTCATGTGCAAAACAGACTCAACATAGGGAGATTAATGTAATTTATTGCCCATTGCTAATAGACTAGAGCAGTGAAAAACTAAAAGCAAACTAAAAACACCTTCCCACCACCGATCCTCTTCTAACTCCTTCCCCCAAGCAGCACAGGGGAACAGGGAATGGGGGCTGCGGTCAGTCCCTGATGCTTCATCTCTGCTGCTCCCTCACGGTCCCTCTCTGCCCCTGCTCCCCATGGGGTCCCTCCCACGGGATGCTGGCCTTCCCCAGCTGAGCCTGTGGGGGCTGCCCACAGGCAGCAGCTCTTCAAGAACTGCTCCCACATGGCTCCGTACCACAGGGTCCATCCTCCAGGAGCAAACTGCTCCAGCACGGGTCCCCAGTGAAGTCACATAAATGAACAAAACTGTGTTGATTTTGGGAATGTAGGAACATCTCAATTTTCCAAAGATCTAACACTTCTATCAACAAGAAGGACAGCAGTGCAGTCCACAGGTTCTTCAAAGTTACCTGGAGACCAGTCTTAAATCAAGAGACCTACTATGGTATACATCTCACAGGCTGTATTCAGATATATCCATCTGACATGCACACAAAAACATGAACAAAGTCCCTCAACCAGACAAGTAGTAGTGCATTTCCCAATACTGAACAAAATGCAGAATGAGCTGAAGTGTTAGCAGTAGGAGGTGCAACTGGCAGACCATCATTTGTCAACTTGGTATTTTTAATCAGGGTTGTGGTAATATAAAAAAAAAAAAAAAAAAAAAAAAAAACAGAGGAAGAAAGTATTGAAGTATTGGGAAGGCTCAGAATTTGGCTTAAAAATTCTAATGTCATGTAGTCAACTATCTGTTTATACAAATTTAAACAAAGTTTATGTTGCCCATTTGCTGCTTCTGCTGCATCCTCATTTCAAAAAACACACAGGCACACCAGCATCTAGGCATATTCCACAACACTGGCAACTTGGGGAGAAATATAAAAGGAAATCCCCCAAATCCCCGTTTTTCATCTGGCTTCACTTTAGATTCTTTCATATCCTGAGATCATCCTTCAATGGGAATTACATGACTTGCCCTCTTACCAGAGCAGCTCACAAATAGTAAACGTGTTTCATAACAGAATGCTTGAAGGGAAAGAAAATAACCACAATTGGGTCTTGAATTTCTTTTTCATTTTTGATGAAAAAAAATGAAAATGATTTCTTCCAGCTTTTTTTTTTTTTTCTAATTTATGAGGAAAAACACTTCATGTTTTATGATAACTCCACTTTTGGGTCATCAATGTGACATGGGTTACAGTGTGGACAAGTGCACCTTACTTCAGCTGGCTGTACAGCTTTGTATTAAGTCTTTCAGAAAACTGTCAACACTGTGTGCGGGTAACAGTTCAAAATGCTCCAGAGTTTATAGAGTTTATAGGCTGTGATATACACTATGACATTATGTGGTGAATATAACCTTTACTGAACACAAGCTGGAAAAACTTTCCATTGTAAAAGCAACTTCTTCTGTAGATACGGAGATCATAATTACTATTGCTGCCATACTCATCATCAAATTATACGTATCATTCAGCAAGGAAATTCTGAGTAAGCTAGTCAGCTTGTCACAGTTAGAAAGAAAAAAAGAGAAGCAGAAATTATATCACAGAAAGGTCTCAAAAGTCAGCCTTGCCATGGAGAAAACAAAATCCTTCCACCCGCTCACATTGCCAACCGAATGCTTGTGTTCATCTTTTTCTGTCCTTTGTGCCATCCTGGATGCTGGGGACAACCGCACTGCTGGTGATAAGCCTCATGAAACAATCCTGGCAGGGAGCTGTGGGGTTTTCCTGGGAGCCCATGACCATTTCACAGCTCCCTGCAACCAGACTCAATCGCAGCACTGTCTGCTTTGATCAGGCCTCTCTCCGAAAGCATCTGGATAGAGCCTCAGACAAGAGGCGCTTAGAAATGAGGTTGGCTGCTTGCCCTGCTGCAGCTGAAGAATTCGAGTGGGGTGGAGCGGAGGGAGGGCAGAAAAGGAGAGATTTCCAGTGGAGCGAAAGATACAGCCAAAAGATATCCCAGATCTGAGGGAGCTTTATCAGTATATGGGATCACCATGTTTACTTAGAAAAGTAGGTAGGAGGGGATGGGATAAATGAGATGGGTTTTGAAAGGTCTTAATCCATCTCCAAACCCAGTGCCTAAATCTAGCCCAATCTAGGTTTAATTTCTTCTCTTGTGCTGTGACAATTCATGGAATTCAAGGTAAGAAAGGCCTAGATCAGGCCCTGTTCTCTGCCAGGATTTCCTCTCTGTGCAGTCATCCACAAGGTGCTCAGACGGCACCAAATCTGCCTACCAGCTCTATAAACCCATTTTGCACAGGTGGAAGGCTGTAACAGATGTATTAGCACTCTCTGGGTTGTAGTGACAGGTCTCAGCTTTGAGCTGCATTATGTGGAGAAGCAGGAGAAGATACTCAGCTGCTCTCTCGCCTCCCATGTACAAAAGGCAGCAAACCATGTGTGGTTCTTTATTTTCTTGCAAGTCATTTTATAGGGGCCTTACTATCACTAGTAGTGTGTTTGCCAAACTGAAGCATCGTTAACATTTAGGAATTGCACAGCCACTTTTTTTCTTTTTCTTTTTTTTTTTTTTTTTCTCTCACAGAAATCACAACAAGCTGCAGTATGTTCAAAAATATGACCATTGCAGATATCAAATGTTCTTGCGAGGTCTGGGAAAGCCCAAAACTTGCTCTTCCTGTACTAGTTCACTGCACTGCTATCACCCAGACTTGCGAGAGCCACAAGAGTTAGCAAAGGGCAGCTCATCCTTGCACTGCCTTTCACTTGTAGTCCCTCTGTTTGCTGCTGACGGCCCTCACCCTACTGTGGACTGCAAAGATTTGGAGACTACAACAGTAGAACAGTGAAGACACTGGCTCTTAAAAACTGAACCAATTCTGCAGGACAAAATCAGAAACTCCCTCTTGAAAATGAACTCCATGTAAGTAGAAACTAAAATAAACTGGCATTTTGAGCTCTTCAAAGCTCAGGATGCTACCCATACAGCTATCTTCACCCAAGACTGAGCACAAGCTGAGTCTTGTGTTATAGCCAAAGCCTTGCCCTGATACTCCAGCCATGTTCCATAGCACGAGCTGTCCAGATCTGTCTGACCTGCTACAAGGAGCTGGTCTCAGCAGCAGCGCCAGCTCCGAGCACCTGTGAGGGATGAATAATCACTCCTTTATCCACTGAGCAAAGCCCAGGATCATTGATGAGGCCCAACATCATGCATGGATGGCACCTGATGGGGCACTTCCCAGAGCCCCAGGGGGTAGAATGAGGCCTTTCAAATGGCAAACTCTGCTCCAGAACCAGGCCACAAGGTCTTACCACCATCCTGTCAATAGATGTGCAGAAAGTAGGTTACGTGGAAATGGGGCACTGCCTATAAGGAAAGGAAGGCTTATCCCTCCTTGGACATAGTATTTGCCTAAGGGCAATTAGGGCTCACATACAGGAGCCTCAGATGTTCCCCTTCCCTGCTGTCGTCTTAGAGATATAGCAGCACAACCCTGCCAGTACCTCAGCCAGAGGCAGGAGCACCAGCGCTCCAGGTGCCCTCTCCTCCCTGTTGCGCACGTACTGGAGGTAGGAAAGTTGATCTTGGCAGCAATTCTCTGGGCACCTCTGCCTGGAAAGGTCTTCATTGCAGAAGAGGTGAGAGAACTCCTGGGAGCCTTAAAGTCATTCAGGTTTCTGGTAAACAGCAAACTTCTGCAATATGAGATTTAGTAGCACCTCGGGGAGCTTAAAGCAACTCTATTTCTAAATATTTGCTCAAACAAACTCAGTGAAGCTACTGCAGTATTTGCATCCACCAAGAACAGGGCTGAGGCAGATCAGACCCCATCTGGCACAGTCCCACTCATCTGTCCTGGTCTGGTTGTGATTTTTGCTGGTGTCATTTCAGTCACCAGCAGCCATGGAAGAATTCCTGTTGGTGTGTTTTATTTATACAGATGTCTCACATACTTCTGTCTCCACTGCAGGAGACAGCACCAGCTTGGGCTGTGCAACTGCACACCAACTACAGCCAGTCAGCAGAGCAGAGAAAACCCTACCTGTGAGAAAAAGCCCAATCTGCAAGTATTGCATTCAGTGCATGGCACCTGGGGGTCTATCCAAACTGCTGAAACCTCGTTCTCCTTAATGAAGCCTTTGTTTGAGGATCTTGGAAAGGCATCACAAAAGAGAGTGGTAGTGTTACAGAAAAGAAACTGAGACCAAATGATTTCCAAGACAGCAAAATCTAGAAGAAAACATTGACAAATGTTTTTACATGACAAATAAGTATGTAAAGTGTTGCCCCAGACTCTGAGTTTGGGACACTCAGAAAATCCTCGTGTTCTCAGTCTCCTGCTAAAGATCTGCAGATGCAGCTAAGCCAACTGAACAGGACCCTCTTCTCACCTGCAGCCCACACTGTCTCCTGGCCCCCTGCTCACAAACTGATCAGGTTTGGCAAGATGCCCCATCCTACCCTATCCTACCCCATCACTTTTTCCTCTCGTGTTCATTTTCTTCTCAGGAGTAGGCTGTTAAACGGGGCGCAGAAACAGTAGGAGTTTAGCTATATAAAGCACAATAGACTGCATGAGTATCTTAATGTTTCCAACCTAAATGCCATACATTATTATCTGTTCATGTGTTCACTAGCTGAACAGTCAATGGGTGTACCCCTCCATCCTTCCTCAGGGCTCTTCAGCTGTGTGAATGAAGCTCACAAGCACAAAACTCATGTAAATGCTAGAAAAAAACAAAAGCTGGGCTGAATTTGAGCATATCAAGTCTATGTGGCTTTGTTTTGGGGAAGGCATGGAAAAGAAAATATAGATGGGAGGCTTTTCAGAAAAGATTCTCCCAGAAAGATTATCACAATTTCAGTTTTCAATTGGAAAGTCATGGCTACAAGAACTGCTATCATACAATCTCAGCATTTGTTTTCAAAGCAAAATATGCAAATATTTTCCCCCAATCAGCACAAATTAATAGCATATATGCCCTGTAAGAAGAAGTGTTTGAGAGGAACAGCATTTTTCCATTCATGGGTGGAACATTTTCTTCATTTTTTTTTATTGTCACTTTTTTCCTTCAAAGCAGTGGAACATTTTCAAACCTCATGAAACAGCCTGTTCTGGATTGGCTCTAGTATTGGATAAAGATTAAGATACATCTTCGCTACAGCCAAGCCTGTGCTGGAGGATTTGAGCTCTGTGTGGTTCAGTGCTATAATCTACATCCATCCCTTCCTTCTGCATTACAGCTCCTCCCTGCCAGCCATGCCATGACTCTTCCTCAGCACGGTCCCTTACTGCCCTCCAGCTCCTGGGGCTTTTACTCCCACAGCTGTGCCCAAAGAGGAGCAGCTGATGGCACTGACTGCACAGTGAGAGCTCGTGGGCAGCTTTTTGTGCCCCAAACCCCAGTGTAGCACCAATGCTAGCACATGGCTGGAGCAGGTTTGGTGCCCTTTGGTACTACATGAGAGCCCCGGCACTGTCGCCAGCAGAGGTGGATGAGTGCTCAAGCTCTTATAATGCACAGGCTGCTGATAACAGGGCATTTATCCTGTACCAGTGCATGTGTTGGAGTTTACCTTTCAGCAAACTAGTCAGCCACCACAACTCACCAAAGCTCAGCCACCTAGAAGAGCTAGCAGTGCTGGGGTGAGCATGGACTGCTCTCCAGTTCTTTTCTCTCTCCCTCTAATAGGGAACTTTCTCGACCAAGAATCACCCCAAAATTGTATATTTGTACAACTCTGATTCACCCCCCACTTGCAGGACATTCAGAGGAAGAAGTCAGCACAGGTACATATGTACACTTCCATTGTTCAGATGCACACATTAACTGCCTCTACGGCCCTGCTGCTTTAGACAGTGGACACAGGATGTTTGATGCAGACTGCATCGATACACCTTTTGCATCACAACAAAATGCAATGCCTTTCACCACCATGGAAGACCAAGACACTCAAGTAGAAAGCACTGGGTACAGTTCCCAATCTGAAGGCCAACAGCAAGCCACCCTCTTCTGCAGAGCCCTGAGAAAGAAAAAGACTTTGAAGTGCACCATGAAGGTAATAAATCTGGGGGGGGAGAGAGAGGAAAGATCACAAACATCTAGACTTCCCCTATGTGGAGAGGATGCTTGCTTTGTCATCTCTGCCTGTTCCCACAGCAGCACCATCATGGAGGAGAAAAGGGTAATCTCCCTGATAGTTAGATCTCATGCCATTCAGTTATTCACATGGCCAAGCCAAAACCTTGGATTTCACTTCTTAAGTTGATAAGGCACACCAAAATCTCAGCAAGTGATGTCATGCAAAAATCCAAATGAGCAGCCTGAATCCACAGGTCTTCTTAAAGATAAACGGTGATCACATTTAAGATCATATTCACTTTTTGAGATTAAGGCAGGGGGAAAAGGCAGCAATCAAGCAAAAATGAAGGTAGATGATGCTTTAAAATATTATTTCTAACAATATATATATTAATTTTTTTTCAGAGGTACAATATGTTTCTTAGCATATTGCTTGTTGGTGTGCTTTCCACCATGCTCATGATGGGAAGTATTGATGCTTAGTGTCTTAGGGAAGGGAAGGCATTCATAACCTTTACCTCCCATCTTAACTCACAGCATCAGAGAGCTCTCAGCCACTTCTGCTGGTCATGGACTCTTGCACACTGCAGGAGCTCAGAGTCCAGCTGAACACCAGTAACTCCTGGTTCTGTCCTCAGAAATCTCTTCTTCTAGGAAAACAAGTTCTTCAAATTAAAGAGAAATATTTAGAGAAGCAGCAGGACCCAGAAGATAAAAAGCTACTATGGCTTACAGGAGAGTAGGGGGTCCTATTCACAGATGCATTCCAGGTAGCAGTGCAAAATAATTAGTTTTCCTGAGCAGTCAGTCACATTGGCAAGAACAAAGGCTAGCACGGAAAGTCAAGACTTTCTTGCTGAGTTTCAGTAACTTTAATTTACATGGTTTTATAATTGTTATTTAATTTATGTATGGATACCACAGTTTTAAAAGCAGATAGAGAGTATTCAAAAGGGACAAACCTCTGTGTTTAAATTATTCTTGCTTTCTTTTTGCTTATCTCAGTCAATTATTTCATTCAGTCATAAAACTGCAAAGGAAAACAAACAATAAGGAGTCAGTATGCGAAGCTTTTTTAAGGTGGTACAAAAATATCCAAGCAGCAGCATAAAAGCATTTCTGAGGTTATGTTAAGTTCAAATCAAATCAACTTCAGCAGGTGACAGCAGGATGATATTGCTCTGCCACATTAGGATGCAAAGCTAGTGTCAGTGTCTGTACACATTCCCCTACACGGGGCTGAGGCTCCAACAACAAGGTTTTTCCTGTGTATTCAGTGCGCAATAACTCACCCTTAGTCACAGTAAGAGGTAAGATCAGTATTTCAGCTCCAAAGAGAGACCCAACAGAGCTGTCAGCATGCAACAGACACACTGAAGAATCAAGGAATAATGTTGAGACTAATAGCGGAGGTGATTTTTGCAAGATTTTCAAAGCATAGAAAATACTTCAGGAGCAATCACATGTGGCTGAATGGAAGAGAAATAATCATAGGACAAGGTCAATGCAAAGAAAAAAGAGCTTCACTGTGAAATGGCATGTTGATCCAGCTAAATTGATTTTCTCGTATATGTGTAAGATGTATTAAATAGCTGTTCTAAGACCCTAACAGAAAAAGAAGAAATTTAACCATCTTGACATTTTACAGTTTAATAAAATGTTAATGGGGAGGGTGAGGGATTAAGCTGGCTGCAGGCATGGTTTAATTTGTTGGTAATTTTAGCCCAGCAGAAAAAAAAAAAAAAAAAAAAAAAAAAAAAAAAAAAAAAAAAAAACCACGGAATATATGCTGACAAGAGGAACAAACAAACCTCTTAAAGAAAATTCTTTCTCACATGGTATATTCATGTGTTAAGAATAAAGTGTCATTACAGCAGGCATCACAAGCAAGACTTTGTGACTTTCATGGGTTTACGAAGCAGCTGGTGCCTCTCATTTCTATTTGTGCCATTATTATTTGTTGCTTAATTACTAGTCTTTTAATTACCCCAAGAGGTTTCAGTTCCCCCTCTGCCTCCTCCTGCAGAAATAGCATCTTAAAGAAACCCAGAGACTGGGCTGGTGGGAGGCCTCCAGTCCTGAGTAGCTTTGTGGTGGACCCCACCAGAGCCCTCAGCCTCATGTTTCAAGTCAGAGGCAGGGTGGCATCCTCCCATCCCCATCCCTGTCACCATCCCTGTCCCCACGCCAGCCCACAGCCAAGCCAGGCAGGATCACCAATATGCATACTAGTCTAGCTGCTCGAAACAACCAACAATCTTAAAAGTCCCATCTGGTGGAAAGCTTCCAGAGGGCCAAAGAGTTTTACCACCCATCAGGGGCCCAGCAGCCACCCGTACCCCAACCCACCCCTGCCCCAGTGTGGATCCCATTACAGACCCCCCAGTGCCTCCTCTCCCACTCTCCTCGCACAGAAAGGCAGCGAAACTGGGGAGACTTGAGTGCACAACAGTTGTTTACATCTTTGCACAGGGGAAATCTGGGATTATTTATGGAAATTCAGATGTTGCTAAATAACAGATGCTGTTCTGAGAAGGAAAACTTTTTATTATTATTATTTGGGGTTGTTTGAGGGTTTCGTTTTTTGTTTTTGTTTTGTTTTGTTTTGTTTTGTTTTAATGTAGTTTAGAAAAGAGCTGAGGGTTTGTTCCAGCATATAGAGGAACTGCATCCAAATAAAATGATTTTTTCTTGGGGCATGGGTTTCATAGGGTACCTACCCTTACTAGACTTTGGGGGCAAACTAGTTAATAAAAAAAAATATCCAGGACTTTATGACTGCTTTGTTCCATACCCCACAGAGAAAACTTGTTCTCTTTTTTTGCTAGTGCTCTGCAAAGTGTGGCAGAGGAAAGGGTCTCACATATAATAAGTGAAGAACTACTCTGAAATTAAGAGCTTTGCTTTTAATACTTAAACAAGAAAGACGCAGAGTTTGGCAGAAGATGGAGAGCCCAACCAGTTGCTCCAGCTCAGCCATACCAACTTGTCGTCTACATGCTCAGCACAGCTGTTCTTCAATTTTGCTTCATAAACACACCACAGCTCTTACTTCTTGTTGTTCATGGTGGATGTTTCAGACAAATGCCTTTTTGTTAGATACCATATTTTGTCTTGGTATGGTTAAAAAGGCCGACTTTTAACTGACTTTACTGTAAATGTGCTATGACATTACTAAGGTCTTCCCCTGCTTGAAGGTTCTTTGATGCATGTGCAATTTTCTCACTTTTAACTTCAACTTTTAACAAACAATGATGCTTTTTCTTATAAAGATAATATATTTGACCCGATGAAAAGAGGTCGCTCCATTTTTTCAAGGATTTAACAGTCCAGCAGTGTGAGTTACTACTGTGACAAACAACATGTCCAGGGTAAGCATTAGCAATGCAATTAACCTGACCTGTGATACATTTTAAAGAACATTTTAGATGCCCAAATCACAAAGCTAACTTTTATCAGAGGGCTTCTTTCCCATATTTTTCATAAGAAATTTCACAAGATGGCTACAAAATTATATCAATACATCAGTAAGAACACACTGAAAATAAATAATGAAGATTATGAAGAATAAAGAAATGTCTTCGTTGTTCTAGAAAGCCTCCCAGCGTCCATCTGCTAATATTAAAATGACAAGATGTTCCCCCTAATTTGGGATATAATGTCTTTACCAGAGGTGATAACATATCATGGACGGGTAATGGAGAAAGGGCCAGAGTGCATTTGGCTTCAGCTTATGCACAGAGCACTGCAGTAAACATTGGATACAGTGTATTTAGAAAACAAAGAGAGAACACACAGTGCAGTGCTCAGACCCCTGTGAGCTCTCTTCTCAGCAGCTCCACAGCAGGAAGCTGAAGTGAGATGGAGGCCCTCTCCCCCTCACCTGTCACACACTGCATCACCTCTGGGAAAAAAAAAAAAAAAAAAAAAGGAGAAGCACACCAAAAAGCAAGACTTACATTGACCTAGGATCTTTCAGAAGGAATTATATGAGAACACATAAAACTCAAAGTTCATAAAACACTCCAAAACATCCCTTCATTATATTTATAATACAGCAATGACTGGATCTGATCAGCCTGAAGCAAACAGCCAGTTTTGGTGATCCAGTAAATAGACTTTATCGACAGGAAATATTAGGTAAACTTTAAAATAGCCCCAAAATTCTCCCTCCATAGTGCAAATGTTTGAGCAAAGCTAAGGATGTTTAAAAGGTGTGGTATGGATCACCACATAGATCTGCTTTGAAAAAAATGTAGATAATTCCCATCAATGCTTCCAAGTCATTCTTCATGCTGGGGCACCTTTTATGAACATCCCTTCTGTTTTTAAAACATCCTGATTGCCAAAATCAACACCTTTAAACTCAGCATCCATTGATTTATTGGTGGTAAGTTGGGAGATTCAGAAATGGTAAACAAAAACACCAACCAAGAACGTGGGAGATTCCAGTCTGAAAATTCAAGTCTGCTTTGTAATAGGTTTCTCAAGTAACGAAAGCACATTTTGGACAGGTCTACTTTGTGAAGTGTATCACCAAGATGGCACAGACCCAGGCCAATTCATCTGTACAGCAGGATGTCCTATAATGCCCTCAGACTAAGCCTACTCACCTGAAGCTCCTTGCCTGTCTCCTGAGATGTTCACAGATGCAATCCCTGCCCAGAACTTTATTCTCTGCCATTGTCAATCCAGTAGGTTTCATGAGTACACTTTTAGGAGAAAAAGAGGTAGAGAAACAAACAAGCAAAAGAAAGCTCTGTAAGTGAAATTTTTGTAGAGAAAAGAAAATAATAATAATTTTAGTGAAAGCCCAAGGAATGAAGCACAGGGAAACTTTTCAGTAAGCCATACAGGTTCTCCATAGCTCCCATTTGTAAAAAAAAAAAAAACAACACACCTCTGCCTTTACTAGCCAAGCCCGACCACCCCAGGCAGGTGGAAACCACAGCACACAGCAGAGCAGCTGTGAGCTGCCATGGCAGGACTGGGCTGCAGGTGAGCAGCTGAAGGCACAGGTGTCCCAGTGTTCCCTTTGCTCCCATCAGCCCAAGGTACATACCAGACAATGGCAGGAACCACACCATATCAGATCCCAGCTTCCCTACAAAGATCCTCTGCCAAAAAAAAAAAAAAAAAAGAGAGAGAGAGAGAGAAAAAGAAGAAAAGCCAACACAATTTATTCTCTTTTCAGACCAAATAAAGCCCAAACCAATAGGACTTCTATGCAGATCTCCCAACATGACACATTAGCAGTCTCCATCTAAGCCAGTTGTGCTTCCCTTCACCCCCCCCCCCTTTTTTTTTTAATAATTCATGATGATCATCACACACCCCACTTAATCATGTACCACAATCCTCATGTCATCACCACTCATTCTGGCATTGAAGGACATAACCCATGACAAGAGGTTGAATTACTCAGACTCAGTTGCAGCAACTATAGAGGAAACACAATAGGGGAAAATACTGCCCAAAATCACAATGTGCACAAGCTGGAGGACTGTGTTTAACAAAATATTAACCACAAACTGCTTTTATTTTGGGAAAAAGAAAAAAAAAAAGGCTTTTAGAAAGGCAGAGTGGAAATAATGTCATGTGATGAATTCAAGAGATTTCTCAGCAATAGGCTTCTCCACTCTCAAGAGTAGGTGCCATGTAAAGACAGCTTCATTTGATAATGGTGGCTTTACAAGACAGAGAGTAGGGGAAAGAGTATGTGGTGACATCAGTCAAAATAATAATTAACATGAAAAAACAATACCACAAAATCCCCCATTCAACCTAAAAAGTTCAAAGCATTAACACCTCTACATTTAATCTCCGTTGTTCCTCTACGAAGAAAGTCAGCAGTCAGAAAGTATTAGGTAAATAAGGGCACTTACCAAACTAATCAAATTGCATCAGGATTGTCTAAGGGCTGTACACAAAATCATAGTACCAAAGAATGATTTTGGTTGGAAGGAACCTTAAAGACCACCTAGTTCCAACCCCCTGCCATGGGCAGGGACACCTCCCACCAGACCAGGTTGCCCTAGGTCCCTTCTAGCCTGCCCTTGAAGACCTCCAGGGATGGGGCATCCACAGCTTCTCTGCGCAACCTGTTCCAGGGCCTCACCACCCTCATAGTAAAGAATTTCTTCCAGAAATTCCTGTTACCCAGAATGTTTCATGTTTAAGTGGGAAAAGAATAGCTCATGGGAAGTACATGTCCACTGTCTCTAAAACTATGCATCTGAGGTTCAGCCTGGTGCACTAGCTCGAGGTGAAACATTCAGTATGGCAGGGGTTCTTGAAATACATTAGTTGTAGACGAAATAAATAGTACCAGCATTTGCAAGAATTTTGGTTACTGCTCATAAGTAGTGTCCTAGTTTCAGCAAATGTTTGCTGATTGTAGTAAACATCTTCATTACTGAAAATTATAATAATAAAGTACAATAGGTATATTAAAAAATATCTGTTAGTAGCTACAAATGAAGACATCAAATCCTGCCAGTTCCTGCATATGCACTGCATTGTAAATTCACCGGTAATCCCAAATTAAACACACGCAGACGTGTTGACAGGATTGGGACCATCAGCGACTTATCCCATAAATACTGACAATCTAAGTAATGTGCTAGCTTCAGCTAAACTACTCAGCGTTGTGAGACAGACCTCAGGCACAAAACATCCATAACATCATCAGACTATAGGTTAGGGCTGGATACTGCCACCCTTACAACTAAAATGTAAGGTAAATCTTTGGCACTTAACTCAGCAAGCATGTAAGTGCATGCACAACTTCAAGATTTCAAACAGTCTTGATTCCATTAAAGCAAGCCACAGACTTAATTTTTTTTCACTGGACAAGATTTTAGTGAACAAGTTCTGTATATAGACTATATGCAGAGTAAAGTATTTTACAACTTTCGAGTGCTAAGACCTAGCTTCAAAGTGTTTTCCACATAAATACACAGCATTATTCTAAATCATTATGTTAATACAGATTAATTTAATAAACAACGAGCTAAAAGGTATTGGGTATAATAGCATGGTAATACCTTAAATACAGAACAATGAATAGGACTTGCCTCTGCAAGCTTATCGTGTAGACAAGAGCAGAGGCATTTAAAATACAAGGATACCTTACAGTGGGAGGGGAAAAGACTTAAGGTAATTGAATCCAGAATGTGATATATTTAGATTAAGACATCTAATGAAAAGCTAATTGGATTAGTGGGAAAAATAATGGGATTTGAGATGACATATAATTGGCCTTTTGCTATAAAGCTGTCATACACACAAGGAAAATACCTAGAAATGGGAATCCCCTAATAGTGCTAAGGTTAAAAAATTAAAAAAAAAAAATAAAAAATAAATAAAAATTGAAGAGGAGACTTTTAAAGAGGTTTTTATTTCTAAATATAACATGAGGCAAGAGCAGAGCAGTTTCATATTCTAGAAGGTTTTCATTTATTGTTTCCCTTCCCTTAAGTCCACTTAAATATTCAAGTATTTGTAGGAAGGGTGATGGTTGGGTTTTTTATTCAGTACAGTGCCATGGGGCTGGTGACATGTGCATCTGCTTAAGCCAAGCTGACATTCTGTATTGTTACAGAAGAAAAACTAAGCAGGAACCCCTTAAATCTTTGTCCCTTACTGTGAGACAAATGTCCCAGAAGAGCCAACAAATCACAATCTGGACTTAAAATAGCAAATCAGCAATCAAAACTTTCCAACACATTCATCTTCAATGTGACCACTGAATGCATGCTTTGCCTCTCTTTCCAAGGCAGAACGTCAAGGGTTTGATGACAACAAAAGGCTTCATCAGAACCTGAGAGGAAGAATGGGGTGCACATATGTTGAGGAGGAGAACAAGTTCAGTCACAGAGACAAGGTCTTCTTTTTCTTCCTAAGTGCTTGCATGAGACCATTTCAAAGGAAATGTCATCTACATAATTAGGACCACGAAGTGTTTGTGCTGTTGCACAACAAAAGGTGGTTTTGCTTGTTGATACAGGTATAACACTGCTTAAAGGAATCTTTGTCTGCAAAAGGTCGATCATTTTGGAAATACCATTTGACTTCTCAGCCATGTTTTACAATGCAGTCTCCAAACAGGGTGAGATTTTCAAGAATATTTATGACTCAGCTGTTCCAACTGCAATGCTTGAAAATACATAAAAACCCTGGTTCCTTACATATTGATAGGATAGTTCCTATCAGGGAGAGAGGAATTTCCAAAATCTTCACATTGGTGACAGGAAATAAGAAGAGGTGGATTATCAAGTATCACAATAGCAGAGTTTAAATGAACAATCCTGGTCCACCTACTTGACTGATACTGAATTTTCCTCTCTTTTTAACCAGTGCCAATTTGTATAAAACAATAACCAGGCACCCCACTGAAGAATAAAATGAACAGAAAAACAGGAAAACTTCCAGCCGTAGGATAAGAAAGTATTTCCTTGACATTCAGGAAGAGCTCATCATCCAGGTTTAAAACAAGACAAACAAAACACAATAAATGGAGTGGGAGGGCAAAAATATTTTTTTTTAATTACAATGAGACAGTTGGATTTTCACTTGCCAATTATCCAGACCGTTCTAGTTGATGCCACTTAGAATCAAACAGGTGTGCTTCCTCAGCCCTGCTGCCTGATGTGTTATACCAAGGGAAACTACAAGAAAATATCAGTGTGGTATCTTCACAGTATCCCATAGTGTCCTCCTTGCAACCAGCTGCTAGTGGACAGCAAGGATCACAGGGAACAGCAACATCATTCAAGTCAAAGCTGAAACATGCTTAAAGCCAAGGAATCCGTGATAGAGGTCTGCTTCCAGTGGCATCCAGCCTCTCATTGAGCAGCCTTGCTCAGGTTTATATATCCAGAATAGCTGAAGACTGACAGATTTGCTTTTCTTGCAAGGCATGGTGGTTAAGGTATCTCCGAAGTGTAAGGAAATGCAGAAAAAATATGGCCATTTGGCAGCCTCCTTCAGACCAGATCCACTAGCTCCACAAGGGGCCTCTCCACAGGCCGCAGGGGAACTTCTGCTCCATGCCTGGATCACCTCCTGCCCTTCTGCTGCACTCACCTTGGGGTCTTCAGGGCTGCTTCTCACTCCTCTCTCCCAGCTGCTGTTTTGCAGCAGGCTATTTTCCACCTTCCTTCAATCTGCTCTCCCAGAGGCCCAACCAGCATTGCTCCCTGGCTCATCTCTGGCCAGCAGCGGGTCCCTTTAGGAGCCGGCTGGAGCTGGCTCTGCTCTGACATGGGGCAGCTGCTGGGCTCTGCTCACAGAGGCCACTCCTGCAGCCCCCTGCTACCAAAACCTTGCCATGCGAACCCAATATAGAGAGCAATGTGGCAGAGATGAGCTGCCTATCAGTATGAAACCACCACAGGCTATGGGAGAGCTAAGCACATGACAGCACCAGGCAGAGCGCTGGTATGTCATGAGAAGCCTTGACCTAATGGCCAGGAGTACATTTTTGCATGTTTTACGTCATTCAGTGATTCTCACAGGCAAGAAGACCAGGGCATGAGTCAAGGACACAGTATCAGATTTCAAAAGAATGAGGTGAAAACATCTATTTTTTTTTTGTCTGTAGAAATGGTGCTTCAGTAACAAGTAAACAAGTAAACAATGAATTTTATAGACAGACGAGCACCCTTCATTCAGACCCATGATACTCTGTCTCCCAGTACCTGGGATGTCTCAAGCCTAAGTCAGCTGTAGGCCTCTGTTCACATCACATCTCAAAACTGAGCTATGCCTTCTCTGAAAAACTAATAATCCCCACAATGGGAAGTCACCCACCCTGTGACCAATCCTGATTCTCCTAAGGCTCCAAAACTACTTTGCATCTTACTAAAATCCAGTGGTGTGCAAAAACTCACCCCACCCTTCAGCCCAAGGGCTCCCTCTCTAATCACAAACATCTGGATATAAAGCATTTCAGCTGCTACTTTATACTAAAGTTAACAGGTTTGGTAAACCCATAAGTACTGTTAAAAAAAACCACCCATACCAGCTTGCATGCATTTCTCTTCAAAGCATTCACTTGAAGCTTTGCTTTTGCTCATAATTTTGCTGTCTGTTTTATAGACTTTCCTCAAGAAACTACACTATCTGCCCTCCCCCAGCCCTGAATCTCCACTCTGCTTCTACCTGCTTCCCTGAACCCCAGCTCGGAACATCACCAATCCTTTCATAACTGTACTTTTTAGGACCTCTGGAGAAAGATAATCCTCCCCACAATGACATCCAGCCTGTACATAAAGCAACCTATTGGCAGTGGGTTCAACACCTCTGAACAGAGATACTCCCCATCCAAGCCTGGGAAGTCCTTGCCAAACATACCAGCAGGCCGTGTGTTTTGCTAAATGTGTGTTGGACTTTCTCCTACGGTGCACCCCACAAGCCCAAATCACCACTGTTCCTCTGGAGTCCCAGCTGGTGGATTTGGGCAGTTTGTGGCATGCCCTTCTGGTTGTGCCTGCACTGTGTGCTGACAGTTTCAGCCCTGCAGAAACAAAACTGCTGAATCCAGTAGAAAAGGGGTTACAGTCTTTTTTACTAGGGAAAAAAAAAAAAAAGAAAAAAGAAAAAAAAAAAGCCTTAGGAAGTCTTAATAGATACATCACTATAAAGAGAGGGTGAAAGAGGATCAAAGGATTTACTGAATGAACGTGTCATGAGATGTCAAGAAGACAGCACAACAGGATGAAATAACTTACAGAGGTGTTGGCAGGGCCTGCAATGCTCCTCAGCACAGAAATAACCCAGAAAGAGTGAAAAAAATCTATAAGGGACTGTGAGAGAAATACCATATATCCTGGTCTGGGAGGAGAGCGGAAAGATGGAAAGGGCAATTCTCATACTAGGCAGCTTTATAAAATTGTTCTACCATGACCTGGCAACCCACTATTGGTCTGGCTGATTACTACAGCCAAAGTTCTTCCAGAGTTTATAGTGAGCATAAACAAATGCTTTTCCACTAAAACCAATATAAACAAATCATCCACTAACACACCCTCCTTTCCAACAATTGTACACTGTCAAATGGCATATGAGCTCCAAAAGCAGTTACTCATATTCAGAAGCAAGCAGTGTTTCTCTGCCTATCTCTTTTCAACTTCATTGACATTTTATGAACTGAAATCAGTTTCACTTACATGTGAAAGGTCAGAATCCAGCTCTGCCATAGTAGCTATGCTCATTTTTTTGTTTTGTTTTGTTTTGTTTTGTTTTTAGCCAGAACTCCACAGCCTCCAAAAAGGTTACTTCAAGCAGACAGCGGGGAAAGTCAGAGGCAACTCAAACCCAGAGACTTTTGTTTGAGTTCAGTACAATGAATGGCAAATCTCATAATAGTCAAAAAATATCTACAGCCACTGAAAACCTAAGACAGTGAGAGCAGTGCTTTTTAAGCTATTTAAAGCGTGTGGGAATAATAGTACATTTGTGTAGCTGTTCTACAGTATTTATTTTCATTTCTGTTAATAAATATAAATTTTGAGCCACATCCTCATCAGACAGAAGCAATGTAAGCAATTACTCCTGACGGCTCTTAGGAGTCATCAAATAAAGGAAGCAAATACAATGTAGCAGTGTTTCTCTAAACATTGGTCTAACTGGGACAAAACAGAAATATATCAGAGAGAGAAATTTCATCTGGATCTCAAGGTCAAAGCTAGAGTCTACTTTCTTTTCTTTTGCAATATCACCCTGTCTGAAGTAGGGATAAAATACTTTCCTGAAGGTTATTATTAATTTTTGAGCTAGATAGACGTCCTTGAATAAAAGGTAAATATTAGAAGATTCTTCTATCAACTCTTTTGTTTAATATGTCTGTCAGCAGTAAAAGTATTGCTAGTCCTGAGCCCTGCTTGCCGTCTTGGGGAAATCAGGAGTGCTCTTCACTGGGACTTCGTTCATCTGCTCAAAAATCTGAAAACAATGCCTTGATCTATAAACCAAGTTATAAATACTATATGTCATCTGCAAATCAGACAGAAGATGCCACACAACTTTTACGCATGCTTCAACATTGATACGCATTTTGAACTTGGCTCATTTCATGTTTTTCATGATAGTATTTTTTCTCTGAACTCAACAACATTTAACCTAGAAATGATGCGTATTTAACTAAACCAGCTGTGATCTTAAAATACCTATTTAACTCTAGAAGTACATATTTCAGTGCAGTAATAGAGGGCTATGTTACAAGCTAGTATTCCATAAGACAGCTAAGCCACAGTGACTGGAAGGCCTGAAAGGGACCTCAGGAGATAATCAGGTTCACCTTCTCTCTCTGAGACCCTCTTTATGTCACCCCTGAATGATATTTGTCTAAGCTATTCTTGCTCCAGACTTTATTCTAGTGCTCCCAAGGCAATCAATTCTAGCACTTCACTATCCTTTCTGTTAGAAAGTTTTTTCTATTATCTAGCCTCTATCTTTGTTGCTTCAGTTTTAAAGTCTTCATAGTTTGCCCTATTCAACAGTGACTAGTAGAAAAAAATATTCCTTTCTTTGTGCTAGTCTTAAACACCTGAAAATGGTAGTCATGTCTCTTCCCAGCCTCCATTTCTTTAAGCTTTTCTTTAAGCTAAGTAATCCACATTTTTCCTTTTTTTTTTTTTTTTTTTTTTTTTTGATTCACTAATTTCATTGGATTTTTTTTTATTTTTTTGGTTTTTCAGTTTGGTCCTTTGTCATTTTATTCCTTTTTTTTTTCATGAACTTTTTTTTTTTTTGAACTTTTTTTTTCTTCCTTTTTTTTGTTTAGGTGAAAGGCCCAAAAGCAAACACAGTACTCTAGCTGAGTCTTAATTGTTTTGGAACAGAGCAGAAATTTTCTTCACACTTCTTCCAGGCAAAAAGTAGTTTACAAACAGAAGTATGAAATCTTTTTTTGGAAAAATATGGCAATTGTGACTCTATACAAATCATGATACAAAACAATCCTTAGTTACTTCTTCTGCAAGAACTGCTGTCTAGCTAGTTCTTCCTACCCTGTTCATGTAGTTCTTGTTTAACTATACTGTCCCAAATTTGTAATAGTAACTAGTACGATACTATTGAATTTGAAACTAATGAATTCAATCCCATTCCCTCAGGCCATTTCTCTAAGCCCATTCTCCAAGCATCCTCTTGGCTAACTCAATCATTCCTTTAAGTTCCTACCTCCAATCAGAAAAAACAGTTGTACAGCCTTTTTCATTCAAAAGTAATGGCAAAGACCTCCTAGCCACAAATCACAGTTATTATGGAGTTTTTGTCTACAATAAGGAAAAGTTTAAGCCAAGAACAAATGAAAAAAAAAAAAAAAAAAAAAAAAAAAAAAAAAAAACAGGAATGAGAAGATAAGTTTATGGGAAGATTTCACAGACTCACACTTCTGCCAAATGTCAGATAACTTGAAACGTGGCATGCTACATAAGAAAAGAAGATATTAAACGCTTAAGAGTAAATGCCGTAGGCATAGCCAACAGGAGTGGAAAAACTATCCTTTTCCAGGATGAATAGGAAAAGAAAAATCCTGTCTCACAATTGCAACAAAGAAAAAAAAAAAAAAAAAGGTTGGCTTTTTTTCCCCTAAGTGTTTGGCATATTACAACCATGAAGCAATAGAAAGGAGACAATTTAACCACATAACCTGTTGTTAATATGACCACTGAAGCATGGAAGGTATAACCTGACAGCTGTTAAAAACAAAGACATACATGATTTTGTTTATTCCTGAGACAATTGTTCTACTGCATAGCTGTGCATGGAAGAACAGCAGAATTAAATTATCCAGATGAACGTTCCAGACAACATCAAACAAAGGCAGAAGGAACCTGAGAGCTGAAGGTCATTAGAAGATTTTATTTCATTTTATTTTTTAATCTTAGCTCAGCCACCATCTGGAAAACCTTGTCTTACCATCAAGAAAGCCTTGGGACACTTACTGGGCAAAAGTCTGCAATCCCATGACCCTGAATAGAGCCTTTCTCAAGGATGATCACTTGACAGGAGGTATCTGTACAACGTAGAGAATGCCCGAAGGTAAATGCAAAAGTCAGGCTCAATTACCAGTTTTAAACTAGTTGTTTCATGGACAGAAAGAGTAGTAATACATAATCTGATATTTGGATTCCTCCTTGTCCACTACAAGGCCCACATTGTCCAATGCAAGGTTCATTTTAAACTCTGCCCATCACTGTTTTTTCAATATATCTTTATCTGTGGTACCAATTTATGTATTCTGACTTTTCCCTAAGCAACAATGCTGACGTCTCTCCTCCATCTCTTCAAACTTCCAGAGAGGTAAAAGTTTTCTGATTACTACTGACTTTTCCAGTTTGGTTGAAACTGGCCAATGCATTAAAGTAGGGTGGGAATATTACAGGAACATAGAAGAGGATATACAGATATTGGAGCTGCACAGCTAAAAATTACTCAGGTTAGATGAGCACTTTCTGAATTTCAGCAAACACAACTGCATTTATATCAGCAAGAAGTTTGCTAAAGAATGTCATCTCTCAGATTCTGCAATCAGTGTCTTCCTTCTGTCTTTGTTTTCTTTATCATATGAGGTTTGGCCAGGTTTAGATAGTTAAGTTTAGATAGTTAGATAGTTAAGTTTAGATAGTTTAGATAGTATGTCTTCATATTGGTTATTACAGGAATATCTGATGATGTGAGCCTCTCTAAGTCCCCTCCTAAGCCCAGAATGAGCTTGTCTTTTCATGGTTCCAGGTCAGGTGCATTATACTACTTTGTGATTCGGTGAGTACTTTGGTTTTTGATCCTATTTGACATATAATTCAAAATAAGACACACTGGGTCTATATGGTTGGCAAATACCAGACACAGAATACCTTGTCAAAAGAGAAAATAGAAAAAAAATTATCTAGACAATTAAAGACTTTTGAACTACAAAACTTCACCCAAGGTGTTAGCACACGCTTAGAAGGTAAGAAAGAAATTAAAGACATGGAAGAAAGTGGAAATTTGGGGGTATTAAGTAAGATGGGTTTACCAAAGGTTGAATGTTTGAGAATAACAGACTTTCAAACAAGAGAAATGAACCACTTTTCATATATCTGGACTTCATTAAAGTTCTTTATACAGTGTCATATGGGGAAAGACTACGCTGTATAAAATGCAAATTGAATTCAACTATTGTAAGATGGTAAGAAAGTATCTACAGGGAAGGATGTGCTGACAACAAAACAATTGGTTGAGAGGGGAGGTTGTCTTAGAGTCCTTCAAGAAATTATAAATTTTCCTTTATGCCTTTGGTGTAAAAAACAATGTCAGAATGACCCATTAATCAAGAGGACAGCTGGAGTGTCAAAGAGTGTGGTACCTAAAAAGTGTGTCCTGTGCACCATCAGCAATATGTGTATGTCATAGACAATGTGTGGCTTGACATGAAGCTAGAAGTTGCCAATGATTGTAATGGTAGATCCTCTGGATACTCAGCAGTACTACTGAGACTGCTGGTGGGTTTTAGTGGCAGAAGACAGGAGGCAATTCCCTGTTTTTGACTGGACATTGAGATGAACCAGATGACCATAAGGCATGGAGCTCTGGAAATCAGTTAGCTTTCAGCAGTGCCAAGTATAAGATTTTTTGTCATAGGCTGGGATTTCCTTAGTTTGATGAGGAGCAGAAGAAAGAACAAGTCAATCATTAACAGGAGGACCAAGAACCACTCCTATGATGTCACCATGAAAGAAAAATGTGTCCGTAAATGTATATGGAGAAAAAATTATTTCCCTATCCAGCAGAAACACAGACTTCATTATACAACACTTTTATGAAACCACCTCTGTAACACCATACAGACCCAGTCATGCTTGAAAACACATATTGAAACAGGTGTGGATTGCTAGGATGGATATGGCTAAGACAATTTGATTTATATACCCTACAAAAAGGAGGTTGAAAGCAGACGTAAATACTATCAGTAAAAAACAACAGGGAACTTCAATGTCAATAATGATGGAAGTTACTTAAACTGCAAGACAATATCAATATAAGATCAGCAAAAGCTGTAAAATAATCATATATTAAGCTAAAAATAAACTAAACTATTTTATAGGAGAACTAAAATATTTTTTCTAAAAAATAAAGAAACTATATTCTGACCAATCTGTAATAACTAACTGCAATATGCACTTCTTAGTGACTCAGAAAGTCCATTGTAGTCCAACACTTTTTTGTTCTTCCTAATAAATTGGCATCCTAGCCTCATATGTACTGAGAAAAAAAATAAAATAAAATAAAATAAAATAAAATAAAATAAAATAAAATAAAATAAAATAAAATAAAATAAAATAACTGAACTCAGTGTGTTATAAAGCTGGCAAATTAGATTAAGTATGCTGCCAAACTGAGGCCTTCTGCAAGCCAAATTAATATAGACAGAATTGATTTTTCTTATGTGGTACAGTACATGTAAGTAAAACAAGTAATACATAAAGTTGGTTTTCTGCATTTCATGCCAAAAGTAAATCTGAATTTAGGACATGCAGGTTAAACTATATGATCACTAATATTTCAGATTGACTAACTTCAATCAGAATAGCTTTAGGAGAGCCACCTAAATTCAATTAAAAAAAAAAAAAAATCCACCATGCATTGATTCAACATGATCAAGACTGTGAAGCTACAGTGATAGGCTGTGGTAGGATGAATTTTCCTTTTTTTATTTTAACTTTGAATAAAAGCTTTTACAATGTATTTCTATACTGTTCATATGGTAATAAATAACAATTTGCAAAAAGAAAAATCATGAAGCAAACGAATTCCACAGCACTTTAGATGAAACCACATGAGTTCATGCTGTATTCTGAACTAAAATTTGTGTTAAAGGACAATTGTATCCAGAAGTTGAAATGTGGAAAAAGTTAAGTATTTTGTAATAAGGGATTATTCCCGGAAACAATTATGCTACTTTGGTGTCCTACTCATTTAAACAGCTTCACTCCTCTTTCAGCGGTCTCCCTTTGTTTATTTATAGCTCATTCATTTATTAATATTCTTTTCCACCAAGACATCTTCCCTATAGAGTCACAGGGGCATACAATGCAAGAATAGGACAGACTGAAGATGGCAAAGTATACATTTTCCAAGAATAAAAGTTCATTTGTTGCAAATGTTTCTCTATTCAATAAAAGCCAAAAGGAATTGCAAGCTCTTTAGGAGGCCTCACTCCTACAAATAAACACATGGGATGAAAATGAACCCATGAGCAAGGGTTCATTCGAGAACTGAAGAGCATGCTGTCGTGTTATGTGCCCATGCAGACGTCCAGCAAGTGATGACAACTACCTGAGGGCACCGTACCTTACTGGTTTTGTAGTTTTTGTGGAGCACATGGCAGCATACCTCATTGCTTGTATAGCATTTGTGACAGCAAAGTCTGCAGCTGGGAGAACAGCTACTACCACAGAGGCAAAGGTCATAGACACCTCTGGAAATTTCAGATGAGACTAGAGAGAAAGAAAATAAAACATTCTGGTTTCAAAACTAAGATGTTGCAAACTCTTCCATGGATTATATCAGAAAATTGCATTTTTACTACAAAGGATGCAAAGGGTGTTTAATGACTCTAAAATATTAAGAGGATTAATCCATAAAGTAAATCTTACTGTAAGGCAGCTTTGATCTTAAAATGCTTTTTAAAGGTAGAGATTTTTTTCTTACATTTTACTAAATTTAATTGGAAAAAGTATTTCAGCAGAATCCTACCGGTTTAGCTGCTATTTAGTTCTCTCAGTCTTTCTTATTGAAGAGTTCTGGTTTTGCCATGTAAAAAGACACCAATATTATCCTAGTGAAACACCCCACCAGCAAATGTGACGACACTGTACACTCCACAAAGGGTTAATGCAACCTATTAGCCTTAAAAATTAGTGAGGCCAGTGAGAACAATCCTCTAGAAAGAATACCCTTCTGAACTCTCTGCCAAGAAGCCCCGAGAAAAGGCAAGCTAAAGTTTACATTTACTTTTTTTCCCATGGGTATTTTGGGTGCAAAGTAAAATCTAGCGCCTGCAGAAGTTGCATGTTTGAACTGGATACTGAGAAGTCATCCCCATTCAGAGCACGGAGAGGAGTCTTCTGGCTTAGACGCTATTACAGAAATCTAATCAAAGCCACTCAGACCTGTGCTCAAATCTGTATTTCAGGTTGCCCTCAGGTTGAAGGATCTCAGATTCATTTTGCCAAATGAAGTTTAGACAAACAATTCCAGGATCTAAATGCCCGTGGCTTTAATCCTCTTTGAACTTCCAACCTGTTCCATGATATTGGGCTTAACCTGTAACTTTCTTACACCTGTAACTTTCTTACACCTCACTCGGCTCAGCTGGAAAACTGGATAAGAAGCACGGCTGCACTGAAAACCAGATGCTCCATCCAAGCCAAGTTCTGCTGGAAAATAAAGGAGCATACACTTTCCTTGAAGCAATTATTGCAGTCAATAAAATGTATGATGGGGGAATGTAAATGTAATACCTCACAGAATATAAATCACAGATTATGATTTTCTGTTAAAAAAAAAAAAAAAAAAAGAAGAAGAAGAAGAAGAAACAACACAAACAGGACACCTTTAGAAATACTAGGTTCTGTAGGACAAATAAGTCTGGATTCTGCAGATGTGCACACACATATATATAGCTTTACTCACAAGAGGTATTTTGAATTCAGCAGGATGAGTTGTATGCAGGAACAAAAATAAATAAATAAATAAATAAGGCTAGATACATATATTTCCATAAAGTGTGTTTTCCATGCACATTTGAGTACATTGTGAATTTAGTATCAGATCTTTCCCAGCTGACAGATTCACCAAGCAGTGAAGGATCAATGGCAAGAGGTTAAATTGTATTGCATCTCTCTATAGCATTCAAGGCACAAGCTAATGTTCCTATGCACATCACTCTTTCTCGCTGAGTTTAAATCACTCAACTTACTTTTTTTTTTTCTGCTTATTTCATCTCACATAGGTTTGTGCATCCTTGGCACAGAGATCATTTTCACACACGTCAAGGAAGTCTCTGAGGTATCAAATAAACAGACTCTTCTTAGTGTAGTCTATATTTTACCCAGGTCCACAGAAAAAGCAAAGCCAAATAAAGATTAGGTTTTAAGGGAATCTGTAAATCCAGGGAAGCATTATTTGCTTTGGTTAAACTTTTTTATATTTTTTTTCCAAAAAGATGGCAAGATGCTACTTTTCAATAATCACAGAGTATGGAAATACTGAAACAAGAAACAGGGACAGTTTTTAACTTGTAAGAATTTTTTTTCTGTTGCTTCGGGAAGTCTCTGCAGGAAAGAACTGAGTGAACATAAAAAATTGCATGTTTGTTCTGCAAGAGCTAAATCTCCCCTCAAGTCTTGCATTTCTCGGTTAATATTTCAGTGCTGGCCTCATTACCATTCTTTACTTCCATTAAAGCCTAGAGATTACGTACAAGTTTCACTAAAAAGGGAGAGGAGAGGAGGGGAGAGGAGGGGAGAGGAGAGGAGAGGAGAGGAGAGGAGAGGAGAGGAGAGGAGAGGAGAGGAGAGGAGAGGAGAGGAGAGGAGAGGAGAGGAGAGGAGAGGAGAGGAGAGGAGAGGAGAGGAGAGGAGAGGAGAATGAGATGTATTCAGATGTATTCAGAAGTTACACCAGATTCTAGTCTTCAGTGCTTAGGTTCTTAAATCCAACAATGTTTTTGCAATTTTTTCTTTTGCAACATTTTTTGAAAAATTATTGCCCTCTCATACCTTATCTGGTATCTATGATGAATCCAGAAAAAAAAATGGGAAAGCATGATTTGGTTTGCACACATGGGTTGCTTTACATAGTAATATGATCTCCTCTGTATCATCTATAGAGCTTCCTGGTATCAGTCCTTGAAAGGAGCATAGCCAAATTTCAATGCTGTAGGATGTCCTGTACACAAATACATGTACAAGTTGCTAAAAACTCTCCTATGATGTGCTGGGAAGGGTCCATGAAGCTTTTGTAGAAGTAAGTCACATTGATATCCTGTTGTAACTCTTGAAAGGTCTCAACAAGTGTGTGGACCAAGGGAGATCTGGTCAGTCTGGATTTTCAAAAGGTCTCTCACTCGAGGCTCTTAAAGAAACCGAGCGTCTGGGTGGGAAAAGTATGATAAGAAAAGACGTATTCCCATGGTGAACTGTTTCAGAGACAGGAAACACGTGAGGAATAAACCACACAGCATATCGACCAGCATATCCAAGCTCTGTAAAATGGAATGAGACTATTGTGGTTTCAGAGGCATTCAGAGCAAAGATGACGCTGACAGTGAGGAGCTGCACGAGGATTTCATAAAATTGGCTGAGTGACAGGACAGCAAAGGAAATCCAATGTAAACAAATGCACATGGGCCATACAAATCCTAACTTAACCTGGACTATTACCACTTAGGGACAAGATTTGGGGATTACAACAGATAATTCCATCCACCTGACTGCCCCATAGCCATCAAAAAAAGGGAATCAAAGGCCAGGAATTATTAGGTAAGGGATAGACATCAGAGAAAAACATATTATTATACAAATATATTGTTCTTACACAAATCCCCAGATTGCAGGAGTCTTTGTGCACCTGTACGTTGAACACTGAATACATTTTTCATCCCACCATCACAAAATGGGCAAAACAAAACTAGAAAAAGAGGCAAAACACCAACGAGGATGACAAAAAGCATGAAGCAACTTCTGAACAAACGGTAATTTAAAACTCTAGAACTGTTAGTCTCAGAAAAGAGACAAATGTGAAAATGCAAGCAGAAAGGAGAATATGACCAAAGAGTTCATTATTTCCAGTAGTATCAGAAATAAAGGCAACAAAAGATTTATCAGGTGGTAATATCTCAGTAGAGAAAGGGAGGTTATCTTTAAAAGCATCGTATGCTTATATGAGAGAAACATTGTCAGGCAGAATTGTGGATGTCAATTTACATTGTTACAAGACATAATTAGAGTGATTCATGGAAGAAAAATCTTTCGTGAGTTGTCAGATGTTAAGACATGTATTGCTGGCTCAGGGAAACCCTGAACTACAACTCACCGAAGCCTGAGGAGTGCACCAGGAAAGTGTCATCACAAGCTTTCCCACAGGTAGCAGCTAGCATGGAAATTAGACCCCTGAGGTCCTCATACACCAGGCACGGCTACACAGCTCCTGCCCACGGTGTCCCATGGGTCAGCTTCAGTGGGCAATCCTTCAACTACAAAAATCCTCAATACAGCTAAATAGGAAGTTGGGGCATGGGAAGGCTGGGGACCTGGATGTTGTCCTGTCCCAGGACAGGTTGGAGATTGCAATGGCAAAATCTTACTCAGTGGGATCAGTAAGGGGTGTTTTGCTGCCTCTGGTAGAGCACAGCTCTCACACCTTTGTTTTATTGTTCTGTGCATCTCTCCACAGTCTTTTTTTTTTTTTTTTTCCACAGGATTGTGCTGACAGGAACAAAAATGCATTCATTCCGCTGACTTCCCAGAGGAAAGCATGCCCTAAACAAAGTCATTTTCGGCAGCTCTCTGTGTGAACAGGAGATAAGATGGCTCCCCAGAGGACACGTGCGTGTGTCCCCTCAGTAGCTGTCCTTCCCCCCGCTGAGCACAACTTGCTGCAACTGCACACACAACCCCAAGGGCTGTTTTCACTCCACCCACGCGCTGCCAGGAGGTTTCTTAGATTTTCAGCATATTGTTTCCAGGGCAACCATTGATCTCAGATTTCAAACATTGCCAGAGCTGCACATCCCCATGCTATTCTCTCCTCCCTTTGGAAAAAAAAAAAAAAAAAAAAAAAAAAAAAAAAAAAAAAAGGCCTCTGCAAGGCCAGCTTTGCCATACGGAGACTCCGTACTGCACACACCAGCGGAGCTCCCACAAGCTGGTTATCTCCTGCCTTGGGGTTCCTCTCGGTTTTGTGTCTTATACAATGCGTCTGCACCAGGGAGCTATAAAACACTACCAGTTTGAAGTGCCTCGAGGTAATCAAGTCGTTGATTTAGAATTTCTTCTTGTCCTCATAAAGCCTTACAAATAAGGGGCTAGGCCTTGTTCAGGGTATCCAGGCTTTGTGGGGAGGATCCTTCCAGTGTAAGATGTGTACTGTTATTAAACTTCTCTCTGCTGCTTCCCACAACATTACCGGTCTGGAAAGCTAAAGGCTACAGCAAACAGTCTGGAAGGCAAAGCCTAAATCTATTGCATATGCACTTGAAAGACAAGAGACAGGGACTAAGAACAGTTTCCAGGGGCTTCAGGAGACAGAGAAAAAGCAAGCAGGACAAACCACCGCAGTCATACCATGTGCAGAGGTGTCTGCAAGTGCCTGTCTGGATGGAGAGCACACAGCACAGGCACAGATTTTTCAGGGAGAGAAAGCAGGGGGTGAGCTGGTGCTTCGACCTCCTGCCAGGCATCCAAGGGGCTCCACAGGCTCCAGCTCCCACTCCCCACCGAGACCAGGGCAGGGTCAGCCACGATTAATCTGCTCCCCAAAAACAGGAACAGAATGCAGCCCCAATCAGGGCTATTTCATGAGGTCGGGACGCATGAATTCCCACAGCTCTTCTAACCCTAGAGAGTTCCCAAAAGATCCGCTTCCACCACAGACCTGAGGACTCAAACTCAAGAAGTTCTGCTAATGCAAAATACCTTTCTGAATCCCATCCCAAACACTCTGGAGAGGAGAGACAAAAAGCAGCTTTCTTTATGATTCCCTTTTGAACTAGATGCATTATTTCTGGGTTGTACATTAAAACAGATGTCTCATTGATTTCCCAGTCACAAAGAAATCATTCTTTTCATGTCTTGTGACGGATGTTTCTTCAGATGAACAGCGTTGACTTCAAACAGGGTTTCTACCTCATGGAATAACTTTTCCCAAACTGATTTTAAAATACCTATTAGCAAACCAAAACCAGCCCCGTTGTATTTTTTAGGCAAAGGGCGAGTAGAAAGGTTGTCTTTTCCAAAATGTGAGAAAAGTCACTGTCATTTGGAATTTTTGTCCCATTCAGCACTGATCATGATGGAACATAACAGGTGCTTAATTAAGGAGCATTTATTTCTCTTTTTTTTTTTTTTTTTTCTTTTTCATCTCATTATCAGCCCTGAAAGAGTAAGCCCCATACACATCTCTGTTTCATTTCAATCACTTCTCTTTTGTAACAGGGGGCAGATTAGTGTGCTTACAACTTTCTTGAACTATTTTTGTAGGGTTTGCTCAGTTTGTAATCCCTGGAAAAAAAAAAAAAAAGAAAAGAAAAAAAAAAAACTTTAAAGGAAAGGTTGGAAATTACAGAAGTATATAAATAATGCTTTGTACTTTGAAAGGAAAGTGCCCTGAGATGAAGTAAAGGAAAAATGAGGGGGGAGAGGGGAGGAGAGAATGTGATTTTGTGATTTACAGAAGTACAAGGGAAGTATTTGATGTACCATTTCGTTCTTCAGTTTAGAAAGAAGCACAATGGTAGAAAGACTGCCTTGGTCTTTTCCTCTTAATCCTTCACCACACAAGCCCATTGTCCCACTTGAGCTCACTATAAATGCCGAATAAACCTCTCCCATGAGCTACTTAGTTAAACACAGTCTGGCAGGGGGAAAAGCTTGATTACAACTTTAACATGGCTCTTGATTTAGCTTGTAGTGCCATTCCCTCTGGCAGATCTTTTTTCTCAAGAGATTACATCAATGGTAGAGAAAAGAGCAGCTAATACATTTTACAATGCATATGGCATGAACAGCTATGCATAGAAGTTAACTTTACAGGCTTCTTCAGTCTGACCAGAGTACACCTGATCATCTGTTTCTGAAGAAGACGGCTACATTAGCTGCTGTTCACCTGTCAGAAAGTATTTTAAGAGGTCTCATACAGTGGGTGAAAAATACATGCACAAAATCACTTTCTTAAATCATCATCAAGCTTGCAAACATCTGTCTCATCAGAAATTTAAGTTGGGAGAACACCCAGGTTTATGGTTCAAGGCTAAGGGCAAATATGAGAATATGAAAGACTGAAGCTTCGTCTCCATGAGGTTCTCTCGCACGGATTGCTCGTATTCATCACAGACATATCTCATGACACGCCTGCTTTAGTTTCTCAGATAATACAATATAATGCACAGCAGAAACAGCCTTAGGGGCTGTAATTTTGTGAATGGAAGTTTCTGCTCATATGTGCCACTCTGAGTGCATACTGCTAACCACTGTGTTTACCTACCTGTATATACATAGCTGCAAAAGAAGGATGTTACCAAACAGAATAACAGCATAATAGAAAGGTCAGAACCAAAAGTGCCCGTACCCCATAAATCTCAAACACCACAGCTCATCCAAAACTTTTATAGGAAAAAAAAAATAAAAAAATAAAAAATAAAAGTAATGATCTCAAACACTTAAACATTTTAAAAACTAGTTCTAGTTTGCAAAAAAAATATGTTGGAGTGGAAACAGTTTTTAAGAGAAAACATCAGTCATGGAAGACAAAGAGATGTTTTATTCCACAACTGATCCTTTAGCAACAAGGGCAGCACATACCTCCTCCTGTTTTGCTCTGTCTTACCAAAAGCCCTCATGGCTTCTAGTGGAGTAGCATAGCCCCGTGCCTGCTTTTTATATGCACAAGTATGGTACTCTTGTTCACATGTGGATTAGCTGTGGAATACTTGCAGCCATACATCACGGCAACAGGGCCTGTTCTTACACATACACATATGGCATATAACATGCACATATGTCCCTGGCTGCTTATATGCAAATGCATGCATGCAAATATCAGCAGACTCAGAGCTCCAAGAACACAGGCTGAGTTATCCCCCGATCCACCCAAGCAAACCAGCTATTTTAGTCACTGCGGGAGCATGGGTTACATACGCATACAAAAACAAACATGTGGGGTGACATCCTCTCCACATGAAAAGACGACTCTGTCATCTCTGTGGGTGTCAATTTAGCATAATCCCCACAGAAAAATTTTGCTTGCTTTAAAATACACAGATGTCTTATTTAAGAAGGGCCCATTCATTTCAGGCCCAAAATACATAAACATGCCTTGAGTAATAAGGCAAAAAAAGGTACTTTTTGCATATGTGTTGTGGTTTAGGATTTCTGAGGAGGTGAAGTATGGAGCTCAGTTGTTGTTTTCGTTTTCTGAGAGGCTTTTATTATTATTAAGTTTTAATTCAGTTTGGCTCAATCTTTATATTGTAGGTATGTAAATACAGGCAATCCAGTGCCAATAGCTGGAGCAATAATTCTGGTCAAAATGAAACACAGAGCTCTAGGCTATAAACCTAAGACAAAAATCAAAGCATTTAAATGAAATCTGACATGGCGACTCATTAAATTCAAGACTATCCATGATATTTTATTAAACATCAGTTAAGTGCATCTTTAAACAAGACGAATGCAAGTTCAGGAAATGAAACAGTCATTGCCTAAATATTTAACATGCTAGAGACAAAAGCAACACACCACTGCTGAATCAAATCAGAGGAGCAGCCACAGCTTGTCCACAGACTTATCTTTAAGAGTAGTCCCTATCAGAGTCTCCAGAGGTAGTCACCTCTTTTCTAGGATAAACTCTAAAACCAGTCTTCAGATAAGATGACTGAACTGAGCAGAGTTTTTTCAATGAGGCGACATCACCATGAAGACATCTGAGCATGTAATTGTTTGACTTCCCATGTCTTAGCTATTTGACCAATAGGTTTGATTTAAAATTATTTTATATAGATATACTGAACATAAAGCTTTCACAATGACACATAAATACTGTTTATCAGGATACAAAAATCATCATACAGTATAAAAGTCAAAGTCTCAGTCCTCAATCCTGTTTCCAACAATGTCAAAGTGTTTCAGTGGGAGACCTAAGAGGCCTACAGCAAACACCTGAGATGATCTTCCCTCCTCCTGTGTCAGATTTCTTCCTTAGCAATGCTGGTTGGCTTCAGTTTAAGGTCTTTTTCTGTGATGAGAGAGTTAATTCAGAGTTCCACATGTTCCTTCCAAAGGTACATTACTTTGTAACTTCCTTTCAATCTTATCTGTCATCCACTCAACTCAGTTAAATCCATCTGCCATTCTCCCCAGTCACATTAGCTGAAATAATTTTGTTATTACTTTGGATTTATTCATCCCTTTTTGAATATCATTAGCAAATATATATGGTAACTTCCATCCCAGGATGTGAATTCAGCTCTCTTCTTGTTAATATTATGTTGAGGGTTGACATTTTCTCAAGACACTGTTTCTCACACCATGGCTGTTTAAACCTTTTGTGGATATGTTTTACAAAGATTAATGACTAATTTAAAATTATCAACCAACTTTCCTTTGTCTGATATTTTGTTATGACCCAACCTAAGTTTACTAATAGATTGCAAAAGCTGTGCCAGTTATACTTGAATATGTCATGATATTTTTAATGTTTTATTTCACTTTCAGTGCTCTTTTTAAGCAAGGACAAGAATCACTCAGTCAAGGTGTTGCTGCCCTGTAATTATTAACATCTCCCTTTTGCCCTTTTGAAAGATACAGATCCAACAGAATAACTAAATTAAAGCAGTTACATTAAAGCAATAAGAATTTTTAAGCAATGAGATCTTTAGATACCCAGCTACTGCCTTAAGCATATGGTGTTAAGAAACTGCTTTGTTCTTGTGTACGTGTAAACAATTAGGTTTTAGATGAGGGTATAGCAGAGCTTGTTCAAAAATAAGTAGGTCCATTCCTGGCATTTTGAGGACTAACATAATGTGTGCTTATCTGCACTACAAACAGCCCTGCTGTTCATCTCACTTCTTAGACATACATACATTGTATGGCAATTCAAAACACATTTTCCCAGTCCGCCACATCAAGTCTTCCATCCCCACAGGATTAAAAGTGACTAAAAGAATAGGGAAACTTAAGTAGCTGACAAAATACATTTGAGCATGGTCATTTTTCTCAATCTCTCCTGCTTTAACAAGCTACAAGGAACAGGGCTTAATTCACCATGTATTTCTGGCTATGGCCATACTGTCCTATTGCCAAAAGCTCTGCAAACTGTCTGCAATGGGTGTACAATCTGCTACTCAGATTTCTCCTTACCCAAGGAAAATCAGTAGTCACCATTCAACCAGAAAGGAGAAAACTGATCTTGTGTGGCTCTTTGGTATTAATCTACATTTTGCTCCATCTCTATAGAAAAGTCACGGGGCTCCCAGTTACTATTGCAAAGCTGATTTCCTTGTTGCTCATACCATGCTCACCTTGGACCATCATGAATATGTTGGAGCTGAGGCACTTCTGTGACCCTCCCTGAAGCCTGTTTTCTGCATCTTTGTGGCCTGAATCACCCAAAACATAACCCAACATAAACATAACCCCATACGCTCTGGCCTGCAACAGATAGCATTCTCCCATGTGTGATAACATCACTCCATCATGCCTAATCCACTACACAGGACCTGATTGTGTAGAGCATGCCATGGCCCAAAGAGAAGACCTGAGCCCTCCTTGCATTATCCAAGAGTGTGTATGGTACCAGCATTCTCATAACGCCTTCCAAAAGTGGTACACCCAACACAGAGTTATGGGTTGGGTGTATTAACTGTATAGGTCAACAGTGTTATGTACAGGAGAGCAATCAGTTCTAGAAGACTAAAAGCAAAAACACAACCCTACTCTGGGGTGAAAAATTCCTTCTTCAATTTCGAGGTGTTTCTGGCAGTCCAACACTCATGCTGCAACATAATATTCACCTGAGCACAAAGTGGGATCTCAGCACCATCCAGGATAATTAAAAATAATAATAATAATCTGAAGAGGATGATGTGAATAGCTACAGCACAAGTGATGTGAAACATAATTCAGGGGACATGAGAGGAAAATGGAGCAAAGGCAACTTTTGAGCCTAAGGATTTTTCAGAGGGCGGTGGCAAAATAATCACGTTGCTTTGTGAGTTTCTCACAAAGGACATACCCTCTGTTCAACAAAGACCTCCACAGCCCCATTAGGATCAGCACAACAACAACATGTCTCCATGAGCAGCTAGCTATCAGCCCTACAACCCAGCAGCCATGACCCAGCATTAGACCACCAGCAGTCATGGAAGACATCCCATCACCAGGCCACTGGCTAGGACTATTTGGTTTGGAAGATCTCCATCACTTGGGAGTGTGTGTATAGTCCATCAGCTGAATTGCACTCACCTATCCTATCACTAAAGGCCTACCACTATTTTACTACAGTGACTCCCATATGAAATTCAAATCCCACATTTGCACCAGCAGCAGACAGAATTAAAAGTGCCTCCTTTATAATCAATGAAATTGTAAAAGGTGCAACGTCATCTTCATGCCCAAGGATTCAATACGCAACTTACATTAAAATGGAAACTTTGAAATAGGTATTCTAGCTGAATCAGAATGATTTCAAATCTAAATATATATGAAAGTTTTCTGAGAAATAACAACACTTAAGCTTTGCCAGCTCTCTTCCATCTGAATGTTCCATCTCACCCAAACATACCAACGCTACTCCTCTTTTTTCTTTTTCTTTTTTTTTTTTTGGAGGGTGGGTGGGAGGGTGGAATGGGGGTGCGGTGGAAACAGACTGAGTCAAATATCCACAAGCTCTTTGATCTGAACTGTGAAAATAAATTATTTACTGGGTTAGATGATATCTTTGGGACTTCTAGTAGCATTGTCTGTAAATTTCCTTTAGTTGCACATAACAGATGGGCAACAGGTTAGTTTTATTTACAGACAGCCAGCATTCATAGAGCAACAGAGATGGAAGGGGAACAGCCTGTTTGCTTTGACATGAAGGACATCTCTTGGAAAAAGTTCTGCCAAGAGGGTTAGGGGGACTTAAAGGGGACTTTTTTCTCTAATTGTTTTTCATTATCAGTTTGGACTTAAACATCCATCCCACAGTTCTATTGTTCTCCCCTGGAAACGTTTAATCAAAGTTTAAACATTAATCAAAAAGGAAATAAAACTAAAATTACCTCAAAACTCCTGTGAATTATGTCTTGGCAACTCTACCCTTTTGACCCTGCTATCACTTTGATGAATCCATCCTATTGTGTTTTGTAGTACAGTGCTGGCTTGCATGAGCTGTAACACAGGCTGCCAACTTGTACACGGACAGATTAGTTTGTAAATGCCTATGTTACCAAAGCCTCTGAGAGCATATAAACAAAGTCATAGATTGGCTTAAACCAAACTCACAAATAAAACCAACATCCAGGCAACAACTCTCAGTCATCAGAGAGAAGTTTGGAAGTGACTTGAACCTTGCACCATGTCATAAAGATCAGATTCTCCTAAGCTAATGGGGAAAAAAAGTAGCCGAGAAAGTAGTTTTCCTTAAGAATGTTTGGTTGGGATTTACTACCAGTAGAAATACCATTAGTTGGCCATAATCAATTAATACTAATAATCCACTGTTTATATTAACAATATACATATCTCACTTGGGAAGACAAGCAGAATTTCAAAAGGTCTTCCAGCCTGTACGAGGAATCAAGCATCCTTGTGTGCAATAGCCTTTCTGTCAGGTTGTTGCCCAGAAGTCAGTATTAACACTTTCAGTTGCACCCACAAGCAGGGAGCTTGAACTGGAGAAGAACTGGTATATTCTGTCCCACTCTGGAGCACAACTTGACCTGTGAGCTGTAACAACAGTTTCATGTACAAAGGAGACCTCAGGTGCTGAGCTGTGACTTAGGAAACCCAAAACAAGCTCCCAACTCTGCCATTGCTCTGCTGTGGGACCTTACCCATGCCATGCTGACACTCTGCCACTCTCATCGTCTCTGCATGATGTTTCGCAGTACACCCACATCAGGTCAGGTAGGCAGGAAGACTAATAAAATGATGTCAAGATCTTGATCTAGCAGTAAGCTGCAATTACCATTGGGAAAAGATGCTTTTCTACTGATATCACTTTAGTGTCATCGGAGCTGCCTGAAACAAATACTTCATTGTCTTATTGCATAAACATCCTCCTAGGTCACGTCTGCCCTGCTGAACTCCTTCTGTGCCATCAGAGGATGGCAGATGTAGCCAAACTGCGTCAGCTCTGCAAACCCACTGTTTCCCGGTTCAACAGCTAACCGAACTGTGTCTGCACATCATTGCTAGGGAGCCGGCTCCTTCCCAGAAGGAAAATAGAAAATGTACTGTATCATTGTGGGGCAGCTCCAGCACGCTAAATAGAGTCATATACCATCACTTCATAAGCAAAACCTGCTGCTGAGGGGAAAGAAAGGTTATGTTTGGTTTTGAGGTTTCAAAAGCATTTTTTTTTCTTATTTTTTTTTTATCTTAACCCAAAGGGATCCAAGCCAGAAGTTTCTTCCTGTCTGAAAGAATTAGGCCTGGGACATTTGTGGCCTGATTCTCTCAGCTATACTGAGTTAAGTCAAACGTACCTCCAGTGAGCTGACAGAGCTACTTCGGTGTAAAACCAGGGTGAGGGAGACAAGGATCTGCCCCACGCTAATGAAGTCATAATGGCAGCAGCTATCCACAGCAGTGTCAGCATTTTCAAACCCAAATGATGTTGATCTTTTAACTGGAACACACAAGATTTTGAAGCTCATTCAAGTGCCAAAATATTAAATTCTCTTCCAGCATGACTTTATTGTGGTTGATAATATGGGTCTGTAGCCTGTTGAGACTAAGAAAAATGGCACTGACTTTACCCTCTTTTCTCTGCTTGCCTGTTTTTAACCCAGATGTAAGAAAAGCATAGTTAGAATAAGCACCAACTTTGGGTTAGGAACCCTTGCGGATGCCACAAGGTATGACTTTCTCTAGTGCATAATGATACTTGGTGACAGAGGGACTGTTGTGATCATGGCATGAAGACTACAGAAGTCATTCAGCAATTCCTGCAGTGAGACCCGAAACCTTGCATGACTGGGAAGGGGTTTAGACACTGGAATCTCCTCAAGAAAGAACTACCATCTATGATTCTATGATCTGCATTGGGCTTATGTGGCAAGGGTTTGTTGGGGGTCAGAGGAGGGTGGGAGGCTGCAGGGGTGGCCTCTGTGAGCAGAGCCCAGCAGCTGCCCCATATCAGTTCAGAGCCAGCTCCAGCCAGCTCCAAAAGGGACCTGCTTCTGGCCAGAGCCAAGCTGGGGAGCAACACTGGTTGCGCCTCTGGGAGAGCAGATTGAAGAAAGAGGAGGGGGGAAAACTTCTGGGCAACAGCAGCTGGGAAAGAGTGAGAAGCAGCCCTGCAGACCCCCAGGTCAGTGCAGCAGGAGGGCAGTAGGTGCTCCAGGCACGCAGCAGCAGTTCCCATGCAGCCTGTGGAGAGTCCCCTGGTGGAGCAGGCTGTCCCATGGGAGGGACCCCACGTGGAGCAGGGGCAGAGAGTGACCATGGAGGAGTGTCAGAGATGAAGCATTAGGGACTGACCACAGCCCCCATTCCCCGTTCCCCTGCACCACTTGGGGTAGGAGGTAGAAGAGGATGGATGGGGAAAAGGTGTTTTTAGTTTGATTTTTAGTTCTCACTACTCAAGTCTGTCAGCAATAGTCAACAAATTATATTAATCTCCTTAAATTATATTAATCTCCTTCCCCATGGGGGTGGTGGGTGAGCAATACCCCTGTCCTTATCTCAACCCTTGAGCCCTTTTTCATTATATTTTCTCCCTCTCTTCCTTTGAGAAGAGAGAGTAAGAGCACTGTGGTGGAGTTTAGCTAGCTGTTAAGTGTGAAACCACCACAACATCATGTACCTCAGACCTTTTTCTTTTTAAATCAAGTCATCTTTGTAGACTGTATTAAAGAAGTGAGACTCACTGTCTATCATAAAGCAATCTTCTTTGTTTGAAGAAAAACAAGTGCAGCCTCCAAGTTTGGTCCCTGTAAAAACTTGTGCCCTGGTACAAATTCAATTTCTAATCCTAGTTAATCCAATACAGATAGACTCTGCCATAGGGAGACATGTAAGTTTTCAGCATACAATGTTCCTTGTCTGCTCAGTCTTTTCTTTGACCTTTGAACTTCACTTGTAATTCTTGACTTAGCTCCTGACCCTTCTGCACAAACTTCTGATTTGACCTTTGATGATTTTCTTCCTTCTAATCCTGACCTGCCTATATTACTTTGCCTAAACTTTATTTCTACTGCTGTCCCAGAATCTGCTCTGAAATTCAGTCCCTGATTTTGTGGTTAAGCCTCCAAAGACCTTCTTGCCCTTCTGGCTGAGTGCAACCTATTTCCCAATTGTAATTGACTGCAGAACCTATATCCCAACTCCAAGCCTGATGCCAATTTGATTCAGCTGGGGGGGGGGAGGGGAGGGGAAGGCTGATTACCCATATCCTACTGTATAAATTTTACCTTCCAGGGAAGATGAACATAGTAGATTAGCCCTTAAGCCATCTTTGAAGACTACCAATATCCATCCTACATTCATTGCTGAGCCACCCTATCCCTTCCGCATCAAACATTCTCCCCCTTTCGGAGATATTATTCAGGCTGAAATAGTTTGCATTCCTTTTTACATTTCTGTACTTAAGCATTTCAATACAGGAGAGGCCCCAGAATAGCATGAGATATCTTGGACCCACCCTGCACACTCCAAGTAAAAGATGGCTTTTCCTGTGTTTTGTTACAAAACATGTTTCCCACTCTGGCAGTGGACATCATCAGCCCAAGGCAGAGCTAGCCATTCAAATTTCCAAGTCTCATGTTACTGTTCCAGTCACATCCTATTTTTGTGAAACTCTGTGCAGATACCAAACAGACATAAGAGCACTGCACTTCCCTTCATCTGCCTCTCCTGAACCAAAAGTGTCCATTCTCCACCTGAACTATTCCTTCTTAAGCATGAAAAGCCCAGCCCTACTGATGAATGCAGCTTCCCTGTCCACACCCTGCCTGCATCTGCTAGCTCTTTCCCATGGCATCAGGTAGAAAAAGAGGGGTAGTTCCTCAGACTGTTTTCTGTCTGTGTGTCAAAGCTCCCTGAAATTCTAGGTGCTACAACATACCCAAGCAATGTAAATTAGACAGCCCTGTAAACTGGGGTTGGGACTGTAGAAAGACTTTGTTGTCTTGCACACCATCAAAGTCAGAATCAGCTCCAAGCCAGGTGAAAAAAATCTGCTTTAGTTGCTGTTGGTAAAGCCCTGGCTATTCACAAAAAGTTCCAAATACACTGGCTACTCATAAAGAGACCTAAATTAATTCTGACTAGTATTAGGAACCCAGTAAGTATAAGGCAGATACTGTGCACAGATTCTTCACCAGGTTGCACAACAGTATACCTTCTCAAAGGCACAGGCAACCTTTAGTAAGTTTTAAAACCTGTACTAGATCCTTCTTTTAAATCCTTTTCTTATATTTGTGAACCAGCGTGATCCAGAAAGTTGTTGGCCACTGTAGTAAAGGTAGTAGGTAAGTAAGTAGATGCTTATGACTCTAACAGCAAGAAGGTATTTGTTTTTCCTCCTTCCTCATAAAGGTACTCACAGACACTTTTTATTTCTTTTCAGAGGAAATAATCCAATCTGTATGCACCGGCACACTGGTGATTCTTTGACTTTCTCCTTCACTTCTCTCCTGTTGGGCTGCCCAAGAAACTAAATAGGTGGGAGTTTAGTATTTTATTACTTCTATAGCCTTTTTCTGAGATGTTTATGAAGAAGGAAATCGACCTCTTCCTGGATACCAATGAACTGTCAACTTCCTCTAGCCAGCTTCTTTGTAACACATGAAAGCCTTTCTCAGAGGCAGACTTATTAGCCTTGCTCCAGCTATAAAAGGGGAGTGAAAAGAAAGCTAAGAAGCTGGATGGGGAGTGTGCCTCAAAATCCTTCCCTTGAACTCTTCCTCATGTTCACCAGAAACAGGTAGGAGCTCAGTATGTAGCACACGTCTCAGGCTGTGCTCACGCTTCTTGGATTTGGGAAGGATTTTAGCAAGGAGAAGGCAGGCAATGTGTCAGAGCTTCCACAAAAGCAAGGAGGCTTAGATATGACCATTCCGGCAGATCAAAGTACCCAGAATAAATTGTGCATTGTTCCCAAAGATATAAACAAGAGATTCTTTAACTTTCACACAAGCCTTTGCAATTCCAGTTCTTCCCTTCACACGTGTATCTGGAAATGTTCTTTGCTAAAATATAAATGCCCCTATTCTCGGTGGCCCAGCAGGAAACCTGGGACGTCCATTAACAACTTCAGAGCTTGCCAATACCCTGAAACCCATAACACTGGGTAAAGCACCTGGTCTGACAGTTTCTAGGTTAATATTTTTTTTTTTTCCCAATAAACTTGCAGGCAGCTATGTACTTTTCTCAACAAGTCTCTGGAGGAGTGTTCTGTCCTCTCCACTGTAAGGGAGGGTTTGATTTCAATTGTTTTCCAAGCTGGGCTGGGATCACAACTCAGGCTTGAACTATTGACCCGCCTCTCAAATTCTGGGAGGTAAGTTAGAGAGATTCATGCTCCATATCATCTGTCTGATCCAAGTAGGGTTCCTTAATGGCTGGGCCAGCTCAGATGTGGGCTCAGGACAAGCCACTCACAGCTTGGACAATGGAATAGGTGTTGACCAAGAACACTAAATACACACCTCCTATATGTGATTTTGAGATCTCATCTATGAGAAAAGGACTAGGAAGAGCCTCCTCTGCACAGTCATTTGGCTCAGTGGCCAAAATAATGCATAACTATAGGTAGATAAAAGACCTGTTTGGAGCAGAAGTTAGGAGGTTAAAATGGATAACTTCCCTGGGAGGCAGAGAGATATTTCAGGACAAAAATACCTGAAGATATTTAAAAAAAGAAGAGACAAATATCTGGAGAAACAGCCCTGGAGCACAGTGCTACACTTTTGCTAGAACCCAGGGAAGGAGTCCTTTATGTTCTTCCTTGGTGGGAAGACAGAATTTTAAATTGTATTGTTGGGAAAAGAGAGAAGAGATTTCAGGAAGGAGGCTGGGTCACGCTACGCTACAAGGAATAAAAGACTTAAGAAAAGCTCATGAGTAAAGTTCAGAGCTGCAGAGGCAGTGGTGTCAAAGGACAGAATCAGACAAGTGTGTGCAGGGCAGTGGGCTGATGGTTAGTCCTTTACCTGAGATAGATATGATGTCAAGAACCAGGAGAACTTCATAGCTGCCTAACTCTGAAAGAAGGAAAGATAAAAATACCAGTGAATCACATAACTGTCAGAAACAGCCTTTCTATAGCCAGTGGGAGACAACAACGAGCAAGAAACATTTTGCCTCAGCATTTGTGGAGACAGATCACATTAAAAAATTGATATTTTCCTTTTTTTTTTCTTTGTTTGCTTGCTTGCTTGTTGTTGTGTTTTGTTTTTTTTTTTTTTTTATTTGTTTGTTGTTTGTTTGTTTGTTTTTGAGTGATCTTTCTCTGATCACCTTGTTGTCCTTTCCCAAGACTGAAAGGGATGCACAAGGGCTTTGTGCTGGTCTTGGAATAATGCCAGCAAGGCTGAAGGAAGCTGAGAACAGCTGTGTTGGGTACCCAAATTTCAGTGCAGCCCCATAGCTGGTTTCCTATCCTAGAAAAGCAGGGACAGAAAAAGGTGGAGGTGTCTAACCACATCAGTATACCTTCCCTGGCATACCAACACAGCAACCACTAGAACCAAATACTCTTATAGACATGGCCAGAGCCCATCATGTGATAAATGGTGTGGTAAAAAGGCCTTCTCAGACCCAGCTTTCTCCTTGTCTTCTTCAACTGATGAATAAGAAATAGGGCATGGACCTTCTTTTTTTCTCTTCCATTTTAACCTTCTGTTTTCACATCTCCCCTTCCTACTTTTCCCGTATCATCCTGCTTGTAGCTGTATAAACCATTTAGTTTCAAGCTGTCAGTGCTGCTAGTTGTACTCTTTTGGTACCACACTGTTTACAACAGAAAAAATAAATTCAATACAGAAGGTATCACCTTGGGATTTTTCATATAATAATAGAATATCCTGAGCTGGAAAGGACCCACAAGGATCATTGAGTCCAATTTCTGGCTCCACACAGGGCTACCCAAAAATCAGACCCAATGTCTGAGAGCGTTGTCCAAACACTTCTTGAACTCTGCAGGCTCCCTGCCATGGGGAGCCTGTCCCAGTGCCCAACCATCCTCTGGGTGCAGAACCTTTCTCTAACCCCAGCCTGACCCTCCCCTATCCCAGATCCATGACTTGCCCTCGGGTCCTGTCGCTGTCCCCAGAGAGCAGAGCTCAGCGCCTGCCCCTCCGCTCCTCTTGTGAGGGAGCTGCAGGCCACCATGCACTCCCCTCAGCCTGCTATGCTTGGGGCTGAACAAACCAAGGGACCTCAGCTGCTCCTCATATGTCTTCCCCTCCAGACCCTGCAACATCTTGGTAGCCCTCGTCTGGGCACTCTCTAACACTTTTATGTCCTGACATTGTGGTGCCCAAACCTCCATACAGCACTCAAGGTGAGACCACACCAGCACAGAGCAGAGCAGGACAATCCTTTCCCTTGACTCGCTAGAAGTGCCATGTCATCCTGGGACATGGTTGGCCCTTTCCAGAATCCAGCACTTGCAGTTGTTGAACTTCATATTGTTGGTGATTGCCCAGATTCAGTTTCTATTTTGTCAAGATCTCTCTGCAAGGCCTCTGTGTTCTTGAGGGAGTCAACAGCTTCTTTCCATTTAGTATCACCCACAAACTTACTTAGTACACCTTCAAGTCCTACACTGAAGTCATTTATGAAAACATTGAAGAAAACTGTTCTTAAAATGGAGCCCTGTGAAACCCTACTAGAGACTGGCAGCCAGCCTGATGTAACCCCATTTACTGTAACCCTCTGAGCTGGACCTGTCAGCCCGTTGTTTGCCCATCACTTTATGTTTAGCTTTATGCTGGACATTCTGTCCTGAAGGATACTGTGAGAAACAGCATTGAAAGCTTTGCTGAAATCCAGAAAGATTACATCAGCTGCCCTCTCTCTTTCAACTAAGTGGGTGACCTTGTCATAAGAGGAAATTAAGTTCATTAGACAGGACTTTCCCCTCATGAACCCATGTTGGCTGTGACCAATGACCACATTGTCTTTCAGGTGTTTTTCAGTAACTCCCAAAATAATCTCCTCCACAGTTTTACCAGGCACTGAAGTGAGACTGACAGGCCTGTAATTAACAGGGTCTTCTTTTTTGCTCTTCCTTCTTGCAAACTGGAACAATGTTTGCTACCTTCCACTCAACTGGGACCTCTCCAGATTGCCAAGAACACTGAAAAATAATTGAGAGATGTCTCATGATTTTTGTTACAGTTCTGGCACTTTGAAGCTGTTATGTGGTTTTCCCTTGAAGCACACCATTCAGAAAGGCTTCTGCGCACCGCCTCTCATCCTCCAATCAAACATATAGTAAAATCTGCTGGTTTCAACATTGCTCATTACATTAGAGTTAAAAACTATCCTGCCAATCCACTGGCAATCATGCAGAATCCTACTGGAAAGTAAAAATAAAATAAAATAAAATAAAATAAAATAAAATAAAATAAAATAAAATAAAATAAAATAAAATAAAATAAAATAAAATAAAATAAAATAAAATAAAATAAAATAAAATAAAATAAAATAAAATAAAATAAAATAAAATAAAATGTATAGCACCAGTGCACAGATCTTTCACTTGAAAAAGAGAAAAAAAAAATCCTACAAATGCATCAGGTGTGGATAGATGAGAAAGCATGAGTCAGTCTCTCAGCAGCTTGAGAGGCTGCCCAGTTTCCACTGCCTGCCTTGGTGCAGCACTTTCCACAGCCTGCACTGAATTTGGGGCCTGATCCATCAGTGCACTGAGCACACGCTCAATGAAAAGCACAGTTACTGCCCAGTGGCATCAAAACACATCTAATCTCTTGTCACAGACAAGATCTAAGGAGACAGGAGCTCTTCCCTTGCAGGCGTGCCAACCACACCAAAGGGCTGGCATGGCTTTCTGGCATGAAGCCATGCCTACTGAAAAGTCCATTTCTCTTTTTGCCCTTGCTTTCCCATTGCCAGGGTTATTTCAGTCTTGCACTTGTATTTCCTGCAGTGATCTCGTGCTGACCTTTGACAGGCTCCACACAGTTAATTAAGTTTGGCTGTGATTTGTCACTTCTAGCAGCATGTTCATTTGGTCTCCTATTTCCCCCTCTGCTTCAGGATACAGTTCTTCAAGGGAGATGAATTCTGTGTTTAGGTGAGGGACAAGAGTTGTTTTTTTTCACTGACTTAAATTAAACTCCATATTTGCATTGACATAAATGATAGCAGGATTCAGTCTCAGCACTGTCAAGTCCTGTCAAATTCATAGAAAAGGATAGCAGCATCCTTTAAAATATACCTCCATTCATTAAATATTTTATTTATATTTATAGTACAATTGCATATACATAGGTGTATTTTGAGTGAATATCAATTATTTAAATTATTTAATTAAATTAATCATGAAAATAAATTGCATGCCTGTACTCAGGGAGTCAGCATAAAAAAATCGAAATGGAGAGGATTTCTCGTCTTTTACCAGCCTAAGAAAAGAGCTGAAATGATACATGTTAATACTAGAAGAAAGTTATTGAATTAAAATATCATAGAGTCTTCAAAAGAGAGTAAAGGGCTAGGTAAGGATGATTAATGTGCTTTTACACAAACAATGATACTTTTTATATATCTTTGACCTTCTAAGGTCAAAGGGATTATAGGACTGTTTGAAGTTCAGGAGGAGCTGAGCAAGGAAACAAGAGGGCTTTTCATGGGGTGATGAGAAACTGTGGTTGACATTTCAAGAGCAAAAATCCTATTTTTATTAACTCCTTCTTTCTCAGGTGAAAGGGTTTTGACAGAAGAAAACAAAACAAATATACAGATGTGCAAAAAGTAATCCTATTTCCTCTGCTAACATGCAGAACCGAAGTTGAAGTTCTGCAGAACCAGCACAGTAGTCCTTGACGAAGCAGAAAAGAAAGACCCATTGGAAGCAGGTCACTGAAAACAGGATAGCATGACATTATCAGTGCTTAAACTGACATTGCTCACTGTGCTTTTGGAAATAAATTTAGTAGGACAGCTGCTCAGATCCTGCAGCAGTCATAGTATGTTTTTATCTTAGATTTTTCTGTTTAAACTTCTGAAGAGTACTTCTTGTACGTTTCTGTGCACAGCTCAATGTGTAAGTGAATATCAGGGCAGTTATTTAAGCATGCAAATAATAACAAAGGCAATGTGCGTAAACTAGAGAAAGAAGTACAGCAAAAGGTGAACTCCAGGGTAGATTAGGTTAGTTATTCTCAGTGAGTATTTCATTTGCTGAAAACACTTTACATCAGACAGGGGAAGGATAGGTTACATTTAATTAATGGTTTTGGCAGTGAGATCTTTGAAAGATGAAGGACAAGGCAAAGTTTCAATTAATATTTTCAGTGTTCTTTTCATTTCTCATTTCAAAATTTATTTTTTTTTTTTAAACTTTAAAATTGTCCAATTACTTTAAAGAGTTTTTAAAAGAATTAAAAATCCCACAAAGGAAACTAAATATTTGACTTTGAGTCAAACAAAAGGTTTTGATCAATCTTAAATTATTTTTGTTTTTATAGTATAATTACATATGGGTATGTGGCTTTTAGCATGAATATTAACATTTTGTAAACATGTGCAGTTATATCAATCATAAAGCAAATTACGTGTATCTATTTACTCAGCCACAGTGGTAAAGTGTGGAGACTGTCATTTTCTTCTTTGCTATTCTAAAATATACTGAATATCATGTTTTAATGCCACAAGAAAGCCTTAATACTAAGGTCTTGCAAAACAGGAAAAAAATCACTTAGGGTCAACATTGTGTCAGTAGTTTACTCCAATGTCCTCAATTCAGCTACTAAACTGAAACTCAGTGGAGATCATGCATGGAACTCTGGAGACAAGGCTTACTTCTCCCTTTTAAGTTTTTTCTAAGTTTTCTAAATTATTACAGACAAAATGAAACTTTTTCATTTCTCCAAAATTACTTTTCATCTTCTTTCTTCTAACCAAATTGGAATGCAAAATCTCATTTCTCTCTCCCTCCCTTTTTTTACCCTCAGGGCATAAATGTTAGTACATGATTGTTATTAGTGCACTTTGCTTGACTTACATTAGACTTTCGGAGCATGAGTTGAGGTTGCCAACAAAAGTTCTCTACCTGTATGTAGAAAAATGCATGGGTACAATTTTCTACATAAACTCAATGAGAGTACTTTCCAAGACTGAACTCTAAAACTGAATTGAAAATAGTCTGCAAGTCTCCACAGTTCAAAATATGAGTAAATTATTTTCATACAGAACAATCATCTCGATCTCAGCTTTTTTTCCTTGTCTGTGTCAGGAAAACATGGGAAGTTTCCGTAACAGTGAAGATGCCATCACGGAGAGGTACAATTCTGGTAAGTTTGTTCAGTCCTAAATGAGGTCTCTCTCAGCAATTCCTCATTGTTAGAGTAATTTGAAGTGGCTGTTTCCTTATATCCTTCTTTAATATTCTCTCTGTAGACACCCAAATGCTGAAAGCAACTTCAGCATAGCCTATTCAGTCAAGGGCTTTAGAGTATAAAACTGCACCTACAGGATACTATAAAACCTACAATTTAGAGTCCTTCACTGCCCATAGAGCAGTCTGCTATAGCTCTGCTTGTGTGGAGAGAAATGCCTTTCATGGTCTTGATTTCTAGAGCTTTCTGAAAGAAAAGGTGAATTTCATCTCAAAGGCTTCATTCAGATTGCTGTTTACTCTGGACTCACACAGTAAATTCACACATGGACTTTTTTACTTGGTGGAATATCTGCCATGTAATACATGTAGCAAAGGGCAGACTGGACAAACTCAACAAATCATTTTGGTTTGAGGAAAAGTTTAAAAAGCTAGACACAGGAAAGCATTAGTTGTGGTGTTCTTTTAACTGGTATTCTAGCACTTGGAGATCTTAGGCGGATGTGAGAAAACACCATTTTCCTTCCTTTGCTAGAGGATATGTAACCAACAGCCCTCACCTCCCAGAAGTTTACCCACAATATCAACACTTTTTGTATTCAGGACAGGGAATCTTTTTCGGTCTGCCCTGTTAACTGTTCAAGTTTCATTAATAATCACAGAATTTAAGAAATTACTAAACTGCAGGTTTTCCACCTTTCAGTTGCGCATCCTACCCATTGGGGTAGGGAGTCACATTAATTTGCTGTAGTTGTCTCAGGATCAAAAAATGATTTGCAGAGTGAAAGAGAATCATAGAAACATAGACGTGACCTTTCCTTAAACACCCCCAGGGACTGTGACCCACCATCTCCCTGGGCAACCTGTTCCAATGCCTGACTGCTCTTTCTGAGAAGAAATGTCTCCTCATTTCCAAACTGAATCTTAACCGGTGCAACTTGAGTCCATTCCCTCTAGTCCTATCAATAGTTACCTGAGAGAAGAGGCCAACCCCCAGCTCCCCACACCTTCCTTTCAGGTAGCTGTAGAGAGCAATGAGGTCTTCCCTGAGCCTCCTCTTCTCCAGACCAAACACCCCCAGCTCCCTCAGCCGCTCCTCACAGGACTTGTGCTCCAGGCCCTTCACCAGCTCTGTAGCCCTTCTCTGGACACACTCCAGGGCCTCGATGTCCTTCTTGTACTGAGGGGCCCAAAACTGAACACAGCACTCGAGGTGCAGCCTCACCAGAGGAGAGTACAGGGGGATGATCACCTCCCTGGTCCTGCTGGCTACCCTATTACTGATACAAGCCATGATGCCATTGGCCTTCTTGCCCAAAAAGCTTCAAACAGAAGGGACTGATAGGGCCCCACTAAAGCTTGATAATTTAATTGTTTACTACAGTGGTGGAAGTTAAATTCACTGCTTTTTGACTCAGCAGCCTGATAGAAAGTACAAAACTTTCAGAAGGAAAAAGAAAGAAACTGTACAGGTCAGAAGTGGTTAAAGGCTGTGCCATGCAAAGGAGGAGCATATAAACTCTTCCTGCATCTTTACCACTGCTGTACTTCAGAACAGAGATTTGAGTAAAAGTAGTGCCTTCTGGTCAATTTTTTGTTAAACAGTTTTTAAAATGTTCAAGGGAAAGAGATTCAGGAGGAGGCATAGGTAGTCTGCAAGTTGGAACACTCCTCTGGTCTCATGTCTGTGTTCCAATAAATGTTTATACAAAGTTGAAAAGTGACAAAACAGAAGATTTCTCTGGCAATGGGATAAAAGTGTCTGACTCCTCCTTTTCATTTTCCAGTTTTGTGAATCTATCCCTTCATTTCCTTTGCTTTTCTTGCAAATGCTTGGAAAACGAAATGTTTCATTTTGGGTTGAACAGAATGTTTCATTCAACATATAACATAATTTTCTGAGATTTCATTCTTCCTTGTGGAGAAAAAAAAAATAGAAAAAGTCTAAATTCATTTTAATCCAAACCAAAATCTTTTTTTTTTTCCTTTCTTTTTTTTTTTTTTTTAACTTGGTCAAGAGAGGGAAAAGAAAAGAAAAAAAAAATAGAAAAAGAACAGTGCTTTGCATAGCCTTAATAATTCATTTATCAATTGCAATTGCTAGGTCTTATTTGCTCAGCAGTTGTAAGCACTCCAGGCTACAAAAAGAAATTTCTGCAACAGGGGAAGGTGTGCAAAGCAAATCTAAGTAAAAGACAGTATGATTTAGTTTCATGAAAAAGGAAAAAAGAGAAAGAGAAAGAGAAAGAGAAGAGAAGAGAAGAGAAGAGAAGAGAAGAGAAGAGAAGAGAAGAGAAGAGAAGAGAAGAGAAGAGAAGAGAAGAGAAGAGAAGAGAAGAGAAGAGAAGAGAAGAGAAGAGAAGAGAAGAGAAGAGAAGAGAAGAGAAGAGAAGAGAAGAGAAGAGAAGAGAAGAGAAGAGAAGAGAAGAGAAGAGAAGAGAAGAGAAAAGAGAAGAGAGAAGAGTTGTCTGATACTGTCTGTAAGAAGGTAAGTCCTATTGACAGCCACAGTTCCTCTGACTCAGAGAAATGTGAAAAGCAAGCAAGCAACTGGTAATTTAGATCTGCTATTCTTTAATATTAATGAAAAGAATTTTAAAATAAATAAATAAATAAACAGTCCAAACTCCTACATTTCAACACTCCACTACACACAAAACCAGGTGAGCCTATGCCAATTCCTCCCAGCGTGTGTGTTGAGACTTGGCTGATGCTGCATTCCACAAATAATTCCTCTTCTTTGTGCCTGTAAGACATTTAGGTGTAGGAATGGGAACACAACCCAATGCTCTCAATTAAAATAATTATTCAAAACTGGCAAACTCAGATACTTCTATTGTTTCTTGCTTAAGAGGTGGCATTTAAGCTTTCAGAGATATGGAGAGGAACTTTGTTTATAGATCAAATGCAGTTCTAAGCAAATCCTGCATCTCTCTTGCCTCTTGTAAAGAACAGAAACCCTCTCTAAGGCCTCCTTATAAGGGGACATAATTAACATATACAGATAAAGATCTTATTGCACATTCAGGAAAATGTTCCTAATCAAATATAAACTAGAAGACCATAAATATTGTGCAGTAAAAGGATTAGCCATCACATAAAATTATTATATTGCTTGCACAGAACAATGAACCATCTCGCTTTCTAATGGTTCAGTATTAAACATCTCACCATCATTTCACATTCTGCGTTAGTTTCTCTATTAACACAGTTTCAAATGAGAATGAGAGAAGTTTGACCTTCTCTTTATTTAGACTGAGAAAAACTAGCCTCTTTTTGGATTCATGAGAAGGGCATATATAAACAAATAGTTTTTCATAATTACAAATAGCTATTAAATCTCATTTCTTATGCATTACAGTCAACATTAATCAAAGGGCAATGATCATTCTCACAGACTTTGGGATTTCTAAGCTATGCAGTTTTGTGTGTGTGTGTATGCATTATAGCTTTACTGAGACAAGTTCTATTCTTTGACTCTAAATATCTCCCCTGTGGCTCAGCCCTTTCCTGTTGCTTTCATGAAAAAGAGAAATAGTCCTTGATCACAAAGTTCCCAGGTTTTTCCTCACATTGACAAAGGATATTGTTGTTAACCTGCTGGCAAGTGTTTTGAACTGTACAAAATGAAATGGGATTCAAGTGAATACTCTCATGAATCAGGAAGGGTTTTTTTAGTCCTCTGTGGAAGTGTTAAGGACACAGCAATAGGAGCATATAAAAGAGGCAAGGGCAAACATGCACTAAATGCATCTTTTAGGGCAGTTTCTCATTTTTTTTCCACTCACGAACTCACTTCCCATTGCACTTCCAGGCTCATGACCCCACTTCTGATTGCAAGCCCTACTCCAGCAATCAAGTCCCCATCAGGCCATCTCTTAAGTACTACAACCTCTTGTTTGTACACCAGTGTCCTAAGGGTCTGCTAAGAGGTATCCCTTGTGATTCCCTAAGCACAGCTGCAGCCTGCAAACCACAGAGATCTCAGACTGCTTGTTCATATACGGTATTTGCTGACATCAGAGATGAAGATATTTCCACCTGACTTTGTCCTGGAAAATAATGGTCCTCATAGATGATCTCCAGAGGTCCCTTTCAACTTAAACCACCCAGTGATTCTGTAACTGAACCTCTGTCCTAAAACTATAGAAATAAGATGTTTAAACACTCCAAATATACATGGTCCAAGCAGCCCTCAGCCATCTTGTACCCTGGTCACAGTTCCTCAGAATCAAGGAGACTTTTCCACTGACCACCAGAATCTCCATATAGGATGCCTCAGGACTTAGTGCAACCACAAACAGGGTGTGAAACCACACCTTGTCATGACTCCCTTGCCATCATATCACCCACAATTCTCAATGGTTCTTATGTCACTAGTAGTTGGTAGGGGAAACAAGCCACCTTGGTAAACCTCCCTTCATTTTTAATCCTTCCTCATATATCAGTTCCTCTGATCTTAACTCTCTGGCTGTTCATCTCTGGCTTCCCTCCATGTTACCGTTGAAGTTGGAGAGTTTTCAATCATATGATCTTTTTCAGAACTCTTTAAAAGATAATATACAGTTACTCACAGAAGAACTGTAGACTTTGGTCGTGATTTAGTATTGAAACTGACACCTAATCAACCTCACGCATGTGTTCCCTTTCCATGGTACCTCCTCTTCCGAACAGCCCCAAATCCCACCACGTTTCATTTGTCAGACTGCAGATGCCGCTGTGGATTAGTAGAACCCCAAAAGGATCCACTTCCAGTTCTGTGTGGAATATCCCGACAGGTCTGCTTCAGATATATGTGTGTCTACTAGAGCAACAGAGGGGAAAATGCAAAGTAGTTTCTGCTTTAATAAAAAAATAGTTCTTTACAGGATGTTGGAACATCTGCCCCACATGCAAAATGGCATCTCTAACTGCAGTAATTATATAGGGAACCTTGGATTAAACTGAAACATTCAGATGCATGTTGGTCTTAATGCCACATGACTCCCATTCTCTAAGGCTGTCTCTCTGAGTACAGGGGAGATCTTCACACCTATGCACAAAAGCATAGGAGCATGGATTGATTTCTCCCCCTTAACAAACATGCTTGCAGGAACGCGGGCCAGGAAATACCAGCTTCCATAGGCACTGACGCTGTGGGTGGTTTGAGGCTGGTGCACCCATGCCTCTGGGGGAACAGATGTTGCCACTGATTCACTTTGCAAGCATGTGAGTCAAAGTCTACATCTGTGACAACTTACAGTAAAGAATTGTGAGCAGCTGCAGAGCAAAAAGCACAGAGTGAAAAGTCAATCAAGATGTAAGGCAAGATACTGCATAAACCCTGAAAACTGACAAATGGAATCCATTTGATTCAAGCTGTGGCAAATCTACCTGGAAAAAAAAAAAAAAAAAAAAGGAAAGAAAAAAGAGAGGCAGACAGCAGGTCACTCACTGCCCTATGCATGTTGCACACCAACTGCTCTCTGAAGCCTTTTATGCTTCCTCCTGCTTTAAAAACAGCTGGAAGAGCTGCACATTACTGCAGGACTTCTAACAAACACTGGAGTACTGCAGAACCTCTGCACCTTGTTCCCATCCCCACCCTGACCCACTGAGCCAACCAGAGGGTTTGGTTGAAGTGCTGCCCCTTCCTACTTATAGAGTCAGAAAAACACACAGGGTGTTCTTCATTACAATGACAGTGTTGATTAAAGGGTGCTGGTCAAATTCCATCTCTACCATTTATTCTGTCCCCTTGAAACAATGCTGACATGCTCTCAAAAATGAGGAAGATTGCTTTGGATTGATGTGCACTGTCTCTTTCACACCACCGGCAAGCAGACTTCAGATGACAGTAATGTAATATTGAATTGAAGTTTATATATCAGCTCGTTTGTAAAAGGGGTTGGAGATGTCCAGGTAAAAAGTATCGTATACTTAAAGAAGTAAAGCTATCTCTGTGCCTACATAACAGAGTAAATACTGGAGGGTGAAAAAGGGGGGGAAAAAAGTCTGTAAATATTTAATCAACTTTCTAAACAAATGTTCCACGTTTTTTGCTCTTTTATGCTTGCTTTTTCTGTCTATTTATGATATCAGGTTTTATTAGCTCAAATGTTTGTAGAAGGTAGAAATACACAATGTTGCATATTGAAGGGGGAAAAAAAAAAAGTGCTTTCTCCCCTAATTCTGCAAGAAACAGGGGTATATTACTACACTGGTCAATCACAAAATAGAAGCCACTTCATGAGTCTTAAGTAAACTAAGCTGGTGATGTAAGAACATTCTCAAACGTACTGGAAATATCAGTACATCAAAAGATAGTTATCTTTATAATCTTCAAACAACTTAGAATGACGATTAACCTAATTTAGTTAAAGTTGGGGTTTTGGCCAGTCACAACACTCTTCTGGCTGTTACCAAGATGATAATTTTGCAGAGGGAAGAAGTATCTTCAAAATTATTCTCTTTATGAATGTTTTGTCTTTTAAACCTGTGTGGTTCAGGGACTTCTGAAATTAAAAAGGAATGATTTGACTGCCTGAATAGTTTGTTTCTTGTGTGGGTAGAACTTTGCCTAGTGTATATGCTACATCCAGCAGCCTCGTAGCTACACTCTTGGCAGCGGTTTTTACTTTTTTTTTTTTCTCTTGAATTCCAGTAGCATAAAACTCTTTCTGCCGTGTACAGAACACTTTTGTAAATTTGCACTGCATTTAGCAATTGTTTTGATAACTATTACTGCATTTATAAACTGCATTTAGCAAAACCAAACTCTATTTGCTATGAGTGATTCATTTGTCTGGTTTGTTAGTGTTCACCAAATTTCTCCCCATCTCTGTCTTCCTACCTACTTCTTTCACCTTGGTTAACCTAAATTATGTGGGAGACATCTGCTGCTGAATTACTGCCTGTGGGCTCACCATCATTTCCAAATTATTACTGTACACATCAAACATCGTCCCTAATATAGAAACTTGTCAGACCCTCCCCTTATCCTTTTGCAGTAATGAAAACTGATCACTGATGGAAATTGATCCCTTCCTGGTTTTTCTGTAATAACAACTCTTTGACTTGTCACTGGTGACTACTTAATTTCTTAACAGTTGCTGTCAAAGGTCTTTCAAAGTCTAAATAAATGTTATCAACATATTTTTCTTCATCCTCTGAGCATTTTATTGACACACTCAAAGAATTCCAGCAAGCTTCCCCAGCTCAACTTTCCACTGCAAAGGCCTATTATGGTCTTCTAGATTCATTTTATTTCACTGATCTAGTTTTTTGCAAGGTCTGAATGTAAGGTTTATGGCTGGAATATTCCTAAATGGTCTCTCAAACGATATAAGAATTCCTATAAAAATGAGAGAAAAATAAAGAAAAATAAAACCTTTTAAAATAAAAGTTTAAAAGGAAAATTTGGGTGAGTTGCCCTAAAAATGTTTATTTTGATTCTGAATTTTAAAATAATCATACTATCTTGTTTTTGTTAAAACAAACTTTTTTGGTATTACTGCTGTTCGTCTTCATCTAGTCTAGTTTTACAGAGACGGATATGAAATTATGGCTGATTACCCCTCTTAAGTAACACGCCTAAAGTAGACATTTTAACTTAAATACAGGCTTGGTATCAAGAAGCCATCAGCACAGAAAATTGAACAGTGGGAACTTTTAAGAAAAGACCCAAATTAGCTACTATTATGCCACTGCGTGTGCTTCTCATGTGCCTGCACCTTGAATACTGTGTGCAGTTTGTTTCTCTGACCTCAGAAAGGATATATTTGAACTGAGAAAGGTTCAGGAAAAGGTCACAAGGATGATCAAAGGTGTGGGACAGCTTCCCAACTAGGAATCACTAAACAGAATAGGCTGGAAATGAAATGACGGAGTGGGGATATGACAGAGGTCCATAAATCACAGGTGTCACGGAAAGAACAAGTTGGGAACAATGAGAACAGTGTCCCTTCCAGGGCAGGAACCAGGGGCATAACGTGAAATGAGAAGGTGGCAGGTTCAAAACAAGGAAAAGGCAGTGGTTCTGCACACAGCATGCTATTAAGCTCTGGAGTACTTTGCCTTGGGATATTGTGGATAACAGCAGTTTCAGAAAGCAGCCGGATACATTCACAAAATAAACATTCACCACAGACTTCTGCAATTTACAGATGCAACTTTCAGCTCATGAGATTTTTAAGCCCTGAATTGCTGGCTGGCAGGAAAGCACACCAGGCAAGTACTATGCTTTGAGCAATAAGCTTTGTTCTACTCTTGCCCAGGCAGCCACGGCTCCCTAACATTAGAGATAGCACCCTAGGTTAGGTGGGTGCCCTGTCTGACCAACACAGCTATTCTCATGTTCCTATTTTCTACCTTTAGCTGAAAGCTACTTTTACTGTCAGATTTTTGCTAATACCTCAACCATTTCATATTCAAGTTACTGGCAAACCCTCTTCTTTTGTCAATGGCAGCTTGCTTTAGTCTCTTTTCTGCCAACATTTCTGTCCTTCATCTTTGACTTCCAACCATCATCTTTCAACTTCATCTTCACTTTCAACCACCAATAAGGTGACTTCCACTCATATGGAAGCATGCATGATGACAACAGTTTCTTCTGTTTGCACTGCAGTGTACAGAAGGTGTTTAAAAAGTGGATAAACTAATCCATAGAATACCTGATTCCCCATGTTTTGGGCACTTAATCAGACATGCTGGAGCAGAATGGCCAAAAGATAGGTTGGGCCGTATTAGACCCATAAGTTTGAAGCAAAAAAGAAACGTGTCAATTAATAATAATAATAATAATAATCCCATTCTACTGATGTCCTGTATATATACCCATACGCTAATTCAAGATCTATATTGGATTATCTTGTCCTCCAAGGTAAATAAAAGTAATTTAAAAAAAAAAAAAAAAAACTTCCTGAAGACAAAATTTCAGCGGTTATGGAGGAAATGGGGAAATATATTTGATTATCAAGATGAACTACAGTATTTTTTAGCTCATCTGACTGTAACTGCAAATTCAGGGCCTCTGCCTTGAACATTTTGTCTTGGTTACTTACATGCAAACATTCCCCTTTTTATGGTATTTTTATTTATTTATATACACTGAAAGCATAATCACTAATGCAGCAACATCCAACAACAATCCTGGCTGTTTAATTTTGACAGGGTCAAGCTAAAAACCCTTATACTTACTTATTAATATTCAGTCTAAAAAGGGTCGGTTATAAATAATAATTATCCTAGATTCATCCCAAATTTTAAATCTTCATCTTCAAAATACTCACAAAATAGATCTTTTATGCTAGGAAGAGATCTTTCATGAAGAATTGGCTCTGCTTGGAAATGAACAGGGTAATGTGGCCTGCTTGACATGAAGAACTAAATTTTCTGGGTTTCATTCCTGGAACTGTCACCAAACCATTGTATAATTCAGTCAGTGGGATGGTAGGCATTTTTTCAATTAACAAAGGTTTTCTTCTATCAAAAAATGTGAATTTTTTAAACATAGAGTTTTGATGTTTGTGGGTTTTGAACAATCCCAACTGATTTTTTTGTGCATTTATTAAAAGCTTTGACATTTGATACTTTAAAAGCAGGAGAAAACTCACAATCCTCTCTCTGTTATCTTTAAGTTTGTGCTGAAAAGAAAAATGTCATTAAAAAAAAGAAAGAAAGCACAATATTTTTGTATTTCTATAAACTCAACAGAGCAAAACTGATGAGAGAACAGAGAGGTCAAATGATGTGTTTGTGTGTTCTTTTTTTCCACTTAAATAGGCAAAGGACTGAATGTAAATCTATCTCACTTCACCCACCACACAGCACCTTACAGCAGAAACTCAGATGAGAGCCCTTCCCCTGGCTCTATGCCCATTTCACCGGGACCTGCTCATGGTCCAGCACTGCAGGATCCTATGGAGCACCACATCACCCTGAGCATTCCTTACTAATGATCTTGGTGCTGGTTTAGGCACAGCAGTTGTTTTTGGGGCAAATGAGTTCCCTGCTCCAGGTCACCAGGTGACCAAGCAGCAGTTTGTGCTGGCCAGAAGCTGTGGTCCCTCTTCCAGATGGGAACAAGTATCTGAAAGTCGAAAGTCAAGCCCAGTTCTTTCAGATACTGTTGGTTAAGCCACAGACCCTTTTTCTGGGAAGGCTGAGCTGGGCTTCCTGGCTCCTGCCAGCTTGGTCCTGGTCCCGGGGGTGCCAGCAGCCATGCACAGGGGACCAACAGCCCCCAGCAGGGCTCCCCATGTGAGTGCCTTGCTTTTTTGGGAAACAGGTCTGCAGGTCAGAGGGACTTCCCACCTTCACATCGCTTGCCAGCCTGACTCTAGGCAAAAAAGGCAGTGAGTAAAAGCAAATCCATTCTTCCATGAGAGCACAGTTAATGCTGGCATCTGTAAACGCTTTGTCTGCATGTGCTAGATGTGCTAGCATGCTGTATGTCAGGAACGGTTATGCTATAATCTGATGAAATTATGCATAATGTTACGAGCATCCAGAAAGGAAATAGCAATGTTTACAAATAGAAGAGATGAGGTTTCATCAGAAATAAAATATGTGGGTCTGAGGTCTTACTTCATTCAACATACAAGGTGTGTATATTACACTGCTTGGATGTAATACACTTAATGGAGAAAGGAAATAAAATTCAGCCAAAACTCAATTTAGCTGCCTGATATAGAGGGTACATGCGTGAAAATGCACAGTGTGCCTCATCTTTGCCTGTACATGATAACGCTTGCCTACAAGGTTGTTACAGGAAAGTTTTGATCCAATTTGATTTAATACAATGCATTAGTGATACTTTCCTACAGCTGCAACAGTGAAACGGATGCATAAGTTCATTCCACACACCAGGGCTGTTCACACAGAGCCACGTCCCCCAGACACGGGTATGCATGGCTTCCTGTATGTAGGAGATTATTCAAGAAAATACATGTAAGCACATGGAAGAACGGCGCCTAAACTTTGTATGTGGAATCTAGCCAGTGCATTAGTACTGCTGGACACTGATACTTGTTATTATTTATTGGTTCTCCTTTCTCATTCTTATTCTCTAATAGCCTTATTTACTTTTCACAGTGGTCCACCATTTCATAGAACAGTGTGTCTTTTCCGAAAGAAATCACGTGTTAAATCTTTTTGTTTCTTTTCAGCATTGTACCACTATCTTTAAAATTTTCAAATAAAAGCATGACTGGAAAAAAAAGAAAAAGACAGTTAAATTACATCCACATGGATACTAATAAGTAGTCTCTAAGGTCTTAGCCAGTTGCCTAACCAAAACACAAAGCATATGGGAAAAAAAGGGGGACTAAAATTGAAAAGCAGTGATTCTGTACTTTGATTGTTTAGTCTGCGTGGTTGAAGAGACATGAGTGTAGGGATAAGAGAGCAGGAGTTGGAAGTCTAGTGCAATTACTTGGATGTGTAATGATGTTAAAGGGCCCCCATCTGCACGTGTAAGCAAATACTCTATACATTTAGGTCTTTGCTCTTCTAAAAATATTCATTTTTGTTTTTTCCATATCCACACATCTAGAAGGTACAGGACCTGGTCCACTGGCATTGCACCCAGCACTATGTGTACCAGACTGAACAGCCTTACTCCTAAAAGCTTCACGAAGAGCTTGGAGCTGCTCAGAGCTTATAATCTCTGCAGGGCCCAAGGGTAAGGAGCAGAACGTGGCATGCAAAATGACCTGCATGAAGTGGAAATAGCTTCAAGACTCCTTCTGCCTGATTGAGACAGTTTGCAGTTCTCTTCCAAGCAACATCACGTTTCTTTGCTCTAGGGCAGTTTTTGGTATGTTGATGAAAAGACAACAGCTTTCTCTGTCGTTGTCCCACTCCCAGAATAAGCTTTCAAATCTGAGCTACCTTACCTAAGGGGAAGGAAGTACTGAAAAATTATGGTGTAGCATAAAATGATCTGATTCCCAGAGGACAGACAGACCTCCATGCACTGCACTGCTTCATCTGTACATCGGGCAGCCAGTCCTTACCAACAGCATCGTGAAAGCACGGCAATGACAGTGGTTTGCCCTGGTAGATCATCAAATGATTGCCACAGATGGGTAAATATACCTTCCAGTCAATGAGAAACTTAAATAAACAAAGTTGGTTCTGTCCAAGAAGCAGTGATGTCTTGTAGACCTGTAGATCTGAGATGCTGTGCATCTCAGAGGGTACCAAGACCTACATGTATTTCTAAGACCTGGGAGAAGTTGTTTTGATTATTTTTAAAATGTCCGCTAATTTTGGATGCCTTGGATGGAGTCATCTTTTTTCCATGTAAGTAAAAAAAGTGGTTTGTGTTTTTTTTTCTGATTCCCTGATTCCTTGCTTTAGTCCCAGGCCTCTTCACTAGGTTCACAGAAGGGCATTTTCTGGTAGGTAAGGCAAACCTTTTCTCTTGCCTTTCACAGAAACATAGAGACCTAGCTCAGACAGCTCAAAAAATCACAACCTAGTAGGAGAAAAAAAAAAAAAAAATTACCACAGAGAACACTATGTGAGCTTAACAACTGCAATTCAAGAGAAGCATTTGCTTAAGTACAATACATCTTTCAGCTTCAGTTTCTCAATGTATGTGATGAGATTACTTGAGTTGAAATAATTATAAAAACTTATGTGGGCTAATGTTCACTGAATGCAGACACAGGCTGCAAAAGTTCCTTACAATGCCAGGACCTTTCCAAACAGCTGGTTTATTTTAGTTTTACAAAACCATGATGCTTAATCTTGTGACACAATCTACAGTTTAGACATAAAAGGATTTGGTATATATATGTGTGTGTGTGTGTACGTGTATGTATATTATATATACAAACACATATATGAACAGACACATACTTATGACAATTTAAGCATTTTTACACTAGCATTCATATGCAGGAGAGAAATAGTAACAGAAGAATATAATATACTTGTTATGATAAACTGCACCCCACTCTATTTAGAGTTTCTTCAGCTGCAACTGTTTACCAAGTGTCCTTCATCAGCAGATAAATATTTCTTTGTAAAAAGCTTATAAAACTTTTCTTGTTAGCACATCTCTCTAAGTGTTAACTGTCACCATATCTCCGAGGGTGTTACTTCCCTATATCATTATAATAAAATGGAGTTTGCCTATGAGTGTTTTGAATTGTCTCTGCTCTGCCCAAGTGTCTGAGACTGTTTAGCTGAATCGTGGTTTCTTTGACTTCAGCTGCGAGTGACGGGGCTGTTAATCAAAAGCTTCTGTGATGCAAGGGGTCAGGCCAGAGCAGGGGCTCCTCTGTGCCACGGTCACAGCCCCTCTCTTCGTGAGAGAAGAAGGACCCTAAACTCCTAAAACCTAATGGTGAGGTACGACAGAAGACTGGAGGTATGAAAGCAGAGGACCAGAAGGAGGGCTCCATACACTCCTAAAGTATGTGTGTTTTAAAATGTAGTCTTTGTCATTTGACTGAAAAAAAAAAAAAAAAAAAAAAAAAAAAAAAAAAAAAAGGAAAGAAAAGAAAAGAAAAAAAAAAAAAGAAAAAAAAAAGCGCACCTTTTTTCATTGTTGTAATAGTGGCAAATTGCCCTGAAAGTTAGACTGTGGAAACATGCCTCCATCCCCACTAATATTATTCAAACCTTCTTGAAGACAAGACACAAAATATACATTAAATCTTAGGCCTTTGAAAATGAACACTTAAAGCCAGTTCTGACCCAAAACAGCTCTTACCCAACATCAAGGTGGCATAAAAGTGGGTTAGAGAACCCCAGCTGTTTTATCCTTTAATAAAGGATTAAAATGCTCATATCTTTTCTTAACAGACGTTTTTCATTCTGTGTCAAATGTGACCCATTTTAAATGCAGCCCACCACAACTTATGCTTAAGCTTGAACCACTGCCACTTCTATAGTTGAAGTGACCGCTCTTTTGAATATGCAAACACCAGTGAAACAAGAGAGAAAGCTGAGAAAGCTTTCTGTTGCAAACAAAACCCCCAAGAATATTTCTTTGCTACTCCATCATAGTAGGCATGATGAAAAATTTCTGCAACAGCCTCAGGGAACATCTCCTCCTTTACTTTCCTTTTAGTGGGAATAAATCTCCTGCTTTACTTGCAAATTATTTTAGAAGCATTTAATTTGTGGTAGTATACATTTTTCATGAGCACACCTTTCAAAGTGAGATTCTGAAAAGTTTTGCAAGAAATTTAAGCATGCCTTAAGCCAAGGCCCACAGAAAATTAAATGAGATAACCAGCATAATGCTAGTTTATGGCTGAGCTAGTACTGGAACTTGAGAGTCCTGCTTCTTGAGTTCTCTGATGTTAGATTGTATTGATTTGGAAAGATAGACATCTTGGACTCCCAGAGGAAAGTGCTCCAGACAAAATAAATCACTGTCAGAAGTGGGTGAGATTCCACTGAAGCTACGCCAGGGGTGAGTTGAGCAATTCGTCTTCAAAGAAGTTTGTTGCATCTTATCTCCAGGAAGATATTAATGATATTAATGGCACATTTACGCAACGTAAGTTTCAACATGCAAATTATCTTTATTAAGACATTTCTTTCAGTTGTTTGCACTTGCTTTCAAACAGAACTATAAAGGACTTGTAACTAGCCCTACAACCTATCCCACTTCTGTTGAAACCAAAGGTGAAACTCCCACTGACTACAACAGGAAGCTACAGAACTATAAACCTGGACAAAACCTGGAACTATGGACTTGGTGTGCTTGGAAATCAAATGAGCAAATAAAGCGATAAATATTTTCATTGTGATCATCAGGGTTGGTAAAAAGTAGGCTAATTGCTGTCCTTAATTGAAAGACATCTGTGCAGCTTTGTTCTTGGGATACAAGTTATCCTGCCTATCATGCCGTAAAGCATTCCTGGTGATTGCACCTAGGACATTTCACTAGTGAATAAGGAATATATAGCTCCTCAGAGCAAACTTTTGTACTGTCAAGGTGCCCAAAATCAAGTAGAAGCAAGCAGAAGAAAATCTGGGGATCTCGTAAGTAGCTACAGACTCATGTCAGGCAGGAATGAGATGAGTAATAACAGTTTGGTAATGGTTGACCGTGAAAGCATGTGAACAATCAAATTGCACTTCACCATAGTGTTTGATTTCCCAATCTTGATGTTGAAGAGAAGAGAGAGACAGTGAGCGGCGGAGCATGTTGCAGAGGGCCCTTTACACCCAGCCACCCCCACTTCTCTTCCCTCTACTTCTCGGAGGCATTAGCTCCTAGGCTACTGTGGCTGGTGGATCCTGTTGTGGTTGCACCCTCAGAAGATTTAGTAGACATGCTGCAGACTATATTCGTAATATACGGGGATAAAAATACAAATACACAATAGCTCCAAAGAGGCACTCTTGTTTTGCACTCTGGGAGTGAGAAGTTAGTGCCTATCCACTGCTTGGGTCTCTCTGTACTCCCCAAGGGAAAATGAAAATCCACGGGGCATATCTGGCACATAGGCCTTAGTTTCACCCAAGAAATTATGGAATTTGTATGAATTTCACCCACTCCTCTTCCTGCCAAACAGCTCCCTTCATTGCAGCCAGTTTGCCCCCATTTCAAACAACTGAGCTCAGAAGAAAATTCTGCTACCCACTCACATATCAATGCAGAGACATTGATATGGCCAACACCCTGATCCCATTAGCTTCCTCCAGCTCTGGAAGAGTAAAAGCAAAAGCGAAAAAGCTGCCTGATCCTGGATTCGTAATGGAGACAATCTACACGAAACACTCCTTTGAAAATATCTCACCAAGTTTACGACATTTGCATTAGGAGCAGAGAGTTTTGTGTGTAGACTTCTTCACTTAAGAAAATTACTACCAAATGTACTTCTTCTTTCTCTAACATGATGGGGAACAGTTCAGTAATTAAAGAGCAGGCTGAAGGGGATATTTTTAGTAACTCGATAGCTTTAAGATCGCTGGAGTGAGCCAGGAGTGAGCCGCACACAAGTGCAGTTACAATTGGAGGATCTGTGATTATTCCCATGGGAAAAACAGTTCCCCAGGTCGCCTGTGCAGGGGGTGTTTATTTGCATGCGTGTGTTTGACAGAGGAAGAACAGTGCGGGGGTCAGCATTCCTCACCTTGTCTGTGGGCCACATCTTTGCTCTGTTTTCCTCCCCGAGCATCACACACATTGCACAGCCCCTTATTGCACAAGGCAACAGAGGTGTGAATATGTCTGTTTTGCCAGGTATTTTCTATAATCCCCCACAGCTGCGTGTTCCTTGATGCTGGGAGGCAAGTGCAAGGGGGATGGGGCTGGGAGGAGGGTTGGAGAAGATGCTGCTGGAGCCCCCCGGGGGTTGCATCCTCCACATGCCAGGACACAGGTGGCATGATTGGGTAGGGAGAGCCAGCCAGAGCACAGCCTGTTTTTTGCCTGTAGGGTGTCCGGGGTGATGCACCAGCTTTCCATGCTGATGACTCAGGGCGCAGGCTGCCACGAGGATCCCCACACTCCCATCCTTCTCTAGGATGCCAAGTCCTTTATCCCTTCTGCACTGCGATTAATTCCTTCCATGGCAGGAACAGAAAGTAACTCAAAGTGCTTTTTTATGCAAGCTAAATGCAACATTGTCCAGACCAAAAAAAGGGCAGGAACAGAGGTAGAAGGCATCCTCCAGACACAGAGACCGTGCAGCTCTTCTGCACAGTTGTCTCTAATATAGAAAAAGTGGGCACAGCAGCTCTCTGTTACTCCAGAGGGTTACTCACTAGCTATTTTCTGGAGCCTAAATAGCTTTGGCCCCAGAAAACAGAGGAATGTTTTACACCACCCCAGCCATTGTCATCGGCTCTTACACTCCCACTTCTGGTACCAAGTACAGAAACGGAAGAGCAAAGAAATCAGCCAGAGACATCAGTCAGTGTCTCTCTTTTCCTTCTTCTCTTCTGTTTTTATTACCTACAACTGTAATTTAGCTGACTGCTCTCCAAGAAGCTGCTGGTAATATTTTCTCGGCAGATAAGCAGTTTTCCTGCAAAATCTGGCAGCTCTTAAGTAGCCCAGAGAACACCTTGCAGCTGCAGACAGGCTTGTGAAAGGAGACTGCCATTTAATTCAGGCAGTCAGCAAGCTGGCTGGCTGCTTACGGACTTGAAGAGCATGCACTTGGATAATGCACTATCCAGATGTTTCAAAGACTTTATATATATATATATATAATAGACATTTTAGACATATGTAAGTATTAAATATATTCATATGCCACCCATGCAAGTATGTATATAACATAGCTTTTACATGCGTAAATAGATGGAAATGATAGAAGGAATTCAAAACTTACTGCAGTTGATTGGGAATACCCTGAGAAAATGTATATACCTCACTGAAAGCCATATTAATGCCTTTTTATCTGTGCATGAACTCCCACTCAAAGTAATACTTCATACTGTATATGCATTGCTCTCAGTCTACGAAGTTATCCTCAGACTTGTACACTTTTTCCATGGCTGGGGAAACGGAGGCCCTGGGAAACCAAACAACTCGCAAGAGCGTTGCACAACCAGCCAGGGCAGAGGCTTGCCCCTGGCATGCCAGCTGCCTAGGCTAGAAAATTGTAACTCCCCAAGACTTCTAGTTGCTTACTTTTTTTTCCTCCTCCTTATTTTCAAATGATTTGGGAAAACTTTCTTCTGTGTTTTTTTCAGAGGCAATCAAGCCCACAGTGGCCACGACGACACCTTGATCAAGTCACAGTCTGACAGTGCATTGAGGTGGTATTCCTTTGCTGCAAGATGCTGCTTAGCCCCACCTCGGGGGAAGCATTTTCAAAACGCGCTTGTGCTTCAACATACAAGCGGTTTTCAGAGCCAGGATCCTGAGGATAAAATTCTGCCTAAAACCTGAACAAAACTCAGCTTTGTAATGAGCAAAGAAAAAACACCTGCTCATCTTTGAGATAGCAGCAGAATGTGATACCCGTGATGCGAAATCAAGCTTGAAACTGGCTGCAGTAATACCACACTGAGAAATAAACAGCCTCAGCGTGAGAATAAGACTGGATGCCTCCTGGTCGAAGGGCCACAAGAAAAACCCAGTGGCTGTGTGAAACAGTGTCATACTTGAGACTCATCTTTGGCTGTTTGTGTGTCTAAAACATGTTACAATATACTTATCACTAAACACCAACACTGAATGAAACTGTGAAAGCAAATTTCCCACTTGTTCCCTTATGGCAACACTCAGGGCCCATGGGACAAGGAGAAACAGCTGTGGTGGGAAAGAGCATGATGAACCAGCCATCTGATGGCACTCACATGGAGCCAGCACTGCCACGGAGGAGAGCATGCAACAGGGAAGCAAAGACAGAGTTTCCCACTTTCCTTCTCCTCCTGGGATAAACCTTAGTGCCCAGCTGCTAACAGCCTTCTCCTCTCTGAAGAATGGCTCCCTTTGTAACGGGGCTGCTTGGAGCAGGTTATGGTTCTCACTCCTTCCCTCTCCCATTTGCATTTTCTCTGCTGTGGTTTGTCAAGTGGAAGGAAGGCCACGGGCAGTGCTCTGCAAGGGACAAAAATCACATTTCCCAAAGGATCTTATATTAACCCGAAGAATCAATGGTCCCAAAGGGACTACAGGAAGAATATAAACTAAGAAAGTAACTCCCAGGTGCTTTATAGGAGCTACTTGTTATTTGAGAGTCTCATGTAAGCTTGGCAGGCCGCATTAATCCATTTTTCAGTTTGAAAATAATATCTGCTTCTTTGGGTAGTTTATAAAAAATTGCCAGAACTTCCATTTTCTCTAAGAAATTAATCAAAATCAAAGTCTAATTTTACTCTGAGAAAATATAAGCAGTGTTGAACAACACTCTACTTGTGTTTAAATTTTTCCAGAAGCCTTCTTTTGTCTTCAGAAATGGAAACAGTCACTGCTCCAATCAATTGCACAACTCTGCAGAGCAAGAAGATATATGGAGAGCGTTTTTGCCCAGACTGTAACAAATTTTCAATGGGTTGGTCTGGCTGTTGCTTTTTTTTTTTTTTTTTTCCCTTTAAGAAACAACATCAGAAAGCCGCTGTGCAAACAATGGAGCACATAAACAATGTGTATGAAGGCATTTTTACCAAGCTGGTTTTCATGGCATTTGAATGCCACGACTGAATGAAATCAGCAGTACTGGGAAGGGTGAGGATGGCTGCTAGCGTGTACACGGGATTAAGAAATATCTTCGCTCCCCCTTTTTCTTGCTTCCAGATTAACACCGCCAGCATACAAGCTTTAGCCGTTCCAGCTGGCACTTCCAGCAGCCTCCTCTAGGGCCTGATCCAGCTCTCATTACAGTCAATGGAAAGACCCCTACTGGGTTCACTGGGAGCTGGAGCTGGCCCCAAAGCTCTGGTTGCAGGAAGAGCCCCGCAAAATTGCCCGTGCTCGTAGTGAAGTAATTCTAAACGGAGAAGTTGCGCTTTGGCTTTGAGCAATCCAATCACAAGCACGTTTCAAATGCCAGGAACAAGTGAAGATGTGAAGAGAAGAGCATGTTTTATGGAAAGCCGTTTGCTTTGCTCGGGTGCTTTGCTTTTTTCTTTGATTCTTTTGTCTGAGATTGCCTGAGCTCTGCAGGGTCTGCTCTTCCTGTTCTTTTATACCCTTGTTCCCAACTACTTCTCAGACTACTCTAGGAAAACTGAAAAAAATGCCTCAGATAACCACATTTTTGTGCAAACAGTGATCTCTCAACCAAGCCTCTTCTAGCAGATGGGCTCTGTGTGGTGTGCATATGCACGTGTGCATGTCTCTGCATGTATCTGAAAAAAAAAAAAAAGAGAGAGAGAGAGAGAGAGAGAGAGAGAGTAAAAAAGCCTGCCTATCTTGACAATGGCCACAAGACCTTTTTTTTTCACTGTTTGTTCTATATTTTCCATGCCTGTTCCTAGGTAGCAGACCTTCAGCATGTGCATTGTGTCTTACAAGACTAAAACAAAAGCATTTCCAAAATACACTTCTCAGAGCAGTTGCCTGCCTAAACAGAGAAGAACAATAGAGGACAGACCTCGGAGGCAACCTGCACCACCTCACAGACCAGTCTCACTCTCAGAACCACGCTTTGCAGGTGAGCATCACCACAGGTACAGGTCTAAGCAACTAAACCAGACTCAGCATCCCTTAAAATAACCATGAAAGTTCCACTGTCCTCAGTGGCTACACTGAAGACGAAGCCCCCGTTGGGGGAAGATGAAACACTCTGCACAACTCTGTGAGCCAAACGTCTTGAAAATACTGCCAAAGTCTCTGACAATTCCTTCTGTTAACAAAGAATGAGAAAATAATACTAATAATAATTTTAAAAAGTCTGGTTACAGCTCTTATTCTAACAATATAAAAATGACAGAGGCAGGAACTGAGAAGCTGAATTACCCCACAAACTATAGATTTTTCAGACCAGTGTAAATGGAGAAACAAATTGATTGACATTTGTTTTACACTGTAAAACAATTTAACTTCTCCCTCAAATGGCCAAACCCCAAGCAAGAAGTCATACAATGCATATTTCTGTGCATCAAACAGGCTCTAAGCTGGTCTCATGGGTTCTAACTTCAGCTGGGCATGTAGCAAAACCACTCTTCAAATCTTCACTTAATTCTTGACAAATTTGACACGGACAATTCACAAATAGAAATCTGACAGACTTTTGATTCCTCATGAATTAGTCACTCCACTCCTTTCCAATAATTCTTTACATCCTACTTCTTTGCCTTATTCAAAAGAACATACTGTTTTTTTAAAAAACACAATTTAGCCATTAGCAAATCACAGTTGTGGCACTGCCAAAGCATTACTGAGGGGAAAGGAACTACCCCATCCCATTCTTCTCCACAGCATAAAGTGCCCCATATGCTCGCGGCCTCCGTTCTTTCCCATCGTGTCTCTGTTTTAAATGTCTTTCACCACAAGACTGGCATTGGCTGCCAGCCAGCAAGCCCGCACCCTAGCTAGACGAGTGCCGTGCTGATACGCCTAGGTCTTTGAAGTGTCACGCAACAAGCCCAACAAGTTAGTTTTCTTCCTATTTTAATACTTTTGCAGAGGGGCCCAGCCACAAAGTACATTTCCCATTAGGTTATTTTTCAGAGCGGCTACTTTCCATGCAAGATTCTGCTGACTTCCTTTTTAAAACACTTTCCCCCCCCCCCACGATATTTTTGAAAACATGGACGAAATGCCTTTGTAAATGATTTTACTTTATATCGACATTAAGCACATACCCTGCCCCAGGAGCCCAAGTTCAGAAAGTCATGGTTGGATTGGTTAATATAATTTTTAATGGGCGTGGATGTGACATGCTGCTTAGATCAAAGTGCGGAGAGCTGTTATTTGTCACCGCTTCCCGTTACAGCAACAGTAAATTCAGAACAGGGGCACAGTAATGAAACAAGTAGGACGAAACTGGGCGTATTTTCAAATAAATATTGTGCATCGGTCTGAAAAATCCCACGTCCTTAAAATAATGCAAAATAAAAAAGGCGAGTAAAAGACAAAGTATAGTCTCTGTTGTTTTTGGAAAGTTCTACCGTGTCTGAGTCCGCTGGGTATTGATTTCATTTTATTTCATTACCACATCTGAAGCTGCGCTGATAGTAAATCACAAGCGGAGCCTAATTTACAAAGTTGGCCGGTGAAGCAATAAAGTCATTCCCCTTTCTGCTTATGAAAAGCTGTTAGAGATGCTGCTGATGTGGGGCTCACTTCCCAGGGGACGAGCTGTGCACTTTTGGGATAACTGACTTTTTGCAGACAATTCCCAGTCTTATCCTTTTGCACATAATTTTGTTGTTTGATTCAAAGATGGCAGAATAGATGGTTTCTACAGGAAAGAAGAAAAAAAAATTCTCCCTTGGGATGTTGCTACTTCCATACAATTACACGTCAAAACTACTAGTCTTTCATTAGTGTTCCCAGTGACCCCTTACACCTTGGGTCTGCATTTCTGTTATCCCCTGACTCGCTGCTTCCTCAGGAGAGGTTGTAGGTTGGACACGTGGAGGGGGCAACAACAGGAGTATCTGCCAGGCTCTAAAGGGACACACACTCACTAACCAGTAGTAGTGGGTGGGTTACATTAATAGAGCCTTCCTACACACCGTGTCTGTACTCTGGCCAAACAAGAGAGACTCTTCCAGCTGGCTGTGTCCCACCAGGCAGGACCCCCTCGCAGCAGTGTGCTGCTCAGGGCAGCTCACTTTCTCACTTGCTTTGTTTTTCACACATCCTTGTATCCCTTAGGGGAGGCAACGTACCTCAAGTAGGTCAGGGGTCCCCAAGACTCATAAACTCTGATGTCCGTACTGTATGTAAGTGAAGGTTGTTTTTTTCCTTGCTCGTTTGGCCTATTTCCCCTTACAGAGCCTGCAGGTAAAGAAAACCTACTTCGGTGTCTTTGCTACTGTCAGATTGTTACAGGTGGTGAAATTAAGATTTTTGCCCTAGATTAATCTTGATCCCCTCCTAAAAACAGCCAAGTGGAGTACACAAGTCTTCCCAGACAGCTTTTCTGGGTATACAGCATTGAATCATTGAATCACAGAATATCCTGAGTTGGAAGGGACCCACAAGGATCATCGAGTCCAGCTCCTGGCTCCACAAAGGACCACCCAAAAATCAGACCACATCTAAGCACCTTGTCCAAATGCTTCTTGAACTCCGGCAAGCTTAGTGCTGTACCATGTCCCTGGAGAGCCTGTCCCAGTGCCTGACCACCCTCTGGGTGCAGAACCTTTCCCTAACCCCAGCCTGACCCTCCCCTGTCCCAGCTCCATGCCGTTCCCTCAGGTCCTGTTGCTGTCCCCAGAGAGCAGAGCTCAGCGCCTCATGAGGGAGCTGCAGGCCACCATGAGGCTTCCCCTCAGCCTGCTCTGCTCGGGGCTGAGCACACCAAGGGACCTCAGCTGCTCCTCATACGTCTTCCCCTTCAGACCCTTCACCATCTTTGTAGTCCTCCTTTGGACACTCTCTAGTTGTTTTATGTCCTTCTGACATTGTGTCACCCAAAACTGCACACAGCACTCGAGGTGAGGCAGCACCAGCACAGTGCAGAGCAGGACAGTCCTTTCCCTCAACCAGATAGCAATGCTGTGCCTGATGCACCCTAGGACATGGTCAGCCCTCCTGGCTGCCAGGGCACACTGCTGGCTCATGTTCAGCTTGCTGTCAACCAGAACCCCCAGATCCCTTTCTATGGGGCTGCTCTCCAGCCCCTCATCCCCCTTTTTGTACATCTGTCCAGGGTTGCCCCGTCCCAGGTGCAGAATCCAGCACTTGCTCTTGTTGAACTTCATATTGTTGGTGATTGCCCAGCCTCCAAATTGTTAAGATCTCTCTGCAAGGCCTCTCTGCCCCTGAGTGAGTCAACAGCTCCTCCACATTTAATATCATCTGCAAACTTACTCAGTATACCGTGAAGTCCTACATTGAAGTCATTTATGAAAACATTGAAGAGAACTAAAATGGAGCGCTGTGGAACCCCACTAGAGACTGTCTGCCAGCCTGAAGTAACCCCGTTTACTATAACCCTTTGATTCACCTCCCTCCACACGCACAGCTGACAAACATCTCTGTGGCAGCTAGACAAAAGGGTTGAAGCTGAGCAAATAACATTGGGTAAGGGCATTTTTATGACCGTACCCCATGTTACTTGTTCCTGTTCATGTGCACCTGCTTCTTGAAGGAAGTAGCTCTTTGTGCATCTGTCTCCAGGTCACTGAGCGGATATCCAAACACTACTGGTTTGTAGAGACCGCCACCAAGTGCTCTGGAAACAATTCTTTATGTCCTGAAAAACACTTGTTTGAAGGAAAATGTTTAACCCTGAGAATCCAAAGCACCGGAGCTCGAATTCTGACTCACCACTTACTTGTTTCTGTTTCCTCCCTATACAAATGAGGAAGATTAAATTGATTCTTATTTCTCAAGGGAGTTGGAAGGAGCCATTATTGTTTGTATTTCTTTGTAAGCATGCAGTGTGTAAACACTTTAGCTTAAACTGAGTTCAAAACTCCGATCTGTTGATTTTCTCCAATTTGTTACACATTCTTTGCCATGGGACCCTACGGCTGAGCCCACAAGTCCAAAGAAAAGCCAGCAAGATTCATGTCCCTGAGCGGAGGACGTTATAAAAGAAAGCCCCGTGCTCAAACCCAGTCCCATGAGTCATTCGCGTGTACAACTCTAAGCACACACATTGAGCGCTTGCACGACCAGGGCCTAAGCTCAGCCTAAAAATCAAAACTAATCAACAACAGACAGGGGGAAAGGCGTGCAGAGGAGCGCAGCACCAAAGAAGGCAACCTAGGCGCCCACCCTTGGCTTTTAACACGGAGCCATGCAGCCACACGAAGGTGCACCCTCACGGTGGGGTGCCCACCAGCAAGGGGCACTGGGGGTGCCGTACCTGTCCACAGCCTCCCTGGGGTCACCTTGGCACCCCCGGCAGCGACCCACGCACCCTCCCGGCGGAGGATTTGGGGTTTTTAGGAGTGGGGGGGTGTCAGTCCTCCCCTTCCCTCAACGGGAGGACCCCTCCGGGGGGTGCCGGGCGGAGCGGGGCCGCCCCCTGCAGCCCTCCCTGGCCGCGCTGTCCCCACCTCCCGCCCCCTCCTCCTCCTCCTCCTCCTCCTCCTCCTCCTTCTCCTCCTCCTCCTCCTCCTCCTCCCGCTGGAAGGGGAAATATGAAGCGGGGCCGCCGCCGCGCTCCGCGGAGACTTGCCGGCGGCTCGGAGCGGAGCGGAGCGGCTGGGAGCGGAGCGGGAGCCCCCGAGCAGCGGGCAGCGGGGGGCGGCAGCCCCGAGGAGAGGGTCCCGCCGGCCGCCTGCCCCCTAGCGCCGGCCATGGGCTGCCCGCCGCGGCGCTGAGCCGCGGGTCCCGGAGCGGAGCGGAGATGTACGGCAGGCTCATGCGGTGCCTGCTCCCAGCCCTGCTGCTGCACGGTGAGCGCGGGGCATCCCCCTCGGGGAAAGCCGTCGGGGTGGTGCGGGTGGGAGCCGGCGGAAAGCTGCGGGACGGGGCTGCTGCCGGGCATCTCCCGCGGGGATGCTGCGGGGCATCGCCGGGGAGCCGCGGGCTGCAGCAGTTTTGGCACTACCTAGGGTCGTGCCCGAGTGGAAGAGAGCCCGGGTGCCTCTGCGGGCAGTCCAGCTCTGAAACTCTCTCAGCTTAGCCCCGGGGTGAAATTTCTCTGAAGCTGCACAGTAGGCAAAATGTTAGCCCTTGGCATATGGGACTTGACTGTGCTGCATTCAGCTCGTACGTTCATACCAAGACAACTTTAGGTGACAACGCGTTTGCCCAGAATCCCGGCGTTCTTCAAGAGCAACTTCAATTAGCTGCAACTGTTTAATTAGCTGCTGAGGTATGTCCAACATTTGGCAGCCAGATTTGAAAAGTCCGGGTAGAGATCTTGTTGTCAGTGACTCAAGCTACTCAGCTACAGCATCGTTTGGAAGCATGTTCCTAATTCAGGAGTGCTTTGCAGCATCCAGCCGCCTTCTGCTAAATTTTGCAGGACCTCAAGCTTACTCGTAAAAAGAGGAATTTAGCTGTTACGATGCAAGCAACCTACATGGATTCAATGTGAGGTCTGTGAGGGGGGGTAGGGGTTTCAAAGCTATTCCTGGGATTGATTTTGTGGAGCAGGGATTGTCTCTCTCCCTGTTTGTACAAGTGCTAAGCACACAGATGGTATTCAATAAATAATAAAGAGCATGGACTTCTGATTGTGTATTTTGTTTTGAGAGACAAAGAGCAAGAGACCTCGTTCCCCAGGAGGGGGTTTTATACCCTTCTCACAGCTCAGCTATGAAATCTAGAGAGTGCATAAACATGTTTAGTTAAGCCAGACCTGCTGGGACACCAAAGGTGTTCCTTAAAACTCTGTGAACTGAGACGTAAAAGTGGAAATGGGAGGTTTGAAGTTAGAGGGTAAGGAGAGGAGGTGTAATTACAGGGTTGGACTCCCTGGCTCATCTGCTTGGAATTACAGAGCAGTGCTGAACCCTGGCTGGAGCGGGAAACAAATCAGGGCCGATGATCAGATCAAAACAGCAGCTGCCAAAAGAGGATGAAGTAGGAAAATTGTCCATTTTTTCCATCTGCAGTTATATTTCACCTAATAACGTATACCTACATTCTTGTAGAACGAAGCAGCTCGGTGTGTAAACATACACACCTCAGTAATGTAGCAGTGCACAGCCTGGATCTGAGCTTCCAGCGTGGGGAAACTGCTGCCCTCTTAAAAGCTCGAAAACTCACATTATGCATTTGAAGTGCTGCCAGTCGAAATGTGTTTACCCTGTTAGCTTTAACTTGGCCTAGAGCTTTTCTCTGTGTGCCACAGAGTCAACAGGAGCATCCTTCGGACAGCGGCTAGCCCGAACTGGTAATACATAAGAATAACCAGCAATCCCAGGGGATCGTAGTGCTAAGCCTCTTCACATCACGTGATGTTGTCTTAAACTCTTCTATTGTACACGGCAAATTAAAGGTTAAAAGTGAGTGAGAGGGTGTGTGTGTATTTAGGGTTTAAAGCTTTATAATGCAAGTTAAAATGTCCAGTAAGACTAAAGCTTATGCCTTCATTATGTTAAGAATTGCCTAATTTAACGTTGCTGAATTACAATTTGGAAAAACTTGTATTCCTTAGTCAAAATAAAACCTGTACAATGTCAAAAGAGGTTTGCAGCTGGAAGTTGTCCATTATCACTGTTTTCTTTGCTTAGACAAAAAGCCACAGAAGTTTCAGATGTCAGATGCTAAGATCGTTCAGCTCCAAAAAACCTGATTAATAAGAGCCACCTCCAAGTGGGTTCAAAACAAATTTGGCTAATTTCTTTTGTAAATGTAAACTTTACAAATACAAATGCTAAGAAGAAACTTTAGTGTATTTCTGATTATGTTACCACTGAATTAGAAACCCTAACTAAAACAATTTGTTGATAACGTCATGGAAATAGTCCTAATAAAGATGATGAAGACAGGACTGCTGGGCATTTCAGAGCAAAACTGTTTACGCTTTTAAAAGTTCTCTGGCAATATTGCTTAAATTAGTTGCAAAGTGCTTAATTTCAGAACCCGTTCAGGAAAACAATAAGTAAATATATAAGGATGTAAATACCCACGTCTGTAAAATGGACAAGAACTGAGCTCCATGCTAAAGGCGTACAAGATCTGTTCCCTCAGTAACATACTTCAGATGGGAATCTGGAAGACAACGAAGAGGAAAAAAGGGAAAGACACGCCGCTTGCAGTAAGCCTTCTAGAGTTAGCAGGGAGAGCTGGAAAACAGGCAGAGTTTTATTCACAGTTTCATCACTGTAAATTCGATTTCACCCATCTCCGTGGCTTGTCTGTGGGCTTACAGTGGTACGGAGTGGTGGTTGTGAGCAGCAGGGGTGATTTTGGCACTCTGCAGCGTGTCTGGAGGATCCAGGCTGGTAGGTGGTGGAGCCCCAGAGTCGCATACAGCATGCTGAAGGCAAATAGGCTCAGCTCTTTGAAGCAACAGTAGTGTCTTATAATCTATGCAGTGCTTTAGGTAGTGCTGGTGGAGGGTGGGATTACCCATAATAAGCTTGTTTAGCGCTGTCTGTACTCGGACAAAAGTCCCATCGGTGTTGAAGGGAGTCCCACCTGAACAAACACCCGTGCTTTGTACGGAGGATGGAGCCGGGGTGTGCAGCCCGCGCGGCAGAGTGCTGCAGATGTCTGTGATGGAGACCAGATGTCGGCTTCAAAGGGGGCAAGACCAAACTACTGTCGATATTGAATTGCACTTACGGCCCAGAGCTGCACCCGCCGCGCTCCCGCGGCCCCGCGTGGAGGTGGGCTTGGTGGCTGCAGAAGGAAGCAGTGATCTGAGATAATGGACAAACCTAAACCTAGCAGAGTTTCTCAGCTCTGCAATTGCTTGGCACTTGGTCCTCTGGTCTCTCCCAAACAGGGCCATGGAGCAAGGACAGGGCTGTAAGATGATGGAGGGTCTAAGCCTGGGCCAGCCAGCCTTGGAGGAGTTTCCTTTTTGCTCTCCCATCTAAAGATACTTTATCTGTCTTTGGGATCTTCCACACTGTGAAATGCTTACTTCCCTCCATAAGGCTACAAGTCTCTTTTGAAGCCATGCCCAAAAACTCTGCACGCACAAGAACGGCAGCAGATACCTGTGAAAGGAAATCATTGTCCCGTCCGCTTTTACGACTATGAAATTCAGGTTTCCTTTCCCGGCCCCTTTGTTCATGGTAGCTAATTTAGGTCCCGATCCTGCGAGGAGTGTTTGAAGTTTCGAGCACAGGGAAAACACTGGTAAACACAGACAGCGGCTTGGTAACGGGACATTGTATTCTCCACTGCAATTACACAAGTTTGCACTGCAGCTGAAGGCCTGTCATGGGCGTTATCTAGCACGCTCCCACATCAAGAAAGAGCGTAATCCAAATGTGTATTTATTTAATTGTGCAGGGCAACTGCCCAGATAAGGAGAGCTATAAACCTAAGCCGGCCAATTATTCATCTGTGGTAAAGTTTTTTAAGTTTCAAGCAAGTTCAAACTTGAGCAGGGCTTGCTGCAGAAACGCGGCACAAATGTTCAGATGTCTCCGTCGGAGGTGAAGCCATCACGTATTGCGAACTTGGACTGCCACTCAAGATTGTTTTCGTTTATAACAAAATGGTATTCTTCTGGATCTACGTTGCTGTAAATGGAAGAAAAAGCGGTTCCTATTAAGCAATCCCAAGCTAAATCCAGTTCTGAGTCCTACTTTCTGGTAACTTTTATTCTCCTGTTCAGCCAAGGGTGAACCTGCCAAAAGCCTAGGAGCTTTGAGCCTGCATTTTGCAGCACTACATTTGACCACATTTGAAGCCATGGTTTAGATTCTGGTAGAGGTGTTTGTTAATTAAACTGATTAAATCTAACCAGTTTAACATTTAAGATTATTCGAGTTATACTTTTGCAACCAGGAATAGCTAAGAGAATTGGCCGGGGTGTTTAGGTATGAATTAAAAGATGAGAATTTGTGTTCAAGCACAACAGTACTTATCATTATCTGTGCTGCAATTGTTCATTATTTGCATACTATTTTTCAGAAAACCGAGCCATTTAGTGTAGCAGCTCACAGTTTATTTTCAGAAATGTTGGCGGGGAGCTCTTACAGAGCTACTTTTGAAACACATTTGGGTAACGGGCTGCCAGCAGATTGCCCTTTTAAGATTCATATTTCACTCGCAGCTATGTGCAGAAATCTTTGAAGAACTTGAAAGTAACCTATCTTCCCTTGCAATTATTTTTATCTAGAGTTGTTGTTCCCACATCAGATAGAGGTTTATGGGTGAACCCCGGAGCCTGAACCCTCTTCCTTATCAGCACCTGGTACAGTGCGTGCTGCCAGCTGTGCCTTACTGGCCTGGCAGCTGAGCACAGCTCCGCTTTCCCATTCAGATGGATGTTGGGTCTGCCCTCTAACGCATGATTTGTGAGGCCCTGGAAGGGGATTCCCAGCTAGAATATGGAGCTGTAGCACCTCCTGTGCTGTCTTCCATGAAAACTTTGATGCTAAAGCTGTATTGTGATCTACACTACTTGGGCTTGATTATGAAATGAAGACAGATATCGATGCATCAAAAATGTGTTTGTTTTTCTTTGTTTTGTTTTTCTGGCTGGTATTTTTGACAAGTTCTGGAATTTTCCTTTTCCTTTTGGGCTCACTCCTTTGACTAAACAGCCATCATGGGGAGGGAGATAAAATCTTATGGCCTATGGTCATAGTGTAGTTAAGTTGGTGTTAACCAGAGGCTTCACAGAAGTACTGCTATTAGCCTTATGCAAAGAATGTTTTTTGTTTGAAGGTTGTCAAGCTTTTGAGTGATAACATGATGGATTTTTTTTTATCAAATGTGTAAGATTCCTTCATATCGCAAACACAAAAAATAGATAAATAAAGCAAGTCAGACCTTGAGTCTGAAATACATGGCTTGTCCTGGAGGTGCTGGTGCCTACCATCTGTCTGTGCAGTAGAGAATAGCAGAGCTGGATCCCTTTGAATGAAAGCAGTGGCTCCAAGTATGTTGCAACTGTGTCTAGGCTCCGATGTGGGCTTTTAAGAGCCATGAAATTCTTTTGCCAGTTCTGTGAAAGCACGTTTTAACCTTGAGCCTTCCAGCAGCATCCCACTTAACATCGCCAAATGGACCTTTTAAAATGAGTGCCATCAGCCCCCTGAGAGCCTGGTTTTGCAGAACACTTCACTGTGCACAGCCAAAGGGGGGCAGGGGACACTGTGCTGCTTCGGATTACCTGCTCTGTGGAAAAGCACAGGGAGATGGTGTTCAGCTTAATGCCCTATGTAGGAAGCACATCGCCAGTCTTTGCAGGGGATCTTCAGGTGATTCAAGGGAAGTTATGGCACCTCTGTATGGCAGCCATGTATGCAGGCATATGTAGGTGCATACAAAAATGTTGAAATGATTATTCAGTGAGGGTGGAGACTGTGCTAAATTAAGTATTTCCTTGCTCTTGCAACACAAACATTGCGAAGTGGAGTGAGCAAGGTAAGGGTCCCATCAATGCCTTTTAATCATACACCATAATTCCCATCCTGATAGTCATGTCCAATCTATGTGATGCTGCCTAGCACGCATCTTCTACATCTCTTCCTCAGTCTCTGACGTGTTCCTTGTGTCCTTGTGCCTGTCTTGATCACCTAAATTTGTTCCTGTCCTCATTTGTCACAGTTTGATGGATGGAGTCCTGTGCAAATACTCTCTCTTCAGGTACAAATCTCGGTGGCTGATGATGCAAATCTTCCTTGCATCTGCTGGGTACAGTTTGTTGCTTGCAAGTTGCAAAACAGAACTACATCCACTTGTACATCCAGGGAGAGTTGGGACCCAACTGGCTTTTAAGCAATATCAAAAAGATGCTGTATAATGTCACGTAAAGTTTGTCTCCTTTTCAAAAACCCCTTCTTTTCATTATTTCCTCCAGGGAATAATCGGCAATGTATAACATAGTTACTGCATTTTCTCCTTTGATATGCACACATAAAAGATGGTATCCTCCTATAAAAGGATTTTTGCTTGGAGAAATTAAATGTTCAATTATGTTAAAAGGGATAAATCGTTCATTTTCAAGTGCATCTGTATTCATGAGTCATATGACATGAATTAGGAAAAACAACTGCCCAAAAGCAAATTGCATAACAAATATGCCTTGGAAATAGTTACTTGAACCATTTCAAAACCTTCTCTTGATGGCAGATTTCAAGTGCTTAACAAATCAAGTCAGAAATGTAAATCTTCAAAGGTTTTTTCAGGGTGAGATAATTTCTTTGCAGGAGACATCCTGACAGCTGTGTTTCTGTTGAAACAGTTAGTACTGATGGCTCCAGCATTGAGCGGGTACCTTGCAGGAAGCGTCCCTGCTGACACAAAAGAGGCTCAGCACCCATGAAGAGGAGCTTCCACTTCATTTCAGAGTGACGTGCTGAAGTAACGTGGGCTTTTTGAGTGTGTGGAGCTGTAGAGGTGGAGAAGGGTATTGGAAGGGCAGGTCTCTGTCACTAGCTGTGATTCATAACAACAAAAATAAGTCTACTCGTAAGTTCACACGGACCTGGCTGAACTTGCTCTTCTGGCAGTGTAAGGGCCTGTGACATCAACCCCATAGCCACGAGGTTTCAGATAAACCCGATAAGCCCGAGCTTTTGAGGGAGCCGAGTACTGTTCCAGGTGAGCTGGGCTGCAGACCAGGCACAGCAGAGGGCTGTGCAGAGATGCTGGCTTAAGGCCAGGAGGCGATGTGCATGAAGGACCGAACCGGTCTAGCAAATCCTGCCTCTCAAAAGATCGTTAGCTCCAGCAGAGCATCGCCCTGGCGTGGCCATACCACCTCTGAAATGGCACTGCTGTTTCTGGCTGCAGAACGACGGTTGTTTGGTGCTCACCTAAGTGAGACTGATCAGCAATGCAGAAACACCTGAGAAGACGAACTTTCAGCAAGGCAGAGGTATTGACCCTCTGAAAGTCAGGCTCCTTTAAGGGCATCTCCGACGGCATGCTCAAATATCAAAGCATCTCTCGTGTTTATTACCCTTTAGAAAGTAAGGCCATAAATTCTCATTCGGATGGAAGAACTGTTTGTAACCTGCAACAAAGCTACCAGTTTTTCTAGTAGACTTTGTGAGGCTGTATTCATTACTCTCATTAAACCTTGAGATCATTCAGTGATGAGTACCGTTTACATTCGCGTATTTATAGTATTGTTTCTGGTCATTCTTTATCTACTGGATAACTTCTTGCCTTTGTTTAGCTTAGGAATTGCTCTTTGAAAACAGTTGACATGTATGTATATTTTTGGCAATGGCGTTTTCCCAGGTATTACCCCAAGTTTCTTCCAGCAGATGTAGGACCTACTGAACATAATGAGTCATTGACGTTGTTTTCTTTTAGCGGTAGGAAATGGCAAAGGTTTGAAATGGTGTCTATCTAAAAATGAATAATGCTGATTTTCCTACAAGTTCTTTAGCAATACCACGCACTGTTGGACTGATCCACAGCCACAAGACTACCCTGAACAACAGACCTCGCATTTAGAGGCTGCTCTTCATGCTTAATCTTTAGATGTCTGGCCTAGGGAACACAGAGTAGGGTCTGCCTTAGGTGGCTGTGGCGCTGCATAGGGTGTGCAAGCAGAGGTTGTGCCACACACAACCAGAAGCAACCCGTTCCTGAGCCAAACCAGGGAAGAGAGCGACAAAAAAGAGGGGGCAGATCCTAGCCCCTGTCCCTGGGAGCACGTGTTACCAAGTTTTCCCTCTCCCAGAATGAAAAACCTGGTTTCCAGGGCACACAACCAGCCCCTCCAGTCCACCCCGTACTCTTTTTCTAGCCCAGCGGTTCTTAAATTCCTTTTGGCAAAGTAATACGGTTTTCAACGTGTTATGTAAGGTTCATGTTTTTCACCTCTTAACCTCTAGATGTGTGTTTTTCTTTTGATCCGTGTTTTCCAACATATCTAAGAGCACTCGATGCCTAAAAGAGTAAAGGCACATTCCTTCTGAAGCTACATATTCATTTTGTCCAATTAATATTGTGTAGAAAGATCGTTGGTGGGTTTTGTATGTATACATTACTAGAAACCAAAATTACTGTGTGCTGGAGATAAAATTAGCTTTTGAAATTCCTTTTCCCTTTTCAAATAAAAATAGCAGGATCTGCCTTTAATTGACCACCTCAGTCATCACAGAGGCTTCCTGTGTGCAGAGGCTTTGCTTTTAGTATCTGTTTTCCCTTGGCTTTAAAGAGCAGTCTTTATTTGCAAGTTTATTATAGAAGCATTCAAATTAGAGGTGGGCTGAAACCGCAAAGTTGACGTCCGGATCTGGATGCGACCTTCTGAAAGCTACAAGGCCCAGGTTTTTGATTCTCCTTACCAGAGGCTAAAGAGGTGTCTGTAAAAGTCAGGTTCGGTCACGTCTCTGGGTCTAGAAATGCAATACTTTGGCTCAAGCCCTTTTCTCCAGTATGTTTCATAAAGCTAGACTACTTAGTTGATTGTTCATGGACTGATATGAAGGAAGAGCGTCCCATATTTAGTTATTTTCCAGATGAGACAAGGAATGTAAACAGTGCTTTCCTAGGCACAAAACGGTGTGAACAAGTGTCTTTCAATGCAAGATGTTCATAACCTCCTTTATGATGTTGGAAGAGATCTCACCAGGGTCTCTTGATGATTTTTATTTTTCTATTGCAGGGCTGGGAGAAGGTTCTGCTCTTCTTCATCCGGACAGCAGGTCCCACCCTCGGTCCTTGGAGAAGAGTGCATGGAGGGCTTTCAAGGAGTCACAGTGTCACCACATGCTGAAACATCTGCACAATGGAGCCCGGATCACTGTGCAAATGCCTCCCAATATTGAGGGACATTGGGTATCCACTGGGTAAGGAAAGATCAAACAAGATGCTTGAGTGATGTATGTGGAAGAGAAAAGGGGAAGGAAGCAGAGAGGAAGTATGAATATTCCCACTTCAACCAGCAGGGGAAATACTTCCCTTAATATGGTGATGCTCCAAATTCCAGATGCTTTATATATGTTTATGCATAAAAGGAGAAGGAGCTGCGTTATGTACATAGGAATAGCATGCTATAAAGCTGTCTTGATGAATCAATTTGTGGTCTGGATTTTAAACAGCATGCTGTGAAGTATCTTTAAATCTCTTTTCAAATAAGAAAGAGACCATTGAGTTGCCAAAATGGATGCTTATTCAAACATAGCATTATACTATCTTTGACTACATGCATTAGATCCATCAAACGGATCCTTGTTTTCAGAGCATTTGTCTAGCACAAGTTTTATTAGCAAAGAAATTAAGAAACTGTATTTCACCACTTCTGTTCTTCTCTATACATGATGACTTTTAATTCAGAGCGCTATTTTTCTTTCCATGTCTCAGCAGGCAATATTCACCCACTAATTTGAAGTGACTTATAGTAGGAAAGTCTGGGGATTTTTAACAGGAAGAAGTGTATTTATGTTAAACAGTGTGGATGACAAAGAAGGGGGACAAGTCTGAAGGTATAAAAGGATTTTCTAGAGGAAGTGGAATTTAGCTTCTATTTACACCTTCAGGAAAAAAAAATAAAGTAAAAACACTCCATTAAGCAACCTCAATACTACATGGTCCATATTGAAGCCAAGTAGAAGTTTTGCATTAACTGCCACCCCTGTTGAAACTTTGAGTGCAAAAGCTGAGGACAAGATCCTGCAGGTCCTTTGCAGACCAGAGCTGGCGGTGCACCACTGAGAAGCCTGTACAGCAGCTGTAGAAACCTGTTCTTTGCACTGTTCTGTGGATATTTGGCATTTTGCTTTCTGATGTTATCAGCCCTTTTGCTAAATCTACCATGCAAAAGAGAAGAATAGATGTTTAATATGCTGCTACTTTTTTCAGAGAATTGAGTCATGCGGCAGTACTTAGACAAAAAAAGAAAAGCAAAATATGACTCAAGGTATTTAAACCTACAGAGCCCTTAGGTAGATACAATCTCCATGAAGAAATATATTGATAATAGCATAATAGTAGAGGGAATGGTTGGCAAATTGGCAGGTGTATATACCTGGATCCAATTTCCCTCCCATTCATGCCAGTTACATGAGCACCCAGGTATCTCTGTAGACCCATGCAGTGTTGCTCACTCTTGTTACCTGAAGTATACATGATGTGCAGCCTTGTTAAAATTTTGTTTCCATCACTCTCTATCTTCCCACAGCTGCGAAGTTAGAGCAGGCCCCGAGTTCATCACAAGATCATACAGATTCTACCACAATAACACATTTAAAGCCTATCAGTTCTATTATGGTGGCAATCGCTGCACAAACCCTATCTACACGTTAGTTATACGTGGCAAAATTCGACTTCGCCAAGCATCCTGGATCATCCGGGGGGGTACCGAGGCTGACTATCAGCTACGCAACATACAGATCATATGCCACAATGAAGCAATAGCCAAAAAATTAAGTGAGTTGGTGAACCACACGTGTCCTGGATTTATACCAGAAGATAGTCCCTGGGAGCAGGATGTGAGCTATGATTTGCTGAGAGAAGAGAACGGTTGTGAATGCACCAAAGCTCTGAATTTTGCCATGCATGAACTCCAGCTGATCCGTGTGGAGAAGCAATATCTGCATCACAACTTAGATCACCTTGTGGAGGAGCTATTTCTCGGAGACATTCATACCGATGCTACCCAGAGGAGGTACTACCGACCCTCTAGTTACCAACCTCCTCTTCAAAATGCCAAGGTACGTGTGTGTATAAATGCCATCTTTTTAAGATACCAGTGACAAAGCCTGCATTATTCAGCTCTTCTGAATCAGCGTACTAGTGTAATCTAAAATGCAGATGTGGTTCTAAAATAAGAGATGGATGGTGGCCTTACAGGTGATGTAGTCAATTATAAAAAGATCACAGAACATATATCATGTGAATAGAAACTCTTCTGTGCTTCATGAGACTGCATCAAATGTGTGAAAAGTAGTCTGATGAGCTAAGTTCAACAAAGGCCACTCTGAGTCTGGAGAAGGAATCAAAGACATGTATGCAGAGGTGAGAGTTGTTGGCTGGGACTATTGTTGTGGGCTAGCAGCAGAGAAGAAAGAAAGTTTGATACAGCACTGAAAAAAGGCAAGAGAAAGAGGCATCAGTGGATGCTTGTTTAGTTGCAGGAGCGTCAGGGAGAGAGGAAGTCAAATTGTATCAACATCTGGAAGGTAGGTGATCCATAACCTGGAGAGAAAAAGAGGAAATTGGAAGGTAGAGACATGAAAGGGACAGTGTGAAGGGAAAAAAAAACTGACAGATTTTGCAGGTCATGAATCCAGAAGCACGCACACATGTTAATGAAATGAAAAACAGGTGCATTTTGAATGGGTCTCTAATTTCATTGATAATTCAGTTTTCAAAGGGGCCTCAGAGTGCCCTTAGCTTCACTGAGAACTGATCAACCCATAGTAAGTCAAATAAAAATCAAGCAGGAAGAGTAGACATTGATGGCCAGAAGCAGGAGGTCTGTCTGTACATCTTTACAGGTGATGTTTCAAAGGAATGCAGCAATTGGAACCACATTGCAGGCTGCAGTTGCTATCAGTATGTTCCAGCTAGGTACTGCTGCGGGATCACTTCCAGCTAATGGGTTATCAGAATTTTTTATCATCTCACTGCAACTGATTCAAACATCAGGCACAGCTTATCAGCAGTAGCAGGAAACATAACAGGGGAGGTGAGAGTTTAGATGAGAAAACCTTGGCTTTCCCTTTCATTCAAAACTGCTCTGTCTGCCCTGTGTTGTGTCTTCCTCCTCTGAACTTCAGTAGTTCAGGACTTTACTTGAAACATTTTAATATCCTGGTCTGGTGATAATTTTAATCTGCAGTATGCATATCTATGCATATCTATGGATATCTGCATATCTATGCCTCTATACAAACGCTGCTGTCATTTCTGTTATTCTTACGCTCTTTTCAAGTGACCGGGGACAAGTGTGTTTCTTCTTTATAAACATACATCTTCCCAAACTGGAGGGTTTCAGCAGCAGTAGACGAACCACAGCACATTCCTCATCAAAAATGTTGGATTTGGCAGTTTACATTTTATTTAATTAATTCAAACAAGTGCATCTACTTTCTCTTTGCTCATTTGGGAGAGAAGGTTCTTTCCTAAATCTCTTCCTTGAAAGAAATCTGTAGGGTCAAATTATCTGACACCAGCTGTGTGAACTAATATGTTATATTAGTTCAACAAATACGGGAGATCTTTTTCTGACCACCTGTACAGAGACCACATGTATAGAGACAAAACTACTGATTTAATCCATCCCAGCTGATTATATTTTCAGGTCTATTTGGTCAAGTCTAGTTATCTTATTATGGGCTGATAGATGACATAGTAAATGCCTAATGTATTTAATGCCAAATGCGTTTCCACCTGGTAGTAATTTCATTACAGTCAGAATGATCAGGTGTGCTGTTGACCAGCTTTCTGAAAATAAGACTTTTGCCCAAGTCCGATGTAATTTTAGGACAGGCTAGTCACAATTTTCCTGCCTGTCTCTTGTACTACTATAGCATCACTTTTTTGCCTCTCAAATATAATGCCTCTGAAATGTAATGCTCCAATTAAAAGGATTAAATCTTGCATAAAGAGGTTTCTTTCTCGAGCCAGGTTAAAAAACAAAAAACAAAACTTAAAGACCTTACAGTTATCTGAGAGCAGTGAAACTCTCACTTAAAATTACAAAGCCCGTTATCTTAGGCATAATATGATGTAGCTTGTATTCTGATGTATCATCCAGCTGTGGCACCATGGAGGGCACCTGTCTGAGCCACCCTGTATGCATTTAGCCCACAGTCCCACGTGGCATGGTGGGCAGGTCCTGTCCTGAGCTATGCATGCTCTGAAATGAGTGAAAACCTACAATGTGGATCTCATACTGTATGTTTACAAGAACTGGGGGAGTAGGAAGGCAGACAAGCCAATAAGTTATCCATTGGTATTCATGAAGTACAGTGCTTCCAAATAATACTTTTGGTAGCCAGATCTTGGCAGAGGCTGAATCTTGAGGCTGAATTTCTGTCACTGGAATGCCATTCACACGAGTACTATTGGCTACAGAAAGTGCTGTTACTATAGAAAGCACAAGTTAACTCTGAGTACACCAAAATACATACAGATTCCAGCTCTCCGTGATGAAACCCCTGTAGCCTCACAAATGGAGCTGCCAGGTCGTAACTTTCAGACCAGTGCTCGACACCCATTTTGTCCAGTTACGAGTTCTGGCAAGTTACTTTACCTCTGTTTCTCCTCAAATGTTTGCCTGCACAGCCTTTTTGGCTCCTACAATGTATGCATGTGTACATACAGTGTCTGGTTTACAGGGACACCAATTCTCAGCTGGAGCCCTCAACTGCAGAAGATGGGAAGGTAGAACTCAAATTTTAAGTGTGCGGCAGCCTAGGTTCTCTTCGTATTTTTGGTGAATTAATCTTGTTCAGATTTGATGTGAGATTTGTTTTATCTTGAGAGAAGTTGGGCTTGCTGATAGAGGTTTTCAGCGTAGCACAATTAATAGTACCCCTGAAAAATGAACCTTAGCGTTAGCTCCCTTGAAAGACTTTGTGGGTTTTGATTTGTTCTTAGCCATGAAGTTCTGTCTGCTAACAGGTTCTCAACCTGGCTGTATGACTTGGTGTTTGCTGAATGGAGGAAGAATAGTAACAGAGATGCATTTTTTTTCAAGCTCAGGCAAACATACCACTGAAAGGTTATAACCCTTCTTCTTTGAACTCCTTTCCTTCTCTAATTGTTGCTCCACTGGGACCCAGCTGAAAATGAGTTTAAATGCTAAATTGAGTTTAAAACTACAAGTCACAGACTCCTCTGGAAACTGGACACCATGAATAAATAGAAACGTTAAATCAACTTGTTTTTTTAAGGTTTCTACAGTCATACCAAGAGGCTGGGGAGGCCAGGAAATTGCTTCTGAAGTGAATCAGGTGTATTGTGTGGAATCTTTCATTTAAGGCTTTTTTCATTTCCTTTTTATTTATTTTTATTTTATACTTATAAAGGCCTGCCTAAAATAAGTTAAGAGGATTCAGATTTTGAGTTAAATTTATAGTTAAGCCGTATATAGAAGAAAGTTCCACCCAGCTCAAGAGTTTACACAGCCTGTAAGTTGGATGTGGTAGCCACGTTCATTACTTATGTGGTTGAAATGAATGGTAATTAAAAGCAAATGATTGCTGGATATGCTAGGAATGCCAAAGCCACATGATCAGGACTTTAAACAAATAGAATTGGACCTTCTCCAAACTCCTGCAGTGATTTCACCACAGGATGGTAAATCAAAAGGGCTGTCCAAAAACCAGACAGCTTTATACCGAGCTACAAATCTGAATAATTTCACAGATTACCATATCTCAAGTGTTCATATAAAACCAGGGAGCTTTTAAAAATATCTCATATGTCATCTCTTAAAGCTTTACAAATGTTCGTAGATAAGAGCATACCTTAAACAAATTCCTCTTGTAAAATACATGGAAGTTCTTAAGTGCAGCTGTTTAACAGGTCACTGTATAGATTTATCTTAGCAGTCCTCTAGCTTTGCTCAAGGTATGAATTAGGACTTGCTGATGATGTGGGTTGAATGTGTCTTTGATGTGTCTTGATGTAGAGAGTTTAGAAAGGGATTCAAGCTAGTGCATGTTGAACTTCTTTACCCAGCGGGAAAGAGCATGCTGATGGAAAGGGCAGGATGGTGGAATTGCTTGGATGGCATCATCTGTATTGTACAAAAAATACTGATTAGGACAATACCAAGGAGCCTGGCTGACCAGTCATAAAAACACACCTGATTTGCAAATCTATAGGGGAACTTGCAGCATGAAGGAAGGCTTGAATGCAGTATTCGCTCGCTGTGCATAAGGACAGAAGATGTTTTCCGAGACATCTGCTCTGTCTAAAAACACAGGAAATGTTTACAACAGCAATACTAGGACACTGGTTTCACATCTAATTGCCTCAGAAATACCATTTTGTAAACAAAGAACTCCTTGTGCTATTTTATCATCTGACTGAGTAACAGGAAAGATCAGTCCACAGCTGTGATGACAGGTCATTCAAGTTAGATCTTTTATTAGGAATAAGGCTGGAGTGGTCTGGAACGTCACAAGAATCCTAAAACATGCTAGAGTAACTTTCCTTTTGTCTTTGCCATGTTCAAACGTTTGCTGGCCACACATTTTCATTAAAATTTTCCCAGGGAAAAGCAATCCCAAATTGTCAATCGTCTCTGACAAGTTTATTCACCGTTGGAAGCTGACTTTCAGCACCACTCGGTGTTTGCAGCTGGAGCTGATTCCACGTATGGAGGCTGGTGCTTGGGTTTTGGTTTAGCCAGGAGGTAAAAGAACAAAGTGCACAAGGTTTTCTAAGCTTTTGAAAATGTGGGTGTTCATCTCTTTGAAACTCAGTTACTTCATCTGTAGGGGGAATGCTGAGTACTGGAGGTGCTCACAAGGAAATGCAAGCAGAAGTTAATAAATAGATCTTAAACATGTGAAGTGCCTCAGAGAAATACGCAAAATATTATCTCAATCAAAAAGCATAATTTTGGAGGACAAAACTCCTCTGTTTGCCAGAGCAGTGCTACTAGACTTCCAGATTAAGCCAACACATGAAGGGTTTCTTTTGTTCATTATTACTGGCAAAAGACTCTTGATTAGGGAAATTATGAGGGCAGCAAAGAAAGAACATTGAGAAGACTGTTCAAACAGGTTAATTCCAGGTTTATGAACAACAACAATGTGTATGATGCACTTCAAAGATAAGAGAAGCAAACAGCTCCTAGCCAAACCTTCAAAAGCTGTGTTGGTTTTAAAACCATATTCATCTTCACTGATCACCATTTCTTCTGCAATTACAGTAAAAGTCTGCTCCAACACAAATACAGTACCCCAGATCAGAGTTAACTATTTAGTTTAGCAAAATAAAAGAAGGGTCTTCAGATCAATGCAGCAAATATATCTAAACTACTGACACCTTCCTTCTCGTTGGCATCGAACCACAATTACTTCATCTTTTGTAAGCGGGAATGGAGGACTCATTGCCAATATTGCTATGCAGTAGCATAGTAGGAGTATAAGTAGGCTTACATAGGTTGCTTTTTAAAGGCATTATAGACACATAAGGCAGCTTTATTTTTTAATATTCTGCTCCTGAAGACGGACCATCAAACTGTTGCTTCATATTTTCCAGGATTTTTTTTATACTTACCAAAATATTCATGTCACTATAAATGTAGTATCATTTTTGTTGGATAGAGGACATGCAAGTAAATTCATCTGAGAAAAAGGCCATGATTTATCTATGTTCCCATCTTTGGTGCAGGCTAAAGGAGCTTGTATGATAAGGGAACAAGCAGAAGACTCTTGTATTTCATTTCGGTCATGTTTATTTCAGTTTTATGCAGGGTTGTGCAATGGAATCGACGTGATAGATCAGACAGTTGTGTAATGGTAGTGCCTTCAGATTCCTTCGCTATCTTTCTCTTCCTGGGAGTAGTTAATAAAAGCCATTCCTCAATATCTTAAAATATATGGTACATATTTGTAGATAAATCTGAACGTACCTCCACCCTCCTTACTGCATGCAGCTCCTCTGTTCTCCACCAAAAGAAATCCCAAACTGACAACCCTGCAAAGGAGTTACCGCTCTCCCCAGCATTTCATTTGCTTCAAGATTTTTTAATTAAAGTTCTAAATCTTTGTTATTCTTCATTCCCTTTGGCAAGCTGAATTACAACTCTGTCAACCATGCTTTTCAACTCCCCAGAGCCAGCCTAATGCATGTTAGCCAACTTAGCTTCATATGAGGTCATGGAAAGCCTGCAAATTATCACTTTTGTGGTAGAGGGAGATTGTAGCCGTTTGTTAAAGTGTTGTCTTGGTCTGCAGTTATCTGGAGCAGTGGAAGAGTGGAGCTTGATACTACCCTGAGCAATTCATAAAAGTGTTCTTTGGGTGGACTCGGTCCTTGGCAGCGTGAGGCAAAGCATCTAACATTTTCTGTTTACTTGGATGTATTTCCTTGAGCTGACACCTTCTCCCAGCTGATGTTCTCCAGAGGTTTGCCTTTGTACTTGTCCTGGGAGCATGCAGTTATTGATACCAAAACCTGGCACCTGGCTTCTTGGGCGGTGAGGCTGAAGGCACTCTGACCATGCAGGCCTCGTCCTGGGCCTATCTAGCCCAGCCCATGACACACACAGCGTTCAGGTGGGAGTTGGGGGTCACTGCTAAGCATGTCTTTTCTTTCCCCTCTTCCTCAATGCTTTCTCTCTTGGTCAGAATCTGCCCTAAGAGGGGAGTCCCCGACACAAGAGCAAGACAAACTTGTGAATAACCAGAGCCTGGGCTGCTTCGTGTTGCTTAGGAGCATCTTCCCTTGGTGGCAGGTCTTCTGCTAGCCCTTGCCACGCACAATACAGTACAGATGCAATCTGTCGTCCTCTTTCAGCCATGAATAATACCCACTTCTTGCCATGAAACCAATGCAAATCAATGCTAGCCAAAGGTGGGTTTATGCCAGCTGAGAACCTGGTTCTTCCAAACAGGCTTTCCATGTTACACCTGCAGAGGCACAGGTAAAACAGACGTAACAGCTTAAGAATGTTGTAGAAATATTTTTAATGTCAGTATACGACTTGATAAGGCAAGATATTGCTACAAAAATGTGAAATATGTGACTTCACTGGGTATTGTAACGGAGCAGTGGTGACAGTAGCCCAGGAGGAGGGAACAGACCCAGCTGGCAATAATATTGGGAAAGGGAGGGATGGGTGTACTTAGAGTAGCCACATGGAATATCTGAGTTTGAATAAAAACTGAAAGTTGAAAGGCCTGAGCCCCAAGAGAGAGATTACAGAAAGAAGCAACTGCTCTGCCAGGAGTTTAAGGGTTGGGTTTTCGTTTGATACTGGCATTACTGGGAGGAAAGAGGAGAGCGAGGAGGGAGTCCAAAGGCAGCAGAGCTGACTGCAAAGAGCATGCACTTTTCTGTGTTTCTGAGTCAGAGCTGATGCTTGAATTTCCTAACCAGCTTATGGGATAGGAAGGATGTGCAGCAGCTCCAGATAAAAAGAGAAGGTGAGATGATTTCCCAAATTACTCTGGGAAAATAATGTGTAATTTCATGTCAGTTTCAAGACCTTGCAGATATGAAACAAACTGCTGCTGAGAAAACTCCTAAGAAAGCCCCTAAAATGCTTTTCTGCTAGGAATGCATGGCATCTCTCAGACTCTTAAGTAGTCACCATCCCTGGGGGTGTTTAAGGAAAGATTGGACGTGGTGCTTGCGGACATGGTTTAGTGGGTGGCATTGGTGGTAGGGGGATGGTTGGACGAGATGATCTTGGTGGTCTTTTCCATCCTTAACAATTCAATGATAGCAAAATATCAGAAACAGTCTTCTACGGGGGAAAACTTGGGAAAAGCTGATCAGCTGGCTCTGCTTCAGGCAAATACCATTTATCTTTTTTAATTGAGATACAGACTCATTTTCAGCATATAAAAATGGATAGAGTAAATATTTTTGAGCAGTATTTTCAAAGTATCTGTATTTTCAACCTCCTCTTTACTAATTGTGCTTGTTTGTTTTGTCCCTAAATACAACTTGCAGTATATCCTGCAGGTCCTCTCTTTGATATTAAGCAATGATTTCAGCTTCTGGTTTAACCATAAGGAAAGAGTAGATTTCCTATACATTTTGGAAAGGGTTTGGCCCATAGATTTCTTGGGCAACAACAGCAACAAACTACAAAGTTGTTCAAAGAAAACTAGAACACCTTCCAAAAAGATCTTTCTACGTGTTATTCAAAGCCCATTTTACCATTGCTGAGAGAACATCCCAGTTGCGCGATAGTTTTCTTGTCCTGGGCCATAACAAACACTATGAATTGATTAGAGGAGAATTAGCTCTAGGCAGCCACAGAATCCAATAGAACTTAAGCACAAAAATAAAATGTGCTGAGACGATTTGTGTTTCCGACTATCCACAGCAATTGGGAAGAAGATCAAGCAACCTCATCCTTGTTTGCTTTTTTATTAGAAACCTCTCTGCTTGGCTTCCAGAGCAGTCTGGCCCTGTTACCATTTCAGCTGAGGCAGCAGGAGGGAGGGAAAAGGAAAAATGTTCATGGAAATTTTCAGATCACAAACTATTTTCTCCCCAAGTATACAAGAACTGTTTCCAGCCAGAGATTCAGGCTTATTGCAACCCTTGTGGCCTCATGGATTAATTCACAAGTTGGCTTCAGAGAAGCACCCAGGAGGGTGAGGAGCTGGGCCAGCACGGATTCAGCATTGCAGAGCTTCAACAAGGCTCCCTTCCCCTCATCTCCATGGGAAGGGATCTTGCAGACACCGAGCAGAGGCCATCCCTGGGGCTGTTCCTTTCCATAAGACCCCCGTATTAAAAATACTGCACTGTACACCTAAAATATTTGAAACATGAAACAGATGTGCATCCTGTCCACTGATCATTTTATTGCTTTTTAGTTTATGTCACGCTCAAATTAGCTTTTTATTAGAGAGTACTTGATTGTGTTTGGACTCAAATGTCTTCTGCCTCTGTTCTGTATTTTCTTTGAATGTCTGTTTTTAGAAAATAATCTTTCCTAAGACAAATGGAAAGGGAGTGATTTGCAAGGCCTTAGCCAGTGCAATTAAGAACCAAAAGCAGCTGACCTGAAAAAGCAACAGTGAAAAATACATTCAGTTGTTAAACATGAATTACTCCATAATTAAGTCCAATTGACTCACAATAAAACTAGATCTTTCTCATGTACATTACTTGAACAAAAATTGTACTGACGGGTTTTACATGTGGCACATTCTTCCACTAAAGAGTTCATAACTCTGTGAAAGATAATATCAGAGTGAAAAGTGTAGGCTTAAATTCAAGCACTAATCTAAGAGAAGCAATGCATTCAGGGTATGGCATTAAGAGATGCCTGAGCCACTTTGGTATCTCACTGCTTTGAAAGGGATACTCCTGCTTCCCTCATAACTTCCCCAGCTTCTCCCTGTCCTACTTCCTTTTTATTGCAGCAAGTGCCCATTCACCACAGCCACTTCATCCAGGTGTTAGGCAGCTGTAACACTTGTCTGCCCCATGGCAGGACAGCGATACTGGAGAAACAGGTATTTATTTCATGGACACCTGGCCTGGTTCACTGTCCATGCAAGGACAACAGCAGATTTTGTGGTTATGTGAAACCAAACCCTTTCCAAAGAAAAAGACTGATATCCTCTAAAGAGAGCTAGAGGTTCAACAGACCCCCTTCATTAGTCCCAAACAAGCTTGCAGATGATGAGCATTTATTGTAGACAAGAGGAAGGAAGACACTGGACTTCTGTCAGATTGTGCATGAAAGTTTGCTCAATGAATAGAGCTACGTGCAAATATATTTATTTATCAATCTATCATATACAGGCCCATTACATTTCTGTCTGTTTTCCGACAGCTCACAGTCTTTATTTAACCTTCTACAAGTCATGCATCAAACAGAAAAGCTGTAATTGTCTGTTTCTGTGAACTGAGATTAAGTCCATGGGAAGGTCACACAAGAAGCCTGTAGCAAAATAGAAAGACAGGCCAGATCTTGACTTCTCTCTTGACCATAAGAAAGCCCAAATTGAAACTCGCAGTCTCAGAAAACACCCCATTTTTACAGTCCTTGTGTATTATCTGTGCTTTCGGTGTTCAGGGGAACTACATATTTTGCACCAGTCTCTGCTGTTAGTTACAATGGCACAAATCTGCTAACTTCACCAGTCTCAGTTTATTTACTCAATTAAAAATACTTTGTATTTTCATTAACATACCAATGGCCCTTGTACTTGCTTGCAGATGCTGGAAAATGAATTTTAAAAATAGTTAACAAGCTCCACAATGGGAAAGAATGACATCTTCTTCTGTAGTATGCTGACACACGGTCCCCAGAAGACCATTTGGTTTTGGGTGGAAAGCCCCTCTGGAGGTCAGCAGGTCTCACCTCCTCCTCAGAGCAGCTCTGTTGGCCAACACTGGTTCAGGTCACCCTGGGCTATATCATTTATAGTTATTTTGCAGACAGACCATTACTCTACAGCCTGGTGAAGCTGGCAGCGGACTCATTGGTTTCACTGACTTTTGATGTCAATGTGACCTGGAGGGGAGGGAAATATAAACCCTATTCAATATGTGTAAAAGGGATGCATTGCCTGAGGTGTGTTGGTTCTCAGAAGCTACCTATGGTTGTAATAGCAGACAGACTGAGGGCACAGATGAAGAATGTGTAAATGCGCTTCCTAAAGAGTGCCCTGAGCTGAAGATAGCAAATAGAGAAATGATGACTCTGTAGTAGCACATGTGGGCTTTAAAATATTAGTGATGAATTTGAGAATTTATGTAATGGGATGAGCTCAGAGACATCACAGAGAAGAGGACTGGAAAGGGGCATGAAGAAAAAGCGTTCATGCTATATAAATTCCTCTCCCCAGTGGCTGTGTGGGAGTTTCAGCTCTTAGCTCAGTTCACTCTGAAACTCCTCACAGCTTGAACAAAGTAGGTGACACAAGGAACCCACCCTGTTCATCCCCCTGTCTCCAGGAGGGATCAGGTATCCTCAACAGATGATGGAAAAGGCTGGCTTTGGAGTCTTTGCCTCTTGCAGAAGTGATTAGCACATGGTGGGCAGCACATGGTGGGCAGCTCCATCCATGCATCACAAAATGGCCTCACCCCTCAGGGACATGGCTGGAAGCTGGGCCATGTGGATCCCAGAGGTTTGGTGCTCAACAAAATGGTTCTTCTGTGGGCCTTCATCAGGCCTGACAGACACCACAGACCTCATTCCTGGTGGAAAGAGCCATAAAGCTTTCATTGTGTTCAGTGACAGTAGGCCGTGTCTGCTGCCTGGAGCACCTCGGGCTCTGTGCAAGCTCACTTACGTCCCCATATCCATGGTGCTGTCAGCAGAGCTGTGTGCCTGACGCAGAGAAGAAAATTGGCAGAGGCTACAGTTAAGACTCCTCTAGATACACAAAGGGTACGCTTCACGACCTTGTGTTAAGGCTCAGGAAAGCTGAAAAGGTGTAAAATAGCAGGTTGCTGTTCTCCCAGGCCACTGCCCAAAGAAATGAGGGTTTCTCTCTGCCTCCTTGCAGAACCACGACCGCACGTGCATCGCGTGCAGGATCATCTACCGCTCGGACGAGCACCACCCTCCCATCCTGCCCCCCAAGGCGGACCTGACCATCGGGCTGCACGGCGAGTGGGTGAGCCAGCGCTGCGAGGTGCGGCCGGAGGTGCTCTTCCTCACGCGGCACTTCATCTTCCACGACAACAACAACACCTGGGAAGGCCACTACTACCACTACTCCGACCCCATCTGCAAACACCCCACCTTCACCATCTACGCCAAGGGACGCTACAGCCGAGGAGTGCACTCGTCCAAAGTGATGGGCGGAACAGAGTTTGTGTTCAAAGGTAGGGTTGCTCAAGGTGGTTTGATTGCTAACGAGTTCATTTCATCATTTGCAGAATTTACTCCTTTCTTGGGTGGTTTTAGGCCTTCTGTGATTGCCCAGGCAATGCATGATGTTTTACACCACTGAAGCAATGCTCATTTGAAGCAAAATAGAGAGATCTTCAGTGCAACACAAGAAAATAAGTCTTCACATCGCTAAGTCTTGGAGCCTAGTGGACAGACTTCAAACATCTAAGCAAAGTGCCCAAGATTAGATCCATGTCCTAAGGCTCCTCCAGCATAGAGGGAAAAAAAAAAAAAAAAAAAGTGACTTCAGAAGGCATTTCAGGTCATAAGTGGTATAAATCATTTTTTGGCAAAGACAGATACAGTAGCATATGTCTTTTCATCAGCTTCCAAGGGGGCCTAGAGCAAGTAGTGGTGTCCCTGAAGACAGCTCTGATTAATCCCACCGCAGTGAATACTGGATGTATCTAACAGCCCCCTCAAGTACACCAGGAAGCAGCGCTCAGCGGTGACGCTACCCAGGTCCCTGTGGCTGAAAAGCCTTTTCATACAAACAGCCCCACAGCAGCCTACTTAGAAAGAGCTCGGTGGTTTTAACCACTCGCACAAACAAACATCTCCAAAACACGATGTCCCTCCACGGTGCCAGCCCCAGCGGAGCCTGTGGAAACCCCGAGCATACTGTAGGCTCTTACCCTCCTAATTTCAGTTGCCATATGAAAAGCATATAGCTTCTTGTACATCTCCAATTTAGGAAAATATCTAACTATGAGAAATGTTTTACTAATCTAGGATTTTCATAGGAGGCAGGAGATATCCCTGCCTGTCAGAGCTCTTGTTCTTTCTAGCTGTATGCAGCATGTTCCAGCTTAGCTCCTAGGATAAAATCCAGTTTTTGCTTGAATTTCTGTTTGATAACCTGCCAATTTACCTCACAGAGCAAGGTCACTAATTTTGTTCTTTTAAAACTTTTCGGTTCACTCTCTATAGATTACTTTTTATACCAACTAGAGCAAATAACAAGAGCTGTTGAGCCTTTGAGTCAAATATCTGCTTGTAAAACTTCAGAATAAATATTTGAGTATAAAGTATAAAAATCTAAGTATAAAAAGACACATACATTATTAACATCCTGTGCAAGAATTTGTGAGTTTGGTGTGTTGGGAGGCATGAGGGTTTGTAATTTACTTGTGTTTTGGTCAGCACCAATCTATTCTGAAACCCTTTTCTTGATATACAGTACCAAAAGCACACCAAGAACTATCTCTATTCAGCTTCCACAGGCTCTTTCAATTTGGCTTTTCTCAACTTTTTAAACTCATCTGAAAAATAAAACTCTACGTGCTCTAAACCCCTATGAAAGGTAGCATACCTACAAAAGGTATAGAGGTAATTTTGAAGTGAAGAAGTTGCAACATTTTTTGTGTTTGATACTGCAAGCCGCAGTCACCATTTAGATAACAAGAAGTCTCTCTAGTTCAGAAATACTTAATACAAAATACTACAGGCAATATATAAAGATTGTAGTATTTTACAAATTTTACAATTGGAAATTATTATTTCACTAGCTTTACGAGGCAGCATATGTTTTAAAATGATAAAAATAGGTTCTAAATAGCCCTACTTATGGATAAATATGGATGTTAATAAAATATGAGCAGAGTTTTATTGTTTCCTCTTTTATGTATCTCAGCCAGGCTTTATCTGGAAAGGATTGCCTGGAATTTATGTAAAGCTCTGCTCAGTCTCTGACTGAGATATGCGGCCATCAGGTTTTCTTCAACTGAATGTGTGTGTGTGTGTGTTCAGTACCCGAAGCAGTTATATCAAAAGTGTAAAATGATGCAAATAGATTTCCTGGCCACACCTACAGTATAAGAAAATTGATTTAAGAAAGAACAAAGAGATTCAGAGCTGCTGTAATTCCCATTGGTTAGATCAAAAGACATCCTTAAGCAAATTCAGGAAGCATCAGCACCTACACAAGGGACGTATTTAAAATAACCTTGTCCCCATAGCCGCTAAACCCATTTGGCAACATGCCTTGCTTGAACCTTTGTGACATTGCTAGCAGCAGAGATAAGATACAGAAGTAAAAGAGTCAGTTTCAAAAGCATTTTCCAATTTTCTTCCCTCACTGATATTACTGTGCATTTTTCATCAAATGCTATGGTCCTGCCTGCAAAGGACATAGTGCTGCCCCATATGGGCAGATTGAAGGCTGAACCCCTATTTCAGTGATGATTTCTTGGGTATACCCCAAGCAGCATGTCGCCTTTGCCCCTCTGCTAATACCCCCTCTTCCTCGCTTGCAGTAAACCACATGAAGGTGACACCCATGGACGTATCCACAGCCTCTCTGCTCAACGTCTTCAACGGGAACGAGTGCGGGGCGCAGGGCTCCTGGCAAGTTGGGGTCCAGCAAGACGTCACCCACACCAATGGCTGCATCGCGCTCGGCATCCGCCTGCCGCACACCGAGTACGAAATCTTCAAGATGGAACAGGACGCCAGGGGCAGGTACTTGCTCTACAACGGTCAGAGGCCCAGCGACGGATCCAGCCCTGATCGACCAGAAAAGAGAGCCACGTCCTACCAGATGCCTTTAATTCAGTGCGCTTCGTCCGTGCCCAGATCTGAGGAGTCACCAGAGGAAAATAAAATACGTCTGTATAGCAGCAGGGCACTGGCAAAACATCCCAGCGCCCCAGCTCTTGCTTTGGTGTTGTTTATTTGTACTGTGACATATTGGGACATTCTCAGCTAGAAGTGAAAAAAAAAGAACTATTTTTCATGACTACAAAGCCAGGATTCCATAAGACTGAGGGTTGTTTTTCTTCAGAAAGAAAGGGACGTTTATTTTCTTGATGCACTTGAATGCCTGAGAACTGTTGTTCTTTTCCTTTTTTCCCCCCCTCCTCGAATCACAAACAGCACTCGTTTGATGTTTCTTGTGCTTTGAACTTCATCCAGTCTGATCCCTGGCCTGACATGACTGCACAAAAGTAATTGCACTTTAGGACTGCAGACTTCTGGGGGGGGAGGGATAGGGTCTCCTTTTTATTATTATTTTTTTTTAAACTGCTGGGGTGAACATTACAATCCTGCTTCAGTCGTCTCTGCCGTTTTACCATTGTGGTACTTTCTCAGCCCAACACTCAGTTTCTCATCAGAATTTAACTCTGGGGAACAACTCGGTGTAGTGTTAATACTGTGACAGTGGCTTCCCCCTCTGACTTCAGGACTCGGGTGTAGATATGTATATAAGAAGAAAACCTACAAGGATTTATCTAGCCCTTATCTCACAGCTCAACAGAAACAGCAGATCAACAGCCCTCCATTGAGACAGTGGTAAATGGTTGATATCTTCAAGTAAAAAAAAAATATTCCAAATAATTTAAACTATTTTTACAACTACTAAGTTGTAATTCCTTTTACAACTTTTTTTTTTTACAACTATTTTACAACTTCCTTTTACAACTATTAAGTTGTAAAACTAACCAGTGGCTTAACATTTTCTCATTGATTTCGTTAGCTATGTAGTTGCTTCAGGACCTCCCTCTAAATCGAGTAAATAGTTACAACCAAGCCCCCCTAAAGCCAGACAGAAAAAAGCATTTTTTTTCTGTCAGATACACAAAGCCCAGGTAAGTTGCTGATGGAAGCCTGAAATGACTTGTTCTGTTCCCGTGTTCATGAGGCCTCGTGTACTCCATGTGCAGTAGTTATAGCTTGGATGTTGTAACACTGCCGCCTCCTCCCTTTTCTCCTTGCTGGAGGATCCAAACACACAGCGTGGTTTCACCAAGGTTGCACCCACACTGGTATGGGGAGACACTGCTGGGAAACTGGGAGAGGCAGAGCCCTCAGAGAGCTTCCCTCAACAACACCTGCTCTGGAAACCCTCGGATTTTCTCCCTCTGGCAAATACCTTCTTGTGTACACACTGACATGGATGGAAGCAGAGAGAGCAGGGGAGATATTTAAGGCCAGCAAGGAGGTACAGCTCATGGATGAACCATGCTCCCAAGTTTTAATGGGGAGGAAGCTGAGGGCACAGCTCAGCCTTGAGGCCTTTACTGATATACACACGTGCTCTGGCTCACATGGGGAACCTGTGAGAGCAACACAAGGAGTAAGGTCACTGTGTTTCATCAGCAGTAGCTTCTAGCTGCCCCGTCCCGTGCTACAGGAGGAAGAACCCTCCAATGTGTCATTTCTAGCATCATAGGAAAAGCCCATCTTGAATACAGCTCTTTCAGCTTTGCACAGGTGAGCGTCCATACCGTGTGCTACAGCAAAAGCATGCTTTGAAATAACAGCGATAGCATGGACCTTCCTAGCAAAGCAAGCAGGAAAAAGCCATCCAAGTAGCAAATGGCTGTACTCAGGCTCCCTACCTCCTCAACGTTTGTGCCTTCTTGACAGCTTGCTCCAAGCTGGTTTCAGCCTTTGACAGGAATTCCCTGAGTGATAAAGAAATCAGTTCACCTGTTTTCGAGACAGCCAGAGGAAGAGGGGGAAGGAACAACCACAGGCTCTCACTACCACATCACACCTTTCACATTTTTTCCCCAGACATGAAATGTCACAGAAAACCCATAAATAGCTCAAGAGGCAGAACAGAGCTCAGGGTGACTCAGTAGCCAGCAGACAAAGCACTCATCCATTCACCTGGTACCAGATCCTCCTTCAGCTCACTGGGAGGAGCTGAAAGCCAGCTCACCATGACAAACCAAGCCCTGAGAACAACAGCTGCTCTGCTCAGCATTTCTTAATAGTTTCCTGCTCCACACCATCAAACCTTGAAGAGTTCTGGATGGTTGTTAGCATAGAGGCATCAGGAGCACAGCTTTAACCAGAAGGTCCAGAAAGGGATGTGAAGTCTCTGAAAGAGAACCTCAAAACCAGATAGGAGTTTGATTTTCTCCAGCTAGACCTCAAGTTTTCTATTCAGCAAATGTACACCAGCATGTTTCCAAATAAGTTGTTGAGGTATTACAGGATTTCAGACAAGTTCCTTCAAATAGTAGCTTAGTCTCCAACTTCTGTTTAAGACATAGGTGCATGAGTGAGCCCGTGTTAGTTTCTATTTATAAGGATGTGTATGGTGTGATGTCCCTTAGACCACAGAAGACAAGCTTCTTTCACCACATTAGGTGATCTCATCTCCGGAAAAATATAGATGGCTGGGAGCTGTTAGACCCTCACACCCCTCCCTACGCAAGGCCCACACAAACACGAGTCCCAGCTGAAATCTGCCCGTCCTTGAAACGCAGGACTGAACCCAACAGCAAGAGCCACTCCGCAGCACGATGCTCCACATTCACCAGGGCAAGGAGCCGCAATTTATGACTGTGTTGTGGCTCCTCCGTAAACTGCTTAACGTCAGAAGTATTACAACAGTTTCAAGAGAAAGACCTGTCCAGTTCTTACCTCGAAAAAGCACATCCAAACCTAAACCTCCAGTTAAATCCTTATTACGAATCACTGACTTGCACCAACCTAGCTTTGCCAAGACATAGGGCTACACTAAATGCAAACGTGACACAACATAAAAACCAAACAAGTGCCTTTTTTTCCCTATCACCCAGAGATGGTTATAAAGGAAGTGCTAGAAAGAGACCTTTGTGATGCATTACCCACCCCCCCCCAAAAAAAAAAAAAAAAAAAAAAATCTGCTTCTGGTTTATTTTGGCTCTGGTATATTATGGTTCTTCTGGTTTATTTGTATTGTTGACTTGAAACATAATTTTATGATTTTATGATCTGGGTTTTTAGCATATGCTGCAGCACCAGCTTCCCTCCTTGTGCCTACATATTTTCCTTTTATTTTCCTATTAGCCACTAGAAGCCAAGTTGGACACAGATAAGTCAGCCTTCGGAGTGCATGTGTTATTTGTCAACCCACGTGCCCTGCAAGGGTTCTCCTACGTTACAGGCCCAGGATTAGGAGCTGGGCTCCCTTGATCTCTTCATCTCATCAGGCGCTAAGTTTACTGTTGCGTGGCCCCACACACATCTGTGACAATATACTCCATTCATTTTGTTTCTCCTGCCTGACCTCGTGTGCTGGCAGTCCTGACTGCTGAAGGAGCTAAGCCACAAGTGGCTTAGCAGTGGAAGACCTACAAGCTGAGCTGTTTGTCCCATACCAAAGCTCAGAAGCATTAATGAGGGAAACAATTAATTTGGGCATCTTCAGTAACTGCCAGGGTTGCCAAAACAGGTGAAAGGTTTCCACTTGTCACCCCTGTAATATTCTGGTGGAGGAGCCACCTGCCAGAAGAAATGGTAATCTGAGGAATCTCTTGGGCAACTTTGCTTTTTAATACATGCTGTCAAAAAAAAAAAAAAAAAAAAAAAAAAAAAGGATCAGAAAGCTGTAACAGTTGTTCCTGCTCTGTTTCTATACCGTTTACATACTGTGCCTGCTGCCCTGGGGTAGAATGTCATTTGTAAGACCAGAGGTCCATGTTTTAAGATGCAGTGTCTGTCTTGCTTGAGTTGGAGTGTGCTTGCTTAAAGTGCAGGATTTAAAAAGAAAGAAAAGAAAATCTCTTTATTTTTGTAAAGCTATTGAAGATATTTTTCTTCTCAACTAGATGTTCCAGATTAAACTGCCGGGGAAGTTTAAGCACTTGTTGAACTATTGATTAAAATAAAAAAACTATCTAAAAAAAAAAAAAAAAAAGAAAATTTCTTTGCACCCTACACATTAGTTTCCTGTTGACTCACCACCTGTATAGAGTGATGCACGTCTCGAAGTGATAACCAAAATCCCTGTTGAGGGACTTGTTCACAGAAAAGCTCGTTTCTTACCACCTGTAAGAAAATATCATTTACTTGGGAACACATTGCTAGAAAAAGCTCTGCTGAATGCAGCAGGGGTGATTTGGGCTTCGCAGCACATCTTTAGGTTCTCTGAAGAAAACGAGCCGCAACGCAGGCTGGAAGCACACCACAAGCAACGCTGGTGTTGGCTTGCAAGGTTAGCATGGTCGGAGCAGCTGCGTGTCAGTACAAAGGGTGTGGTTTCCACAGAAAGAAAATATTTTTTCATAAATGAACTGTAATCAGATGAAACGGCATTGCTATTCTGCTATTGCATCTCACTTGCTCTAAGGGTACAGCCTGGGGGAGGGAGCAGGGAGCAGAAAGGACGCTTTTCTTACAGAAACCCAAAATGAACTGAGAATGCAAAGCAAGCCACAGGGTAACAAAAGCATCTTTCTTCAATGCTGTGCAGTTTCATTACTCCCTCGCTCGCACAAAGAGAAGAGGCGAAATGAAGTCAATGAGACTTCCACCACCAGCTTCAAAAGCTTTGCATTAGATCGATTTCTGAGTTTTCAGAAGTGACTCAGGATTTTTGGAAACGTGACAGCAGATCTCTGCAAGATGAGCTTGATTTTCAGGAAGCATGCCCTAAATTACAAGGCACTCCAAATGCAGTAGCCACAGTCTGAAAGAAGTGGCCACCCTTTCCACACAAAGCTGTGGGCATGGATGAATTCAGGCATAAGTATATTCTACGTGGCATAATTCACCCCTCCTGACACAAAAAGGAAGGCTAGGTAATAAAAACCAGCACCACTAACTCTGAATTTTATTGTTAAATTTTCCTTTTTATTCCTCTTAGAAGGATTTTCCAAGATGTTTTTCATGCTAATCTTCTCTCTAGCACTATCAGTGTTGATTTTTCTAATTATTATTTCCTGCCACCAATAAATAATAGTAAGGAAATGAAAAAAAAATCTCTACTCAGAAATGAATATGGTTGTGAGGAATCAAACCACGTGTGCCTTCAGCAGCTAAAGCAGCAGTGCTGTTGGCCTGAGCAATTATCCAAACTCCTTCTCCCCAGCCTTTGGTCTTTGCAAGTCTGCTCCAGACCAGTCCCTCAGATGGACTCCAGCTATGGAGGTACCAAGCCAAGCCAATAATGAATTAATTTGCTCTACCAGCGACGGAAACTGCCTGTGCTCACCGCCTCAGAGCAGGCAGATGCTGCTCCTACCAGCCCTTTCCCAAGGGAAAGGCATTGGTCCCTTCCAAGACAGTCCATTGGAAAATGAGAAATGGAACTGCCCAAGATTGTACTGCCTTCACATGAAGAAAAAGGTTGCACTTGGAGTTGTTAGGATTGAGATCTGGTCAAACTGTGCTGCTAACTCTGCAACCCCATCCACAGAAAAAGCACGGGCTCAGGCCATCTTCTGGCCAGGGGACAGAAGCTGCCTAGACAGACAGCCACCTGATGGATTTCCTTAATTAAATGTCCAACTACCAGCTCACATTTCTCTTAGCACCCTACAGAAGACTGAAGATGCTGAAGATGATGAAGACAACAAAGACATTACCTGTATTAACTGTAAGGCACTGCTGCAAACAACCACACCACACGACACTGGTGTGCCAGGGGCTTTAGGGACGATCACGAAGGAGGCAGCCTCCACTTTTTTCAGGAGTAGCTAGGGATAAGAAAACATTGCCATCTGGTGGCAGCAACTTGCTGAGCATTCATTCTGCCAATTTTCCCGAAAAAAACGACCCGCCCACTGCAGAGACCTTAGCAGCGGCACGCCGTGATTGATGGGCGAGGAGGCAGAGAAGCAGTTAAACGAAAATAATTGCAAGGTGTCAAAATACTCGAGGGCAGTCACTTTTAAAGCACAGTCACGTAAGGCTGGCACTGGAGTGGCACCAGCCTTCATGGGATCTCGGAAGTTAAACTTTCAAGAGTTACGGAGTGCCAAAATGAAGCTTTGCCCCTGCAACCGTCCGCGTGCCTGGTGCTATATGATCAGGGCAAGAAACTCATTGAACCTACATGACACAAAGTAAAGGAAACCCTTCTCTGCAATCCATATGGGACAGCGGGGAAATGCTTGCATGTTTTAAGCTGCACCAACCATTTCTGCACGTTTTGTTTTAAATAAATGCTAAGAGGAAAATACCATCACTAAATTGCAAATACTGCCTCAACGTATCCCTATCTATCCAAAAATGTATATAAGGCAACTGTAAAATGAATGTGTATATGCATACATATACATATATATATACACACACACACAATTCACATGTACATTACTCCTGGAATTACCAAAATTTTTAATGACTAATATCACACATTCACTAGAACTACTTTAAGAGCTACATAAACTCACAAATACACTATATATGCTAAAAAATGATACTGAATTTTAACAGATGCTCCATTTGAAACCTTAAACTATTATTGGCCTACCCAATTTATTATAAAAGCAAGTGCTTTAATGTCCGTGATTCCAAGCAGGGCAAGGAGATAGCCATGACTGTAACAAATGCATAGCTACATGAAGGGGAACATAGAGGAGACTGCAAAACTGGGAGAATTTCCCAGAGAATAAGAACAGCTTTTGCATTGACAATTGATATCTCAGCCTTCCACAAAACCATTAGCAAACACTTCTGGATGTTGGAAGTCCACCTTGCTCATCCTCTCATGTAAGCCTCCCGTTTCTCCCTGTAGGTCTCAAAGTGCATTTGGGAAGGGGACAAAGTAGCTCCCATTTGGCAAGAAGGAAGTGTTTTCCCACCCAGCTGCCCTTAAAACTAATAATTGTGAATTAGCTCAAAAAAAATAGAAACTGTTAAAAGGAGGAAAATGCATCCATAGCAATAACTGAGGCAGCTACAAAGCTGGTACAATGACAGAGTCCCACAGTGACCCAGACTGCTGTAACCACCAGTTTGCACAGTAGCAAGCAGGCATCCTGAAAGGTGTGTGTACACCTATGTAAACACGTCCACAAACACGCACCAGGGTTTTGAATAACCACAATACCCATGCTAACAGGTTAACACAGCGTGCTAACACAGTTAATGTTGTGTGGGACTCACCTAACACGCTGCACATGCGCAGCACCCGGAGAGCTCAGCTCGCCACCGCGCTCATCGCAGGAGCCAAGGAGCTGGAGAGGTCCCTGTGTGTACACTGTGAGCTGTGTTGTGAAAAGTTGTTACCTGGGATTAGCTGCTTCATTTCTATTCTCTCGTTCCACAAATGCAACTCCTGCATAGCTCTAGAAGTGGACTCTCAAACACTCTCTCTTGCAGTACACTCCTCTCCCACCCACACTGCTCCCAAGTGCTGGGCTGCAGCCGCCGAGGATCTGTGCCTGTGCTGACAGCCTGGCAAGCACACAAGCACTAACTGGCTTTTCAGCTCACTGTGCAGGCTTGCCCTTGATGGGAGCACCAAACTCAAGGTCTTTCACCTCAGCTCTAATTGCCCTGTAATCAGAGATCGCTGGTATCTGTGCAACATCAAGCTATCCAACGCATCTTGAATTAGATTTCAGGTTCGCGCAGGAAGCAGCAGCCCAAAGATGCTTCAATCACATAAACTTTGTCTCTTTAAGGAACAAGTTTCTCCGCAAATGCTCTGACCTTCCTTTGCCATTGTAATCTGGTTCCTGTGGAGGCAGGATGAGGAGATAATTTTCCCTTATCAGAAAAGCAATCTGTTCTGATTTTCTCAAAGCTGGGACGTGAAATAAAGAGGCCATAGGGCTGAAGTATTTCAAGGTATTATGGAAGAAACTGAAGTCTGAAAGCAGTGCCATCAAGCTGAAGCAATCCCAGGCATGAATACAATAAGAATCTCTCTCCTAGAGTTCTCCTGTTTACAAGACTCATCGCTGCTTTAGGCTTAACAGCCTTAGGATGGCAAGAAATCCCTGGAGATCACTGATCCTGAAGAACACCACAGGAGTTTCCAGCAAATGTTTGGGGGGAACATTAGCTGCTGTATGAGCTTTCACCTTCTACAAACCACTAACTTAATCAAAGCTGCACTCTAGCAGCTCAGATTAGATCTCCAGAGAGCTTACTTGACCTAGGGTTCAAGATTTTTCTATGGACTTCCCTCCTGAGCCTTTCCAAAGCACTGTTCTGTAACTAAACTGTCCCATATGATGATTTAAAGCAACATCTCTCAAGCATCAAGAAACAAAGCATCATATTTATAAATCAAGGCAATCACTAGATTATCGACATCGCTACTCTTTAAACCAGCCTTCTGAGGAACTGACTCCAAAACTCATGGTTGCACAGTTTGGGCTATCAACATGGCAATGGAGAAATGTTTTGTCACTCCCCTGGGTAGGTAGAGCAACACATACCACCACCACCGTGGTTGTTGTATAGGTTTAGGAGTGTTTGTTTTCTTTTCCTTGGAAAGTACAAACAGTTCTAGCTCCACAAATACCTGTTCTACACAAACACTTCCATGTTCTAATACTGCCAACACAATGTGCCCAAGTGATTTGGGTGTTTTCGTTGGTGACAGTGTTTTTTCTGTTGTTTTGGGGTTTGCTTTGGTGGTTTTTGGATTGTTGTTTTTTCCTGACTAACGCCTTTTCGTAGAGTTTGGGCTGTAATTCGGGTGAACACAACCCACTGGTTAACACCTAACAACCACTCTCTAAGCAATGTAAAACAGCATTTTGGAAACCCAGGGGAAAAAAAAAAAATAGTACAAGAACCAAGATGGAGAGGATGCTAGAGAACAGCGGCTGCACCCAAATTGTCTCTTACCAGTCATTTGTCCCAATGCTTGTGCCTCAGTTTCCCAATCTCTAAACCCAGGATAAGCCATCCTTACAAGGCAGACAGAGACTCATGAAGGCTGCTGTTACCAACAACTCTGAGAACTGGAAAGGCACTGATCACCAGTGAGTATCTCTGAATTCACCTAAGCACTTAAACCTGCATGAACATCAGTAGAAAGATATATTTTAAAGAACATCCTGAAAGTTATTTCAAGACTACGACTTTTTTTTTTCTTTTTGGAAAACCTGGATGATATTCAGGCTAAGAAAAAAAAAGCAGTGTGACGTTTATTATACACAAGTTTAGAAGGTAAGAATTAATGACTATTTCTGTCACCTTTCAATTAATTTTTCATTTATTTCAAGTGTCTGAGCTCAGCCTTCTTAGCTATAATCATAGCTGTCTGTCTCATGCTGCTGTGCCTGGATACTGTAACACCCTTTAAAACTTTTCTGAAGGGAAGGGAGGGGATGAACAGCATTCCACTGCTGCCAGCAACAGAAGTAGCTACTGTATAAACAGGGATTCAATACCTAATGGCAGCGTTATCAGCGTTACATAAACTGGTACAAAGCTTTAGACAAAACAGCACTCTAACGTGGTGGGAGATGCTTATACAATTGAAATTAAACACCATTTGCCCAAGATGAAAAATCTGATTTCATCCAAATCGCTTCCCAAATCTGGTTCACTGCACAAACACACAAACCCCCATCACAGCAAGAGAGGAAGAAGTACTTGTATCTAGCAGCACTGAGAAAGTAGATAAAAGACAAAAGTCATGTTGCTTTTGTACAAGACCTCATTTCTACTTCGCCATTTGTCATTTAAAGGCAAAAAAATAAAAAATAAAACAACAACACTATCGCTGCCTATGCTTATGCAAATCTCTTAGCAAATTTTCTTAAACACGCACACCCTGCACCCAAGACCAAAAGCACAGCAGACCAACTCCAGTGATATGCTTGGTTACACGACTTGAGAGCCCTGGAAAAGAAGTTCAGACAGGAAAGAAAGAGATCAGTCTCGTTTGTCATTAGTTTCAACCCTTCCAACAGGAGCCCAATCCCTTGAAAAGACAGACTTCTGTACTGAACACCCCATCTCGGCCAACATTTTAGCATGCCACCGGAGTAACGCTGCCAGTCTCTGGGGGCAGCAGCCATCTGTGCTACCAAGGAGCTTCCAGCACACAGCCCCGTAAAGGCACTCACCAGGAACCAGCACAGAAAGCAAAGCAGTGAAGTACAACGTTCACAGAAACATGGCTAAAAAGGCAAAGTGCAGAAGTTTATCCCACCTGTAAACACGAAGAGCAGGACATTTTAATATTAGTGTTTATCAGGGCTGCTCTGTAACACAGAGGTCTCATTCCATCTTTTGCCAGAGTTTGCCCTGGAAAGTCTGTTCAACCAAAAACGTTTGGGACTCCAGACTGGAAAAGAAAAACTCTTTGAAATGATTATTGTAAATGTGACAGGTCATCAGCATCCCCAGTGCTGGGTGGATTCAATCACCTGCTCTTCTTTCCAGCAGCAAATCTTCATCCAAGCCAGCTCCCTGCTACTTACTAGCAGTACCAAGCAGCAGGGCAGTTACACCACCTTCAGGGACCTAGATACACCTATTCAGCATCCTAAAGTCTACAGAACGTAAATATTCGGGAGAAGTTTCAAAATTTTTAAAAAAAAGGACACTACTACATTTTCAATGGTTTATTAACACTTCAGCTTTTAATATCTTTGAGGAAGGCCTGAAAAATAAGCTTTACTTATTGACTTTGTCTTTTCCCCCTTTGGCAAGATGTCATCTTCCACCTCCTCCCTCCACCCCTTCTCCTCCCGAGAGGATAATCAACTTTCAAGCTAGTGTTTGGTTGCTTCTCATATATAAATCGGTTTCAATCATAGCAGCAGAGACATGCAAGCCTGGACAACAGTTTGTCAACAGCTTTTCAAGAATGAGTAGAACAGCACAAATAAATTGTGCGTTGATGCAAATAACTTTTTAAAATGAACTTCATATACATATATGGATTTTTAAATGTGGGTTAAATTTGGTGTCCAGAATTACTACAGAAGCTGTATTTTCTATTTAACAAGGCTTTTTTTTTTTTCTCACCTGAACCATCACACTACCCTTTTGTAAAGTGATATATTCAGAAAAACTTTTAAAGTAACGCTTTGATACTGTATACTTGTTCCATCTTGTCCTTTTGAGAAAGCGAAATGGGACTTGTGATGCATATTTAACTGAAGTTACACATGTAGCCTCACATGACTTCATGGGCATTGCCATCTGATCTTATCACTAGGAGCAGCGGAGGCTGTATTTCCCCATGCTTACATACACAAGTAAGCAGGCAGACAAAGCAAGAAGTTCTAACCATTTCAGGAACAAAGACAAACAATTTAATCCATATTACATAATTCACTGAATACAGTTGATCTCATCCAAAGTGACTCCTGAGAGCAAAAAAGTTGTAGCATTACATTTTATATACAGCTATGAAGGGATTACTGGAAACCAAGACAGTCTCCTTATACCATTAGTAAGCACACTGCTGCACACTTTCACTTTGAAGACATCACTCAAACCATGACCAATTTTTACAACCACCCATTCAGTATTTATGGAGAGAATTTATTTCAATCCAATTTTATCTGATTTTTTTCCTTTTCACTGCGGCCAGACATCAAAACCTGAGTCGGCCACATTGAGCAATTACTCTTTTTTCTATCTTCAAGTCCTGAAAGTGCTAGCTACCCTTGAAAACCTCTGTACAATATGCTGTAAACATTTTAAGATCTTCCAGGGGATTTTTTTTCCTTCAGTGCAGGATTAACTGCTCTGTCTCAAGCAAACTACATCCTGCACACTTATTGCCTTCATTATTTTCCACGTAATCACTTTGGAACGGGCTATGGAAGTTTGATGCGTTAATGTTCTGTTCGAGAAAAAATTGGGAGAATTACACCATTCTGAACCAGCGGAACCAAAATAATCAAGACCTTAACAGAACGTTTCCAGTCACTGGGATGGAAGGCAACTTGAATGCAGACACTGGAACAAGTAATTGGAAACACCTGTGCTCGCATGCTTAAGTGAAAATAAGCAGTTTTTTGTATTTTCTTCATCTTCCTTGCACATATGCAAAATTTTATAAAAAGTTTATCACAGAGAACAATAACAGAACATGATGTAATTATAGTTTTCTTTAAAAAAAATCACTAGAAATCAAAGGCAACCAAGATAATGTACATCTTCTCTAGAACATTTTTCTCATCTACACAATGTGTGCATATACCAAGGTCTAACACACTTAGCTGCACCACATCAAGTCAAGCTGTCCAAAAGCATACACAATTTCGCTTACAGGAGTATATCCCTTCCATAATTTTTCAGTTTACAAGTAATTCCCTGTATTGGATTAAGCTTAGTCAAAAGTACAGATAATATTTTGTTCCATTACTACTGTTTGTTTTTATGATATTCAGAGATGAGGCAAGACATGAGATTAAGTGCAGGGAAGCATTTTAGACCCCCAAAAACGCATTCATTGAAACTTAGCTATATATATGGTTAACACAGGTAGGTCTGCCAAGAGTTGCATAAAAATGACTTTCATTTTCAACACGTGAGCAACTAAGACTCACTCGGCAAATATCAACTCTTCCGCATCATGGAATTCATTATGGGTGTCTCAATCATCCAAATCGCTTTTTGAGCATCGGCTAAAATGGAACTACAAACCATAATTTGGTATACGTGAATTAAGTACCTTTATGGAAGTCAAAGGAGAAAAATGTTGACTCTTGGAAGACACCCAAAAGATCCAACGATGGAACAAAAGGTTGATTATTACACTTCCGCACAATGCAAGCTAATTCTTAATATATCGAAAACATTCAAGTCTGGTATTTGTACCTGCTGGATATCCAAATTATTCTGTCCCAAAACGAGTTTGACAATTATCCCCTCTATAGCTGAAAGCAGCCAGAAAACAGTTCATTTTTTTTAAACAAACAGAATGGAACCCCCTTTTTTTTTTTTTTTCCTCCAAGCTTCAATAACAACAGTCTAAGCCAGAGACTTATGCAAATAAACTTCAAAATAGCCATTTGTTACAAGCAGCAAATTGCCATGAACAATTAACTTGTTAGGAATCCCTTCTAAAAGTACGACACACACAAACAGGCTACCCAGCAGAAAATCTGTTAACAATTTTATTTCTTTTGTAATGTTAAATATTATGGGACAGGATTGTAAGGATGAAGAACTCTCAACAATGCCTCATGAGGGATAAGAAAGAAATTCTGCCATGATATTAGCAAAGTAATGTAAGGAGAAAATTTACACAGTAAGAGGCACCATTTCCCCCAGAATACCTCTTGTCATATTCCTGAATGAGTGGGATTAGCAATCTAATAAATCATTTTTTCAAGAGGTAACAGCAACAGATAAAATTTTTAAGGATTATTAAAATAACATTTACAAGACTCTGAACAATTTTTGAACTCTTATTAAAACCACAGAAAGAAAGAACAATTCTTTATTTATGAATTTTCATAAAGGACTGACTGTGCAACTGACACTTGCTATTGATGACTTAATGTACAATTTTGTCCAGTAGCCGAACAGTTTGTCTTTTTAGATTGTGTTTTCTAACCGTGCGAGATCATTAAAGGCAAAGCCTGTTATGATGCTGTACACAAAAATGGTCACTTGGGCCATACTACCAATGAAGTGGTAGGTAAACAAATCTTTTTTTTCTGGCCAAGAAAAAAAAAAAAAAGAAGCTGCATTTTGCATGCATGCTTCTCTCACTCATTCTTTCTACAAGATGAATTTCCCTAGAAAGAATCCAATGAAAATGGCTGCAATTACAACAAGAAGTGATGGAAGAGAATTAGAGCCATTATCTCTGAGAGCCAAAGCTGTGGGTGATCCAGATTTATCCGAGTGTGCTACCTTTCTGAGCCTCAAGCCTTCATCCTGAAAGGGGGAGAAAAACAAAAACACAGATGGAAGAAAATTATGAAGACATCTTCTTTACAATTACATAAAACCTAACTCAAAAGCCAAATCTACTGGTGAACATTTCTATAAAGAAAATAATTTGAAAAATAATATTACATCATACCAAAAGCCAGGATCTGAACACAGCAAACCAGAACATTTTGAATAAGTATAGGCAATCCAGTGCTTTGCTTAAGATTCTGAAATTCTTGCTAGTCACACTGAAGAATCCATCTTTTGCTTACTATGTAAGAATTAAACAGCAGTAATTCCTTATTGTTAAGGAGAATCATCTTCTCTTTGTCTTATTTTTCCAAATAGTCCCATATCAGCAGAGTTACAGGTGTAGAAACATCATTATTTATGAGTCCTTTAAAAGGCTACTGCTGCCAATGAATTTTTTAGATACCCAAAAGCAAACAGACAGAATAGTCATGTAAGAACCACTTATCAATTAGTTACAGATTATTGAAAGGGCACCTTTCCATAAAGGTACTAGAAAGTATTGTTTGCTTACCTCCTCTGGCCAACCAATTGTCCTTGTTCACTAACAATGTGCAACAGAGTTACCATTTTGGATCTCATTTACTCATTCTTAAGAATGAATAATAATATGCTTTTATTTAAAACTCATTATTAAATCTAAATTAAGAGATACAGAAAGTTAACTTAAAACCACCTTCAATGGGCCTATATTTACTGCTTTTCTTTGAAGAAAATGGTGTAGCTTCCGTATCTCATCCATGACAATCCCAAAGACCCAACGACTGAGAAGTATAAAATACACAGAATCAATCTTGACATCCCAACAATTGCAGCTACTTTCTGCAACATGCATTTCTAAGCCTAATCACAAGCCAGACTTTTCACTCAAGACGAGCGAAGCCACTTCAACGCAAACATGGAAGCAGAACTTACTCTCAGGTGCCGATTTTCTTCCGACAGCTTCATAACCTCTGCTTGAAGTCGTTTGCACTCCTCCACTAGCTTCCTTGTTTCAGTATCGTTAAGTGAAACACTATGTGGTTTTGGCATCGGTCCATCCTGCTTAGATGCATTCTGTACTGGAGCGGGTTTGCTTGCATCTATATCATTCTACAAATATTAAGAACGACTTGAGAATTTTACTTATCTAGAGAAAAATTACCCACAGCTTAAAATTGGAACAACCCAGCTATTAATATAGTTCTATTGAGTTTATACGTAAAATGATCTGAATAAAAGACTTCTTTTACTGGTTCATTTCCAGTTAGCACAAGTATTGGAAAGCAAGACGAGACTGAACTTTTTACATCTGGTACTAAATGCCACTGGGACAAAAACAAATACTTCAGCTGCTTCACACTGACCCAGTAAGCATGCAAAAGATGGCATAGGATACATCACGCAGCATTTGAACTTGACAGAAAAAAAATAAGCAGAAAAGGACATGCAGGAACAGCACAAAGCTGCACTGAGGTTCAGATTACACACTGGGAAAAACTTCTTTACTGTGAAGGTGGTCAAACACTGACACAGGCTTGTTATCAACGTGGTTGATGCCCTGTGCCTGTCAGTGATCAAGAGCCATGTGGACAATGCCCTCAGTAATATGCTTTAACTTTTGGTTAGTCCTAAGTGCTCAAGCAGTTGGCCTACATGATGCTTGAAGAATTAGTCCAGTTGGAAGGACCTATCTTATTCAAAAAGGAAACAATTAAAGCTGCAATAGTAAGAAGCAGAACAAAGTAGAAAGAAAACAGGTTGTATTACAACTAACATAATGTATGGCTGAGATATTTTGCATTTTGAGAGCCTCTTACTAGAGAGAAATTCAAGTTTTGTGCAAACATGGGATCAAAGTTTCAGATCATCTCTGCAATACGCAATACTAATTTTGGACACAAGTAAAGAGTAGCACAAAAAGCTGCCAGAAAGCCATAAATAAACATAAAAATATAGTTCCCACTGCTCTGCTCAAGGCAGACAGTGATCTTCAGTAGTCAGTAACAATTGAATGGATTCAACTGTATAGCTCAGGTTACCATTCACAAAAAAAAAAACCACCATTCCCATGGCAGTACATTCAAGCTTCTCTATTTTTACTTGATTGGCTATACAGCTACATCACTTAGAGCACCACTGCACTGCATGTGGAGCAGCCCACTCTGAATATAACAGAAAACCTATTAAAAAGTAACATATATATGTACAAACAAAACAGCTTTAAAAAAAATCTGATTTCCAAGATTCTCTTTAGTTCCTATACAAACAGCAATTATTCGGGCTATAGCATCTACTTGCATTTTACACCTTTCTACACAAGTAATCCTAACTAGATTTAGAAAGACCAACATACTTGTATCATGAGTAAACAGAGAAAGATGTATCGCTTTTTTCTCTGGCTCACTAGCTAAACTGAACTCCTTTAGTAGTACTGAAACATCAATAGAGACCTAAGACTTATCTCCCTGGAGCAAACCTCCTTTGCTGCCTGACCTCAGTGACTGGTTCCTTCATGTCTATCTTCTGGCTATGACTGGTAGGCATCTGAAGAAAGAGGTTGCTGACTGAAGTACTTGCATCCTGAGGTGGTATGTGAGCCTTGCCCTCAGGTCTTGGCACATTTCTCATTGCAAGACTTAACTGAGTGACTAAATCAACTCCTTAAGCATTAGGTTTTGCAACCCCATGCTGCTACTCAGAAAAATATAAAGATTAGGTACAGTCAACACTATAAATGCATTAAAGAAAAATATAAAAGGAGTTAGCTCTGTAAGAAAGCATTACATTTCTCTCACATTTATTGTAAAACTAAAAGCAAGTGTGATTTTCTTATATCTAGAATGTAATTTAGTAAGAGGGTAAGAAACACAGAAGGTAGCCAGCTAAGTACTTTGATAATTAATGCTTAAAATTTACAGTTTTAGCATTTCACATACACAGGCAGCTTACAGCTGAATAAAAGCCTGCATCTCAAATTAATCTTTACCAAAAAAAAAAGACCATTATACTGACCATATTACCCTCACATTACACTCCAAAAACTGTATTAGAAGAATGGTTGCAAAGACAACTATTAGCCAGCCAGCAGACTTCATGAAGATCCTTTATGCATACAAATTATGAGATTTTACATGCATGGATTCATGCTACTTCCACCCAACACACCTTACAGACTGCACAGTTAAAACAGAAAAGCCAAAGCCACAAATTGAATAAGGTTGTTTATAGACATCCTGCATTAGCACTCTAATTCACAATGCTAAAAGCAGCACCAAAAAAAAATAAAAGGTAAATAAGGAAGAATGTACAGTATTAAGATTCAGTAATCAGAAGAATGAGGGTAAAATGTGTAACGTGTAAGAATTTCAGCCATATTACACAAAGCTTCAGGACAACAGACAGTTAACTATTATTCCAAACACCAGGCAGCATAAAAACAGACATCTTCAGTCCATATACAATGAAATTGTCATCTCCTACACAAATGGAATTGATTTTGTTTGAAGTCAGAAGCATGAAAGAGCTAATGGGATTTTTTAATTTTTTGGTCTGATTACCTGTCTGTACCACTACCTTAAAAGATGCATTTAGGATTCCCAGCGCATGTATTAATTTCTAATCAGTACTTCCTTTTCTCATTCAGCTGAATTAGAAAGAGAATTTTTAAAACTGAAAAGCACTTCATACTTTAAAAAGCAAATGATCCAATTTGCTTTTCCCTGTATGCGGTACTGAAGACTCTGCTTTTATCTGACAGCATTATAATGCTAAAGCAAATCAGTAATATGAATAATGAAAGGACAATATTTTTTGGCAATGGTTCAAACTATTTGAAATGAAGCTAGCATGGCAATTATAAGGTAAAGGACAACGCTGACTTGTTTGTGCTGCAACACAGAAGCCATGCATACTGCATATCAGTATTCATACTGAACTAAAATATAAATCACCCCATACAGCATTATGCATATCGACAACAGTGTAATTTGGAGTTGTTTCTCTCCATAATCTCCAAACTAGTAGTAGAAGCAGTAAATAAAAACTGTGTATTAAAAATAATTTTGTCAAATGTTTAAATCTGCCTTCTACTTGAAGATTCATCTCAGCTGATTCTCAGACACCAGAGTTTAGACTTACCTCAACTTACTTCAGCCTTCTAGATAACCTGTACCTAAAACTAGTTTCCGTAAAAGGCAGAAAGACAGGGAAGGCAAACCTAGAGGTACAAATTCTAAGCATGTACCTTTGCCATGTGCTAGAAGTAGGGAGCTCAGCTGCATGAACTGATAGCATAGCACATATGAATGGCTACAAGAGGCAGCCATTACACAATGTTTTCATGTGAATATCAGGGCCCCGTGAAAACACGTGCCTGAGAAGTTATATACCAAACACCTCTCCCATCCATTTAACCAAGTTTAAACTCTAAACATCCACTTAACCATCAAATCAAATAGATTTTAAAAAGTTCAAAACAAATTTCTGAAAGATCATAAGTCAGTGTATGACAGTTTCTTACTCTTTTCTTACTTACCAGTTTATCATTTTCGTTGGGCATTTCAAACACACATCTCAATTTGGAGTCCATTAGCTCATCGGGCTTTGCTTCTTTCCACTAAAACAATTAATATAGTTACTTAATGAGCCAGTCGTGCAAAGATACAAATAGTTCAAAACCTTGTTCTTAGAACTTCCCTATAGCCCTACAAAGCTGAATGCTGTTCTTGCCCTAGCTGCAATTTTCAGACTTGCAACTTTCAACTTTCAGACAGAACAACAGTTCTGTCCACTTTAGATTACTCTGTAAGTAACGAGAGGCAGAGATGGTTTAACTTAAGTCTGGAAATGGAATCGAGTGAACTGAATGCCAGGATGGATCCAGAAGTTTGTAGGGCACAACAGGTGGGACAGCAGAGTGGTTTCCTTAACACAATCAGGAAAAAAAAAGTACCACCTGAGTTGGCCTAAGAACAAAGCCATACCGCTGCTTGGTAAATGTTCTCATGTCCTATTTCAGAAGCATCAATTTTAAACAAAAGAATGAAAGACACATTTATTGATTCTATACTTAACTCCAGAGTAAATTCCTTTTTATTTTTTTTTCCACCAGTGGCTATAATTGTGCAGTAACTTGTAACTACAATTACTGATTTTCTGCAAGATTTGTTTCTCAGTATTCTATACTTTTAACAACCAAGAAAGCTGTTATTTTCAAGGTATTTCTAAAGTGGATTTTTATATCCTCCCCAAATAGTTACGCTTCACTTACCATACATAACCAAGAGCTACCAGCACATATTAAGTAAACCAGACCAACAAGAGAGATGTTATCTTTGTAGCTACACATCTCAAAAGCTTAACAAAAATTTTTCCGTTTCCAGTGGAAAGAGATGCCATAATAATCTTTGCCTTCACATGTAAGGGAAGAGAGCCTAAGCTGTCGGAGGTCTAGTGAATTTCAGTAATTTATAAAATATGGATAAAAAGTTTTGTTTGCCCTCCTCTACCTTGAGTAAACACTGAACCACATGATTAACCATATGAACTTGGGGGTCCTTAGAACAGTTTCTAGAGACAGAAGCCCTGCATCATACACCTGGACCCTAATAAAAATGCTAATAGGAACCCACGTATACCCTGAAGGGCATGTTCTGACTGAAGACTTCTCTTCCTTGTAATGTCAGAGAAAGGTGTCCTTATTTCTGAACTACAATGCACAAACTTAATTCTCTTCTTCCTGGATCTTTTGTCAGACCAGTCCAACCCAAGAATTGAACCTACAACCTGTTCTATTAAAAAATAAAATCTATCGTTTGTGCTGTGTTTAGCCACTTGGTATCTCATAGAGAGACAGTGTAGTCTTGCAAATGTTTCAATTTCTTAGGATACTATTCAACTTTTTAGACCTAATGTGTCTATTTCATGCAACTTCAGGCTTGCTGCTTCCATATACTGGATTCCCTCATATAAAACCTGTTTCTTCAGTTCCAATAAACTGCTTATCACATACAACATGACCATGCTTTAGCACTGACATGACTTTAGCTTTGATATAGTACTACTTCTATTCAATCCGTCCACTAGACAAGTTCCAAGAACTGAGTTTGTATTTAATATTAAAAACCCTGAATCACTTACGGAAGACGTTTCTCCAAAAAAATAATTTAAAAAACGTGATTCACTTAAGACTAAATTTTTAAATAAATAAGCAAATGCAAACTACAATAGTTATTCTACCCCTGTTTTACTTACCACTGCCTCCATATCTGAAATATTTGATGGTGCGTAGATCGTTTGTACCATAAACTTGTGTTTACTCTTCTCATTTGGGTCATAGTCAAAAGGTTGCAGCATTACTATACAAAAGAATAAAAAAGAAATCAGTGATCCTCCAGCTAATCACTGTAATAAACATGCCATATGCTTTCGGTTCGTTTCTCAGTGAACAGACACTGAAAGTTAAAACATGAAGGCAATGTTGAAAATAGTGCAGATGTAAGAAGTTTCCTTTCATTACTTGCTACAGTGTACAACCATTAAAAACCTTAAGTTTTTCAGAGTCTAGAATAGCTTAAAAAATTACTTCTGCAATTACTATAACTAGAAGACATTTAATATACAAGTGAGAACAAACATATCCTGACTCTTCTGTGGAATAGATAAATTTTGTGATTACGTAAATGCAAACATAGAAGAACGATGGTATACATTATGACATTTACTCAGGGGAAAGGAAAAAAAAAAACTTACATTAGACAGACCACCAGTAGGGCAAGCTCAACTGACTAAATTGTATTAATCTAAGCTGGGAGCAAGACTACTAAAATACTTAACTCAAACCACAATTACTACAAGAGGTAAAGCTGCCTAGGGCTTTAATAATGCATCATTAGAACACTTTCAAATTCAGCTCTTGTAAGATTTATAGTGATTACTTACGGAATAACTACGTAACACATTTTATTCAGGTTTTGACATTGTTAAACTTAAGTCCAGCCCAACAGCTAATGTTTGCCCAAAAGCACTCCAAAATCCAGCTATGGATTTGAATTCTACAGCAAGTTTTGGTCCTCCACTACATTTTATGAGTGGACAAAGAGGGATGGGATTCAAAATCATGTTTGATGTAAAAGCAGTTTTAAGTGACACATTAAAATTAAATACATAATACCCTCTTTGTATTTTAACTGATGCGTTTTATCCCCGCACTGTCAGCCTTCAACATACTCTAATGCAGATTTTAAAAAACTTCCTGAATGAAACCAGATGCTTGTGACACAATATAGTTTGTGCTACAAGTACCAGAACTAGCATATGCGAGCAGTAGAGGGTACTTTTGTGATAAGACAGTTTCTGAATGAGAAGTCTTTTTACTGCACTCTTAGCTTTCCAAATTTGATAATTCAACTGGTCAAGTTGAACTCATGTTTTCAAAGTTATTATTTTGAAGTGTACATAAATTGGAAAAATGAATTACATCAGTAACAGTTCTCATTATCTCCATTATTACTACAACACTACAATATTTTTAAAAGAACACTTCAATTACAGAAGCACAGCACCTTCATCCATCCAAACTGTATAAAGCCATCAGGAGGTTGAGGTGTTTGTTGTTGTTGCTGTTTAAAAAACAGCCCAGAGTGGTTGTCAGCTCATTCTAGTATCATTATTTTGTGTGTGATTTCTTTAGTTCGAAGTGACTGAAAAGAGAACACCTATAATACCGTCCAGGAGAGTAAAGCAGGGGCATAGTATAAGGATTTGCAGAAATACCTGAATACACAAGGGTTGATAATAGTAGTGCTGGAGGACTAACTGAAATAGACAGAAGGATACATAACCAGCAGAGTCTACCTCCATCCTACTTCCATGGAATAGACCCTAATACAAACGGTCACTTTAGCCTCCTTGCTCACATTTCATCCTGGAGACAATTAGTTGACTCACTCCTGATGGGAGTCCCAGATAACAGAAGTTATATACACACATGCACACGTGTACACACTTGCAACTCTACCAGAGAACAAGGACTCAGAGTAAACTGTAGAGATAAATTATTTGACTTGTCTCCCACAGGAAGTGGATTCCACTTTAGAGCATCATTATATAAAAAGAAAAGAGAAACTTAAGCAATTTCAGATAAAGATTAAAAATGTGCATTACATTTATGGAGTCCTATCACCAGGAATCTGTATAGCCACCTATTTTACAGCAATGAAGAAACTAAAGCAGAAATATTTATTTAGCTAGGAAAACACACTGTACGCTCTGAATGAGTTTCCCATGTAATTCTAAAAAAGTTCCGTCTGTAGACTTCAATATTTTTACAATGCCCAACAATTCAGTTTTATTTTCCTCAATTCTGAATCTTCACTGCATGTATAGCTCAACATCCCCGCTTTCACACAGTGCAAGTTCTTCACAATAGAACTGAACTGCATTAGCTTATAAACTGGTAAGTACAGTATCAAAATGATTAACTTGGCCTCTCCAAATTCACCGGTACTTATGAAAAAGTTACTACTAAATTTAATTATACTGCAACCTAATTTTAGAGCTTATATACTAGTTACATGTTGCAGATGTTTGCTGCAGAATAGTTATCCAATGTTTTTCCTCCTCTAATGCTGCATACGGTATAATCAAATGATAATTAAATAATCTAGCATTCTATCTAGCAATCTGAATCAGATACATTCCACAAATAAAGCCCATATAGGAACTGCAGTATTTAACATGCTTTCAAACGATCCCACTTGCAAAGGCTTTGAAGTCAGGTTTCTTTAATCGTTGGCCTCACTTAGGTCCAGAATATAAATGATCTAACTAAAGGCTTCTTCCAAACATGGATGCTACAGCAATTTATCTCTAAGAATTGTTCCACCAACAGACCACAGAAAGAATGCAGTACTTTAGTTTCCCTACGCCAAGGGAACAGATGGAATAGCTTGAAAGACAGCAGAACCAGCTTTCCATCATCTGAGATCTTCCTCCTGTGCTGGCAGAATCCTTGGGTAACTAGTTAAATAACTTGGTGTTCTTTGACTACTAGGTAACAGCTGAAAATTTGACTGAATTGAAAAGCAGCAGAGAAAAAGATCAATGAATTCAAAGAGACATTCAAGCTATGTTAGGCTTTAAGTAATCATGGCAAACTCCATGAATATATGAAGCCACTGTTTTCAGCATATTCTCAGAACCCACGAGCTGTCGACATTATCAATTCTAAGAGTATTGCAAACAGGTATGAAAGCAAGACTCTTGTTAGTAAGCCTAAGTTTTCTACAGAGAAGGGCTTTATCTCCACAAAAACTATCTTAAATGGGTCTGAAACTCAGAAGGAAGAACAGTAACACGTAACAGTTGCAAAGAAAGAAAAATAACATTCTATAGTCTGGAAAGAAAAATCACCAGCAAACAATTAATATAGATGACACAGAAATAAATAGTTAATTTAGGTCATCGAGGTGAAGGGAAAGACATCCAAATCAACAGTAAAAAAGAGGTCCTACCAAATCCGTATTTTTGAAAAAAATATATAATGTGGTTAAAAAATAGTACCTTCTGTTTCACAATAGGATGATACACAAAATGTCTGTGGACTTCCTTAAAATGTCTATTAAATCACATCTCCAATAATGTACTTTAAAACTCCCTTGACCCTGAATTATCTGATGCATTATCTGGACTAGAGGCAGCTAACACTGTCAACATTTAGTTCTGAACAGAGTTTCAGCCATGGTATCCTACATTGATTTCCCTCTGCACAACAATGTGAGAGAAATCTATTTTTAATGATATGAACAATGAGTCAGCACTGAAAACATTCAGTAGAGAGATACAAGAGATAACAAAGTGGGTCAATAGAAAAAGTATCTGCGTACTTGGCTTACCAAGTAATTCAAAAGGAATTATATGCCCAAAACCAACAATTTGGGGAAGAAAACTTAAATTCTGAAAAGCATCTGTAATGACACATCTACATCTTGGAGTCTCTGTAGCTGAAAAACCGCATGAGACTCCATTAACACAGAAAAAACACTAACAAAGAGCCACTGCGGATGCAAAGTGGAAAATCACCCAGCTTTGATACTCTAATACATAGTTAACACAAATGTCTGTGAGTCAATGTTGAAAAGGAAAATAACCTAAGCTTTTGACTACAGGAATCTCTAAACAATTATCTCAATAAAATGATCTTTTGTCCACAAGACTCTGAACTGTCCCTGGCAAGCAATACTGGAGTTTTAAAAGGTCACATTCTACAGATCATATCGGATTAGAAAACTGGTGTCTCTCCTAAAAGGAAAGTTACTCTAAGGTTTTAATCCATCAACTTTGAAGTTTTCCTGAGTTATTTCTTGCAGCTTTTGAACATATCACCTAAAGCTAGTTCTTCAAATTCTTTTAAACTTCCCAGAGGGCTTAAGGGTATGAATATGAAAAGCTCTGAAGATTGCTCCTTGTTTCCCTTTGCTTTGCTATAGCTTTTCAGGGCTACTATGAGAATCATCAGCTTTCTAGGCTTAGAAGCTTATGGCTGTGTCACCCTTGATCTCTACAACCTATGAGACTACATCCATGTTGGGAAATATGACGGTTCCACAGAAAAGTAAGAGTTTCTCTCTTCTTACAGTCATAGGTTTGAGAATTCCCTTATTCAGATGATTCTTAACTCAAAAAGATTGGGAGAACAACCTACCAAAATAATTTACCAAGTCAGAAGAACAATACCTACTCTTTTCCCACTTTCTTGAGAATGTCTACTCCCATCATTCCTGACATCTGGTCTTTTTGCCACAGTACTGTCCAGTATAGGATTAGATTATTATATATCCAGCTCTCAAAATTCTGTTGATTGTCAGAATGAAGTATGTAAGCCAAACCTAGACGGAGTTTCACGGGGGGTGGAAATATTGTGTGGCTTCAAGGCTCACACTGCTGAGCACTAAAGATCCTTTTTTAATCCACACCCCAAAAACAGATTAAGAAGTGTCTCTAGAGTGAAACGTGATAGATTTGTCAAACCTAAGGGCTACAAAAGCTCTATCTAATATAACAGAAAATTTCCTTAAAAGAATTGATGGATTTCCACTTAGCACGTATTACTTAACACACTCATAACTCTTCTATTACGACAAGTTATGACACAATAGAGTTCAGACAATAGGGACCTGTACTATTCCAAACAACTATTCCACGGTTGTGGATGGATTTTTTTTTTAAACGCAATGAACTGTCAAATGTTGAACTTTAAACACATCAGAGCAGCCAAGCAATGTCCCACTTCACAATGGGAACATGAATACAGTTGTCTGAAGGTACTGTTAATGTCACTGCCCATTTCCAACTTTCCTTCCTCTTTAACACAGCAATAGCTGCAGGTAAACATGATAAACGACAAACAAATATTTTTGTACAGAGGTTTTTCATGCTTTAAAACATATAACCTACAACGATGTATATCTGCTCTTACCTGAAACAATTACAGATGATCCTGGGTCAATAATTCCACTGTTTGGCCTCACACAGTATCGACGAGGCGCTGTGGTCTTCACTTTGAAGCATACTTTTCTATCTGATGGATTTCGTAGCTTAAGATTTGTAGTTACTACGTCTGTAAAGGGACCTGGAAAAAAAAAAAAAGTCATTTTTGTTGTAAATATTCGTGTATCTCTGGAAGACAAGCCTGTTTATACAGTACAAATTACTCTTAAAATATAATTTAATGGCAACAGGCAGGTTAAATCATACATCTGCTAAGCACATATACCGTTACGTGCAAAGCATATTCCATCACCTTAGTTATAACAATATACATTAACGCAATGAACAAGTAAGTAGTATGACATATTCAAGCTGCTGGCACAAGGAGTTCATATATACATATAAAGAGAGAGGCATTTTTACGACTTAAACACAGACGTCATTATGCTAATTTTACCAAAGCTTTCCTAACACTGCACGTAACCAGTGGGTAATGATCATATGTGCAAGTAAATCTTGCTGGATTTTTCTCTAGGAATAGAAGCAATATGTACTTTGGAATTCTTTCAAGTGTTTATTACAGAAAGGAAACACTGTGATAATGAAATATACGAACTGCTCTTGAGATTTCAGCTTATGTTGGGCTTTGAGGTCCTACAGCCTTGACAGAAACATCACCCTCATCTTTTAAATTCAAAACAGGCAGGGAAGATGATACTCTGTTTATGTATATATTCCAACTCGTCCACCAAAAAGAAACTTCAGTTGCCATATTCACCTATCTAATGCAGTATATTCTCTAAACTGTGCCTATGTTAAACCATCAAGATAGAAACTGACTCTAGGGCTGGATTGGACGACAGAGGCTTAATTTCAATGTCAAGCTGTAAAAGCTCTTCTTCCAGAAGAGATCACCTCCAAGTGATATCATACGGTAACAGCAAAAAAGGTTCACAGCGTTCTCAGCTATGTTAATCTCCTTTATGTCATCTGAAAGCCAGAACGCACGGGCTCTATAAGAATGAACTTAGAAAATGGAACTGCATATGAACATGAAGTTAATTCAATAATACTTCATGTGTACATGAATTTTAAAGAAGCCTATTTTTCTTTAGACATTACAAATCAAATTACTACAAAATGCTTTTCACCATTATTGGAATAGCAACAACTACTTTTCCATTTAAAAAAGAAAGAGAGCAAACTTTAGATTATACAGGGTTGAAAACATACACGACCTGAGCAGGAAGGTAGGAATCCACCAACTGCGTAAGATAAAGGAAGTCAGAAAGTCAGGTCTCTTCTGGGACTTCTGTGGAATAATGTCTCCAGGACTCCTCTGAAGCCAACGGCACTATCACTAGCATGTTATTACACTAGAGGGCTCACTATCTGAGCAATGTCTTGATTTCTGTAACCCTCTTTCAGCCCGAATCCTTGATGTTGAGAGAGTGCTGAACACAGCCTTGACTTGAAACAATGAAATACAAATCGATAGAGGACGAACTGGGATTACTGAGAACAAGAACAGTCAGGTGGAGGTGAAGACACGTGTGAGCCAGTTTAAATTCGACAAGACTTCATTGGTGAGAAAATAGGAACTGGTACTACTTGTCTGAAAATGTCATTTCTCATCTGGCTTTATACGGTAGAGGAAGGTAATCAGCCTTTTAATCCACTGAAACTTGGCACGGGTCCCATGAGGAAGATTTACAAAACTACTTCAAAGTTTCCTGCCACTTGTCCCTTGTCGGCTCTTGCAGGATCCAGTTGCATTTACTTAGAGAGTTCAACCTAAAAATAACTCCCATAACCCACACCAGAAGCTGAACTAAAATCAGGTATCTGAATAACCCTCTAAGTCTGAGGCTGCTGATACACTCAGAAAAAAGACTGAATGCTTATTTTTTGAGCCATACAAACATTTTTAATAACTTAATTCCCGGTATTTTACTTAGAGCCACCTAGGCAGTGCCTCTGCAGTGCCCAGCAGCATAGGAAACCTTGAATTGGGCTTTCAGTCTTTTTTTTCCCCCTTTTGTTTTTGTTTGTCTATAATTGCAACTCTAGACAACCTGAGGTGCTCTGCTGTGCAATCTCCTCAACCACTGCTACAAGAAAAAATCAGGTCTAAGAAAAAAAGGCTCAGTTCAGAGGCTCATTTTGAAAGACACAGTCACCAAGTGGAGGAGGTCTACTACTCAAATAGCTTATCTCGAGACACAGAAACAGAGAATTTAGGAACTCGAGATCAACTTGTTTAAACTTATAAAAAAAATAAAAGATGTTCCAAGACATGAAAGGCCCCCTCACGCCTTCCTTCTCAGAGCCTGCATAATAAAGGCAAGATAGGAGTCAAAGCATTGTTAGGATTATTCTAATACTTCCTGGCAGTTCTAACACCACGGATGAAAAAAAGCCTGCTTTTGTTCTCCAGGTACAGACATGTAATGACCTCCTCTGCATTTCCCCAGCACTTCCCAAAAAGCAGCCTTCATCTCAGGAAGGTTTTTCAGCATCAGACACTTCTTCCAGAGTGGACTGAGATCTTTTCTCAAAGCCTTGGGCACCCTTTTGGCAGCCTTACCTTTCACCTGCTTTCCAAAAGCTTGAAAGGTGACAAGCTGCACAAAACCTCTCCAGACTCAAAACCATCAGAGTTAATAAATAGCTCCCAACAAACTGGTGTACAGAGGGACAACAAAAGAAAAATAAGACTGAATGGCACTGGTCCGGCAGTGCCCAGCTGTTCTGGTAGTTCAGTGACAGCACTGATCTTGGGCATGGGTAGGCAGGCATAGACTTTTCTGACACAGGGACAGGAAATCAGGGAAGAAAAGAAAATGATTAGCATTGTGAGGAGAAGCATGTTCTAAATTAGAATGACATATCCTTAAAAAAAAAAAAAAAAAAAAAGGCATGCAAGAGCAGAAAGGGATTCTGGAGTTCCCATTCACACAGACATATGTGACCCTACCCTTGAAAGAGTGGGGAAATAAAAGTCTAGCTGGCACCTACAGCCTGAGCACAAAATCTTAAATCATCAAATTTCCTTGAGAAAAACTAGAAGAGTGGGGCAAGAAAAAAACAGGAGTGAGAAACACTGGGCCATACCACACAGACTACATCTGAAGAAGCTATGGAAAAGAACACAGAGGCTAAGGTAGGAGGTAGGTGAAGACATTTTGGGCATGCACTGAGATGGACAAGAGCACGCCAACTTCATCTCAGGAAACACAGGTACATTACCATATTATTACATACAAAAATTATCTCACTCACCACTTGTGACACCCAGTCTAAACCTGGGTTGGTTTTATTTAAGCACTTAAACCTGTAACAAACTCACATAACTGTCCCCAGCACACAAAAACACCTTGTGAGTACTCATCTACTGTCTTTTGCCCAATTTCCATTGGAAACTATCTTTTTTTAATCTTAGATTTGTACAACTGAAGGCCATGGACTTTTGGATCTGCAACGAGGGTTTCCAGAAGCTGTGGTAATTTAACCATTAAAATCCTCAAGGTACACTGAATTAGCTGTGATGTACATATATCGATGTAACAGTGATGTGCATCGACAAGAGATCATTGCTTTTTAAACCTGTGATTCCAATCTAACAACTCCAGGGAGGCAGAGCTGTTTTAAAGGGGACTGGGAGTTCAGAAATCTGTTTAGCAGCATCGAGCCGAGACACCAACTCCAGCATCTTTCTAGAAGAAAAGCCGTGAAAGTGCCAGATAATTCCCACTGTTTTGAAAGGCACAGTGACAACCCACGCCAAGATCTCTCCTGTCTTTTTGACTTACGGCAGCCTTAGGAAGGAAGGACAGCCACCTGCCTCATCACATCGCAGAAACTCTAGAGCTCCAAAAAACACAAATGCGCTGCATCTCTCTTCCAGCAATCCTCCTGTGCAGCCACCACGAGATTAATGCCGGGGTTGCCTCTGGCAACCACGTATCTTGGACTAGAGCAGCTAGCAAGCAGGAGGAAGTGACACAGATTCTGCAGAGCCAGCTCCCACTGCTGAAATGCGGTCCCAAATTGCCTGGCTTGCCACATCCCGGCCTCGTACACTGCAGTAAAGCCAAGCCACGATGTTACAGGACAGGTAGGGTCTGCACAAAGATCTTTTGGGATGAATATTGTCATGTTTTCTCTTCAAATTCAGGTCTCCGGGTTCTGAGCACCAAGGCACCCTACTCCTGCCCAGAAAGGTCGAATATCAAGGGAAAAGGGTGACATGAATGTGCCTTGCTAGAGTGGGAAGGATGAGCTGAGAGGAGTCTCCTCAGTCCGTGGTACCCACAGGGGAGATCTGAGATTACAGCCAGTAATCTGCTCATTAACAGTACAGCACAAATGAACTGGAAGAATTTCTGGGAGGGGACAGGCTTGGTTCTTAGATGAGCCATTCAGAATTAGAACAGCTAGCAGAACGTATACAGAGACCCTGTTACAGAGCATCTCCCCTGCCTAGAATTAGGTAACAATTTATCATTGTATAACATTACAGCAGCTTGTACAAAAATAAGCACGTTTATTTAAAAAAAAAAAAAAACACTGAACAGCAGTTTCCATGAAACAGCTTAAATGTAAGTATGTTCTTCTCTTTAAGACACTGAACTGTAACTGTTATAGAAAGCTAAATACCTAAGCTGACTGCCAAAGGCACTCCATTTCATGCAGAGAACTGAAGATTATTTAAGCTGTAAACTGGCACATTAAAGTATTCAGCCACATCCAAAAAAAAAAAAAAATACAAGTATACATAAGGAAGCACACAAACAAGCAAAAAGACTACCAACTTCTAAAAAAGCATGAGTTGCAGCATTAACTTAGAGCTTGAACAAATAATTCTTTAAGTGCGATGCTGTTTTTTCCTCACCTTCCCAATTCTGGGAGCACTCAATCTATACGGAAGGCTTCAAGGTACCTTCCCCCAAATGTACTCAGGCAGGGTAGTTTTTGTCCAGCGCACAATAGAGTCAAGTTGGGCAGTCTGGTCTCCTCCACCAGACCAGCCACTTCATCCTAGCAGCTTACCAAGTTGGTCGAGCACGGCTTCCCCTTGGTGAAGCCACACTGACTACTCCTGATGACTTAACTTTCTTGCCCTTCACATGCCTGGAAATGCTTTCCGGGGTGAGCTGTTCCGTCACCTTCCCAGGAATCCAGGCGTAGCTGACCAGCCTGTAGTGCCTTGGGAACTCCTTCTTGCCCTTCTGAAAGATGGCAGTGAAATTTGCTTTCCTCCAGCCTCCTGGCACTTCTCCTTACCAGCAGATTGATGAAGTTTACAAGAGTGGCCCCACAATGACATCTGCCAGCTCCCTCGGCACCCCTGGGTGCATCCCATCAGTTTGCCTAAGTATTTCCTGACCTGATCTTCTTCCACCACAGGTAGGTCTTCCTTGCTCCAGATTTTCTCCCTGGTCTCTGGGATTCCTGAAGTGTGACTTCTGGTAATGAAGACTGAGGCAAAGAAGGTGTTAAGTACACAGCCTCTTACATGTCCTGTGTAACCAGGTCCCACATCTCCTTCAGCAGTAGGCACACATTTCCCTTTGTCACCGATGTATTTACAGAAGCCCTTCTTGTCATCCTTGACATTCCTGGCCAGGCTCAATTCCACTTGGGCTTAAGCCTTCTTAACCTAATGCCTGCATGTTAGGACAACCACTCTGTGCTCCTTCCAGGTCACCCAGCCTTTGCTTCTACCTTCTGTAAGCTCCCTTTTTGCACGTGAGTTTGGCCAGGAACACCTCGTTCATCCACACAGGTCCCTGTGCATTTTACCTGACTGCCTATCTGTTGGGATGGACTGCCCTTGAGCTAGGAGATGCTCTGGAAATACTAAGGAGCTCACAAAACGATCAGTGACTATGTTCTCCTGCATCTGGGACAAGCATCATAAACAGAAGTATTTCCAGAGACTCGCTGTGCTTTTAAAAAGGAGTTGCACCAGAACAACAAAAAAGCTCTGTTATAAGAACGGGCTGGACAGATGCTCAGTGATGTCCAACCCACAACGCACTGACACTGTGTGCAATGCACCAGGAGATATCAAGAGCTTTATGTATTAAGGTGTTTCTCTTTTGGTTTTAAATCGATTGAAATAGCCTTTGTGATATGTGCCTACCGTCTTCAAATATATGAATACTGATTGCAGTAAATTAAAAATAAGAATTATTTCACAAAGGACTTGGAGATGGCAGCTCATTCTGCTTTGCCTACAGTCTGATACTCCAGCTTTCTTTCCCTGTACAAAGAACACTCCTGCCCTCTTCACCTCCAGATTTTTCCTCTTAAGTTTATCCAATTATTTTAGAAGCCCCGAGAAACATTTCTATTTCAGGTTCTACTACAGAAGCATATTTATTTTAAAAGATATAATGAGAAGGAAAAGAAAAAAGGTGAATTGCCAAAATTAAGCTGAAAATTGCATATTACTGGCAAACAAAAATCAATAGTGAAAGAAATGAAGGCAAGATGTCTAAAAAAAGACCAGCATCCAGTAGCGATTTGAACTACCTGACTGTCAGACAAGCACACTTAAAATATAAACAATGCATTTGATTGCTTCAAATGGGATTTCATAGTTCTGAAGAAAAGCATATGTGAAAGAGCTGGCACAAAAAAAATAAGAGCAAGAAAATATTGTTTCTCTCCATAAATGACTTCTAAGCAATTAATATTCAAATCTTTGCGAAAACAATCTAAAAAGAATCCATAACAGTTATTTTCAAGGAACATCATTCCTTTTTCTCTTGAAATACCAAAAACACGATCATTCAAATATCCTATAAACTCAGCTGGAAGAAAAATTCCTACTCTAACAAATCACCGGTGTTAAATTTATTCATGGTCTACAAAGCGTAATAGCTTAGGTTTCATGAATTAATACTTCAGCATTATAACTCTGAACGATGAGGAATAATCAGTGGATGAAGTTGCAAGATTACTAGTATCTACAAATAGTCACTGCTCTCAGGTACATATCCATATATCAGAGCAAAAATACAGGATCTCTCTCTTCTTATGCTACCCTGGTGCTTCAGAAATAACTCTTAATTTTATCATCAATCTGTACATAAATAACACAATCCAAAAAAACAAACAAAAAAAAAAACACTTTATAAGAAAGCTGACAGGCCTCAACATCCACAGCCCCCCAGCAGGCTGATTCCAGGCTAGCACTATTCATCATGGGGTAACAACAGATATTATCTGTGCTCCTCACACCAGCACACTGATGGTAGAGATCTGTCAAAGATTTTTTCTTCGGAAAAAAAAATGCTCAGACAATGCCCATTTTTAATCCTAAAAGAGCTTGTATTCCTCTGTCAAAGCGGCGAGGAGAGCATATATAAGGCTATACAGCTTGCTAGAGGTGCTTGCACTGATGCTAACATACATGCTCTCACCGGGGGCTGGTAGAAGGGAAATGGGAATTGAGATCTGTTGCCTGCCTTTCTGACAGAAAAAAGACAGAAACACAATACAACGGCATTTCAAACCAGACAAAACAAACATTCTTTCTCCTTGTATTCTCTTCCTGGATCAGAATTTCACATTCACCCCAGATTGTTCCTGATATGCTGTTAGTGGCCAAAAAAAAAAAAACCATGGTAAAAGCACAATGAGCATCTATCTCAAGGGTAAAGTGCAGCCATAGATGGCTATCATGAATTCTGGTAAACAGAACATTATCTGCTTTACAGAATGGCAAGAATACAGGCTAAAAGGAGATGGTAAATATGGACAAAGGTTTCCTTAGACTCAACAGCACTACCAATAACACAACGTAACATGGAATAACTTCGTCCAAAGACATTAATGCCCGTGTTTAGTTTAAGCTTTAAAACCTAGCAGACCTAGGTTTTAAGTCTGTTTATGTCTGTTCTTGATATTTTTCCTAGTGAAAGAGTCCCATTATCGAATAAATGCCATGTTACCAGTGTCAAAGGCAATCTTGCTACTTCAACTTAACCTCCAGGTTATTGTGAATTCCCGACTTGCAATTTAGCTCCATTTGGTTGGTTGTGCTGTTGTTCTTACACAAGACACGCTAAGCATACTAAAACTGGTAGCTCATAACTCTACTAGTTAAGTCTTAAGAATCTAGCAATAAAGCATTATTCACCCCAAAGCATTCTCTGTTGAAAAAAAAACAAAAGCAGTAGAAATATTTTACTACTGATAAATATGAACACTTAAAACAGCAAATGATGCTTAAAGTCCTGAAACAACTGGTAATACGTACAAGCAATCTAGTTCAGTAAGGGCTGGGTTATAAACCCTTCCTGCTGGAGCAACTCTTTACTTGAATGAGGCAAGATAACTAATGAATTTGATAATTACGAAGGCTCTTAGATTTCAAAGAACACTAGCCCATTTGAACAACAGAGCTGGATACACAAGTAACTGTCCCCTTTCTTCCTTTGAACTTTCTTTGTATTTTAACCTGCTATAGCTTACAGAAGCTTTCAGGGATGCTGAAACAGCCAGATCTGCTGCTTAAAATTTCCAAGCATACAGCAGCTCAACTACCCAACCTCCAATTGGATACACCTGTCTGATCTGAATCGCAATATTCAAGACACACTTCAAACCATCCAGCGGTAATCAGAATATGTGTAATTATCTCAGCTGACAGCTGCAATGGCACACAGTATGCTGCAGCAAGGCTGATTTCCTTGCAGGCTTGACCAAAAGCAGTGTGCTCAAAGAACTGGACATCAGAAGCCGGACTCAAACATGCTGCAAGAACACCAAAACCCTCCTGCTTTTCACCAGTTTCCCTGAAGGTACTATCCAAACAGCACAACGGAGTAATTTTGATAAATAAATGTAGCACAAATAGCATCCAGCCTCACAGAAGAGGCACACCCAGCTAAACGGGCTCACGTATCAGGCATTAAAATGCTCAGCGTGCAGATGCAGCTAGTGCTGGGCCACCTCCCAAAGGCGTGAGCAGCCCACTCCAATCTCAGGGTGACCTCTCATTCTCCAGAAGCAGAGCCCAGGCCTCTGACATCTCACCTCTCTGGAAGCCAAGTTCACCAGACCCTACCATTAACTCAGGAAACAAACATCTGCTTTCAGCTGGACGTGGTGATGACCCCCTCGCTCTGACAAGATCCCCATTCTCTCCCTGTCTTCCCATCACAGCATCATGCTGAGAGACACAGCCCCGCTGCAGGACCAGGCAGCTCACTTCTACAGCAGCAGCAAGAGCCCCAACATGGAAGTGAAACGACGTCTTGCATGTGTCCAAAACAAAACCCTAACAACTTTTAGTTTTGCTCTAGTAGACTTAGCGGCCTTATTAAATTAACATCACACTCCTGCGCATTCTAATTCCTAAGTTTACTTCACATATGGAGCACTAACTCCTATGTTATATGACTTATTTTTATGATCATCCCTTCTTACAAATAAAAAAACCTTTGAATGCTATCCAGCCCTGCACATCTCTGTCGAGCTTTTCTAATGCCTTGGAACGTAAGATAGCACACCAGCTTCTAGGTGAAGCGTGCCACAAAGTACCACCACAGTCCTACCAAACTTTTAGGAATGCTGTAACCTCATGACCTAGTAGAAGCTTTCCAAAGCCCAGGAGAAACAAATCATTTTGTAAGATGGTATCTGATGAAGTGAAAACGAGTTGAGGGGTATTTCTGCCCGCAATTCCTTTTAGAAAGTTGGTTCCGATTGCCATGATCCAGGTTTGAAATTCAAGTGGTTTCTACTGATCTAAACACATTCATAGCCACTCGATGCCAACTCGGTTTTGTACCAATCCTACCCTTCCACCTGTACAGCTTGTCTTTTCCCCACTGCCTACCTCTTCTGATATATTTATGACAGCGATCAGATCCCCTTGCAGTCTTCACCTTGCTGAGGCAAACAAACCACGCTACTCTGCTTCGTCTGTCAGTAACTCTGCCTTTGCACCATTCCCACTTTGGTGTGCTCTCTCCAACAGGCTGCTGCCAGGGATGTACTCAGATAAAGCCTCATCAACGCCATGCACCACGACATTACAGCTTCCCTCATAACTGTACTACAGCCTCGTATTTGCCCTTTTTCGTGCCTCATCACACTCACACAAGCCTGTGACTAAGTACCGGTCTCTAGTCTTACTCGCTCATCACTCCCAACAGGAACAATCAAGCAGCAGGTCTATCCCTAGCACACACCAAACACACACTTTTTTTTACCATTCCTCACGTCTCTTACTTTGCATCCCCAGGGAGCTCCACCAACACAACCCCACACATACCAAGGCCTTTAAAGAAGTCACCGCCCCAAGTTCGAACACGACGCTGGGCCACCCTTTGGAAATGGCTTTATTAAGCCTCCAGTAGGCCGACAGCTGTGCTGCAGTTCATTTTACAGCTTGCTCCTTCTCCATCTTAAGCTTACCTGCAACTTAATTACGACCTCCGCAGACACCTCTGTACCAAATAACCTAATGCCATCCATAAAACCCAAGTGTTTGGGCAGCGGGAGCACACAAAAGAGCTGAAAGGAGAGGCACAGAGTAGGAAGCAGCTCTCAGACCAGACTGGCACACGCTACCCAGGACGCCCATGCTGCATTTTATTCCATGTTCCATTTACCACCATGTCTTCAATTATTCTTTCCTCCGAGGCTTTGCATACAATTTAGGTCAGATCTAGTCAAGCACTGAAGTGTCAAATTGAACGTTACAACAAGCCAGAGCACACCCTGAGAAACGGGAGGGAAAAAGCTGATGTGACTATCTTTTAAAAATTCAGGAAACTATTTCTCTTTTCCTTTTCTTCCCTCCTCACATTATTTCACAAGCAAACACCTGAAGTCCTATGCCAGGGTAACCTTTAGCAAAGTATCTGAGTATCCTTTAGCAAAGTATCTATCGGGTCCACACCTACGTTACCCAATAATTTACAATGCAACGAAATAACTTTATTATTCAACAACACGCTGAAAGGAAAGAGAAGCTGAAGAGGTCAAGATGATTATGCATCAGATAAAGTCTCACCACAGTAAGGAAAATAAAGTTACTGAAATTCTAACTGGCGTTTCTGTTTTCAACAATACCACATCAGAAATTACCTTATTACAGCAATTTTGCTGATTATTTTTTTTTAAGCAATTAGCTGATATATATTTACTTGTCAAATTGCAAGGCTTTTACTGTCAGATGAGCCAACTTCCACACTGGGAAATGTAACACTTATCTAATTATTCAGTGATTTATTCCTTTTTTCCACTCCACACATAGTAAATTCTCCCCAGCAGTCTTTTCCAACTCAAATTTACGGCTTGCAAGCCGAGTGCGTAATAACCCTTTAATGACTGATGTTTGCAAAGGTCCGGTTAACAAACCTCTCCCAAAGACACACGGTGAGAAAGGACAGCACACTCACAAACCACACCGAGACAAAGCAGGAACAATTTACAGCACCAGAGCGAACAGCCAGTGCACTAAATATTTGGCCCTATTAACTGATGCATAAAACAACTCCTCCTGTTCACAGCGAGTTCTGCTTCTCGACTTGGCCTTAAGCAGTGGTACAACATTTGCATGCGATGCATTATTTTTATATTATGATGTATTGTAGTGATCTAGAACACTGGCTTCAGCTGTCAACAAGCAGAAGGAGTAGGCACTTCATCCTGATTACAACATAAAGGGGAAGCTTTCATACTGATGAGAAGCACAAGGTTGGGAGTGCTTTGGGGAGTGTTTCTCAGTTTACTGAAGGTGCAACGCTAGGTCCTATGAACTGAAGGGAAAGGGACGAAACATCCAAATCCATTCTGTTGTCATCTTCTTTAATCACAGAAAAAAAAAAAAAAAATCTATTATTGAATTTTATCTAGCACCTACAATGCCTCACAGCCCAACACAGACCCTGTTCATCAGTCAGTTTTAAACGTGGCCTGACACTGTGGTAGAAACCTAAGTATTAACACACTGCCAGCTCATGAGCAATAAATTGTGTAATACAGAAAAAAGTTTTCTTCGTTTCCCTCAACACATTCCCACTAAGCATTTTGTGTCATATGTTTCATTAATACTTATCATAAAATGAAGAGGCAAAGACCACTTGTTGAATGCTAAATCGTTCTATGGGATATTGCATCTTTGTCACTATACGATAGTCATCCAGAAAAAAATGTATTAAATTAAATGGAATCATCTCAAAGCATCAGAAAGTCACAACTGTGCTAGTGCTCAGTTACTTCGTCCCCTCTGCAGGCTCCCTGTTCAGTTCCAAAAACGTTCTAGAATGCAGATCCCACAGAACTGACATCCCAATCACCTTTGGGTTTTGTTTCTTAACCTATCCTAGAAAGCTGGGACATCACGAATTTACTGGTACTTTGAATCAAGTGAGTTTGTGTGTTCTTGGTCTGGTCAAGACCCACACAAACAAGGCAGTAAGATCACATTTGAGGAGTCCAAACCCGGCCTACACGAAAGGTGTCCTGGGCCAATTCTGGCAACAGATCTTGAGGGCCGGGGATAGATTTAACATTGAGCTATTTTTACCTTTAAATTCCACCTTCTCGATTTGCAGCAACACACACCCCATGGCTTTCACTGTTACCAAAAGCAGTGTAATGAGTATAAAATAATCCACAGCAATATTTTTGTATGATTTAAAAGGTCACAGAAATCCGTGCATCAGAATGAGCTAAGTAAGGTGCTGCCTGCCTTACCTGGCTAGAGCTGTTCGAACCTATACCAGCTGAAAGATGATTTTAATACACTAACAGTCCTAGAGCATGAATCAGATTAATAATCAGAAGTGAAATATCATGTTCTACCTCTTCCAGTGACTCAAACCACAAAAGTGAACTTTTATTGTACACTAACATTCACAAAATTTGATCTCAGGCTGCTTACTTGCTGACTGACTCCTAACCTCAATAAATTAAAACAGAAATGGAAAAGCGTGCCTCTATTTTGAGACCTTTACAAAGGCAGCAAAACAATTTCATACACTTGTAAGCAAGAACTTCAATAAAGGATATCAAGTTAGAATACCCATACCTTTTTGTAACAGCTGATACGATTGCTAGTCAGGCACCTCTGAAGCACGTGAGATGCAAACTCTGAATGCTGTCTGCTGATCCTCCAAGGCTCATCAAATCAACTAGTGTTGATTTTCAATTAGATGTTGCAAAAGAGTATCTTATGACTGATGTAAAGATTTGGAGAATGTTTTTCGAAAAAGGACCACCATCCAAGACCAACTTAAATACAAGTTACTCACAGATGCAAAATTGACTTCTTTGATTTAAGGAAGACCAACTGAGTTTCCATAACAATGCTAGAAAGCTTTGAATTGAAAATTTCAAGTGCTGCTACTTCACTACACAACTGTAAAGTACCTTTTTTAAAAAGGCATTTACTCACAAGGAACCAATTCCAAATTACCATAGTCTCCACTAAACTAAGGCTACAGACGATTATGTGCACAAGTCAGGAGAACAGACCCTAACAAGAGGCAGAAGATGTGCCACCTTCCACAGTAGCTGCTTTTAATTGTCTCATGTTGCAATTCTTCCTGTCTGGTCCCAGACAAATCCAAATAGCTCCAGATTTGGAAAGCTAAACAAAATACATCAGATTAGGAAATACAGAAGGAAAAAAACCTCCAGGATTAATGTGGCTGAAGACCACCAGACAAGAACCACGAGTCAAATTCTCAGTGCTCTCTGAGTCTCTGAAAGCATTATCGTGTAGCTTATCTACTGCCTCTTAGTCTCATACCTTTTAAGAACAGTTTTTCCCTTGCTACATTTGTACGACACTCTGAAACTTCCTTGTTTTGTGATTCTCCTTCGGTATTCCTGATGGTTCCACAACCATGAGAAACCCCAAGTACCACAGAGGCAGAAGAAACCACTCATCACTCCAAAATGCTATCAATGGCTGAAGCATCTAGGAATGCAAGGTACTAGAAAAACAGGATCCTAATCTGCCAGTCACCAAGGGAAATACACAATGCGTTAACCACCATGGGATACGCTTTTTCAGACTCCCTCCTAACTGTGTGGAATAAAATTCAGCAGAGAGGCATTATAGCCCTTATTTTTGCTGATTGAGTCGAGTAGTTTAAAAAATAATAATAACCAACCAAGAAGAGTTTCATCAGACACTGATGAATTCTAAACCTTGACAAGAGCTCCTTACAGTAAGTCCTACCTACTTTTTTAATTTAAGTCACTGTTTGCATAAAGGCATACTACCATGTTTTGCTGCTACCCTAAAGGTCAGCAAATTCATTACGAGCCACACTGTGAGGCAAGAAAACCTGCAGAACTATTTGTTCTGTTCAGATGTTTAGACTTAAACTGGATCTCTGTTACACATACATCAACAGTAGTAGGACAATAATAATAATAATGGGTAATAATTATTCTCCCAGTAAGATAACTTTGAATAACCAGCTACATTGAAAAAAAACACACACTTTTTTTTTTTTAAACCAAGGTCATATGATTTTCCTACACTTACGATTAAGTTACAGTTATTGAGTCATACACCCTCTTAGTAACCAATTATTTTTAAAAGATAATACTCGGAATTCCCTTCTGCCACTACTGCACTCCTCAATGCAACACCACTTCAGAACTGAATTACTGCTTGTGGCCTACAGACCTTTTTGCCCACCTCAGAACAACAAGCAGCTGGAAAATATTGACTGAGAAAGCACTCGATGCTCTTTTAATAGGCATCCCTTTCTATAAGGTATTGAGGTAATGATATACTAAGAGAGTGTTTTCCATGGTATATTAAGACTGCAGTCTCATTATGCTTCAGATTTTGGTTTTGCTTCGTCTGCTCTACAGAAATTGTCCTAATTATATGCATTAGCCTGAAAGCAAAGTTTATGCTTACAGAATAGGCATTTTGCACTCTAAATACCTGAACACACAGCACAATCAGGATTACTGATCGACAACGGCTTCCTATTGACAATTTGTAAATCTAGTATTTACTCTGTGTTCCCTGTAACCAGCAGTTCCGTATCACATAAACACCGCCTGCTTCCAGCTTGAAGACAACTCAATGTTTGCAAGCTCCAAATTAGACGCAGTAGCTAAAAAAAAAAAAAAAAAGGCATTTTCCTCTGACCTGTTCTCTCAAGAATAACGCAGTGTATTGAAATTTGAGTGCAGACCTGGCAGCATTTTAACAACACGAGTGAAAAAAAATAAAATAACTTCCCGCTACGGTGTTGGCTGTATCGATGAATGTGCAATTTATAAATTGAAGCTATCAAGAAATTAAGGTGTGCGATCCAACAGAATTTGGGTTTTAATGGATTTGATGGACTGATAAAACGGGTACAGCTTGTTAAAAATCCCTTTGATGCACCAGGCTTGAGTTTTATTTCTAAAAGCCAGGCCAGCCAAAGGTATTTTGGGGAAACACAGCGTTCGGATTGAACATGGACATAACCTTGTTCTTGCCCACTTAAAGATTTTTGCATCATAAACTCTGCTCGGGGAGGGGGGGGGGATGATGAAAAACGAGCCTGCATGAAAACAGAGCGTGAAATAGAGACGGGGGATTATGCAAGTAGGTGCGCTGACACCGGGCGCAGAATCTCAAGCCCTGGTCACACTGACAGGTTTGAGGAGGGGGGAAAAAAATAAAAAATAGATAAAAATCGAACATCGCCGGTTGTAAAACCGGAGCCTTCCCTGAGTACAACAAATAAACTGAGGGGATAGTGTTTATAATGGGGGGGGAGGCGGTACATGACACCACAAACTTGAAGCAGGCAGGCAGGCACCCCTTCCCTTCCCTTCCCTTCCCTTCCCGTCCCTTCCCCTCCCCTTCCCCAGCGCCCAGGCCCGGCAGAGGGCAGCCGGGGCCCCGTCCCCGCGGCGCCACGCCGCAAGATGGCCCCTGCGCGGCCGCGGGCTGCCCCCCGCCGGGACACCCCCACGGCGGGGCCGCGCCGCGCCGGGCTCGCAAGATGGCGCCGGCCGGGCCCGTTGGACGCCTCAGCGGCGCCCCCCGGCCCTCCCCCACCCCCCCCTTCCCCTCCCTTCCCTTCCCCTTCCCCTCCCCGGGGGCTCCCGGCGGAGCGGAGCGGGACGCCCCGAGAGCTGGAGCCGGGCTGGGCTGTGCTGGGCTGTGCTGGGCTCGCTGCCCCCGTCCGCCCCTCACCTTTGAATTTGAGGTCGGTGGGCGGATCGAGCACCAGGATCTGCTCGTGCTTCGCCACAGCCCCGGCGGCCGCCATCTCGCTCGCTCGCTGCGGCGGGGGGAGGAGGAGGAGGAGGAGGAGGAGGAGGAGGGCGAGGAGGAGGAGGAGGAGGAGGAGGAGGAGCGGTGGCAGCGGCAGCAGCAGGAGGAGGAGGAGAAGCGGCGGCGGCGCCGCTCGCTGTGGGGGGCTCCGGGCGCTGCGCAGCCCCAGCAGCCGCTCGCCGCCCTCCCGGCGCAACGGCACGAGGGCGACGGCGGCGGAGGCGGCGGGGCCGCTGCGCGCATGCGCCCGGCCGCTCCTTCGCCTCCCTCGCCGCCCGCCCACTGACAGCTGCGGGCCCGTTGGAGGGACGCTGGGGGGGGAAGGGGACTACAGCTCCCGGCGTGCCGCGCGGGGGGGGGGGTGGCGGGGCATGCTGGGGGGTGTAGTCTTTTCAGAGAGCCCCGTTCTTCAAATGGGAGAAACCAAAAAAAAAACACTTTGGTTCCCTTTGGAAAAGAGGGGTGGGTGAATTGGGCAGAAGGTCTGAAAATCTGGTGGGTCTGGGCTCTTCACGCTCACTCCTGGTCCCAGCCTCAGGATCACTGCTGGCCAGCACCAGGGTGGCTCCACCACGCTGGGAGTCCCCTTTAGCGCTGGCAACACCTAGCCCAGGACGTTGCCAAAATCTACCATAAAGCAGGAACACTGTCTTTGGCTGAAAGACATCGTCTTGAAGGCTTGGGGATATCAATATGGGCTCTATGGCAAGAGACATTGAGCTCATGGAACAAGGGATTTTTAACCATCCTCCTTGCCCTTTTTGTCAGGCACCGTTTTCACCATAGGTCTTTTCATTAATACCGTATTTTCAGGTGGATGTCATACACTCGGGTATTTGAATACACCAGTGGCAAAAAAAAAAAAAAAAAAAAAAAAAGAGAGAAAAAAAAAAAAAAAACATCCAAATCCATCCTAAACTTGATGATTCTTACCCCTACATCTAACTTCAGAAAAATCTGGCCCTAAGATATGTAATTAAGCTTGTATTCGTGCAAGGTTGGAGTACAGGTGATGGAAATGAAGTCAGAAGGAGTAACACGTTTATTTTTCTTCTCTTGCAATCTGGTGGAGGTGTGCTACGAACACATATGGGGCCATAAAAGCCTGTTTGATAAATATGTCCCAATAGTAAATAAATCAAAATGACTGGAGTGCTTTACTTGCAAAACCAGCTCACCACAGTATGAGTTATGGATCACATCATGTCCTTGGTGAATAACTCTACCACATCTACGAGCACAGAATGGTTTTGAGGCCATTAAGTAGGGGAGGTCCCTGAGTAATTTAGGTTCGGGTTCTGCCTTGGCCCCAGCAGGGCCTTCACCCTCCATTTCAGCCGTCTGCCTCTGCTCCAGGCTTGCCACTGCCAGGCCTGCCGCCTTAATTCCTTCTGCGCTTTCCTCCGTGTCCCTCTTGCCAAGAGCAAATACCAATGTGAGTTTTAATACCATCACCCTCTGAAGAAGAAATAAGTGAGACGTGCTGGAGAAAAGCACTTCAGAGTACTTTTACGTAACTGGAATTGGCTTCAGTAGGTGGAGTTATGTGGCATATACATGTAAACGTTGCTAGAGGTCTGCAACTGCAGTTTTCCAGCTACATGCTTATTTTATGACACCCATAAAACAACATCTTCAACTGTGTCCTTTCCTTTATTTACAATGGATTATTTAGAGTTATTGTCTGATGCTCTGTTGGGCTTGGTTATCAAAACTAATGTTCCTTCTGTTTATACATTCTTACCTTGGGATCCGGAAGATAAACTGGGAAACGGAGGGGTTTTTAATATATCATAGTATATTTTTCTTCTTCTGTTAATGTGGGCACTTACTGTATTACCTCCACTCTTTCTTCATTTCTCTTCATGAATCCACCAAAGATTAAGCCACGGCATACATTCTCAGAAGTGATAATTCAGCTCCAGGATCACTTGATAACTATATACAAGAATTTCTGGGTCTCAGCTTTCAAAGAATGAAGACATGAGGAACTGCTGTGAAACTCCAAATGCCACCAAAGGTTCTGTCCTCTCTCCTTCTAATGGACTATAAAAAATAACAGTAATAATTTCACAGAATTTCACAGAATTTTCTAGGTTGGAAGAGACCTCAAGGTCATCGAGTCCAACCTCCAACCTAACGCTAACAGCCCTCCACTAAACCATATCCCTAAGCTCTACATCTAAACGTCTTTTGAAGACTTCCAAGGATGGTGACTCCACCACTTCCCTGGGCAGCCTGTTCCAGTGCCTCACAACCCTTTCAGTGAAGAAGTTCTTCCTAACATCTAGCCTAAAACTCCCCTGGCTCAACTTAAACCCATTCCCCCTCGTCCTGTCACCAGGCACGTGGGAGAACAGGCCAACCCCCACCTCGCTACAGCCTCCCTTGAGGTACCTAAAAAGAGCGATAAGGTCGCCCCTGAGCCTCCTCTTCTCCAGGCTGAACAAGCCCAGCTCCCTCAGCCGCTCCTCGTAGGACTTGTTCTCCAGGCCCCTCACCAGCTTCGTCGCCCTTCTCTGCACCCGCAAATTCAAGAGAAGCTTCATCTACCCAGATTTAGAAGGCAGTTGTTTTTCTATTTTTTTTTTTTATACGTTCCTTATATAAGAGCATATGAGGATTATCAGAAGTTTAAATCTCTTTCAAATATGACAGCAGGTCTTACAGGTTATCCCATGCATGGTATCTACTGCAAACACCTTCTTACACATTGCTGCATATTAGATATACCTGAACATCAATGGATGTGTGCAAGCTGGGGGAGGACTGGGTTAATCCTCATCACCAGCATATTGAGAGGCAGTGAATGAATGAATGATAGCCCATGGCCTCAAGTATGTTATTGCTCACAGAGGGAGCATCACAGCACCATTGAGGCTGGAAGGGACCCCAGGAGGGCTGTAGTTCAATTTCCTGCTCCAAGCAGGGTTGAAACTGAATTCAGGCCAGGTTGCTCAGGGCTTTGTCCCGTGGAGTCATTAAAACCACCAAGGACAGAGATTTCACAGCCTCCCTGGCAGCCTGGCTCAGTGCTTAAATCTGGTTAGTTCGTGTTATAGCAATGGCCAACTTAGTACATGAACACAGAATGGGTGCGTTAATGGTAATTATCTATGAACATGTATTTTTAATTTTGTTGTTGCATGAGCACATTTACAACCCTAATAATGCATTCATCTGCTTTGTTGCATTTAATATCAATTCTGATCTAATGTTTTTATTTCACCTAAAAGGATGTTAATTTTTATATTAAACAAAACCTGTGCTGTTGATTAGCAGTATCTAGCAACTTTCTCCAACACGTGATTCATTTTATTTTAACACCTCATAGCAGAGTTCAGGAATGAAATTTTGGAGCTATTGCAGTCAACAGCAAAGCTTCACCGATTTCAGTGAGATCACGATGTTATTCCAGAAATACCTCTAGTATCTTCATCAGTGCTTGCCAAAGGCTAACATTTGCTTAATCTAAGGTTAACATTTGTCCTGTGTATTTGTAGATCTTACTGTTTGGGTGTGTGTTTTTTTTTTTTCACACTGTGAATTCAGTTTTATTGTTATAATATCTCAGTTCAATGATGGCTTGACATTTTTCAAAACTGTTTGCTTTTAAATATAAAATGAGCTCTCTCTATACCCAAGAAGTATCAATGTAGACTTGGTTTCATAATACAGTTTTCCACTGTTTATTATTCGGCTAGCTTATTCAGTCCCTTCCCCCCCCCCAACTTGGAACTTGCACTTGTCTTGCAGTAAAGCAATATCACGACTTTCTTTGCAATTCCTTGGTGTTATTAAGACTGTCAGGAAGAGCAACCAAGTGCCACATTACTTGTCATGTTAATGGAAAAACTCTCCATCTCACTCACTGGGCTAACATATGTATCCTGCCCTGTCAAGTCAGTGAATATTGCAAAGCCAAACTATAAAGGTAAGAATGTGTTTGAATTTCTCTTTAAGGAAATACCTGGCCTCTTGGTGCTGCAATTTATCTTCTGAAATACAAAACTATTCATAGCATACACATAGATTACAGCAGGCTTTAGTCATAATTTACTTGACTGCTAATGAGTTCCATATATAATTTTAGGCCCGCTCACTTGTTATATTGTAAATCAAAGGTAAAATCACAGTCCCTGCCTTTTTGAAGATTTATGGCATTATTCAAATGTTACCACAGGCTAGAAAAGTAGATCTTAGCTGAGTATCACCAACTTTCTTCAACTAAAGTGTATTTCTCTTCCTAGTGACATTATTAGAAAAATGTACGATGCATGTTGAATATACAAGTAGAGAAAAACTAATAACTTACAACCACCTTCTGATAGCTGTAGTGGGAAAAAAAAAAAAAAAAAAGGCATATGTTTCATATTTTGGACCTGCTTCTGTTCTCCTGAACACAAAAATCCTTAGACCATTTACTTATGTAGGAACAAGACAAAAATGGTACTTTGTTCTTCTGGTTTAAAGTAGCATTTAAAGAACTGAATGAGTCCCGAGCCAATTTGAAATGTGCTAAGAGCCATTAGCCCTTTGATAAAAGACAAAGCTGTTGAGGAAATGGATTCCTGAATACTGTTTTCAATAATTGGTTCTTACAGTCCACATATATTCACGAGGGATGTAATGAGACTATTGAATATACAAAATATAGAATGTGTAATGTGTTGGTGGTTGTTTGCTGGTGTTGCATTTCTAAAAATGTACAAGCTATGCTGAAAAGCAGCCAAAAATAAAATATGCATAGATAAGCATACAAATACAAGTACATAGTTGAAACTCCCTTCTTTTTTACCAAGAGTAAAACTGTATTAAATAACAGTTTTAGCCTGAGAAGAAATCCATCAGAAACAGTGTGATGGTGTCCTACAGTCATTACATCTCTCTTCCAGTTTGATATTCATGCCAACAAAGTCATGGGCTTTCTCAGTCTCTGTTTGGGGAACTCGTGTGGCAACTGGGACTCAAATTTCACCTTTCCTTTGTTCTGCTAACATGCACAGAAGCTCTATGATGCTAATTCTGCCCTCAGTGTCTCCTGAGAGATTCAAAGAAGCCCTCAAGTTTCATCTTTGTACCCTCCATCAATTGTACCTAGGTTCATTTTTAATGGGTCACGAGTTAATAAAGCTGTATCAAAGTGCAAAAGACAAGCATTGTACTGAGACTGTGCATGACACATGCTTTCACTTTACTAAACACTAACAAGACCTGCATTGAAGTGCTGTGTCCAGTTCTGGGCACTGTCCTTCAGGAAAGATGTGGGATGATTGAAGGAGTCCAGAAGAGAGCACCGGTAGTGACTAAGGTCCAGAACACAGACAGATTTAACCACAAAAACAGATTGAAAAACAGAAGTTGTTTAGGCTAAGAAAAACAAGATTGAGTCACGTATGATAATACTTTTCAAATACATCAAAAGCTTTACATTGCACAGAGAAAGAAATAGTCTGCTCTTACTTACTTTGGCTAGGACAGGAAGTAATGGGAATAGATTGAAGCAAGAGCTGACTTAGAACAGATACGAAGAACTTCTTAACAGTGAGGATAATTAATGAAAAAGATTGCCTGGAGGGGCAATCCGTGGAGTCCCAGTCAATGACCTTCAAGAACAGGTTAGGCATCTGTTGGGAGATACAAATTCAGCTGATCCTGCCTTGAGATGTGACCTCTGCAGTCTTATCCAGCCCTATGATTCCTTCCTTGTATACATTCCAGCGTGCTCAAAGATTAAGCCAATCATCTGCAGTGGAAATGTGCATTCCCTAAGGTCTGAACTACAGTCCATTAAAATCAGGGAATTTTTCCATAGCCTTTAATAAGTGTTGGATCAGGCCCTAACCGAGCGTGTAATTTGGAGCCGAGGATGGAATTTGGTCGACAATTCTGTTAATGGTATTTGCAAATGAGAAGAATCCAACTCATTTTCCCAGAGTACTTTAGTTTGCAATGGTTACAAGAGAAAGTAAACACACGCTGAACAACCAGTGCCATACTCTTCATACAAAATTGAGTAGAGCTGACTGAAGACAGAGACAAGGAGAAGATCCCAGGAGACAAATTAGCAAGTTTTTTCAAGGAAGAACGTTTTAGACAGCTATTTTTTACATCGATTGAGACAGAAGGAGACAGTAAAAAGCTGTGTTAACAACACTTTAAAAATAAGTAGGTATCCTGAATGTGAGCACGAAATGTTTGTTTGTGTCTGCTGAAAGATCAAATTAGCAGAGAGCCTGAAAATGGGCAGTGGAAAAGAAGGGGAGACATGGGGAAATTCAGGCTGTCAGTGGATTTGGTTGGGTGCATAGTGACTGATGAGGAGAGATCTGTTCCCCTGTAGTCTCTTACCAAAGAGCATGAAGATGTTCCTCAGCTCTGAATGATCAACTAAACTACAAGCACTTATGCCAGCAAAAGCTCTGCTTCTGCAATTGCATATGATTAGATCCACTGAAATCCAGAGGAATTCTCAGAGGCATAAAGATTTACAGATATGCAAAATCACAAATTTGCAATTTTACAGATCTGCAAAATCACAGCTCATGTGGGCATCAGCAGCCACTCCACGCTGGAGGGCTGCACCCAGTTCCTGGAAATTATTCCTCTTGCCCTTTCAGTTTGGGGCAGGAGACAGTCAAGAGCTCACGGTGATCTTCAAACAGATGCCAGAAGCTAAGGTTACCAGTACATGGTTAACACACAAATGAAAGACCTTTGCTCTTGATTAATTCATTGCATCTAGGAGTAAAGACGCAAGGTTTCTAGAGTCACCTCCCTATTCCAGCTTGTTGCAAACGTGCTCTGTGTCTGCGCATAAGCTTTGGGCATTCTACCTGAGTGATCATTTATGAAATATTCATTTACTTTACGTTAGGGGACGGCAGGGATGGAGAGGGAGGGGGAAGGATGGAAGTGTGCATAATATTATTGATGGCATCTTTGACTGCCAAATACTGAATTATTTATAGTTTAATTGTGCAAATGATACCCATGAGAAGCCGTTAGGTTACAATATGCAGTTGATACGCTGCGCACAAACAGGGACGCGCCTTTCAGACTTTGTTCTGGTGCTTTGATGGGTCACTTGAAAACAGGTATGAACGCTTTGCAGAGACAAGGCTGGAATACATACAGCATTTTGCAATGTCCTTCAAGACCACATTTTGTAAATAGCTGAGGATAAAAAAAGCCTGCAGAAATCCCCATGTAGCAAAAGATGCTCTGAGTCAGATTCTCCCCATGTGGGACCTTTCCGTCCCCAAATGACCCACAGCCATCGGCCAGCGATCTGTCACTGTGCTGACCCCTGATGCTCCCCTTCCCTGTGAGCAGCCCAGCTCCTTCTGCCCCTCAGCAGATCCTGCCTGCACTGTGGGCACAGCAACTGCGTGTACCGCTCACCACCCCCCACCATGAATATTCACCATTTCCCCCCGCCCTGACACCAAACAAGTTAGGGGAGTGTCCCCGTTCCCTCACCATTTTCATTCTGTGCCTACAATCTGATTGCAGAGAACCACATAAATAAATGTTTCACTGTTAAATTCATAAAGTCATGCTTGCATATGTTTTGTGAGCATGCCTTTTTATACAGGCTTTAATAGCAATCGCTATTTTATTCAGGTTTCCTGGATTCAATTCTGCTTTTCAGAGGGAGACACAGTGGATTGAGATCCTTCTGCTCCCACTCCATCTCCCCAAACCTACTTCTGTCCTATTTTGCTGCTTTTCTCCCCTTTCCTTCTCCCAGTCCCCATTGCTCCTGCCCCTTTCTTCCAGCTGGCTGGCAGACAGACAGGCGTGCAGGCTTCTCCTCCCATCCCTTCACCTTCAAATGAGGCAGGTGCTTTTTCTCCTCCTTTGTCCTCAGTACAAGAAGAAGCAATTTAATAGAAATCACTACCAATTTAATAGAAAAACAGTCCTCCACAGCAAACCTAGAATAATTTTTTTCCTGTACTGGGCCAATTCCTTGCCCTTTTTTTTTTTTTTTTTTCCTTTCCCGAGAAAGGCGAATAGAGATGAAGAAAATGGGAGTCTATAGTGGATCAGAGAGTATTGTCTATTCATCTGCCAGCATCCCTTCCTGGGCCAGCACCTGAGGCTTCAGAAAGGTACAAGTCCCACCACCAGCAGATAGGGGATAGTATCTCTTCCACATTGAAATTCATCCTATTTTTAAATATTGACTTAAGGCTTTAAATACCGACCTGAAGATCTGAAGCAGATGTTAAATACCCTTATGCTGTTTTGTTCCCTTCATTGTTTCCTTTCCATTTCCAGCAATTTTTGTGTCATTTGCAGAGTTACCAGCAACGATTTTATGTTTCCTTCCAGATCACTGATAAAGACATTGAACTTCATTGGCTCCTTTGAAGCTGTTAATAACCCATTAGAAGGGAGTAGAAACATGCTGATATGGCTGCTAATTGGTTCTCAGAGAATTTGATGCAGGTAAATTGATTTTGCATAGTTCTGGTTTCTTTACTAGATTGTCATGCAGGGCTACATCAAATGACTTAAAATAATCCATGTCTTCAGTCAATACCTCTACCTTAAGCAACTGTATTTTAGTTTCATCTCTTGTGGTTTGAATGCACCTATTTTCTGTTTAAAAATATATTGATTAACATTACAGATGTTACTGTCTATGAATTAATTCCTAGTTGCTTCCCGTGCCTGTCTTTATACTATTTTGGCCAAGGTTTAACCCATGCTTGTAATTATCCAAGCCTATCATGTTTATTCTTTACAGTGCACCACATTCATTTTTTACCAGTCATCTGCAATTTCCCTTGTGCACCAATATTTGTTCAGAATGAATATGAATGGCTCAAAGAGCATCTCCACCAATTTTCGTAATGCTCTTGGGAGCATTCAGCCCTGAAGATTTAAATGTGTTTTGCTTTCACCAGTAAACATTCTTTCACACATACAATTTAAGAGAAAAAAATTCATATCACTTCATTATTGCAATAGAAAAAAATCTGCTTTTCAAAATGGCTTAGTAAAAACTGCTTTCTTCTCCAGAAACCATTCCTGGGGTGTAGTTCTAAGTTTCACTCACTCAGAGGAAATAAATAAATAAATAAAATTACTGCATTTTGCTCTTGTTAGCTATTCAGGGATAATACGATAGTGACAAAAAGAGCTGAGCTGGATTTCGGCTTATGCATCAGTAATGAAACTTTTAACCAAGTTAAGATATTGAATGTTCAATCTTAGAACAGGCTAAGTCAGAAAGATGACTTTTTGGGGGCAATTTTCACATTCTAAGCTGAGTTTCCAAGTCTGGCATGTAATCTTCAGCAAATCTTAGGAGGCTTGATCTTGATGATTTTGATGTACAGTAAAACAAGGAATTGCATCATTACATTTTTACAAATTCACATTTTAAATCTGAGAATTAGGCTCTTTCCTAAAAACTGTAGGTCACGAGTTTGGGAAACCTTGCAATCTTCGCAATTTTTGTCTTTGTATTTATTTGAAAGTGAAATGAAGTTTTAAATCTTCCGTTTTCTGTCTTTTAGAGGGTGAAGTGGATGTAGAAGTCTGAGTAAGTCCTTTGGGCCACTAGCTTAATTCAAACAGATTTTAGCAACATCTTGTTATAAAAAACTAGACAGGATTGTGGGCTTTGGGCCACATTGCAGCTGACTAGACTTCAGATCTGTTTCAGCCTGCGTAACATAGATGGTTTCATTCTTAAGCACGAGCAGAAGTATTTCACATGATGGGATGAACGTAACAATATCCAGCCATTATCCGACTACTTTTCTAGAAAGTGGTAGAGCCACAGAGTTTACACAAGATGAGTTTAAATAGACATTTGCTCATTTTCAGTTTTTATTGTCTTTGTTACCTTCAAGCACATTGGGCGGCTAGTAAAATGCAACACTTTCCTTCAACTGTGCTATCAGCAGCTACCACATAACATCACCAGGAAGTGAAATATCTGCAGTTGCCTCACAGGAAAACTTCGAGATGCACAAAAACACCCATGAGGCCTACTCTTGGTATGAGGCAACACTGAGGCCACTTGTGACACGAGTGATGGAGTTGCCATGGAGGCCTGACAGTGTGCTAAATAAGAAAATTTTTGCGTCATCTCATCACATGCTTTCTATGGCATGGTTGTGTATGAAATCAGATGGGCCACTTCGCTTGGAACACCTTGCTTACATTTCTAGCATGATCTGATTTCTACTTTCTTGCCTGGGGCTGGCTGGCTTAAAATACACATCAGAATTATCTAACACCCAAGATTTAGTTATGCCTTGGAGCACTTGCTAAAAGGAATGAAAATATCCGAGGCTGGGTAGAATGGCAGGAAGAAAAATGTCTTTCCTCAAGCACCTTGGAGAATGGGGATCTCTTGTGGAAATTGTGGCACTGCTTCACAAAAAAAGCACAAGCATTCTTCAAAAGCAGACGTGTCAGAAGGCATTCTCAGTAACTTCAGGCTCTCCTGCACTTCCAGAGACAAGGGCTGAGTCATCTTGCCAAATTGCCAAGTAACCACTTTCACGGAGCTTTGAAACCCGTAGCTCCCAGACTTCCTCATCTCACTGTCACCGATGTGATGCGAAACAGGCTTCTCAGACGGAGACTCTCTTGCTAATCTGGTAGTTGCTTCAGGCCCCGTAATTTTTCTAACTGTATCTATCACCCAAGAAAGGGTGCAATTTTCTGCCGTGGCATGCATCTTTCACTGGTGTGTGATTTGTAGTGAGATGAGGCGAGGTGTCTGAAAGACATGCCTGCTGACAGTGATAACTTGATGATTCAAGTCTTGTGGATTTTATAAGGCATCAATTTCCTCCTGGGAAAAAATAAAATTAAAAAAAAAAAAAATCCTCCATTTTATCTTCCAGTGATGGATGTTTTGTTATTGTAAAGCCTTTATACTCCCAGCAGCAAGTACTTAAGTACATACTACATGCTGTGGTTAAATAAGTCGATGTAAATCTACTTGGATGAATTTGTCACTGTCTTATTCTTTCTTCCTTAGCCTCCTCTGGAACAATTTGCCCTTTTCATGTAAAACAACACATCATGCCAAAACATCTTTTAGCTAGAATCAAGCTTCATGAAAAGCTAAACCATGCAGGCAGCAAGGCTACATAAGTGCACTGGGATGCATTAGCCAGTCATTAGTCCGAGGCTCCTGCTTGCTGACCTGTGTGTCATGGACTACGCGGGTGGCTGTCATCTTTTATTCAATGGCCTTTGTACTATGTAAATTCAGGCATAGCCACAGGTAAATATATAGTATCATTTTTTTACAGGTGGAGCCTTTAGCCACCTGATGCACTCTTAATCTTTACCAAGGTTCCTAAGCAACAATGGTGTTAATGTGGTTGTGTCATGAAATGCGTGTATATGCACTTTGACCATTTATAATGTGACAGCCCTTCACCTGAAACCCAAATTTTCTGTTTCAGAGATCTCTTTCTTTCCATCTCTATCACCTCAGTGGGGCTGTGACCAACCTCAAAGAGTATCTTCTAGGGTAGGACATCATCACTTTGTTCCTTCTTTCTTCTTCAGATTTTTATAGTCAGTGTGCCATTCTGGCCTTGCACTCTTTTCAAGGAAACTATTTCCTCTCCAGAAATTTCAGCTTCTAAAAAGTAAAAAATAAGAAAAATAAGAAAAAAATACTATGGTAAAAAAAAAAAAATCCAAAAACTATGAGATTCTTTTTCAGCTATCTCTGTCATGAGGAAACAAGTTTATCTGTTTAGAGCTTAAATCATTAGTTCATATTTCCAGCATCTCTCCAAAGTCTTCTTTGTAATCAAAACCGCCAAGAAATAGAGTCACTGCCATTAGAAACTAGTGTTAATAAGGCTTCTGTCCCTCCTTCCTGTGACTACGGGGAGAACTATTTTAGTGTTAAAGGTTGTGTCGTAGGAGGAGAGCTGGTTAGGTGCCAATGGGCGGTTCAGATTGCCACCTTGAAAGCAAATTTTCCCTGAGAACAGAGAATGAGTGTGGTAAATCTCAGAGGACAAATAGTATTTCTAAAGGGAGTGGTGCCAGGAAAGCTTTTTCATTCTTATTTTGATTCCTGAATGTCTTAAGAAATGGCACAGAAAACCTAAGTATTTATTTTGAATGTCTTTCTTTTTGAGTGCTCTTGTTAGATTCCTACTACACACACTTCATGCTTTTTAGGTAAAGATTTACAGGGCAGAAACGTGACCATACGATGAGTGATGAACACAGACAGGATCTTGGATAGTTGGTAGTAATTCTAGGTTTGCTGATCACTTGATTTTTTGTGGAGCTAGCATATTGAAAAGGGATTTTAAAATCACTGTGTCATCCAGGTTGCATCCATTGCTCTTTAACGCTAAACTGCTCTGAAATCTCCTGACATGTATTTATCAGCAAAGCAGCCAGGTTCTTTTAAGATGACAAGAAGCAGGGATTTCTTTTATAATGTGCTTAACCTACATTTCAACCCTATTAAACAAGCAAAGAGAAACCGGAACTATCCTCATTCATTTTTTATTTATTTGCAAAGTCAGTAACGGCAATGCTATCACTTGCCCCCAAATCATGTTATATTGCCAAACAGGAAGAAATGTGATGTTCGTTTTCCCCAGGAGTGTCTCTTAGACTTGTAATCTGACTTCCTTATTGATTGGCACTTGTCAATACACAATCAGAAGCCTAGTGATTGCCTCTCTCTTAGTCTGTAACAGGTCATTTCCTTAGAGTACTCTACTCGCTGTAGGGGAATACAAATTTAGTTGTTAGGTATTTATCTTTTTATTTAAACATGTATTTTACTGCAGTGAAGGGAGCAGGAATGGCATTGACTACGTAAAATAAATGTGGATGAAATGGACTTCAGTGGAAATGTATTTTTGTTTTCTAAAATACCTGGAGAGTGGGAATCAGAAAGGTTAAGGTTCTCATCATCAATTAGGTGTGTCTTAAAGAAATTTTCAAAGATGGTCAGAAAGATAAGGTTTGGGCTCTCAGGGAGGCTTTGGAAAAACAAGGTCAGCACTTTTCAAAGAAAGCATATTCGTATGAAATACTTCAGGGTGTCTCAGGGATAAAAATGATTTCTGACTGGAGTAATCTAAGAGCCAGAAAAAAATAAATCCTTCCCAAGCTGATAAATTTTTAATACCTAAGCAGAAGCCTCAAAATTCTTTTCCGCTCTAGTGCAGGACTTTTATGCACTGATTAATGACATCTTATTAAAAACTTGTTAATTGCTATGACACTAAATGCAAGTCAGTACAGGTTTATTGCACTTCAAGTTCTGCCAGTGTGTTATCTTCGAGCTTTCACAATAGCTGTGTTGCAAAACAGTTTGAATAACACTTCGGCACTTTATCTATTGAAAACACATGATTGCGAATCCTAATATAATGAGCATGTCTTCATATTCCTACAAAATTCATAGCGGTGATAAGTGACAATGCAAACTAATCTGTATCAGGACACACTTGGTAGTATCAGAAGCATAAAAATACAGACATTTTGCAATGAGGACTTTTTTTGCAGAGCTTAATCCAGAGAGAAGAAACCCATCTGAAATTGATTTTTCAGACAAGCTGTATTATGCTATGTTATGCTATTACTTATTCCTTCTCATTTTAACCTGCTAAATGTGGTCAACCATTGATTTTACAGTTTCTAGTCAGGAGTTATTTTTGAACAGTGAAAAAAAAAAGCAATTATTTTATATCAAACAATGAAATTAGCACTGCTCCAGCTGCTAAATAGATCTAATCAAAAGCAGATCTTATTAACGGTCAAGAACACCATTAGACATGAATGCATCCTATTGTTGTAGCTGGGTCCTTAGGGAGTAACCTGCACCAATTAATGGAGGGGTTGGCACAAATACTTTCAGCCACTCTGTCCTCCCGTGAGTGTTTTAACGCTTTTAAGAAAATTACTCTGTAGCCCTGTGTAAAACAACATCAAGGAGGGAAAGAAAAATCTCACAGCCTCCTGTTTTCCTTTCAGGGAAAAGAGGTATTTCACAAATCTGATAGTAGCCTAAACACTTTTGCAGATTAGGTGAGGGGGTGGAAGTATGAAGTAGATACACAGACTATTTCATCAGACTTACTGTCCTCGTTTCAGAAGAGCGCTTGAGAGATCACAGCAGGGTGTCCTATGATGCTCTCTGTAGAAAGACTGAAGCTGCATTAGGGGAGTTTTTGAAGCCTGTAACATCAAATACTTTTTCTTATGTACCCTGAGACACAACCTTCAGTTTTCAAAAGGAAAGCAGAGAGGGTTTATTTCCCAGCCATCTGTACAGTTCCCCCCTCATTGCAAAATAAAACTGCAAACTAACCTAAAGCACTACGAGAACATGCTCCCAAGCCACGTGAAACCTCCCACTGACAATGCAAGGACTTGTTGTCAGAGGGCACAGCTCCCCACATCGGAAGGAAAAACAGCATTCACTTCTGATTTTCCAACACACTGACAGCAGTTACAGGCAGCTTACTTAGGCTTTCTTTGAATTATGTACAGAACACCAACACAGCTGAGGCTGTCAGGGCCCTCTGGAGGCCCCTTGCCCCAGCCCCTGCCCCAGCAGGGCCACCCAGAGCAGGGTGCCCAGCACCACGGCCAGGCAGCTTCTGAAGGTCTCCATGAGGAGACCCCACGGCCTCTCTGGGCAGCCTGAGCCAGTGCTCGGCCACCCGCACAGCACACAAGGGTGGCCTGGGGCCCAGAGCCTGTGCCCGCTGCCTCCTATCCAGGTGCTGGGCACCACTGAACAGAGCAGTTCATGGTTATGTACCTGGGTGCATTTTTATTTTTGAATAGCTGGAAAGAGATATGTAATTTTTCAATGTGATTATGAATGCTTTAGCATGGGGAACAGATCTTGCTGGGTATCTTCAAGTGGGATGTAAACTCACAGCCTACATAATCCCCTCTGAAATACTGGTTTCTCCTTGCATAGACAAATGGTGGCTTTAGTCACCTGTTACTTCTTAGTCACCATGGTCTTGTAAGTCAACATATTGATTAAGATTTCTTACTGTGCTTCTCGTTTATTGGTGTGCATTGAATTTATCATGGTAGTTAGAAAAGCTTTACTCCAAAATCCTATTTTCCCTTAAAAAATAAGACCTTTATTCATGATCCTCATCACTGTGTTAGTAACCTTAAATCTCTGAATCAGACAGTGCAACAAATTCAGGTGAGTTTAAAGGCCTCTTGAAACAGTAGCACTAAGAAGTATGAAATACTGCGTACTTCTTACGGGAGTGTTAATTCCTAAAGACACACTCAAGGGGCATCAATAAAAAGTAAAAGAAATGTGCCACCAAATATAAAATGTACAAAAGAGTTACGTGTCATATGAGCCATACTAGTCACCTTTACTATTCCAAGCGAGTGGTAACCACAAGCCCACTTTTTCCTGATAGCCACTCGTCTAAATTTCCACGCTGGTACTGGCCACTCAGGTACCTCTCTTCTAAGGGGTAAGTCAAACAACTTTTGGCAAAGGAATCTTCAGGTGCTCTTTTCCTGTTTTTTTGAAAGCCCGGCTGAGCTCCAGGATCCTCCCAGAATGCGTTCAGCTTCTGCTAGAAGGGCAGTCCACTCACACACAGTTTCAAGCAGCATTTTAAATACCCATTAAATAATCTGCAGATAGCCCTTTTTCAAGAGCAAATAATGTGAAAAGCAGGACATATTTTGTTCTGCTTTATTGAAACCAGACATCCCCAAATCAAAGGTATTTAAAACATTTATTAGCATTAATCACTGTAGGTTAAATAAAACACAAAAACTACGTTTTAGGGCAAAAATATTATTAGGTATGATACAATTAATATGTAAAACAGAAAGTATTAACAGATTGCAGCATCCTATACATGAAGCGAGTGGGTCCAGCCCAATCAAAGCCCTTATATAAACAAAACAGAGAAAAAGTACTTAGTAAGTGATTTTAAACTGACAATTTATCACTGACTGTGGTTTAAATAATTAAGGGTAGGATACTAAAATACATCATCACTTTACTGAAAAGGTCTGATTATAGTCAGAGTGCTCTCATTATATCTAGTCATGCTTATCATCACATGCCATGAAGGATTAGTGAGAAGACAAGGGATGATAGATAACTTTTCTAGTTGTTAACGTATACCCATGTTATATTGTAACACTTCAGATAGACCTGCTGTACCCTGAACAAAAATAATTGGACTTTTTTTATTTTTTTCTTTTTTTTTTTTTCCCTTTTTTTTTTTAGTGCAACTTCAATACTTCTGAGTCTCAATTCTTTGATAATAATGGTGTTTTGTAGATTTCTGTCTGCAAGACCAACTTTTTCTATAATATGCCATTTTCATGCATAAGAATGGCAAGTCAACAATTGTACCTATGTGTATCTTCATCTTCTTGCTAACCTTCAGCCTGTAGCTTTTAGTTCCTAAAGATGAAATGATCATTAAAAAAAAATGTACTTACAGAATACAATGTGCAGTATATGAGAACCAGACATAGTGAAAACACTACATGTCAGTATAGCAATATAAAACTGTACTTATATACACACAGATATGCAAAGCATATATGAAAACTAGTTCCTTTTTTCTTTTTTTTTTTTTTAAACTAGTTCATGACTAGCTGGAAAAGCAAGTCACCCACAACTGGACGGTCACAGCCTTGAATCATGGTGCAAACAGACTCCACCAAGCATACTTGGCACTGCAGCTCGTGTTTCAGTCCTGCTGACAGCTCTCCTGGGGAAACCAATCTTCAACAAGTCCAGCACCAGCTGGTCAGTGAAGAACTGCAGCACTATTATTATTATTGCTATTATTATTATTATTATTATTAGAGCAGGTCAGCTACAGATTTAAGTGTTCCTATACAGTAATTTAGCTTTCAACCAGCCATTAACTACTAAGGAATTACGGTTGCTGCTGAAACTTTTGACTCAGAGTTTTTTTTGTATGTCATTTTTCTGGCTGTTTAAGAATGGTGGTGGTACTTTCTGAACAAAGAAGGCAACAGAAGAAAGCAGAAATCATAAATTTTACATTTGAAAATCACAATTTTTGAAACCAACCATTCCCCTGTTTGAAGAGGCAGGTTAAAGCTGCATTTCAGCTTTGACAAACAGCAGATAGACAACACCATCATTGAATGCTGGCCCTGTCTTCAAAGAATATGCAAGAAACTATACAATACAGTTGCTTTATATTTTCACCTGTGACTTCAGAGCTGTCCACTGAAGCTTACCTTAACCCAAATTTCAAGAACTTATTTGATCAAAATCCTTATTCATTTAAGATTTCCTTGACTAAAAGCAGAATAAAGTAATTTAGATTTGGCCCACCAAATGCAAAAATACCTTTGAGCCTACTTCGCTAGCATTTGAATATTAAAATCTGCCAGAGATCCATTGTAACAATTTCCAGTTCTACACTATTTGAAGATGTAACTCACAAACCTGCAGTGATTCACAAACAGCTCAACGGCAGCTGTGAGAGCTGCTTGTTCAAGACAGTATCTATTCCACACAGACCAACACTAATTGCCAGTTCCAGCAGAAATTCAGACTACACCAGGTACTTATAGAGTTGTCTTACAAAGTTTTCAGACATCTCAAGTGGGGTTTAATGCATTCTGAGATGTCACATTACAAAAAGGAAGATGCCATACAGATTGATGAGAAGTTAACAAGTCAGTTATGCATAACTACTATACATTGAACTAAAATTCCTAACTTCTTCTAAAACGTGGGCTAAATCTTATCATGTTTTCTTGGTAACGGGTCTAGCCTTTGACTGGGTTTTACTTGAGAATCACCAGATCTCTTGCAGTGTGAGGTCACAGATCCCATTGACTACCTGAATCTGTGTTGTTGATCAGTTTGATATTTCTTTAGCACTGCAGGCCTGGTTAACCTCCCCTGCTTTCCCGTAGCTGTGTGGGCTTCCTCAACAGCTCAGGGAAAGAGCCAAGCAGATGTGCTTCCACTGGGATGGGATAGGAGGGTCCCTAAAGGAGCCTGTCTCCCTCCCCATATCCTCATTAAATTTTCATGTGAATGACGCTGGATTATCTGTAAAATACTTGCTGCAACTAAGCAGTGGCACAGGTCTTATATCAACACAGGTGACATAACAAAGTTTACCCTAAATATCCTTTCTCTTGGTAGCTCTTGTGTCTACGTGCATTATCCAAGGACAAATTTTCAAGTACAAGTTCTTTCAAAGGAATCCAAAATACCTGAAACATGGAGCATAGGTGAAAAAAACAATGCAGTTTAGATTCTTCGATAAGAGCAGGTGGGGAACACCCCACCTGATGTTAACTATTTCAGCCCTCTGAAGAAAAGGAAATAATCCTGTTCAGTATATCCAGCTCTGGTTCAAGCGCTAACACTTACTGCTATTTATCAAAGCAATCTCACAACCTAGCAATAAAGTCTGTTTTTATGCATAAACACAGAAGCCCAGCTCTAGCCTGTCTGTTTATGATTTATAGCAGGAAGTTATTTTTCTCTTTTGATTACTTTTCATAAGGCCCCCAACAACATGCGCTGAGGTTAACTTTCTTAGTAAGAGAACAAATGAATGCTGAGAAATGCGGCTGGGACTCTGCTTTTGAAGCCTGTTTTCCTTACCCTAGTTCAGATTTCAATTTGAATTGATGAAGAAGAGAGCGCCATGATTTATCATCTCAATCACACACATTCATAAAAGATGAAAGTGGAGAGCACATACGGTTTTACAATATTCCCAGTACGTAGCCATCTACTGGATTTATTTTTCTACACTGTATTTTTTCAAGTGCATTAAGCTTCAAAAGTATCAAGCAATGGGTCTTCCAAACTGCATCCCCGTGTTGGTGAAGAGACTATTCCACAAATGAACAAAATTGCATTTGTAAGGAAACATTCTACTTTGTTTTATTATATTCCAGCCTTTAAACCCAAATTATATGGTGCTTTCTTAAACCATTTTTCTACAGAATTGCCATTCTTCAAACAGCCGCAGTGAGACCTCTTGGGGTGCTGAGGTGAGACAACCAAGGAGTCCTCCCAACTCACTGGGGCAGCGTGGTGCTCTTTTAGAAATAAAGAAGTGGAATCTTTTAGCAGAGACAACTTCAGTCTGGGACACAGAATTGGAGGAAACATGGTAAGTAACAGAGGTTAAACCGGCATTTGTGTTCTCTACAATTGCAGTGATTAATAAAGCCTGTGCCCTGGAGAAGAAATGATTTCAGGCAAAGCGTAGTGGCTGCAAGTTCCATTCTTTCTGGAGCAGTGAGAACTGCATGGGGTCCAGCAGTCTCCTTCATGACGATTCCTTCTTTCACATACACAGCAACCTCATGACACAGATTTTGACTTGTAGCCTGTAAAAATTGCACTCACTCATCCTTTGTTTCCATTTTTCTAATTAGCAAATTCAGTCCAGTTCTTGCTGGCATTTACCAAACGCAGAAGTTGAAGCTACAGATTTAGAAAAATATGGAAGCAGAGTCCAGCTAGCAAGATGGCAGAGAAACTGTAAGCCAAAACTCAGGTTTTATGTGTTTTTGCACCCTATTATTACACAGAAAGCTCTAAAGACATGCCAAGTCCACTTTGCAATGTAAGAAGAGAAGTTTTTGTAGCAAATCTACAATTTATAATATAAAAGGTTCTTTTTATTAAAAAAAAAAAAAAAAGTCAGTGGCTTAAACAGAGAATCAGAATTCTTAAGACGTTGTAATTTTGAGAGGATTTTCCAAGTAAGTTTTGCAAAATCACTTTGAAGTAAAGCTTTCCACTTCTGGTCCTTGCATTATTACTCACGGGAAGTATTGAAATTACTGCTTTCAAGATAAGGAGCCACATCACCGAGATCATGAAGTCCTTTCTCAGTGAAAAAGCAAACGGTGTTGTTTTTCAAGTAAATCTCAGAAGATCAAGTTGGGTCAGCAGCACCGCCTACCCGTCTGTGAAGTCTGCTTTCCAAGTTTGATTGCTCCATTGTTACCATTTTCATGAGGATCTAAGGGTGGAATTTGCCGACCTGAAATACATGAGGAGACACAGCGAATTCAATTTTCCCAATGTACTAACAACGCATACAGATAATTGGATGATTTAGCTTCCATAAGAATTACATCTGTAAAGTTTCACCAGAAAAGAACCATCTTCTTTGTACCTTGAATCTTTTCCCCTTGCATTTGCTTATGAAAGGAGGATGTTTTAACATTTAAAAAAGACATATGAAATACGGCTATCAAAGAAAGCCCTAAGTACACTGAAGTTGTTACACATGGATTTAAAAAAGTTATCTTACTTAGAAATTCACAACTAAGATGCAGAAAATTCTTGGCTTTCTCCTAATTCCACTTAAACATGAATGGTTCTAGTTTAACAAGATCTTGACACTCCTAAATCTGCATGTCATTTAGTCCTTGTACACTAGAGCTTTACAAAGTACTGTAATTAAACACATACTGCCTATACTTGGAAAAGAAAAACAAATCTGTTCTTATTGAATCCCTCTGTCCTTCAAGGGGTACCTATGTCTCCGGGGATGACAGCTTTTATTAATTAACAACACCCATCCCCAGCTCTCCTGACTTCTTAATAATCTTAAGGGGTGATTATTTTAAGCATCTGCAAGAAGTTCAGCCATCACAGAAGATGTAGACATCTCCCCCAGGGCATAAAGCACTGATCCACGTCTCTACCCTGTGTCTCATTAGTACTGCTGCATCTTTGGTCTAACTGGCTTACCTACTCATGGACAACATACCATAATATGCTCAATTATCAGAATTGTAAGAGGAAAAACAAGATCTTCCCAAGTCCAACCCTGGTCTCTGTCTTTGGTCAGGCCTGGCTTTTCCATTACACCTACTGTGTCATCTCTCTTTCAGTATCTCAGAGGTTACAGTCACGATAACTTACTTTCTCGCTACCTTGTGGATTTGCTGGAAATTTTTTTCTGAAGCTGAATCTAGATTCTGTGAATTACTCCTGTTTTTACTCCTAACTATGTTAAATAACAAGAGTCAAAATATTTAATTGTTGTTATACGACACTTCGAGAACATAAAGGCTCGGTGAACAGCTGATCATGATTCAGGTGGGTCTTAAGAGTTCAGATTTCCCCATCCTCTGCTGTATTTATTCACAGCTCTATCTTTCCAAATATTCCATGAATTATTTATATATGTTGAAGCCTGAGTCCTGCAAATTACCTGAGGGTGGTGGCAATGAATTAAAACCGTTCAGGTAAAATCCAATCCCAATGAAATCAAACAGCAATATTTCATTGGTCAAACTTGTCCCTAAATTACCTTTGGTCAAATCCATCAAAATTTCATCTATCTTGTTCAATCATGTCTGAACAGGTGTATTGTACAGCAAAAGTGAGACTTTTGGAGCAGACAATCTTATGTATTTCTACAACTGAATGAGAGGACAAAAATTCGTCATATTACTAAGGTAAAAATACTGTATCTGGTCCAACATAGTAGGAAACAAGTATCTTGAGGGCTTAAGCACGTATAAGCACTGTCATTACAGCTCTGCACTCTACTTTAGGTTAGTAAAATATCAGCTTTACACCCTGCATACAAGCAAGAAATCTAGTCATAATCTAAGTGCCCTTTGGAGGTAAAATAAAAAGCAGAATAGGTGGTCAGAGATGTTAGGATGTCATCAGTTCTATCAGCTTTGTTTGGGGACTGTCTCCACTAATTCGTGAAAGCTTTAGAAATTATGAAGAACATATTATCTGTAAGAGGCTTTCGAAGAAGATAATGTTGTCATTTTAGAGACATACCTACGATTTCCAGGTAAAATAAAAACCTGCCCATTTGTCCCACAGCACAATGTAGCTAAAAACAGTTGGAATCTATGGACATGGTTTCCATAAGATACCATTAAGCAAACAAGCCCTAAACATTTGTTTCTTCTAACAGTAAGTTGGGAAGAGGAGAGCTCTTACAGGCAAACTAGCTTAACTTTTGTTTTAGAAGTCCGCATTAAACACTTATTATCTCTGTTTCTCATTCAGTATTTCATAGTTCTTATAAGTTTCAAATCTTTTCTGTAGCACTTTGATGGTATGCAAACAAGCAGGCAAGCTTATCTTTGGAGCAAAAACATTGTAAGCTTCAAGGTCAGCAAACACTTTGGCCAGTTCACGGCAGGACACCATACACATGGTTAAGAATCACCTTGGTTTGTTTCATTTCTCATAATGATTTTTTTTTCTAAAAAGTAGATAACAGATACCAAGCATAAAGAGAAAAATCTCTAGGCATAATATTTGCTGATTAATTATTCTGGGCTTTGATCTTAAGTACTGTTTGTCATTAACCACTCATGCTTTCTGTTGTTTTGATATCCCCCCTTGAATTCAACGCAAGGAAATAAAGTTTTAAACAGATTAAAAGTTTACAAGTCTGAGTTTTTTTGTTTGGTTGTTTGTTTGGTTGGTTGGTTGTTTTTTTGTAGGTGAGTTTATTATTTCTCCTATCATTATTTCTCCTATTACAACATTTGTTAAGCCACTGAGTTAAATCATTTTAATTTTAGTAACCAGACTTATCCCTGCTCAAGGAACTTTTACCATCCAATGAGGAGCTGACAGGAGTAACTCTGCTGGAGCATGAAGCTCAGTCTAATAACTAACTGGGAACCGGCTCCACAGCAAACGATATGGTGATTCTTCACTAAGGGTCGTGGGAAATGGTATTAATTTTAGAAAGCATGCTTTCATTACAGAGCAATGGATCTAGGTAATAGGAAAATAACCAGCCAGAAAGCTGTGTGGCTGATAGTCTCCCCCTGGGCCTCCTTAGCAGCCAGTCTCACAACCACACTGTAACAGGGAAAGGTTTACGTTGCAAAAGAACATGAAGGATTAGCAGAGAAACGCCGAGCCTTCATCTGCATTTGGTGCTTCTGAAACAGCTCAACTGCTATTGCTACCTAAAAGGATCATCATCATCTCATGTTGTAATCCAGCTATTGATAAACATAGCGCTAATATTGCTGACACCAACACAGTCCAGCTGGCCCTGAGTCAGGATCACTAGAGGTTATAAACTGAATTAATTTTTTAAAAAGTATATACTAATTTAAAAGTATTTTTCACTGGCATACATAACTTCTGTTCCAGAGAAAATTAAAAAAAAAAAAAAGATGCTCATCTACCTCTACCTTTTATAACCTACAGCACTGCTAATGTATGCTACTTTCTTCATGCAGTAGACATCAGATAGGAGCAGTAGTGCCCCAACATTTGGCCCAACAATTCTCTGCTCGAGAAATAGATAGATTAAGACAGTTCCTCCTCAGACCAAATATTGCTCTGTTAAGACTGAGTTAGCTCAAAAGTTCTGTGAGATATGGAACTCTTCTGTTGCTTAACTGAACAAACTAGACCATAAATCAAATACCTTTTCCACATTTTACAGAGCAGGACACAGCCAGCCAGCTTACTATTTGACAAAAGAATACCAAGCACATGCTTTAGGATTCCAGATGAAACAGGTGATTAGAGAAAAATAGATGTGCATACATTTATCTAAGAACTGGTAAAAGGGGGAACTTCAAGATTCATTATTAAATCATTCTGCTAGAGGCAATATAAAGCTCCATATGGTTCCCATCACTGACACTTACATGGAGTAAAGTCTATTGACTGTGATTTAAATTAGATTTTGCACCTGCATTAATTATGTAATTACATATTTTGATTTAATTTTGCTAATGTTTAGGGCATGTTTCATAGATTATTTCACGCAATGAAATTGTTGGCAAACATTCACCTCTATGCAGAGGCCTTGGGGTCCTCCATGATCTCATTCCAATAAGCACATAATCATGTATAAAATAATAATCATCACAACAGACTGCTCAAGGTAGGATTACAGAAATATCAAGGTTCTGAAGTGAACTTCCCAGGTTAACAGGTGGGAAGCACTAAATCAGCTATATCCCCCTTTCTGGCATGTCTGAAGGTCAGGGTCTGCTCCAATGCCCGGCTGAGTTCCAACTCCTGCTTTTGAATCTGAGATTTGTAATGCAAAGAGATTAATTGGCACTCTGGGAATTGTGGTTCTGAGAGTGCCAGAGGCAAAGGAAGGGAGGGAGGGACAAGAGGTAAAGAAAATAAGAGGGAAGAAAAAAGAAAACTGGAGCAGGAAGCAAGAGGCAACAGGGACTGGGTGACAGCTCTGCAAGAAGATCTTGAAGAAAGGCAGACGGGGATTGCTCTGCTGCAGCTGGAAGCATGACGCATCATCACAGTAATAAAATCTGCTCTCTTTGTTCCTTTTTGAATGTGATGCTCCAGTTGTAAGTGCTGAACAGATAGTCAATTAGTGTGTGTAGGAGAAAGGAAAATTAATGTCTGTTTTCTCTCAGCTTTCTGACAACGTGCTTGCTGTGGCTCACCTGAGAAAAGCTGGGCTGCCCCAAGTACAATGGTTAGACAGTGGCCAGAAACTCCTCCTAAAACTGCTAGCTGAACCAGAGCAAGGTGAACCCCTGCAAAGTACAGCTTTCTGTAAGCCATATTAGCAAAGCCAGCCATCCGTGAATGCACGGCAGAATGCAGCAGGCACATCTTACCCAACAGTTTTGGCATTTGCATATGTGACCCTTTGTGCTTGTAGGACTTATGGCAGTCACACCTCTTATCTCCCCAAATCCCTTCATCCTTTGAAACCAGTTTCACTGGTATGTTAGAATGTCCCCGTGTCTCTGATGTGGGTTATAAAATTTGGCCCAGTAGTCAGTCTCTATTTTCCTCTTCTCACCCATACTGCAGTGAAGCAGAATTTTCCCAATTTATGGAGCTGACAGCTGTTTACTTCACGCAGTAAATTTTCATGCAAGGTAGCACACATTTACAATAAAGGACATTGCATAAGTAAACATAGGTTGCAATTATTTTAATACTTCTAATAGCATATCTAATAGCATCTCCAAGATTGTTTTTTTTTTTCCAAGCAAAAGGATAAAATTGTGACATTCAAGTTCTTGCAAGGGGATGTGACAATACTGTTCATGTAATCAAAATCACCAGAAAAAAAAAATCTTATATGCATCAACGTAAATAACAGAAAGCCTTTAATTAATAAAAAAGAAAGACTTTAATTAATAAGAGCTCCAATCTTGAGTTGAGGTCATGCTGTAATTAATTTGGGTCTGTTTCAGTTTACTGATTTGGTTATGTTGAAAAGCTCACCTATGGTTGGAGAGAATTCCGTGACCTTACAAGTTTAAGACTAGTCCAAAGGCCAGTAAATTTTGCCTCACTAATCAAAATTTTGAAAGCAAGAGGAGAAATAATCCTCTAACACAGGGACCATAAACTGTAAAGAATATAATCTCAAATCTTCTTCCATCTTTTACAGTATTGTGAATATCCCCCACAAAAATTCAGTTATGAGCTTGGGCTATAGCAAATCACATGCCAGAAGTGGCATGTGAATTTCACTGTAGTATGAAAGTATTTGATTTGCTTAAAATGTCTTTCACAGACCTCTCCACAGTAGTTCACAGATCTCTGCCTATCAAAAGATACCACGATGAAAACAACACAAAGCTCTGCAATTGCCCACCTACAACTCTGTTCATGTAAGTAAGGCCATTTTATACATTCCTCTGCAGTCTGTTAAGTATATGAGTGGTTAAACTATAAACTCTAGAGGGTCTTTTTTGTTGTTGTTGTTGTTTTTTAATCTCCCAGTATTTCTAGGAAACAAGTATTTGGGTTACATTAAATATTCAATATATGAGCTGCTGGCAAGGCATCAGAAAATCAATAGCTTCATATGTGTATAACTGAGCATTTACCACATGAAAGGTTGTATCCAGAGACAGAAACTCTCTGCTCTAATTAGCAAGCCTACTCTAGGAAGAACTTTCTTCAATGGATTGTTAAACATAAGACTGTCTTGTGCTCTTAGTACTACCATCAGTAAGACTGGAGTGTGATAACAGCTCTTTACAAGCCTTCTGCAGCGAAACCCCGATAATCCTATTCCTCATTTCACAGAGGATGCTGAAATGCTCCAACCTTGGTTCCTTTGGTAGCACACCGGCCCCTATATTTGCCAGACTTGAAGAAATAATGCACAGCCAGAGTTTATTTGTCGCTTAAGCACATGGCTATTTCCTATTTCATTTGGCTAGGTATTCTTCAGCAGCTTACTTGTCCCACTGCCTGTTTACCTTTGGACCTGCGGAGGCGGAGGGCTGTTAACCTGGGAGGTACATCTCAGCTGGCATTTGCAGGGGTGGCTTTTATGTAATCTTCTCTTTCGTATCTGGGGCACCTCCATGCTCAGATAACAGGCAGTATACACACACACACACACTGAAGAGAAACAGCTGGGTGTGTACTAGATTTGAATAATGTAACGAAGGCTTGTTTTACTTGTTAAATGAGCGGGTGTTTGAAAATTACAAGGGTGTGATTGCTTGGGAAAGCTTGTTTAGTCATTTAAAACCTGATGGGTAAGCTGCCTTCACAGGCACAATCAGCGGTCAGTGTACTGCAGTGTACCCATAAACAAGAAGGGACATACAGACGTGGTGTGACCCAACACACATCCACAACTTTTACCACTATTTTTAAATACATTCCTGGCATTTTTGCCGTTGCTGAAGTCTATACAAGTGGCGAGTTCCCAGCATCTCCTAGGGCTGTGATTCTTCTAAGGCTAGGAATCAAAACTTAATTAGCAATCACTTGCATAGACGCTTATCTTTTAAACAAAACAAGAAACCCTAACAAACATAAACAACACAACCACTGGAACACATGAAATAAATACATTATATATAATCATAATATATAATCTTATATATATATAAAAATCTGAAACCCTTTTGATGCCAAAAACCTTTCAAGAAAGTCATCTGGAAAAATTTAATCCAAGCAGGGAATATATGACTGTACTAATGACATTCTTTTCTTGTTTACAGAGAAATAAGCAGCCACGTGATGTTTCACAATCACAGCAAGCCTTCAGTCAGGCGCTGCTAAATGTAATCAGGCTAAGTTGACTGGCTTGCCATCTGAAATCACAGAGGTACATGAGACAGCCAGGAGCTGCATTTGATTACGCAGCTCGGTGAAAACTCTCCAGCACAGAGGACACCTGACTTTGCTGACTCTTTTGCTAAATCTGCATCCCCAACTTTATTAGCCTAAGTATACTGCCTGCAGAGTCCCTGTCCCACCAGAGTTGCCCCACTGTCAAAAAATCAAAAGTTTTTGCAGATTCCAGTCTTTCACATCTTGTACTTTCATGTGAAGAATTAAGGATAACATATTTGTTTTGAGGCTCTGCAACTAAGACATACCTCAGAGCAGTCAAATACTCGAATCCTGAGACTTATCAGAAAAAAAAAAAAAAAACAAAACACTTTTAAAAACAATGCAATATAATAACTTTATGGAGGTTACAGACAGATGACTCCATTTATAATTTTGTCAAGATTTATCCGGTTGTTAGCAAAACGATCCAGTTTCCCTTTTATTTTCCACTTTCTCTTTATCATTACATGGAGTAATTTTTTCCCATTATACTATTTCACTCCATTCACCGTATTTCCCCTGCAAAAGAGACAGCTGTTATCCACTTTAGAAAGCTGAAATGGTTATGCTCAAACAGCCTTGGAAATATAATATGTAAGCCAGCAGAAGGTAACTTTTCAGATAAATTAAAATGTAGTCTACCCTTTCTGTTTGCCGCATCTATTTTGGGAAGGCTTTTAATGGAGAAATTCTCCACACGTGTTGGAATCTCCTCTTCAATGCAGACTGCAAAGCAGACAATACATTAAGGTAGTATACCTACAAGAGCCACTATACACAGTAGCTGCTGCCTCTGCTCTGGGGCTGGGGAGCTGCACCATGCCCTTCTACAGAAGCACAGTGAGAAGGGCACAATCTCTCAGGCAGCATGAAAGCAAACCCAAAGCAGCAGCAAGACCTACAGGACACCACATGAATGAAACTGTCAACAGGGTTGGAGCCCCACAGAGGGGCTTCAAACACAGAAAAGGCAGAAATGTTGCCATGCAACTTGGTCCAAAGATAGGCTATTTTTGAAGTCGCAGCCTGCTCACTGGAGCCCTAAATACAAAGACTGAAGTGGTATAACACATCAGAAAGATATCCCTTTACTCTGTCATAATCATGCTAATTCATTTCTCCTGCTGGCTAAGCGTTTTTCACTTGGTTTTCACTGTATTTCTGTGAACACATACTACCAAATCTCTCCTTTCTCTCCTCTGAGTACTTGATAAAGTCACGAGTACATCCACTGAGACCTAATATTTCTATATATAGAAATAATTGCCTGTGGTATTAAGTGCACTTGCCTGCTTATCTAGTTCATACGAAATTCAATTTAGCTGATTTTCCTCATCTAATATACCCATTATTAGGGGCAGTTCATGCTGCCAGCTGCAGCGCTGCCTATCAAAAATGGAAACTAATTATCTAATTACGTGGCAAGGATGAGTTCCTCCGCTAGAACATTCACAACCATCAGAGACAGGCAAGGAATAAACTATCACAAGGAAGAACCGGTTCCTCCAGACAGCCATGTTACACATTCGCCCTTTTTCAAAGGACATAACAGAAAGGTAGACGTATTCTAGGAAAATCAGTTCTCATTGACAATTTCAAATACAACCCATGCAAGCCCAGCAATACTTGAACAGGCAAAACATAATAGATAATACCAGCTGATTTATGAATACATGAAGGGAAATAAAATAAAGACCTTAGAGAAACAAAGGTGAGGTTGAGCTGGCCTCCTATTGACTAGTCTCCTAGGCCTCTGCACCCCCAAAAACAGGATTCAGGGAGAGGAGGAACCACTAGTGATGAAAGAGGATCAAGTCATGGAGCTTTTAAGAACTCTCAACCCCTACAGGCCTGAGGGTGCACAGGGAAAGAGACCCAATGTCACTGCAAAGCTGATCTTTATGATCTCTATCATATCTGAAAGGTTTGAGACATTGAGGGAGGTCCCCTATGACTGAAGAAAGGCAAATATTACATCTGTCTTCCAAAAGGGCAAGAATAATAAGCCTGGGGTCTACAGGCTGGTCGGCCTCACTCTGCTTCCTGGAAAAAACATGGAAAAAATCCTCTTAGAAGCTGCTTCCGAGCACATGAAAGTAAAGGACATGAACATAAACATGAACAGGACCGCTCAGCATGGACTTAACAAGGGTAAATCATACCTGACAAGCCTTATTGCCCTAAACGACGAAATCTTGCTGGATCTGTGATGAGGGGAGAGAACTAGATGTCACCCTACCTTGACTTCAGCAAGACTTTCAACATTTTCTCCTACAGCATCCTGATATACCCAAGTCAGGCTTTTATTGTCTAGATAGGTAGACTATTAGCTGTGTGAAAATTTGGCTGGATCATCAGACTTAAAGGCCACTGGTTAACAGCATGCATCTACCTGTAAGCCAGCTACAAGTGGAGTGCTTCAGGTACCTTGCTTAACATCTTTTATTGGTGACCTGAAGGAGAAAAAATACACACCTACTCCAAGCCTCAAATTCAAAGGTGCAGTCAATATACTAGAGGGCAGGGCTGCTGTTCAGAAGGCATTAGGCTAGAAGGAGGAGTGAGACAACAGGAGCATTATGTGATTCAGAAAGGACAAATGCCAAGTCCTTCATGGGGAAAGGAAGAGCCCCTGGCTACAAGACAGCCTGGGGACTGGCAGCCCAGGGAGAAGCTCTGCCACAAAGGACCTGTGGGCAGCAAGTTGAGCACAAGCCAGCAGTGCTCCCTGGCAGCAAAGGTGGCCAACAGCATCCAGAGTCATACCAACAACACTTAAGCCAGTAGGATCAAGTGAAGTGTTTAGCTCCCCCTAGATAGTGTAACGCCTGCTGAGTAATGCTTCCAGTTTGGGGCACCACAACCTAAGAAAAATGTTGGCAAACTGGTGTGGCAGTGGCCAAGAATTGAACCAGGGGAGGTTCTGACTTGATATAGGGTGTGGTGGACGGAGAGGGCCATGCCACTGTGAAGACTATTTAAGTACTGAATTTGGCTGCCCAGACAGGTTGTGGGACATCTACCCTTGGGCCCAGCTGGAAAAAGGCCTGAGCAACCTGGTCTGAACTCACTAGCAAGTCTGTTTTGAGGGACAAGTTGGACTGAAGGTCTCCTGAGGCCTCTTTCAGCCCACAGGGTCCTGCAATTCCCCCCACTCTTAGCCAGAGACTCAAAGTGGAATTTGTAGGACACAAACTGAACCAGACATTTTTTCTGATCCTTGTAAGGAACGTCAACTTCATCTTGTTAAAAGACTTAGAGAGATTATTTATTTATTTGTTTGTTTGTTTGTTTGTTTTAATGGATTCCACTGCAATGACTGTTTTCTACTTGTTGTAGCCCTCCAGGCATATTTCTCAACATTTATGTTTTTATCAACATGATGATAAGATCAGCAGTGTCTCCTCTACAACAGACTTGGTCTGAAACATAAGATATGACCCAGTTTGGGATTTAGACACAGATTTAGAAGGAATAGGCCTACCCTGTATCTACTATGTTTTGCTCTAGCACATTCAAAGTCACTCTTAGCTTACATCTGCATAAAAAGCAGCCACACTACTGGCCTAATGAATTTCTTGATGTCCTTGGGAAAGAAAACTTTAGACCCGAAGCAGACAACCATTTCCAGAAGCCCTCTAAACAATCACCATTTAAAATAAATAAGTAAAATCTTGTTTATAATATAATTTACTTACTTATTCCTTGAAAGAGTTCTTCAATGTTAACAGCATTCTTTGCACTGGTTTCAACAACAATTGCACCTATAGATTCTGCGTATTCTTTGGCATCCTTGATAGGAACCTCCCTATAAGAAAATTGACAAATAAATGAAAGCAGTTTTTCAAAAAAGAATTTAGTTTAAAAAATAGCTTCTTTGTTGTAATTGCTCAAATCTTTATCTCAGAATGATTAATATGTGTTGATAAACCATGTGATTCCTGCTTCCACCCTGGCCCACATGGATACAGCAGAGTAACTCAAGAAAGACTGATCCAAGATACAAAAGACCATTGTGGACTTCACAAAATAATTTGTATCAAAAGGCCCTGGGTTTTGCTTGTTTTTTGAATGTGTCACGTAGTAATATTTGGAAGGTAACCAGATCTAGAACATACATGTTTATTCAAATTAACCCTTTTGATCACGTACTCGATTTCCTTCAAGAAGAACTCCTTTCAGTGAGTTCTTAAAAACAAGATAATCACAACAGTACTGTGGGTTAAAGTGTACCAAATATCTCCAGGGACAGCTACTGCCCATCATCCTCTGAAATAGCTTCATTTTCATGTTCTTTTTTCTTCTTTCTCAAACACATAAAATGACATGATTGCGATACACGTTTCAGGTGGTCATAGATGCCTGCCTTGACAGAAATATACTTAAAAACAACGTTGCAGCTAAATACTGTCAGTTCAGTACAACCACACACATTAAATAAATCTGAAGCTTCCTGCAGCGCAACACTGGAACATTAAACACAGCCTAATCAGAAAAGCATTAGTATGCTCGTCCTCCCTGCAAAAGAAGTCATCTTTTTCTTTTGTCATTTAGTCACACTCAACATATCCGTATTTCACCAATGACCGATTTACAGATTTGTTGACCTGCTGTTGAATGCATGCCTTGAAAGAAGTGAGATAAATTAAATGACAACCCCATTTATTTGTCTTTTAAATGTGACCTTAGTAAGAAAAGCATTAAAACACTAGCAAAAGACCTACAGCTCTGCTGATGCAGCCAGCAGCAGTACTGTCCTTACCATGTATTCAGACAACATAGCGTATGACTACTGTGGAAGAAAACAATAAGAGCATCGCATATCTAAGAGTTTGCAATGTGAAGGAAAGTAAGGCAGGCTCTGAAAAGAAATATGAAAGCCATTGACTCCAAGCTCATTGGCAAGAACAAATCTGAGAGTACCAGATTCGCTGGGGGAATAAAACCAATCTGTGCCATGTCACCAAAGTGATGCCATCCTAAAATTACATGTCCTCATTTCGTAGCCAGGGCTTCATGTGTGAAACATTGGTAAATGCAGTTCACAACATGCAAAATAACTGCTTCAGACACAAAGCAAGTCCCACGCTGATGTTGCATCTGCCTGAGCCAGGTGGCTACGCTGATCCCGGCTGTGCCTGCCATTATCTGTAACCCCTGCTCTTCCTGAATTTGAGCAACATCTCAGAAAGAGAAACTGAATGCTAACATGTGAACACATGCTGAAGTACCAAGCCACCAATGTTACTTTTATTTCCAGTTGTTCAGTATTTCAACTGCTGTGTTTTGTATGGCTTTACTGTTGCATGTTGCACAGAATTTGCTTCAACACCTTCACCCCACAGCTGTGAAGTACTAATCCAGAGATTCCTCGTACAATTTCTTCCTATTACCAGTGTCTCGGACTTTAACAGGAGGTATCTCAGTGGGAGCACAACAGTGTAATTTCCCAGTTAGTTTATGGAGGTATATTATTTTAAATAATTCAGGTCTGCTGCTCATGGGAAAAATCTAAAGAGGCAGAATAGTTTCCTGATTTATTACAAGTGGTTTCCAAAAAATTAGACTGCAATTACAGTATCTGGAGCTTGCTTCCACTACTTGCTTCTTTTTATTACATGTCTTTCTAATGAAGAAGGCACTGTGAAAGCAGCTTTCTCCTTGCTAACTGTGAAACTGCACCTTGGCCTTTATCATGAAAGGTATTGCCATCTGTGGATGGCCATGGAGATTAAAAAAAAAAAAAAAAAAAGTAAAAAAGAAAATTAACTACATAACATAATATTCAAACCACAGTAAAGCAGACATTTCAGAGCATAGGGTTATGTAATGCAGGCTTGCTGTAACTTAGATAAGAAAGCAAACTTCAGCATTCCAGGAAAAGATAAAACAGCAGCACATGAGAATATTCCAAGGAAGCATGTCAAAACTTCTGAGCCCTCTCTGATGACATTTCTAAAGGAAGCCTATAAACTCCCACAGCACATGGCAGTAAATATCTCCCTCCAGTGCTGCTGGAACTGAAAACTCCACTTGATGTACATGTGCATAGCCTGAATGTCAGTCCAAAAGAAAAAGCAGAAATGATCAAACTCTAAGCCAATAAGTGAATAAACATCAAGATGGGTGAAGAACCACCATCATAGTGTTGAGAAAGCTGAGAAAGTTCCAGGCCTACAGGGAAAGTTAGAAGAATACCCAGTTTGAAATTTATCAATTATTTCATTTTATGCTTTCCAAAGCGTTCTGTTGATTCAATCCCCATTGAGATTTTCTGAATAGTTACTGAAATAAATAAGTATTCTAGATGGATAGGGGAAAGACCTGAGCAGGAAATTTTGATGGATTCTCTAACCAAGGACCTGGCACTTTCCAGTGAACATGATATGTTAAGAAGGTGCACCATATTTTCAGAGAAGTAATCACTACTCAGTTGCTGTTATGACTATTACTTCTTTATTGCTCATATATATATATATATATATATATAGGACATTTACAACTTTTTCATATTTATATCTCAGCTTCTGCCTTTGAAACTACTTTTTAATGACCTGTCAGAAGGACAGGACACATATCAGTAGGAAAAGGTTATTACTTAAAAATATGCCAAACATTCAGCAGTATTATAGTCAACAGCATTATAACAAAGATGGGGATTTATACTAAATAAAACTGCCTGTCTAGCAGTAGAAAATCCTTCAAAGTGAAGAAGAAATTTACTTCCACAAAGCACCAAGAACTGCTGATAGCCTATTAACAACACTGTGAAAAGCAGCATGACTACTGTGTGTCCCAAATCCATCTGGCAGATCAAACACAGTTTTTAGATACTAAATGAGGAGGGTAACATGGCCAATGATTATGAAAAATAGTGCCAGCCTTTTGCCAGAGGAAAAGAATCAGTTCCTACTGCTTCCATTCATACCTCCTTATATTGCCTCCTACTTTCATAGAGATGGCAGAATGAAATCAACTGGGACCTGGTCAGCCAGTCCTCTATTGCTTCCATTCATGTAGGTTTTTAAAGCAGCTGTCTCTCTAATTCCCAACAAAATATCTGCCAGAAGTTCTACAAAACCAAACAGAGATGCCAAAAAAGCATACAAACAGCAGCTTGCTTTTGTGTGCTCACATTGTTTTACTTTTAAATTCTCCGTGCCCAAACACATATGCATTTCTACTCATTGAAGACAGTGTGATAAATTGGTGACACATTCCACCTATAATCATTTTTACTGAAGACACTTTTAAGACATAAAGCAGACAGAGAATACATACAGATACATGTGTTGCAGAAACAATCAGATTTCTGGAAAAACTGAGAAAATAAAGTGTATGATACAGTCTGCTCTCTATTTGTCCACCAAAAATCTCTTTAAATTCACATTGCTGGATGACTTTACAAAGAGAAAAGGCTGAGGGGATGCAGAAAGAATAATTGAAGAGGAAAAAAATTCTCAAAACTTTTCATAATTATGTGGGGGAGGGCAACAAAATGACTAAGACACATTAGTTCATTGAAGACAATGAGCACCATGCAAACACTGGGATATTTTGTGCATGGAAGAGCTGCACTGGCCAAACAGGAGCAAGAAATGGATGATCAGCAATCAGTAGACGTAACGTCTGAGTAAACGTGGTGGGTAACGTGGCAGGAAAAGCACAGTCACTCACTGAGGAACCACGGTATTCTCACAACACGTCTATAGTGCAAGCTTTTCTTCATGTCCCTACATTAACACGTCTCCAGTAGAACACATTTGAAAGCTTGCAGCCACAGCAAATGCTACCAGAAGGGAGGGGGAGGAGAGGCTATAGATTCATTTGCAATTAGTGCCATTTTTGACAATCTCCAAATTTATTATCCTTGATTTAATCGGGCAAATGTATTGCTCAGAACATTTAAGCAATAAATTTGAAGTGACTCTCAGGGCAACTGAAAGCTCAGATTCCTGCCAGCTGATTTTAGCTTATATTTTTTCTGAACATCCTTTCCTCTTGTTTCTGCTTCAAATTTGGAGACCTTTAATATTTCATAGTACAGGACTCAGTTTCACCATGCTGACAAACATATCACTTCATCATGTAGGAGATACCAACGTATTGTGTCCCCCATTCTTAGAAAACCAGGAGTCTCCAGTGTCAGGGCTTGTTCAGGTTTTACAGAAAGCTGTGACTCAGTTTTGTTTTGGTTTAGGACTGACTGAGGAGTGAGGAAAAAAAATTACACAGGCTCAACCCTTATATATTCCTTGAGTCATTAAACACTGCATCACTTACTTCAAGACACACATGTGCTTCAGAGTTCTAGTGAACCTGGGCCAAAGTAACTACTATAAAACAATGGGGATATATCTGAACAACCGTGACAGTCTTTGACGTCCTTAAAAGAGAGCCAAATATAGCCATGGAGCTGAAGCAAGAAATAACAGTCATGGACTGACACAAAGGTTTCACTGTTGCGCAACAGAATGTGCTTCCACTCCCCAAAAGGATAAATGCAAACCCAAAATACAGCTAACAAGCAAAAGAGTGAATCTAGCTTCGCTCTCATCCCAAACAACATAATCTCAGCAGATTCTGCCTTCCCCTCACTCTCCCAAGACGTTCTTGCTCCGCACAGGTGACAAGTCTTACCTGAAGGTCACGCTCGAAGAAAAATACACACACACAAAAAAAACACACACTTTCTACATCCCATATGAGACAGTTTCAGTTGTTGCAAAGCATAAAGCACAAGTTCTCAAAATTACTCTGAATAAAGTTACTCTACCTCAGGCCCATCCTTCTAGCTGAGTTTTTCATTGCTGGGTTTGCTCATACCATAACATATTCCGCATTTTTAACGTGATTGGAAGACAAAAGTAAAGCAAATTGGTTACTTGAAGGAAGAAAACGCAATCAAAGTCACTGCAATCAAAGCAACAGGAAAAATGGATGCATTACCTGATATCAGAAAGATCACATTTGTTTCCAGCGATGGCCATTACAATGTTTTCAGGACCATGTTCTTTTAGTTCTTTCACCCATTTCTTCAAAGTATGAAATGAATCCTAAATCAGAGAGATGATAAATAAGCTAAAAGCATAGTTGCCATTGATGTTTCTATTTGATTTTTGGTGTTTTTTTTTGTTTTTTTTTCAAGTCAGAGGAGCACAGCTTTGACAGTACTAATGTAATAGTTTCATAGACCTCAAGTCTAAAAGATTGATGGATCTATGCAATCTGCTTTCCAAACTACATCATAAGACTGCCACAAATTTTCACTGTTGTGAAACTCGTTCACTGTTTTTAAATTTCTTTATTTTCAAGCAGAACTGAATGTTTCTCTTAAATATTCACTGATGAAGAAACTGCCACAGCTCTTCTTTTAAGTTTATTTAGCAACTGATTTCCTTCATTTTTCACATGAGCTTCATTTGTCTCATTTCAGCTTTTCCCTAAGGGATTATCTCAGTCACTCTCATATTTTCAGCAATGTCCAGAAGAGTTTTCAATGACCCCTCTCTCTCCTTCTCACACACACAGCCACACTCCTGTATTTCCAAATTTGTGACCTGGTAAACCTCAGTTTACTCATTAGTAAATGAAAGAGACAGGTGACAATTCATCTGGCTTTTCCCCTCCAAGTACAAAATTCAAATACTTTTTGATGATACCTATCTTTTAATAGTAAATTTTCTACTTGTGCACACTACTGAATTAATAGGATTAAAATCACTTTTATTCCTAGAAAAATTCATTTTACTACATTAACTTTAATATCTCCAAAGAGGGAGCACTGTCAGTCATTTGGGAAAAAACACCCATTCTACTCTAATGGTCAACTCTGTGAATTTTAGGCATCAAAAAGTGAAATACACATCTCCTACTTTCCCCTCTATTTTGTGAGTTGTTCCACATAAGTTTGGAAAAAGGATCGCAAAACCAAGTTCTATTCTTACAACTCATTGCAAGATCAACTAACAGACATTTAAATTACAAATAACCATCAGTTCAGTATAATTCACTCATTCTCATCTTTTCTTGGCAAATTAGCAAAGGAGAATAGCACCACTGTGCTATAGTGGCCACCATCCGCTGCCACAGATCGTTACACTAATGCACTGGAGAACCAACTCAGCCTTGTCAACTTAGCAATAAATAATTCAATTTGCAAGATAGGAATAAAATGCAAGTGAACTGTTATGTCCATCCATCCATTAATGTCTCCTCTAACTTGGCTTTATCAGTAGGGGGCTTCTTTCAAAAACAGGGGAAAGGAATTCAGCTAGAGCCTCCAACCTCCTCTGGCTAAGAAATGAGGAAGAGCAGTTCAGCATCTGAAAATACAATTTTCATTCCAAATGAATAATGTTGAGCCAAAGGTCAGAGGCTTATTTCACTACTGGTTTCAAAGTTAAGCAGCTATGGAAGACTTCAGTCCTTCAATGCAAACACGAGATTATATGCTTACTTAAAAATAATTGGTAACATGTAAACGACAGAATTTCTGTCCAGTTGACGAAGCAGCTAGCTGTTGGTTGTTTTTTTTTTTTTTGCAGTAAAATTCATTTCCACCGGCTCTGGGTGTCCCTGCTGAGCAGGGGGATCAGACCAGATGACCTCCAGAGGTGCTGCAAACCTCAGCCCCGCTGAAGCTGTAGGTTTTGCATCAAACCTGGGCCCAAGCAGAGCACTTACCATAGGCAGAAAGCATGCAGAAAGCCTTACCTGCTTGGTGATATCATAAACTATCACAGCTGCTGCTGACCCTCTGTAGTACATCGGAGCCAAGGAGTGAAACTGTTAAAACACAATGCCACACCAAAAAATAAATAAATCGTGAATAAAACATCATTTGTCCCCTAGAGACCAGGCCTCGGTGGTGGTTGTGGGCCTCCAAATTTCCTTAAATCCCCATGAAACAATGAAAATGGAGTCCTCCCTCTTTTCTCCTGCTGCTCTTCATCCTGCTGGACATAGTGGTCTGCACTATGGGCTCTCTGTAGCTTTTGCATTACAGTGCAAGGACTCCGAGGAGTTCTGACATGAAATTCCCTGACATTTGGAAGCCTCACCTGACAACATATATACCCCTTACACTGGCAAGCACCAAGGTTTTGCTCTGTAGTTTTTAACAGACTGAATTCAGCTTGGGGTTGAGGTCTGTAATAACACTGCAAATCACTCTAAATTATCTTGTCAGAAAACCATGAACACCTGTCATGTTTAGTTATCCTATCCTGTAACAGTTTGAAAAACACGGGTTCTTGCCATTTAAGTTACTCTTCAGCTCGTTTCAAGTCAAACATCTTTTTAAGAAAAAACAACACAATAAATATGTTCAATATAACAACAGCTTGCCAATGAGCAGCACAGTTTTCACAATTTACCATGACTAAGCACCTGATTTAGAATTGCATCTTATAATTACACAGAGAGAGGAAGTCGAGAAGCCTTTTTGCTGATTCACCTAAAGCTATTCTTAAGCAAACCAAAAATAATCTGCCTTGGAAAATACGCTTAGCCTCACTGCACTCATGGAGCCATTTTGCAGATTTTCACGCGTGAAGAAAGTCACCTGTAAAAGCTTTGTACAAAACTGCAGCTAATAGCTGAAGATGGGTCCTGAACCAACTGTGTTATTAGGGCAGGGCATGAATTTCAATGCCTGGTGAAACCTTCGTAGAGGCCCATGTGTCACACCGCAAGCCCCTGCAGTCTCATGGGACACATCTTTGCCTGGAAACTGTACGTCCAGGCAAAGCATTTACACCTAGGCAGCCCAGGAATGTCATTTCCTATGCAACACAGAAAGTGAGTTATTCATAAGAATACGAGGCCATGTGCCAGTGTGTAAGCTGTTCATCCAGTTCAAGGTCGGTGCTTGCCGGTACCAACGGGGAGGATGCACACGCAGTAAGCGTGACAGATGGCCAAGAGCTGAAGTGCTTTGGGGAGGGATGCAGGTGGAACAGCTCATTAATAGGAGAAAACAGCAGGAAGGGGGATGAGGGAAGGAGAGAGGAATCAGCCGAGCAGCCAGGTCTGCAGAAAAGGGATCAGCCAAGATCCTGAGGGAGTCGGGTAGATGCATGTCTGCCAGGCTTTTAGATGGCGGCCTTATTGCATGTTTAATGCTGTAAATGCTTTTCAGCATTTTTAGCCCTCCAGATCACTACAGAAACCTCCAGTGTGTTGTGTTAAAGTACCCTGAAAATCAGGGAGCTTAAGTGAGGAGGGCAGTCTGACCTTTCACCGTGGATATGCACCCCTCCCAGTCTGTAAACTTCTGAGGAAAAAAATTACATATCCCCTACACATACCGGTTTGGTTTTAATCTAGATGACAAGGCATTCATGAATTTACAAAAAGCTCCCAGATAACAGTAATCACACTTCACAGGAGCCATGCAGTTAAGCTCACATGCTTTGGATTCCTCCAGCACTGGCCCAGGAAGCACACTGGAAAGCTGTGCCACTTCTTGCGAATGGCAGCCCTTTTTCTTTCGACCAGGTGATGAGAACACTTACTGCAATAACCTTTCCCTGAACAACACTGCCAGCGTTAATGCCAAAATTAAAAACTGTGCAGAAAAGTAGGCATTTTCCACTGGATCCTGGACAAGTACGTTTTAATGAAACCAGGAGGCAACCTACCAATATTTTGGTAGGATTAATTTTGAGCTGGGTTCCCAAACCAGCTTGTTGTGCATTGGGTAAACCACAAGCTCAGCCAAAAGGAAGGAGTGGGAAAGCATGGTGGAGAAAAATGAGGAAGGGCAGGACCACTAGATGCCAGATTGATAGTGGTTGTTCAGACCACACTCAGGTAGCTATATACTTGCAAAATTACTTTGTGCACATCTCTCTGCAGGTACAGCCTAGTTCTGCAATCACTTTAATTTTTTTCCTTTTATTTTTTTTTCCCCTTTATAATGAAAGCCATAATCATTATAAATCAGTGAAGGTAAAATGCAAAAACAAAGAAACCCTCTTTCAAAACATTTTGGAGATTAATTAATCATTTCAACAGCATGTCACATTCCATTAACAGCAACACCAGACTCAGCCAGCTGACCCTGTCCTTGTGTCAGGAAACACAAAGTGGCACACAGAGGCGCAGCACGCAGGAGGAATGCGGTTCCTCTGCTGTTTAAGACAAAGTAATCCTTTCAAATATTCCAGTTCCTTGCAAGCTTGTGAAGAGGGAGGGCAAGACCACAGCAAGGGAGACTCAGAAAGGCAACTGCCTTTGAAAGGCACTGAGCTTCAGTATAGATGTTGATAACATGTAAGTGTGACCTTCCTGCCCTGTAGTGCTGAAAATCTATTTACTCGCTCAGCTGGCGGGACAGTTATTTCCCCTTCCATTATTTTACTGTAATATCTTGGCTATAAGGCATTTTAAGAAAACATTTCATTCACATTTGAGCATTTTGAGCATGCAACTTCAACTTCTTTTTTTTTTTTTAATATCGTGATAGATTTCATCCAGCGCGTACATTTAATGACCAAAATGGGATTACAGTGCATCTTAATGCAATTTCCTAAGGTCTGTAAGGAAAGAAATACCGTAAAATTTTTTAACAACAAAAAGTGCACTAGTAATAACTACCATCAATTATCACAGCACAGAATACTTATCAAATAAAACCAAAATTAAATCCCCTTTTTCATCTCTTTCATATAATCCAATAACAAACATCATGATATACTAAGCCCCAGTCATAAGAAATCATTGTTGTCCATGAGAAAACAGAAAAATAATCTTTGTAGCACCAAATAAATCAATGGGCATCAAAAAATTGTAACTCAAAATAACTTTAATAAAGTAATAATAGACTCTCTTAACAAATGTGTTTTATCAGCGTGGATTTTCACAGGCCACAAACAAACCAGTAGAAATATACAAATAACTACATTTATTAAATGCCTTCTCCCCCTCCCCTTTTCTTTCTCTTTTTTTAATTCCACTGCCCAAAAGCAAAGCTGCCTTGAATATTTTTCTGGCCTAATTACCTGGAAAAAAAGAGTCATGCAAAATTAAAGGGATATATAATGCTAATGTGCATATTTTTCACCTGCCAAGGACCAAATGTGGGACAGAAACCCGAAACAAGTATCACACAGAAAAGCAGCTCACCGAGTTAAATCTCATGGGATTACCTTCTGTATTAGAAAAGTACAGTGTCTATAACCTCGATTTTATAGCTCAGTATTTCTGTATCCAGAAATTCCCAAGAAGATTAGGAGAAACAGGAGCAGTTCAAGACTTGGCATGAAGACAGCTCTGCTTCTTAAGAAGGGCTACCTGAAGGCTGGGTAGGCAGCCACAGCTCTGCCCTATGCATCTTCCCCTTTGATAGCCCATTCCCCCTTCACTGCCACCCCAAACTTAATGAGGAGTCAGCCCCTATATAACCTACAAACAGGAGCAGCCAAACAGTGAGAGAATCACAGAATCATTGGGGTTGGAAGAGACCTTCAAGACCATCTGGTCCAACCATCACTCTGTTACCAATGTCACCCACTAAACCATATCCCCAAGCACCACGTCCAACCTTTCCTTGAACATCCCCAGAGACAGTGACTCCACCACCTCCCTGGGCAACCCGTCCCAGTGCCTGACTGCTCTTTCTGAGGAGAAATGGCTCCTCATTTCCAACCTGAACCTCCCCTGGCACAACTTGAAGCCCTTCCCTCTTGTCCTATCAGTAGTTACCTGTGAGATGAGGCTGACGCCCAGCTCCCCACACCTTCCCTTCAGGTAGCTGTAGAGAGCAATGAAGTCTCCCCTGAGCCTTCTCTTCCCCAGACTAAACAACCCCAGTTCCTTCAGCCGCTTCTTACAGGACTTGTGCTCCAGACCACTCACCAGCTTCATAGCCCTTCTCTGGACACACTCCAGCACCTCAGTGTCCTTCTTGTACTGAGGGGCCCAAAGCTGAACACAGCACTCGAGTTGCGGCCTCACCAGAGCAGAGTACAGGGGGACGATCACCTCCTGGTCCTGATACAGGCCAGGATCTACCAGCTCCCCCTGTCAGAAATAACCACATCACTTAACCTCTTTCAAAAGTTGACCAAGATTCAACATAAAGTCATTCAGTTTTTTTCCACGCTGCTCCTACAAGGATGATATCATTTTGGCAATTACCAGACTTCTGACTTCCTAGCTTGAATAACTAAAATTTAAGCATCAGCGCATGTCTTTAGCTGAAAGATCGATACAGAACAGTCTGTTAGCTTTTGCTTTGCCAGTCTGGCAAACCAGGCTCTTTTGGTCAGAAGATAAGGTAAGTGCAAGAAGGCAGGATCTAACAGCCTGCCACCTGGTGTCCCTTCTGGGCACTGAGAATACCTCCTCTCTGTGTAATGTGTAAACCATCGTGAGCAGCTCACCCAATACGGAAATTCAGCAGTCCTGTACCTCTCATGCAGCAGCCACAAAAACCATGCCGTTTTGTGCAGAGCCTTAAGGTAGCAGGCAGGGAATACCAACCCATGTTCACCATTAGCCTGTTTTGCTTTTGTAGGGTTTGGTTTCAACCTGTAAGGCTGAGGCCACCACCCCATCCAATGCAACAGTTAAGTTTCAGGGGCATACCACCTTTCATTTCAACAGCTACATCCAGGCTAAAAGGGCTATTCAAAATATAAACAAGGAACATATTTTACCATACCAAAGAACAAAACTAATGACCTGTGTAGCTTCATGCAGTCTCAATGACTCTTTCACACAAATGTTTGAAAACTGGCTTCAGAGCACACTCCTCTACCCACGTGTTCCCTTCGCACTTGTGGCTTGCCATTGCTGCCTCTAAGGAAGGGGTTGTGAGGCCACACGTGACTTATGAAATTTCCTTTCCCGTTTTTCTCTCAGAATCTGACTAAAGACAGCACAACCCTCTCAGCTGTACAGCCCCGTGCCACTGAGGACAAATCCACTCTTAAGTGGTGCAAATGCAAGTTCAGCATAACCCAGAGCTGCTCTGGTTGATTCCAGGAGCATTTGGGGATTTTGCAAGCCATCTGCCATCTTAGATCTGGCCATCTCGATGAAGTCAACAGAAGCTTCACCCATGCAAAGGGCAGAAAAATAGAAACAATCAGCTATTAAGGAATTCGCCATTTATTTAGAAGCTCATCAACTTTTTTTGTGGAAGTTCCTTTGCTTTCCATTTCCCATGTATCCTGTCACTGAAGGGTATCCTTGGTTTTAGGTAACACCTTTTACATGTCCTCTGTACTAACTGCACAGAATGGGGAAGAAGAAAACCACACAAAATAGCCATATCAGAATAATTAGAAGAGATAAACAAATTCAAGGGAGCACAACATAAATCACACCCAAGTTGTGGTAGTGAAAGTCTCTCAACCATGTCTTGTGTAATATTAGTTCAGAAAGCAAAAGAGAGGCCAAATTAATATAAAAATAAGAACTGCCACTCCTGCCTACTTATAAAGAGGCTAACAAATCCTGCTGAAGACAGCTTGGGTTCATTCAGTCTGCCAGGCACACCAGGGAACACTAATTCATGTCTGCAGCTCTTTGCACCATCCTGCAGCGCTACACCCCAGCACTGGCTCTCTGCCACACCAGCCTGTCTCCTCCAAACTCTATAGCCAAAAAGAAAAAAATAATAATAAAAAAAAAAAAATAGAAAACACCCACAACCCCTCAATTGGATTGTTGTTACCATACTGGACTGTAAAGAGCATCACTTGTTCTTGCTGCTGAAGCATTACAATTTTGCCTACGCTCATATCCAGGAAGGGTAAGGATGCACAGCACAGGCAGAAGCAGAGCAGTACTCAGAGAGTACTGCACACCTCCTCACATCAAGCACTGAATTCAAAGAGTATTTTCCACATGGTGCCTTTTCAAGCACCTGCAGGTGCATATCAGCACAAGACTTGCTTCCTGACTGGTGCAGTCATTTAGCTAGATTTCATTCTCATTTCTGAGAAGCTGCTCTCAGACTACTTACATAGCCTCTCAGTGGCCAAGACCAAACCCCTCAGCTGCTCTTGAGGTGCATAGCACGAGCTCATTGCAGAGGTCTGTGTGCCATTAACAGCACATATACCACAGCCTGGGAGCCTCTACTTGCCCAAGTCTAGGCATTTCATGCCTCTTTTTATCATCTTCAAGGCATGGCAGCCCCCCCAAAAAATAAATAATAATAATACAGGGTGTGGAGAGAAGCAAAGGCAATAAACCAGAAGTGTCAAACAGATTATCCCGAAACATAAGCTTCTCACACAAGCAGCAGCCAAGGAAGGGACAAAAAATTCCTGACATTCTCAGCTGGCAAAGAGTGAATGGAAAAATGTTATGCATGAATGCCACTATCAGATACGATTTAGCATTTTATAACCTTGAATAGTGTTTGCTGCCATGATTCAAGACTGTGATTCTAGTTCTAAGGAAGCTTTAAAATGTATGCGTTTTCTTATATCAGTGTTTCATGAAGGTCAGAAGAAAAAAAAAAAAAAAAAAAAGGGAAAGAACAGTCAAATATCACTCCTGTAAGGATATATAGGAAATCTCAGAATTTGCAAGCTTATTAAATCAGGGAAGATCTGTCTCTGATCTATATGTATTTTTGCTAGTTCAATTGATGATGATTTACATAAGAGAATGAGCATTCTTCTCAAAGATGTAAGAATTCCTGAAGCGAGGAGGGAAAAATGCCAACATTTTAAGGTTATCTATTTGAAAATATTTTAAATAAGCAGAAAATAAACCTTTGCAACATCACAAAAGTGACCTGTGCTGAGCCTTTCCACAGTTTCCAGTCACTAAACACACATGTAAAAGACACCACGCCTAAACCAGGGCTCAAACTACACATGCTGCAAGTTCATTGAAGCTTAAGAAACATGTTAGCATACAATGACTTACCTTGTTTAATGCTCACCCTAAAAACAGGAAAATAAACATATTCACTCACTAGGTCCAATGCCACTTGTGCCCCCATGAACACGCGCTACCAAATCACCCGTTGACCTTCATAGCACACTGGTAGTAGCTCACTGTGGGGATGTCCTTTCATCATGTGTAGGAAAGGACCTCACAACATAGCTGTAGGCTACCATCACAATCACCTAAGTACAACTGTAGAGCAAAATTCAGACGTCTTCACTGCAGAAGCAGCTCGAGCCATTGACACATGCTGTTACCTCCTCTCAGGGCAGTAGGATTTTAGTGGGAATTTAGAAAAAGCTTGGTAATTATGTTGGCAAGGCATGATGTGCTAGTAACCATTGACCTGTTCTCATTTGAGACTGAGTCCACACAGACTGGACAGCTCCAGCACCATGCTGAGTCACAAGGTTTTGTTTCTGGAAAGAAGTCATCTTAGGTTGCAGCCAGATTTTACATTTGAACCAGTTTCTCATGGCTTTGTGGTACCAACATTAAGGTACCCTGCCTCCTCTACCCATTAAAGAGCAGAAATTCACTACTTCTGTTTAGCTCCAACATCTAGGATCCAGCTTAGGATAAATGAGGCAAAAAAGCCCTCCCATCAAGGAACATTTACACACCTTGTCTTCGAATCACCAGAACAACTACTGTCACCCAGAAAAGAGATGACTATGAAATGCTACAGATATCTTTGCCAATCTTTTCCTGGGAAATCATAAAATAATTAATGCTAGAAAAGACCTCCAAGATCATCTGGTCCAACTATTGCCCAACCACCAATAAATTATGTCCCTAAGTACCACATCAATGAACAGTTAAAGGGAAAAAAAAAAAAAAAGAGTAAACTTAAAAAGGACAAAGATAAATTTTTCTGCCCTAGAAACATGGCCCTCAGGCTCCCTAAGTATTTGCTACAATATTCCTCAGCTGGCAAAATGGAAAGCTGGCAGCCACCCAAGGTATTCAGACAAAGCATTGTAATTAGAAGCTACTTAGGGCATCATGAACCAAAATATATGCTAATAAAAACATCATTAGCTAACTTGTGAAGAGATTGTTCTTAGGGAAGGGAGTCTTTGCTAACAATAACATAATTGCCATGAATTTAAGTCCTGAAGTCCACAGCAACAATTTAAAGCTGATGGGGAAAAAAAAAAATGTAAGATGGGCAGAAAGGGAGATTTGGAAAACAGGCTGGGTGGAGGGAAGGTGACAGTCTGAAAAACAGAATAAAGTGAGCTCATCTGAAAACAAACCAACATCGCACAACTGGGTCTGCAGAGACACAGAAAAGCAGAGGGATTTTGTTAAGCATGCTGCCAGTTTAACGCTTTGCCTACCCAAGAAAGGCAAAAGAAGAAACAAGATAAAAGGATTAACAAGCTTTCTCCTTTTGTCATCAACTACAACATATGTTCTCCACAGCAAACACTGCTGGAAAGCCACGTCCCTCTCCCCAGCTCTCCTCCAAGAAGCGTGCTGAGCATCCTCTGCCACCAACACTGCGATAGAAAAGCTTTTCATCTCCATTTTCTGGTGCATTGTTGTCATTGTGCAGAAGTGACAGCTGCTTATTATCTCCCATGAAATGGCAATTTTAGTTACTTCTTGGCTCTGCCTACAATTCCAAGTCTCCTGACACAAAAGAAATGAAAATAGTGTATCTAATATCCACACCAATCAGAAGTTATCTGCTCTCTACAACCAAGCTCTGGCTGGCTGGTCTGTATACTCAGTTTCTTCAATAACACCTAAGCATTACTACAAGCTTTCAAAACCAGTAGTGACCAATGTTTCCAAAGGCTTGAAAAGCTACAAATGGGTATCTGAAAGTTGATTTAATGCCTCAAGGGGGTGCTGAGTGCCTCCAGCTTGCTTCTCTCTCTCCTTTGCTTCCTCACCATCCTGTGTGTGACTCTTCAGAAAAAGTCCCATGAATTTCCAGGTTCTCTTAGCTTGCTGAGGGGGACCAGGAGGCACACAGCATGCAGACACAGCAATAGCTGGCACAGCTGGGGAAGTACACGGTCCCCCAGCTCCAGAATAAGCACATGCATGTCCTGTGCCTGGCCTGGCATTTAGAAGAACAAAGCCAAATTAACCCAATGCTGAAAGAGCAGGAAGTCCTAAATGGAGTTATCAGCAGTATTGACAGTAGAAGCACTGACAAAACTCCCAGACTTTATCACTGGAACATAAAGACTCAACAAAACCAAAGAGAACAAGGAAAGGACAACAGTTGTTAGTCTGCTTACAAACGTATTCTAAGTTGTATTTCTCAAAGCAGAAACAGCATTTAGAATGCATTCATTAACACACTACAAAAACAGCAGCAGGCCCAGAGTTTGGGGTAGGTTGCAAGCTTTGGGCCATCGCTGTTGTTCAGAGGATAGATAGCATGAAGTCATGCTTTCTTGAATAGCATGATCAGAAGGAGCAACATGATGAAGACAACGTAATGACAGTCCCAAATAGAAATTAAAATCAATAAGCTACTGAGAGGCACAATGCGTTTACCCATAAAATGGGGATGTTCCAGGGCAGAGAACCACCTGGAACAACATCAACCTCATCTTGAGAAACTCAGCTGACTTGGTAGACAGTGTTCAACAATCATCAACATCATTTATCACCCCAGATTACAAGAGTCCAAAGGACTGGAAATGCATTGTGGAAATACAGAAGAAAAAGATCCCTAGGCTCCCTTTAGGACCCCGGCCTAGGGATGTTATAATTCATTATTACACATGAAAACCATTAACATAACTTATATGTATCATATTCTGAATAATTTAGCCATATTTGTGGTTGCCACTGCTCATCACTGCTAGAAAAAGGAAAGGAAAGCAGATGTTTGGAAAATGATGAGCTTAAAAGGGGAGGGAGGGGGGCATAAAGGACAGATTTTGTATCCAAGAGTCAAAGCTCAGTCACAGATTTCCTGCCTCAAATGAGTTATCATTCAGCTTCCTAAATAATGCTTATTAATACTCACCTACTTTACAAAACTAATACTCCTAACATGCTTTGAGAGTCTTAAGATTATGCAGGAAAATAGATTCACATTTATACCTACATCTCAGAGACAGAGTTCTATATAAAGTACATAACATGATGGGTGAACAATTAGCTGATGGGCTGAGCTCAAAGGGTGATGGTAAATGGGGTGACATTAGGCTGGTGGCCAGTCACTAATGGGGTTCCACAGGGCTCCATTTTAGGGCCAGTTCTCTTTGATGTTTTTTATAAATGATCTGGATGCAGGACTCAAGTACATTCTAAGTTTGCAAATGACACTAAGTTAGGAGGAGTGGTTGACACTCTGGGGCAGAGAGGCCTTGCAGAGATGCAAAATAGAAGCTGGGCAATCACCGACAATATGAAGTTCAACAAGAACAAGTGCTGGATTCTGCACCTGGGATGGGGCAACCTTGGCTGTGTGTACAGACTCTAGAGAGCAGCCACAAAGAAAGGGATCTGGGGGTTTTGATCGACAGCAAGCTGAACACAAGCCAGCAGCATGCCCTGGCAGCCAGGAGGGCCAACCATGTCCTGGGGTGCATCAGGAATAGCATTGCTAACAGATTTAGGGAAGGGACTGTCCTGCTCTACTTTGTCTGAGTGCAGCTTCCCTTCAAGTGCTGTGTGTAGTTTCGGGCACCACAACATAAAAAGGACATAAAAATGTTAGAGTGTCCAAAGGAGGGCTACAAAGATGGTGAAAGGTCTGGAGGGGAAAATGTATGAGGAGATGTCCTTTGGTTTGTTCAGCCCCGAGCAGAGCAGGCTGAGGGGAGGCCTCATGGCTGCCTGCAGCTCCCTCACGAGGGGAGCGGAGGGGCAGGCGCTGAGCTCTGCTCTCTCGGGACAGCGACAGGACCCGAGGGAACGGCATGGGGCTGGGACAGGGGAGGGTCAGGATGGGTGTTAGGGAAAGGGTCTGCACCCAGAGGGTGCTCAGGCACTGGGACAGGCTCCTCAGAGTAGTGGTGATAGCACTGAGCCTGCCAGAGTTCAAGAAGCATTTGGACAACACTCTCAGACATATGATTTAGTTTTTCGTTAGTCTTGTGTGTAGTCAGGAGTTGGATGATGATCCATGTGTGTCCTTTCCAACTTAGGATATTCTGTGATTCTATGATTATGTGCCAAAAAGCTACAAAGGAGGAAAAAAAAAAAAAAAGGCGGAGTAGGGCAGTGGAGAGAGGAAGGGGAAAGAATAAGCAAGGAGAAGCAAACCATGGGAAAGCAAATGAACCTTTGCTATCTCTGACCAACTGAAACCCCACACACAGTCTTCTTCAGCTCCAGGCCATTCAGAAATGGAACAAAAAAGGTTCAAGGGAAGGGATGATGCTGTATTTCATGAATGTTTTAAAATATCTCTGTTCCCATCATAAATAACATGCCAAATTGCTAAGAGTCAACAGATTTCAGCAGGCCCGCTTTATGTTATGCTGCACATTGTAAAGAAAAGCATGAGTATTTCCTGCACTTAACAGCAACATTCTTTATTGTCTGCAATTCACACGCGAGGTTTGGAGAACGCAGCAGGATGCAGCAGGACAGACAGTGCAGTCTGTATAAGCATCTAATTTTGCCCCACCCTACCATGAGCGTAGCTGCTTTTTTCTAAGAACAGGAGCAGTGTAATTTAACAGCAAGTTTTAAAGATGCTTTAAAACATGTGCATGGATTTTTCCTTTTTTTTTTTTTTTTTTTTAATATATTTCTCAACATAAATGTAGGCATAGATTAAGAGAACTCTACAGTCAGCCTGTTGCAGAACACCACTGCCATTAAACCTCTTAAAAGAAACAAATGACCAAACAGGCGTGTATACAATCAATATGAACGATTGCCCGTGATTTCCATTATGGCTTTTTTGAAAAGCCAAAGGAAAAGCTATTTAATTTGAGCAATTCACTTAACCCACTTGGGGAAAATTAAGAAAAAATAAATAAAATCAAGAAACAAACCCTACATGGTTCAGTTTGCCAGTACTAATTTCAAAACCAACACCAGCAGACACAGCTTGTGCCTACATTCAATGTCCCAGCTCCGGACAGTCTTGGAGTCACCACCAGCTTAGCCAAGTTGCTTTCCAGTGTAAATGAAAGCTGCCACACATAACCCTGGGGAAACAACAGGAGAATTGCCCAGCCTTCAGGCACAGCCCAAGCTGTGGCAAAGAAAGTGGCCAATAACTTACACAGCTGCCCTTAATGATCACGGTGTGGGCACAGGTAACATCTGCAAGCTAAGGCACAGCTCCATTGTGAAACTAGAGCTGAAATCCACGGCCAGCTTTTCTTTTAGGTCAGTTGTACTGTCAGCCTGCTTCTGCATTTTCCCCAGCTGAGAAATGGGAACCTGTTTAACAGTGACTGCCAACCACCCACTTCACAGAGCCTTACAAAAAATTCAGCAGATTTACACTTGCAAAGTCTTCTTAAGATGAAAAACGTTGTGTGGTTTTTTTGTTTGTTTGTTTTTGTTTTTAAGTGAGCAAATGCATTGTAAGAGACCAAGATGTACTGCACAGTTAATACTCACCCGCTCCTGACCAGCTGTATCCCAGATCAGAAATTTATGAAGCTCATTCCCACAAGGCACAGTTTTAGTCATGAAGGATGCTCTGAAAAGAAGAGTAGGGGGATCTCATTTATGGTTAAAAGAAGGAAGCAGCATAAATTCTTTACATGAGTGACATTGATTTAAAAAAAAAAAAAAAAAAAAAGGAAACTACAGATCCTAACCAGTTCTGCTGGGATAGACTACATATAGGGAACCACCAAAACCTGGATAAAATGCCTACAAAAAGTGAAAAACCTCTGCAGCTCAAAGGGCTCATGTGCACAGGCACAGGAACACAAACGCTCCTGCCACTCATGCTCAGATGCTGCTACCACCTGTCTCCATCTTCTTGGTGATACAGACCTGAGAATATGTCAGTCAGCATCATACCAGGCAACAAATACATGGATTTTCAATTAAATCTAGGAGGATGGTCACTTTGATCAGTAGGGAACAGACAAGTCACCTGCTGAAATGCACAGAGTAAATAAATTGAAATAAAGTTCTTCCCCCTGTCAACACAGATGAAGAAAACTTTGTCGCTTCTTTTATTTTTTTGTAGGAAATGTGATTTGCCTATGGTTTCATAGTGTAACTTCTATTCGGAAATAACTTTTTAGGCTTTTTCTACATTAGAGCATTTGAACTGAAAACTGGCTAGGAGAAACTGCCAAACTCTGGTAGATTTTTTTCCCTTATGCTATCTGGACACTGCTGAGCAATTTCTGTTGTGAAAACTTTTTTTTTTTTCCCAGCTCATAAAGATGCATTTGATACAATGCACTGTCATAACAAAAGCACCAAATTATATCAAGGACATATGACTGATCAAAACATCTGAGAATGATGTACAAGAGTTCTTCTCTACAGCCATCTGCAAACTGCATGAATCTAACAATGCTGCATTGCATACAAAAATATTAAGTAAGGCAAGCAAACAAATAATAAGCAAAAATAATAAGCAAACAAATAAACAAAAAGCAGCATTTTCTTTGGTTATTTTCAGGGTGGGTGCTTTCAGCTTAATGCATCTACTTGAAGCATTAAGCAACACTTCACTGTTCCAAAAACAGGAACTTCAGAGCCTCAGCAGCTACTGTAGATTTCAAGGACTGTATATTTAAAACTAGATTAATTCTGAAAAAATAATGACAACAAAAGACTTATTGACATAGTCATCCTACACAGACAAGTACTATCATCTGCATGCAAACTAGCCTTCACAATTTAATCCTCAAATAGAAAAATATTTTTCCTCTGTTATCACAATTATGAAAATTAAAGGATTTTTTCCCCATTTGAGCAGAAGACGTTTACTTGGCAACAACAACTACTTGGGAAAAACGCTGATGATGACACAGAAGCGAAGAACCACTCAAGTTTCCATCAATTTCTTCACTGCCAACAAGTGTCCTTCAGTCAGTAATGTTACTCATTATGTGCTTGCTTGGTTCCCTTCTCTCTGCCTATTTTTCTCTATTCATTACAAGTGGGAGTCCAATATTGCCCTGGAACTTCAAAAAGTTCCTCTGCATTCAAACACAGAGGTTTGAAAGAAATCTTGCAGCCCTCCGAACAGCACTCAAAAAAATTACCCATCTTTCAGAGCAGATTTAAAACAGCTGTAACACACAAGAAAGGTCAGCCTTTCCACCCAAGTTACTCCTTTGTGAACATCATATATTCAATTCCTCTCCCCATAAAAGTTCAAGAATTTTCAATTTTTTTCCAGGCACTGCTGGATTTGGCAGATTTGTCCCTAGAATATTAAAAGAAAAAGAAAAAAAAAAAAAAAAGGAATTAAAATCAGCTACAGGACTAGTATGCTTTTGATGGTCTGAAATGAAGAAGCCTGTCAGTTTTTCTAAAGAGCAGGCGTTAATTATACTTTGTTTAAATTGCATTATCCTGTCTTTTTCAAAACAAGGACAATCCTAAACTTAGATGAAAGCACATCCACACCTGGGAACAGGCACTGTCAATATCATGGTCTAGCCTGACAGCATGGACAACTTAGGAACATTAAGGGTTTGCCATCATTCTTCTGTCACCACTCAGCCATAGGATGTCCTGGTCATTGTGCAGATCATAGCCTGTTTGGGTTGTTAAACTCCAAGGATTAAATTTGATACCTCATTGACCACTTGGAACTAAAGTAATTTTAATCCTAAACTCCTGTGATCAAAGCATCATCTCCCATGGGAAATTCTTGATGAGTAAGAGACCTAAGATGGGTGTAAGACAGGGGAAGAAAAATGTGATAAATTAGAAAGGGAGCAGTAAAAAAAAAAATAATTCATGGGATTATTTAGGTGTTATGGGCTCACTAGGAACTTGCAGGGGAAAAAAAAAATAAATTACGAGGTTCTTTTTCTGTTCCTTTGTGTTCATGGAAATCTGAAGTATCTACATGTTTACACAAACACAAAAAATACCAGATTTTAGCCTCAAGTCTTCTTTCTGTGAAAACCAAAGCAACAAGCCTTTACTTACAGGTTTCCCAATTGTTCTGCTGCATGGAAAGTAAACAATAAAACATGTGGCATTCACCCATTGTCAGCTCATATACATATAGGTTCTCTCTCTATATTAATATATATATAGAGAGAGACATATGTGTTTAACATGTATTATACCATACACTGGCCTGTGCAAAGGGTGAAAGGAACACAAGACCTGGAAGCCATGGCCATGCACAACACAGGTTGGTAGAGGTCCTGGGCAGCTCCAGCAAAGAGGTGATTTCAAGAGACATCACTCACATGAGAAACAAGGCACAGCTCTGACAGCCTCTCCATCAGAGAACACATGGCCATGAAGTAAATTGGAGCCCACGTTGGGTTCCCAGAACAGGGAGAGCAGAGCAGAGCTGGTTTGGGCAGCCCCAGGCTCTCTAAGCAGGTAACATGAGACTAAAGGGTTCAATGAGGTTGGCAAAGTAGAGAAAAAAAAATATATGCAGTGTTCAGAGCCTTGAAAGTAAGGAGAAGAGAAAGTAGCTCAGCTGAGGGCAGTGTCTGTATAAGAAAAATGATATTATGCAGGGTACTTACCCAATAGTAGGACTAATATTGTGATCAAAGTGGTCCTGGACGAATCGACAAACAATGCTTGATTTCCCAACCCCGGTATCCTGAAATTAAGGAAAAGCATGACAGTGAATTCAGGAGACCCTAGGTATCTGTGTTTCACCTGAAGAAATTTTCCATGACATTTTTTTTTTCCTATTGGCAAGGGGGGCAGGTGAAATAGTTCAACAGAAAAGAAAGCACAGGGATTATTACTTTTTTAATGTCAGAATTATGAAAAGTTCTCCCTGTTCCTCATCCCAAGACTTCCTTCTCTTGAAGTCTTGTATTTTTGGGGTGCATTTATAATCCTGTTGGAAGGGGTGCAGCACTTCAAGCACAACCATTAACTTGTTAAAAATAAAAAGACGCATTTTCAAACACGGTGTTTGAAACCCAGCAAAACCATGGGCCAGAGAATAATTCATTCAGGCCTGTTCAGATATTCAGGTATTTTTTAAAAAGCAGGAATCCAAAGGGTCAAATCCCCTGAGACGTGTTTTGCTGGACAAGGGTGGAGCAGCGCTGCTTTAAACACGACACAACTTGCTCTCCACACTGCGATGCAGAAGGCTGCTTCGATTTGCACTTATTTCCCCACCACAATCAATAAGGAAAGATAAGAGCAGTGCAATACTGAAACCAAATGCAGAATCCCTTCCAGACAAGGGGTAGGATGGGGAGAAGAGGAAGGGAAGAAAGCTTGACATTACTCAGAATGACTATTTTAGGCATTTAAGATATGAGCAACTTCCCCCCAAAGCAGCATTTTTCATCTTCCCTCTGTTACCCTGAGAAGCTTTGCATGTTAGGTAGCAGAATATAAACACAGAGAATTATAAAGCAAGAGGAACAGCAATATCACTGTGTCTCCCAGAGAAATGCAAAGAGCCTCCTTAGAGACTAAGAGGATGCCAGGAAATCGATCCTGACCTTTCTGAGGCATCACCGATGACTGCCCAGGGCCCCATCCAAGTCATTAAAAAGTCTGTGGAAAGCTTTCTATTAATTTCATTGGAACCGATTGCAGAAACTCACCTAACATCCATTTGTATCTTGCATTTTAAGGCATTTGAGTAACTTACACAAATTTATCTGAAATTGCCAAGACAAGACAGCAGTTTGACAGCACTAAATAACTATATTTAAAAAGAAAAAAGCCTTTGCCTCCCCCGTAATCAATTTCGTAATTTTTATCTTCTTTTCAAATATGAAAGAAAAAGAATGTCAGTATTTAATTTCCTTCCCCTGTGTTTAAATGAAACTATAACACCACTGCAAAGTCTTGATACACTGCACTTATTAGAAAACCATCATTTCAACTCTCATATTTAATTCAAAGCTGTCCTTAGTCAGCTTAAAAGCCACAATAAATGCTCATGCTACACAGACAGTTGTTTATCTACTGTGTTCAATCGATAGAAAAAAAAAGATCAAAGAGAGTAAGTGTTTAAAACCAGCCCTGTAGCCTTTGATCAATAGCAGCAACACATCCTATTGCTTTTCCCAAATTTTGCCTTCATTATCAATTCCAGCTGACATTTCTATATAGTTACTAGACCAGGAGAGCACAACACATTTTAAAAGAGACAATCCTCTGTACTGAAACTGAGAATCTAATTATTATGCTGGATTTAAAATGCCATGGGGGAAAAAAACTACCAACCTACCACCCATTGAATGTGGAGAATTATGTTTCCTTCTTGTGGGGACGTAGTTTCTGCCACTGCATTCGAAACTAGATATTGCTTCGTGTGACCTGATGATACTTTAGTTTCGTGTACTTTATTTCTGCTCCCTTGATGGGTCACTAAGAAGGGCAACTGCAATTACATCTCTTAAGCAAGAGGAACCCAGTCACCAGCAGGGACGTGACATCCACACGCACGGATTAGAGCCCAGCTCATTTAATGGAAACTCCTGCGTCTTTGACTTCCAGTTCATGACTCCTGCTAGCGTTTCATGCTAACGTTAACTAAACTTCAGAAGTTTCTGTTTCCCTCACGTCTCTCGCAATGAGCACAGCTAAAGCCAAGCACGTGCCAGCCTTGCAAGCCCTCAAATACCTACAGGCATCCTTAGACTTTGCTGCTGTGGTTGCTTTGACTACAGAGAGGCCAAAATTTACCTGTGGTCTAACTCCAGTGAAACCAATGGACCTGGACCACCAGTGAAGCCAGCTTATATTCTCCAGGAGCAGTCAGTTTATGGCACAAAGGGGTTCAGCCGAAAAAAAAGCCCTCCCATCTCATTGCCTCAAGGGTCTGAATGGCCAGCTAATGAGCATCATTACAGCCCAGAGGGGAAGGGAATGAAACAGAAAAACCTTCCTACTTTAGGCAGTTCTACTAATGTCATTCTACTGCTGAATTCAAAGCTGCACAGACAACTTTCAGTTCACAGCACCATGCTCACAGGCATCAGGTAAAACACCCACCTGCCCAAAAGCAAAGCAAAGCATGGCATGTGGACGTTTTGCAACAACTTGAAAACTTCATAGAAATCTTGTACTGCTAATCAGACCTCATATTTTGCTGACAATAGGGAATGACTTTCCACGTAGCTCTTACAAAAACGAAAGCAAGCATGGCTGCTTCAAAGAAGTAGAAATGTCATTCACTTCTCAGCAACATGTTCAGTTTTACCTCCACGCTACAATATGCAAAGCATTCCTGCTACCACCTGCTTTGTTCTTTGCTACATGGTCTTTCCCAACGTACATTCATTTTTCTAAACTGCGATGAGGATGATCATCCTAGTTTTGTTTCTTTTTCTTCAAAGGATTATAACAGACTTGTCAAGCCACATGCCTTGGTAACACTCATGCTTGTGGATGATTTATTTTTTCAGTTCTCAAAAGTTCTGCTGCTCTCCGGCTTTTTTCATCCTTTAATCTAGTTCTTTTATTTCACTCCACTGGTATACATGTAACATCAAACACATACCAGGGAATAAAATTTTGGCCTATATAAAAGGTCACAGCAGTAGTGAGCTGAGTGGATTTGACAAGCTTCAGAAACTGGGAATATGTCCTGAGGAGTTGTGTCACGCTTTGAGGAACAGATCCTTGTAATTCTTCTGAAGAATCCTGATCTATGGCAAATCCAAAGGTTTCAGCACTATATAATGCACACGTCATGATCGGGAGCATACCACCCCATGGAAGGAGCAGCAAGCAAGGAATGTGTCTGTAATGATGACTCTGAGTCAAGAGTCCTGTTCCTGATGCACTAGCAGCGACTGAGGCAGGCATACGCAGTCATTTGCATCGTCAGAAGAACAGTTGGATGAGTCACTCACGGGACCAACCGCACATTTGCTTTTCTCCTTTCTTCTTCACAAGCCTCGTAGCACATTTTCAAAGTTTCAGTTACAAAATGCATTGCACTGAGATGAGCAAAAGGGGTGGGGAGGAAGGAAAGGAGTAGAAATGTAATCCACAGTAAGGAAACCACTGTTAGTTTACCAGAAGCAGCCACAACTTCAGAATCTCCCCCAGTCTGCAAAATGGATGTGAAAATCTGAAGCAGTATCAGATGGTTCTGATAAATACAAGGAACCAACGCAAGCATGATGGATTCTTGATTTTTTTCCCTCCATAACCCTGAAAACACGTTCTCTACTCTTCTGAAATCCTTTAACCACAGATTGAGGCAGGAGGATTTTAAGAGCTCCGGAGCAGAGAGCAGCATGCCACAAAGCTCAGTGCTTCCACCCACACTCCTGCTCGCAGAGAACCACCCCATTTGGCTCTTCTCTGCTCCCATTACTGTAAGGAAGATGAGGCTACATTTCAAGCCAGCAGAATTACAGGATGCTGGCAACTAATCCACATGCAAACAACAACCGAGATGCTGATTTCTGCTGGCTGATCCACAGCAGCACAGGAAGATTAAAAAAAAAAAAAAAAAAGTTTAAAATACGAGCCATATATATTAGGAAAAAAGAAAAGCATTTTCCCATTACAGATAGGCAGTGGGTATATTCCTCTATCTACTGTTCCAGATGTGTGCGTTCTGGCAGGGGAGAAAAAAAGAAAAAGGAAAACTAGCTCTTTATTTAAATATGGATATCTTTTTTATACCTTTGCACCACTGTAGGACTGAGTGCTTGAAGCACTTTTCCACGTGGAATGGAGCTATATGACTCCGCAAACACATCCCTGATTAGGGCCTTATTCTTTAGCCCAGATATGTAACAGCTTTTAATAGATTCAGATGGGTCAAGCCCCATTGTGCTGAGCAAACTAAATTCTTCATGTAAATTCTTTCCACATCTGAAACAGAATAAATGGAGAATTCACAAAAAAAAAAAAAAAAAAAAAATCCATGCATTCTGTGACTGATGACTAAATAGTAGTCCTATAATTATGCATCCTGCTGCAACAGCTATTTTATTCTTGACAGCACAGAATCCTTCTGTGCCATGTTAACACACAGGGCTTTTTAATATATGTAAAATCAGAGAAACCATGCAAAAAATCTTTTATGATCCTAAGATTTTGGAAATGCAAATAGAACAAGAATACTATACGGTATTTCACATGGGGAAATGGCATGCTAAAAACAAACACACTGCAGAAACTGCCTTCTGTCCTCTACTTGCAAAGTAAGAAGAAAGAAAAAAAGAACATCTGGTTTGTAATCACTACAGATCTCATGACTAACTTCCCATTTCAGCTTTAAAAGAGGGTTGAGATACCCTGGCGACGGGTGCCATAAAAATCTGCACTGAGAAGTAAAGGAGAACTGATCTCTACAAAATACCGATCACACACATGGCTCCCTTGGAAGGATGGAAGTTTTCCCATCAATTTAGACAAATCCAGGATTTAATCCAGGGTATTTCAATTTGTAGAAATTGAAAATGTCTGCCCTTCCAAAGCACTTTTTGGTAATAACTAAGATTCATTCAGACGTGGTCTAGACGCAGATGTCTCATTAGAGCTGGCTGGGTTTAACAGGAGTTAGTCTTGCATATCGCAAGAATGACCATACCCTAACAACCTGTAGGGTATAAATATAATAAAAATAATTAAAAAAAACAAAAAAAAACAAAACAAAACAAAAAAAAAAAAAAAAAAAAAAAAAAAACAAATCATACATTATTTTTCAACCATAATGTTAGAAACTTTTGAAAGTGAAAACTCTTTAACCTTTTCTGTAAGCAGGAAGACTTGAGGCATGCCCAAAGTAGATTTTACTGCACTTGGCATGTCTGCCCCTACACCTCACACAGGAATGCATCTGCCCCTCAAAGCCAGTTGCTGCCAGGGCTCCCCAAAAGCTCCTCATGCTGCTGAAGAGCCAGGCTGCAGGCAGAGGGCAATACCAGCAAGCTGTTGAGGTGCACTAAGTGCATGCACCAGAAACAGCTATGTTCAAATATGGCCACTAAGGGTCTTGTCGGTGTACCTTCCAGTGAGGGAACACTGTCTTGTGACATCTTACAGACACAGAGAGGAGAAAAAAAAAAGAAAAAAGAAAAAGGCCAGATCAACATACAGAATAAGGACACAGTCAGAAAGCTGTAGTGCTCTCATGGAAGAAGATTTGCTCAGAGACGAAGCTAGCTGTTCCTTATTATTGGAATAAAGAACAATTCCTGGCTCCCAGTCATATATTCATGCCAATGGACAAGTTTCTTGGCCGCTTCCTTACTAACTGAAAATAACAGAGAAGCCAGTTTATGCTCAAGATTTCCCATTAAATTCTCCTTTTTGTTACACGCTGACCTGACTCCTGCCAGCACCACAACAGGTAGCAAGGAGAGGTCCTTGCTTTGCTGACTGCAGAACAACCAGTGTTGAAGTAATTAAGATGTACACATGAGAACACTTGAATTGGTATGAAGTTGCCAAAAAAAAAAAAAAAAAAAAAGAGAGAGAAAACTGTCCTTTATCATCAATATATTTAATATTTGTAATACAAAAGAAGGCACTCAAAATCTCTGCAGCTGGCCAGGCAAATCTGAAGTAGAAAGAGTAGAGAGATATGGCTTAAATTTTAGGGAAAGAAAAAAAAAATCAATGAGTCTTAAAAAAAAAAGCAGAGACCTTTCAATTTAGTCGCTCTCCATACTGCAGCTGGTTTGGACTTGGCAGTTCAGGCTCTGCACATTAAAATAGCCGCTCTTTCCACTGTCAGAATTGGCCATGATTTAGTTTTTGATTTACAGCTGAATCCCCCTGGCCCATTCCCATTATCCACAGCAGGACTTTGATGGAATTTGAAAATTCGCAGCAGCGTAATCACATCGCAGTGCTGCTGGATGGCTGGCATTTTATTAGCTATCATCAAACAAATTGCTGGGCCTGCGCTATCAAGTATTGGCAGGCTTCTGCAGAAATGTATGCTCAGCTCTGGTCAAGCCTGGTATCTTGGAGGAATGTCGCTCCTCATGCAATGTCTGGCTTGCAGCACTGAGATATCCAGCCTGCATCTTTGCTGCTTGCAGAGATGCTCGCCCTTAACCCACAAGGCATGTGGTATGGCTGAGGACAGGAACATTGCTGTATTTTAAACTCCAATTCAAGGTAAAATAAATAAATAAATAAATAATAATCCATGAACTGAGCAAAACCAAACAAAACAAACAAAGCTTTGCTATTTGCAGCCTGCTTTAGTGCTGCGTGCCTGCCATTAACATTTCAGTCATTACTCAGAAGATCAGATGCAAGCAGCATTGCAATATTTTCCATGTCTTACTAATCCAGTTACAGCTGCTCTGGAAGGCTGTGGCAGGCAGCTTGAAGAGCAACTGAAACCGGCTTTGGGTTTTTATTGACTGTATGAACATACAAGGAAGAGTTATGCACAACAGATTCCTGATCACAGTTTCCAAGGGCAGTATTCAAATCCAAGAACAATCCTACCCAGTAAACTTCTGCTTGCCTTAAACATATCCTTTGTCCTTCCCCGTGTATGGGTATCGCTTACTTGTCTGAAGACGCTGCAGTAAGGAGAAATAATATCTTTCAGGAGACCCGGGTTCAGAGACACCCATGGGACTGAACTGAACCTGCCAAGCGACCGGCTTGCCCCAGCAAAAACGCAGGCACTCGCTGAGGGGTGGTGTCTAGGAAGAAGTGCAAATAGCTTCTTGCTGGATTCAGTTTTTCCATCTGCAAGACCTATCAAGTGAGCAAACCCCACCACTGCATAAGCACATCGATGAAAATGCAAGAGCAGCCCTCAGACTGACACACTGGCTCCCAGCTGCTTCGGGAACATAAAACTGCCTGTGACTGCGGGCTGAGCCAGAGGAAAGCAGGCTGAGGTGTCCTGATGCCTTGCTTCTGTGATCCAAATGATACACATCTCATTCTGGCCACAAATAATTTTTGTGAATTCTAATTTTCTGTACATCCCTGTGTGGTAAGAAATAGGTTATTTCCACGATGAGCAACCTGATCCTCAGAGAAGACCCTTTTCCTGTTGATTAGCTGGGAGCCACCTTGCAGAGCTCAGCGCTGGGCTGTGGGCACCCTGCTGCCCAAAGCAGCAGCATGGTTTTTCAGCCCTGAAGCCACCTCCCAGACAAGCCCTCTACCAAGTGAGAGGCTTGTGCTTCTCTCCTCACTCTGCTCACCACCTTTAATTGGCTTCATTTGTTACCTCAGGTACTCTGAAGGGCTTGCACAAGCCTGGCAAGGTGCCTCTGCAACAGGAGCTCCAAGCAACACCAGACAATTTTATGGCACCAGTGACATACTGGACATTCTGCAAAGGTCCGGGGGATACTTGGTCGCAAAGCAAATTCTTGAAGGGAAGAACTGGAAGTAGAATTGGTCTCTGGGACCATCAATGTGCTATCATGCATTTCCCAGAATGAAAGGTGTTTGCTAAATGAACTGGAACACAACTGCTGAGTACTGGAGTGGAGCTCCTTGTGATCCATCCCAGAACAAACACCAATCTCAATGCAACTGGGTTTGTAGGGGCAGGGTTATTCTGCAGCTTCTCATTGTTTCAGTACAAAACACCACAGCTCTTTTGTTCATATGTCAAGAATGTCCCTGTTTGCATTTCTGTTTCTCATACACTCTTCTCTAAACTCGTTATACGTACTAATATCGGTCTCTTAAGTAAGTGGGTATATTACTCCCATGGAGTTAAGATGGTCTGTGTCAATTCTCCCACAGCAAAAACCACTCCTAGTCATCATTTTTAATTGCTAGTGTAATTTCAGGCCCATGCTGGTGTTGTGGAGCATGAAATAACTGCAGAGTAAGGCTTTTTCCTCTGGTGTGCATTAGAATTAGATCAGTTCCAATTCCCTCTACAGATAGAAAATGCACTGCTTGTTCTCAGAGATGTTTTTCGACTCCAACCAGGTTCATCTTATTATATTATGGCACAATCCTTCCTTCTAGCATTGCAAGGACTGTGTTTGGCACTAGAACTTTGGCTCTGCTGGTCTCAACTCACCAGCTATTAAATGAAAATAGTAATGACTCGATTTTACCTTGTAACTGCATTATGAGCATTTTGATCTGTGATACTTCCAAAGTGTTCAGATGCTACAGTGACAAAGAACCACTGAAGTGCCTGAAGAGATAGCCAAGGGCTAAGTGAGTTTGCTTGGTATTTATATGCACCCTTACTACCACCTGTATACCCTAATAAGCATTTTAAAATAGAAAAGTATCTGCTGGCCAGGCCTTAATGCTATCTGATCTGAGTCTATAATGTACCATCTGATCCCTTCTCTCTATTTGTTTTCCTTTTGCCCACATTGATTAGTAAAATGCTTACAGCGACTGCCAATTCTGCTTCGCCTCAGAGCTGGGTGTCCCTGCAGTCCAATCCACCTCTCCCGTTCCCACTCAGCCATCACAGAAAAACATCTGCTGCCAGGTTTTGGCTCCCTTACCAACGTGATTATTCAGCATGTGGTTTCCTTCCACATGCGCCCTGCACACATCCTACTGTGGAATTAAATTCGGGCATATACAGCTCCTCTGCTATCTGCTTTACCAGGAGCCAGCCAAATGCTCTCCTACTTGTTCTGCCATTTTGCAGATTTTCTCTGGAAGCTAAAAACTTTCGATATATTCACTGTGACAGTTTCTCTCCATTGCTCTCCACCGGGTCCTAGCTCAGTTATCTTCTAGAAACAGAAAACCCTAGTGCCCGAGTTTCAAATACACCTTCTCTAATATTTCACTGCGTCCTTTCCTTTTTTGTAAAGAAAAAAAGAGTAATTCCAACCTTCCCCCACCCCTGGACTGCAATATTAAGATCTCCGCATCTATCTGCTTTTACCAGAGATGTGCCCAGAGACCCCAAACAATATCATGGCCGGCCTCACTAAACCAGAAAGTACAAAAGCAAACACAGACAGCCAAGCACATTTTGGCATCCTGTCAAAGTGACGTGCTTGGCCAGAGATGGGACAGACTGAAGAGCAGCTACTGTCTATATAGGAGTTAATTGTAAGAATAAATTCACTTTCCTAGGAGCATTCATATACAAAGATTTGAATGCTTCTAGGAAAGTGAATTTATTGTTGGAACGGGTCCAGAGGAGGGCCACAAAGATGACCTGAGGGTTGGAGCACCTCTCCCATGAAGAGATGCTAAGAGGGGTGGGGTTGTTCAGCCTGGAGAAGAGAAGGCTCTGGGGAAACCTTACAGCAGCCTGCCAGGGCCTAAAGGGGGCCTATGGGAAGCTGGGGAGGGACTCTGTCAGGGCATGTAGTGATGGGACAAGGTATAATGGCTTTCAACTAAAAGAGAGGGGATTTAGACTAGATATAAGGAAGAAATTCTTCACTCAGAGGGTGGTGAGGCACTGGCACAGGCTGCCCAGAGAAGCTGTGGCTGCCCCATCCCTGGAGGTGCTCAAGGCCAGGCTGGATGGGGTTTGGGGCAACCTGGTCTGGTGGGAGGTGTCCCTGCCCATGACAAGTGATCTCTAAGGTGCCCTCCAACCCAAACCATTCTGTGATATATAATATTATATGAAAATAAATTGTCTCCTAGAGAGCTTGCAAGATTATTTGGCATTACCCTACTTTCATAACAAGGCCTCCAATCTCAAGTGTTTCATGCAAGGTGGGAGGCATGGAGAGCTGCTGCTGCAGCCAAAAGACTTTTGGGATGAGTGGAGTGGCCATACCTTCCCTCCTCTCTCCTTCCCAAACACTTGGCTTCCAAAAGGATTCATCAAAAATGTTCTCTCTCATCTCAAACCAAGACCATCAGCTAGCTATTCAACTATGAGGAACTCCACTAACTTCAGTTGAAGAATTGACTCAAAATGTGGAAAGGTTTCTCCAAATGTGGGGACTCAAAGGAAGGCATGACCATGATGGAAAGACAATCCAGCCAGAAAAGGAGATATATTTCCTTCACACATAGTCCAGTGATTGAAATGGCATTAAACCAGCAGTAAGGAACAAACCCTTGTTTTACACTGCAGTGGATGGCAGGAGTACCAGTTGCTTGAACTATGATCCAAGAAATCACAAAGTGGCACACAGTGACTGCTGTACACAAACTCACCCAGAGCTTACAAACCATGCTGCTCTTCTGTGAACTGCCAACCCCTTTTCTTTTTTCTTTTTTTTTCCTCTCCCCATTCCTCCCTTAAAGTTGGCATGGAGCTATAAAGCAATCATCGGTTATGAGAAATGGGGCTGCGGAGGGAAAGGGAGAACAAAGAAGCTTCCTTCAAAGCTATTTTTTAAAATAACTCCAATACAGTAAAACTAAATAAATAAAACCACGAGGCAAAACAGAAATGTGACTGATGAAGAAACATGGCCTGTGGGTCAGTACCACAGCTACCTCAGCTCCTTTCTCTTCACATGACTCAAGAACAGTAACAATGTAGAATATATTAAATAATGATAATAATAAACTTTGCAGCAAGCCTAGAGATTTAAAGCACAGGAACACCCAGCTTAGTAAATTGTAAAGCTCATCTACTTTAGTCAAAAAGAAAGAAAAACACAACCTCATACTCTAATTTAAATATATATTTTTAATCACTTCATCGCACTGCACAAAGTACAAGCTAACCACACTGCCATGCTAGCATGAGTGTGGATGGCAGAGATAACAGTGCTCAGTCGTTAACATTATTTAGAAAATACTTCCCCACAACTAATTTCCAGCTAATTCTGTGAGCCTTCTCATATACATTACCTTCCCCCCACCACACAAGTTATCAAATTCAGAGCAGTAACTGAACTGCCAAGAGAAATGGAAGACATTAAATTGAAATCAAAGAGCGGAATCTCAATCAATTTCTTCTGCCCTTGCCAGCATGTGGTAGGAGAAGAAGTGCCTAGCCTGGTGAAAAGGAAGATGGGAACTTGGTGCTTATTTGCATTCCTTCATCTTAAGTTGTGGCTTTTTGGGGTACTGGCAAATTGCTTAAGAAGCTAAATCCCTTGTTTTGAACAGCCTCTATAGTTTCAAGCAAGAGCTTGATGTCTATTAAAAAAGCAGCTGGAAATCAGGTGGTATCAACCTAGCTAACTAATAAGATGAGAAGATGAAAGGAGAAACCCTTCAGAGTGGTCACTTGCACACAGACCTCCTATGGAGCAGCAGCACATGCCAAGGAACCTGCAAAAAAAATCTCCCCCTGGTTGCGGGGTGCCCAGATAGGTACCCAATAGCACAAAGTCTGAGGTCATCTTTAGTGAGACTTGTGCTTACTTTACACTACAGACCAGCAGCTTTTGGAGCCCAACTGTGTGGTCACAAGCTGTGTGGAAGCAGTCCAGTCTTCTACGGTCCTCAACATCATAAAAACCCCTGTGACTGAATCAGCCAGTGAACACCTGTGTCTCAGAGGGGTTGGCTCAAGCCAGAACCCATGGCTAAGAGCAAAACCCTTCGCTATTTGACACTGCTGCCCAGGAAAGAAGCAGCAGCACCAAACCTAATGCTGCACAACCCTTCTCCAAGGGCTGGAGGGCACTGCAACACAAAGGAGGGCATTTATTTGGGAAATAGCACCACCTGGTGACTCCTGGCACTAAGGGAGAAGGAAGTGAGACAACTTGGCCATACTGGGACAGGAGGGAGAGAAAGGAGCACTTCCTAAACTGCTCAAGTGAGTTGGGAAACGTGAGCCTGGGCAGGGAGGGAAGAAGATGACATGGTGAAGTTGCAAGAATTTGACAGGTGGGTCGGACAGAGATGGGAAGACAAGTGTTTGAGCACCTTCCCTTGGAAACTGGCATCTCTCATTGCTGTTATCACCACAGGACCGCTGCATGGCAATGAGTGGCTGGAAAGGCAGACGGAAAGGCTTCTCCATAACCCAGAGATAAATCACTGTACTAAAGCACCAAGAAAAGAAACAAAACCAAAACTAAGCAAAGCATCAACAATGTTGACCAAAGTACCAACCTGAGGAATTTTTATTTGCTCATTTTTAGGAGATCTATAGCTGTGGGACCTTATCGGGCCACTACTGCTCAAACGAGAATAATGCCTCTTTATTTGCCTCTGCTTATCTCTGAATCACAGGATCCTCTTGACCAAAGTGTAATAGAGAAGAGCTCGTAAATTTACCCTCCCAAATGTACCAAAAGAGATGAGAAAAAGTATTATCTCGTACTCCTTGATATACTCTTCCCATCTCTTCACTGCCACCACCCTAGTTCACTCTAATGACCTCTCCCAGCTACTGCCTTGCTGATTTCTCAGCTCAGTACCACCACATATATTTAACTGTGATCACTTCATTTTTCAGGTGAGGAGGAGAAAAGAGTCCCATTTTATCATGGGAAATTTCCTATCGTGGTGGGTGGTGGTCACTGTTCTTCACCTCCCCCAGATAAATGGGAGCCAAGTGCAAGCTTAGCAGATCAAGCTAAGCATGTCAAGATCTTATCAGGGAGGGGGAAAAAAAGCCAAAGTAAAACAAAGAAAAATTGCAAGTCCTGCTTTAACGCCTATACAGTTTTACTGAGAGCACTATTTGGCAACTCAAATGGAGCTTATTTTCTGGTCAAACTTGGGAGACCTTTTACATTCACACATTGATTTCCTTTTCCTATCCACTCTATCTCAAAATATACAATGCATTCACCAAAAAAAAATCCATTTGGCATACTACTCCTCATGCAGGTAAATTCCTATTTAAAAGACAGTAAAAAACCCATGTGAATAATATCTGCTTAAGAATTCAGATCATTGGCCCTGAACTTGAAAAATGAAGGAATAAGTGTAAGGAAGCAACTTACCAGTCACTGTACCTCACATTTTCAATGATAACAAGTAGTGATTGCAAGCTGTTATCTCTATTGGCCACATGCACACACACCAGCATAACAATCTGGTCAAATACCATTCATCATCATCGTGCAACGCAGTGATGAGAGGAACTAAATTCAATTTTCAGACTAAATACATAAATAACCTGAGGCTTTCATAGTTCAGCAAACACATTAGGCAACAGCATCCTGACAAATGTTGTTTTTGAGTACAGTTTGGCAGCTAAAGATGAGATAAACAATTCCGTGTTATTCTTTCCAAATCAAATTCTTTTTCTAAGTGAACCTTCCCCACATATATTTATAACAGTTGAAACTTTCAAAATAATCATATGACAAGAAGATAATCTTTGACCCGAACTGGTTCGCACAAGTTCATTTTTACATTCCAACACTGTCTCTTCTGTTGTCAAATCCTATCTGTGGGGTCATAATTCCAAAATACAGACTTGTTAGTGTCACTTAATAAATAGCAAGGGGAAAATATATATATATATATATATATGCCTGTCCCCACACAGGATTTATTTAAAATCCTCTAGTCAGTCTGGAATCAATAATCCAATCCAAACATTATAGTTTCATATTACAGATTGCCCACAAAACCCAGTCTGGATGAAAGTAATTTGGTTTTCTGCTCAGCTGCATGAATTCACTTTCTTCTATTAAAAGAAGGCACCAACTCTTATGCAATTGACTTTATGCACATCGCTTAGGTACAATATTTGAGGAAATGGCTCTTGGTATTCAGTTTACTATTTCAGTAATATAAAAATTGTCATGTGGTTACCTGGAGAATTTGTAAGAGGGCTAAATTACCTTCAGACTTGCCCATCCAAGCCCAGCCAGCAACTCAGTTCAATGTTCAGACATTCCTCCCCCCAGTTTGCTACTAACTCACCTACAAAGTATTATTGCATTTCATACCAAAGAGGAAGGAAAAAGCCACTTAAATTATGAGTGCCAGCTGAAACACCGGTCAAAAACTTTGGTTCTGGAGAAAAGAAATCCCCTCTTGCACCAATGGGCAACAGAGAGGAAGAAGGCAGTTTCAGAGTGCAGCTATTTCAATAAATTTCCCCTAACAAATGGAAATCAGCATCACAGCTCTGATCTTTGCTTGAAGTTAGCAGAACCCCAGCAAGCGATACAGCACCTGAGAGCTACCAAGGCAAACATCTTGTTGCCCTCATACACTCCCTCTGCCCCATGCCTGCCCCTCACACATTGGGCCCAAGCCATCCGTGAAGACCACTTCCAGCAGCAGCTTTACACTGGCCAAATACCAAAACCCTGACAAATACTCTCCTGCTGCTTATTATCAGTTCCTTTCCAGCTGATACACCCAGCACCTGTAAAATCAGTAATCTCGCATGGCCATTGAAGGTAGTCTCCTTTGGTGAACAGCCTAAAGGTCAACCAGCTGCTAACGCCATCTTCTTTATCCAACAGATCCTGATACCCCACCCAGTCTTTGGAAACCTGCATTCATCAGCTTTCCAGGCAAATTACAGAGTGCCTTCCCTCAGGCCATCGAGGGAAGGCAGTCAGTTGAGATTTACTGGAATTTGCCATTATTTGTTATCTACACATTAAATGGCACCATAAAACCCTTGAAACTGGCTGGTTTTGTTTCCCAAATGGAAGTCTATGTAAATCTAAGCTAGAATTTTTTCACCAAACCATTCTGTTTAATTAGATTAACAGTGATTTCATGCTCATCTCATGAGTTCTCTAGACCTTAAGTTCTCCCTACTACTATAAGCATCACCACTTATTTTGTAGTGTCATATGAGGACCCACCTGGTGTTTTCCCATGAAAGTAAACCGAAGCGGTAATAGCAAGCACAGCATAATAAAACCTGGGGCCGAGTTTTTTATCCGTTGATTTACTGTGCATGGTGCTGTGAACTTACTGAAAATAAAGCTATCTGCACCAAACAGGCTAGTATCAGCGTAAGGCTACATCCTTGAAGCAGCTAGCTGCTTAATGTTTTCACCCCCTGCCAATTTCAGCAGGGACGAAACTCTGCATATCCCAGAGCTGGTACCACTAGTGCCATGGAATTTAGGTTTTCAGGGAAAAGCCCTTTAAACGAGCAGAAATGGGTTGTATAGCTGTTATCATTAAGGCACCTTCCCTTCTCCACCACAAAAGTAACTGGGAGATTAAAGCGTCTAACTTTCCTCTGCAGATCAGTTGTAATTGCTGATACACCTGGCCTATTTTATTTTATTTAACTTCTTTGCTCAGAAGTTGGAACCCACTCACAATGGCTTTGCAAAGCATGGGAAGACTCAACCCCACACCAGGCACGGAGGACACCCTCTCAGCACAGCCCATTTGGATGCTCAGTGTGCAGCCCAAGTGCTCAGGACCAAGCCCAAAGTTGGCACTGACTGCAGGACAGGCACAGTGGCTCTGGATAACATCTCCAGTGGCCCATAAAGGCCTAGCAGACCTTCCCTTCCAGCTACTGGATCCACGACAGTGAATTCTCAACTGGCCATGAGGTACAGCTTCACTTAACGTCATATAAACAACTGTGCAGGCTCAGTTCAAAAAATGTTTTGAAACATAATACAGCAAAGCTAGCAAAGTTCCAGCTTTAAGAGAAAAAAAAAAAAAAAAAAAGGAAACTGGAGGCTAAACTGAAGGGAGAAGTGGCAGGCTTTTTTCACCACACCGTATTTTTTGGTGTATTATTCACTTTTCCCTTTTGCTCTGCTTTACGTGGTTTTGTTTCCCAGCTTTCAGGTTCTCTTTCCCTCACCCCTTCTCAGATTTTACCCTCCATGTTCCTCATTACTGGTCCCCTACAACTCTTTTAATCCTTTCCCCTTCAGTCTCATTTTCTTCCCTCTTTCCCCAGTATTCTCTCTATATATCACTTTTTTTTCCTCCAAATCTCCTCTGTGCTGATTGTTACATCCATTTTTCTACTGGTCATCACTTTACTCAAGCTATTCCCGGAAAACTTTTGGGTGTTAAGGGTCTCACTCTCCATAATTCAAACTTTTATTTTATTTTTATTTTTTTTTAAGTTGGACTTATTCTATGTGCCCCAACGGTTCCTTCTCGCTGTCATCCTTCACACCAGCCTAAAGCTTTTCCTAAAGGCAAACCTAGTCACAAAATTCTGGATCAACTTAATTACCTGATCAAATAAAGCACAGTCTCCGAAGAGTCTACCAGTTCCTAAAAACCAAGCAGAGGAAAAACTGAACTACTTCATTGACTGTTAATGTTAAAAGACAGAATCACTCAAAGGCTGTGTTATCTCAAATACTTAATTTACATATATTTTTTTTTCTTTGTCCTCCACTTAGCCCTGCATTCAGCTGTGTATTAAAGTATGTGCTGAGCCTTAAGCTTGGAAATCAATTCAGCCCTTTCAAAGGCTGAAGGATGTACCCCATACACCGCCAAGGAGCACCCCAGTGCTTCGAAATCAAATTAGGGCTTCAGCAACCTGATCTTAAATCAGTATTTGTGTTATCAGGTTTTTAACAACAGACATTTTTGTTGTTTAAAACATGCTCCAGGTGCCTCTGTAATGCTCAGGTGTGCTGTCAAGCACACCTTGCAGGAAAAAATTAAGAAAAATATGAAAGAATAGACAACTCAGAAGAATATTTTCAAAGCCTATTAGCACAAATTATACTCTGCTGCTGCAGTCACAACAGCTGAAGAAATTAACTGTTGGACACACTGCTTTGTTTCTTCATTGACATCCAAGCAAGTGAAGACAAAACCAAAGAACCTTTTTTCTAAGAGTAAGATCATCAGCACAGCAATTGCTACGGTTGAAGGCAGCATGGATTGTGCACCATGAAAGTCCTGTGGCCTGTGTGTGGCTGGAAGCTTCCTGTTCATATCAGCTTTAACGAGATACACTGCAAGTGCTGATTTTATGACTCTTAAAATAGTCCCACTTAAATTACTTATATTTAGTACGCTTCAAGAAAAAGAAAAATGAGGAAAAATGCTTCCTGTTCAATAAGGGGAATGAGTTCTTTGCACTTCCCAAATCCCTCCAAGAGTTTAACCAGTCATCAGATTTGTCTAGTCACCATGAAGAAGCGTGCCTTTATGTACTGGTAGCAGTGTTTGTCTGCCAGTGACAGTTTTCCTAAATTAACAAGCAGTATCTTAAGCAAACAATCATAATATTTGCTTCCACAGATGGCAGAAGCTGCTTGAGATTACAATTGTGACTGCGCATGGACAAGCACCTCAAGCATCTCAGTCGTGATATGCTTCTAACTCCTAAACTGCTCACCAGAGTGACAATGTACTTTCCTCCCTTTAAATAGGGAAGCTGAAAACGCATTAAAGTCCCAAGAAATGAGCTGAGCCTAGTATAACTCCACACTGCGTTCAAGTGAGTCCTGTCCAGGACGATTTTCACACCACTCTTTGGAAAGCCACCAGCAAGCACAGGAGGCCATGCAAGTTGATGTCAGATCTGTCCCACTGCCCTGAAGCACAGCTTTGGACCCTATCCACACTGGAATTTTGTTTGCTGCAGAACTAAACAGGCCAAAAATAAATAAATAAACATTTCGAAATCAATCCTACTTCAGGAAGCTCTCCTAACTCTGCTCGTCTCTACAGACAGGCTCTAAAATAAGGGAAACTCTGCCTCAGGCAATGCCTAACTGCAGGTGAGTCCATGCAAGAGGCTGATATTTATCATTTCAAAAGTTCGCTCTGGCAGTGTTTATAGTCCCTGGTGACTGTGCAGGGCAGAGAGTGACCCTGGCCAGCTGATGACGTGAGCCACATCCTGTCACCCTGCTGAACACAGAGGAAACAGTAACTCCGGGACACAAAGTGTCCCGGAGCTGGATCTCGCGCACGTGTGCTCCCACGTGTCTCCCCAAGAAGGACTCAATCTGCCCAAAACAAAAAAGCACAAAACCAAAGACTGCTCTACCCTACCCTCCAAGAAACAGAAAAACCACACACTAGCATTTATGTTTAAAAATAGCCACGCGAAAATAAAAAACATTTGTTCCGCTGACTGCCGTTCAGCTTTCATTACTGGCTCTGCAAGCCTGGAGACTGTAAATTAAAGCACTGGCATGTGCTTACACAGGGCAGCGCTCTGAGGAGGCCCATCGGCCGCATCCGCTGCCTGCTTGCTTAGGTTTTCCTTCTTGTGGCAGTGTTCGAAACTCATTTAGGGGCACAACGAGCCCTGGCAGGGAGCAGAGCACTGAGGACTTGCTCTGCCCTGCCGAAAAAGCAGGGCACAAGTCAATCAACCAGTGTGATTAACACTGGATGGAAGTAATTTTTTTTTTTTTTTTATTCTATAATTATCCAAAGGAAGTGGAGGGAGGAAAAATAAACTGGCTTCAAACTCCTGTAAAGTTGAGCAGGCTCAGCAGTTAGAAATACTCAAGGATGGAGAAGACTAGATTGAACACCAGCTTACGCTGGCTTTCAAAGGGAAAGTCCATCAGAACAAGAAACCCCAAGAAAATAGGAAGCTGCCTTCCTTTTCCTCCTCCCTCGGCAGGCAGGGCCTGCTCAGGACAAGCTGTCCCCATGCGTGTCCTCATACCACCCCTGCAGCAAGTCCCCGAGATGCCCACAGGACCCAACAACCAGCTCTGGCCACACATGGGGGCATCGGCTGGCCCCAGAAGCAGCTCTGGGAAAACCCAAGTGGAGGAAAAACCACATATCCAAACAAAGGATGACGAAAGGGGTCGAACCACGATTCCAAACCACCATCCTGCATCAACGGAGGTGACGCAGAGCCAGAGAAGAAACAAGCAGCCCTGTGTTTGTTCTCCAACGATGGGACGTGGCCTGGAAATACGTGATCAACAGACAGTCCCCATTTGGGTCTTCCAGACAAAGATGGCACTTGGAAGAGGGAGCAGAAGGGAGTCAAAAGAAAAGGCAGCTGCTTGAAAGCAAGCAGAGCTGAGCTGTAGCCCCTCTGTAAATGCTTATATCAAGAAGGAGTTAGTTTCAGAAATTTTAAGAAGAGTACGTTTATCCAACCTGCATGCTTGCAGAGTCTACATGCTCTCTTCAGACACAACCTAACACCAGCAGAATTTGTCGGCACTGTAATTTATAAACACCATCACAAGCAAAAGCTCTGCAGCCCAACCCAGCCAGTGCCTATTTTGCCACTTCCTTAAACTGGATTTGAATTGCAACAGTAACATCAAAGGAAATAAATCATTGCTGTGGAAACAAGTCTTACTATTAACCTGAGTCTCAGGAAACAGAGTTTAAATGCACATTTTAAAAAAGAGACTGAGAGCATTTTTCTCTTCCCCACACATCTCTTGCATGCAGCTTGTGATTGCTTCATAGTCTGCCTCAGCATTACTTTACTAAGGAGTGCTAAAACTGCACTCATCCGTGTTCAAAAAATGGGGTTTATTACCAACTCAACTTCCTTATTTTGGCAGAAAAAGAACAAATTTACTTTTCTCAGAATTACTGTGAAACAAGAAGTGTCACAGCTTTTCAGCCACCACTAAGAAATCAAAAAGAGGGACAGAAGCAAGGGGCTGGGGAAGCCTGGAAAAATAAACAAATAAATAAATAAAGCAGTTTGTAACACTTTAAGCAAAATAAATAAATACAATTTGACAGGCAGAAAAACTGTGGCCTGCACATGATTTGCGGACCATAGCCACATCAGGATGGGAGGGTCTCATTCAACAAGAAAGTCAAAACCAGAAGACAGGATCTGAGCGCTGATGCTCAGTTGATGGGATTCAGTTACATGTCATCCTCCCCAACAAGAGACAGCCACAGGGAATTATTTTTCTGCCCCATTTATTAACGACAACAAGTTTTTTAATCGGATGCTTTTCAATTACTGGAAATAAAACCCGCTTCCAGTTCTGCCTTCTGCTGCTTCAGAGCTCCTCTGGAGCCGTCAGCGTGGTTGTGCTGCTAGACACAAAAACAGAATTTGGCCTCTGCACTTATCTTTTCCTAGAAAGATGTTTGGGTCATAACAATTTGCTCACTCTTCTAGCTAATTCCACTCAAAACTTTTTGGAAAATGCAAGGAAATAAATGTTTGGAAATAGGTCAGGAAAGCAATAAGGCCAATGTCAATATTAAATCATGAATTCCATTCCTCTGTGGCTCTACACGATAAATTGTTTACCTACATGTTTAATGTCTACATTGCAAAAAATCTGATTGCACCACTTAAACCAATTTTATAATTTAATAGGAAAAAAAATTTTAGGCTTCTGGACATAATTGTTTATTGATACAAAAGAAAAGGCATTTTTCACTTGTTATTGTAATTGGATCTTTTACGCATTTTTTTGCCCCAGAACAGAACATCCAAGGTCCCTGACTTACATGTATAAACTGCCTTGGCAGGCTGTTCTTTTGAATGGTAGAGTAGGGCAATGGATCGTGGAAGCAGCACGTGCATGCCCAAGTGCAAGCTCTGGAGCATGCCTCACCAGCTTTGCCAAGGAAATGGGGCACAGGCAGCCCCACTAATGGTGTGTCTGGCTGCCCGCCTTTCGGTTCCTCATGGGCTTAAAATTGTTGTCCGGTTGAGCACGTGATTTGATATAGGGCTAGGACTTCCAAGGCTTGCAGCCACCTTTGTCTTCTGCACTACTTTGGTCCCTCTTGTTCCGTTTGAGCCTATAACATTGCAGCTCATGGTTTAGAGTCAAATGAGAAATAAAATTGTTGTCTTTTATAAATTGCAACACAAACTAAAAGATTCTCAGTCATTCATGTTCCATATAGTGGCTACTTAAAAAAAAAATGGGTACTTCAACTTCTTACTGAAAGGTCTGATGTACATGTGCATACATTCTGCTACTGGGATTTGTTCTGCATCCAGCACAATCCAGACCTCTACATTATCGTGACATTAGGATAGGAAAACCACAGAGATTTGCTCCTCAAGGAAACTACTACCCCTTTCCCAATTACTTTAAACATCTAACAACTCTGTCTTCAATTCTGCACTCTAGTGCAGACACCGTACAAGGTGAACACTGACAAAGGTAATAAACTGTTCTCCAGACCTGGATCAGGATCAGGTTTTGGAGAAACTCCTGAGGAAACTTTCTCCTCCACAAAGGAGATGCCACTCCTTTCACAAGTTTAGGCTCCCCAACTTCAGACAGCATTTTGAGACTACGTGTGAGCATCTTCCAGTCAGCAAGGAAGTGGAAACATAAACAGGAGGATGCAAAACGAAGTCGCAGGCAAGGAAGATTTTAGGCGCTATGTTTGGAAGAGCTTTTTATGATGCGAGTAGATAAGCTTTGGAATATAACCCTGGAGAGAACAGAAACCTTTGTCACAAGCCTTTTAGAGCAAGTATGTGTCAGGAAAGTTTTAAGAGGAGCTTTAGGACCGAGGGATCTCTTCCAGGCCTAACTCCTTTGGTCCTGTGATGAACAGTCACAACATAAAAATGTAGTAAACAAAAACAATAGGAAAGCAGCCACGGAGGTCACTTCAGATGGCAGCTGGCAAGCCACCTCCCACAGCCTCTCTGAAGAGCCTTCAAAGTTTCCTCAGGAAGCGAGAAAGACAAGAAACTTTGCCTCAGTCCTAGACCTGGCAACCTCTCCTGCGGTTGCCACAGAGTTATGTCAGGACTTGGCAGACAGATGTAAAATCGCTCCTCCAGCCTGCATTAAGACAACGCCGGGAGCCAGGGCACATGGCACTGCGTGGCTGCAGCCAGATGAGGAAACCCAGACGCTCTTCCCATCTGTGCACCCAGCCACACTTCACTCCTGAAGGAGCCCAGCAGCCCCTCTTCGCCCCTTTCTCCTTCACCCCCTCACTAAACCTTGCTCAGTACCAGGAGCAGGCAGCCTCCAAAACACAGACAACCGATGTGAACAAACAACAGGTTGGAGTGAGAGGCCAGGCGGAATTTGGGTTGACAAGACGGGGCTTGGAGCAGATGCTCAAGTGGTTGCATTTACCAAGATGAAGGCGTTCCACATGCAGTTACATCACTGCCCAGCAGTGGTAATTTACTACGCGAAGTAGTTTAGGAGCAGGCTTGAGGCCACTTGCACGGCAGCATGCTCAAGGTAGCTATTAAAATTGTAGCTTCCTCGCTGTTACACCTGAGGCCGTGATGCCTAATCATTTGATTAGGCAGGCATCCTGTTCCTACCAGCCCAGGAGCAAGCTGAAACCATCTCTCCTCACAGAACATTGCTGTCCCAAATCCATGAATAACAAAGCTCCGTGACCAACAAGGCCTGCCTTCCGAACTGACTCACACTTGCGATGCCCCAAAACCCCTCTCTGTCATTCCTGGTGTTTCCTTTAACATCTACAAGCCTCACAACCACCCCATTCTTGTGCACTACTTCAGGCTGCTCTAAATCTCTCCCATCACACCCACAGAGCTTAGAAAACTCCAAGCTACTTCTGAGGAAGAAAGAGTGAAATCCAAGTACCCAAATTCAAGCTTTGACAGATTTATGCTGAAAATGACAAGCCAGGTTCTCTCCTGTGCTGCAGCATAACCTGGGCGACATGGGGCTTTTCTTCCAAGGGCCAGTCACTTACTCCTTGTCCCTACTTTTGTGGCTCCAGGCCAGATGTTAGCCCTGATGCACAGCAGTGCCAGCTGGTGGCATGGAGCATAGCTCTGCCTTCTCTGTCCCCCTCTCTCCTCATGCTCCCATCTACACCAACTTAATCCGTAATTTCTAACAAGGATAAGAACGTGGAACATGGACATGTCAGACTTGACAGATTACCAAGGGATCTGCTAGATTAACCTACCAGGTCTAGGACTAATTGAGAAGATGACTTAAGATTCCTCTTAGTAGATCTCCAAACTTATTTTTGGGTTGCCATCTAACCTTCAGAAGAGGAATGGCTGCGGTTGTTCATACACACAGGTACTGTTTCCCTGTACTGGCAGTCTGTCTGAACTTCACGAGGGGATTTCTGAAGTTTTCCTCACTTTTGGAAAAACAGAGTGTCAGCCTTCACAGGAAATGAGATGTCTGGTCAGAAGTGGGTGGTTTTCTAGGATTATACACTATTAAAACTCAGGAAGGAACATCTTCTCACTAATCACTGACTACTAAGCAAATATAACTACAAATACTTACATCTTCCCCGGGGTTTCCACTGCCACCCTATCATTTTAATGAATCTGCAGAGTAATTACATACTCCTGGTAACACAGGGCTGCTTTACAGCTTTCTTTTCCTGTCTTAAAAGTAAACAATTGGCCTGCAAAACCTCCAGTACATTTCAGTGTTACACAACAGCAGCAAGCAGTGGGCAAGAGGAATGTCATTCCACAAGACACTTCACCTCTAGAAAATTACAGGATTTTCTGCTGGGGGAGAAAAAGACTAAAGACGCATCCACATGTTCTACCGCAGTCTCCTCAGGTCTGTGTAAACTGCATTTATTTTGTCTCTGTGCCATCTCGAAAGCTGCAGGCAGGAATTTTCGCTGCGAAAGGAGGACTGGCCATTGCCAAATAGTCCCCGGTGCCCTGGCACCACGTCCTGGCGCTTACCCAGGGCAAAGTACCCACTCCTGCTGGGCGAAGTGTCAACACACACCACGGAGCACGGCGGCGGCTGCCTTAGTTTCGTGTTCAAACCTTCAGCTCGCTTGTACTGCGTGAAAGAGTTCACCCTAAAATGCCTTCATTCATGCAGCTCTCTGGGCGTTCGTGGTGATAAGGACCTAAACGCGGCATGACTCGCATCCGATACATTTGATTTAAGAAGGCAATAAAAAAAACACAAGTAGCCATGCTTGGCTGGTGACTGTCAGAGAGCAGGGAGGGGGGATGTTCTCCCCGCAGTGTTTATATCCCCACTTGGATGTGCAGTTCCCTCTGTGCAGGGCAGAGCGGGGGCAGGCGGAGCCAAAGTGCAAAGCTAAGCACATTGTTGCTCCAGATGTTAAACGCACACACGATTTCACCAGAAAAAAAAAAAAAAAAAAAAAAAAAAAAAAAAAAAAAAGAAGAAGAAAAGGAAAAAAAGGAAAAAGGGAAAAGAAAAAAAAAAAAAAGTTTAAAAATAAAGTGAAAGAGGGGAAAGAAGTTGCAGGATGGCAGTCCTGTGAGGGGTCAAGGCACAGCTAGCACAGCACCCGCCGGTACGAGGGGGCCGAGGCTCGGCTCCCGGCCGTGTCCCCCCCTTGCTGCCGGGGGGAACCCGGCCGGGGAGGGCTCAAGGCGCTGGAAAACCCCTCCGGGGGAACCCCCCTAAAAATATGGCCCCACGCACCTCCCCCCGCCCCCCTTAAAAAAGCCGAAAAGAAGTTGAAAAGTGATTAAAAAGGGGAATAAACAAGCACACAAAGAGCAGAGCCGCCCCCCCCGGAGGCTGCCAAGTCTCGGTGTGGAGGAATTCAGGGCGGCCGAGCCCCCCCAAGCCCCGGCCCGGGCCGACGGGGGGAGAAGGAGCGGGGGTAGGGAGAGGGGAGCTGGAAACCTCCCCCTTTTTTTTTTTTTTTTTCCCCCCCCCCTCAACCCCCACCTGCGGCAGCGGCGGAGAAAAGCGGGCCAACAACCTTAATACTAACAAAACGAGGAGAATAATTAAAAAATCAGAAGAAACAAGAAGAAGAGGAAAAATCCAACCCCCCCCCTCCCTCCCTCCCTCTCTCCCTCCCCGGCCATCCATCGGCGCTGCCGCTACTCACTCCAAGCAGACACACTTTCAGCTCGCGTATCGCCATCATCTGCCCGGGGCCGAGCCGCTCCGCATCCCCCTGCAGCCCCGCACGGCCCCGCACCGCCCCGCACCGCCGGCCGGAACGGGCCCCGCCGCCGCCCCACGGCCCCGCCTCGCCCCTGCCCGCGGCGGGACCGGCCCCCGAAGGGGGGGACGCCCCCGGAGGCTGCCGGCTGGGTTTGCACAAGAGCAGCCCGCGGGCACGCCGGTATTTGGGGCTGAAAGGCCGGCTGAGCCCCGCTGTCGGGCTGCCCCGGGTTTAAAGGGGGGAGTTTGGTGGGGCAGGACCACGGGGAAGCAGCTGGGGGTTGTCTGCTGGGCTTTAAGGCGCGTAGCTTCTGTCCCAGGGGCTGCTTGAGCCCTCCCTTGGCGCTGTTTCGTCGTGTTGAGCAGGTAGAAAGCCGCTCGGGGAAAATGGGGGAAATCTCGGTTAGTCACTAGGAGGGCACTGCCGCGCCCGTAGGAGCGTCCTGGCATTTATGGTGTCAGGAATGAGTTCCACCTTGGGGCCGCAGGCTGGTGGGCCAGGAGGTGTCTGTGCTCCCCCAGCCCTCCCTGGGCCAAGCATCCTTGGAAATGGTGTCCCCAGGGAGGGAACCCCAAGGCTTTTCTGGTAGGGCTGGTCAGGAAGGGGTGTCAGAGGAGAGACCTAACAGAGAGGTGCTTGGGATTGATCTTTTTATTATTATTATATTTTTTTTTTTTAGTGGTGGATTTATCAAAGAGGAAGGAAACAGCAAGTTTTCAGGCAGCCCGTGCAGGATATTGGTGGTACTCTGCCTACTCAGTCTTCTACAAGACTGCCCTATACAGTAGGGTCTTTCAATGAACAAATAAAATACTGTCGCTAACATAGAAAATTTTCATTTTTTTTACTGATAGCACAACTCATTCAAACCAGCCTACCATTTCAGCCAGTAGTTAACTCTACAAATTGGCAGGAGGCATGGAGTTTTAGGGCTTTACGCCACCCTTTTTTATCAATTTTAAGCCCAGGTTAAATGTTGCCCCTCTGACCTTCGGTCAGACCTTTCCCCTGAGACTCCCAGGCAGTGTTATGGTTCAGGATCATCTGTTGCACAAATCCATTTTTCGGTCACATCTTCAAACCTTTCTGTCTCTCTCGTATATCCCAGTTGCTATCTATATTCTGCAGAAAGAGACTGACAAGCAGAGCACTGTGTTCAAAGCTGTTCAGTGTCACACTCATGGCTTGTCCATACGTGCACTCGGATTCAGCTACAACAACACAATGCTAACGAGATGATACGTCAAGCAGCTTAATGAACCATCCCATGTGGCATTGACTCTGCAGCTTTCGCTGAGGCACTGTAGCTTTCCAAAGCCTCTCAGTGCAGACATGCACTGGAGTACAGTGAATAAAGCTCCAGTTTGGGAGAGCACTTGCTTAAGCCCATCCATTTTCAGGATGGTGATGCATCCTGCTGCCTTCAAAGCCCTGTAAGCCCAGATGTAACACAAATCAATGCCAGAGAAATCCACCTGGGAAAGCAAGCCCCATTGCCACGTTTCTTCTCATCTGTGGAAACGTCTTCTCAAATACTCAGTGGTGAAACAGGAACCATTGCTAGAAAGGCTAAAGCACAGACCTCAAGGGATATAGCAAATAATTAATCAGCTACTTACAAACAAGCAAAGTGTTTAATACAGTAGCACAAAGTTGACCTAGCCTTAGCTATTCAGGCCAAAATAGCAGGAGAGAATATTAAGGAAGGGCAATTTAACTTGCACACAAAAAAGGAGACAAAAAAAAAAAAAATGTAACCAGAGGAAAAAACTAACCCACTGTATTCAAAAAAGCTCAGAACCAGAAAGAAAAAGAAGTCCCCCAAAACTACGGAGATAAGAAGAGAGAAAAATAACAACACAAACAGACTCGTGCTCAAGTATTAAAAAAAGCCAATGACGTCTCTTCTTCCAGGAACTGGCATAATCCTTGTGTTTGTCTGCATGCAAGAAGCTGTGGTCAGGAAAACATTTTTGAGGAATTGGTCATGTTTCAGTGTTTTCAAACGTCTGGTTAAAAGGAAACAAAAACAAGCCTTTGCATCCTAAAGGTTTGTTGTTTTCTTTTCTTTGATAGCATCTTTTTCAAGTCATAATTCTAAGTTTTGAAACAATGATTTGCCTCATTTCTTTCTACCCAACTGTGCCTAGTTTTGGGGAAATACAGTCAAGCAGTTTTGTTTTTCAGTAGCATTCCGCTGGGGTTCCAAGTAACCCGTTCTCTGCTCAGAAATCACTTGCTTCTGTTTCCAGAAAGTGGAGGAGACAGACCATCCTTCACCTTATTCTAATTTTATAACCCTGCAATTGCACCGATCTCAAATTAGATCTCACCGAGTTGCACTGATCTCACCCTCAGTGTGAGATTTAGCTCCTCGGAGCTGGGCTTAAGCCAGCAAGATGTGATCAGGCTCAAGGTGTCTCCGAGTGTGAAAGCTGGAAAGTTTGTTCAGGCCTGTCTCCAGCTGGAAATTCAAGGTAGTGCTGGTTGCTGTGGGAATGTAGGATTGATTCACCCTTCATTTTGTGGTGGTTTGTGTCTTGCTTTCTTAATTATTTTTTCCTTGGACAGCTCGAGTGGGACTATCCTGTCGCTCAGCCTGGTTTTCTCCGAGTAACATCACTGGTTTCACATGAATAGACCCATCGAGGAAAGGAAGCAAGAAAGCTGTCTGGTGAGGTGCACAAGAGCAAGAATCAGAAAAACATGGTTATCCTGCTGCCTCCAGCATTGCCTGGCTGCAGAACCTGGGATGAGGTGTTTGTCAGCACTCCGCCTTGGCCTGTCACAAAAAAAAAAAAGAAAGAAAAAGAAAAAAAAAAAAAAGTGGTGTAATGGTATTTATCTAGCCTGCATTGTTCAGAAACTGGATGCTCGTGAGGTGCTGGCAAGGCTCCCAGGCACACGAAGGCATCTGCCTGCCTGCCCCTGCTTTCGCCCTCCTCTTGGCTGGTGACTCTGGCCCAGGCTGGGGGCTGCACAGAGCAGGGGCCACTTAACCCCTTGCTGCCGTGGGGGGCCTGTCTGTGCTTCTGGATGTGCAAAGCAGCCGTGGCAGGCAGACAACGCGCCGGCGCCTGCCCGGGGAATTGCCAAAACCCTTTCCAAGGAAAGCAGCTGCCGCCGAGCGGGCAGTTCTCGGAGCGGGAGGAGAGGCTTCCAGCTCAGAGCCTGCGTCCTGTGCACAGCCCCATGGTTATGAAACGGCCCCGCTTCTGGAAGATGCTGCTTTCTGTTTGTTTGTTTTCTCCATCACCAGGAAGGCCAGAAAAAGGCTGCCCTGGTCAGGCATCACCAAACTCCTCAGTTGTGAAAAATGCAGAAGAGGAATGGCCTGGCAGAAGGAAGGAATGGCCGATTGCAGTCACACACATCTTAAGCCACTGCAATTTCTTTTACTTTGGTAGGGTTATTCCACTTTATTTCTCAGGCAAAAAAATGTAAAATAGGCCCTTCACAGCCCACTGACCCCAACGCTGACTCCAGGAGAATCCGCAGCTGCCTTCAGTGTACTGAGGAGCTGCTTCATGTTTTAACATCTCTTCGTGGCATTTATATGGCCCAGTCACTCCCTCCCGGAGAGAAAATCTGCTGGGAAAGGTTAGAGGGGAGTAAACCTCTGCAAGATGCTACTTGCAGTTTCACTGCCAATTGCTCCGAAAGAAGCAGGGATTGTTTGCAGAAAGCTTACTGGCATGCTTCTCGATGGACTTTGAAACAGATGTGCTGTTCCTAAAGCATTTAGGAAATGTTCCTGAAGCATTTTCCCTAAAGGGAAGGATTTTTGGCAATATAAATGTACACTTGTAAAGAGGGACAAGTTTACCCTGCTAGTTTGCTGTCAACCCCCAGGGCAATCTGCTATCATAGGAGAGTGCTAGTGAAAACTCGTTCAAGTTTTCTCATTCCTCTGCAACTCCTGTGTCACGGCCCCGACCTGATGAGAGTACTGCATTTCTCCACTCTGACTGTTCTACCAGGAAAATCAAAAAGACCTGAAAAACAGAAGCTGAGGCGCAATATGAGAATGCCACAGATAGGCAAATTAGCGCCAAGAAAGGATAAGACCTAGCTAAAGAAAAATATTGGCTCAATTGAAAAATAGATGCAAATTGGCCTTAGACATGTTTAGACTGGAAGTTAGGAGCAGGGCTTTTCAAGGCTTTGGAAAATTTTTCTGATAGTAGCTGTCAGAGCAAGAAATGAAACCAAATGAAAAAAAAAGAAAATTATGCAAGAAGAAATTTCTGAGATGACCTGAAATAGAAAAAGTCAAGACCCAGTGACACAATAGATTATTTGTCTATATTTCTAACGATTTGCCAGTCAGCATCAATTGTTTAGGTCTGGACATCAGGCCTGATGTATGACAAATGAATCAAGGTAGAGCCCTTTCCACTGAGATTGAAATCACCAAAGTATTTCATTTAGTCCAGCAAAAGCCACCCAGCTGTTTCAGCCTGTGCTTCCACAGACTGAATTAATGCTCTCAATTACTGATGGAAGCTCCATATCTTACTATCAGTCTCTTTTTTCATTATGAACCCTATAAAAACATTTATATGAGCCAGTAATGTTGGATGAGCCCTTTCTCCTGTTGCATTCCATACAAAAATCTGCCTGAGCATGCACGCTTTTGCAATGTAAACAGCAAAGGTTGTTGTGATTTCATGTAGCAATGCACAGCTCAGAACAGGGGGCTCGTGACCTGTGGGTTCATTTTGCAGACCCTCTCCTCTCCTCTCCTCTCCTCTCCTCTCCTCTCCTCTCCTCTCCTCTCCTCTCCTCTCCTCTCCTCTCCTCTCCTCTCCTCTCCTCTCCTCTCCTCTCCTCTCCTCTCCTCTCCTCTCCTCTCCTCTCCTCTCCTCTCCTCTCCTCTCCTCTCCTCTCCTCTCCTCTCCTCTCCTCTCCTCTCCTCTCCTCTCCTCTCCTCTCCTCTCCTCTCCTCTCCTCTCCTCTCCCTCTCCTCTCCTCTCCTCTCCCTCTCCCCTCCTCTCCTCTCCTCGAGGGTCTCATGATGAATTGCAACTGGATTTACTGAACTGTAAAGCTGTCTCCTTCTAGCAGTATATTCTGCAGTATAATTTTCCTGTACAGAACAGGATAGTAGCTAGTGGCTAACTTCACCCAGTTCACCACCATTAGCTCTGTATGGGGAGAAGGAGCCTGTGTTTACTACCAAATGAAAGGAGGCCATCCACAATTCTCCTTTTAATTGAGCTTAGCCTTGTAAAGTATGAAAAGGGTATTATATTAAGGCCAACATTTTACTGTCAAGTAAGCAGGCTCCTATTGTGCATATTGCCAAGCAGAGATAACAGGGCTCTTATGCAGTCAGAAATTTGTCCTGCCAAGTAGGCATCAGGTTGTATAAAGCACACTCAGTGCGTGTGTGTGCGCATGTACTGCCAGCCAGAGGTTTGAGCTTGGCATTGATTTTTCCCATGAAATCCTCAGGCAACAAATGCATGCTGATAGGTGTTTCCTTTGTTTGCAGGAGACCTGAACCAGGGATCTTCCAAACAGGTCTCAATAATTCTTTTTTCATATGAAATTGCCCTTATCCATCCTGGCCTTGCGGTAGTTTAGGTGTGGACTCAGATGCCTGCAGCCAGGCTGGGAAGTCTTTCCTATCTTTTTATCTGCACCAGTGCAACTGAGCGTTTGCTAAAAACTATCATGAGGCGACTGAAAAGCAGAAATTAAAATTCAGTTGTAAGCGAGGTGGTGGCTGAGGAGACTTATCTTGTTGACTGAACTTGACTTAGTTGTTTAACAGTGCTACCCGTATCTAGTAAATAGGAAAGCAATTTGAGAGAGGAATCTCAGAGGGAGAAAAGAAATCTGGTCACAATATTGCTGCAAGAAAACTATCTCATCATTCCCCAAAGACGTCTTGAAGCATGAATGATAGAGTTCCTAACATTTTGTTCGTTTCTTTGTTTCTGCTGTGAATAAAATATTGGTGTGTTTGAGCTCCAATCTGAGTTTGGGGGGTGTGACTTCTTCTCCTTCCACCACCAATCTAAGCAGTCCCAAAATATAGAGGATATTTGATATAAATTTGATATAAAAACCCTGCTGGGTTCTAGGTCCTTTATGAGGACAAATTAACCCCTAATGAAACTTGCAGTTTTGGCTATGCTGGCACAAATTATAATTACTGTTGTTATGACATCCATGTTTTTCTTTTTAGGACAAATCATGATAGCTTTAATACTTGTTTCAATTTCCATGTACATCAGTGGTAGTGCTCCCTGGTTATGGACTTCAGAATTTGCCCCCAACACATATAATCTCAGTTTGTTCAGACTTGAAAATATATGTGGTTTTTTGTTTGTTTGTTTGTTTAATATTTAGTGAGAAAATACTCTACAAGGTGGAAAATAATTCACTATTTGATCAACATCTTAATATTTTCTGATGAAGAGCAACAATATACTTATCTCTTCAAATAAGCGATAAATTGTCAGGGCCCCGACAATTTTGAGACTATTTTGAAGAGCAGAAATTGAAAATGTACACGCTGTAGCATATTTTAAAGGTAATTGAAATTTAAAGGTAATTGAACTGTGATGGATGCTTCAGGTCCGAAGATCTGGCAGTGCACTAGGAGGCTGCAAATGTTATTATTTAGAGCAGTTAAATTCCAAGCCAAGTTCCATCCTGTCCTTTAAGGGTACACAGACATACCTTCACCAAGTAGCAGGTGGATCAGGAAATAACATATCACCCTCACAACTAGAAAATGGGTAAGAACTGCGGAGAATAAGTGTAATAGAGCACTAAGTGGAAAGCTCAGTTGTGAAGGTATGGTTTAAAGAGAACTGATGTGAGTTACCTGCAGTGAGAGTCAGTAAAGTGGACATATATGTGAAGGACAGCTTTAGAGAGAAGCTACTGCAGCCAGAATCTTTCTAAAGATATCAGAAAGGCAACAAAATTGCTTAGAAAATAATTAAATCTGGCACTCTAAGGGAGCCAAAGCATCATTCAGTGAAAACCCAAAAAAGAATCAAAATCCTCATTTTGGTGTTAGGACAAATTTGTAAGAACAAATTTAAAATAAAAATCCTTTTCTTGGTGGAGGTGTGAGCTCGAGAGAGCCCTGCTGAAGCCCAGTTCCTTTGGTGAGTCCTGTGGCTGGCACAGGAGTGTGGTCACCAGCCCCTGGCCCCAGTGGTCCTGCAGCCACTGCCAGGGAGAAGTTTAGTCTGTGAACATTTCAGATTTTTTTTTCGAGCTGATGCTGTGCACTGAACTCCTGGGAAAATCCCCTTTGGCTTGGCCACGGCCCCAGGGTGCTCTTCTCCTTCCTCCTGGGCATCTGGGTGACCTAGGGCGCAGCGCTTGCTTGTGGCTACAGAACAAACAGCAGCCTGCAAAGAAAGGAAACCAGGCCCGTGGCAATCACCGAGGAGCCAGGGAGATGGGTCCCACTAGATATGCGCAGAGGATGGGGGGACATTGAACTCACAGCTGGCTTTGTCCTGCAGGAACTACGCGGTGTGGGTGCGAAGACTTGTGTCGAAACAGGTGTGTTATCCCATAGAGACTACAAGCTCATCAAATCTTATTTATTCCAACACGGGGGCGAGGACGTAAGTGTCCCTCTGAGGGGACACATGTTTCTTGACCTGGTGACCCTGAGAAGGAAGCACAAAGGGAGGGCTGGCTGGTTTCTTTAGCTAGCCCAAGGGAAGAAGTAAAATATGCTTGATATGCATGTGCTGTGTCAGTGGGACCTAAGGAGCTAAATGTGTAAGAAAAAAAGGATGCTGATATTTTTGAGGATAAGAACACCTAAGAAGGCCTATCTCAAAGCACATGTGTTGCTCCCTGCTCTATCTTTATGAAAACTTTATCTCTGGATCAAAGAAACAAACTAAGCCTAACAGCTTGTTTTTTTCAAGATAAGCCAAATTTTCACTGTCTCTACTCTAACTTGCACTGGCACGCTGTACCGTGTCTGCTTTTGTGTCTGCTTACCAGAAGTTATCAGAAGTAATGCATATAAAGTAGAGCTTGGCAAGAGAAAGAGCTTTTCATTTACCCTCAAGTTCCAGATATCCTGAGGTTTTCTGCCTCAACAATTTCGAGAACTGTACAGATCAGCTTGTACTGTCCAGGTGGAGGACACCACAGTAAGCACGGCCTTTGATTTTGTCCCCTTGTCACTGAGTTGAGTCACAAACCAAAATCTTCCCTATATATTTAATCTCATTTAAATCTCAAAGTACATTTGAGTGAGAGGACGCAATATATTATTTAGAGCTGGTCCATTAGCCTATGGGTTAATAGCACTCGTGCCCATAAAAAAAAAAAAAAAAAAAAAAAAGCACAGCTGATAGGAAATTTTGAGAACTAGACGGCATCTGTGAAATATTAATTCCTTATACACAGGTCTTGAAAAATAGCAGACTGCCTTCCCGAGTGAAAGGCAGACAGCTCTCTGAACATATTGTACCTGCACTGTTTCCTACACTGTATCTTTTCCAGCATTAGCATTAGGGCTTGTCTTTTTTTTAGCCCCTGATAGCAGAGAGTTGACCATGTCCCAGTCCATCCCTATTTTGTGAGAATCTGGTCCCTGCAAGATACCTCTCCTCTGTAACGCTCTTCCTCATGAAACAGGGTATCTACAACTGTCCTTTCACTGGTTTTCCTTTTATTCCAGTAAACTGTCCTACCTCACGAATGCATGGATTTTGCCCATGCGGCAGTTAGGACCACAGTAATAACATCATTTAGCCACTGAACCATACCAAGGCATTGAAAAATGGCACTGGTGCAGTTAGCAATGAGAAAATCCATCTCCTCCATCCCCCTGACATGCAGTATGTATATACCACATGGTATATAGCACGTGCATTGCCATCCTCTGGGTGTGCATCAAAGGGAAGGAGCTCTGCTTGTGGGACCACTATGTCCCTCAGCTCTACAGTGCTGTGGGAGAGCACAACCACCCTCCAGAGACAATTTTGCCCTTGGAGCATATCAGAGTGGAGAAGGCAGGGATGCTCTGTACCTGCTGCTGAGCAAGCAGTATAAGAAAGGCAACAAAATTCTCTTATCAAGAGCCAGAAAAATGAAAGATAATATAACTAAGCAGACTTTAAAAAAAATAATTAATATAGCATCTTGTTTTTGAATAATTGAACTTAGAAAACCTTTATCACTTGTACTGGTATGAAACCCTCCAAGTAGGACTTAGTTTCTCTGTGTTAGGGCTCCTTGTGCTCAGTATGAGTGGCTCCTTAGTCTCAGAAACAAAATCAACACTGTGGTTTTCAAAGTGCTGCCTGGAAAGAGATGTGAACAGGAAGAGTGCAGAGAGCATGAGGTATGTGCATGCAAATGTGCAATCACAACAAATCCAGCTCAGCGGGCTTGTGTATGCTCAATTAACAGCAAAATTTTATTCAAATAAAAAACTTGCATCCACCCTGGTAGAGAACAGATAGAAATTTCTTCTGTGTTGGAACTGCAGGCAGTGTCCCTTTAAATCAATGTTATTTTTATTCATTTTATTAATTTTCCTGTCCTTTGCTCTCAACAAGTCTCACTGCCAATGGAATATCTGAGGGTGAACGATGCAGCTCTCTTATGTTACTTTGTGACTTTGATGTTTTCATTGGGGTTCACTGGAATAAATGATCCTTGGAAATATACTGATATTCTCAGGGGATCAATCCATCTTTATTCAGAAAGAAGATTTCCCGTATGCTGTGCTTGACAAACATATTCCACTAAAACGTTACTTTGATCCCACCCACATTCCAATACCACTGTGCATACTTTGTCTAACTTTCTTTATGAATCACCCAATAAAACACACCCAGTTCAAGATATTATTGGCAATGTTACAGTCTACGTACATTAAATCTCATTTAAAACACAAACCTTTGAACCTGAAACATTGCCAGTAGTCAAATCCAAGAAAAGGCCAAAATGCTGTAATGTAAAGCTTCTTAATGTGCTGATGATAAAAAAAATGTACCTGACGTTCCTGAACTCTTCCCACAGTTAAGAAATATTACAGCTTACACGTGTACCACAACCAGACACCTGGTGGTTCAAGCCCTGTATGACGGTAAAAAAAAATAAAATGGTAATTCATATATCAAAGGCAAAAAGTTGATTTTGAAATGATTGAGACAATGAGCCTAGCCAGGATCTGCTGTAGGAGTGCAATTGCCCTTTCACATCTTCAGCAATTTAATTAAGCTAAGAAACTATTTTTGGACCAGACAGTTCTTTCAACTTTTGATACTTGGTATTACAAACCATCTTGCCCCATATATTGTCAGTTTTCATAGCTTTTAGGTTATCACCATCTTCCTCATATATATATATATATATATATCTTTTAATGTTTATTTGTATCCTCTCTAGGTTTGTGTACATTTATTTCAATTACAGCACTTCATTCTTTGGGTTCCCTCCCACCTCAATAACCGAGAAGTTCTGCTTAGAAACTGGCGTATGTCAAGAGCCATCATCCTTATTTTGGGTAGATTTTGGTGATTGTTTTCTCTGTTATACAGTCCATGCTCGTAGTCTGTAGACTCTACACATTTTGTAACACTGGAACTAGGACATAAATCAAGTCTTTTAGAATATTCCCAGCCTCCGCTTTTAGAGGCACAATAATTCCAACCTCAAATATTTCTTCACTGAATTGATCTGTGCTGTGTTTTGTGTATTTTTTCACAGGTGTCCTGGTGTCAGGCCACTGTCTACCCACACAAATGTCTGTGTCAGTACTGCATGAAGGGTAATTACATGGTTGATGATTGAGTTGGAGCACAGGTACAATGTCAAAGACTGTGCAAATAAACACATCCAAAGACTGACTCCTCCAAGGGTCTACAAAAAATGTGTGTAACTGACCCTGAAATTCAGTAAGCTTCCTACAAGTGCCGAGGTTATCTAAACAAAGACTTCTTAGGGTACAACCCCTCGACTTCTCCACCCCTGGCATTTTTTCTTGTTGACAGGTACTAGCAATTGCACAGGCCAGGATAACAAGTCATATCCCAGACCAGTCATGCTCCTGACATGCATCCCACTGGCACCTACCACCCTTCAGATCAGCAAAAAAAAGTGCTTAGCTGCCTGCATAGGCATGTACCCAATTCTCCCTGACTAAATGGATGACACTGTTGTTGGCTGAACAAGGTGGCCAAGAAGACTTCCAGCCAGCTCGTACTCACATGGGTTGTGAAACAGTGTCACTGTTGAATCTGACCTAAGGCCGGTTGAAATCCAAAAAAAGGCTGCAGACAGGTTGCCAGACTCCGCTTTTGCCAGGATTTGGGGGCTGTTTCCATTCTACTTTGGAGAAATGCAATGTGAGGACAAGAAAACAGTAAGAAGGTTCAAAAACTGTTTACGAAAACAGAGTGAAAAGTGCTGTACAAAGAAGCTTGCTGAGAGGAGTTCGGGATGGAGGAGCAAGAGGGCAGGCAGAGCCAGAGCTGTAGTGAGAAGAGAAAAGATCATAGGGAGAAACTATCTGGAAGGGTGTGAAACTAATGTTGGAAAAGCAGGTTTGGTGACAGCGATAGTTCAGTCCCATCTGTCCCTCTGAGATGTGTTCTGGGATCTGAATAACCCACCTCTGATTCAGGAGAAGAGTGTGAGCCTGTTATATGTGCCAATATCCAGGCAGACCCAGAGAGATGCAAATTTAAACTCAGTAGACCAGGAAATGAAGGAGTAAACAAATGCAAATATATTCATCTGAAAATCAGGTTGGGTACTGCCAGGTAGGGACTGGTTGGGTGGGGAAGGGAGACTGTGTGGGCTGAGGAAAGGCTGGAAAGCCTGGCTGAATCAAGGGCAAGTCTTACATGTATAGGGGTGTAGGGGCTGTCCTGGCATACGACTCAGAGCGGGGACACGCATTAGGTTCATGCTTGTCATGAATTGAGTGACATCAGATAGTGAAAAATAGCAAAGGTCTTTTTGTGGTTTATTTTATTCCCTATTTTCCACCTCAGGAAATGTCTTGCTTCAGGAAAACTGCTTATTTCCTGATAAGCAGCACTAAGCACATCACTTTGCTTCCTTTGTTCTCTGTTTCTTTACCCGTAAGAAGAATTTATTTCCTTTCAAAAGGATTTGGAGATCTAGGAAGAAAGGGGAGAATATCAGCGTCTAACTACGATAGCATCCCAGCTGCACATATGCGTGGGTGCTGGAGTTTCTTCCAACAGCCAGCCAAAATTCAGACTTCTTTCCCTCTGCTAAAAAATAAAATAAAATAAAATAAAATAAAATAAAATAAAATAAAATAAAATAAAATAAAATAAAATAAAATAAAATAAAATAGAAAGAAATCTCAACAGGCAACTGAGGAAAAGATTCAGAGTTTCTGATTGTCCAGTCTTGTTTCCTTCCAGTATGTCGGCGAGTCGCAGACCTCTGAGCACCAGGAAATACGGAGCTAAGATACATCAGAGCAAACTGAACTCTGCCCTGTTTGATCAGTGATTCAGCCTTCCATACCAACTGTATGCATGACACATGGTTCCTGAAACGGAGCTCCTCAGAGAAGCAGCACAGCTCTCTGCTAAAGGAAAACCTGTGCCCAGGTATGTGATACTGAACAAGGAATCCTGTATGTAGGTGGCTCTCAGGGCCCCAGCTCCCTGGCACAGCCCCTGGGAGCACCTAAAGGATCAGATACAGACAAGGACTTTCAGTTGCCCAACAAAAAGCCCACAGACCACCCTCATGCGGTGCCTATTGCCGAAGGATTTGGGGATATCACCACTGGTAGTGGTCTTAACAGTAAAATGAGGCATCTGGACTCTCTCCTGCATGCATACCTCTCTTTCTTTTGACCACACACAGTACAGCTGCCACCTTTGTGCCTTTGGTGCAACAGGTTTGCTTGCAAATCCATGCCAGTAACCTCTGCCATGTCCAGGTGCAGTCTTAATGTTGCATTGGTACATACCTCAGTTTGGATTCCCCAGTTTAGAGAGGCTAGAGCATCACTTGAACTTGCCACTGAACTTGTCACTGTCCTGGAGGGACATGAGGTACCCAGAATGTAAACTTAACTTTGTATTAGTTGAGCTCTCTGTCAGCAAATTTAGATGTTAATCAATTCATGGTTGTCAAACTAAAAAGCCTGCTAGGACCTTCAAGTCCTGTATCTCAGCAGAGTCCTGCATAGGTACAGCTCTTGCTCTGGAAATGAGTGAAATTAAATAAAACTGAGTGGTGCAGAGTCAAAAACCTTCATATCCAAAAAGGATGTATTAAAAAAATAAATAAATAAAAACAAGACACAAACACTGCAATAACAACAACACAAAAGACCTTCAGGATTTTTATTGGAGGGAGAAAAAAAAAAAAAGGCAACAACAAAAAGCCACAGGAATGGGGAGGAGAAGGGAAGGAGAAAAGGAAGGAGAACGGGAAGGAGAAGAACGGAAAGGCATTATGACGAGCATCCCTTTTTAGCAGATATGCTTCAATGAGACACATTTTCAAGAGCACATCAACTGTGTCCGAGGCTTCAGCCATCGGGTTTTCAGGTGTGGACCCATTCATATTATAGGCACCCATGTGCTTATGCATGTATATGTATCTCAATCCGACTACATAGTCGTGGGCCAGTTTTGGTTACGCACTATGCGAAGAAGAGAAGGATGGTCTATAAAATGTGTAACTTAACCAAAAAGCCATATGTGCGCAGACAGAATCTCGGGGGTGGACAAGAAAGTTATGAGTCAGTATTACTCAAGAGGATAAGCATTTGTCTTAGTGCACCAGCAGTCTAACCCCAATACATTTTTTGTAGGCTTTACAAGAAAAGAGCTTTGCAGAGGAGTCTGGGGGAGGATCGCGAGATGGCTCTGCGGATATTTATGGGAAGCTCATCCCACACAGGAAGGGTAGCCTGGGAGAATTGCAAAGCTGGTTAACATGTGGAAAGTAAAAGCTGGCACTATCGCCTGGTCAGACACGGTGACTTGCTCCTTCACAACAAATGAGAGGAGATAAATTATTTTCTGTGAGAGCGCTTGGGCCTGCGGTGGTTTTGAGCCTGAGCTCCATATCCCCGGTGCAGTTTTGACTGAAGAAATGTTGGTGACCAAGCACAGGATACCATTTTGGGAATATGTCTAGATGGATACGAGGTATCTTGCATCTTGCTTGGTCATTTGTGTAGGTTTGTAAATATTTATGCAGTACTTTATGCAAATACTACTAAGCCTCGTTGATTGCTGTGGGCTTTTATGAGATACTTCATACAGATAGCAATACAGGTGTCTTCTGTCCCATGCAAATAATCTTGCCAAGCAGTTTTCCGTCTGTGTCTTTGCATCCATAGCTTTGGCGTCTGTCCCTTATAAGTGTGTTTTTCCATGAGATGCAGTGTGTGAACGTGAGTTTATCCGTTTCTTAAATTCTGTATTTTCCAGCGCCTGTACAGGTACTCAGCTGGGTTATGAGAACTCCAGCACAGATCTGTTAGAACATTTTGGCAGGTACTGTAGAGTTTGTTCCTTAACATGTCTCGTCTAATAAAACAAGCCTGCTACGAAAAATTTCTTGTATAATTAGGTAGCTTATTTTTGAATGGCAGTTCAGCACTGTCGGAAAGAGTGGGCTTGTCACACACTTCCAGTGTCTCTGCCTGCCTGCTTTGTGACCCGTGGCAGGCAATCTTATGATGGCCTTGAACTTTGATCAGGCCCCTAAAGAGTGCCAGGGAATTCACAGGTCTCCTGAGGCCGAGAAGTTTAGAAACATCTGGTTACTTATTCATTAAGTGGGATTTTACATTGCATAGTAGCTTGAAGCTAAGTCAAAGTGATTTTTCTCCATGTCACTGTATGAGCCAAAGGCTTTGCCACAGCGTTTGTGTTCACAGACAAGAGACCTTTCGCCATGACTGCTAGCAGTGGTACCAGGACCAAGAGCATCTGAGGAGCTGTCTAATATTCTAGGGCTAACTTGTACCAAAAAAAAATTGCCATTCTTGAACAGTTGCAATTCGTCTTGCAAGGTTAAATCACTCTGATCCTTGTTATCTGTGCTATTTACATCCTACACACTCCTGCCTACGGAGAAAATCACTAATCACTGCTTGAGAAGATCACATGCGTATAGGAAGAAACAAAATTAATTTATAGGAATTTATGTTAAGTATGATCTCTTGCAATCATTTACCTTGCTTTCTTGCATAAATTGTGCACTGATGATGATTAAAACTATTAATATACTCTTAAGAGCAGTAATTCCAACGTATTCCAAATTATAAACCCAGTTGCAGCATATGTATCTCATTCAGTTTGATTTCTCATTCTGGTAATAACAGTCAAGTCAGTTTTGCTGCGCTCAGACCACTGCGACCTAGTGTGCATTAGCACCTTTTTATAGAGCTGGAAAGAGAAACCAAAGCCCTTGATTCTTTCTGTAAAACTAAGCACGTAGCATTTTGAGGCTATTGCTGTTGACTTCAGAGGACGCAAAACTGAGCCTTGGCTGTGGTGAAGAATGTGAAGCAGAGAGGAAAGAAACCTCCTTGAAAATAACTTGCAGTAATAAGAGATAATACAAATTTGGTCTTCAAGCATGGTCTGTTTTTTTTTTGCTCTAGGTCTACTGCTATTGCATCCAGCATTACTAACTATTTGCACTGTCAAATATTTCCCCTGAATCTTCTCTTTGATTATTCTGGCAGAGAATAGCACAGTTCATGTAACATGCTCATCGTGGATTTCTTTGATTTACTCAGATTTTGAGGTCATATATCTGAATAAAAGCAAGTGTTGCATGATCAGTACCTAGTAGGCCCGAGTGATTTCTCTAAAGATTGAACGTGTATGAAACAGGGCAGAGCTTGTACTAGAGGAGTGCATGGAAAGAGATGTTCGCACTTTAAAATATTGCACATTTTCAGCCACAAAGGCATAAAAAAAAGGAAAAACTCTTTGAGATTTATTCCTTATGTGACTTAAAAAGAAAAAAAAAAAGCAGCAGCATGATGTTAAAAAACAGCTTACGAGGCGAGGCGTGCTGTCAAATATTAAGTTAAAAACTGAGCAACCAAAACCGCATCCTATTTGGAAAAACTGGACAAAAATAACCTATTTTGCTCTTTCGCGCAGGAACAACACCGCTGATTATTACAGAGATAAAAATAAGACTGGGGAACGGATAAGACTCCCTGGTAACACTGGTATCTATAATGTTGTTTTTTTTCTTTATCGAGTGTTGTGGGTATTAAGTAATTAGAGGGTTTGTTTTATCCAACATTTTTCAGCTTCCCGTGTACAGTGGAAAAAGCGTCCAAATGGTTGGGAGTAGCAACAGACGCCAGCACTGACTGCGAGGCACAGCCAGCAAATGTGGAAAAATGAGGGATACCTTTACGTGTACGTGCAACTAAACTTTTATAAAGTGAAGCAGCAGCAGTGTAGGGAAGCCGGTGTGATTTTAAGCGAGGGGGGCAGCTCAGCGAGGCGCAGCGCACCCGGGGAGGGTGCCTGCGAGCACGGCCACCTCCTGGGGACATTCCCTCTGGGTGACCTCACAGCGGCTGGAGCAGGGACTGGTGCGGCACCGACCCTTCCCTCCAGGCGACCCCCTGAAGCCCCAAAGCCGGGATTTGGCCACCCCAACCCCCTTCAGAGGGACCGGGGAGCGAGATCTGCGGCGTCCCAGGTGAGCGGGCAGGGCCGGGCGTGAGGCAGGGCGAGGGGCGGGGAGCGCGGCGAGGCCGCCCGGCTGCGAGGCGGGCGGGGGCAGCGTGTCCGGCACAGACCCCTCCTCCCCGCCGCCTGCCTCCGCCCGCCCGCCCGCAACGCTCTCCGGGGGACGCGGGGAGAAGCCGCCGAGGCCCGGACCGAGCGCCGGGGCCGCCCCTTTTCTTCTTCTCCTTCCTCCTCCTCCTCCTCTTCCTCCTCCTCCTCCTCCCGCCGCCGCCGAGCCCCGCTGCCTTCCATGTAGCGCGGCGCCCCGCGGGGGCTGCAGCAAGATGGCGGGTAGGGAGCGCCCCCCTCCCCCTTTCCGCCGCCTCCTCCTTCCTCCTCCTCTTCCTCCTCCTCCTCCTCCTCCTCTCTCCCGTGCGGGTGCGGGGGGCTGCGGGGTGGGGTCGGCACGGAGGGAAGGAAGGGAAGGGAAGGAGGGAGGCACAGTGTGCGTGTGTATGGGCTGATGGTGTGCGTGTCCCCGCAGATCTGTCGCTGCTCCAGGAGGACCTGCAGGAGGAGATCGACGGATGTGAGTGGGGACGGGGATGGGATGGAGGGGAAGGGAGGGGAAGCCGCGGGGCTGCTGCCGGGCGAGGAAGTCGCTTCAAATGTGGATGCCCGGGGTGCATTGTGGGAGGAGGAGGAGGAGGAGGAGGAGGAAGAGAAAAGAGGAGGAGGAAGAGGAGGAGGAGGAGGAGGAGGAGAGGCCATGCTCGGCGCTGCCCATGAAGCACGGCCGGGGCTGCGCGGGGCTCCGCAGGGCTCCCCCGCGGCAGCGCCGGGGTGCGTGGGGCGCCCGTTGGCGGCGGGTAACGGGCGGCGGGGGGCGCCCGCAGGGGCTGAGGAGGAGGAGGAGGGATGAAGGAGGAGGAGGAGGAAGGAGAGAGGGGGTCAGGGTGGTGGTGGGGGTCGCCCCGCACGCCCATGGCCTCGCCTGGGCAGCCCCGAGGCGAGGAAGGCGGTGGGGGGGTGGGTTGGGATCCCCCCACCCCGCCCCATGTCTGTGGGAGAAGGGGCGGTGTGAGGGGTGGTGTGAGGCGCTGTGTGAGGCACAGGACCCAATTCTGGCTCCAAATATGAGCTCAGGGGTGCCAGGTGCTGCTGTGCGTAACGTTACCCAGGTGAGGCGGCGTCTCTCGGCGGGGCCAGCGCCCAGGCAGCGTTGGCAGCACGACGAGCATCAGGTAGGGAGCGAAAATGGAGGCAGCAGCCCTCTCTGAGGCGGCTCCTGACGTAGGATCCTGCCTGGCAGCCCACAGCGGATGAGCAGACCCTTGCCACCGTCTGGAGGTGCGTGTCTGCTGCACAGCGTGCTCACGAGGAGGCCAGGCTGCGGGAGAACCCCCCCTTCTTTTTGTTGCTTTTGTTTTTTTTTGGCTTCATTTGTATTTCTGGGGGTGTTATTTTAGCTTATCAGAGCCCAACCGAACGTTTTACATCTCCTTCTCTCAGTTTTGGGATCAGATGTGTGAAGGCTTTTTGTTGCGTGTTGCCTCACACAAAGAGAGAGCCTTTTTTGCCAGGCTTCGTTTTTTTTTGTTTGCTTTTGCTCGGACTGAGAGCAGAGCTCTTTGGAAACTTTCTGTGATTACAGGAGGACTTCCTCAGAAGTGGTACGCTTTGAAAAGCCAGTGCCTTCTGAAACCTCTACTTAGGTTATGATTTTTCGTGACTGTAAGACAGGAGTTGGAGGAGGATATGACTGTAGTCATCGGAGGGATGATTCTGAATCTATGGTTTCCCTGGTGGTGGTTTGAATGTTATGATCTTGCCTTTAAAAAGGGAGAAATTATATATGCTGGGATCTATATGACTCAGTCCAGATGAGAGCATTCTGAAGGCAAGAGCCAGAGAAGTCTAAAAACTTGCAACCTCATTAAAAATGACTGAGGTTTTGATGGAAGCAGATAAAAGTCAATAGCTCGATATTTCAGTGTTTTACTTAAACGCGAGAGGAATCGGTATGAATCAATGTGCGCTGTCTGGGCATAAGTCAGTCACGCGATGTCTTTTATGGCTCTTAATTTCGTGTGGTTTTGCTCTTGTGAGGTGGGCGTGAGCTACCAAAAAGTGATGATACAGAGCAGGGAGACCGTACATCCCTAGGGACGGTTTTTGTACTTGTTTGAAATAACCAGATCTTGTACCCGTGTACAACAGGTCTCAAGCGATTTGTGAAGGTTTTTGCAAGTGATGCATTATCTGGGATTACATTTCATGGTTGCAGGGATTAAAAAGACAGTTTCAAAACAAACAAAAAAAAACCACAGAAATACCACAAAAAGCCACAATTTTTGCCTGGCATTACCAGACCTGAACCCCACCCTACAGGACCTTGCTGTAAATATTTCAAATGGTTACAGCTCTTCTGAGCAGAGGAGTTAGAAACTGGTGGAGAGGTGTATTCCTGCATGCTAGAATGCAACTGTGAGAAAATTGGGAGTGCTGGCAGCTTTTACGCGTGTGTGATTCTGGCAGCTGTGCTCCTGCTACGAAACGTGCTGCACAAGGAGAAAGAAGTGAATTGTGTGAGAAGGCTGAGATGAGGCCAGCTGATAGACTATTGAGAAAAGCCAACTGTGTAATTTCAGTCCTTGTGCTTCTGACTGATCTGGTATCCACCGACAGCGAAACGTCCGTGACGTTCACTGGAAAAAGCCAGGAGGAGTGATACAAAAAGTAAGACTAGATACGTGTGTAAAGATCTGGACTGGGCATCTGAAGCTGGGATCCACTTAGGCACACGCCTTGGTGTGCTTCAGGAGGTTGGGCCTTCAGTTGTAGCTCATCTGCAGGTCCAGGTTTGATGCTGAATCACAAAAGTGTATATTTTATGGTGATAATTCCTAAGGTGAGTCACCGTTTTCTAATGCAGTAAGAGCATTACAGGAAATAAGGACGTGGAATCAATAAGGTAACTAATAGATAGCTTTTATTGGTCGGGTTGTAAAACAGTAGGAGAAAGTCCCGGAGCTGAGCAAACAACAATAAGCAGTTGGTGCTACAAGTAATAAACTAGGCATCTGTACAGCTTCTCAGAGCTGGCAACAGCTATTTTATGGTCTTGGTGTTTAAGGCCTGTAAAACAAAGTATTTTACCAGAAAAGTGGCATTTAATGAACAACTTGTACCACTCTACCTTTTGTGCCACCCCTCGGTTCTTGTGCCTGTTCACGGCATGCTGATTGACCTGGACTAGCAAACAATAAATTATCTTTATCTTTGCAGTGCTGTTTCAATGGTTGCTCGTAAAAGAAAGTTTACCTTTTCCTAAAGAGGACTTGATAAATATTTAAGTTCACTGTAACTTTTTCCTAGATATCAGTAGAGAGTAGTGATCTGCTTTTGGGGTTGGGGAAGATCTTCAGGGTGCATGCGGAAAGCATCTATTTAGAAATTGCCATTTGTTTATTTGTTTAAGAGGTCAGAGATTAAACAGGAGCTCTTATAAGAAAGGCTTTTAGAGAGCGGCTGATAAACCAGCTGGATTGACTTTTAAATAATTAATTTTGGCTGTGGTTTGCTTTTCTATTTTGAAAGCTTTGTATTTTCTGCTCTCGGTTGCTTGGTAACCACGGGAAAGCTCAGATTTTTATTTTTCAGGTGAATGCGTGCTTCACACCTGACAGGACATTACCCAGATGATTCCTTGAAGTAGTTGCAGAGCTTGACAAATGGTATTTCAGTGCTTGAATTCCAGCTGATATTTTGTGTCTGTCCAGGTAGCTCCTGATGTTAAAGGCTATGATAGTAATTAAAGAGATTCTGTTTCTCCCGTGGTCAGCCAGCGGCTTTTCCTTGTTTGAGAGTTTGAAGATTAAAACAAAAAACCTCAGTGGATGTATTCTAGCAGGATGTACAGAAGGTTATAAAAGAAATTTACTTCCTAAATGTAAGTTCTTACTGTGAAAAGCAGCTTTGCTCTTAACTATAGTCGTCATCGTGTCCTGCCCCCGCCCGGTTGGTAACATTTGGTTGCATTTTGTCTGTGTGGAGGTGAGCCTAACAGAAATCCTAGCGTGATATCCATGAAGGTAAAAAAGGAGGGAAAATAAATCCATAATGGTAAGAGGGTGAAAACTCAGAGTGGAAGCCTGCAAGAAGATTCCCCATCCCATCTGGCCACTATGCAGAATGAGATAGCAGCTCAGTTTCAGCTGGGCAGTTACACTACTTGAACTTTTGGTTTTGGTTTTCCATTGGAAATCTTGTACCGTATGTGCAGAGACGTCTGGAAATTTGGCTTTTGTTCAAATACCTGTTTTGGGCTTTCAAAATAGGAAGTGCAGCAAGCTAAGTGGAGATCAGGAAAGAAAATAACCACGACCAATGATCGAAAAGTAAACAAGAGGAGTGTAGAATTACTTATTTTTGCTGATAAACAAAAAAAGCCTTTATGATTCCTCCCAGATGTATTCTACCTCCCTCCCTTCCCCATGGATGCTTCTGAAGATTGAACTGATCAGTCCAGCTAGATGCAATCAAACGTACCGTGATGCTTGCTCCTTTCAGTCTGCTCATCGATGTGTGCAGGCTGCGTGCTCTGAAAAAGAGAGCTATCTGTAACCAGGATTCAGGTTGTGAAACAGGATAGCTCGATTTCATTCAGGATTTTAATTGTGATTTAAATCGAGGGAGGGGAGAGATTCTGATTTAATAACTTTAATAACTGGTTTTACTATTTTGCCTTTTTTTTTTTTTTTTTTTTTTTTGGAAAAAGTTCATTCTCACTGATAACTGACAGCTACGTTTACATACAGCTTTTGGACTTTTGACAATCACAAGTCTTACATGCGTGCTTGGGTGATTTAGGAGCCTAACATCCAGATGCTGAAGCTTGACCATTTGTCATGTTGGCAAACAGTGATAGTTAGCGTTATCTGTACAGATAGTGTCCACGTGATTTAAAAATAAAGGGACTGATATTTTAAAATGTAATTTAGACAGGCTATAACTTTTAAACAAGGCTTTATAGCTAAATATATATATGTGTGCGTATATATAAACTTGTTTTCCTTACTATTAGACTTTAGCATTAAGATGGTATCTTTTTGTTAAATTTTAACACTAGCTTCATTAACTGTAAAAACTAATTGGTTTTTACTGGTGGATAGAGCAGTCCTAAAGATTTCTTTTTAAAAAAGGGTCCAGTAACTTTAATCTAGTAGATCTCTGCTTTTGGTATCTAGTTCTTTTTTCAGTGATTGGAAAAGGAGGGCAGGTCTTTTTAGCCTTTTCTCCCAGTGAATGAATGAACCAGTTATTTAGCTGAGCTGAAGAAAATGCTCTTTGTGCATCTGCAGATGTCAAAAGCTGGTTTATCACTGACGTTTTCATGTTCCAGGTAATCAGCAAATCATCTGGCATTAGCAGTGAGTTTGTGTTGGTTGAATGCTTTTAATTAAATTATTCTATTAGACTTCGGGTCGTGCAGAAGTATCTTCCCAAACAGGAGCTTATTTCCATTTGAAGTATTTAATTTCAATTGCATTTTTGATTTTTTTCAGCAATACTTAAAGTCAAAAGATTTTTTTTTTTTTCCCAATTAAATAGGTCTGCCTTTCCCTGTGGTGTCAAATCACAGTTTGACACTGTGTTTTAGCTCTTGTTCCCTTGCAGTGAATTGAGTATTGTGTACTGAGACACCGTGCTATGTTAAAATTCACCTTTGCTTTCTCGCAGCCGTACACGGTACCAATGTGATGGTCAAATGCTGTGCTGCCGTACTGGCCTCTTGGTCTCGTCAGAGACACGGCTGTGGTGAAGGAGCACCAAGATATTTGGAGTCAGTGGGCTGGCGTTTCAGTAGCATGCCACCCGTAATCTCTGCACTGCAAAAATTAACAGCAATTAATGGCAGACATGCTGTAGTGCTCGGGATCAATTCTCTGGCGTGACTGAGGTTCTGGTCAATTGGGAATCTAATAATCAGTTTTCAACGCTAATGAAGCGTACTTGTTCAGTCTCTTTTTCCCCGGAGGTCATGCTTTAATTCTCCTGACTCCTCGGTTCATTTCTTTGTCTTTTCACTGACCCTCACAGAAACTGGGAGACTCAGGTGCTTGGCTGTGTCCCCATGGAATTAGAGTTGTGGGGGTCTCAGGTGGGTAATAGGTAGTCTCTCTTTCTTGAGAAACCTCTTAGGATCCTAGAGAGGAGCTGATGATTTGAGGAAAGGGTTGTGCTTGAATTGATACAGGCTAATGAACCTTCCTCGTGCAGCTGCACGTTTTCTCCATTACCCCTAGCAGAAGATTGAAGGAGAGGTAATTTTCCAGGCTTTCAGCTTCCCAAGGTCAGTAGCATCACTTTTGATGTGGAAATACGTTTTTCACCAGCCACCTTTTATGTTCCTGGCTCTGGCAGAAATCCTCGGTCAAGGTTGTCAGCTCCTGTTTTTTTTTTCCCCTTTTGATTTTCTCCTAGGGCTACAGGTATTCTCCGCCTCTTCCCTTCCTCTCCCACTTGGAGAAAAAGGGGAAGGAGGGGAGAGAGTCAGGACAGAGATGAAAGTTACCAAAACCTTAAGATAACGTGAAACCTCGGCGTTCGTGCAGTTCGTTCTGCTGACCTGTTGTGGAGGTGGCCGACTGCAGCGTGTTGAAGATGAAATGCCTCTTTCCTCTGTGTGGCTTTTGCTGCTGAGACTCTCCCGCTGTGTGGGCAGAAAGTTTTCATTCGAAGAGCAGCTGCTGCAAGAGGTGGCTTGGGCAGGAGCTGAACTGGCTGAAACGGCAGCCTCTGCTGCGAGAGCTGGAGTAACAATTCTGTTTTCAGAAGGCTGAGCCAGGAACAGCTTCTCCTGAAGGAACCAGGGAGGACAGCAGGGCATCTCTGCCTGCTTCGGAAGGTATAGCAGGAGAAAAATCAGCATGGCTTTCAGGACAACTGCACTAAGAGTTGAAAGCACGGTTTGTTTGGTTTTTCCTACTATCTTGAAGGCAAAGGAAAATGAAAGGTACATAGCACAAAAAATGTGCTGTTCCAGGATACAATTTTCATAATAGCTAGAAATATGAAGAAAAGAAAATGTTGTTCTGTAGGAACCCTAATGCAGCCTGTTGGAATGTGTTTCTCTAATAAACAAGCCTGCTTAGGTATTTTTTTTTTCCTTGTTGCCATGGTGCCTAAATAGCTCCCAAATCTTTGAATGTAAGCGAGACCACCTTTTCCTTCCTCTCCGGCCTGCAGGACAAAAAGCTTGATGTATCTGTGGGGATACTTCATGTGTGTTTGCTTGTGTGTGTGTGTTATTAGAGGAAACGGCTTCTGATAACGTTGAATTTAACATCCATGGTTGTTCTTACTTTTTCTGTGAGTCCAACACGTTCAGTGCTACTTCATCTTTTCCCCTTGACCAACTTTACACTTTGGGCACAAACAGGAAAAGTGTGAGGAGCTGCAGAAACAAGAAGAGTGTGAGGAGTCGCAGAAAGAATTTCCTCCTGTGAGTGCTCAGGAAACACTCAGGCTTATCCCAGCGCCCGTCTTGAATTCTGTCAAAAAATAAAAGTCTACAGAGCATTTAAGTGGAGAGAGGAGAAGGACAGCTAGGAAGTTCCAAGTGGTTGATACTGCAGAGCTGCATTTTATGGACTGTGGATGTGGACTTTGCTGCTTTTGGCCCAAGTAAGCACGTTTGAGATACTGTGCTCGAACCAGCAACGTAACTGCACAGAGAAGCAGTGCCTGAGCCAAGTGGAGCACTTGGGTTTGTAGCTGATGTGCTATAACGCAGTGTCACGTCATGGCAGAGCTAGCACAAGCCTTTAAGCTTCAGCATTTGAGCTTCAGCTGCTTGCTTTGTAATGCTCTCCTGTCCAAGCTTAAAACACAGTTCGAGCTTGATGGTTTCGTGTGTAAGAGCTGCCCAGCTAGGGGCAGAACGTGAGTGTGGCTCCAGGCACAGTCAATGTGGGCATCCTATAGGACCAGGCAGAGCATCTTGGTGGAAGGGGGCTTCTTTCCACAACGCCACAAGACTCAAATAGTCGTGCAGACGATCAAAAACCCCAGAAGCAGCAGCGGGACACGTTCAGAGGGCGGATACCTTTGACTGTAAGGCACTCGGAGCGGAGGAAAAAAAGTGCCTTAGAGTAACTTCCTGCTTGCACTGTCTTTGACTTCGCTCCAGCCTCCTTCCAGGAGCCTTAATTGCAGGCAGTGCAAACAGCAAGGGACACGGATACCATGGGGATGGGTGTGACGTGTTCCCTGCAGGAAACTGGTGGACGAAATATAAACTGCTGATTGTTTTAGCTGGTAGCTTGGATGTCCTCTTTGTTTCAGTTTCCTGCGGACCAGCTCTTGTTGCAGGTCTGGCCATTAACCGGTAGAAGGTCCATTTTGCTACTGTGCTGCGTAAGGAGTAGTGGGCAAGAAGACACGGAGCTGTCTTTCCTTCAGTTGGAGCAGATCAGGATTTGCAGTGCTGTCTGTGTGCGCCTTGAAGAGACAAACCTGTTTGTAGCTGCACCTGTCCTTGGTGCTTTTAAAGGATTTTGTATCACCCCTCGTTTTCTCTTCTGTTTGACGAGAAAGGCAACTCCTTTGGCGTACCTGATAACTGTCTTTTTTTATTTTTGAAGGCTTTTGCTAGACGAAAATATTCCCTTAGTCTGTTATGTCTTAGTGGCTCCTTTGTATTTGCTGTGCACGGGTTCTGTGTGCAAACAGCTGCTGATTTGGATTCCTGCATCTTTCTTTCATCTGCTAAATGCTCCCCTCCTGAAGCCTGCAGTCAGGTCTGATTTTAACGGGTTTGATCTGTGCGTCAAGCTGTTCGCAGCCTTTACTATGAAAGTACTGATGTGGGAAGCCTTGCTGGTAGCACGGCAACTTGGGATGAGAGCTGCTTTGCGCTTCCCCCTCGTCTTCCTTGCTTCTGCCTCTCTCCCCTTTCTCTCCCACCACCGAGCCTGGAGTGCAGACAGGGAGGTCTGTGTGTACAGGTGAGATTTAACACGCATGGAGCAGGAGCTGAAGTGGGGATAGCACTTCGTGCTTCACAGCAGAGTTGGGGTGAGAGACAGAAAAGGGGAAGTGTGGTTCTTATTTCTACTGATAGGTGGCCAGACAGAAATCTCCAGTTACCACCTGCACATCCTTTCTATACTTCCACTCGCCTGTCTTGTATTTTGCCAAGTAGAATCACACACTATTCAAACTTGAATTTTTTCTCTTACAGCGTTTACAAAATCAGGGTAAACTTGTGGCACCTTACTTGCATTTTCAGCCTCCAAAATCCCCCGTCTGCTTTTCTGCTGTAGTATCTCAGGGACAAGGCAGCTCCCGCGTTCTGCGATCAGCAGTGAGTAGTATCAGGCAGGTGAGGCGGTGGAACTTGGCGTTACACACACCTTTTATGATATCTATTTCGTTGCTCAGCTCAGAGAAATAAAGAACTGCTCCTATTCAGAGTGCCTCTCTGCTCATTGCTGACTTTCTGTGCCCAAATGAAGGAGGCTGTGTTCGTGCCATGGAGCCCGTAGCAGATGCAGAAGAAAACACGTGACCTTGCTACTGAACAGTCCGTGGTAGAAAGTCATTCGTGTATTATTAAATATAAAAAAAAAAAAAAAAAAAAAAGCAGTGATTATTTTTTCAAACGTGATCTTTTGTGCCTGCCTGTGAAGACGTGACATGAACAAGACCTTTGTGAATGATCTTATAAAGATGAGACTTAGAGTAGAAAAATGAGCTCCCTTGAAAATTGGCCTGCAGGCAACAGTTTTATAGGGGGCTGAGCTGTAAATGGACTTCGCTGTGTTGCACATAACTTCTCAGCCAAACTTGTCACTGGTTGACTAAGCGCAATCTGTCTCAGCAAGATGGCTTTGTAGTGTTAGTTAATAACTGGGGCAAATAATTGTTGTATCTCTGCCATAAAACGGAGAACTTAAGGCAGGTGTGTGTCTTTATATATTCTTAGTGTGGTGTGGACCAGATGCAAGACAGAGACAGACCTGAAAAACTTGCACAAAAGAGTCAAACAAATGATGGGGCAGGAAAACAAAGGCAGAGAGGGGAATTACATGGCTTGTGTCACACATGTCAGTGACAGCCAGATACTAAAACAAAATTCAGTGCTTCTCTTGTTACTTTGTACTGCCTTGTGTTTCATGGTGGTAGCATAGAGTTTTGAAGAATCGAGGATTTCCAGAATGGCGAAGTTTGCAAACTCCGAAGTACAAACCCAGGCCATCTAGATAAATGAATGCATCTATTAATTTTGCACTGCTTTGCTTGTGTGGACAGAAAGTAGTGGCACTGCGATTGCTTTTCATGCTGTTGGCTGGTGAGTGTTCCTCACCCCACCACCACTAGCGACTTCGAGTCAATGGGAGAGGATGTTTTTATAGAAACCCCTAATTTCCTAGGGGTTCCCTTCTCTGCCCTGTTGGTGTTCGTGTTGCTTTTACCAGGATGCTGCCATTTGAAGGAGCTCTCCGGCTAAAAGCTGAGGTGCTGGGGCTGAGTAGTGCTGCTCACTATCAGTAGCAGAGGCAGATCTACAGACTTTAATCTAGGAATGTAAGATCCTGTTATAAAATTAATTTCACTTGAATATTTGAGTGATATTGTCCCCACCAGTTGATTATTTTTGGAGTTCAGAAATCAACGTGAGTGCAGTGGATTAGCCAGCTAGTGAAGGTAATGACTGTAGTGATTAAAAATAAATAGTGCAGCTCATTTCTTGGGATGAGGAGTGTGCATCTAACTTAATTCATGTATGGGTGCTGCAGAATGAGTTCATAGCTTCAAAAGCATGTCTTATATCAGCCCTGTGAAAGCAGGACCTCTCCTACAGCAGTAAGACAAGTCGGTGTGAGAAAGGTGTGTGTGCAGAGGTGTCTTGGCGTACGTACTAACACAGGAAAACCTCTGGTTTCGGTTGAATTCGTGGGTTGAATTTGATTCTGTGAAAGGCTGTAACCTGCTTCTTGTTAACTTACCTAATCCGAACTTGCTTTGTATGCTTTTACCTTCCCTCACCTTTCCCTGAGAAAATGAAACTCTGGGTCTCGAGGAGGAGAGGAGAGAAACCAACCAACCAAAACAAACCCAGCAACACCCAGAAAACAAAATAAACCCACAAACCCGAACCCTTGTGCCTCGGTCCCCTAAGGTCTGGGCAAACAGAAGTTCAAACAGTTGTGTAAACCCCGGGTTGCTAAGTGCTTGCCCTTCCTGCTGCAACAGCTTTATGCAACTGACCTTTCTTCAAGCCTTCCTCCTCCTCCTCCCCCCGCGGTGTGTTCCCCTCTACCATGGGCATATCCGAGAGCACTAGTTTGTCTCCCAGAATTGCTCTTCCAGCTGCTTTGGGCTCTCTCTACATGTTTTTTTCCTTGCTACTCTCTGATTCCTCTTGTGCCCTGCTCTTTTTCCCATTGCTTCTTTGCTTGCTCTCAAGGATTTGCACGTGCTGCCAGCAACTGCAGAATTTGGACCTTCACCCAGGCATAGGATTTATTTATGACCACTTAAACGATATCACTGTTTCTCTACCGAGAAGATGGAGAATTAATTTGCTGGTAAACGGATGCTATTAATTCAGTGTAGGTGTGAAAATATTACTCCTGTAGAGACCTTTGGTTGTTAATTCTTTTAGCATTTGAAATATGATGAGGAAGACATTCAGAAATCAGTAGCTGCTTAGGTATTTGGGATGTCGAATATTGAGGTTAATGATGCCATGTCTGATAATCAATATACTATAGCTGTATGGAAGGGAAGATGTGAGTAATCTTTTTTCTCCACAGATTTTACTTTTTTAAAAAAAAAATCATCATTAGACTTCAAGATCAGTCGACCTATCTATGTTTGCCAGTTTTCAAAAGGCTTTTCAGATAAAAGCCCAAAGAATAAGTTGTAGCATACTGCAGTGTCTCATTTTCAGGGGTGAAGCTGGTGACCTGGGATAGCCCTTGCACATAAGCAATTGCATTTGCCGTTCTTGCAAATAAGTTGTTGCGTTTGCAGGCTGGGTTTGTTATCAGTCTGCGGAGTCGCGTAGCTTAGAGGGCATACGGAAACTAAAAAAAGGTGGTAGTTCAAGTCCTAAGACTTCAAGCAGCTTCGCAGAGCAGGGCTGGACCCCTTTTCCAGTTCGTTGTGGTTTCTGTTCATGTGAAGTTGTCTTTTGACAAGCTGGTTAGTAATTGTGCAGTAGGTGAACTGTACCTGGTTTTTATTTGGTAGTCAGATAACAGCAATGCGCCTGAACTTTTTAACATGCTTAATTTAAAAAAAATAAATAAATTTTTTTTTTGTTGTGCTAGATGTTGTGTTACCTCTGGACTAATTGCACCTATGATTTTAGTCAGTGTATGTTCAAAAAGCTGATTTTAGAATTAGCTAAAAGTCACTTGCCTGATTCTATATACATATATATATATATATGTATATAGTATAAATGTCAGATTAAAATAGCATGAGCCTCATGTGTTTAGTGAAATGTCATGGTTGGGAATTTAGAGACAATACCTAAAAACTGGATTAAATGAATTTTGAGTAAATGACTTTTGTATAGGAAAGGCTTCCTGGGGGCCGGGGAAAGGCGGGGGAAATGATTTAGTGCAGCTAGTAAATATGTTGTCATCAGAGCCTTGCCTAGACTTGTGTATTTCAGCCCAACAACAGACATCATTTTAGTGTTAAACTACTGTGATTATAAGGAGTATTTCTGATGTCTCTGATAGTTGGTGTGGATGACTACAGCTCAGAGTCTGATGTGATTATTATACCTTCAGCCCTGGACTTTGTCTCACAAGATGAAATGTTGACGCCTTTGGGAAGACTGGACAAGTACGCTGCAAGTGAGAACATATTCAACAGGTATGCTTTTTAAATGTCTGCCTAACAGTGTGCAAACTATTAATCTGATTCAAATCTGACAAGTTATTTTGCATGAAATAAAAATAATTATTAAAAAAATATATATATATTTAAGAATTCTTCACTTTCCACTCCTCCTTTTGTTTGCTGATGCTTCCTCTACTTACAGCTAGCAAAATGTTCTTCATAACAGAAACTTACCCATTAATATTGTAGTTAACTTACCCGTTAATGTTGTAGTCTGCATTTACCCACTTTTATTTCGGTAATGCCACTGAGCTAATCGCTTCACTTAAAAGCACAGGTATTGTAGAATACTTCACAGGCCTGCGCCCACACACAGTTCCACTGGAGGAAGAAATTCAAACCCAACATTTAATTGTAACTGTAAACAGATCACAGAAATGTGTAAAACTACTTTTTGTGGTGTTTTATTTTAATATAGTTTTGTTTGGTCTCCAAATACATCTTTTAATAAAACCTGCTTGCTTTTACGTTGAATTCTCTGATTTAGTAGCATATGGAAGATAAATCTGTGATCAACCACCCTGTGGACTAGCCTCTCAATTTTTGTTGTTCGTGGTCCCTTCTGTATGATTTAGCCACATGCTTCAGTCATGTGAAATATGCTTAAAATTCCGTACTGCATACATGAACATATCCCAGTTTGGAAGGTTGGTTTATTTTCCTTCTTATTTAACTGAAGCTAAGAAGTGTATTACGGTTTCTCTTATAGTCTGCAGAAATCTGTCTGTATAAATTAGTTCTGAAATGACCAATTTTAAAGTTTTTGTTTGTTTTCCTGAAATTCAAAGTTTGTAGCATTTTAGAATTTGAGGTGAAGTCAGTAACTTGCCACCCAGCAGGGTGGGTGTTGTTTGTTCAAATTTTGTGGGGAGGGAGGGATGAGGAGACAGCTTTTAGATTTATAGGTATTTCATTGTGACAATCACCTAATAAAAGCCTGTAGAGTGGAGAATGAACTTGGAAATTCAAGTTATGTGAAACTTGAGTTTTCATCAAGAATAGGAGTCCTAATGTTTTACTGGGATGTGGGGCATGCAAAAACTTGAAGTCTTTCGATGCTGCTGCCCACCTTTATGCATCCTGTGCTTACCTCTGTCTTTCTGCAGGGGAAAGTGGGTGGAGAAACTGTAATTTTCTCTGTTTTTTGTTTTGTTATAAGTGTCTTGCTTAATCCTAGCTGTCTTTGTTAGGCCTAGGTGTGTTATGTAGCATAAGAAAATATAGGAAATAGCATATGGTAGTCATTAGTGATAAGACTAAGTAGCAGTTCAACTTGAATGAGTGAAGTATTACAGACAGGTTATGATGACTTAGCATCAGTCAGGAAATATGGGAGAGATTTTTGCTCACTGAGGTGAATTGGAGCATTTCATAGGCAGAAGATTGGAATAAACAGCTTAATTATAAATTAGTTTCTGTCTTATTGAAATGGTGTAATCACATCCAATTACTTTATGTTCAGATTCACTTATACTATGATTAAGTTAATAAAACTAAGTTCCTGTGACCTTGAACCTACATTTGTGTTCAGGCTTCAAATAGTAGATTCCCAAACCCTTGAAACTCAATCATTGAGCCTAAGTAAATTTGAATAAGGTTTTTTCTTTAATTAAATAGCTGAGTTTATATATAGAAAAATATATCTTTACATGTCATTTTAAAGTATTTTTTTCTTTTTGCATTGTTTTTATTTCCATTTTCTATCTGGTTCGTCATCTGCTTACGTATCACATTTACGGTGATGATTATATTGAATAAATTGAAATTAGTTTTACTGATTACTACAGAAGCCTAGTCTTTGGGTGGATTCCTGGAGCACTTGCAATTTCTTAGTTGGTTTCTGAAGGTCAAAGGTAGTTCCTCTGAAATGGAAGTTGATCTGTCTGGATCCTAAGAATTATTAGCAGATAAGACTTGAATTTGTAAAGAGGAATTGCCTCTTTATTTAAATATATTTAACCCCTGATGGGATGAACTGGAAAAGGAATATAAGCTAGGTTAGGGAATCCTTTACCAGCTTTCCAAATGGCAGGAGAGGTTGCTGTAATAATTTTTAGCATATTGTGGTCTGCATCCTCACTCTTTGTACGGGTTTTCTGAAGCTTTATCGTCATTAACTTGTTTCTGCTCATCATTAAGAAGGCTCAAAGTGCACAACAGTCATTAGCAGGTCTATCTGAATGGCAAGATAGTACCTGAACAACAGACCCATTCCTTTTGATCAGCTTACTTCCTGAGGAATTGCTGTTGCCCTTTCTCTCTGTGGCGTATGGGCTGCTGCAGTGGAAGTTAACATCCCAGCCAGACCCGGTACATTCTTCAAACCAAAGTGGATCTTGGTGGCAGACTTCCATTCATCAGTACGACCAGCCCAGGCTATCAGTGAGGATATTTAAAGTTACCTTCTTGCCACAATGCTCTGTTTTCTGAAGTACTTCTTCACTTTTCCCTTAGAAAATAGTACTTCAGAAGTTGCAGAAGAGTCCTCTTGTGTACCAGTGTAGGAGTTCCAGCAGAGCCTACCTACTGGCCAGACTTTCTCAGCTGTGAGAAAACCTCATCCATCCATCCATTAGAAGAATCCACCTTGTGACTGAATAGGGAGGTCTGGAAATGCTCTACCTGTCTCTTCTCTGTAGACATCCTCTTCTTTGGATGAGGCTCATTTAGGTCCCAGAACTGGTGATAGTGACTTCAGGATGTTTTAGGATGATTTCTGGTTGTCTGCTTTTTTTACCAATTCTATTAATACCTGATATTTTTTGAAATACTAGGTCTTTTTTTTTTTCCTCCTTTTATTAGTAGTTTAATTTCAAAAAATAGTTTAATTTCAAAATAGTGGTAGAGCAGCACTCAGTGGTAACTGAAGATATATTAGATCTCAAAGAGGGATTATGCGTAGGTGTGCTTGCTCATGTACAGTTTATCAGTAGCACTTCTGCTGTCTACAGTATAGGTGAGGATCTGCCCTAAAGCAGTCTGGGTGATTTGTCTCTTTTTGCCTTCATGGCACAGGTATATTATTTTTGATATAGCCTGTGGAAAGTAGTCTTCCTACTTTCTGGACTCCAGATGGACTTTAATGAGGCTTTTTGATTCCTGACTCCAGCAGCACAGTATCCAGTTTGCTTTGACATTTCTGTGATTCTGGAGCCAGTCTCGAAATTTGTGGAATATATGCTCTACTGTGGAGTGAGACTTTTCGGAAACTGAGAAGTCCATTTCTTCCCAAAGAATTAAGGGTAAGGATGAATTTTTAGAAATCAGTGTCTCAGGGCCTTAAGAAATGTTGATTGTTGAGAAACATTATCAAGACCTTCCATGAGTTTAAGAAATTACCTTGCTTTATTTTTGTTTAGATCAGATTATAGCCAACAAACTGATTCAGAGTTTGATTATCCAAAGCTACCCCATCTTTTTTTCCTCACCACACTCCCTTTCCCTCTGTCTGTGCAGCCTAGCCCGGTGTAACCTTTCTGTTTTCTGTTTATTTGGTGAGTACTGACAATAAGGAAATGAAAACTCATGCAAAAACCATGCAAGTGCCATTCCTTCTGACTAGGATGTTTCTCAAGGAACTTGTCATTTAGGATAAATCAGGTTATTTTTTCTAATTTATAGCTTCTCTTTCCTGTGTAATGATGTTTCAGTCCTTCTGATCCCATAGTATGTCAAAAAATAAAATTTAGTAAAAATGAAACAACCCCCAAAATACAGACTTGCAGATACATACATACCAAATTAAAATGATTCAAATTTAACTTAACTTCAAATTTAACACTTCCCTAAACACTAAAAGTAGTCTCCATTACTCCTGATATTTATAATAACAAAGGGAGCACGTACCTCTGTGCATTTAGCCTTTCTCCTTAAGAAAGGTGCAAAGATGTTCATTTTGAAATTGGCATTTGATTCAGAATAACTTCTGAGATAGTTCTGGGAAAAAAGTGCCATGCTAAGCTACTACCACAGATACTCATGTAAATATAAGAGGTCCTCAATTCTTAGCTTAGAACTTGTCTGAAAACAGGCAAAGAAATATTTTTCTTCTTCTCTCACTCTTTCTGTCTTTTATTTTTTTGGTAAGGTTGGTAAGGAATTCTTGCTGGCTAAATGCACCCCTTCATGCAGATGAACTCTGTAACTTAAATTTTCATGGTGTAAATTTAGTAAGGGGCTAATAATGATTGGTACACAGCAATTACATCAGTCCCAGTACTGATTCCAAATAAGGGCAGTGTATAAAAGGGGTTTGAATGAGCCATGCAAAGGTATTTATAGCTCTTCTTGGACTGTATCACTGTATATCCCAATTATGTCCCTGTGCGCAGTTTTTGAAATGTCTGTGCCATGCAAGTGGTCGTAAATAAAGGCAGGGAGTTTGTAATCTATCCACATTTTCTTCTGCTAGTCACGGTGAAGTAGAGCCTATGAATATCCTAAGTGCAAGTCCATCAGTTTTTCTAGTGTTTTTTGAGCTCTCCTTGTGCATGCTGATTTAAAAACAACAACAACGAACAACAACAACAAAAAAACCTTGAACAGGTAAAGTTGAACTTCACAAATTATCTTGCTTCTCTTGAGCATTGAGCCTGTTCACTTACTTTTGTTTTCATATCCATGTCTAGCTCAGACAAGTCATCCTTCAGAGCTCTGTTACAATTTCACCAACGCTCACCTGGCAGCTGCTGGGGCAGGCATGTGCTATGCTACTATCCATGAATAGTTCATTCTGCTGTAAGCTTTTCGTAGCTAGCCCAGTGTTTGCATGAGAAGGATTAGGTTGCTCGGGCACTGGGGACCTTTCCTTACTCTCTACTGTCCAGCTTGTGGCAAATGTGAGGTAGATTTAGCCCTGTTTGTGCTTTGGAAGCACCTGGAGACTTACGACAGGTTGTTGGGGGTAGTGGCAGAACTAAGAGCCCCTGATGTTTTAGGGGACCTGAGTGAACATCGTCTCCCAGAGCACTGGGCAGATGGAGGTAGAGATTACCCTGTCATTAGAGGCTGCTTACCCAGTTGTGTTTTCTACAAATAAGCCTAACTTGCCCTGTTGCCTTCTCTTGTAATGCTTTTTAGCAGAATCTACTAAAAGCAAAAGTAAATGATTCCTGTACGAGCAAAGGAGAGAAGTATCACAATATCTTCTACCTTCAGTACATGAGAAAAGTTGATTGTCTCTTTGAGTGGATTTAACAAGAAGTCATTTCTATTTCAGGTTAAGTTTTGTGTTTTCATCTCTTCTTTAGCAGAAGGTTTGTGGCCTTCAGTGTACAGGGTGGTTTATTCAACACAATTTATACCTCTTCTGTGTCACCAGGGTAAAAGGTTATTAACAGGATGCTTGATTTGGAAGCATGTTGCTCTAAAACTCAGTTCTGTCTCCATGCCCAGCTGGGAACAGTGTCTGGGGTGTGTGTTTTTGTTCGATTGTGCCAGGAGTTGCTGACCACCATCTCTTACAGCTACATGTGGCATCTGTCCGCCCTCCAGTCACTGTTCATGTGTCTACATCAGTAGGCTGAAAATCCCAACCCGGTGGATCGGCTGTCACGTCTCTTTTGCTTTTCAAGGTTATGCTTAATGTGTAGGAGAGACAGGCATCCAGGCAGGCTGGTGCATGAAATACGCTTCATATGTTCCTCTTCTCTTTTCAGAGCTGTCCAGCCCTTTAAAAGACCAAGCCAACCCTGCTTCTAGGTTAGTCTGTTTCCCTCCATTAGGATTTTGATAGCTGAGCTTGTTACTGAAAATCAAGATCCCTGCCTAGAGACATTGCGCTTTTACCATGTTGAAGAGCGAGGAAAAGGAAATCTGTTAAAGGCAAAGAGCGTTTTTTGAGCTTGTTTGGTTTAGAGGATTTTGTTCATCTGTGTGTCAAAACAGTTTAATTTAAAAGAGTTCTGCAAGTGGCCAGTGTCAAACACTTTAAATTACTGATTTTTCAGCTTGAGAAAACTTAAATATTTACTTGACGTGGGGAATTCATGAAAGCCTACTGCGTTTCTCCGATGGCATAGGACTGTGAAGTTCTCAGGCTCCCCTTGTAAGCTAAGAATCCAACCATCTGTTTGTTACCAGCTTGTGGCAACCGCTCACAGCCACCACTTGTTGTGAACACGACCACGTTTATTTATGTTTCCGTCCTTGTTTACAGCACTGCTGTTTGTCAACAGTCCTTATATCCAGGCTACACCCTAACAGTGGTTCTGTCAGTCAGTCCTGGAAATATCTGGCACTTGACCCCTGCTGCTGCTTTAGCGTTTTGATAAACTGCTCAGGGGCAGTGCAGGAGGTAGCAGCACGTTGGGCAGGGCTCCTTGGCTCATTCTGCTGTTGGGATCATCCTGCTAGCTCTCTGAGCTGATGTTCTCCAGCCACGTTGCCCCAAAGGGGGAAGAACAGAGTCAAGATGGTCATATGTCATGACAGGCTGTTATTGGGAAGGGTTGCTCACTACACTGTCAGCTGCTTTGGTTAAAAACTTAGGGTTTGGAGCTCTCTGACTGATGCCTAGGACTTTGTAACATAGGCTACAACGGACTGGTAGGGGAGGAAAAAAAAAAACATTTGACTGCATCTTGTCACTGAGAAGTTAACCCTTAGAAAAAATCCTCATGAAGTAATAGTAACTGAGGTGATTCTGACTCTTTTCCTGTTTCCCTAATATTTCATTTGCTGCTTTGCTTAACCTGTGTCCCAGGTGCACGTGGGCTTGCATGTGTGTTCTTTTTATTAGCACAGGATGTGCCCACTGCTCGCTCTATCATTTGAATGAAGCTCAGCCTTTAAATGTCATCACTGGTATGGAAATCTTCAGCTTAAAGTTTTCACACTTTAGTTATAAAAATAAGTTCGTAATTACGACTGAAACTGTTCTGACAATGGTGGTGTTGTCATGCTTTGTATGAATCAAGTGAGGGAATTCGGAGGTGAGGATGGAAGGCTGACACTGGCTCCTAACTTCCCACGCTCCTCTTTGCTCACTTGGCAGATGGTTTCCCATTGCTTAAAGTTGTGGCTGGTTTCTCTTACTCTTGTAAGCTGAAGAGAGATTTTTTTTAATGTTACATTTAAAGTAAACAGTTCTTCAGGGTTATGCTGAATATCGGAATTGATAATTCCCAAAGCAGGGCTAACTAAACTTACTGAATTAAAAGTGAACTTACGCAGAATTTTATTGTTTAAGAAACGTGCACAACTTTTTGATTTGGCTGTGTTTCTGGGCACAAATAATTCTATATTTTTTTTTATTTTTTTCTTGTAAACTAGGCAAATGGTGGCTCGAAGTTTGCTGGACACTTTGAAGGAAGTCAGTGATGATGAGAGAGATTGCATTGCTGTGTTGGAGAGAATCAGCAGATTAGCTGATGATTCAGGTAAGTAGCATTACATATTTTACTGGGTTAATGAGGGAATATCAGATTTGCTCAAGTTGGACCAAAATCTCTTCATCAATATTCAAATTAGGTTTCTACAGAGTGTAATAATGCCATAAAATTGTATTTTCCTCAACCACCTCTCCCCTCCCCTTCCCCCAAGACAACATTTTTCCTTACTATTTTCCTTGACAAAATTAAGTCCCTTCAAGGTGTGTGACTACCACTTTCCATCAGTATAATTTAAAAGAATTTTTATGTATTTTGGCTACTCAGCAGATCTACATGGTTATTTTAGATTTGTAGATAAAGAAAATTTCCTTGCTTTGAAAAGGATCTTGCAAAGCATCTGTGCAAAACTCCCATTACTTTTGATAGAATTTGAATGCTGAAGTTGTTCTTTCGGTCCCTTTCGGGCAACCAGTGGTGAAGATGAGAGGCAGCAGGAACTGGTAGGCAAGATGCAGATAAAAGTAGTGAGTAAGAAGGAGATGTGCTTCTACTCATGAATTTCTTGAGACTGCTGGGTGTTTGGAATAAAATGTAGAAGTAGGAGAATAATGAAAAACAAATGTGAGAGGAAGGAGGAGCTCTTTAAAGAGGGCTGTCCTAGGGAAAGGGTTGAGGGGAAGAATGGTGGGGACAGAGCTGCAATGAAATCCAAGGCTGAAGATTCTCTGGAAAGAGTTAAAGGATTTGACTGGAACAGTGCTGATATGGTTGAAGCACCAGAAGAAAGAAACAAAAGGCTTTAGCAACAAAGCATCAGAGAAATGCATTTGTCATTGGTGAATGCTATGAAGAAATAGAAAAAACTTTTTGTTAAATTTAGTAAAAGATTAAAATTTGTTCCTTTTGTTTAAGGTGTGTTAGTTCTTCTCCCTTCCAGAATTGCATAGCGCAATGCTTTCCAAAGGTAAAAGAAGTACTCTGCAAGATCCTACTGTTCTCAGTTGAAATGCACGTTTTTGCTTTTGTGAGCTAATGTCCTTGTTTAGCCAGGAAAAACAGCCTGTCATAAGCATTACCTAATTGTATTGACTACTTCTCCAACAGTTCTTTAAGAGGAAGAAAAAGTCACTATTCATTTCGAATGAAATGGTTTTAATCATGAACAGGGGCATGCAACTGTTCCAGAGCGCTTAGCTAGCTAAGCTCTGCTTCTCTACACATTTTGTGTGGTGTTCTTAACAGCTTTGAGCACCAGGAACTTGCTGAAGTTTCATTTCGGCCTTGGAAATAAGACAGATGTATGGAGGAGAAAATGACTTCATGCAGCAACTTCATAGCCTTAGGCTTTTCCTAGGTGATCAACCAAGTGTGTCAAAGTCAGGCTTGTTTAGGTAGAAACGTAATGATTGCCAAGAATTGAGCTTGAATCAATTTGTTGCCTTTAACAGGGGTGGAGTACATTTTTAGTCAGGGTTGATATTTTCCCAGCGTCAGTAAAAGCAGCATTTCAGGCTTTTCCTGCGTTGTAGAGGTTGTCTTAGCTCTGCTAAACTAGTAGCGCTGGATTCTGCAGCTGCTCCACAAATTAAATTTCTGCAAACTTAGCTGTGAGTTTCACGCCTCGAGCAGTTGCAGTGTTGGACTTGGTATATTTCTGTACCAGGGGTGATTAGAATAACCTGACGTCTTTAACCATACCAAAATTCATTAGGAAACTAGATCTGCTTTGTAGCCTTACAATGTGTGTTCTTTCATACTATTTAAATGGCAGCGTAGTGGGGTGGTTTTGTTTTGTTAAGGTTGCTATTAATAGAATTGTTTTTCATTTTTCTCATATCTGACGCTTTTTTTTCCATAATTTTTCCTACTTGCTTTGTAAAACATAGAAAATAGCTGAATTTGGAAGAAGAAAACATAATATCAGCCATGCATTTTGACTTGCTTGGTTTGAGCCATATGTAATATGGTCAGGGCCATACTGGAGTCAAATCATGTTTAAATTCATAAATAAAAAACTGCTGGGAAGTCAGCCTAAACTGTGCGCAGGTCTTCTCATTTCTGATAGCTGATACTTGCTAGCCTGTTCTCGAACTTTGGGGAGTGTTTTCTTGTCAAATCAGGTCAGAGAAGGTATGACACTTCTTGGTTTTTGACAGTAGTTGATATATTAAGGTTTGAATTGAAGAATGCAGCTGGGATATACAATATCCATGCTGTCTTTGTACTGCTGGTATTATCTAAAACACTGTAAAGATATCTAAGCAATCCTTTGCCCTATTAATACCTTTTAACTTCTGAAGTCCTGTTGCTGGGCTGATTTTTTTCAGACACGTTCTTTGCTCCTCTGCCTGAAAAATGTTTCCTCCTTTTTTCTGGATGAGTTGGGACTACAATAAGACAGCTGTTCCGTGTTGTGTTTGAGGGCAAGAGAATTTCAAAACTAATTATTGTTATTGTTGTACTGTGATAACGCTGTATGAATCTAAATGGCATCGTTGTTGTGCTAAACACTGCATTCATGTGAAATAAAAATCTTTAGTAGAAGATCTGCATTCAAATATGTGATTGCAGGAGGGAAAGAACAAAAATCCATGAGATGTATGTGTCAGTATGATATTAATATCATGCTGACACATCTTGATACACCAATCCCTATACAAGCCCATCTTGATATACCAATGGGCGAGCCGTGATGTAAATTTTTGAGGGATCGTGACAAAGGCAAATATCAGCTAAAGCTACTTATAAGAAAACATGGTGATAAAAAATTGTCAGGTATCTTTTGGTAGGAAGTCGTTTTCAAGTGGTCTTGTTAGCATCACTAATTTATGGAAGTTTCTTAATTGGGTGTGGAGGAAGAGAAGTAAGTATTGCCTATTGAATAGTGTTTGTGTCTACCGTTGTGTAGTTACACGTACAAATTGTATGAAGTGGGTCTCTTCCTGGCAGGGTATTTTGGGTGTTTTCTAACGGAGGGATTCCACACTGTTTGTGGCTTTGCAGCTTCGTGTTAGATCACTAGTATCCACTTGAGACAATGCTGAAAATGAGGCGCTGCCAGCTTTGGTGTGCTGAGGGAACGCAGGAATTGCTGTGCCCTAGCATCATACCCTGCTGTAAGTGGCATCAAAAAATACTTATTTCACTGGAGGAAAAGCATCAGTGACAGTTTAGGAATAATCTGCTGCTTCCAACCCCTCTACTTGCCAAATAACCTTTTTCTTCCCTATGATCTTTGGTAGTGAGTTACCTAGCATAGTTCCAGCTGTGCTGGGAAGGTGATACCTTATATTTCTTTGAAATCTACTGTTTAATCACATTGTAATTCCTCTCTTTCTTTAGGGTTGCTAGGTATTGCTTCTCACTTAAGTGTTCTTATGGTGTCTTTGAACCCATGCAGGCTTGGTGATTGGCAAATGTGATTTTATTCCTCAAGAAACCCTTGTTAGTGTTAGAAACAGCTGGGCTGTCTTCATTCTCAAGTGTAGACTAGTCACAGACTTAACATGAGTTTGAACAAGGCCCTTATGTCTTTTTCACTTGTATGAATTTGTATTCATTTCTTTTTATACCAGCCTGTGAATGGATTGTATAATGCAGGGCTTCATTGCTGCGTGCACAAGTACCATTAGCTTGCTTTGAAAGTTAGCCTCGGCCAGAATTGAAACATTCTTGGCATTTTGCTTCGTGTGACTGCAGTTCTGTGCACCAAAAGCTTCCCGTCTTTTGCAAGGGTTCTTTTAGAGGGAAAGCCTGGGTCTTCATTTTTAAAAATGGATGTGGTATTTGAGTGTCCTGGGAAATAAATACACACAGGTATTCTAAAGAAATGCTGCAAAAAGAAAGTGACTTTCTGGAGGAGTTGTACTTATTTGCTTGAATGTAACCAACTAGAAACTTTTCTCCTGAATAAAAATAGTCTTTTTTTTCTTTTTTCCTGCATAGAATCAGTTGTGGATGCAGTTTGCAGAGCACCCTGAGTTTTAGAAACAATTATTAGCCTAATTGGTCATTAAGCTTCGAAGCTGTGTAATCAGCCTTAATGTGGATGGCCTTGCAACCTTAATTACTTAATAGCGTGTTTAACCTGTGTTAGCAACACCATTCAAATCAAATTGCAGTTGTTACAGTGAGAGGTGCCAACAGAGTCTGTCTGACAGCACATAGTACGGCACTGCGTTCAACGAGATCTTAACATTTATGAAATATCAGTGGGAGCAGGGAGTTCCCTTTCCCTGCTGTCAGCAGCTACCCTCATACCTCTTCCCCCACCTCCTGCTACATGAGTTTTTCCCTTCTGCTGCTGCAATCCTTTTTCATCTCCCCGTGCTTCTAATCGATGACTAATGGGGACTTTCCTCTCGCTCGTTAGTTACTGTGCTTCACTCCTGGTCTGTCAGTCAGTAATGAAATTGATTTCTAGTTAGTAAAAGAAAATAACCTGACTAGTGAAGCAGCGTGCAAATCAGACACATCAGTCTGTCTGATGGACCCTGAAGCTAAAAGGATGGGCTCTGGGCACGCAGTGGATTTTCACTTGTCTAGGTTTTCTTTTGTCTTCAAAAAAAAAAAAAATGGTAAGAAAGGTGGAGGGATATATGAAATAGGAAATGAGAGAAATCGAAAAGAGCAATGTAGTTAGTGCTAGAAGAAGAAAAGAGGGGGAAGGAAACTTGTATTTGGGAACAAAGAGGGTGAAGTTTGAATTGGTAAACTGCAGAATTTATTTAATTTAAAGCTTATTTTTGACCATGCAAATGACTCTTTCCATTACTATGTAAAATGATGTTGATAGATTTTCATCTCCAGTATGTTGTGGACTTCATACTCTGGCTGAATACATAAGTGAGCATCTGTACAGGGAGATGGGTATGAAGGTGTTTTCCACATGTCTTGTTTCTCTCTAGTACATGCAAATCAATATTTTCATTTGGTCTTTCACCAAAAGATTTTTTTAAAGAATGAATGTGTAAATGGAAAGCTATGAATTCACACGTTTCTTTCTTACTCACAACCCTCTATCTATGAAAATAAATATTAATACTGAGGTATACTTAAAACACGAATCATAGCTGTCAGTTGAGGCAGCCTTAACATCACCAAGTCGTTTTGTGTTGGTAGCAACACAAAAACATCACAGCTCCTCACAGATGCAGGGGAAATTGGTCATTTTGGGATAACCAAAGCTTTGCAGAATTTCTTCCAAATGCTGTATGTGTTGCAGAATAACCGATTGTGAAATAAGTCTAATTGTGAGTTGGCTCTCGAATAATGACTTCACTTTAAAATAACTGTTCTGGAGCAATTAAGTCTGCAGTAATCCCCCTTTCATTTCCAGTATGCAGCTCTAACCATGGTGCTTCACTTCCTCATAGCTGAAGAATACAGTAAGCATTGCACATTTATATCGGAAATTTGAGGGAGGTAGAACTGTATCATTTTATTATGGCAACTTCTTTATGAAGTTATTCCACAAACAGAAGAAATAGAAGTTTATTTTCACTTCTTCTGTCATTCTTTTGGATTGATTTCTAAAACTCAGTTCAGTAATTCTGTGTCTAGAGAATACAAGGGAGCTGACAGAATGAAATAAAGTGCTAATGAATGAGAAAAACGATTGAGTTTGCTCCTGAAATCTAATCTGGTGTTAATGTTTCTTTCCAATTTTTCTTTGTTTTGACAAGTTGCAGGGTTTTTTCAGTAGCCTGCTACTTTAAGGCATAGGCTTGTACCTTCAGGAGATAGGATTTTTAAATGTGCTTTTCAAACTTACTCTTCCAAATGGAAATAGTTATGTTCTGAGCAAATGGTGTGGAGAACCTAATCGTACATGGTAATTTTCCAGAGTGCTTAGAATAGAAACTTTTAATCTTGACATGAAGTGAAATTCTGCATCCAGATTTGGTTTGGATTTTGTGAAAGCCTGGTCCTGACTCTGTGCAGTGTAAAAAAATAAAAACAAATAAAAATTATGTATATATAATAATATATGAAATACAGATGTGTTCCCCAGCTGGATAAGCTTCTAATTTAAGAAGCGTCATGTAATAATTCTGTTTGATACTTCCACAGTTCATTTGCTGTGTTGATGACCGAGGCATAAACTACTGAGAAGTTAAAACTAAAATGGCAGGCACTGTGTTGAAGCCTGCTGACGGGCCTTAGAAGCTGCAGCCCAGCAAAGCTGAGGAATGAATTACAGGAATGACAAAGTGCAGGATCTTTAGTAGAAGTCTTTGGCATTGAGTTATGTTTCCTAAAGACCCAAGCAACAGCAAGAAAAAAAATTGCTCAGCTGTAACCTTGTCAGACTGCAAGATTAGACGCTATTCAGTACACAGTGGAACATATGCTGCAGTGTTTGGAAGAATTGAGGTCTTATCTAAATTGGGAAGCTTACAGTTCAGGTTCTTGCACAGCAGCAGTAACTCTCTGGAGCAGCACAGAGCCTTTTTGGTAGTGGATGACAGCGTTGCTTTACAGAGCCAGCGACGCACAGTGCAGGTTTGTTTGCTGGTTTTAATCAAGCTTACTAAGATGTCAGAGCCACGTACGTAAAAATTAGGAGATGTACGAACCAAGGTGCCTTTACAGTCCTAATTCATTCCTGGGCATGAATTTTTCACGTCTTTAATTGTACCATCCCAGCTGTTTTACAAGAGTGCTTCATAAAGAAATTTGTGAAGTCCTTTCCACAGCAAAACCAGTCGGTTTAGGGAAAAGGAAGCGTTGTTGTGATGCTGTCAGTGGGCACGTAAACTGCAGAGGTATCAAAGTCAAAGCAGCCTGCCCATTGTGAGTGCCTGGTGTCTGGAGCTTCAGACGTGGCTCTGGGTATGCTTCATGTGGAGCTCTTGTTGGGTTTGATTGCAGCGGTAGCCTTTATCCAGCAGTGAAGCCAGAGTTTAAGGCTCTAATTGAATGAAGTAGCGTGCAATTACTGCGTGAAGGGTTTGGCTTAAGCATTTCACACAGCTTCGTGCTGGACAAAGGAGCAAATCAAGCTCCTCTGAGGTATTTTGCTGCTCCTGCTCTATTCAGATAATAGTGTCACAGTAAGTAGTCCCTGTGCCCTCTTTTACTCTCTTCTTGCTTCTGTCATCAGAAAGTTCTGCTGCTTGACAGAGATGTGATTGCAGAGGGAAACCAATCCAAGTGCCAGTTCTTTCTGTTTAATCATCCTCGTGTGGTGGGGCAAGAGCTGTGTCAGCCAGATCAGCCCCTTGATAGGGCTTGTTGGCTGGCTGCATTGGCATAATGGAAGGGCCAGCTGAAAGGTTGGGGTTTGGGAGGGTGGGAACCGCCTGAAGGAAATTCAGGAAGAGTTTAAGAAGCGCTGCTGCCAAACACGAAGCCTCAGCTGAATTTCTCCTCCTCTTTCCCACTCCTCTTCCCAACCACCCCTATCCCCCTGGTAAGTATCAGTCATCTTCCTTTTGCCACAGGGAGCAAGGCAGGGGTCCGATGAAGTGAGAAGGAGATCCTAGTGATAAGTGTTGTGGCACAAGCCTGGTGTACCCTTAGATCATGTCCTGGACGTGTTTTGAAGTAGCAGCCTTATGAGAAAGGTGGGAGGAAATCCCTCCAGCCCTGGCGCTGGGCCCTGCTTCCAGTTTCTTGTCCAAAGTAAAGCTAGGCCTTATCTGACGAAGGGAACAGAATTCAACGTAGGAAGAAATCAGATGGTCTTGCCGAGTTCAGTCTTGAAAACAGCTGATCTGCTTTTGGTTTTTCCTGGGAAAACCTCATCCAGTGAAGATCGGCAGCTTATGGTGTCCTGTGTGCTAATAAATCTTTGGTGAATTTTTATAAGGAAGTGAAAGATGAGGTACTATGTATTAGGCAACTTTAAAGCTAGGAGGTGCTGCAAGCTTCCAAAATAAAACTAAACAGAAATGAGGAAAAAAACAGACTGAAGATGGTAACTTTTTATTTTCAAAGCTTTTTAGAAAAATAATAATAATCCTTTTAGCAAGAATTAGTATTTCCTTCCCTTATGTTAATGTGATACATAGGGTTTTTTTTTTTTTTCTTTCAAAAATTAATGATCTCATTAAAGATTATATGCAGGTGCTTAGTTTGGTTAACTGTTATGTTTAATGTTAACAAACACTGTTCAAACTGAAATCCAAATCTTCTGGTATCCGTTCATTTTCATTATTTCAGGTTTACTAAAACTTGCATGTAGTTTGAGTAGTATTTTTCAAGATCTGGCTTCTTCAGTACCAACTTATGTGTGTATACATACGTGTATTGCTTATGGAGTTCAACCTACACGTGTTTCAGAACAACTGAAATTAAATAAGAAAGCATTTGTCATATATGTTCTTATTTTATTGTTTTAAGAAGAGAAACAAAGCAGACTGGGAGACTTTTTCTTTATTATCATGAACAGCAAACCTATTCAGTATTGATTTGTCTGGGATTTCATTTTGTATTTTGAACTTTGTCAGGAGGTCATAAACTTTACAGAGCTTTTTTTTTTTGTATTTTTTTTCTATAGGAAAAATAATTTAAGTCTATAGTCAAAGAAATGGAGCAAACAGACATTTGGTAACTTTGTGTGGTATGATTCTGTTCTCGTCCTCAGTGAAGAGACTACACAAAGCATGGTACTTGCTTTGTCTTTGTTCTGTTTTATTCAGTCTTAAGCTGTCACTTCTAACTAATGCTCAAGAAAGCTAAGAGCTGCATGCATTATCCATGTTAAATACAAATCACATGTTCCCATTTAGCAAAAGGTTATGGTTTTAATGTTTCATGTTAATTCCAGGTGTTCTAGGAAATATGGTTCTGTCACGCCATTGAGTTTTACCTGGACAATTGCTTAGTAAAAATATAGTAAGGCACATGTATCCCATGAACAGTATAATTTTCAGTATTCTTAAAATATTATAAATCAGTTTATTTTCACTTGAGAGTAATTGATGGGTTTTCAGTATGTGTTCTTGTAGGTAATCAGTTCTCTAGCAGTAACCACAGATGTAAACAAATTTTGAAAGGAGAGAAATACTTAGTACTTAGGTCTGAAATGATTTTATTTTATTTGTGTGGATAAGTGGACTATTAGGCATGTGGTAATGCCCTACTTCAATTGAATATGTTCTTTTAATGCTCAGTTGGAATTTAATCCATATTTAATTTTTCTTCTTGTTTCTCCTCTCATTCCCCAAATAGACGAGCCCGTTCTGCAGGGATTAGGATTCATTCAAGCAGTGCAGCGTTTTCTTAATTGAAAAAGTAAATTAAGTATTCTTGAACCAGTCACCAACTCTGATGGAAAACTTACCTAAAAGGTTTAAGAAACAAATGGAAGGACTCAGGACCATTTCTATGTAACACGAATATCGCTAGACTTAAAAAGCATAGAATGAAAAAAGCATCTGTGGTTGTGGCTGGTTATCCTGCTTAGTGAATCTTTCCCACATGAAAGGCTGCAGCCAGGACAGTTCGAAACCAGTTCGTTTCTTCCCATAGTGGTAGCAGTGTTGGGATAACTTAGCATCTGCATAGCAGTTTTCTTGGAAGCAGGTGATGCTTGTAGGGAATTTGGATGGATTCTGATACTCAGTCTTTGATAACTTCCTCTTTTGTGTCTGTGTTGTTGGTGGTGTCTTATTTATTTATTGTAATTGATAATATGGGCCAAGGCTAAATATTTTGTAGAAGTTAGGAGTACAGAGTGTATTTGTGCCTGGTTGTGCAAGAAGATGGTGCTTATTGAAATGACACTCACTGTAAAGACACTGAAATGAGCACTTGAGAATGCAGTTTGTATGTACAGAACTGTGAAAAGGCTTATCCTGGCAATATCTGGCAGTATGTTAACATTTACAATGCCTTTTTTGGTTTTATTTTGACCCTGACAGAGCCTACAGTGCGGGCAGAACTGATGGAACAGGTGCCTCATATTGCTATGTTTTGTCAGGAAAATAGACCTTCAATCCCATATGCTTTTTCCAAATACTTGCTACCTATTGTGGTACGGTACCTTGCAGACCAGAACAACCAGGTAAGTGTCTTGTAAAAACAGTTTATAAGCTCCTTTACGTAATTCTGTTGTGAGGTTTTTCAACTTAGCTTATTTAGGATCATATAAATGGGTCATATTTTTAAGTGAAAAAGGTTTTGAATGACTTGAAGTACATGGTACTCTGAAATCATTAAGAAAACTTTGAATATTTTTCACTTAATGTGATCTCTTCTGATCTTGGGGCTTTCATATGGTATTATGTTCTTACGGACAAAATCAAACAGTCATTTTTCTAAGCTAACATAATTAAATTCTGGCAAAAAGGGAATTTAATAGTTACAAAAAAGCTGACTTCTTGTTGTAATTCAATTTTTTAAGCACTGTTACGTACTTTCATATCCAGTTCTTTGTATAATAATCCAGTAATTGCTGTTTTATAAGCTGAATTTGCACAGAACTTTGTGTGGTTTTTATGTCTTCATGTATGAATTATCTCATCTAAACTTTTCTGTAGGATTCTCCAAGTCATTCTAGAGTCAATCCTAGCTGGAGTTTTATCTCAAGTAATTTAGAACTCTGAGCTTTAGTCACTTTTTTTTTTTAACTTTTGCCAGGTTTTCCATAATTAAAAGTAGGTATCAAAACCAGGCATAATGCTTTTCTACTGATACACGTGACCTTGTGTTTGCAAGTATTAAGTTCATGTAGTATAAATGAGCTTTCAATTTATCTGGATTGTTCCAGTTGACTCCAGCAATTTCTGAATCATCTCCAAACTTTTTATCAGTAACTTTGGATTTTTTTTTTTCCCCAAATGATAGCAAATGCATGATGTTACGTTTGTCAGTGCTAGGTAGACAGATACTGAAGAGCACTGACGACTAATTCCCCTAGAAACAGTTATATTGAGTAATTATTATCTCCATCAAATTACTTTTTGAGTGTCAGTAGTTAACTACGTATGAAGTCCAATTAGTAGTGGTCATCCTATTTTTGTACTTTTTTTTTTTTTTGCTAGATGGAACAAAACAGAATTGACTCTAGGAATTTAAAGCATGGTCAAAATAAATGCAGTTATTTATTGTCTATCAAACTCAGTAATCTCAGAAAAAAAAGGATTTGTTTAATGAACCTCATGCCGTAGAACTCTGTTACTCCCAATTAGCTATGCTGCTTCTCCTCTAGGGCTTTTTTTTTTTTTTTTTTTTTTTGGCATGGCAGTCATGACTTTTGGGAAATACGTAGGCGGACACTCTTATAATAGCATTGCATTAGTATATAATAAGCCGGCATTCTTGGATCTGATGTTTTGTTTCAAACACAAAGTGTTTGCAAAAGCTTTTTTGGAACACTTGGCTCCTCTCTCTGAGTCCCACAAAGAGTAGGTGTGTAGCAGTGGGTATGTACAGCTCCCAAAATACTAGAACACGTTTTAAAAAAAAAAAAAGCCAAACCTCTTTAAACTCCTTGGTTTGATTTTTGTCGTCTTCTGTCAGGTAAGAAAAACAAGCCAGGCAGCATTGTTAGTTCTGCTGGAACAAGAACTCATAGAGAGATATGATGTGGAGACCAAAGTATGCCCTGTTCTGATAGATCTGACAGCTCCAGACAGCAATGATGATGTGAAGACAGAAGCCGTGGCTGTAAGTAACAGCAGCGTTGAACTATACAGCATAGCATTTGCTTGAATGGTTGGTGTTGCAGTGATGCTGCCATGTTTCCAAAGATGCACGTCAATGTGGTGGGAGAGAGAAAAATTTACATTTCTATCCGTAACTAATCCGTAACTTTTTTTCCATGCTGTCTTACACAAGTCAAGCTTAAACTTGACAGCTTGTATATGCTATGAAGAAAAACCCAACTGGACAAGCTGAGGAGTAATTTTATTGACTCCTAAAGCATCTGCTATTGATGGTTTCTGTTTTTTTTTGCAGGTTTCTTTTATGGAGATTTAAATTGCATATGTGGAAAATTTCCACCAGTGGAAAATGTTTAATGCTTGAATTCTTTTGGTCTTTATATTTGCTCTTTTTATTGATTTTTTTTTTTTTTTTTTTTTTTTTTTGATCAGACAAAATAAAAAGCATTTGAATTGACTTCTTTTTTGTTTGTTTTTGCATTGGATACAACCTTGATAATTAAGAATTCCTGTGTGCCAAATTAAAATAGAAAGCAAATTAATAATTCATAAAGGAGAAAGGGCAGAGGCTGTGTGTGCAAATGCTTCTGTTTAATTATTTTAGTTTGTGTTGATGTTTTTTGCTGGATGAATTTTTTGTTCTGAGTGGATAAGAGAAACCTCATTAATATTTTACTGTCATAATGTGGCTGGACTACTAAACTGGCTGGGTATTTGACACCAAATTTACAATACTTTCGTGATGAAGCTTGCAAATCTGTAAGGGAATAGAATTCAAAGCAGAGATTGCTTTACCCATCTTTGTTGTTTTGAAGATACTGAAACTTGAGAAAGGTTTCTGTACTAAACTAAGTATTTATTAGTATAAAAAATGAATTTAAGTAGGTATGCTGATATGACTAGGGAAGTTAAAATTCTTCTAGACTACCTTCTTTTAAAAAAAATTGTAAAAATCAGAATGAAAGAACAAGGTAAAGCTGGTATGATATGATTCTTTGTATGATATATTTGGTATGGTATGATACATTTCTTTGGTATGATACAATTTTTCTCAGTAATTTTATGTTAAGGAATTAGAGGTAACCAATATCAACTACTGTAATTAATTTTAAAATCATACAGGAGATGTAGAAGTCATTTAACCATATTAATTGTCAATACTTTTATGTTAACTGTCAAAATTCCTCAGGTACTGGAATAGTGAAAGTGTTGTAGTTATTGATTTATTTGTTTTTGACTTTATAATTCAGTTTGGAAAAAAACACATGTAATTTCTGAGAGCTCACTTATTTTAATTGGTTTTCATTCTGATTTAACTCATTGAAAGGCCAATGTCTCCTACAACTGCATTGCATTATAGCAGGGAGAAGGTTAAAAAAGAAAAAGATAAAAGGAAGGGGGGAAAAAAAAAAGCTTTTTTGTAGGAGTGGCCAAACCTTTTCAATTCAAGAGCTAGATTTCTTCCAATATTTTTCACAATTCTCAGTTTTCTGTATCAGAATAAAAAGTAAATGTAAAAAGGCTCTGCTTAACTGACACGGAATTGTCTTGTGCAGTCATTCCTAATTATTGTCTGTCTTGCCACTAGATAATGTGCAAAATGGCCTCCATGGTGGGAAAAGACATCACGGAACGACTTGTTCTTCCCAGGTTTTGTGAGATGTGCTGTGACTGCAGAATGTTTCATGTTCGTAAGGTACGAATTATCAGCATCTAGTCTGGTTTATCTGTGAAAGGAGTGTCATCAACTTGGGACTTGCCTTTGTCTAAATGACATTGTCCTGCTAGATTTCATTTGTGACATTTGTAAGTGAAAGCTATGGGTTTTTTTTTGTAGCTTGTCTTTCCACAGATTGTGTATTTGACACTTGAGGTTTTTTTCCAGAGTACCTACTTTTATTATCAGAAACAAAGAAAGAAGCCGTATGTCCTTATGATTGTGCAGGTAGCCATGAAAATGTGACCCAGCTGTACCTGATAAAGCATCAGCTACCTGAGCTCATAGCTTTGTACTTAGAATTAAAGATACTCATTAAGATGAAGCAAACCAGTATTTTATCATGGAACTTAGGTGCTGAGGCTGTGTTTCGGTTTCACCCTGCCATTGTATAACTTCTTTTTCTTTATAATTGCTTGGGGTGTTTCATCTGACAGCACTTTGAACATATTTAATCTTCCTTCGCTTTCACTTAAGTTTTGGGGTGCTCCTTTAATGATTTTTAAAAGGCTGATGAAAGTTGAAGATTTTTTATTATTTTATCATTTTTATTTATTATCATTATTATTTTTAAACTGTAGAAATTGATGGACTGGGGAAGTGGCTGATTTTGAGTTAGCACCAAAACTGCTTTTATGGTTTTAAAAGCTGTTTAGACTTTTCATGCTGTATTAAAACAATTGTTTTAGTAGTTATGTCTTTCATTTTGTCTGCAAGGTATGTGCAGCCAACTTTGGAGATATCTGCAGTGTGGTTGGGCAGCAAGCCACTGAAGAAATGCTGGTAAGCCACCATCTCTTAAAGGTTTTTTCTTTTTAATAAGAGTCCGTAGTGGAGTTAGACAAGGTATACAGAAGGACAACTGAAATTATTAGGAAACTGCTATGTTTCCATGGTAAGGAGAGACTAAAATGCTGTTAAACTCTTAGTTTAACTGATAGGATGTTTTGACTGAGGTTTGCAAAATCTTTGAAGACTGTTACCATGAATACAGACCTCTTACCGGCCAAATCACACAATCTAGAGCTGAGAGGTACTAGACCTAAGAGAAGGGTTTAAAACTGACCAAAGAAAATACTTCAGGTTGTAAAGACAGAGTGCCAGCAAATTCAAAAAGGCAAGAAGTAGGCAGGAGTGTGTCTGCTAATGTCCGTAATGCAATGAGAGATTGAGAAAACGAGACCTAGTCTGATCCTCAGAAGGTTTCTTATTTTCTTATAGTATTTGCTGCATTTTCCTTAGGTACTGTGTGATTCAAGCCATTTGATAATGGAGTATCTTTGCTCAGATTTACATCCTACATGCTTCTTAAGTAGGGACGTAAATTGATTTCTTTTACACAGATGCCATCTTAGTGATACATGTCAAGAACTTGGATTAAAACCTTGTAGAAGGAACAATTGGAGTATTAAAAAAAAAAAAAGTGGGTATTAGTATGTCAAAGCAATATCACGTAGCTAGACTGTTCTTAAAAATGTTGGGAATCTCTCTCCATAACGAAAAATGCTGTTTTGCGTGTTCTTTGTCATGTGAGGTTAGTTAAACTAATGCATCTGTTGAGTATGAGGGCAGAGAACGTGATGAAGGAAGTGGATAGGAAAAAAGAACCCACTTTGAAAGAAATATTGTCTGCTAAGACTTGCAAACTTGCTATGTCCTGAACAGTTGCCGAGGTTTTTCCAGCTCTGCTCTGACAACGTGTGGGGAGTTCGAAAAGCCTGCGCTGAATGCTTCATGGCTGTTTCTTGTGCAACATCACAAGAAGTCCGACGGACGAAGTTGTCAACCCTTTTTATTAATTTGATTAGTGACCCTTCACGATGGGTAAGAACTGCTTTTTATTTCTTGAATAACTGTTACGGTTTAAGGTTTTTACTGTGGTATTCCGTGTGTAACTTCTCCCCGTAGGTATGGATACCACAGGTTTCGCACATCTTGAGCAATTCTTGTTGGAATGCTTAGTTTGTCAATAGGCATAAAGATTTCCTCACATTTCCACTGTATGTAAGAAAAATTATGTCACTAGGACAGCTTTTCTTAGCCACAGAACTACCTGTGACTTCACGTTGCTAAAAATCATCAACAGATCTAAAAAACTAGATGCTATTTATCGATATTTCTCAGGTCCCTATCACCATCTCCTTTTTGTCCTCAAGGTCTACTCTTCAAACATTCAGGTTGTTGAGCAGACTACTTCTAAAGAGCCAAAAGTGAACTTTTACAAGCTGTGTTGAAAAAAAAAAAAAAAAGTCATGCAAGGTGTGGCCCAGCAGAATTAATCTAATAATAGATATGAACATAGATAGGATCAGTGGTGGGAGGGGAAGAATAAATAGCAGGAGAAAGGAGAGGAGCAAATGAAGGATGTAATGAACTAGAAAGGGAAAAAAATACTAAGCTTGTCATCAGTCAAATTCATGATACTGAAATGTGTGTTTGCCACACCACAACTCTTTCCTTCCAGGTCATTAAAATTCTTAACTGAGCTTTCAAATTTATACTTCTGATATTTAAATAATTTCTTTGGTTGTGGGGAATGGGCCTGTCAACATACAGTTATTTGTGATTTAAATGTTTTTATGCTGTTTTTTCTTAACATTTTTCACCTATCAGTCTAGATATACAGCTGGCTTGCTTTTCTAGAAAAGAGCCTCTGCTGTTGCTTTCCTTCAAAGACCTACAACCCTTAGGTCCTCCTAACAGTGATCTCTTAGGTTTTGTAGGACAGCACTATTTATAAAACTTTTTTTTTTTTTTTTTTCTTGGACCCTTTCCACTAGGTCCGTCAAGCTGCTTTTCAATCTCTGGGGCCTTTCATATCAACTTTTGCCAATCCATCCAGCAGTGGTCAGTATTTTAAAGAAGAAGATGGTAAAAACCCAGAGGACCATGGTTCTTCACAGGAAAACAGGTAAAGAATTTCCTAAATCTACAGATTATTTTTTTTTCTCCTTGTTTTTCTTCTATGTGAACTGCAAGTTCAGAAAGTTAACTTTCCTGCATAAATCTTGGAAAAATTGGGAACTTCTCATCTTACTGAGCAGAATTTTCAGTTATTTACAAAAAATACGGAATTATTCATTAATTTAGGATGCCTGCAAATACCTTACAGTACACTATGATGAAGTAACTGACCTGGTAGATGAGGGGAGAGCAGTGGATATCGTCTACGTAGAATTCAGTGAGGTTTTTTGACACCATCTTCCATAAGATCCTCACAGAGAAGCTGTTGTTGACTTATGGGGCTGGATGGGTGGACAGTGAGGTGGATTTAAAATTGGCTGGAGAGCCAGGATCAGGGGCTGGTGATGAGTGGCATGAAGTTTAGTTAGAGGTAACTAGCAGTGTGCCCCAGGGGATCAATACTGGGTCCAGTTCTGTTCAACATCTTCAGTAATGATCTGGATGACCGGGCAAGGTGCACCCTCAGTGAGTTTGCAGGTGACATAAAACTGGGAGGAGCAGCTGAGACACCAGAGGGTTGTGCTGCCATCCAGAGGGATCTTGAAAGGCTGGAGAAACGGGCTGGCAGGAATTTTGTGAAGTTGAGCAAAGGAAGTGCACAGTCTAGCACTTGGAGAAGAACAACCCCAGGCACCAGCACGTGGTGTGAGCTGCCTGGCTGGAAGGCAGCTCTGGAAAGCAGAAAAGGTCCTGGGGGTCCTGGTGGCCACCAAATTGAACGTGAATCAACGTGCCCTTATGGTAAAGAAGTCTAATGGTATCCTGGGCTGCATTTAGGAATGCTTCTGGCAGGTCAAGGAAGGATCATCCTTGCCATCTACTCATCAATGGTAAGGATGTATCTGAAGTGCTGTGCTCAGTTCTCGCAAACCTGACAAAGACTGAGCAACTGGAGGAAGTCCAGCGAAGGGCTGGAGGATGATGGACTGGAGCATCTATCCTGTCAGGACAGGATAAACAGAGCTGGGACTGTTCAGCTTACAGATGAGAAGGCTCGGGAGGGGATGTTATTCATGTATAATACCTGAAGGGAAGGTATAAAGATGGTGAAGCCAGACTCTTTTCTGTGGTGCCCAGTGCCAGGACAAGAGACAGTGGGCACAGACTGGAGCCCAGCTTCCCTCTGAACATCAGGAAGCATTTCTGTGCTGTGAGCGTGACTGAGCACTGGGACAGGCTGTTGAGAGAGGCTGAGGAGCTTTCCTCCTTGGATTTCTTCAAAACCTTTCTGAATGTGGCCAAGGTGTCCCTGCTTGAGCAAGGGGCTTGGACCAGATGACCTCCTGAAGTCCCTTCTAATCTCAACCATTATCCTTTGGTTCTGTGATGAATTTTGCTATGCTGTAAGTAAATCTCATGTGATAAATAACAGGCTGATAGTATTTTTATGAATTTTCAAAAAGTTTGCAACTTTAAGACTATTTTTTAAATAGTCTGTTTGCTTTGTCACTCAGCAGTGAACAAATCAGAACCCCAGAAGATGTCACAGCAGAGGATGAGCACAACAGAGCAGGGGATCTGTCTTCACGCGTCGATAGTGATGATTTTGCAAGAAAACTTGAAAATGCCGTGGGAGATCAAAACGCAGTGGCGAATCACTCCCAGCGGGAAAGCGATTTCCAGGCGGAGTCACCCTTTCATTGCACTTCATCCTCAGAACCGTGCGGGGAAACGGCTGACGAGAACGAGCGAAGTTCTCATCGCTGTACAGCAGGACTGCGGGAGGCCGGGCGAAGCTCACAGGAAACCTCTCTTTCAGAGCAGGAACTGTACAACTCCTTTCATTTCTGGAGGACTCCACTTCCCGAGATAGATATTGACTTTGAGCTTCAGCAGACCTCCGAGATAATACTCGATAGAGAAATTCAGGAACTCACAATGCCAGTGTCTCCAAACATTCCTATGGCAACAAGGAAAGAGCTGGAAGAAATGATAGAAAATTTGGAACCCCACATAGACGATCCAGACGTAAAAGGTATTGTAAAGATACTGAAGCATTTTTTAGTGTTTTGAGATGTGTGTGTGTGTTGTGTTAGCAGTTTGGGCTTGAACCTTGTCTCAGAGTCAGCAGAGCTACTTTCTCCTTGTCCCTGAAGAACTCATTTCTATTTTGATTTAAGTGGGAGAAGCGATGATGTACCAAAAGGGAACTTGCATTTGTGTAAAAATATCTCAAGGTAGCATAATCCCTTCCATAAACTGAATACACCTAGCACTATAAAATTTTAACTGCCTGTTTTGACAGTGCAATCAAATAGATGGCTCAGCGGTATAAGCTGTAGGTTGCGATATGATTTTGTAATTAGCACACATGCAAAAACAAAGCAGATAAAGGTTATTTGCAATACCAAAATACGAGAAACTTGACTTTCATTTTATGAGTTGCCTATTTTGTTCTTAATGAATCAGTCTCATCCATTTTTCTATAAGATCTTGATTATTGCAGTCTCATGTTGTCTACTTCAGCGTGCCAAGTGGAAAATTGATCCAAGATGAGTTTTTTGAAGTGAACACACATCTTGCATTTTAAAAGCTTGACTGGCTGGTACGGTATCACCTCAGAGATGCCTCCTGGGCTAAAACGATGTGGCTGTTTCACGCCTACCTCCTGGAGATAGGTGTCCTTGGAACTCATATGCTGAATAAATCTTAAGGCACGTCAACTTTGAGGGTTACAGCTAGAAAAATCCAGAGGACTGAGGAAGAAAGCAAATGATTCTGAAGCTGAAGAATCCCTAGAGGAAAGCATGCATCTATACAAGAAAAAGTAGGAAGGAAAAAAGGGGGAAAGTTTGGAGTGGGGAAAACCAGATGTTTTAGAACAAGCTGTTACTGCTTTGAACTGCTTTTTATTCTGTTAGTTGGGTGATACGCTAAGAATATGATTCAGATCCACTTTGGGTTACTTCTGGCTGATCTATTGTAAAATCAGCAGATTTTAAAAAAAATTTCTTTTTAAAACTTTAAGAACGCTGTGGGCAGTCTGTCTTTCAAAGGAAGGAGGAAAAAAAATCAGCCTTACTGATGATCTCAGTCTTTAAATAACCCGTCTCTGAAGGCCACTGTTAAAACTCTCACACAGTTCTGTCCAGTTACAGAGCACACCTTAAACAGTTTTCATTAAGGTTGATGTAGGCAATGTGTTGTGTATCCAGACTTGTGTTACGGGGTTGTTTCTGTCGAGTGTTCTCACGTCTTGTCCCAGAGCCTTGTTTTGTAGCTCTTTTTTTGCCCCTCTGCCGAGAGGTGTTCTGTCCCGTTGCTGACCTGTGCTGGTGCATTTCAGGAGAAGGAAACTAGATTGTCAACACCATGAGTGCCAAGTGCCCACGAGTTTAGGAAGGCTTTGAACTGGGGTTACCAGGGCCATTTATTCTGGTTTGTTTCTTTGTTTTGGCCTGAATTACTCAGTGACCCTTCAGAACCGCTGACTTGGTCGAGGCTGTGTACTGAAGCCCCATGAAACACAACTTGAACACCTTGCGCTCAGTGCAGAACTGCTTGGTTCACTTCTTTCCCTCGCATGTGCTCTCATAATTTCATCCAAATACTTCAGAAGCCAGAACTTCACAACACGCCTGTTTTGACTGGGTAGCGTTGCTTTTAATTTTACACTGCAGTTTTAATTTAGCAGTGCGTTGAGGCATAAAAAATGAGACCAAAACTGATAGAATGAGCACTGAAACACTGAAGCATACATAAAGCGATGGGTGTCCAGACCTGAATCTGTTAGTAGCTGACTTAATGCCCATGATTTGGGACTTACACTCTGCATACTGTGGTAACGGGGGGGTGGACAAGAAGTTTGGAGCCCTGCCCCTGCCTCCTTGCTTCTGGCAGTACAAGGAGGAATACTTCTATCGTAATCATCTGAGGCTGTTTTTGCAAAGCAGTGCTTTAAATATTCAGTCTGAAGTTTATCTCAATTTGTTATCCTCGTGGCAATATTACAAAATTTCTTAATTTCACAGGTTACTGTCATCTTCAGCATCACTTGTCCTCCAAGTGTTTGCCAAACAGTCCCGGTCCCAAGTGTCGCTTAGGGTTTGTATGTTTTTCCTCTGAGACCAGCCACTGCTTTTTTATGAGCTTTGTGCAGTGAGGCGGCTGGTTCTTGACAGCAAAGACTGAGCATGCAGTGAATTTCCTCTTCCCTTCCCCCTGACTTCAGTCTGTCTGTCTCTTTTCTCCCTGCATACCCAGCCACAGGAACCACTGGACATTTGCACTTGAATCCCTTCCTCCATACACGTTTCCCCTCCTGCTTCCCTTTTTTTTTTTTTTTTTCCCATTTCCCTTTCTTCCTATATTCCACGTCCCCCTCTACTTCACACCTCGCCCCTGTACGTTGTGTAGAGGTGCTGCTTTCATGGGGGAAGGCACAAGAAAGAAGAAGTGCCACTTAGAAATACTCGTGTCTTCTCGTGAAACATCAGGAGAAACATACAACAGCAGTGCAGTATATTGAAGGGGCAGAAACTCCTGAGGACCATAACCAGAGAGTGTAATAAGGCCAGGTAAAAAAGGATTTTTGAATCCAAAGGTTGTGCCAGTTGTTTTAGGATGTGGGTGCAGTAACCAAGAGTAAAAAGTTCCTTGCTAAAAAGTGCCTGAACCTGAAGTCAAAGGAAAAAATAATTAATTAGAGGATGGTTTAAGTTCCAGTGAACACTGACTGTCTTAGCAGTGCAAACTCTTTGTGAAAGAAGGGGAGGAGAAGCAGCCCCTGCAGTGAGAAGGGGGTGTGATGCCACGATGAGGGGATGTGCCCCAGAAGAGAAGACAGCTCATCAGGATGCTCTTGAGTTTCAGGATCTTCAAGGCCTGGAGCCTTGCAAACATGAGCACATACTCACACAAGCAGTCTCTGTTTCTTGTCCTGCTTTACTCCATCACTTCCTAGTCTTACGTGGATTTGGCTTTTCTTTTGGCTAGGACCTTAAGATATTTATGGATTTCAGGTAATTCACTTTCCAGTGAATTGGCAGCCTTGGAGTTGCCCTGGGTGTGACAGGACCTACGGAGGAGCATTCAAAAAAAACAGGGAGGCATTTGGTGCCTTCCACACATACTCAGGGTTTAAGCAGTTTGTGGTGTCCAGTCAAGGCGGAAGGCTGTCTTGACTTTTAACTGAAAAGGAGAGGAGGGTACTTCTTTTCTTTTTTTCTTGAACTTGTCCTTTGTGAAAGAAGCCTTCATGAAAAATGTCTCCTCGATGTGTGGCAGGATAGAATTCCATTTAATTTTCTTGTTTGGTTTCTCTAAATGAGAATAAACTAGCAATCTGGCTGGCCTTAGCAAAGGCTCTGAAATGTCCACCTGTTTTGGTTGGCGGATTTTGGGGTTTTGCTTTTTTCTGTATGTGAGTGTGGTTTTTTTTTCCTCATTTGATTTGTTTTGAAGAAATTTACCGACCTCGATCCCGTTCACTCTCGTGGACCCTGAGGTTCTGAGGATTATTGTCAGTGAAGTAACACTCGAATAGAGAAGTTGGAGCAAGCTTTTGTTAATCTTAAGACTTCTACTGTGAAATTCCTAATGCTATGCTGTGATTATACATGAAAGGTGCATTACTATGTTAGGAATTTTTTTTTTTGGTGGAATTATTGCTATGGTGTTGGCTTCGTTTTCTAAGCATCTGGTTTGCCGTAGGTTTTTCCTGTTGAGGTGAATTACAGTAATTTTAGGGAAAGAAAATCTTCCAGATATTTTAGAAACTTGACCCAGCTCTGGGGCAGGCATTGCATATCGAAAGGAATCATCTTTGCTTCTGCTTGTCAGACCTCACCTAGACTCACCAGTCAACCAGCTGAGTCTTTTACAATTTTTCCTAGCTGAGATTGTGTCGAGTTACAACTCAAGAAATGCCTTCTATCTACAGATGAGCCCAACTTTTTGACTAATTCTTGTTGGTAACTATCAAAAAAACTGGAGGAAGAGATTCTGTAACTTGGTCTGGCAAAGTGAGATTGGACCACAGGCGTGTTGTTTGTCATTTAATGAGTGTAGCCTTTAAGAAACCTTAGGAAAGCCATTTGTCTGCTGAGCAGAGCTGCTGGACGGCTGGGTAAATGTAATGGCTCGGGAGGTGGAGGAAAAGAAGACAACATAAATCGATCTGCACTGAACATTATGCTGCTTGCAGGGAAGGTTGCTCGTGATACTGATCAGCTTCAGTCAGACTATACCCAAGGAACATTGCTCAACAGAAGTTGTGGGGTTTTTTATCTTATTCTTTTTTAATTAGCAGGAAGCAGAGGGTTGGAAAGCAGCAGAGTCTCAGAACTGCTGGATCTCTTTCAAAAGAGTGGATGGCAGAGGAAGAAGTGCTATCGCACCTTCTGATGAGAGGACATCAAGCAGTGCAGCCTGCCTTAGTGGTGTGGAGGGCGCAAGGAGTATAAAAAAACTGTCCTGCACAGTTTCTGGGGTCTAGGGCCTCCCTACATAGATCCAGCTGGCATTGCTATGGGAACTTGAGAATTTAGTGGTCAGAGAGAGAGAAAAAGACAGTCTCTTAGAACTGAAATCTGCAGCCCCTTTCAGTATGAATAAACCTGTTCTCAACCTTTGTCTCAATTACTTTTCCCTCTCTTATCCCCAGTTCCCACAAAGTACCCTACACCTATGTTGGTATTCATGTGCTGTTCTGTCCCAAAGACTTCACCTTTAATATGGACTGAGGTTCTTACTGCTCCTGCCACAACAGCAGTTTCCTGCTCCTGGGGTTTTTGGTTGGTTGGGTTTTGTTTTCATTTTTTTTTCTTTTTGCTTTAAAGACACAATTTTACAGAACTGTACCGTTGTTTTTCCTGAGGAAAAGAATGGAGCATTTATCTACCTTGTCTTTAACGTTACGTGTCCCCAGAGCAGGACTTACTATCGGTCAAGGATCTTGAATTCGTTGTCTGTGTAGCTCTTCAGCCATTTTTCAAGTTATTAGTCAATGTCTAAAAGTTGCTTTGTGGCTTCGCTAAAAGTTTATTGCAGCTCAGCCCCTCATGTTTTCTTTTTTTTCCTATGCTGCAGCACAAGTGGAGGTGTTGTCTGCTGCACTCAGAGCATCCAGTCTGGATCCTCAGGAAGAGACGACGGGCAGCGTGGGCAAGGGAACAGAGTCCCAGGCTGAGCTAACCATCAGTGACCAACAGAACTTTAAACCTATCCTGGGTGATATCGTGCCTTTAATCGGTGACGCTGTTGAGGTAAGATGCGTGCTTTGTGCTTCTGTTTTTTTCCCCACTCAGATTTCCAGGGCTGCAGTAATGGAGCTGGATTCTCTATTTGTGCAGGAATTGCAGTCAAAAGCTTCCTCCTTTGGCTGGCGTGATGTTTGGTTTTGTTGGCTGGTATCGAAACGCCAGCTACTAAAATAAAAATGAGTCGCTTGGGGGATTTTTATTTTTCCTGGGTTTGTGTTTATCCAGATAAATTCTTGAAATTGTTTCCATTAACATCTTTGTTGTGACTATCATAATTTAAGATGTTTTAATACTACTGCAGCTTATTACTGTGCAAGTGCCTTGCTTAAAACAGAGTCCTGCTTGACAGTAAGTGACTGTACCCACTGCATTGCCCTCCCTTGCTCCCTCTTTTTTTTTTTTTGTGGTGTGCAGAAAGAGGTAGGTTGTTTCCATGCTCCTTGGAGAAGGGTTTTATGGTAGTTTAGAGAAGTTCAGGACCTGAAATGTAGGATGTTGTGTGGATGGTGGAAAGAGAAACTATTCTAGCAATTGGAAAACTTTTGAAGTTTTTTTTTGGTTGTTCTTGCACCTCTTTCTTCACCATTCTGCCACTGTCCCCTGCCTGCCTGAAGTCTGTGGTATTTGATACTACTACTCTTAATTTTCTGTTACCTACAGTGTCAAAAACACTACGTCAAAAACAACTGGTCACTGCACGTAGTTCTGCAACTTGTAATTAAATAGAAAGCAATGGTTCCCAAATACAATTTCCATTATCTACAACAAGTGATTTGTTGAACCGTGTTGCGTAAATGGCATGTGCAGATGACATTTTGATAAGTGTCTGTGAGAAGTCCAGGAGCTGACGTCAGCCCAGTGCAGACTTTTTCTGCCCTGTTTAATTAGAGCAGTGTTTCTAGATGATAATTAACGTTTCATCTAAGCTGTTGGACCGTAGAACCCAAAAACATTTGGTGAGTGGAGGAACGTTGTGTTTGTTTGGGTACTGCTCTGTATACACAGTCATAATGTAATGCTACAAACCTGTTGTGTCCTTTTTTTAAACCAAAAGCACACGTCCCAAATCCTGATACCCTGCTTGATGTGTTTCTTTATCACAGCATCCTTTGTAGTCAATTTTTTAATATTAACCTGGAAAAGGATAGCGTGAATGAATCTTCTGTCCTTCCAGTTTTGGGGAATAATGAGGGTAGTCTTTGTTCAGAGGGACCTGTGCTTGCATTTTAGTGCTTTACAGAGCAGGGTGCTGACAGAAAGCGTAAGAACGTGTCACGTTTTTGGTATACATTATTTTCACATGCTTCAATTTTGCTCTTTGAAAGGACGCTCGTGATCTGCCAGTTCCTTGTTTGTTTCTGGCCCTGAACCAAACGCTCATTTTACAAGTGAAGGGATGTCACAGAGGTGACCTAGAATTTGGGCATCAAGCTGTGATCTGTTGGGCGAGTGGCCTGTTGCCTCTGGCAGTGAAGAGAGCTCTGATTTTCGCAGGTGGCTGAGGTCTTTTTGTTGTTGCTTCGTTTTGATTTTTATTTTGTTTTATGTCTCGGTGCAGCGAAGAATCGGTAGGGGAACTGAACTGGGAGCTTTAGAAAAATCAGGCTAGAGTATTCTATATTTGAAAGCAGCCTTCACAGTTCTGCACACAAAGCAAAATCAAACTGCTTGTCCTCCTCCAGCTGTATAGGCTCCTGAGTGAGTTAGAGCTAAATGTTAGAGATTCTCTATTTAAATGAAAAAAAAAGATATAATGAAGATAGCATATAAGGCTTTGGAACATAAATGTAACGTGTTGGTTGAGTGTGAGGTTCCTCCTTTCATTTTTTTCTTAAGAACAGCCATTTTAGTTTTCTTTAGGTTGTCTGCTCTCTGTAAGATTTCAGAGGATGAGCGTGGGCATCCCCTCTTTCTGGTTGAAGGCAGAGGGAGCAAGAGGAGGCGAATAAAGAGATAGGAAACTCGAATACAATCAGCCCATCTCTGTCGGGCTCACGTACCTCCCTCTAAGAAGAGGGTGGGTGCCACAAGGAGGCTGGGGGCTCCAATCTGGACCCCTGGGACTGGCCCCTGCTCTCTGTGTGTTGGCTTTCTGCCCTGACTGTTGGCATCTCGGAGGTGGTTGCTCACCAGTTTGGGATGCAGAAAGTTTAAGACTAAATCCTGCTAAATTCTTATGTCCTGGCTCTGCACTCTTCAATTCAGTGTGTGCAGGTAACACGGAGGAAATAGAGGCTAAATTGCACCTGCAGGAACAGAGGTGATGCTGAAAATCAGTGCTTGGATGAAAGCAGGTCATGGATGAGGGAAAAGCAAGTGTGTGAAGTCAAAGCAAGGAAGGCAGGTGGTATCCTGGGTGCTTTTTTGAAGATGCTTATAGTTCTTTGAAAGGTCTTGTTATCAAACAGATCTGAACAGCTCGCAGAGCTGGCATGCTTTTGGAGCTTATGCTGATCTGAGAGCTCACCCTGCGGTGTTTATAGATAATCTGGATCATACCAGGCACAAAGGTCTTCGCCCTGTTCTACCAGACAGCAGCCTGAGCTGCGTTTCAAATATTCTTCTCATACTTCTTGAAATTCACAAGCTGTTGATGCAAAGCTCACTGCATTTGGAGGACTCCACTGATCCAGAAAGTGACACAGGTGATCATAGCACATCAAACTTTTGCATCATATTCCAGTTCTGAAACAGACTTGGAGCCTTCGTCTTTATCTTTGAGGCACAGATATGCACCCAGGATGCTCGAGTGATTGCCAAAAAAAAACAATTTGCTTAAAAAAAAACAACTGCTGAGAGGTTTGAAGACTGGTGCCAACAGCCATTGTCCACTCGGGCACTGCTTTATAAGGTGAAGCTCATCTGTGGAGATGATTATAGAGTAATCACCTCCAGGAAAGGAGCAACAGCGTCATCAGTTTCCACTCCTGTGTGTAAGAGTGGCTTTATTTTGACCTTTTCCTAGCACAAATGCAAAGCACCAAATCCAACAAAATCCACTACAGATGCTTTCTCGTTTTCCCTTCGGGGAAGAAGCGATGTGACCCACATGTTATTTACATTTTCCTTAATGCAGTTTCAAAAGTACTCCTCTCCTGTGATTTTGCCTTCCTTCAGAACCAAAATGGAGCAGATTAGGAGGAGTCCTTGTTTGAAATTTAAAGCAGAAAGATTTATCTAATAAGACTTTTGATTTCAGGCTGCATCAGAATTGGACTTGATAGTAAAACATGCATTTCTTTAATCTAAGACAAAGACCCTGAGCTGAGGGTAGCAGTGCCTGATGTTGACGGTTTTGTTTTAATCCTTAAATGTATTTCTGTGTTTTTGTCTGTTTTTAATAGAACATGGATTCCACACTTCACTATATCCATAATGACTCGGATTTGAGCACCAATAGTAGTTTCAGTCCTGATGAAGAACGAAAATCCAAAGTACAGGTAAATGACTGGGATTTCTGTTTTTCCTGCATATGTCAGAGTAGTAGGATTTTTAAATAAATGTGGAGACTTCTTTTATGCTGTCAGTCTGAGGCAGTCAGTCTCATTAAGTCATTTTGTATGTAATTTCTCTAAAATATGGCAAACCTCTCAAGTAAGTAATTTAAAAATACTCAGTGTTTCCAGAGATAATGGCTTAATTTGGCAGTTGTTTCTGTTTTAATTAAGTATAAGAGATGACAGTGTTTTTTTTGATGCAAGAACAACTATCGTAGGCTTCCAGGTTCTGGTTTTGTTGGGTTTCATTTTCTGTGGGAGCCGTTCTGTCACGGAAATTAGGTTATTGAGGAAACGAGGTTTTTTGTTAAATGTTTTGAGTGGAACCACCCTCACCCCGTGACAAGCTTTTTGAAGAGAAGGTGTGAAAGCGTTTCATTAAGCTCAAGCTGTCTCTGTCATTTTTCTCTGAGGGAATTTTTGTTGTTCTGGAGTTCAGTATAACGTGCGACACCCCGCACACCGCGACTCTTTGAGTGGGAGCCTCAGTCGCTCCGGCTGCTGCTGGGAGCTGAGCTGCTCAGCAGCTGCCTGCTAGGGAAATGCTCCTGGGCAGAGTCAGTGCCTGAGATGAAGTGACAACAGCTGAAGCAAAGGCGGGGGTGAAAACAACACAGAGGCTTTCAAAAAAGTTCGTTTCAGATGCTTTAATTTCCTTGGTGGAGAGAAAGATGGGTCTTCATCAGGGTTCTCTGCCTCTGGAGAAACCTTTTCCTTCATGGTGACTATACTCTGTCTCCCAGTTCCTCCCAACCATAGGATTTTAATTCGTGTTTCTCCTCTTCCCCCAAAAGACAAGCTTTTGAGAGGAACAGCAAAACAATTTTTGAAACGTTTGCTTTTCTGCTCATTTTATGGATGAGTTAAAATAGGCAATTTGTACAGCCTGTGAGACTGAGTGTTTGTGGAAAGGTAAAAATGTAGTCTCTTCAACCTCCTGCTTTGCCGAAGTAGACAGTGATCCACCCACCACTCATCTGTTCTGTCGGTCTGTATATTTTCTGATAGCCCCCAGGCATGTCATCATTTCTTGGGAACTTTTTTGGTGGAACATTGTACGAAATATAAAAACTTCTGCGTTCTTATTAAGAGCCTTCAGTGAAATAATTCTCTACAGTTGTGGAAAAAATGTTCTGCTGATGGTGTTCCTGGAATCTTAATCAACTTTGGAGGTTGTGTTGAAAATGATACCAACTCTCTACCCTTCTCTTGCTGTAGGATGTTGTACCTCAGGCCTTGCTGGATCAGTATTTATCCATGACCGATCCATCTCGCGCACAAACAGTTGATACTGAGATCGCCAAACACTGTGCCTACAGCCTGCCAGGCGTGGCGCTGACATTGGGCAGGCAGAACTGGCACTGCTTGAAAGACACCTATGAGACTCTGGCGTCTGACATGCAGGTAAGCTCAAGAAAATCCGAAAAAAGAATAACAGGAACTTTTAGGATCATTTCTCTTGTTTAGTGGGCGTTGGTTGCTTTGCTTTTTATGTGGAGCTCCCTGTTGCTAATGTTAGGTGTTCATATAATGAGCTAAAGTATAACTGGGGGTGTGTGGTGCTCGGGCAACAAGGAAATGGGGCAGTTGGAGTGCATTGGTGGAGCTGGATCTCTGTTGGAAACGTGAGGAAAGGCCTTGGATCTCTTCTGCTTGCTTGAGATCTCACGGCAGTGCTTGTGATTCTCCTCGGTCTGAGAATCCGGGCTGTGGGGCTGTGTGTGAGCAGCCATGTGCCCGTGCGGGCATGTCTGGAGCTCGGTGAGTCAGCCTCACGCCAGGATCTGGTGGCCTTTTGATGCTGCATCCAGTTAGTCATAAGGGGGATAGCATCACTATCACAACGCAGCGTCGCTGGTTTAAAAACAAAGGCTGGAAATAGCAGCATTTTCCTTGTCAGGTGGTGAGGAGGTGGCTTTGTGCATTTTACTGTTTCGCAGTTGTTTCCCAGTCCTCCGTTCCTTCCTTTTTTGGAGATTGTCTCTTTCTTTGAGGCATTCTCAGACTACTTCACCTCTTTTGAACTTGCTGCTTGCGATGTCAGAGCAGCAATTCTCGGTGATACGTAGTGAGTAATTTTATACATGGCTATTGCTCATATTTTCCTAACTGTTCTGCAGCCTTTAAAAGCAACCAGCTAATAAATTAAAAACATACATAAAAATAAATTACTCTCTTTTCAAAACTGTTCGGTTTCATCGCCACTCTCATCTGGGTTAAGACTGAATCACCAAATCCAGGTAAAAGGATAGTACCCATAATAATTGGAAGGTGCTAAAGAAGAGATGTTACTTAATGGCACAGCTAGATGCTTTTAAAAATTATAACATGGAGCTTTCACTCAACAAATTGAGTGAAAATCAACTTACCAGTCCTTGGACTCCTGGGCGCTCTCTGTGGGTGAATCTTTACCTATTAGGGAAGCTAAAAGATGCCAGCTGAAGTAGTGTGGGCTATATTTTTTGCTCTGTTTTATAAGTTACACAAGTAAAAGAATGGTAGCGTGGGACTGATTTAAGCAAAAAGATTTGAGACGAAGAATTTCGAGATAATTCAGGTGCAGGAAACAAGACTATCATTTGTCTTGGATTTGTAAATACTCTCTCTTAAGTCCAGCAAAGATGCTGACTGTCAGTTTGAAATAGAACATACCAGATGATCCATAGATGAAAATTATTTATCAATTTATTCATTTCTTTATTTCAGTGGAAAGTTCGGCGGACACTAGCATTTTCCATCCATGAACTTGCCGTCATCCTTGGAGACCAGCTTACAGCTGGAGATTTAGTTCCTGTGTTCAATGGCTTTTTAAAAGACCTAGATGAAGTCAGGATAGGTGTGCTTAAACACTTGCATGACTTCCTGAAGGTACGTCTGTGTCCATCTTTGGTCCAATGAAATAATTTTTGTGTGTGCCTGCTGTTTAACATAACACCAGTATAACTCTCGATGGGAACCCAGTCAGGTATCTGTTGAATGCTGGGGTGTATTTAGCATCTGCATCACAAATATTCTGCATTCTTTTCTGTTTATTCAATGCACAGGTGCTAGGGGACTCTGTTAAATTTCTTTTTGCTACCTCTAACCTCTCTGCAGCAACTGAATTCTCAAACTTTTCTGTAACTGCCTCATTTTTGGAATTGAAATACATGAATCATAAAACCTTTAAAAATCACTACTTTACCACTTACCCTTCTTGGTTCCTAGAGTACAAGTAGAGACGAGATCAGATTTTGCTTTCATAATGCCCCATGCGATTTTACTGACTTAAGCGTGATAGAGCTCAGCCCAGAAAGCAACACTATTGCTGAAGATTAATTATTTTGAATCAAAACAAGTGGTTCATGACTTGTATTTTAAAGCTCTTGTGCCTGGTGGTTCGTAAGCTCCATTTCTCAATACAAACTTACATTTCCTGTTACAGCTCCTTCATCTTGACAAAAGACGAGAGTATCTTTATCAGCTCCAGGAATTCCTAGTGACTGATAACAGCAGGAACTGGCGTTTCCGTGCAGAGCTGGCTGAGTACGTGGGTTTTCTGGCTGCTTGTTTTTATTGTTGGGAGTATTTTCATTAGTTTTATCGTTGTAAAATGTGTAAAAATGACACTAAGACACTTATTTTTACTTCATGTAAGCTGACTTCGGTTTTTCATGGAACTGGTAGGTGGAATCTTATGGGAGGCACCTCTGAAGGGTGAGGTTGCTCAGGAAAGCTGACAGATTTTTAAGAACAGTGTCCTGCAAATGAAAGGATGGTCCATCTCGGTGCTCAGAAATAAAGAGATTTATCAGGAGCCCAGCTTGGCTAAGAAGGGAATGCATAACTCAACTTGAAAGCAAAAAGAGATTATCCGGGAGGTGAAGGCAGCAACAGGGTGCAAAGGAGGCATTTAGAAACGTTGCCCAGGCATGTGGCATGATATTAGGAAAGCCACAGCTCAGCTAGAGCTGAGGCTTGCAAGGGCTGTCAGGGGCAATGAGAGTTTCTACAGCTATGTCAGCAATGAAAGAATAAAGGAAAGGAAAATAGAGCTCTGGCTGAAGAATGTGGGTGGTTTCGTGATGGGAGATGCAGAGAAGGCTGAGGTACTGTGTTCTGCACCTCAGTCTTCACTCAGGTTTCCCAGGCCTCTGTGCTTAGAGTAGGATGCAGTGGTGGTTCATGATACATCCATGTCTAGAGGGGCTGCAACTGAGTGTGCTGACGGAGCTGGCCCATGTCCCAGCAGGGCTGTTTGCCATCATCGTGGAAAGATGGTAGAGTTTAGGGCAGGTCACCAGGAACTCCTTGAGGTTCTGTCCAGCCTGAAGTTTCTTAGGATCCCACAGTTTGCTTGATGAAACAGGAGTGTGTTGACAGCGTTTATTACAGTAGCGTTCTTGAGTAGGAATGATGAAATGAGCACACTGTAATGACTCATCACAGGGTCTTTTGAATTCAATCCTGAACATATAAATGACTCTTTTTGCAGTTAAAGATAAAGTTGTCATTATTCTAATATTCCCTGCCTGGTTGTTCTTCCATCCTGCAGGCAGCTGATCTTGCTTCTAGACCTGTACAGTGCCAGAGACATCTATGACTACTTGCGACCTATCGCGTTCAGCCTCTGTGCAGATAAAGTGTCTTCTGTCCGCTGGATTTCGTACAAGCTGGTAAAGTAACCTGAGGAAATTCGGGATTTCAGACTTCTGAGAGCTGGTGGTCAGAAATAAACTTTATTTTTTCCTTCCTTCCCATTTCTCCTAGGTTAGTGAAATGGTAAAAAAGCTGTACATGGCTTCAACATCAACCTTTGTGGTAGACCTCATGAACGAACTTGTTGAAAAGTTCTGTAGATGCCGCAAATGGTCTGGTCGGCAGACTTTTGTCTTCATCTGCCAGGTGAAACGTCATTGCTTTTTTTTATTGGAGGAGGGATTATTTTTAATGCATTAATAATAATACGATTATTATTTTGATGGGAAGAATTATGGGGGGATGAGCACCTGGAACTCTTTAAGCTGTCTGTTGACAATTTTTTCATGAATGTTTGAGAATTTGTTGCCAAGGAAATGGATTTGATGGCTGCATCCTTAAGCATTGCCCCATAGATGAGCAAGCATGCATCTTCAGCTTAGCTATCGGCCTCAGGTTGTCAGATCTGATATTGGATGTAAAACCAAGTCATTAAAATAATGCCTGAGTTGGGAAGCTGCTTTGTTACTCAGCGTGAAGTGAGATTTTATAATGTGCTTCAGCAGCTGGACACCCTTTTGCATTATCATTCAGAAATCAAGTGCTTGGAGCTGCTTGTACCTCTGTAGCCGGCTAGTGTAGGTTGGTCAAAACCAAAGTATTCTCTGCAAAATAAGCAGAAAGAAATGGTGAAATGTAGAGGCTGTAGCAGAGGTGCTGTCCGTGAGCCAGCGTGACTGGTGCTTAAGTAGGGCAGCGCTTTGAAGCGTTTGGAGAAATGTGAGCGTTGAGCTTATTTAGAGAAGCATGTTTGTGTACAGTGGATGTTCATTGAGACAAACTGCTCTTGCCTTAATATGACACCTAGTTACAACGAAGACAAAATTCGTGTTAAAAGATAAGGCAGGAAGCCTTTGACTTTTTTTCTCCTGCTTTCAAATGTTAGTGATTGAAAATGAGTTACTAGACTTGATACAAAATAAAATGAGCCTCTAACAAAGCCTGAATTTCCTCAGCCCTAATATGCTGCATTGTTTATGACTTGGTGCTGTACCACATTTTAAAACCTAGCGAATACTCCATACTGTATTCATGCTAGGAAAGTAATAAGATCTGTCAGCTCTGGTTATGTGTTGGGATTTTATCTTCACGGTGCTGAAATCTAATGAAATTGCCTCTGTCTTCTTGCCAGACTATCAGCGAAGATGACTGCCTGCCCATGGACCAGTTTGCTGTGCATCTGTTGCCACACTTGCTACACTTGGCATCTGACAGGGTTCCAAATGTTCGAGTCCTGCTTGCAAAAACATTAAAGCAAACGCTTTTAGAGAAAGGTTAGTGGTCAGAAACAGTTGCAGTGGGCTGACTGCTTAGCTTTTTGTCGCTTCCCTTCCCTATGCTCAGCTGGGAACGAAGCAGCAGCGTGAGATGTGGGTCAGACGAGCTTTTACAGCCTGTTTGGTGTGGGGTGCTGCCTTGGCTGAGATAAAATCATAAACCTTGTTGTGTTATCAGAGCCACTGTTCCATAAATCTGGAAAGTAAAGAGTTCATGCTCATATGCCAGCTTTTTTTTTTTCTTGCACTATTTTCCCTGAATGAGCTAGTTTGTAGGGGGTGATCAGGGTACAGTGAGTATGTGTGAACTGTGAAGCGTATAAGGATAAAGAAGAAAAATCCTTCCATACAAACCTGGCATCTGTTTTTTCACTGGGGTAGAAGAGATGGCTGCTGTTTGCTTTACATTTTATGGTAGCAGTGAGAAGAAAGTTTCCCTGGAGTGCCTTCATTTGCAGGCTTTGCTTAGGAGAGGCTCCTCAGTGCATAGCAGATGCCAGAGGAGTCAGCAGTGCTCAGATTCCAAAGCACCGCAATGGAAAATAGCATTAGAAATGTTGTGCCATTTTGTAGAGCAGCTACGTTTACACTTGAAATGCTTTGTTTCGGGTCACTTTCTTCCTCAAAACATACACCAGCTCGAGGACTGCCATTGCTAGCACGGAAAACTTTTGGAAATATGGCAGTGGTATGAAATAAAATGCAAAATGTTTAAGATACTGGACAAAGGATGCATATCCTACATCTATGCAAAGGATGCATACTCCGAACTGGGCTGTTGCTAGCTGTCACGTGTGTGCTGGAGGCTCTGAGTAATCATATGTAGACAGCTACCGTGGATCAGCTGATGCGCAGTGATTTGTTATCCTCTGTTAACCGTGCCAAGGCTGTCACCGTTCTTGCTGTTATCGTGTAGTTTTGGTGGTTGTCCTCATTATTTTTGTGTTCCCCTCCTGGATCATACAACTCCGTTCTGTATCTGTCTCTTCCTCCTATAAGTCTTGCGCGTTTTCTCTTCCAGAGTATTTTCTAAATTCTGCCAACTCGCATCAAGAGGCTGTGGAGCAAACAATTATGGCGCTTCAGATGGACGACGACAGTGACGTCAAGTATTTCGCAAGCATACACCCTGCCAGTACCAAAATCGCAGATGATGCTATGAGCACTGCTTCATCAACGTATTAAAAACTTCCTGAATGTTGCTATAATTAAAAAAAAAAAAAATAATTGAAGCAAACTATCCTCATGCTTCTAAAATGGTTGATATAGGACAACCTCTTTGGAAGGAGAGTTTTCTTGCCAGACTTAACAGGTGGATGTTATCTAAACCTGATACCAGGGATTTTAAGTCAAGAAAAAGTAAACATAATTATGTCAGCTTGACTGTAGAAAAACACTGCTCAGAGGATTATTTTTGCCACCGAAGCCTTAAATCTTCTGTCTTCCTGAACAAATGAAACTTGAATTGGCAGATCATTTTCATTGTAGAAAGGATGGGATTTCCAGACACCTGCATTGTTTCTCCTGAGGAGTTAACTTAGCAAGTATTTTCTATAGCAACTGATAGCTGAAATGGCTGGAAAGGCAAATTTATGCCAGGATGTAAGACCTCCAGTATTAGCGCTCAGAGTTTTTATCGTTCAAGGACTTGATCTGTGTGCAGCTGGGCACACCCTTAAGTGGGAATAGCTTTGATGTGTGTAAATGGGGAAGGTAGAAATTTGGATTTCTCTTAAGGGCTCAGTGCTAACACTAAACTAGAATTTGATTTTAATCCTTAAATGCAGCATATTGCTGTATCCATTAGCAGAAAACTTTGCTGAGTACCTGTGTCCTAATTATTTTCATGCTGGTCATGACCTAAAGGAAATTTATTAGCACATATACTTTAAGTCAGGTATTTTTAACTTGATCATGATCAGCTCTGAGGTGCAACGTTTTTCTTCATTTACTGTACATATCTGTGAGCCTCCTTGGAGTGCTGCAGTCTTTAATCATGTTGTTTAAAGCTGTTGTGATACAAGTTGTTCTCTACTTGTCCAAATAAAATTTATTAATAAGATTGAAAGCAATCTTGTGACCTTTTTAAGACATTAAAAGAATAAGTTTGAAATTCGTGTCCTTTTTTTCTTCTGGTTCTCTACGCTTTGATGAACGTGGTGGGGAAAAGGGATTGCGTTAGGATTGTGAAGGGATCTGTATTTGGAGATGGCATGGGTGTGCTTTGGTGTGTCATTGAGTTTTTGCTAGGTTCTCTTTCCAGAGTCCCCGTTTCTCTTGGGAACCTGCCCCTCCAGTGTGAAGTGGCACCTCTGGGTTGCTGAAGCGAATCCAAACATCCACCTCAGCCCGGACTGATGGGAAGCCGTAAGCCCCAGCTGCCTTTAACCTGTGTTCAGTCCTGTGGCTGCTTTTCTTTTCCCTCGTTTGAAATGACTGATGCAGTGCCTGCTTCTGTGTCTTCCAGGGGCAACGTGCCTGTGTCGCCTTCCCTCCGGCCTGTGGAACCTGCGAGTGGCAGCGGGTTGTCGGAAAGCTGTGACCTTCAGGCAGGAGGAGTCCTGAGCTCTCCCTGCTGCCATACAGAGAGCAACTGGGAGTAAGTAACTATTCCTCTCCCAGGCCACACGATTCCCATTTCAGAAATATGCGCTGAAGTCCCATCAACTTCCCCGTTTTTTTGGGGGGAACATAAATCCCTCCCTGTCTTTCCTCAGTGTAAAGGCAATTGAGTTGGTGCTGGGTCTTGGGTATTTTTTGAGGTGAATGGGATCGGCTGTTTGGTCAGAGCAGAGCATCCTTCACGTAATCCTGTAGTTGTGAGCAGAGCCTAGCATTCATGGGAGGAGTTTTTTGGGACTTCAGGTGAAATCCTGGTGTTTGGAGTTAGGAAGTGTGTCCCAGCCTTGTTCTGCTGCTGTACTAACGCAGCGTTCCACTAACCCAGTAAAATGAATCTGATGCTTTTAGATAGTTTCTATTATTTAGAATTAAGATGCCTTCAGTTTGAAACAGTAAGATTGGTCTTGCAGATGCTTTCTGAGGGGAATCCTGAGGGTTTTCCTAAGGCAAAGCCCTGTGTTTTCAGCTGCAGCCTGCCTTAACTCCCCTGACTTGTAGCAAACAAAGATCATCTGCAGGGAGAAAGAGGAAAAAGCTGTCCTCCTTTTCTTCCCGGCACCCAACATGTCATTTATCTCTCTGCTTTTCTGCTTCGTTTGGTGATTCCCTGGAAGTGAAGGGGAAGGAAGGACTTGCCTTATTCTGCGAGCTGCCCCAGAGCATTCAATCTGCAGCTGGGGGGCTTAACTCTTTGCTTAACTCCGACAGGGACTTTCCTCAGGCGAGCAATGCCAGAAATGTCAGACGTCCCTGAGGGTGTGGGGGCTTGGGGAAATGGAGATCTCACTTTGGAGCGGTGAAAAAGGAGCTGCCTCTTTTTCTGTGTGGGGCAGCGTCTGGGAAGGCTGCCGGAGATGCTGTGACACTCCCTCTTGTGCGTGCTTCTCCTCGAGAAAGCCTGGAGCTGCGTGTCTGCGTGCGATCCTTTGCTGCTCGGTGTGTCTGAGCAGACACTGGGGGAGCTCCCACGTTGTCATCTGCTGCTCCAGGGTTGCCCAAAGCAGTGCCGCAGTTCTGCCCATGCCAAGTCAGTCTTTAACTGGGAAACAATGAGAATTGTTCGTCAAAGTCTTGGCTCGCTCATCTTGGAGTATTTTTGCTGGGAAATATTTTTTTTCCCCTATGTCCTGGTTGCAGCAGTGTCTGCGTTTCTCCCACACGCCGTGTTTCACAGCGGGGTCCCTGTCCTCTGTTGTGCCCTCCCCAGAGACCCGTAAGGATTTGGAGGGGGTTTCGTCACCGCGCTTCTTTGCAGATTTCATGCCAATAAAACCAGTAAATGCGTGGAACCATCCAGAGGGGGGTTTGTTTTTAACCTAGTCACAACTGATGCCTGCAAATAATTTCTTTTTTCCTATTTTCAATGTCCCCAGTGGCTTTTGCACAAATTCCTGGCCCCCTGGGTATGATCCTGCTTTCATGAGGACTGCAGAGCAGCCGGTTTGATTCCAGCCCCGCTGAAATAAATGTTTGTGTGGGTTCAGCAGCCTCGGTGAGAGACCCGGGAACCCCCCTGGGCAGGCGTAGGTCTGGTGGTGATGGTTTTTGCATCAGGTTAATCTGATCGAGCTCCCTTGGTTGTTTGTTACCTGTGTGTTGTTGCTGGCCCCTTCTGTCTGCAGTCCTCAGAGGTCGGGCGCAGGGGTGGCTGATCCCAAAGGGGCAGGGCTGGAGGGAAGTCCAGGCTGTGGCTCAGGATGGATGTTTTGGTCGGGGCTCTTCCTGCCAGCGAGGCTTCCTTTTGTTCCCTTGGACTTTGTTAGGGAAAACTTGGTTTAATGCTCGTGTTCTCCAGACTAATTTCAGCCTGGGAACCTCCCTTGTGTTAGGATGAGGAGTCTGAGACTGGAAGGTGGCTAAAAACTGAGGCTGTTCTCCACATGTTTTCTCACATGGGTTCTCTCTGACACTGATGGCAAAGGCTTTTCTTCCTGCCTACGCTGGCATTCAGGCAACACACAAAATACCTTTAAAGTCATTAACCTCTTGTTTGGATGCAGAGTTGGGCTAGCCTACCAATAGACCACCGTAAATACATAAGACTGTGACAGGACAGCTCATTTAACGGGCGTGATGTCAACTCCTCCCTTCCCTTTCCTCTCCTGGTGCTGATTAAACTCCACTGTGAGGTAGCAAAGGTAAGCAAACAGATTTGGAAATGTCTTACAGCTCTGCCATCGTAACCAGCCTGCTTTGAGTGCTGTGACCTATTTCTGCTGAGATAGAGCCATGTGGCTGCATGTGAGGGACTTCAAAAGCCTGCAGGTGCTTCTGAATCCCAGTTGTTAAAAGTGGAGGTACCGAGTGTGTTTTTAAGTGTTTTACCAAGAGCAGAAGAGATGCAGTGTTTGAACATCAAGAGAAACTCCAGTTGTCTTCCATCATTCCAGGTTTCTCTCCTCTCCCAAGTCCAGCAGTGCTGCGGGAGGTGCTCTTCAGAGCACGGCAGCCCGGGTCTCTTGGTAAGAAGGCACCTTGGAGGGGTAAGGCAGCCTCAAAAACATCACCTGAGCACCCTCAGCTCCTCACCTGCTGTTCATTAGACAAGTACCTGGAGATAATTTGAAAGAAAATTTTGAAGAAACGTTTCAGCTGTTTGGAAACTAAACTTCTGCTCACAGCTGCTGTGTGCCTGCAGAAGCAGCAATTCCACCTGTGTCAGATCTGACTGGTGAAGGCAGCAGGAACAAGCACAGCTGGTCTTGTGCTGGAAGTAATGACATGAGTAAAATGGAATGAATCTCTAATAATCTTTAATTTGATCAAATTGAACTTGATTTTCAGCTTAATTGTGGAAATTGTCTATGAAATTTGATTGTGGACAATGTTCTCATGTTCGTATCAGGTCAGGGAGCTATCCAGGAAGGGTGACTTGTTTGCTTTAGAAAAATGTATTACACCTTACGAAGCAGATAAACTAGAAACTTCTTTCAAATGGCTGTTGAATTTATTTGCTTGATAAATACAATCCTAACAAAATAAAAGTTAACCAATATTAAGAGATTTTTCTGAAGAACATTAGAAAAATCCATGACAATTCAATAGGAATTAGTGTGAAATAAACAACAAAAAAAAAGTTTAAATATTGCCAGCAAATATAAAATGTATGTAACGAAGGCAAGGGAGAATGCTTTAGTTTACATTTGTCATCTGACCACATTTTTCTGTGTTTATAAACTTTTTTCCCCAAATTTTAAAAAAATACTATGCCGTTTTCTCTAACATATCAAAGCATTATTTGTACAAAATCAAATCATGGCCAATGATTCACAACAGTGCAATAGATACAGAATATAACCACATCCGACAGGTGCCGAAAATAAATACCCAGATTTAAAAAACACGCCAGGCTCTCTGCACGCTGTGGAGCTTGCTGTCTGTCCTCGCCGTGACGGACGCGTCTCATGAGCATCTGCAACATCGAATGGCCCTGAAGCGCCGCCTGGCCGGAGGCTTTAGGGGGGCGGAGGCAGTGAAACAGCCAAACCGAAAGCAAGTCCCAGGGTGGTGGGGGTTAAACAACAAAAAGAGGCTCTCGCTGAACCCTCGCTGCCTCCAGCAAGCACAAGTGCAGCTGGAAGTAGGTATTGCTTGGTCGGGCAGGTTTCCCTGTTACTGCCTAAAGCATCCGTCAGTGGCTCACTCCGAGGGACCGGGACACGAAATGGGTTAAAAGAAAGCTGTTGGCTAAAGGGCAGCAGCAGGAGCACGGCCTATCCTACACAGGTACGATGAGGGCTGGTTTATAAATGAGCAAATGGGGGTAACTACGCTGCTAAAAGAGGTGAGCGGCTCTCACTGAACGGTTCATCATACAGAGACATAAATAACACCTGTAAAGTTTTACATTTATTCAGTACATCTTAAAACAAAAGAGAAATTTAAGGGCATGTTAGGTAAACATGATACCCCCCCAGTCTCCCAACTTTTCAGCCAACCCAGAATAAATTTAAAGCTCCCGTGTATATAATCTGCATCAGAAAGGTATCAAAGGCACAAGCAAGAAGTGACTAGGTTAATAAGCAGAAATGATGGTGAATGAGAATGAGCAGATTCACAAGGCAAATAATAAGTGTGGGTGGGTTTTTGTTCAGTTACTGAAAACGAGATCTTCTGTTCTGCTCTGATGAATGTAAATAATGGTTTTGGTTTAAAATAAAACTGTTACTGAATTATTTTAAATCACCTGAAGGAAACCAGTCTTGAAATAATCTGATACTAACTGGAAAACTCTTCTGGCCTTTCTCAACTCACCTGAGTCTGATGAGTAGAAGCCACAAGTGCTGGAGACAAAAGTCTCCAGGGCTTAAAAGAAGTTTCTTTACATAATGTACACAGCCAGCAATAATTGTGCAGTTTGACTCAAGTTACAGTAATTTGCACAGTTCAGTTGATTTTAAGAACCTCCAAGGAGCCCGATCAAATGGGAGTTTCTTTCCTGTCTTTACTGGGTGATGGCTTGACTTGCTGCTCCTTGCTTGCTTTTGGCTGCTCTTTGGCTGCTTTTGTCTCCAGGACACTGTCTCTGGGCTGCTGAGAAACACCCCCGCGTTTTTCCGCCTCTTCTTCTTCCTGCACCTGCTGCTCTGATTTCGCTCGCTGCAGCAGCCGCAGCTGCACGCGCAGTTCGATGATGGCCTCTCGCTCCTCGTGAATTGCTTGGTTCAGGTGATTGTTCTTTATCTTTTGGGGAAGGAAAACAAACGTCAGCGCTCCTTAAACAGAACTGCTGCAGCCTGGGGAGGCCAGTAAGCGTTGCACAATGAAGCTTTGCTGCTAACCCAGACAGCAGCGTGGCCTCGCACGCAGCAGTGAGTTAAAAACAGCGCATGTGGGTTTCATGCCTAGGCATGACCGACACAACACAATCTGTTAGCAGTGCAGGCACCTCTCCACAGCAAGTCACCAATGAGGAGAGCACCCGTCAATACTAAGCTTCAAGTCTTACCTCCAACTCCTCGTTCTGCCGCTGCAAATCTTCCAGGATGACCTGCAGCTCCTCCTCATCTTCGCTCTCACTCTCGCTCTCAGAAGAATATTCCTCTGTTTCGCTTCGGCCGTGCTGCTGGCGACTGGAAGAGCAAGGACACGCCCAGATTGAAACGCTTCCTCAAGTTTGCCAGAATGGTAGCAAATTAAAAAGGTTAATTTATGGCTAGCAAATAATCTACAATGGTTTTAAAAACAAAATCAGAATCTGGTTTAAAATCCTAATTTAACAAATCAGTGATTTCCTGTGGAGGTGGTTTTCTTGGTGCAAATGCCTCGTTCTCTTTGTATTGTCACTGCGTTGTTATATTAACAGAAAATATCTGGAAAGGTGCAAAGATGGGAGGTTTCAATAAAAGGAAGAGGCTTTCAAACGCACTGGTGTGCACAGGGTGATCTTTTCAGTGTGGCTTACAGTATTGTTTCAGGAGAGCACACGTGCACATCAGCGTGCGTGCCTGGCTGGGGATCTGACCCGAGCAGTCTGCCTTTTACCTTTGTATTTCTGCTATTTCTGCGCGGAGGCGATCGATCTCTTCCTTCTCCGAGGCAATTTGTCTCCGCAGAAACTGCTCCATGGCCAGCAGTTCTTCTTGCTCCGTTAAGATCTCGTTCTCCTGCAACGATCAGTTAGTTCACTCAGAGCCTTGCCTTTATGCTCTGTGGGAGCACAGGCAGGGGCTGCTCCACTGCTGTGCCCTGGGAAGCGCTGAGATAGGCAGTTCTGGAACCACCTCCAGGAGAGGTGCTCAGCCTGCCTGCTTTGAACTGAGTCACCTGGACCTCAAGCCAAATCCAAGTTCCAAACCATCACTGCCTGCTCTGATTCCTCAAGGTGATCGCTGCACTGAATAGTTGTGGCAACGATGCACCAAGTCCTGGCATGTTTGGCTGTTCCCTTAAATCGCAGGGGAAAGCTCTGGATAACTAGAAAAACTAAATTCTAACATGGCTTTGAAGATGGATATAAAGAGGAAAGTGCAGAAGACAGAAGATCAAAGCAACTGCAGGCAGAGGCAGGCAAAAAAAGCCAGAAGAGCTGCCTTATTTCCTTTGATCAGCAGTAAAATCATTAACAGTACTACAGCTGGTTAGATTTGGAGTGCTTTCTAAACACTTTTGAAATTTGGAGTGCTTTCTAACCAACACAGCCTGCTTTTGTTGCTGCAGCAGCTCCTTTCTGCCCTTAACAACAGAGCCCAGCTCCAGGCTCACTCCGGCAGGTAGCATTCTTCCCCTACTTTAGACTTAGTACCTGAAAGACACAGAACAAGAAAATACCAGCAGACAGATCCGTGCTTGCCATCTACCTGTGCAAGTAGAATATTTATCACTTCTTCATTCTCATTCATTTCTTCTTTGGAGACATCCTCCTTCGAAAGGCTAGCGATTTCTTGTGCAATCTTTGTTTCACACTCCTGCCAGAGAAAAACACAGTTTTCAAAAGTCACTATTTACTGTTTTAAGCATGTAATGACTCCATGCTCTGTCACACGTTGGTTTTAGTCATTCACTGTTTTACAAACGGCTGGAGGGTCACGGTACTGCTCCTCAGCCTTTTTAGAACTAAGATGAAAAAGCCTGCATGGAAAAGACTGAAAGGCGGTTTGATCTGACTGGGTTGCCTTTGCACGTTATCAAAATTTAGGGAATGCTCAGACATTTTGTTCTGAGTCATATGAATTGTAAGAGTTTCAACTAAGAAAATGTGAATGCACAGCAGGAAATCATACTGAAACACCTCGGTGGCACCCGTGCTTTCTAAATCCACATTACTGCCCCCAGCATCCTGACCTGTACCGGAACCATCTCACAGCATTTTCAACTGTAAGATGAAACAGTAATGCCGAATGATGCTACCCAATAAACAGGGGTAAACAGTGAAAAACCTATAGCCATGGAACTTGGGAGGAATGGATGTTGTTAAAAATACCCTGACATAATTTTCATCTGTGATTTACATTTGGCCAATAAATAGGTTACCCACCTGCCTCTTAGCTTCTCTCAGTTTCCTCTTAAGAGCTGTTAAAATTCTTTGCACCTCCCAGAGTCTCTCTTCTTTGGATAAGTCTTTTATCCCTGCTTGCAAGTCTCGGTGTAAACAGTTCAGTAGGAACTCCTAGAAATATCGTCAAAGCAATTACGTGTCTGTAAGTGTATCACAGCAGGGCAGAATGGGAAAAAAATAGTTTTGGCTTCATGACAAAAGGCTTGGAGTTCTGCTTTTCAAAGCATTACATGTGGTAACCCGCACAGGACAACTGTAATATAACCACAAAGTGCATTATTATATGCTTATAAGAATTTATCTTTGTCCTGGACTTGCCACATTCAGTAGAAACAAGAACACTGAAGTAATCACCAACCTGGCGTCTGATTTCTTCTTTGATGCTTTCTTGTGTTTCTGGCAGTGCCGGCATGGTTGCCATATTTGACCAACGGAGAGGTTTTGTCACCTGTTTTAGGGTCACGTTCCCAAAGAACTCTTGGACATGTGTAAAAAATACATAGAGGACACGGTTGCTGATCTGCAAAGAAAGGCCAGGGCGGTTAACAACACTGGTTAAGGTGATTTCTGCACATCACCTCTATCTGTGAGGCGTAACATCTTTCTCCAGAAATGCAACAGCCTTTAGTATCTGTTTCTGTAGTCTTGGTTTGCACAAAAACATTACAAGCTGGGTTAAAAATTCTACTTTAGATGGCCCAGTATTGGCCTCAAGGAATCACTAGGCTGTCTCTTATCTGTGCAGCCAAGGTGTTTTCATGCTAAGCTTGACATTTTCACGTCTCACCCTGCCACAATTATTTCCATCACTAATATTCATATAGAATTTAAGTGATACAGAAATTAATTAATTTCTTCTTCTTGACCACATAATGGGAGTTAGTGATAGCAAGAGGTAAGAGGGGAACACCAACCATACTGTGCTATGGCCGGCCACCTTCTCTCCCCTCCCAAAACTTAAGAGTATTTTCTACAACTTCTCTCAGATGATTTAAAATAGTAGATAAAAAAGTAGTTGAAAGGAGCTGGTACTGTATTCCTTGCTTTAACATGAGACAGAAGCAAATACGGATTCTGATACGACATCATCCAATAAAATTTAAAAATTTATCCTGAAAGAAGAACTAGAATTGTCACTACCTGTATTTTAATTGCTAAAATCTACTTCACAAGAAAGCGTGATTGGGCCTGCACCATTTTACATTAATTGTTGCTGCTTTTGTTACCTAGGAAATGACTGGCCCAGCAAAACAGCAGAGAATAACACCCAGCCCTTTTGCTGCTGGGCCGCCACCTCGACTCTTAATAAAAAAGCAAAGCTTTTCTGAAGCGTGGTTTTTCTTCTAGAAGCCCCACACCCCGTGCCACGTTCCCATTGTGGACAGGACTGATTCTGAGCTGCGTTTAATTCTCTGCAAGAGAATTCCTACAGAGAAGGCTTTTTTGGGGCTGACGTTCTGCCCTAACGCTCGCTGTGTGCTGCTGCACATACCTGGACAGTAGGGCTGAGCACTATGGAAATATTCTGGATGTTCATCTTTGTTTCCAGCTCCTTTGCAATGACGTGGTCCATATGCACAACCAGCCACGAGATGAGGAGGTGGTTACACTCCGGCAGCTCTTTCAGCAGCCTCTGGCACTCCTGAACCTTCTCAGCTTCTGTGCTCTTGCCACAAGCATCCTCGAAGCGGGGCATTAGCTCTTTGGTAAGCAAGTTTTCAGGCAGTTCTCGTAGGTATTGTTTCAGCAAGCTGGCTACAGTATTGGGCTCATATTCTTCCAGGTTGGGAGATTCTTCTCGATCGTAGGCTGCTTTTAGCTCGTCGACTTTTGATTTTATTCCTTAAAATATTTAGATCAAGAATTAAGAGAAATCTTCAACCGTAAACATGCAATAGTTAGAACGGTCTTTTTTTTTGAGATGCACCTCTCCTTACAAATTAAATTAATTGAGGAATACCTCCAGAAGTTATCTACATGTGGCACAGTTAAAATCATGACTTGAAATTACCTGATCGCTGCCTCTGAGAGCACTGAGCTCTCCTGTGAGGCTAACCCAGAGCATTTCTGATGTTCTGACTCAGAACTGAAGTCAGCAGATGCCCTTGCATCAAGGAACATGAAATACACAAGGAAGGGTAGGGGAATGTAAAAACAATCATTTATCTGACTTCTTCCAGGCTGCTCAGTTCCACAGCCCTAAGCCAGTTAGCAAATACGGCCTTATCAACTCCAACACCATGTAACGGGTTCTACCTATCGGTGTTTTTATAGCTCAGTGATACTCACATCTTCCAAAAGTCAGACAAGTTTCGTTCTGAAAGCTCAAATGCTTACCTGACTTTCACTGACTTAACGCATTGCCACGGCTTGGCTCATATCAGGAAACAAAGCTAGGTGCAGCTAGCCCACGGCTAATGCCAGGTGAATTGTGCTCTGTTTCACGCCCAAATAAGTTGTCACAACTGCTAAGCCACTGCAATCGTCTTTCTGAGCTCTCTAAACAAACTTACCCACACCAGAGGGTGCTATTGCACTGGAGAACACATAGGAAGCGCAAATGTCAAAAATGCCTTACAGCAAACAAACCTTCCGTGAGAATTTCCAACACATCATGCCTTGAAAAAAACACACAGACAGGCTGTTCCAACAGGCAACACCAAGAAACTGCTAAAACTGCCATGGCATTTATGCACCCCTACCAAATACCACACAAATCAGCAGCATACAGGCAGCTTAATGAAGCCTTGAAAAATTGTTTGATTGCTGCTTTGCAGTGCTGGATCGTAACTTGTTTCCAAAGCTTCTCCTCGAGTTCCTTTTCTCACTAAACTTTCCCCTAAACGTTCACACGGAAGTACTTACATGAGATTGAGGGCACGAGGAGTTCACAAAGGGCCTGTTTTGTTTAACGTGGCTAAAACCGACTGCGATTTATGTAAGCTGCTGTTACACAACTGCCGTGGTTAATTACCCTGGCTGTGGCTAAGGCTAAATGCCGAAACTCGCATTTTCTGCCTATTAGTGGCTCTGCTCGAACAAAAGGAGTTTTTATGAAAAAAAAAATACAGCGGAAAAAACAACAGTGGGAAGCTTAAGTAATGAAAAGGCTACTTCTCTTCTCTGCCCTTCCCATCAATTAGCAGAGTAATTCTTAATGCAGAAGTAAAAAATAAAAATTATGTACAAGCTTGCCAACCCAGTGAGCTTTATTCATAATCACCATCCTCTCAGGAAAGGCCCAAAGCCGCGTATTTTTATGGCAATTAGCAGTACCCTGCTATTGCAGCCCGAGGGGTGTGCTGAGCCGGAGCTACCTGATTATCTTTGAGATAGCTGAAATCTGTACCGAGACACTATAAGCAGTGTCTCGAGGTGCTGGAAGTGGTAAAAACAACGCGAAACGTGCAAGACCTTAACCACCTGCACGGCCGCGCGCCCGCAGTACCTGACACTCGGTAGATGCCTTCGCACTTCATGCCGTACTTCTCGACGTAGTCTATACATTCACGGAACACGGCTGGCAGGCGGATGCCATCGTACATCATGGTCCTGTCCACCGCGTCAGACAAAGGAATGCCAAACACAGGCCTGTGACTGGGCACATCCACTTGAGGTATCTCTGGCTCCTGAATTGGCTTCTTCTTTTTCTTCTTCTCTTTCCACTGTTTTACGACGTCCGCTGCGGTTAAGTCTTTTGACTTCTTCTCTTTATGCTTGTCTTCCTTATGCTTGTCTTCCTTGTGTTTTTCATCTTTGGGTTTCTCTTTTATTTTAAAATCCTTTTCCTTCTTTTTGGAAAAGCTGGGCTTCTTGAAGACGTGTATTCCCTTGGACCGCTTCAACTTGGAAGGGCTTTCAGCCTCGTCACCGGAGCTGTCCTCCTGAAAGGCAGCGTAACCTTCGGCTGGTAGGAAAGGGGGGCAAGAGGAAAAGCAAGAGGACAGCTGTGAGTTTGTTCACTTTCCAGACATACAAATAGGAGAGAAAGGTAATATATAAGAAGGAGAGAGCAGTTATGTGTTAAAGCAGTGCCTGCCTGACTTTTCAAGAAGGATTTCTACAGCTGTTACACAATTAAGTGGACAAAGACTAAATGAAGGTCGCAGTTGCATCAAAGGAGCCTCAGGGCTCCTGAACAATCTAAACAATTAATGCTTCGTGTACTTACTCATAATGGCAATGTCCATCCTAAGGGCTAGCTTCCCATCTAATAGTCAAGGAAATGCAAAATAAAAACAACTGTCTGGCAACTTCTCTACGGTCCTGTAAGCAACGGTATAAGAGTCGCTGTTAAGGATCGGCCACCACACGCACGGAAGGCTAACAACAGACTTCAGACCAAACTACACGTCAGCCCCAACCCCGCTCCAAAGCGTTACGCATTTGCAGATGAGCACGAAGCTCATGAAATTTCAGCCTCAAAAAAAAAAAAAGTAAAAAAAAAAAAAGGAAAAAGTCCAAGCAAACTTACTTTTCCGCAGGGAGGATAAAACAACTGCAGTACCACTAGCACAATACCTGCCGGTGAAGCCGTGTGTTTGCCTTAACAAGCGTGGGGGAGAGCTTCAAACGAGTCCTTGGGCAGAAGGCACTGTCTCAGCAGCAAAACACCAAGCGTCATTTAAAGCACGGGCACCGGGGCTTTTACTAATTCCGCCTCTGCAGCTGGCCCTGCCTAGCCTCCAGGCAAGAACGAGGAAATCTTTCAAGGTAGATTATGACAACAAAAAAAACAACCAACCCACCCCAACAACAAGCACGACCTAAACCAACGTACAAACCGGAGCCACTTCCAATCAATGACTTGTGATTTTACATACACAGAGCCCCGTGTGGGGAAGGCAAGCCTGAAACCTGTTCAAGGAAGAGACATTTTACCTGTCTCTAACACGGGACTACCATCAAAGAATTACAGCTGTTTGACCAACTTTCTCATCCTGGACTCTTCCCTAGGCCTACCGAACACACGTGCTTCCAGGGAAGAAATTTCCTGTCCAAGTGAATTTTTAATATAAAAAAATGCAAATGTTAACTGGAGAATGACCAGCAACCAGGTCTCATCTTCCTACTTTACTGGCTGTACCATCGCTGACTCTTTTTGTAAACTAAAAACAGGAATGGGAAAGGAGTAAGGACTCCAGTCCCACTGTGATAAGGAGAGAACTGCTGAGAACATCACCGCTAGGTTTTGTGAGATTGAGATGGGGCTGGCACTGAGAGTAAGACAAAGTTCACAGATGTCATTCCCCAGCAGAAAGCTAAATTGTCACCAGACAGAGCCCCAGACTTCCCAGTGGCTCCCCCAGCAGATCACCGTGACCACTACTGGCACATTCTCAGCACCAGCAGAGGGAATCACGCTCAGAGGCTGATTTCAGCAGCAGGCAAAGTGCCCCTGTCACCTCTTTCCACGCTTGGTGTCGCAACGCAGGCCTTCTAGGGCTCTGCCAGATCTTTGGTAATGTAACACCAGCAACGGCCGTTCCTGAAACTGGTATTTCTTGACTTTGCGAGAAGACAAGAAGCAGCAAGTCACAGACATAACCAGTCTACCCCAATCTGTCCCAGCAACATAAGTTTGGAAATACGTACTGATTCACCAGGAATCTCTCACCCATACCATCAGGGGGCTTCTACATCCTTCAGAGCAGGCTGACTCCGCTTAGAAATAACCACAGTTCTGGTAATAAAATCACTCTAGCTGCTTCATCAGAGATGCATTTTCATCTGTATAAATTTAGGTTGTTTACCAAAAGCACTCGGTAAATAAGAACAATTACCTATCACTAGTGAATGATTTCTGCTCACTGTTTCCTCAAGACCCTCGGTACTAACAGCCTGCGTCTCCCACCACCCTGTAATATGTGCCAGAGATATTTTCCTGCACTTACAGGGGATAAGTATCAATTTAATAAATACTCCACTACCACAAATGTAACGGCTGGGCTACCTGCAGCTCCGTGCTCCAGCATCGTTAGAACTGCCACAGATGTGTTACTGAGTGCTTATACTGTGCATGATGTTGCAAGTATAGCTTTTGGCTTACTGAAAATAATGAAAATTTCTTCAAAATACATTAAAAGACTCAGTGTTACTCTGGTAGAATCTGATTTACAGAACTAAAAGCTTTGTCATGCAGTAAGGCCACCGTAGAAGTGCAACACTGCAAATCTACTGTAAGACAGATTTTGTGCATCAGGTTTCGGATGAGTTTCACATCATTTGTACTTCTCTATCTTATTTTGGTTCCCTGGGGATCTGCATGCCTCTGCAGTTAGCTCACTAGAAGAAAACACGGACTGTTTTTACACACAGAAGATCAGTGGGTGAAACGTGACTACAAAGGCCAACGAGCAATGTTAGTATCGGTTATTTGTTCTGTTTGTCAGAGGCTTTGCCACCAACTTGTACACCCTTTCTAAATAAAATAAGAAGGACACACAAGCATAATGACTTTCAATTATATCGCGTTGCTTTTAATTCACATTCAGCTCAGCAATAAAATCCGATCACTCCCAAACAAGTTCTGCACTCACATTGCTTCGCTTCCCCTTGCAAGGAGAGCAAACGAAGTTTGCCCTCATGTGCATCACAGGCAGAAAATTCCAGTGATGTCTTATTCTGTAGACCTGGGAACTGCCTTCAGAGCTGCTCAACACATGAAATCAATAAAAATAATGTTTTCTTTCCAATGGCAGCCGCTCGGTTATTGTGCAAGTCGACAATGGCCTCCTCACAATTTCTAACAGCCCTCTCTCTGAAGGGTTGGTCTCCGCTGCTAGGACTCATTTCCATCAGCATTTTGCACAGAACGGAAGGATCATAAGCACAGAGACAACTCATCATCTCAGGGCTTTATCTGGAACAGCTGGGAATACCATGAGCGCTTTTGTGTGGCTGCCAGACAGCCACACTGCTGATACATTCCCGAGCAGAAATCAGTTAGGAGAAAAATCCCACAGGATGATGACAGGCTCCTGTCTTCTAGCTGTTGGTGCCCGTCAGAAAGAGCTGCAGATTGCTAGGACCTCACACAAGATAGAAACTCCGGAGAAGAAGATAAAGGTTAGCACACAGCTGGGGACCAAGCAGTGTTCAGAGCAGGTCCCCAAGCCAGTAGCAGGAGTATTTACATTCTCATCTACATCCCCCAAAACATGGGGAACCTTCCCCAGGACATTAGGGATTCGGACTTCAAGAAGACTGCCTGAAAAATTCAGAAGATTGGTTGAACTGTAAACTAAACTGTCTCGTGAAGGGATAACAGTTCTCTATTTTCTAAAGACATATTTAAAGAAAATGGTTACAAATGAAAAAAATCCTAGCTCCATATTGAACCCACCCTGCCCAGTGGTAAGCTACAGCTCTTTCTTCATAAGTATTTCTTACAATCTTTTGTAAGGAATTGCATCTTTTATGCATTTTTATTTTTTTTTTTAAATCAACACATGATTACTGAAAGGAGGTTAAATATTTATTTTGTAACATCAGTTCTTCTGGTCACTGTCTCATAAAAGCCATTCCTGCTTCAATAACAATCTGGTTTTGCTCTCATGCTGCACAAGTTCTTGCATGATGCACAAGGGTTGTTTTGAGCCAGGAAACAGATTCAAATTAAAACTATCCCCATAAAAAGAAAATACATTTTAACCCCTTAAGTCACCTAAAATAACTCTACAGCTGACCTCCACTCCGGCTACCACAGAGGAGTGGGGAATAGAAACCGCAGGCACATGAAAACCAATGTGCCATTTCATTTTTATTTTTATTTTTATTTTATTTATTTTTTTTACCATTTCCAAAACATCTTTAGCATTTTTTCTTAGAGTAATTGCTGTGTATTATTAGGTTATTGCCACTAACATTAAAAATATCAAATCACTATATTATCCATATGGAGTAAGTGATCCCTTGCAAGCACACCATTTTTTTTTTTTCAATACATAACACTACTGAAGTAAGGAGTACCTTGCTCCTCCTGCAGGTAAGATTTATCTGAAAAACTCACCCAAATAACCATGGGGTATCTGTCCTTCTCTCTCCATATACCCTCCTGTTCTTAAAGCATTACTGAAATTTATTCTTAAGACTATTTAAAAAAATACCTCCACATCTTTGTAGGATTAAACTTGCATACAGTTTCAGGAGTTTGGATGACAACGTCATTGATTCAGTAATATTTTAATTTCAATACACATTCACTCTGTCATCACTTAGTATAAACACTTGTCTTTTTTTTTCTCAATGAAATGTTTGATTGTGTTTGTTTAAATCCCAAATTACTTGACTACAGCAGGCTGTGTATTGCCTAAATGTCAAAGCATGGGGCGAGAAAAGCTACCAGAGGAAAGAAACAATCTGAGTGCATGCAACAGAATAAGGTGGAATCGAAAGTACAGAAGGAATAACAAGAGCCTAAGCTGGAAGGGGAATTCATGAAATCAGCCACGTTAAGCAACCGTAAAGAACCCTTGTTCCCTTACATAAGTGGAATGCCTCCTCAGAGTACATTTACAGAAACGTCCATGTTTGGATTGCATGAGAGATACCGAAAGCTTTCTAGTTAACTTACTCTTGTATCTGACTGGCAATTATAGGACTTGCGTACAATAGGGCTAAGATGTGCTGAATGTGTTTCATATTACAGCTGCAAGAGATAATTTGATTCTTCCTGCAGTTTGCATTTTTGTGGTTTTGATGATTTTTCCCATCTTTCAAGCTTCAAAAATGCTTTACATCAGCTACACAATGCGTTATAATCTCTTGTGGAAGAAAGCGGTTACTTTGCTAATGTGCACAGACCCGCATTTACTTGCTAAAGAAGCATTTTTCCTCCTCATTCTTCAGTTTGCCTATAGGCATGAGACATGCCGAATTACACCACAAGGAAACCCACTCTGTGTAATGCTGACCTCTAACAATTCTAAATTTAGAGGCATCTCATTGAGAATTATAAAAGAAAGCTGATGTGCGAAGAAGACAAAAAAACAGCTAATGGCTTTATTTTAGACCCATCCAATACAGTTTTTTTTTCTACCACCAATTCAGTATTAGCATTAGGTTAATGTCATTTACAAGAGGAAAAAAAAACACAAAGGTATCAGTTTTCTCAAGTACCAACTTAAACTGCTAGTTTTAACTAAAGAATAACATATTTTTGAGTTACAGTATCCTTTGGGCACACAGCCATTAGTTAGTAACAATAGCCCTTCGAAACTGTGGCAGAAGCAACAATTCCTGCATTCCTGGAAATTGGTTTGATTTATAGTGCTGTGGCAGCAAATTCTTCAAGAGTTATTATTTAAATATGTGCGTGCTTGTTACAAATAGTCACTATCTTCATTCTAACACGCCAGAATACTGCCTGCTGTCTCACTGGTTTTGATCTTCCAAATTGCACTTTTAGGAAGCAGCAAGGTGCAACAGCATCCAGAGCTTCCTGCCTTCTGAGACACGGGCAATGGAGAACACGAGTATTATTTTGAAACTCTGTTTAAACAAATAAATCACTGAAATTCAGGCCGTGATACTTGGGTTTTAGAGGGTTGGACAGTAGGGATCTTTCGGACACAGAGTGCTCATCGTCAGCTCAGTATTTCTAAGTGCTTTGTTCTTTCAGATTATGTAGGAAAATTATAGGAAAAAAAAAAAAAAAGCAATTTCACGTTTCCAAAATTTTCTACACCACTCCAAAGTCGGCAATCAAGATTTCTCTTCTGTTATTCTGGGTGGTTGGGTGGGGGTATTTCCCTTAAAGGAAAGTTTCCAGTTTGGATACAGGTACACTGACAAAGACCAACTCTTACAGTCTTATACTTTCTTTCAACCCTTACTCTGCCAGTTCCTAATCCGATGCTGGCTTGCACGTTTTTGAATTCTTCCATAATACCTAGGTAATGCTGGAGGACACCACATGGTTAGGCTAAACTAAGAAGCTAAAGAAAAAAGGACCCATTTTATGACTCTTGTCATAAGATGTAAAATCCAGGTCAAACTTACAGCTCTATTTCAGCTAGTGTTTCAGCTAAAATGTCAAACGGCACGTATTTCGAAATCCACTTCAAAATCTCTACTTAGGATCAGAGCAGATAATGAGGTAAGAACCCCGTGCCAGGCAATTACTAACACTTTGTTAAAGATGTTGGATAAACATGTTTATTGGTAATTCTGGCATGTGCTTGGCACCTGTGCCCATATAATCCTTTATGTGGTTAGGGGATTTTTTGTAAGAGAAACAGGTATTGCATACAAAGTCTGTTTGAGTAAGCTCACTTCCTTCACAGTTAAACAGGTTTAAGGAAAAAGAAACAACAGCAAACCAGTGGGAACACTGAGCAATTTTGAGAAAGAAAGAAAGAGAGAAAGAGAAATGGGAACATGAAATAAGCCAAGTTGCCTACTCACTTCTTTTTTCTTTCTTCTTAAATTTTCCTTTCTTCTTCCCATGCTCCTTTTCATCATCAGATACTATATCTGGAGGCTCATGCAAGCTGTCATGAGGTGGCGAGGGCTCACCGGTGCGGTACAACCCCGGGAATTTTGTAGGACTGATTTCTTCAGAGCTGGGAGTACGAGCAAGACCCCCGCTGTGTTCTACCCTACGGTGTTCACTGGGGCTGCTAGTGGGAGGCAGGAAGCACTCGGTCATTCTGATTCCCTGATATCCAAGTGAAAGCTTCTGCTACCTGTCCATCACACCTGGAGCAGGGAAAAGAAAAAGAAAAAACATCACAATTTGAAGCAATGCTTTTCAAACACCTTGTTTAGAACTCCGTCCAGAAAATATTACAGACAGCATTTGCAATGAACACTGAAAGGGACGTCACGAGGCAGGAATATAACAGCAGGTCCTAAGCTCAGTGTTTGCAGAACCTGCCCATTAACTCCTAAGCCATGTTAACAGAGTAAGAGAACTGCTATTTCGGCCACCTCTGCTTAATATGTAATGTTTTACACAGTATAAAGTCTGTATTTTTACATTTGAAGCAACTCTTACAGAACGCAGAGGCAGTTTGCATGCTGATTGTTAACGTTTATTATGAACTAGTCAGCTAACTTTAAATTTGTTACATAAAATAGGGTTGTCTGGAAGCTCGGGGTGTTTGCGAGCACCGCAGCTGCACGAAGATCATTTTCATCTTTCCCAGGCATATTTTATAGATGCAAATAAGAACTTGCTTGGCCTGTTGCAGTAAGACAGAAAAAAAGAGTCTTGAAGTCAAATCCATCTTCAGATCATGCTAATGCAAAGTAAAGAAGGTAAAACAAGAACAATCAAGTTTTTTAATCATCTACAGCAATCACAACTTCAAGTTTGAAGAAGTTTTATATTGGGTCATCAGCACCCAGATGCTGGTATGTCGTTTGCTTGGGAGCTGTAGCAAAATAAAAACCAAAAAGCAAAAAATATTTCCATCCATGCAGCTGGATGACAGCTCAAGTCACGGTCAGACACTAACTCTCATCTAGCTCACATCTGTGCTGCTGTTTAAAGGAGTGCTTAAATCTACTGGAAGACAAACAGAAGGGAGAATGATGATTTTTAAAGCTCCATCAGCTCCATTACCTGGCTGTCTCTGCAGCCATGCAAACGTCACGGCAACTGACAAAGTCATCGAGGCGGCTGTGGGGCCGCTGCCCCAGAAAACAGAATTAAAGCACGTTACGATTGCGCACCAGGGCACATCAGACCTACCTCCACGAGTATTTGAGGTACAACAACAGCACATCCAGACGTAATAGCTCTGGCTTCTGCCCTAGCCATCAGCCTCTAAAGCACTCGTGCTGTTTAATGCAGATAGGGAGATCACAAGGAAGGACAAAGTAGCCAACACTTTGCTAAGCTAGACAAATGATCACGGATACTCAGGATTTTATGAAATCCTCATTCAGGGAAACAAAAGATACCCACTGGCTAAGCAGGAACTCAACGTCCAGGTCCCTAAAGCTTTAGGCTAAGGAGATATCCAAAAAAAGGTCAATATTTGCAATTACAGAAGCACATTCACTACCACCGGCAGCACGGTCATACCTCACCTGAGTATGGGAACGAGCAGAACACGTCCTACGCGTCACCTCTCTCATTGCATTCACCAAAAAAACACAACCTCAAAAGCTGCTGAGCAGCAGACACCATATCAACAGTAACTGATGGAATGAAATTAGAAAGACTACACATCATTTCTTCTAGTGAACAGGATGCCCCTTAGCCTCTGGTCTAGGTCTAGAGTGGGCAAGACAGGTAAGTGTGAAGAGGGAAAGGATAAGGTCGCTGTGAAGGATGGAAAGAGCAACCTGGAAAAGTGGTGCCTCGCTTCTAGCCTCCAGCACATTACACAACACCCTACAGCAGCGTTTTACTCAGCTGCTCAGCTCCTGGGGTCTTATTTACAGACTGGGAGAATACTGAAAACAACACTGAATTGTGTTTTGCCGGGTTAATAATCTTAAACATGTCCAGCTAAGTGGTGGTGGTGGTTGTTTTTTTTTTTTCTTCCATTATTTTTAAACCCTCATCCTTTCTTCTCTGCAGGCAGACCAGAGCGAGAAACTAATGACGTGAAACAAAGTAGCTCGCTGCAGGAGAGCGCTCAGGGAGTGCTTATGGAAGGAGCAGCTCCTCAGCTGCGGATTTGAATAGGGCACAGCGAGACACGGGACTGGGAAGGGAAACGAAATATTCATGAGATCTTTTACACTGCTCATTCTTTATTCTAGAGACACTAAGAGAAAGAAGAAGGGTCCTGCTGGGAGGATCCTCTCTCCGCCGTGACACTTTCTTCCCGGCCTGTTACTGCGTCAGTGCTCTGAAGCCACCCGACCCCTCTCTGAGCAGCTCAGGGCTGTGGTACAGCTCCATCACCCGCACCGCACTTCGTTCTCTGCATTTTCCCTGTCCTTTCCAGCTTTGTTTTCTTTACCGCCCGCTGCTAGTGCTGCCACAGCTCCAGCCTGATTTCTGTTTCATCCTCAGCAGGTCACACACAACATGCTTCGGCCTCTGTGACCCGCTCCTTGCTCAGGCTCACGTTTGCTCCTCCCTTGTTCTTTATTCCGTCGGTTCCTCCCGTCCAGCTGCACGCTGCTTGCTTCCAGACGCGCCTGCTCAGACCTACCTACCCTCTTCAGTTCTCCCAAAAACAAGGTTCAGGGAAAGTCCTCCTGCCCAACGTGGAGCTGAGCATGCAGAATAACTGTGTCACAAAAATTGGCAGCAACACATTAAAGAGGCCCTGTTTGAAGGACCAAACTCACAGCCCTCTTTCATTCGGTACAAAAGGCTCCTTTATTTCTGTTTCGCACTGAGCCTGTATTAGGACTTTGGGCCTTGTAACAAATTGCAGCAGCTGAAGTGAATTGAAGCAGGTGACGGCACGCACAGATGCTGCTTCGTAAAACCGCTGAGCAGAGTAAGGGACACTGGGAATTCTGCTGCAGGAATTACACAAGACCACAGCTGAAGTGTGGAGGACGTCCCCAGGTCACCCCACTTGGCCACACACTGAAAATTCAGATGTCCCACTGAAAATAGCCCCAGCAGAGGACCGAGGCAGAGTGGGAACCCGCTGTCTTCACTCCGCGAGAGCAGGGTCCAGACCACAGCCATGTTTCTCATCATTGGTGTTCAGCCCAAAACACCTGGCCACACGTGAAGAAGTGATGTTACTCAAAGACATGAGGCACGCTGCTCTGGGGTGACATCACCCCAGTAATAAGCACAGCTCCACTTTGGAAAGCAGTGAGACGGAAGAGGAAAGGAGAAAAACTACCAGCTGTGGCCTACGCACGTCAGAGCGCTTCAGAAACTGTGAGTGGTGCTCCCTGATACGACAGCTGGTGAAAAAAGATGACTTGGAGGTGAGAAGACAGAGTCTGAAGCGAGTTACTTACTGAGACTACACAACACCTGAGACGTGGCTAAGTTCTGCACCTAGCTCAGGCTGCTGCAAAGCCGTGGGCCTTCCAGGATGGCACAGCTTAGGAGGCCCCAAATGAGTCATCTTGTACCTCCTGATGGCTGTCAGCTATAGCGACAGCTTGGGCAAAGAGCAAGGTTTTTACTCGCTCTTTTAGTCACCCGCCAGTCCCCAGGTGCACCAACAGCGCCCCTTTCTCGGCTGAACAGGGCAATGTGAGCACGGGAAGAGAAAGCCAAGCGCATCAAGCAGACGAGCAAAGCAAGTTTACAACTTCACCAGTCAGAGCAGTCACACAAACAGCATGAAGTAACCCTCGTGAGCCATTCACTTTCCAGAACTGGCACTAATTAAAGCTTCAGTGTACTGATTTCTCGTTCCATGGTGTAGCCCCACAGCTTCCAGGCTCAACCCTTCTCCTTTAGTTTCTCCATTCCCTCTCCCGCAGCCCCGTTCCTCCACCACCAGCCCTGTCCCTCTCCTCTCTCACAACCTCCTTCTCACCACCAAGACCCGCACAACTTCGGTTTCACCATTCCTCTCCACACCCAGTGCTTCATCTAATCTCACTTCTTGGCTGCTCGCTCCTTCCTAGCTTTTCCCTTCCCACCTCCTGTTTCTTCCACGTTCAGTCCTGCTTAGGGCTTCTCAGAAGTACACAGAAGTACACTCCAGCCACAAGCAAGGAAATTTTGGGAGTTCATGTCCTGCCAGACTTCGGTTTCCCCTCTACAACACAAATAGCATTAACAAGGTTAGCCTGATTACTGAAACACTTTTTCATTACAGAAAAGGGATTTTCTTCCCTGCTAGCTTAATTCTCAGAAGTAGCTTGAAGGATTTGGTTAGTGCTTTTTAGATTTTTGAACACCAACTACTGGTATCACTCACTCACACTCCACTCCCTCCACTCAGCCAGCTTGAAGACAGCAGTTCGTGCGGTGGAGCCAGTCTGAAAAAAACAAAAGCAAAACCAAAAATAACCCCCCGACCGGCTGGACTGAATGTACTAAAAATGCTACTCAAAAAAGCGAATTCTAATCAACTGAGCGAAGAAAAAAATGAAGCAGATTAGAAGCTGACAGAATTGGCATCGAATACTTTATGGACGTGCTGCTCCAGCTGCATGCATTTAAGTCCATGGGGCCCGATGGGATTCATCCCAGGGTCCTCAGAGAGCTGGCTGGTGTCACTGCAAGACCTCTCTCAATTATTTTTCAATGGTCTGGGGAATGCGGAGAGGTCCTGGTTGAGTGGAAGCTGGCAAACGCTGTTCCAATTTGCAAGAAGGGCAAGAAAGAAGACCCTGTTAATTACAGGCCTGTCAGTCTCACTTCAGTGCCTGGTAAAATTACGAAGAAGATTATTCTGGGAGTTACTGAAAAACACCTGAAAGGCAATGTGGTCATTGGTCACAGCCAACGTGGGTTCATGAGGGGAAAGTCCTGTCTAACGAACTTAATTTGCTCTAATGACAAGGTCACCCACCTAGCTGACTAAGGGAAGGCAGCTGATATCTGTTGGGATTTCAGCAAAGCTTTCAATGCTGTTTCTCATAGTACCCTTCAGGACAGAATGACCAGCATACAGACAGACAGAAACATAACGTGGTGGGTGAACAACGGGCTGACAGCTCCAGCTCAAGGGGTTACAGGAAATGGGGTTACATCAGGCTGGCAGCCAGACACTAATGGGGTTCCACAGGGCTCCATTTCAGGGTCAGTTCCCTTCAGCATTTTCATAAATCACGTGGATGCAGAACTATAAGATACACTGAATATGTTTGAGAACAACATTAAATTGTGAGGAGCAATTGACTCCATTGAGGGTAGAGAGGCCTTGCAGAGAGATCTGGACAAATCAGAGCCTGGGCAGTCACCAACAATATGGAGTTCAACAAGAAAAAGTGCCGGATTCTGCACCTGGAGGGGAAAATGTATGAGGAGCAGCTGAGGTCCCTTGGTTTGCTCAGCCCCGAGCAGAGCAGGCTGAGGGGAGGCCTCATGGCGGCCTGCAGCTCCCTCACGAGGGGAGCGGAGGGGCAGGCGCTGAGCTCTGCTCTCTGGGGACAGCGACAGGACCCGAGAGGACAGCATGGAGCTGGGACAGGGGAGGGTCAGGCTGGGGGGTAGGGAAAGGGTCTGCACCCAGACGGGGGTCGGGCACTGGGACAGGCTCCCCAGGGACGTGGTCACAGCACTGAGCTGCCAGAGTTCAAGAAGTGTTTGGACAACGCTCTCAGACATTGGGTCTGGTTTTCGGATGGTCCTTTGTGGAGCCAGGAGTTGGACTCGATGGTCCTTGTGGGTCCCTTGCAGCTCAGGATACTCTGTGATTTCAGTTTCAAGCATTTCTGATATCATTTCTAGAGCACCTACAGACTGAGCAGGGTGGATCACGCAATGGAAAACCAGAACCCAGTTTCCCAACAGGCCAGAACTCCGCACCCTCAGTTCTGTCACACAACTCAAAAACCTAAGGCTATGTACGGCCCAGAGTCTAAATCCAACCCTCCCGCCCCCCTTTCTTAAACACTGCAGATGACAAGCGTTAACAGCAAGTATGACAGACACTTTGCTCTGGCTTTAACCCTGGTAACAAGCCTGGGACATGCCTATTCACCAGAAATACGCAATAGCACTCTGGTACGGCTGCAACAACAGCGATTTGCCTGGCAAAAACAGCAGCAGCAGCGCGATAGCACCCCGAGGCCCCTGCCAGCAGCTGTGTGGAGCCCTGGGAACCCCCTCAGCTCACACACAGGCAGACCCCACCACCAGTGCACGTGCACCACCACCTTTCTTACCCATGCCAATCACTCCCTGACAGAGTCCCTCCCCAGCTTTCCTGTAGGCTCCTTTTAGGTGCTGGCAGCCCAGGGTAGGGTTGGCTTCTCGGGCTGCTGGCACACGCTGCCAGCTCACGTTGAGCTTCTCATCCACCACCACCCCCAGGTCCTTCTCCTCAGGGCTGCTCTCAATCCATTCTCCACCCAGCCTCTATCTGTGCTTGGGATTGCCCCGGTCCAGGTGCAGGACCTTGCACTTGGCCTTGTTGAACTCCATGAGGCTCGCACATGCCCCTCTCCAGCCTGTCCAGCTCCCTCTGGACGGCATCCTTGCCCTCCTGCATGTCAGCCACACCACTCAGCCTGGTGTCATCGGCAAACTCGCTGAGGGTGCACTCGCTCCCGCTGTCCCCTGTCACTGACAGAGATGTTAAATAATAATCCTTTAACTGGCAGGCCAGCGTTAATGTTTGTCTTAGCGTTGAATGAATATTCAGCTCTGAGGCCTATCACTCCCAGAAACAAGCATTTCCTAAAAATAAAAGTAACACCATACCAACCTTTTGTGTTAAAACTGTAAAAAGTAAGTTTCCTGAGCCTTACATTCCATTTTTGCCACCATGTATTGAACACAAGAAGAGTTCTATAAATTACAAGCTGTCACTTGAACTGACAACTCCATAACCTAACGAGAAATTAAAAACAGCTTTACTTGGATGCCTTCAAAATGTGACACATGACACAGATGATCAGTTCCTATAGATGATTTTTTTCGCCTTGATCCAATATAATTCAAGCAAATCATATCCAACTTCTGGTGAACATTAAAAAAGAACTGTGGTGGTTGCTCATTCTGTAGCAGCAGAAAGGAAAAGCAAAGAAAGATTTCGATGCAGCGACACTGGTTGTGTAACAGCTTCTCTGATCATTTTTTTAAACTATTTACTAATTTTGTGTCTCAGCCAAAACCAAAGATGTTGCAGAGAAAGAGTCCTGCGTAGTAGCAAGGTAACACCAGTGGCTCCTGACCCAGACACCAAAGTTAACAAAAAATCTCCCATCCTGCCTTCACCAGGCATTGCATTACCCCCATATCCACTACAGATTGGGTTGCATTCAAATGTTTTCCCAACCTAACTGGAATGGATAGAGTGGGATTTTTCTGCACTCCCAGCAGAGCAGTTTTAGCAAAACCTTATTTTCTAAAGCAGTTTTATCCACCAACATTTTTTTTTTTTCGCTGGTATAGCTCATTGCATTTGGAGATCTGCACTGAGTCACGCCAACAAAGCAATTGTTTCATCGATCCATGTTACATCCACAGGAGCGCAAGCTGCTGAAGTAGAGGCCGATGCCTTTCACACAGATCCTATATGTAAAAGGAAATGATCTTTTTTAATTAGTTTGGTTTAGGAGTTTCTCCACAAAAAAACAGGACCACACAATCTCCTCTTTTCAAGCATATTCCCATTAATGCCAGCGTCAGCTCTTCATCACGACCACGTGAAGCATTTAGCCTTTACGTAAACTTAAGTTTTGTCATTTTGTTCAGTATCCTAGCTAGAGTTGGGCCTGATGAATTCTGTTTTGCACCTCTGCCCCAGATCTACCCACCACCCAAGAGGAGAGTCGATTTAAATACGTATAAGCTCAGCAGATTGTTCCTTCCGATTAACATCACCACCTCCAGGGCAGAGATGTTGCAAAGTGCTGGGCAAGGTGTGGCACCCGCGGTGTGGGGCAGCACCGGGGCTCTGCACTACCTGTAGGGCCAACAGCCAGTGGCAGGGACCAAACTCCACGGAGGGAAACTGGGAAGGTGCCTTGGGCTCGTTTCCCACTGCTCAAACAGCTGCCGTAGCCTGCAATACCCACAAGTCTTCATAGCCAGGCAGCCTTACAAGAAAAGGCATACGAAACACCATCTTTCTACAAAAACATAGAGGCATCTTTAGAATTTCAGGTTAAATTCACATGCATTTGCTAAAACCAGCTTCAGAGTATCATTAAAAACAAAAAACCAAAACACATTACCCCACAAAATGCACAACAACTGCAGTTTTCAACTTTATTACTAAATATAATAGAAATGAACGGAGTAACAACACAAGCAGATGCTAAAACAGGGCACGTGTCACCTCTGGCCAAGAAGTTCATCATCGCACAGCATAGAACAAGGTCTGAGTGCCCTCCCACACCTGCTGCGTAGCCCTGCCTACACAACAAGAGTCGGGTTACTTTAAATAAAATTAGTGTAGGTACTCTAATGGAAGCCCTGGTGTACACAGGCTAAAATAGTGTCATCCTCCCCCCACCTCTAAAAGAAAATAAAACTGCCTCAGCTGGCATAAGGCATTTTTAAGAGTGGTAAAATCCTTGCTGTTTAGGGCTAAAAAATACCTAACGTAAACTACCCGTGAAAAACACAGATCTGAAACTGACTGCTTCAGTGACAGACACTAGCTTTAAGCTTCATCGATGTACAGTTGTGGATATGTTGGATGCTTTCAAAGTCTGGCTGAAATAGCGTATTAAAAACTTACTTGTGAAAGAAGAACTTAGAGAGAACCGGTGACCAAGCTAAAGCTGAACCATGACAGAGAAAGGTAAGCCAGGCCGCCATAAAACTGTCAGCACAAAAAGACTACTGAAGGGAACAACAGATGCAACTTTTTTTTTTTTTGATAGAGGATTTTGGCACATTCAAAGATAAGCTTGCACCAGTCGTTGCCAGAAAATTAGTTCTTTTTAATTATCTTTGTTGTAGAACTTGATTTCAATCTACGCCTACATGTGACAGTCACATTAACGCACGGAGCCATCTTGACAACAAAAATCCCAACTGCATATATGCAGCAGTTCCTCCTTCACCTGGAAAGCTGAGTTTCGGTTCTTTTAAAGTCATTTTCAGAACAAGACATAAAAAACCACTTGATCACATGAGCTAAATACGTTTTGGAGAAGTGCAAACCAAAATTTCAGGATTAAAACTTCAGAAGCATGACCTGTGAAAAATCTTTTCGTTTAAGATTAACTGTCTTACATTTCTAGTCCATTCAATCAATTAAGATATCCTGTCAAATATGAAAAGCTCTTTATACTGTCTGAAAAAGCATCATTTCTGAAGAAGCCTCAAGTGAAAATTAAAGAGGAGGGTATGAGAAAATACTTTTCCACATTCAATTAAAAAAAAAAAAAGAAGATATTTTAGCCTTTATACAGACTGGTATTGTGCTTTTATATAAGTTTGTTCACAATATTAAAACTACAAACACAGTAAAATATCTGCAAGTTTACCATGTTAGATCAGGCAACATTACCGAATACACTAACGTAAGTGAAAGCTGCGTATTGGAAAGAGGAAAAAATAGTCATGCAGTTCCATAGTGACAGGGTAGAAAAACACTACTAATACCATGAAGTAAGGGAGTTTCGTTGCTGCCATGTTTACCTTTGGAATTTGCATTTTGCATTCGATGCACTTCTTGCTAATAAAAAACAGTGAAAATTTGTTTCCATTGCAACATCCGAAAAAATGTTGCTCCCTGACTGGTGATGTGAATTTATGTTTAAAACGCACCTGGACAGGCTAGAAGCACAAAGAGAGCAATAAGCCTAATTACCAGGGTAAGTTAAATATTACATTTCACAAGTTATTATTAAAAAAATATATATATATATATTAAAATTATGGCTTCTAACGTGAGGTGCAACTCCCATTTTAAAAAGTTAGGTATGGTTTTAAAGAGAAGTGATGCTCTTGCAGAAATCTTACTACAATTTTTGAGAGAAAGACAAGCTGCAATTTCTGTCAGTCTGATAGCTTTTTCCCAAGGTGCCAAGTTAACAGTACTGCTATCATATATGGTGGTTTTAAAAACCCTTTTTCCAGCTCAAGCTATGGTTGCATCACAGCTCGATGTTCAGTCCTAAGAGCTCCTTCCTGCCAGATGTCTTTTTTCTAGCGAGAAGCTCAGTTATTCTTAATACAAAAGCCAAGGGAAGCAGTCAAAGCTGTAAAACAGGAACTGAATTTTGTTATCGACTTCATCTAGATCATATACACAGAAATGTGACATTTTTCAGACAATGCAGGACAAAAATATACAGATAAAATGCATTTTTGTTTCATAGCTACATGAATTAAGCGAGTAGTGTTTTTTCACTGACTGCTATCAAATGTACAAAAGAGCAACATGAGACCAGATTTACTTGGCTTAAAATCATTTTCAGTTTGCTCCAAAGTTGTGCCCGCTCTGCACTCCTCCTCTGCAGCAGCTGCCTGGCCCTGCCCCTCCTCACACAAGCAGCCAGCGCTCATCCCTTTCTTCCCTTGTACGCCTCCAGAGACCAAACCAGCCAGTCCAAAAAGCTCAGCTCCTTGCGAGCAAGGTGAATAAAGGCAGCAATGTGGAAATGAGAAAGCTGCTGCTGCTACTTCCAAAGCTGCCCCTTCCGTTGCACTGAAGCAGAGGGCAGCAGACACTTGTACAAGAACACCTTTCCCCACAAGTTAAAATTGTGAATCTTGACACACTGAGGGGAGGGCTTCCCCAGCTTTGGTAGCGAGCTGGGGACTGCCCACGAGGTGATACCAAGAGCTGTAATCCTTCTTTTGAAGAAATTTCAGAGCTGAATCAATCACTTAAGGTCCACATGCTTTCCTAGCACTTAAAGGAAACGCACAGATGACAAACTATTAAGGGTGCACCAATGAGGAAGAAGTGACTTCCTTAAATTATTATAATAATATAATACGAACAGAATAATGACACAATTAATTCCATACTTAGAAGACTACTTCGCTTGATTATTTAAAACTAAACATTTTCTCTACCAACGCTAACTACGTTACCTACCACAATCATCTGAACTATTCTAATTATTCAGACTGATATTATTATTGCTTTAGCAACTGGTAAGAACCAGTTTCTTTCTTCACTATTTATCTCTTTATTATTTTAAAATTCAGTAAGCAATTAGTGCTATTTTTTATTCACAATCTTATGTCAAGCTGCTTCTGGAAGAAACTGCAACTCGCTCAAGATGATAAGTGCTTATCATCTGTATTTTTCTCTGCTTGGTATTACAGAAGCTATGCAAGAAAAAAAAAACAACAACCACGTTCTCTATTTAAATACACCTTACTTACGTACCAAAGGAAACACTACTGGCCGTGAGCTGATTGCTCCTGAACATTGCGATCTCGTGTCTTTGAATTGGCAGATCTCAGTCTCGCACACATACTTTGAATATATAGATAAGAAAAACCAAAGCTGCTGCTTTTTTGATTCACACGGAATAATAAACGACACCTAGAACTCCTATTACGTCTCCCAAAGCTTTTTGTAGGACACGTTTTGTTTAGCTGTTAACTTCGGGTTGTATCTCCCCAATAAATTACACCACCCCCCGAAGCCACTCTACTTTTTCTTTATCTTTTTCACAAATGCTTCCATGCTAGTTCAAAACTGTCACGATACTTTACAAAACCTAACCCAACGATGCTTCCTGGTGCACTATCTCCTTGTAACAAAAGAGAGGAGTCTCTCGTTTCTCTGGATACCTTCCAGCTGAGCTCTGCACACGCCTCTGTGCTGGCTCTGGCTCCCCTCAGGTCCCGAGGTGGTTGTACATCCCTCCAGACACCGCCCCAGGGTCGCCCCTCTCACCGCCACACGCCTGGGGATCCAGCTAAGCCCCAGCCTCTTGCAGGTCACTCCCAGCCCAACGACATGCTCGGCTGATCCCGTTGTCGTTGGCTTGGTTTTTTAAAGCAACAACTTGCAAATTACAGTCCGCGAGACGCTGGTGAGTTGAAGAAAGCTGACGAATTCTTTAGGTGAAAATCTGAAGCCGACATATGGCAAACCAGGACTATTTTTAAGGGTTGTGAGTCATTCACTGATTCAAAATAATCAGATGCGCTAGTTCAGAGAAAAGCTTAGCAGATTATACCAAACATACAATTAAATGGAGATAAATGTCATACTACACTTTATTTTGACATTTTGAGGCCAGCTACATGACACCAAGCTTTACAGAAAGAACCTAAATTTGCATTTGTTGGTATTTATTGCTAGACAACAGCATCTTCCCTTTTTTCTCCCAAATAGCTTGTCAGAAATAGCAGCGTGTGCTGAAAAAACATTCTAAGCCTTGCTGTAAGAAAATACAGCCGAAACATTTTAGGGACGTGCCTAAAAGACACACGTGAGATCAGAACCCCGAAGTGCTAGGTGCACACGTGCACCAGTTGAGCTTCACCTGCCCCTATGCAGCACACAGAAATGGAAACAAGGCACCCTATAGAAGAAACCTTTCCCCTGTACAGCCATAACTGCATAACGGCTTCTACAGCGAAATTGTTACTTTTGGAGAAAAATAGCATCTCCTCTATCCCCCCAAAGCACTTTCATTCATGATGGAATAATGCCAGAATGACAGTAAATTAGACCTCTGAGGCAGCTACTCCTACCTTCTGTTTCATATATGAGAATATTAGGGAACACAGCTGATTTTCCCAAATCAGAACTGAGAACCCTAGCACAGACAGCTCCAAGCTCCCTGCTTCTCCTTAACAAATAGCCTCCTTCCAACCTAGTTACCTGAACACTGCAGCAGGGCTGTTTGCTAAATTTCAAGCACCCCGAGTAGCAAACACTCAAACCCCATGACAGCTTGCAAGCTTTTTTTTCCCCATTTCACTTCTCTGTAGGGGAGAGCCCCTCAAGAGCACGTGCTGCACTGACTGTACAAGACGATGAGAAGCGATCTGAAGGAAGCCTACACCATGTTTCATCAGCAACCGTGTGTAACAGCATAAAAAAATCTATTCGAAGGGACCTCTCCCCAATTTTTTTAAGCTCGCTGATGAATGTGAATCGTTACAATCCTGGATCATATCCCCCAGGGCCTTACTATCGCCCTTAGAAGGGTGTATGACAGGTGGAGAGTCCCAGTGAGCTGCTCACAGAAAGGCTTGGGTTGGAGGGGCGCTTAACGACCGGTTGGCTCCAACCTCGCTTTCCAGGTGAGAAACAGTCATAGGGGATGCTGCCACAGCTGCCTCGCTGCGCTGGAAGGCAAAGATCCACACAAACCCACCTCTTTTACGCGACTTCCCAAAACCCCTCTGCCTATCATTACTCTGTTTAACAAGAAAACCATCAACCCCTGGACACCCAGGGGAGGGCCACGCACAACATATTCAGGGACAGATCCCCTACAGCCTGGCTTCCCCTCACACAAGCACCCCGCCAGCCGCCCCCCCAGCCCCCCACACCCCCTCAGGTCTCCCCCACCCCAAACCCGGGCACTGAGCAGCACCAGGGGCACCCCCGACCCCACCAGCACCCCCCTCACCCTCCCCACCCCCCCCACAGCCCCAGGCCGCCGCCCCCCCCCCCTTCCCGGGGTCGCCTCATGAGGCGCTGCCCCCCCCCCCCTCCCCCTCAGCAGCCGTTAACGGCCGGGGGGAAGCTCGCGCCGCCCGTTACCCCCCTCCCAGCCCCAAAAGCGGCTTCCTCAGCGGGGTTACCGGCGGTAGCGGGGCTCGCCCCGCGGGCACTGACCGTCGGGGTCCCGCTCGCCGGCGCTGCGGCTCCGCCTGCGGTGCCCATCCCGGCCCCGGCCCCGGCCCCGGCCCGCAAGGACGCCTGAGGAGCGGCGCGAGCTCGCCCGCCGCGCGCATGCGCGGGGAGCCCCCCTCTCGACGGGTTGCGGGGAGCTGCGCATGCGCTGCGTAGGGGAGGGGGCTGAGGGGCGGTGGGGTCCCGCGCGCGGTGCGCGATGGGTGTTGTAGTTCCACGGGTAGGGGTGCCGGAAGGGGAGGTGGAGCGCGGCTTCCGGCCGCCGGACTACAACTCCCAGCGGGCTTTGCGGTCGCCTCATGCCCACCGCTCTTCTGTGGAGGGGAAATTTTTTTTATTTTTACAAATAAACGTGTCCGTTAGTGACGGTTACGACTGAACCCGCTGTGATTTAACGCCCCTTAACGTCTGTAACGACACAAGCACCGAGCACACGGGGCACAGCCCGCCACAGCCCCGGGGGCGCTGCCCCCTGCTCCTCCTCCTGTGTGTCAGGGGGAGCCGCCTCCCTGCGCTCCACCTCCTAAAACACAGTTCATAATGATATAACCTGGGTATAACATTATAAATCGGGTTAAATTGGGGCATAAATTGCCGTTTGGCAGGACGTGAGGTGACGGAGAGGCGCCCCGTGCCAAGACCCTTCAGCCGCTCGAGGCTCAGTGCCGCTCAGTCCCCGTCAAAGGGGCTCTTTGTGCGGCCTCCTGGGGTAGTGGAAGAGGTCCCCCGCAGGAATTGGTGCTATTCAGTGGGCAGCACAAAGGGGAGGGCTGTAAACGCTCCGATTAGCGCTGGAGAGCACAGGGATGTTGTCCCCGCAATATTACATATTATTATTACATAACCACGCGGCTTCCAGTTCTCCTCCTCTCTTCCCCGAGAAACGCTTTACCACCAAATTACCTTCTGGTTTATTTAACTTCACGTCGCAGCTAATGCTCTGGGGGATTTCCGTCGGGGAAAGGCTGGACTGCTCCTGGCAGCAGAAGAGAGGGAGGTTACTTGGGTGACATCCGAAGGCATCCGGGATGATCGCCTGTGAGGAGCTCCGCTTGAAGCCACAGTCGCCAGAGGCTCTCAGCTCTGAAGAATAAGCATTATCAGCGGCTGTTGCCAGCACAAGTTTGCACACAATGGGCCCATCAAGCTAATGAACACGGAACGAGCCCTCTCCCATTTTTTGATGAAGACAAACAAGAGATTGTGAGCAGAGCTTAGAAGACCAATTTCCTGCCATGTGAAATACATTTGGCTGACTCCTGACTTTACAAAACTCGTTGTGGTCTGAAGCCTGCTTACACAGACAGAGGCACGTTCTTACCCTACACGCCCTGCATTTACTCCTCCTACACTCGTACTGTTTTAAGGACAAAGTCAAGCAGAGATGGCAAGCTCTCTGCTTTGAAATTTGTCTTGCTGTTGCATGTGAGCCTCTTACATGTAATGAAATAATAATGGAGATACAGAAAGCATTTTTGTCAGGAAAAAAAAATGGGAGAAAAAAAGCACAGTTGTGTAAATGAGTAATTCCCTGCCATTTTCTCTCAGTTGAAATACCTCTTCAAGAAAGCCAGCTCAATGGTTGAGGTTGTCTGTTTATTAGTGAAAGCTAATAACTTCTTCTGATCGTCAGTCTAAAGTAGCCCCTCAGAAGCCATTTTAATATCTCAGCTTCTAAGTTTGTCCAAAATTAGAAAATAACGCTCCTTTGAACAAGATGGCTCCTGCCAAATATGATCAGCTCAATAGTTAAAGCATGTTCAGTGGTTCACTGGCACTCGGTCTATGTGGTTGGATCTGCTGGTACCATGGATGAACTCCCCAGGAAACAAAGCGCTGTGAAGTCATTTTTTGCTTACACAACTAAAAGAGCTGTGCACACAATGGAAAGTACCAGATAACTTCCAGAAATCAATTCCATGTCATGACCAAAGGCCAAAGCAAGTACACTCATTTTAGTGCAGAAACCATCCATCTTCCTTCCTTGACTAGCCACATAATTGAATTGAGAGCTGAACTTGGTATTGTCATGAGACACCCGGTCCTTCAGAGGTGAAGAAAAACTGGCAGAACTTGAAAAAAGGGCCTGCGCTCCCCATGGCCTCCATTTCTCCCAGTCCTGACTGCACCACGACTTAGTTTCAATGGGGAGAGGGAGAAATGAAAAATGTTCTCTCAAAACCCTCGAAGAGGGTGGGTGCCTGTATAACTCTCTTGAGAGTTATGGAGGTACACTATTTTAAAGTCTTTGCACTCATTCAGATTAGTAACTTTTACACTATGCTTCCTGGTAACATTCACCTTGACGAGATCACGAGAATGAAAACACATGAAACAGTAATGTCTTTTTATTAAAATACCTCTTAAAACACTCATCGTAATAAAATACATTTGCTATTGCTGTATGACATTAGCATACACGCAACGCTTACAGCAAACTCTAGACAGCATTAAGAATTACAAAAATAAGGCAAGCCCCAGAAAGTGTGCATCCTCACTACCTACTCTCAGGCCATTACACAGACCGATCTATTTACAATTTTATGCTGTTCCCCCAGGGTTTCCCAGACACGTGTTAGGCAAGTCCCCTCTGCCCTCGCTGTTCCTTTGACTTGACCTCAGTGAAATCCTGGTGATGTGAGTGGAGTCGGTGTCCCAGATCCACGACAGCAGGTGCCTACCCAGAAACATCAGCCCTGTTTTGTTTTTTCTCTCATGGAAGATTCTGAACTATGATCGTGTTTCAAATAATTTAACATTTTGAAGTCTTAAACACGCTAGCACCCTGCAGGAATGCTCACTACGTGCCTTCTGAATGGGTGAAGAACAACGCATCATCCTCCAGCCAGAAACAGGCACAGCTGCTCCTAACATATTCTTTCTCTCATTCATTTTAAGGAAATCGGGAAAAAGAAAAGATAACATGAATCGTCAGATATGCAGAGATCAACTCCTTCATTACAAGCTAGGTTCTTCTATTCATATCTACGACTTTTTATCACTTAATTGCAAGTTTAAAGTATGCCGGTACTCCGTTATCTACTAGTTCAAAACAAACTGTCATCTTTCAAGTACTTCTTTACAGCTGGAAAAGAGACTGAAGAAAGTAACGTTATTTCACAAGAGTTATTTATATATTGGCTTGTTGAAAGAGCTCTATGAAAAAACCACCCAGGCAACCTTTCAGTAAAATAAATGTAAAATGACTGCTTTCATTTGTACACGGTACAGATACACAGGAGTGACTAGAAAACAGTGGAACCCCTCTGGACTGAGGTCAGTGAGAGAAACAGGACTAGTCAAATTCTTCGTGTGTGCATATAGATATATGCATATATGCATTAAAAAAAAACAAACAAGGAGTTAAAAAATACACCATTATAAATACCAGAAGCTGATCCTTAACTACTCACGCACTTTATTCCTGTACTCAGTACCATTATCAGTGGAGACTTCATTGGGTCCTAACAATCGCCATGTAACACGTTACAATTCTTTTTTACAGACACGGACAAGGTTCTGTACCAGAACACCCTCACTTTGCCTTTGAGGACACATCTTCAATGACAACATGTCATGGAAAAAAAAAAGAATTAAGTTTTGGAATAAATATTCAGAGCAAACTAAATGTGAACGCGTCTGCTGCCAACTGCTCAACCGTAGCACCTGCTAGTTCACGCTGTTTCGTTCTTCTTTATTCATTTAGTCATTAAATTCATAATGAACTTTCATGTTCCCTTTGCTGCACTGAATGTTCAGAAATTAAGCGACCCTAGAGAACAGTGCAAAAAGAGGGAGATGCAACTGCACCTAACGTATTCAAGAAAAGACTGAAAAGATTTTTTTTCAGTTCCCAACGTACTGAAAAGTGCAGGGCAAACGAAACTTGTAGAAGTGTCCCATACAGTGTTGTGTTGGGCAGCCCTTCTAAGAAGCTAGGATTTTATCCACGACAGCCCACATTTTGAATTTGAAGGGAAAGCATTACTTATTCTTCAAATACCGTTTTCACAATAGAAGGCTACGCTCAGAAACTGGAGGGTAATAAGGTTTGAAAATAAAAACCTAAAGAACTCTCCCTCTTCAACTCAGTATCCATTTAATTACTTGTTGAACTCAGACGATGGGAATCTCATTACCACGTGCTTAAGGTTTCCCTACTCTACCTACTAGCTCTAGTATTACATCCTGAAAACCAATACAGTCAATAGTTTCAAATCAGAGGAAAACAAAATCAGAACAGCAAGGATGAGCATGGCTGTACCATTCGAACAGAAACAAAGAAAAATAAACTTAAAACGTAATGTCGAAACATCTACAAGTTAGCCTTGCTTGAATTAAAAAACAAAAAAAGGAAAAAAGTTTCAAATTTTATACATCTTTTTTTCAAACCAGCTACATTTAGTTGCAACCAGTAGGCACTCCACCACAAGGCAGTGTTTTCCAACCCCCAGCTCAGAACTGCGAGGGATTCCTTTGGCCTCCATAGTACTGCATTTCACTTTTCCTGCTTCAAAACATACAGTTCATGCATTTTACAGTTTTGCTGCCGTAGTCGATGCATTCCGGCCCGATACACTCACAGCAGGCGTTGTGAAACCATCGGTACTTGGACGCTCCCATGGACTCGCAGGAGATCTTGCACTGATGTATTGACATGCAGTCATCAAAATACACCACAGTACACATGTGCTCTAAACCGAGAGGGGGAAAAAATGGTTTTAAAGGTCTTAAAGTACTTTAAAAGGTCAGTTAAAAATTAATTACACATATAGATTTCAAGGTAGGAGTGCAATCATCACGACTATGAAGCATAAAGGAAAAAAAAAAAAGGTGATAGGGAAAGCAGAGAGAGGAGGCAGAGACCCTAGGGGAGTGAGATCTGTCAATTTTAAGTTCTCAGTGTCTGCAACTCAGCCCGTTGTCTGCTAGGATGAGCTATGCCGAAATATGTTATCACAAAATACTTACATTTCAGGGAAGATATTTTAAAAACATCAAACCCCACTCATTTAAGTATAAACATTTTCTCCTCGCCCCCCTGGTTCAACACCATTCTCACGCCACATTAAATCAGTGCGTCTAGAGCCACGGAGTCTCATTTTCCACAGCTGAAACAGCACACTTTTTTCATTATTATCTTCAACAGCACCAGTTTTACTACGACGATTAGGAAATCCTCTCTGCCTTGTTGTCTAAGCGCTCCCTTTGTTGTTCAGTTGCTTGTAAGGCCCTGAAGTTTGGCGGTGTAACCCAAAACCGGAGCTGAGGCTTTTACCACAGCTCCAAAACAAAAAGCAGCCCTCCACGGCCGGCTTCCAAGTCCCCGAGCTGATGGCTCCCTCCAACTTTTCTCTCTGCTGAGCGTGTGATTACCCCACAGATAGCTCTTCATCCTCCAAAGGATCTCGACTGCACCACATTTACCCCCAGGACTTGTGAGCTGGGAGCACCAGGAGGCTTTCTAGCCTCTTTCTGCTTAAAGTGTGTGGATCCAGAAGAAACATACTGCCCTACACCCCAGGTGGATTAGGAAAATGTGATCCAAACGGACATAATAAATCAGACCGTGTTGGTTTCGTTGTTGTTTTTCTTTTTTTATAGTGATTATGGAGAAGGGGAAGCAACCAAAGGATGCCAGGCGTGAAGCAGCTGTTAACCACAGCTTTCATGCTGCCAGCCCACTGAAAGCAAAGGAGTGTTGGCTGCTTTGTTCAGGCTCTGAGCTGACAACCTTCTCGCAGGCACCATGCGCAAAGCGAGAGGCCTAGGAGCCTTGAGGAGGAATCACAGAGCCACAGCTGAAGCAGTTCTCGGCTCCCAGGAAAGCTGTGCTGTGAGTAAAGCTGCAGTTATTCAAGAAATCTCGGAGAACTTGAAGTACTGCTGGGAATGTCAACAAAAAACGCAGTGGCTGCCTAAGTCCCGTCCCGTTCTTGGCACTTCTCTTTCTACAGCCCTTGAAAATAAAGCCCAGCAGGCACCCTTGTACACCAAACAGTCCCAGGACACCGGGGCAGCCCCATTTCTGTCCCCCTCACTGCTCACGGGAGGTGCTCAGGCATCAAATGGAGGCACAGAGCTTCGGCCACAGGCGCTCCTAAATCTTCCTGGATTAGCTGGGATTAGAAGAGTTCAGTAGGCAAGGACCTTCAAAGATCTCCGAGCCCGACCGCCTGCCCACGTCAGGGCTAACCAAAACTTAGGGCATATTACCGAGGGCATTATCCAAATCTCTCGCTGCGAAATCAGCTTTGGAGGCGCCACCTCCACCTGACTGCCCCTAATCTCCGGACTGGCTGCAGAAGGCACAGCCTCTCGTGGCTGAACAGCAGCGGAACAACCTTGGAAAAAAAAGCTGGAATACGTAATTTTTAGGCTGCAAAAATCAACGACACCCAACTACCCCTGGCTGAAGTTGCCGTCTCCTGCTCCGTGCAACGCAGCCCACGCGTGCTCTGCGTCGGTGGCTCAGGGCACAGGCACAGCCTGTGGAAAAAGCAGGCTGTAACCCAAAGAAAAGAGCACACGGAGCTACACGCAGCTGCATCTCCCTGCTCCTCCTCAGCAGAGCCGGTGTTTCCGCACAGATGCCGAATTTCGGAAAGAGCTCCTCACGCCAAGCATGAAATCCCTCTTTACAGGCTGCAGAAACAGGGTCGTAAAAAAATAACTTCGACCAACCAAAAGTGCTGGCTCAGTGGGGATCTGGGGAAGTATTTAAATTGTTGAACAAACCTCATTAGGCAGGCACTGCTGCCTCCCTGGGCGTAGATAAAAGGGATGGACGGGGAAGGGGAAAGGGAGCGGCAGGAGGCTGCCAGCTCCCTAGCTCTTTTTTTGCCATATCACCTGTTAGAAGTCAAAAAAACAACAAAAGCAGCATTTTTTTTAGTATCTTCTTGGCACAGCGACAGAGGCCGATGCCCTTTACGGCCCTGCCAGACTTTCTTTACCTGGCTGGCACTCGCGGGAAGCCCGGGCCCAGAGCTGCCGCCCTGCGCCGTGTCACCGAGCAGTTTGAGTCGGAAACCCTCAAACTACAAAGCAGATTTTGTTTCATCAGCTGCCAAAAGATTATCTGACTTCCCCCTCTCCCTCCTGCCAACATCCTGTCATCATCTGCGGCGCTTCGGCTCGTTCAACCATCCGAACCCGCTGCTCAGAGCTCCGAGGGCATCAGCTAAAAGCAAAGCCAAAAGGAAGAAGAAGAAAGCTCAAATGCAACCCCAGATTCATAACCACGGCGAGCAGTGGCTCCAACGCCTGAAGCCACCGATACAAAGAGCTCCACCTTCACCGGAGGAGAGGGAAGGCACTCGTTAGGGTAATATAATAATAGGGGAAGCTCGAGGTGGCGGCTGTGGTAGGCTGGGGCAGGGCAGGGATGCTTTACGTCCCGCTGCATCCCCCCTTGGCGCTGATCCGCAGCCTTCCTCCTTCTTTCCTCCTCCTCCTCCTCCTCCCAGGCCCGGCGGCTCCCCACCGCCAGGCACAAAGGCCTTTGGTTCCCCAAAAGCCGGCGCTGCTTTTCCTGGCAGCCGCCCAGGGCTGCAGAGAGCAAGTCTGGCGGCCCACAGCAGCTTCGCGCCGCATCCCCGCGCTGAGGGCGGGCTGAAATTAAAATCAGAGGCGAGGGGGGTATTTATAGGCCGAGCCTCTCCAAATTTGGGGATGTTTTTCCAGAGGGCAACGCGCAGCCTGCTGTCCCCTTCCCAAAACCTTCATCTCTCCCTTGACAGGCAACAAAAGAAGAGGGGCTGCTGGCAGCCCACCATGCTGGAGCAAAGCACGCACGGCTCCGCAGAAGCAGCCCAAAATAGCGAGGGAGAAAACAGAAAGCATCTGTGTTCCCGCTCACAGGGGGGATTTTTTTTTCAAAGCCCCGAATGCCACGGCCTTAAAGACGACCGCCATCCGGAAGGCATCTCCATCTGCAGGATCTGCCGCCAGGACTAGCAGCGCGTCTGGCAAGCAGGGAAGGGCACGGGGGCCGTCTGCAGTTTCTTCTGCTGCAGGCGAAATTTGTGTTTACTGCGACTGAGCAGGCGGCCCCACGTGCACACAGCCCCGTCCTCTCCCACAGCGCTTCTTCTTCTCCCACCTGCTGGCTTGTTAAACCACAGCGACGTGATTGTGGGACTTGGCTCCGCATGGGAAGCAGCCGCCAGGCTCCTGCAACTTCCTGGGCTCCCTCCCTCCTTCTAACCAGGCTCTCGGGCACTTCACCTCCTACCCCTCCACCTTTCAGTCATTGCTTCCCCCGGCAACTCAGCCAAAACGTTTTAGGAACAGGGTGACGTATTTAAAAGCGTAAGAAATTGAAAGCCATTTTCTACCTTTTCCTATTCTTCACTGATCCCGAAGATGGAGGAGGCAGAGCCAGAGGTTACAGAAATGGCTCTGACATTTATTTCTCTTCTAAGTGTCTCCTGAAGCCCCAAAACCAGAGTTATTTGGTAGCTATTTCCAAATATAACTGCTGGTTTCGGAACGCCATCCTTCCAGTGGAAGCTCTCTCAGCCTCATCTCTACCAGGTCCTTAGCAAATGAGACGAAGGAGACTTTTGACTGAGAAAAAAAATTGCAGTTATGTATTTTCTGTGCTGTTAAACTCAGAACTCCTCCACACCCTCGAGATGCAATCCCAATTCCAAGTTTAATCCAAAGCTATCATTACCCCGTCCTGCTGGTGCGGGAGGAAAGGACTGTCGGGGAACGGCCATCCGGCTGCTCTACCTAAGTACAGCGGGCTACATTCAAGGTTGTTCCAAGCACAGTTTGTTTTTTTTTTCCCAAGTATAATTTACCTCCTGAAATACTGTCGTGTTTGCACACATGGCTTTTTGTGGCTTGCCATTTAACGTGGCTTTCTGCACTGCTCTCAGAATGGTGACCAAGCGTTTTAATAACGTCAAAGGCTCACAAATGAGATGTTTGCTGACCATCTGGCTTCCCGGTTCTGGAATTAATTTCTTTTTCTACCGTGCCTTAACCAAAGGAAGTTAGAAAAGTTGCCATTACGGTTCCGTTTAATCAATAGCAGGCCTGCTTGGAGACATAACTAGGTCAAAGGTTCACGATGGCATGGAAAAGCAGCGCGTCCATCAGTATCTTGCCTTGATAAGATAAAAGAGCCATCACAACAGCGACACGTGGGGTTACTAGTACTTAAAAGCGTGTGTTGGGAAGGAAGCGAAGCATTAATTACACTACAATAAAACAAATCAGATGCTCTTTTCCCCTGTTAAGCAGCAATCTTACTGAGAACTGTTTATGAGAGTCTTTTAAGTCTGATATCATGATTTGCACGAAAGAGTATTTCAGGTTTAGTATAGAAACCAAGAGGCACTGAGAAGTTTTCTTATCCTGCTGCTGTCATGCCTCAAACTTCTCATCTTTTACCCTCTCACCCAGCGCACAATACTCTAGAGTGCGTCCTCCGAACTGAAGGTGGAAATATATATTAAATGTATATATAAATAAATATAATGACATATACATATATATAAAATAAGGGCAGGAAGTCCTTACATAAGTTGAAAACCCCCTACCCCCAAAGTACTTATTTTTAAAATTCTCTGTCAAATCCCTCCTCACCTTGCCAATCTTACTCAGGTTTACTATAAATGCTGGATTTTCCACAAACCTGAGTTCAAGTTATGCCAGCTCAGACCTAAAGGAGTAAACACCCAGCCCAGGTGCCGTGGTTTGTGGCACGTTGCTTCCTCAGGCTCTGAAGCCACGCATTTCAGTCGCCTAGCGCTGCACTGACATGGTGAGGAGGGTTCAATTTTGGTCTGTCCTGTCTCCTAAGCTCCAGGTGTCTGCTTCAAAGGACATAACCTGCTGGTGCCCGTGAAATTATCTGAACAAACTGCCTCATGCCACAGGAGGAGCTACAGGGATGACAAACTCGCATCGTTCAGTGTCTCCTAAGACCCTCGGTCACTTTAACACCATCCTCCAGGTTCCTCAACGCTTTTGCTTCACTCTTTCTTATGTCATGTTCAGAATTAGCCTCAACTTTTTAGGTATGTTATATGGGAAAAGAAGCAGCTAGCACAGAGCAGCACAGAAGATGCCCTGAGAAAGCTCCTGGAAGCGCCAGGAGTTTCAGACCCTCTGCTCATTTACCTTTGTCGCTAGAGTAAGGTGCGTGGACGTTGTTGCTCGGCACAGAGACGTTCTGATGCTGCGGCTGGTTGACTGTTTCTAAAAAGGAAACGAGGTTCTCGTGGTGCGACAGTTCTTCTGCAACGGGGAAGGAAACAATATTCCAGTTCAGCTGGGTATCCCCTTCCGTCAGCGCCCGGAACAGCGAAGGGATCGGTTCGTGCAGCTCCTCTACAGTGCTCTTGGACGTTGGCGGCGTGTCGCTGTAATTGCGAGGGTTGCACATGCCTGCAGAGGAACGAGAGAGCGAGTTACACAAAAAAACACACCTGCGACCTGTGAGATCCAAGAGAAAAGAAAAAAAACTCTTTTTCACTTCTCTTTCCGTGCTCTAGCATTACACATCAGACCACGAGGAGTTCAGCGGAAGGTTTGCTCCCCCTGGGAAAGGAGACAAAGCGCGGCGTAATCGATAGCGGCACGAATCTGGACTGGAAGCTCCCAGCTGAACCCAGATAGCATCTCGACAAGGCCGGAGGTACACGAAACTTTTGATCATGATTCAAGTATTCGATCTCCTTTGCTTCAGCAGCGTACTAGATCTTACTAGTCACCTGCCAGGGGTGCAAAGATCAGTATCAGGAGCGAGCAGGAGTCTGAATTACTTCACCTGCTTAGCCACGGCTGAGGTGTTCCTGGCTTTTCTACTTAGTTGGAGGGATCGCTACAGGCAAAAAAGTTTATTTCCAGCCTACCTCTTCCACATTTTTTCTCCATCTCTTGGGGAATCTTTTTTGAAACCTACTGTCCATCTCTGCAATCCTCTTTGACAGTTCCTACAGAAAGGTTTTGTGATGTGCAATGCAGGGGCCAGTTTTTCATTAACCATTTACGCCCTGTTTACTACCAGCAAGGAAACTGCGGGGTACCTTTGTCTCATCAAAACCTTGAAACCTCCAAAACTGAAAATAAAAGTTGTATCTGCAGAGGTATTTAAACCCAGAAGCCATAAAATACTATCAGAAGTCACCTGGCAAGAGACAGAGAAATCTATTTTCCTCACGTACATCTGGATATCATTTTGGGTAGTTTCACAGATACAGTTTTAGCCAGCTACAGCTGCAGAGCAAACCAGTCCTTCACTACTCTTCTTTCAAAGCCATGTGGGATGTACATGTTTGAAGTCTACCTGCCCCACACGCTCAGAAAAGCATCTCTTGCCCCGTAGACCCATCAGGAGTCCAGCTTCAGAACTCATGTTTAACCAGAACCTTACACAAAACCACAATCTTTTCAATTTCAGTCGGCGTATTTCCCTCATGGACAAGGAGCAAAGTTTGCCTGTCACAATTTCAGCGTGAGGTCTGACAAGACTCAAGCATGCTGTCAGCATTACCAGCAACATCTAGGAACAGGAACAGCACCTGACAGGCAACTTCTGTAGAAAGGTGAGCCAAGCACTGGAAAAAAGGAAAAGCCTCTTCCAAAGAACATCAGGTCACACTAAAAACAATTCCACTTACGCCAGCTTCCCACTGTGAAGGCTTTATTTTGCTACCCCTCATCAAACAACTTGTTATTCGCAGATGTTCCTGGACTCCGTGCTTGAACTAAGCATTTACACCACTGCATTATCACCTTTTAGGGAACCCTTGGAATATTCACAATAAACTTGTACTAAGGAAAGCCCACCCAAAATTTAATGAGGAAGGAATCGACGTGGCACAGACCCGTCAAGAGACACTGCTGTGAAATGGAAGCCAACGAGCTTTTCCAGAAGCCACCTCTGTCAAGTTAGACTTGAAGGTGGGTTTCACTGATAAGAAGGACACATGGGGTGGGAAAAAAGCAAAAAAGCAGGAAGAATGTTTATCAAATGATTGCAGTTTGTGTGCGAATCAATCCAATAAGAAGATACAATCTTATAATGAACCAAGAAACCACTGCTCATGCCACAGGTAATTGCTCATTCCACAAAGATCCTTCCTCTTACCATTTGTTACGGTGTTTTAACGTGTAATTACAGTACAGTAGCTTTGGTTAAAATGAAAATAAAGAGCTGAACTTACGAGCAACTGGGAAGGAACAAACATGTCCACATTACTGCTTTGGAAGGCAATGATTTATGACAAAATACAGTAACTGGATTTTAAAACATAACTGAGACACTATGCTAGAGCTAGGTCTCTTGTCATGGAAGGAAATGCAGATGTGTTCCACTGTAAAAATAAAATAAATAAAATATTCGTGCCAATTTAGGTACTTTCCTTTCTTTCCTGCCTTCCTCTTACCCAACTCTCTCAGTACAGACTGTTACTGAAAATCCAAGTTCCCGACGAGCATCACAGCTCCCCCGGGGATTTCAGCCAGCCACAGAGCTGTACCCTGCGTTCCCTGCTTGGGCACGGATGCAAAGATGCAGAAATGGACTGCAGAAACAAGGGAAGCAAGAATGCCAGGGAAACCTCTCACCCCCACCCTACATTAAAGGGAAGCATAATTCCTGCTGAGCAGGACCACGCCACGCAGCCAATGAGTTTGGAAGCAGCAGCAGAACCATCAGGAGATGTTTTTGGCTACCCAGTAATGGGAAACGGAAACTAAAGCCTTCCTAGCTTCTCTCCTGGATAACACTACAGGAAACAGCAGCGGAACAGGGAGTAACCTGTGGATTTGGAAACAAAAATCCCCATGTGTAGACTTTTTTTTCTTCTTCACAATCCCAATAGCTAGGTTCTTCCTACTCCTGCAGTACCTCTGCATGCCGAGCCTTGCTTCCTACAGCAGATGATGCATTGTTCTGGAGGAGGGAAGCCACCTCCTCTCCTCCCCACCCTCACGACTGAACATGACCACACTGCTCTTTGGTATTTCATTACAAAAAGCAAGAAGACGTTGGAAGGGCAAAAGGGATGGGGAAAAAAAAAAAAAGAATATATATCACTTTTTAGTGAGCCCATTAAAAGATTTCAGCTCAAATAAAAAAAAAAACAAACAAATTCAAGACCTCCTAAATTTATAGCCAGCACAGTTGCAGGGGCTGAAAATACTTTGTGCCATTGGGGAGAATGAGGTTAAGGATGGGAGTGTGCCACACCGCTGCTTATTGCAGGACAGAAAAGCACAAGTAAGCGAGTGAGAACCAAGCAAGAAGCAATTTTGTCATATTCACATCGTGATGGAATGGGAGAAGCAGAGAACAGTAAAAAAAGAGCACTTTGAAGCTCATCATCCTCATGGACTCTGAGAAGAGCCAGCAGGCAGAGAAGCTGAGCTCAGGTACAGCAGTCAGGATGCATCCCCCTCGTGGGAGCCAGATGGATTGTGAGCAGCAGGAGACTTGCAGCAACCACAGAAGGATGAAGCTCTCAGCACATTGAAAACCCAAGGCAGAACAAGAACATGCCCTCCTTCAGCAGGGGCAGCTTTCACTTGCAGAAACCTTGGGGCTCTGAACACAATCTGCTACTAATAATGCTGTTCTTGTCAGGGCTGTCATCTACCACAGCACAACGCCTCTCTCTCACCTTCCAGAAAGAGCTCTTTTGGCAAACAGAAGAGCGATCAAAGAGTTGGGCCATGCATATTTACGACTAATCCCAAGGATTCACAGGGGAACTCAGAGCTAAAATTGTCCCTGCGTGGTACCTGTCGGTCCACCTCACAGTCAGAAACCTCCCTGCAGTGTCCAACCCCACAAAGCAGGTGCAGTGTGGTGGCAGCGAGATGACAAATTGACAAAAAGTCTGTGTTTTAGAGGCAAAACAAATGCAAACTTACCAACGCAGTCACAGCACTCGTCCCAAAGCGTGCCAAGGCAGAGCATGCACTCCTTGCAGCAGGAACAGTTCCCTTCCCCTGGGCGGCACTGACACAGCTCCTGAAAAACACATCAGCGTGTTACACCACAGCAAACCCAGACATGAAATGCCAGCAGGGCACAACAATTCCTCCTCCAGCTCAAACTAAAAGAGCTCAGGACACTCACAGAGTGAGTAAATGGTGAAACATCTGTAGCCAAAGCAGCAATCTGAGTTTACAAAAGGATCTTTTGTGAGTTTTTTTTTTTAAAGATTAAATTCTAAACAGAGACCTGAAGTAAGCTAGCAAGCATTTAAAAGAGAAAAACTCCTATTCATGGGAAGCTGTGTTTGCTTTTTTGTGCCTGAACCTACAAGTTCTTTGAACGCTTTTCCCTCTTCCAGAGGAAATTCAAAGAAGGATGTTTCTTTATATATAAATAGCGTGCAGGAGTTATAATTTAGCTAAAAAAGGAAGTTACCATAAGCAGTGCACATACTTGGAGGACGTGCAAGCCTGCCATCACACCTATCCCTGGATGCTAAGAGGAACTTAATTGGTTAAGTCAGCTGGACAAAACCATTTTGTGCATCCCTGGATGCTTGCTACGCCTTGCTCTCCATCTGCAGGGCCAGTAACTGTATGGGAATTTGTTATCCCGGGTCCAGCTGATTCGCTTTTTGCTCTGAAGGAAACAACCTTCTCCCTCCTCCTGCAAAATGACACCCTGGGCACTTCAAAGCCTTCAGCGGTCTCCAGAAAGTCGAGCAGTGTGCACGTGTGTTTTTCTGTAATCACAAAGGCCTGGAAGCAAGAAGACAACCCCCGTTTTCGTATTACCCAAACCTGACGGCAGAGGTTTAGCAGCCCCGCTGAAGGCGTGCACTGGAAGCGTGGAAACATCCTCCACGTCCAGAGGAAATCTAAAAACCAGGCGGTGTGCTTCCTCTGGCTCACAAGCACGTAGCAGCAGTTCCAGTTCGGCCAAAAGACCGCGGCTAGCGGGCGACAATCCACGGGCTTGGATTACCCTGGGCAAAACCTCACTTTTTAAACAAAAATCCCTCATTCCGGTATCATTCTCTTTGCTTCACTGCAGCTTAAGAATTACAAATCTTAAAGACAGCAAAAAGACCAAATGCCCAAACTACTGTGTTCTGCCCAATGCTGAGAAGCTATTGCCTGGGTAGTTTAATCAGAAGTGTTTGCACTTTGGGGGGATCGAGCGTGAGCTCTCTGTCCACATGCGTTCCTGCGATGCGCAGCCTTAAGCCTTCTTTTATTTACAGAGTGGAAAAGTACCAAGGCTTCTGACTTCTTCACTCTCCAAGTTTACTCATGTCACCTATTACTACGCTGTTTCCAAGCGAAGGATGGAAAACAGGCTCATTAAGGAGATATCCAAAGTTTTCCACAAGAGGAGCCGCCACAGCCTCCGAAAGATGACTTATGTGAATGAATGACGCATTTCTAAAATATTTATCTTACAGCTCAACAAACAGATTGTGTCAGCCTCCGGAATAAAAAAGCCTGCATAGAGCAACTTTTAAAACCAGCCCCGAGTAGAGTACGGTTAGATGGGCCAGAGAGGAATATTAATATGTATTAATGTTGAAATAAAACTATGTATTTGTGCTTCAACAATACAACCAGGCAAACAACCTCACACTCATTAAAGACGTTGCAACACCAGCGAGCCAGCGTGTGGGAGGAGGTAATTCTCCATAAACCATTAAATGCAACATTATGAATCAAAGCCAGAGAAATCACCGAATTCAAGCTGTTTCAGCTCTAAAGACTAGCACCGTGAGAGCCTAAGAGAAGCGTATTGTTACAGAACCAAGTCTAACCTTAAATTCTGTACTTGCAATAGGAAAAAAAATCATCTTGGTGTCCATGTGTCCGGACCACCTATCTTACCGACATTATTTTTACAGTGAGGGCTCACGAACATTGTGATTTTTAAAAATTTAACTCTGGTTTGCTTCTTTGTGTTAGTTCGGAGGAGGAAGGTGGAAGAAATGGCAGCCGTGCTGGTCTTCCGCAGGCGGTCTCCGTGTGTTTTTCCATAGGCGCCTTCCTCGCACAGAGATGATTTCCTTGCACCCCTCCTGGGCTCCTCCGACTGACTCACCCCCTGGACACCCGCACAGGACACATCTCTGGCAAAAAAATGCTTGCACGGGCCGGGGGCGAAGCGGAGCCGAGGAGGAACGCTCCCTGTCGATAGCCGGGGGTGGCGAGGCGTCAGTGGAAGAAAGCATTACTCATGAGCGGGGCTGGCAGCCGCCCAGCCCCAACAGCCCAAGGTGCACCAGAGAACCTATTTTGCTGGGCAAGAAATAAGCCTCCCAGCCTAAAAATACGGCACTGCCTAGGAAGCAGACATGTTTGTACAATCGAGATATTTCTGTTCCGCAGAGCAAATAAAAGATTATTATTATTATTATTTTTTAACATCTGCATTTTTTCAAAGCTTTCTTGAAGCGACAGAAACTATTTTCTCGGCGCGGTGAGAAATAGGACCTGAAGGCATTGGCAGCCTCTTTGCAAACTGGAGGGGGGAGCAAAAGAAAAAGAGCTAACGTGTTTTTTCTTTTTTTTTTTTCTTTTTTTTTTTTTTCCTAGAACAGTTAATAACAGCAAATCTCCTGGAAGCAAACCAGCCGGAATAATGCTGTTATCCCAACTGTGTTACGTACTACGGCTACAGAACGCGAGCCCGCAGCAAGCTTTAGATACGTCAGCCCCGAAGCGGAAAGGGGGTGTTTATTTCATACCATGGGGCAGAAAAAGAAAAAAAAAAAGTCTTGGAAACGCTGAGGAGTTTGGGCCTGAGATTCCCAGGAGGTGAAGACCCAGAGGAAAGGAGATTTTAAGGAGAATGAGGGGCAGAGCCTCACGCTCCACTTCATTAACCGGAGGGATCTGCAAGATCCTGGAATGCAGGCACGGGGCACAGCCAGGGTCGGCTGCCTACCTGGGAAACGAGGCAACAGCCACCCTAATCCTAATCCTAGCCCCAACCCCAACCCTAATCCCAACCCCAAGCCCCAGTCGCTGGGGCCCAGGAAGGAGCTGCATCCAAAGCCTTGGAGGGAACCAACTTTGTGGTCCCTCCCTGCCTATGCTCTCCTAGGTCCCACCCGCAGCTCCTCCGCCAGCTGCAGGGAGCTGCAAAGTTTCCGCGCAGGCTAAGCTGATGCGGAGAGGTGCCTCCAGCTATTTTCTTGCAGATCTTTGCTTACAGAAAACAAAAAAGCACAACACGAAAGCACCAGCGAAGCCAGGGCCCTCCAGACGCAAGCCGCAAGCCGAATGCGTGCAAGCTGTTGATCTCATGCTCCATCCTGGACCTAACAAAATAAATATTTATGTAGGGACCACCCTTTACGCAGAGCAGCTCGCGAGGAGTGGCCGTGAGGACTGTGCTGACTTCTAGCAACGCTGGCAAGAAATATTTACGTTAACCGTGTGCTTTTCAGGGCGCTTTTTCTTCTGCCTCCCCGCTCCGCTCAGCCAGGCACAGCCCCGCGTCCTGCCTGCAGCTGGCAAACGCCACGTCCTGCTTGCTCCCCTCTCGGCTGCAAGCCGTGGCTCGTGCCAAGCTGGGAGGGTTGTGAAAATAGGACAGGGAACCGCGCGATGCGACAGTCGAGCGAGCCCCCTTACTTTGGGCAGGCTTCACGCCTGGAGGTGGCACGAAAAAACGCAAGGGAAGGATGGCTGGCACATCTACACAAACAGCAGCACTGTCTTCAAGAAGGAGAAAGTCAAAAGTTCCTCACTCGCCCACACATTTAACAACTCTGTAGACAATGGCTGAGCTAGGAGAAGCAGCATTTTTTTTTTTACTATCCTTATTTATTTTTAATTTAAAGCGACGGCGGTGTAGAAGCCACAAAGAAGGTGGCTCGGCCAACAGCCAGTCTTCATTCTGCTGGGTGCGCTTGTGAATCTGGCAACTATTTTTATGCACAAACCAGATAAATAACATTTATACAGAATGAAGAAGTGCACATGGAGATGCTTCATGCCACCTCCGCATCGTTTTTCAGACAGTAATTGTATATTTACAGTATGATTTACTAGCATATGGTATCCGTGCTCTCTGCTTTTCCTTTCCCAGTCTACCAAGGGGTACTAAGAAATGCTTTAAAGAAGCTGGAACAGACCATATGAAGGCTGGACTCGTGTTTAACACCCACTGCCCCCTCGTTCACCTCACGGGCCCATTCTTAGGTAGCCCTGCCTGCTAATCCAGCATCGCTAACGAAGAGGCAAGGCACCGAAAACCTACCGCCCCTACCTGGATGAGGCATTTGCTGACATCGCTGGCGCACAGGGCCTTGTTGCAGCCGGCGGCCGGCTGGGCCCACAGCAGGAGCAGCAGCAGCAGCGCCGAGGCCGTGGGCGCCGCCACGTGCCGGGGCCTCATGATGCCGAGAGGGCAACCTCGAAGGGCTGCTGGAGACGATGGTCAAATCTCAATTCCTCTCCCCCTCGCCGTTCCTGGAAAGAAAAGAGATTAAATATGGCATTTTTGGCAGCGTAAGGGAGGTCGGAGCCCTCCTCCCCAAGGATCAAACTTCTTCATCCGGAGCTTTCTGCTGCGGCGAGGCTGGGGTGAGCGGCCCCGAGCTCGCCCTGCACCCCATGAGCAGCAACAAGGAAAAAAAATAAAAAAAATAAAAATAAAAAAAAGGGGAAATCCCAACGGGGACACCCATGGGGCTGGCAGATAGCCCCGGGTGACCACAGCGGAGCCAAACCGGTGTCACCCCCAATTCAGCCGCCGCTGCCGGGGGCACGCAGGAAGCTGTTAAGTTTTATTTTCGGGTTGAAAAATAAAAATAAATAAATAAAATAGATAAATAAATAAATAAATAAGAGTTAAACGGGGCTAAAACAAGAAGCCCCAAGCCCCGACGGTGCCGATCCCGGAGGCTTCGCGGCGCGGCGCTCCCCATGGGCGCTGCAGGTGGCCGGAGCGGAGCAGCGGCGAAGCGAACCCGAAGAAAAAGGACAAAAAAAAAAAACAAAACTCAAAAAAAAAACCACAAAAAAATACACATACAAAAAAAAAGCCAAAAAGCCGGGACCGGGACGCGCCGGGCTCTCGGCGAGGCCGCATTGTTCTCACAGAGGGGGGGGGGGAGAAAAAACCCCGGGCCGGGCCGCCTCCCTCCGGCTGCCGGGGCACCAAGGCCCCGCTCGGCTCCCCCGGCTTCTCCCCGAGCCCCCCCGGCCCCTCTCCGCCTTCCCCCGGGGTCCCCGGGGCTCCCCTCACCGCTCGGCGGCGCCGCGGGCCGGGGGCAGCCCCCGCGCTCCAGCGGCGGCGGCTCCGGCAGGGACGGCGCGGATGGGCCCGGCCCGGCCCGGCCCGGCCCTCGCTCGGCCGCGGGCGGCCCCGCCTCGGGGAGCCGCCGGGACCCGCCCTCCGAGCGCAACCGGGGCGGGTTTGGGGCTGAGGGGAGCCGACGAGGAGCCGGGGAGGGTTTTTTTGGGGGGTGCTCGGAGGAACAAAGGGGTCGGGAGCCGGGCGGGCGGCAGCCGCTAGGGGCGGCGCGGGGAGCAGGTGGAGGAGGAGGAGGAGGAGAGGGGTAGGGGGATGAAGGCTCCGCGGGGCTGTGAGGTGGCATCTGCGGGCAGCCCTCGGGGGGAGGAACGGAGCTGCCAAGTCGTGCCCCGCCCGCTGGCTGCTGCTCGGAAATAAAGCTGGAGACGAGGGGATCTGAGCCCCAAAACGGCCACGTGGCGCTGCTTCACCCCCCCAGGTGCCCTGTCCCAAAAAAACAAGCTCGGTCCCTAGAAGCCAGGGACCAAAAAAAACCAACAGGAGAAACCCAACAACCCCCCTCAAGGCTTCCAGGAGGCAGCCTGGCTCTTTGGAGGGGATCACGGCCTTCTCCCCAGCCGTGATTCGCCTCAGCCCTCCCGGCTCGCATGGCGTGGTGGAAATGCTGGAGGCACGCGCTGGGTGTCCTCACGCAGTGTAAACGTGCACAAACGGGGCTGGAACACAATCCGGATTCACACCGGGGAAGGTGGCAGCGTTGTCCCTGGGACTGCGACGCTTGAGGCTACCCCGTGGGCAAGGCAACGTTTACTGATTGGTATCAAAACATAACCTGTTGTGTGACACCGACACCAGCAAGGCATCTCCCCGTGTTAAGGCTATGCCTGAGAAACATCCATCTGCGGATCTCCATATAAGTTGTACTGTCAAAATATTTTTAATTCATCCAAGAAAGTGCTGAAACTCCCAGAGCACTGTGAACAGCTTGAAGCCTTGCCCCTGCTCAGCCCTCCTGGACCCGCTCACTGCCTGTGCAAGCTGTGGCTCCGCTCAATTCCCCCATCCCAACTCCACATCCACCCCATCACCTCCTCCAAACCCTCCTCCAACCTTTTTGTCACTCACTTCTTGCCTAACACACTCCCACAACCCAATGCAGCTGCTCTGTTCTTCACGATGCATTCACATCCCATACTCCAAGAGACCTATAATAGGTTTTCCCACTTCCAGATTTGTACGTTTACTTTTTATTACTCTGTGAATAAGCTGATGGAAATAAACTCACACCCATTTACTAGTTGCAGTTTTATCCGTTTTTCCTGTCTTTTTCAGCAGGTGACAACCCAGATTTCTGTGTCATTTTAAAAACTCATCTGAAAGCAGCTGTGAAAATTTGACTTTCAGAATAATGCTGTTTGCATTTTCCTTACTCTGCTTTCAATTCTCTGTGACATCAGGTAGGCAGTCCCATATAAAAGCACAAACAACTTCTTCCTCCAATACCTAGCAAATTAAAAGTCAGGGAAAAAAAAAAAAGCACAGGGCAGGAATTACATATGAATGTATGCTTAATCCAGTTTTACTGTGCTTGAGTTACTGTCACTTTATTCTTGACTTGAACTTGCACCGATGTGCATACAGGAAGGAGTCCGCTGTCCGTGTAGTCTCTCATTCAATGCTCAGTTTGCTCTCCATCACCACAAAGGTATCTGGGCATTCACACAGACGTAAGGAGTGAGTGTTCTTTCACCTGGTATTTAAAAATCAGTTCAAACCAAGTGCTGTAATCTCTTTTCCAGGTAACCGCCTCTCTTGCAAAAGCCCCATTTCTTTCAAAATGAATTTCACAGATACCAGATCCCAAGCATTCTTGAATAATTTATGGACTAGACGGTAACAAATCTTTTTCATGAATATCTATAACCTTCTCATAGTAAATAATTAACTAACTACTCACGGTTCTAAGGATTAAAAAAAAAAAAAAGCATAAAATTTTGGTTTTGGTTGAGCCTCCCTACATACATGCTATCACAGGAATGATGACATTTCATAATAATCAAATGTTACAATATTAAGAAGAAATTCCAACTAGTAACATGACCAATAAAATTTATTAAACATTGTATTTACACATATTTACATATCCTTCCATAGATTATTAAAATAGACAATATACAATTTAAGAATTTTCATTCAAAGGCATTTTGTTGGAAAAAATAGGCTCTATTACGAGACCACCATATAAGAGAATTTTTTTTTGTCGTGTTTTTGTTGTTTTTGTTTTACACAAAAATATTTTCAGCATAGTAAGTCATAGGTATGGCATTACAACAGCAGACTAATATGAAATATGTTTTTTGTAAATGCTACAGTTGTTTAGGTATCAGTTACTGAAGTAAAGGAGTTACGGGTTCTGTGAAGCATGCAATACAGTTCAGTTTCAATTCTTTTACAGTTATGGTGATGAAACAATCAGCTCAACTCAAACACATGCCATATTAAAAAGAACTGCCAACCAGGAACACACTACACTTAATAAAAACAACAACTTTGGTCCAATAAAACATTAGACAAAAACAGTTTTACAGTTAAAATATCTATATTATACAGGTTTGAACATTAATTACAAGACTATTTACATTTGCACAATATGTATAAAATAAATTATTTAAAAATGAAGACAATATTACATCTTTTTTTCCCCAAAAAGGAAACTGTACAGTAATTTACAAAATATAATAAGATTAATAGACTATTTTCCTCCAAGTCATATATTGTCTTCCACAGGCTTTTTCATCATTTTTCTGTGGGAGTTCAACTGTTACTGAAATTTCATTATACAAAGCTTTATAGCAGATTTTAGGTATCTTTTTTTTTTTTTTTTTGGTGGCTGTTTTTGTTATTAACAGCTTCCAGCGCTGTTAACTCACCATGTTTCGTCATCTTTTTTAGCAATAAGCTCTAAAGCTGTAAGCATTTTTAAAATACAGATAATGGTATTTACTGGGAAACTGACTTCAAAATTAGCATCCGTCTTCTGTATTGCGAACAAGACCCCACACAACGTTTTTCTGAAGGAATACCCAAATTATTAAGAAAGGCAGTATTCCACAGAATTAAGTGCCCCGTCTTAAACAAACAAACAAAACCTTGTGTATCACTGCACCTCAGTCTCTAGTTTTCCATGGGAAGAGCCAGAAGATACGAGTTGTCATATTGGTGTCAGTTCAAAGTCGTCATTAACATCAACAAGAGGAACATAAAACTCTTGAATTTCATAAATGCTGATAGACTTGTAAGTAGCAGGATCAAGTTCTTGCAGTTTAAGCTGCCACTCCAGTCTTTGTACTGCGTTTAAAGCTGCTGCTTCATGCTGCTGCCTCATCAAAAGGCACGTCTATTTTGAAGTTAGAAAAAAAAATTTCAATATTTGAAAAAAAAAACAAAACAAAACAAACATATTGCAACAAAATTTTAAGAACAGAAAAGAGATCTATGAGCCTCTTTGGTGGTAATAACTGCCCCACTACATATTTAATAAATCACAGATTATTCTATGAAGTTATATGGCTACAAAGGTGGGTTTTGTTGTTTTCTTTTTTTAATACTACTAGACCTTCATTCATGTTGCCCTTAACACATTTACAGTAACTTACAATTTTGCAAATATATACAAATTATATACAAATCTATGGTTTCTTAATATAGTTATTAATCTCATCTTTATAGTTTGTAGTGACATTAGAGGCACTTTTTTCCCCTAAAGATATGGAGAGATGAAGATGCATACCTTTAATTTGTCAAACTTATCGTCAACGTCCTGTAACCACGACATAAACTGTCTCGCGTTGAATCGATCCCTCACTGATGTTTTGCTGTCATCAGCCTGCCAAAAACAAACAAAAACAAAGGGTAAGTTATTTGATAATTCATCTTAGACATGCGTTAAAAACATAAAAGCATACTTTGTGGGAGCTCCATAAACAGTGCTTCAGATGGAAAAATAAACTCCAAGTCAGTGAATCAAGGTTTGTATGTACATGTGAGCAAATACGTTGACCACTAATCTCACTGTCAGCCAGCTACTCACTAAAAAAGGTTATTCCCAGATTCCTCCCAGCTAAAGCTTTCCTCTATTTTTAAAATTAGAGTAGGAGGCTTCAAGATTTATGCCTTAAAGTCTTAATCAGTACAAGGCAGATCTTCCACAAAAATTGCTATCTCTTTTCTCGTTCCTTTGAAAATTCAGTAACAAATTAAATGAATGTCCCCTAGGGGAAAAACAAAACATTAATCAAGGAAAACTTGAGCAATCTGACTTCACTGGCTGCACAAGTATTCAAAAGCAATTTAAAACAAAAAGTTACCACAAAAATCTGCAAAAGGGGATTTAAAAAATGTCTTATTTGTCCTGCCCAATGAAATCTTTCAATACTTCAAAAAAACTATTTCATAAGAATCTGGAATATCACATTCATCCATTGTAAGAAACTAGATATTGCATAGCTAGTCCTAAAGCCAGACTACGTCAATTTAACATTTAAATAACCATCACTAAACAGCACAAGCTCCTGTTACATTTTTAGAAAAGAAAGCCACCTCTTTTGCAAGAGTACATGGACTGCAGTAATGGGCAAGAACAGGGGGAAAAATGCAGACGCTGAGATCTCCAGAAAACAGCTGTCTGAGATTTCAGATGTTCCTCAAGGGAAACCTGACTGGAACAGAAAGAGCCCTCAGCAACACTGGTCTTGTGGTCCCACACTGTTCAGGTGAGCTGTACCCAGCTAACAGTCTGATCTCCTCAAACTTGCACCTTTTTCCTCCCCCATCTTTGGTCTGGTGCATATGAGTACAAGGAACAGTTCTCAAGGTCTGCATGAGATTAGAAGCTGCAAAGGCAAGCCCTGAAACATCAAGAAATCTCACAGACACAGCTCCCAGACAGTCATGTTCCTACAAAATAAACCAGATCTTTGCTTACAGATCTTTCCCAACTATTTGCTCAAATAAAAGTTGAGTTAGAAATGTTTCTTCATCGTAGAACAAGAGTTGCTAGATGGATAGCAGGAAAGCATCAGAATGAATTACAAGGGAATGATTTCTTATCTGTTTATATTCTTCCAGTGAAGATTTGAATTAACACATCGATTTCAAGCTGGCAGCTTCACACATTGTCTTCACTGATAATTAAAAATAGATTTAATACTTTGGTGAACATTATGTGCAGTATTTTCATTTTCTGAGAAAAATTAGCACAGAGGTAAGGAAAGGCATTTTACTACTATTACTACCATTACTGTATGAGGATAGTCAAAACAGCAGCAGCATGGTGAAAAAAACTTCTCCCCCTATAAAGATCCTTTTGTCTTATATAATGATCCTATATTTGAATCACATTTAAAATCAATTGAAAAATGTTAATAATAAAAAATGCAGGTATATGTGGAACACAAACGCATCTCAAGTTCTAAGCACTAATAGTAATAGCCTCTGAATTGGGGCAAAAAAATGATTCTGAAGTTCAGAACTAACAATGACTGTATTTTGACTGTTAGGAAAAGAGAAAATTCTCTTTAGAAGATGATGACTTAAAAATTTGTCGGTATAAGGCTTAAAATGGGAGAAAAATACAGCTTCCATAAAAGTGGTATTTTCTGCTGAATCACCTTCTTGTCCGCAGCTCGTTTTTTAAAGATGGAAAAAATGTAATGACACAGATTGAGGAAACGTTGAAACCTGTAATAAATGTGTAAGGGGTTCCAGGTCTCAAGTAAAATTCCACATGTCAGAAGTGTAGGTGTTTCATTTAAAAATGCCCACTATTCAGTACCTCAAAACTTTTATTACCTCTATAAAAGCCAATTTCTTCCTTGCATTACATGCTTCTCAGTCACCGAAACAGGTACTGAATGCAGTTTCCACTGCTGTTAGTAGAACCATTCACAGAATACTGACACCATGAAATCATATTCCCTTTGAAACATGGCTGTGGTAAACTTCTGAGTGGTAGCCCACACAAGATATGCAGATATCTTTTTTTTTTTTTTTTTTTTTTTATATCTTTTAAGCATAGTGCTCACCTTATCGTTTAACCAGAAACTAAATACTAACACTGAATGTGTAAACAACATGGAGCATGTAATATAGAGCTTGAGATGATTTTGAAAAAAACGTACTTTTATCTTGCAGTGTTCTCTATTTCACTGCTGGTCTTTTATTTTTGTTCTTTTTTTTTTTTCATATAGAACAGTTCTAACGCCTGCCTTACAGAAAAGAAGAAAACCTTACACGGGTGTCTCCAAAGACTATTTCCAAATTTTTCAAGCAAGTCTCACACATTGCTTTTGTCACTAGTCCAGAGAACTGGGATGCAGCAGTCTTATTTTCTGACATTTTTTTGTTTTGCTTAAGATGTATTTGTGAGCTTCCAAAACAGGTTCTACTTGCAATTTAAATTTGACTTCATAAAAAAGAACAACAAACAAACAGCAGTCATGTTCCTATTTTATCTTTCACATCATTTGTGGAGGTGAAAGAAAAACAGACACAGTACAAAACAGAAAACCAAGAAAACCAGTGTACATACCTGTGCCCTCTTGTTATTACACACCTGACTTGGTGTGCAATATGAGGCCTGATCGAAATAACCTACAACATGCAAAGTCTTGATCCCAAGGAAATCAATGACAACTTCAGTATGGGAACAGAATTCTCTCCGAACGCTCAATTTGAGTCAGACTAGAAAGGTTTTTTGTTTGAAAATCTGAAATGTATCTCTTTACCTGAGCATCCAGAGGCACATTATACACCTCGGCATCCAGCAGAACAGTGCAGGCACTGAATGGTAGTGTTTGATTAGCTAGAGTTCTTGCTGCTCGATAATGAACACGTAGAACTTCTTGCTCATTAGAAACAATAAGCTTTTCCTAATTGAAAAATGCAAAAGGATATAAATACATGGATAAAAAGGATATAAATACATGGTGATATATTTGATATAAATTAAGTATTTCAGTTTGATTCATAAAAACATCTATGCATTTAAACATTTCTCTTTTAAGGCTTGCGATTCTGAGAGGTGTGAGAGATGGACTGACAGGGAAAGGGGTAGCTGTTTATCCAATCAACTCCAAAATTCCAGTTTACTGATGCAAAGAATGTTCTCTGCATCTCAGAACTGGAAACATTCCCTCCTCCCGCACTGCTGGGTGAATGCTATGCCCGTATTTTCCACTCAGTGCTGATGAAGCAAGTTGTAGTTGATGAAGGTGAAGGATGAAAGGTTGAGGCACAGGACTGGGTTATAGGTTTGCAAATCTCAACTGTATGAAGAATTTTACACATAGTCAGGTCAGGTACCAAGGTCAAGCAATATCCTTTGCAGATTTTTTATTTTTTATTTTGTTGTTTTTAATTAATAAAACAACATGCAGAACTCCCTAAGTTCATAGCTAGACAAAGTTTCTTGTCTCAGTTCAGGAAAGAATGTGCCTCAGCCTATCTTGACATACAGTTGTATAAAAGTGGATTCTATCTGAAGAGCAGTTTATTTGAGCAAAATAAAATATTTTGTATTTAAGACATAAAGGAATTTACTGCTCTGCAACATAATGGCTCTAATTTTTTTATCAAAATAAAACACAGTGGATGAAAAAAAAATAAGCCCAGAAAACAGCACCTTTCCTTCATTTGGTCACAAGTATTTCCTTTCAGAAGTCAAGTCAGATCTTGAACCATATTTACATTCTTTGTGCTTGTTATTTTTTACCTAGCTTTACACTGTAATACCAAATTCAAGTAGAACGTCCTCCCTTGACTGGTTTGGTAATCCACATTAAAATTAACATAATCAAAAAACCCTACATTATGTTTTAATGAGCCAGCTGCTTGTGTGAACTGTGTGGAAACCCTTAATACACAGTCCGCATGAAAAAGGGGCCCTGCCTGTGTCCACAAGCAGTGTGGCCCACAATACTGACCAGACACCTAAACCTAGGCTGCCTGGACAACACGAAGAATATTCTTAAACTAGGGATATTGTCTCAATTTCTGTGTTCAAATTCAGTGAAGCCTACACATGGTGTTCTAAAATAATTTTAGACAGTTTATGGAAGCAGAATATTGCAAACGGTGTTTTAGTCAGAACTTAGGAGAATTGCTCCACCTCCAGGGGCCTGGAGCACCTCTCCTACGAAGAGAGGCTGAGGGAGCTGGGGTTGTTTGTCCTGGAGAAGAGATGGCTCCATGGAGACCTCATAGGTCTATAAGTACCTGGAGGCCTTCTATAGGCCGTCCAGTACCTCTCAGGCCTACAGAAGAGCTGGGGAGGCTCTGTCAGGGAGTGCAGTGAAAGGCCAAGGGGGAAAGGCTTTAAACTAAAAGAGGGCAGCTTTAGATTACATATTTGGAAGAAGTTCAGCACCCAGAGGGCGGTGAGGCACTGGCACAGGCTGCCCAGTGAAGCTGTGGATGCCCCATCCCTGGAGGTGCTCAAGGCCAGGCTGGGTGGGGCTTTGGGCAACCTGGGCTGGTGGGAAGTGTCCCTGCCCATGGCTGCGGGGTTGATCTTTAAGGTCCCTTCCAACCCAAACCATTCTGTGATTCTGTGATTCTAACTATGTGTCTTCTACCAATACAGAATTTACTGTTGCTTAAATTCTTTTAACCGAGTGACTTTGGTTCTGAAGTCTACAACGACTATTAGCCTTCACAACTAGAGGCTACTCTACTTCTTCCCCTAGGGAAAAATCCGAGACACATCTTAGAGCAGTAAAGAGGAAAAAGCTGCTGTCTTACTGACTTGAGTATTCTGGTAACAGTTGTCCAAACTATCCCATAATACTGAACTAGTTTTATTTATTTATGTATTTACAAGTTGCTCCAATTCACAGATTTGGTTAGAAGGCAGTTTAGTTCTAAAACACTGTTAAATTGAGCAAAACCGTGTATCTATTGAAAAAAAAAAAAAAAACGAGGTTGGGAAATAAAAAAATAACTGCTTTATTCTTACCCTTTCAATACTGTGCTGTAAGCGTAGCTTCATCCTTACAACCTCCTGTTGTTTAAACAGTTCCTTAAGAGGGTCCGATAGCGAGGGAGGTGGTGTAATCTATGGAAAAAGTTTCATAAATAGTAGAGTGAATATATATTTAATGTATGTTTAACATTGCCTTGAGCAACTTGAGCATTTACTAAAAAAGCACAAGGTTATTTTTTTTAAAGGGAAAATGAGTTTTGTACATGCCATTAATTATATGACATCAATCCATTTGCAATAAAAGGTTTTAAGGTTTCTTTACCATGAAGTTAATGAACCTAGCTGAAATCGCATTTCAAACCACTGAATGCTTTTAACCTACCATTGGAAGCATGTAACCTTTCTTTAAAAGACTTGTACATTAGAAGATATGCAACATACAACTTTCTTTCAATTTTAAAGACATTTTAAAGTACCATTATTCATTTTGAAAAAAATACAGATGCAAATACAGATACAAATACAATACAGATCCCTCAACTGTCAAAAAATAAGAAATGCATCATGAAAACATAGATGTTACTAGTTACTTTACACGTTGTACTATAAGTGTCAATCTCGCATCTATACTCTCCAGTAACAAAGTGATTTATTGTTTGGAAGATTATTTCAGGACAATTTTTCTCCCAGCTGGAAGTTAACCAAGGTTTTTGGAATTAAAGAACACATTGGTTAACTAACTGTGGTGTATTCTTCACATCATTATGTAGTATAAAATTAGATGCAACTCCATGTTTCAAACCTCTGAACGACACACACTTCACTTCTCTCTTAATGAAAACTCCCCAGCTCTCAAAACACTGAGTTTATGGCACGTGCTATTTTATTATGCAAGTCATCAGTGTTAAAAAAAAAACAACACAAGAACAAAACAAAACACATGCACACACACACACAAAAAAAAACACAACACATCTATGGCACTCATCTGTCTTAGTTATAGTGGATTTCATTATGTTTGAGTTCAGCATGAAGTATTTTGCAGTCTAGATTTGCCTGGAAACTTTGTATTTATAGCACGCTATAACATTGCTGCCTTATTTTTTCAGTAAAATAAGACAAGATGCTCCTAACTATACCATATCTTGCAAAGATCTCTCAGAAAGCTCAGTGCCTTTGTTAATAGAAAAGCATACAGCACAAGCAAAATAAACAATCTGTCAATAAATGTTGATTTTATGCAGCTAATTTATCCAGAAACAAACATGTCAGAGTTGACAAGCATCCATATCAGCTGAACAATTTAAAATTGTACTAACAAATGTTTTTCTTTTAAATTCACATACCATGTAATTTTGCAACATGGTAGAAAATAACTGGAAAGGACTGGATTATTTAGACAGTGAACTTGTATGCACTTTATTTAAATATAAAAGAAAACTCTCACCTCTGTGAAGCTGCTATTGCACAACAGCTTTTAATAAAAGCGTTTTTCAGATCCCAGAACTGTTTTATTAGATTACTGATTGGCCACATCTGTATTTTCTAACCAGTATTTAAAAAAGAAAATGAAAGTTTCATGCCACCTAGTAGCTAGCAAGTTTTCAGTAGCCAATCTCACGAAGATCCATGGCACAATAAAGTCATTTCAAGCAGCAGGTGGCACCCTAAAACCGTAAATCAAAAGGCACTGAAGTTTAGCTCTTGCTGACAGATTTCTTTTGCAACTCAGGATGTTGATTAACTATGCCTTGACTCTGTTTCAAAATCGAAATTTCATTTCCTTGTAGGACACAAATGTGCATTCTAGAGATCCAACCATGCTAGAAGAACCATGCCACCAGGCTGAGGGCTTCTGAATTGCAATAATTGTGGCCTTCCAATGAAGGTTGAACCCCAAACACTCCCTGCAAACTCTCAGCAACTCTGTGTAAACACTACGAGCAGTACGAAAAGCAACGAGAGATGTTTACGATCCCAGAGATTACTACAGCCTCTGGATAAATTTCTAAACACTTGACTCCAGTAAGCCTTACCTTGTCTTCCAAAACATAAAGCTCAGTACAGGACTGAGTTTGTTTCCTGTAATCCCTCCAAATAATTTCTCCCCCTCTTTTTGGAAAGACTGGAAGAAAGCCTCAGATCCCCAGATTCTGCAATCTGAATTCCAGTAGTCTGACACCACCTACTGGAAATCCCAGATTGTGAACCGACGCTGGATTTGGACAGAGGAAATGAACTTTCTGGCCTCAAAGGAAACTGAAGTAAAAGGTTTCAAGGGAACCTGAGGACAGCCAGAGGAGTCTCACTGATCCTCTGCTCAGAGAGGCCGCCAGTAAGAAGACAACCAGAAGTGTGCAGGGAAAAGATGACCACATATGTTGGCACTGCAAGAAGAAAGCATGAAACAGGATGCCACAAGGAAAAAGTGACCTCAGTTTCTTGTATAACCCAAGTAAGTGATCAGACCAGTTTCTTAAGGGGCCCAGGCTCCACACGGACCACCGGTAGACAGATGACCCCTTTATTCTCACACGCTCTCTAATCCTAGGCTGAGCAGCTACCAAAGGAATCTGGGCAGCATCCAGCCCTTCACCTCTTTGCTCCACAGCACTAGCAGGCAGACACCTGAAGGGTTTTGTTTGGTAGCAGCTAGGGATCAAGACATACCTGCAACACCTTCAACACATGACAATAAATTACAAAAGTTTCTTGCATGCTTTGCGTCCTTCTTAACGACTGCCACAGGATTAATTCTGTAAACCTTCAGTTCTCATTTGTGGCTGCTACGAGAAAGAGCAGCACTTCAGCTAGCAGATTAACACAAACACAAAATTTCCAAGATTATTTGCATACAGCCCTCTCCATCTCTATCTCTCCTTGCCAACTGGCCTGCTCTGTTGCTGTTCCATCTCATTTATTTAGGAAGCAAGCTTCTGGTAACATCACTAAAATTAGCTTTACCACTTAAGTTTCTACAGCAATGCCAGGGAGACTGGACAGAATCCCTTTTATTAGAAACATATCTGCTAGATAGCCAGGGAAAGCTGGAAATGAATAACCTTGGCACCTCTTCTCAGGAGGCAGTAGAGATAAAGGTGACTGAACCCCACTGAACACACCAACGTAGGACATCATAGTGAAACAGGATTTAAATTTAGTCTTAGAAGATTCAGATTTGTTTCCTTCTGTTTTGAACTAACCCGATATCACCTCTCCTATACTTCACATTTGCACTGCTAAGAGGGAAGCCACAATTCACATGTGACTATCATTACAGCCTTAGGTGATATGGATCACAAATTGCGGTATATAAACAAGGTAGTGGAAATCAAACTTGAACACACCATCTCGTGCTTCCCACCTACAGGATGTTTGAAGTTCATCAAGATACACAGCAGTGTGTCATTAAAATTCCAAGGCAGAGAACAGTACGTTACACAAACTGCTCCGAGTCTCAGAGCTATATCTGTTGTCTTCATGCAGACATTCACACAGTGATACCTAAAATACAGGAATGCTTTAAGAACAAATATCTGCCTTCCTCTAGTCTATGTATGAGTGAGGCAGGAATGAGGTTAACAGAGAATCACCTAAGGAAAAATACAGAAACAATCCCAACAGAAGGGTCATTTTACTGTTGCACGTTACATTATGCATATAATAATGCATAATAACACGTGCAGATGACTCCAAACTGGGAGGAGTGGCTGATACACCAGAGGGTTGTGCTGCCATCCAGAGGGACCTGGACAGGCTGGAGAAATGGGCTGGCAGGAACCTCATGAGGATCAAGAAGGGGAAGAGCCAAGTCCTGCACCTGGGGAGGAACAACCCCAGGCACCAGCACGTGCTGGGGCACCCAGCTGGGAAGCAGCCTGACCAAAAAGGACCTGGGAGTCCTGGTAGACACCAAGTTGAGCATGAGCTCACCTTGCTGCTAAGAAGGCCAGAGGTGTCCTGGGCTGCATTAGGCCACAGTGGGGTGTGGGGTCCAGTTCTGGGGCCAAATGAAAAGACGTTTTAATCCAAAATGTCTATTCCTACAAGTGACAGTAATTAAACAAAAGAAGCATTTAGATGATGAAACAAAATGAAAATGCTTAAAATATCTTCAGCATTTTTTCCTCATGTTCCTAACAATAGGAAGTAAAAACCTTCACCCGTTCTTAATGCCTGAAGGGAAGAAACAGCGCAGAAGTCTAAACCAGATAAAAATCACTAACTGCAATCCTTCAAGTATACAAATCACATTTTTGTCAACCTGTTAAAAAGAAAAACCTTTTAAAATTAATTAAAAGCCATGAGAATGGGGAGCATGTGTTCACCTCTGATATTTACTGGACATAACCCGAGAAATTGGGCTACACAACCGCCTAAATTTATCCTCATGAACTACAGAATCCCTATTAGACACATCAAGAGACAGGAAGGGAAGAACGAGGTTGTTCTAAATACCAAGTCATCACCCTCCCTTTCTTCTAGTGCCATTTATGACAGGGAAATGAGCTCCGTTGCCCAGGTAGAAGATGGATCATGGAAAAATGTAAGCTGCATTTCTTCACTTTCCAATTATCCCAAATTAAGCACTGAAGTTTGGTGCCAGAACACTCAGTTGTAGCTTGGAAACAGCAGCTGCTAGTCAAGTACATGCTATAAAAAATAAATCTTTGCCTCTGGTGATAAAGATATACTCCTGTGGCTGCAACAGCTACTTAGAAAGTTTTCTAGGCCAAGGACAGTCTGGTATGTTGTAACAAAACTCATCATACATTCTAGTTTGTTACAGACCAAGTAAAATGGTCATCTTACCCACATATTCCCTCAGATTATAATGAGCTTCCTAATTTCAAAGAACTGTGGTCACCATGAGACAGAACTCAAGGTGAGAGTATGTACATACATCCTCTCCCAGGAAGATGGAGGGCACAGGGGACAAAAGGAGAGGAGACAGCTTACATGGAGATTACGACTACCTCTGGAATGAAGCAAGAACAAGCTTTAAAATGTACTTTTATGCATTAAATTTGTGTTCATTGCTTAATCAGAAATAATCTTCAAGTCAGTTGGAGAAAGCTATACAGTATCTCAAGTTGGAGCAAGTTATCTTCACTGAACCAACACAGTAACACTATGCTATTCAGAAATAGAGACTGAAGACTGGATGCTTAGACTGTGCACATGAGATTTCAGACCTACAAAGAAGCTCAGGCATTTTTGCCATTAGAGGATTAGGATAGTCTCCTCATTGCTCCTAAACTCAGATTTCTCCTTAACTTGACACAGTAATGGGCATACAACCAAATCCTACTGAATTCTGACATTATCAAGCTGCTGTATGTCAGCCAAACAACTATTCTGGGAAATCAAACACACGGTCTCAGCCTATTTCAGCTATTAAGTGTGTCAGCTTAAACCATTCAAATGGGTTTAAGCTAGTATGCTTTACCTCAGAACTAGACAAGTTTAAGTGTAGTCACAGTCAGTTAAAGAGCATCAGATAACAGATGGAAAACTAGAAAACTTCCTTCTACTCCCAGGAGTAACAATACTCGAAGGCAGCTAGCAAAAAACCCTCAATGCACAATGTGCTGGGTCCTTCCTCTTCCCCCACCTACACGCAGTATCAGGTCTGCTGAGGAGCAAGGAAAGGAAGTTTGAGTCAAACGCTACCAGAATTATGCTGACTTCAAAGTAGAGCCCAGCAGTTCCAGGTTATTGTCAGATACCTTGAGGGGCACCTCCACAGCAAACGGAGATATTAACTGCACTTCTGCGCAGGCAATTCTGTGCTGCCTTGCACACAGGAATCCCAAATTATAAGCATCTTCTCTGCTGTCATAAGGAATATGCCCATGCCAGAGCCACGGAGAGCTTAGAACTGAACAATTTTTAACCAGATTATTTCCAGCAGAAATTTGGAGAAGCTCTAAACAACTGACCTTACAACTTACTTTTGAAATGGTAGTTTCTACAGTAATAAACACTTTGAAATATATTTGTTTGTCTCTCACAGATTTCATTCATGATGGTTTGTATTGTAATGACTTTGACTCTACTGTTTGTATTTCCACCAAATGGGGCTTTTAAATACGACATTACTAGTCAATGTTAATTTGACATATTTCAACCTTATTTTCAGCACAAGTATTCAGAAGCGAGTTAGGAAATACATGCAAGTTACAAAAATAAAACCAAAACATGCCTTTCCTTGTACTGCATAATTAAAGACCACGTTACTTACAGTTGGAATGCATATCTTGCTCAAGGGATTGCCGTCCAGTAGATACGATCCATTGAAGGTCACATATTCATCATAATATTGAGGTGCCTGAGGAATAACACTGCACAGTAATTTACGCTTCTCTTCTATCTTCTTCCTTATGTGCAAGTACTCAAAATACGGATTTGCTCTCTCGGAACTGTATGGCTGAATCTCTTCGAGTTTCAAAGAATCAACAATAGCTGCCAGCGACTGCTGGGTTTTCTCTTTAGCTTGCAGTAAAGAAGGGTTCACTTGCACAGGCTGAGGCACACGAGACACCTTTCTTTTACGTGGATGATGTACCTGAGCATCTTCATCTTCAGTTAACCTAATCCTTCCTTTCAGAGATGCTGATGAGTCAGTCTCTTTTTCTAATGTCTGCATGCAGCTGACAGGATTCTGCTTGCCCTGGTTTGCAAGCAAATTTGCTCTGTTTCTCGTGATTCTTTGAGGTACTTCTTGCTGTTCCACCTTCTGATCCTCAGCAATTTCTTCTTCTAGTTTAACTATTTGGCTGTATTTATGCACCTCTTCCTGTATAATCTGTTGTGAACTATTTTCCAAGTTGGATAAAGGGTACTGTGGTGGATCATCTGTCAACACATCATCTCTGTCTTCAGCGCAGGGTTTTTTATTAGCTGATTCGTTCCCAATTCCTGACATTCCTGAACTTAGTTCACAGAGATCAGTGTCAGCTTTATTATTAACAACATGTAATGACACCAAATTTTCTTGCTGTCCTTTTTCATTTCTAATGTCTGCAATATCTGCTGTGTTACCATCTGCTTCAATCTGAGCATTCTTGCAAACAACTTTATTGAATGCATACAAATTTACATTTAATTGTGAACTGCCATCACATTCAGGACTATCTTTTTCTAACAATACCACAGGTAAATCGTTCACCCTTTCACAGCTCTGTGAAGTAGCTTTCACAGAGCTCTCAGAATATACAGCAATAGGTGCATCGGGCTTCTTACTGTTTGAGGGGAAGAAACTGTTTTCCATCTCTCTGGTACTACTATCATCTGTTCTCAAAGCAGAAGATGCAGCTTGAACTACACTTTGTTGTTGTACAAATAATGAATCTTGACTGCTATTGCCTGGTAAAGAAATGTGTTTAGACATATCTGGGAGTGGCTGAATAGGTAAAGAACAAGGCGACTGTGAAGGAAAAAATGATGCAGATTCTTGAGAACCGGAATTTCCCTTGCTTTCAGCATGCTGAGGCAAAAATTCAGATACTTTTTGTTCTTTTAAAGTCCTGTTTTCAGAACTGTGCATTGCTATAACACTATTAGTATCTTGCTCTGATACACTGTAACCTGAGCTGTTATACTCACTGTTTAATGAATTAAGTCTGTCAAAAGGCACATCCCACGGTTTGGCTGGCTGAGTCACACCACTTTGACTACATGGCTCTAAATGCGTATTGCGTTCTTCTGAAGGGCTCATCTGAACAACATTTTTAATGGTACTCGTGCCCACTGTTACCTGCTTGTTGCTACCAGTTCCAGCTGGGGATGACTGCAAACCAGACATACTGCACTGAAAGTCTCTCTCGGGCACGCTACATGGTAGTTCTGGTTTAGGAGAAGTGCTCGCGTATGTCTGAATCGACAGTTGAGGGTTCTGGTTATTTTCTTCTGCTATTCGAGGCTGTCTGCTGTGTTCAGGCACAGCAGCGGGCATGCTGCATCTTCGAACCTCTACGACAGGTCTACACTCATTTAAAACCAGTTTGACATCTTCGACAGATGCCGATCTAATGTATGCTGGTGGGAGCCTGTTTGCGAAAGGCGGCTTAATCCGATCTGGCAACTCGGTAACGCCATCGGTCTCTCTTTCAAGAAGGGCTGGTGATTTGGCACTTGCCAAAAACGGCGATTGTGAAAAAGACGTTTGGGATTCAGAACCTTCTAGCATGACATCTGAATCATATTCAATTACAGGCCTCGGTGTAGTTACTGTGGTATGGCAAGAATCCTCAGAGCTCGCAACTGAAACCAAGGACACCGATCTGGAGCTCAGGCCCATCTTCTCACTTTCTGATTTGGGGGATTTATTCAAATTATCTAAAACCAACAAAGGCCTTATGACATTTACATTTCTTGTATCTACTGACTGGGACCTACTACTTGTAGCGTCTTTCTGCTGTTTTTCCTTCGTGCAAACATCTGGCAGCTCTGAGCTTTTTGAACGAATCAGTTCTTTGCTTTTCACTTCAGCTAATGACTGTTTGGGTTTTTCTTTCATCTTGTTGAGTTCTAAACAAGTGCGGTTTCTTAAGCGCTCCTTCTCTTTCTGTTTTATTTTTTCTTTGTGTTTTCTATGCCACTGCTCTATTTCCAGATCTTTAAGGCTAAGCATTCTTTCAAAACTAGTCTGCATTAAATCATCATTGACCAATCTTTTCTCTTTAGGCCGAGCATCCTTTGGTGCAGGAGATGGTTTAGGCTTAAGTTTCTCATGTTCAAGTTTTAGCTTATGTAAACCACTTTGATGCAGTTTATCTTTATGTTTGTCTCTCTCTTTGTATCTGTCTATGTCTTTATCTTTTTTATCCTTCTCTCTACCGTCTGGAGTTTTCAACAAATCGTCTTTTGGTTTTTCTTTCAAAGACGACAATTTGTCATGCGTTGTTTTGTTACCTTCTGTAATACTACATCTTCTTTCTTCTTGCACGTGTTTTGAGTTTGCCACTGCTGAGCTCTCTTTGTCTTTGGATTTGTCTTTTTTTTCAGATTCCTTTTCTTTGTCTTTAGTTCTATTTTTTTCTGACTTAGTATATTCAGATTCCTTTTCAGACTGTTTCACTTTTCTTTCAATGCAGTGTTTTTCTTTGCTGTCAGCCAAATGTTTTTCTTTATCAACTTTTTCTTTGTCGTGCTTCTTATCAGCCTTTTCTTTATTTTTTTCTTTGTCATCAGTTTTTTTAAGAGTAGCTGTGCTTTTAATTTTATCATTTTCCTTATGGCATCTTTCGGCTTGCTGGAAATTGGGCTTTTCCTTTCCTTTCTCTACAGTTTCATTTACTTCTGCTTTCTCTGTCTTGTATTCATGTTTTACTTTTTTCTCTTTTTCTGCATTTTTTCTTTCCATCTTGTCAGCATCTTTTTCTTTGGCTGAGGTTCGCTTTTCAGTCCTTTCTTTATTTTCCTTTAAATTCTTTTCTTGCTTTTCAGTATCTGTTTCCTTTTCTATTAAGTGCATGCTGATCACCTCATCTTTAACACTAAGGCAGAACAATTCCATTTCTTTATCTGCAAGCGTAATTTCCTTTTCTTCTTTTGTATCTTTTATTTTTTCATCCTTAAGAAACCTCTCGTTTTCCTTTTTGCTCTTCTCTTTCTCTCTTTCTTCTCTAGCATTTCTCTCCTTGTGGAACTGTCTCTCCTTAGCTAACTTGTCTTCTTTTGACACAGCTTTTTCCAACTTTGATTTTCTGTCTGAAGAAAGAGATTCATGTTCTATATTTAACAACACATCATCAGTTTCATCACTTTTGAAAAAGTTCTCTTTCCAAAATTCTCTGTCAAACTCAATACTTCTTTGGACTTCTTTATCTTTGTGTTTATGTTTTTCCTTTTCCCCATCCTGCTCCTTCTTGTGCTTGTCCTTTTCTCGTTCTTTGTGCTTTAATTTATGCTTTTTAAATGCTTTACCTTCCTTGTCAATCTTTCTCAGGGTATACTCTGAGTTCTCAAACGTTGGGCTATTATCTTCATCTTTAATTTTAGGACTAGATTTTTCACCAAACTCTAACTGAAAATCCTTCTGATGATGCTTGCTTTTTTCTTTATGCTTGCAAGATTTGCCACTAGAACTTTCTACCAGATAGTCAGAATCCGTGCTGTGATCATACCGAACTAATTCGGATTGCAATGTTATTTCAGAGCCTCCTGGTGATAAGCAAGTTTTGGTGTTTTCTTGCTTTAATGCTGTTGCTTGCTTTTCACTTAATCCACAGGGATGCTTAGGAGATTTGCCAGCAGTAATGTGAAATAGGTGTAAAGAAGAATCTTCTTTTGGGCTGAAAGACTTCTTAAAAGTTTCTTCCTCTCTAGTTTTATCTAAAGAATCTAAGACAGAAGCAGCTATATTTGTTACTCTAGCATTTTCTTTTTCTTGCTTTAGTTCTTGATTCTCTTTATTTTTACTCTGATTTTTTACTTTCCTTTTAACTTTGCCTTTTTGTTTGTGTTCATTTGTAACAATATATTCCTTCTTCACTCTTACATCAGAATTTGATGTCTCTGAAATAGAGCAAGGAGAGACTATCTTCTTGTCCTGAAGTATTTCTTCATCTGAACTTTCAGAACTTGAATACAAAACTCTAGATGGTTTCTGTTTCTTGTTTTTAAGTGATTTCGAAATGACAACTTTTTCCTGTTTCACAAATAAGTTGTTCTTTTCAACTTCAGGCTCATCCTCTTTCCTTACGTCTTTTCTAAGAATATGTCTGTCATCAATCATTTTTTTCATTTCATCTTCATCATCATCTTTAAACTCATACTCATCATGAGCAGATGGAATTGGTGCCTTACTAGGGACCGTTTGTGTTTGTTTGCTTTCGTTGGCTACAGAGTCTTTCTCTACTTCTGAATCAACGTTCCCCTCTACACTGGAAGGATTTACAGATGGAGCTTCTTCAGATTCTAGATTGAGAAAAACAGAAATTAGTTAAATGTTAATTGGACATTTTTCTACTTCAGTTCAGGACAAAAATGGAAATTTTATAGAAAAATATATAAAAAGAATATCATTAGGAACATGGTCTATTCAAAAAAGTGACTGCCATTGCTGCTGTTCTTGTCACATAATAATTGATCCTCACAGAAACCAAACCAAAACATACCGAGATTTTAAATCACATAGTTCCTACCAATATGCTCAAATATCTTAAAACATGCTCTTAAATCCATTAACTTTTTTGTATGAAGCAAGATTCTTAGTGTTTTTTTCTATAAGATTATGAATTTTTCCAAGTAAATATGAAAATAAAGACTGAAGAAAGAGTGATAGACATACAGAATTTTTAGCAACAGAAGTCATGTCAGACCATTAATTCATGAGTTTCAGTACATTTTGTAAAAGCATTAATCTTATTTTAATCTCCATTTGTATCCCTAAGAGGTCTACCATATGAACAAAAGGGTAACGAAACAAGACATCAGTCATAGTGCTAAATAACTGAAAGAAGAAAACACCCTCGAAATACATAATACACTTTCTTACTAGAATTAGGCTTTTCAAGCAAAATCGAAAGAAACCCATTAGCTCCTCACGCTTCACAGGTGTCACCCAGGTACATAAAGACATTGATTACCGTTCATATCCCAATCTAATACAAGCAACTCTTTAAATTTAGCAAACCTCATCTATTATGTGCAGTGCCTGCAAAACCTTTTTCTCAAGGGCATCCTTCAGCAATGATTCATTCCCAGAGGAATTCATCAGCTCTCATGCTCTCTAACAACTAAACCACATTCTCCTCCACATGAACTATTTCAGTCAAAGTACCTTGTTTCAACAGTTGATGAGTTTAATTCTTAAAAGACAAAGAACTGCTGGTGTAAAGAAATTACCTTATGAATCTTTAAACACGTGATGCAGACAGCCTAAAGTAGGCTCTGCTATAATTCTCTACAACTGATCTCTGCTATATGAGTGCACAGTGTGAAGCAAGTATGATGTCCTGGGCATCCTGACTTGCAAGTCAGGAGCACAAATCTCTCAACTGTTCCTCAAGTTAAACTTTACACAACATATGCAGTGTTATCACTAACTGATCACGTGAAAATTTAGAACTCAAAAATCTTTTAGAAATCTTTCTGGTTGTATTGCTTCCAGAAAGATAAGGTCCCAAGCCAAGCCTCTCCAGCTGAATCTATCCATTTGTTTTTTTAAAAGAATTGAATTCAGTAACATTTAGTACTATGTCTAGAGAATTCACATACCAAATAAGAAGCAACAAAAGAGTTTGAAATAATAGCATAAGGAAATAATGAAGCAGTTTCAATGCATTAGAATTTTGAAAGAAGTAAAAAAACCATTCTGCTGCAAAATTCCCCCTCCTTTCCCATAGCATCCTCTGTGAACCAACTGCCAGTAAGCAATGGTTAAGAAGAATATCTTGCTAGGAAGCTTCTCAGCTGCTTTGTATTTTACACAGTACCAATAAAATAGAACCTTGCAGTCACCATTATTTTCTGCATTATCTTCAGCATCCAGAATATATTGCTAGTTCACGCTATCAATTTTTTATTCCTCCCTCCCCATCTCTAATATGTATGTGTCATCCTCCTCCTGTCTTTAGCTCTGATCACTCTTTGCAGATTGTTTGTGCCTTCCCTTTACCCTTTTCCTATAAAGCAGTTGCTGCTTCTTTCTTCCTTCTCCTTATACATATCTCTTAGATTGCAATTCTTCACTGAGGATATGAAGTGACTTCAGGGGATATTTTTCCCCAAGGAGACCTCTCAGGAACCTCCTTGTATTCTAGTAAATACGGTATTTTCCTCTGTATTTTTTCTCTGATATAACCACCACTCTGAGGTAAGGTTGATTTGGATGGTGGAAAGGGATTAATGAAGAGAGATGGAGATAAAGACAAAAAAAAAATGGAGAAATCAATTCAACGGAAAAATTTGAAAATCACTTCTAAAACTTAAAGTAGAAAACAACCTTAAAAATTGCACTTGCTACTTACAGCAATTCTTCCTAGCTAACACTATGCAAAAGATTAAAAACACCTAATTTCAGATGAATTGATGCACTTTAATTATGCAGTGAAATGCCTACTTTTACCTGAGCAGCTGTCCTCATCATCAGAGATAGGCACTTCTCTTTTCAATAGCATTTCCAGCTCTTCAGTTTCAGCGACATCAACAGGTCTCTCCCCATGCTTATTGGCTTGAAATGGATTTCCGCCATGTCGAAGCAACAACTTCACAATCTATAGCATTAAATAGAAGAACGTTGAGGTTTTCTACAACATTAATTTACCAGTATAAAATCCTTCCTTTGGACAGAAAAGGCAGATAATGTGACACATAATTCCTGTCTCTGAAGTTGATACCACAAAGCAAGACTTCAACAACGAAAATGTAAAATCCAAGTATGTAATATGCTTGTTAAAAGAGCTTATGGAGAAGACTAAGGAAAGTTGTCCGTGATCACACAGATACAATATCATCATAAAGAACAGCAACACTGACATTTTTCTCACTGTTCTGGCATCAATTTGTACCATTTACCTGGTTCCTCACCTACCAAGCTCTCTAATCCTGTGCACTCAGTTCACCTCCTTGCTCCAAGTTTTATAGCATTTAACTATTTAACAAACAGGAAAGGTTTCTCAAGCAGCAGTATTATTGGTTTGCATAGCATTTTGGAAAAGCCCTGTTGGAGATTTAAGTGTCACTGGAGGAACAAACTACTCCCCATACCCAACTGTTACCATACTGTGAAATCACCAATGTCTGTCATCATGGCCAGAAGTGTTAAAAGGCAACGATAACACAGCCACTGCATTTTCATGACAGTATCCAGTATCAGTTACTTTTTTTTTTTTTTTTTGTCCTGCATGCTAAGAATGGGGAAATCCAGCAGACAGTGACATGTTCACAAGAAACTTCAAACTTTTCTGATACATGTTACTGAGATGGTCACAGATATATATACCAAGACCAGATAAGCATTGACATTCTGTTCTCCAAACCTCTACTACAATTCTATGAGCACTCCACCTAAAGACCACTTCCGTTTTGATACCCATAAGAAACCATTACTAAACACTTAGCGGAAATTTCACAGATTATTGTGTATATGAATAACACAATTACTCATATAATAACATCACAATAGTCAATATCAATTATTATACTGTACAATACTGATTATATATTCTGTAATAAACATAAAATACAAGTATTATATGAGAGAGAGTTTGGAGACATTTTCTTATTGAGAATTCTATACAGTACAAGTCTTAAAGTTCATTAAAATGTGTATTTATTTAAAATAATGGGAAATTTTAAATATTTAAGAAGCAGATGCTAGCACAAGGCATCTTGCAATAGCATTACAGTGAAGAGCAAGATGTAACAAAGCAAAACAAAAAAAATTAAGATGTCCCTAGAACAGCAGAAGCAGCATTATAAAACCCTGCGAGACCGATCCAGACAGTTAGGATTTGTTGTAATGACTGAGTATTTCAAACAACTTAGATACTTCCCCTGCTCTCACAGCACACTCACATTTCTATGCCCACTGCTAGCAGAATCATGAAGTGGAGTATCATCATCCAAGCCCTGCGTGTTCACGTCAGCTCCTGCTGCTATCAGGACTTTAGCAACATCATAGTAACCAACATTGCAAGCTTCATGCAGTGGTGTCCAACCTGTAAGGAAGAGTGGTCAGTGTAAGTTTGAAAGGTCAAAGTTTTGTTTGTTTGTTTGTTTTTGGTTTGGTTTTCCACTGTACTATCAATCTGTGGCCTTGAAACATTTCAATACACATTCATACACCAGTTCAGAGGAAAGTAATGCCATCCGTTTAATGAATACGTGCTTTACCAATCCTGGCCCTCACAGCAATAAGTTATGAATTTTACCATGAATACACTGAACAGAGAAATCAATAATCAAATAAATGAAAAACCTGGCATAAAATCCCCAGACTAAACATGTTAGAAATTCTTTTACTAGTACATACTAGATTGCATTATTAGGTATATATAAATAACATCATTATATATAGAAACAGATTACCAATCATACTATTGGGAAATATGGAAATTGCTACAACCAGTGTACATTTAGAGCCATTGAACATGTACCAAGTATCACTAATAACATTCAGCAACTATCAGTCAAGATAGCAAGCTGTTAACAAATACTGGCAGGGAACTTCCTCCAGATACTTCTTAGAATATTAGTCCTTCTTAGCAATTTTGATTTCACATTGATAATCTCAAGCTCACTGCTCATTTTTTTGCAGCAGAGTCTCAAGTGAAGATGATGAGAAATCCAAACCCACACATACTACATTCCACACCGCAATCTCCTCTTCCCAACTGGATGCATCCCATTTCATAGCTATCCTGAACTTCCAGGCTATTTTTGATGACTTTCCAAAGACTAGCTCTGGAAAAGGATTCAACTTCTGTCTTAAATAACCGGTGCAGGTCTGGAAGAGTTTACTCACTATACTCCACATTTCGTAAGTAATGGCCTTGTACCTCTGTTCAGAAACCCATGATTTATCCAATACTTCACCAAGGAAATCCCTCATCTTCATCTCTTACTGAACTTCTGACCTTCCACTTGTTTAAAAAATAAAACTGACAGTAGCAGCAAAAAAACAAACAAACAAAAAAGCAACTTCTAACTTACTCTGTAGCAAAACATTTCCTATTGTTTGTAAATTAATTTTTCTTCTCCCATCATCATGTGGATCATTCACTTCCAGCACTGCCTGGCTACCACCTTCTTCTTTCCATTTTCTTGTCATCTGCCCCTTTCCCACTATCCCACAGTGAAAACACTGTTCTGCTCCCAGCCCTTTGATCCCTGCCTTCTTCCCCCTAACAATGACATACTTAATTTTCTCCATAATTCATTCTTCCCCGTGTTTTACTGCTTTGCCTTTCTATCCTATCAAAATGTCCAGCCGGCCAACACTAGTCCTGGCTTGCTCTCAACATCTGTTTCCTTTACTCCTGTTCTCACACAGCAGTATTGTTCTGGCAGATACCCCATGAGCAGGGTTACTTCCTCCATTACTAATTCATTTTCTCCTCCTTTAGTTCTGCCAGCTTCTTAGCTAAAAAACTCTAATTCTCTAAACTTCACTTCATCCTAAATTCATACTTTTTGTCCAATCGTGACTCACTTCTCAAATCCTCCCCCTTTTCTTGACTTCTTCCTTTGCACAGTATTTTGAAGCTCAGCCACCTCTGCTTCTCCCTTTGGATTACCAATGGAAATTATCTCATTTGATCCCAAACACCTCGTCAAGAGTTCTGAATGAAGCCTTTAATGACTTGCTCTCAATCAACTCCTGAAACCAGCTCTCAGCCGTTCTCCTCATGTTTCCATCTACCTTTGAAACTGGTTAAGTATCTGTACTGGGCAGAACTGGGAAGAACTTAAAAAGTTAACTTCTTTCATAGCAGCCCATATGGTGCTCTGTTTTCCAGTTGTGGGTAAACTGTGTTGATAACACACCAGCATTTTGGCTACTGCTGAGCAGCGCTTGCAGTGTCAAGGTCTTCTCCCTCTCTCCCTCCTTTGCCCCCAAGAAAGCAGGCTGGATGAAAAGCTCAACAAGAGCCAGCAGTGCGTGCTTGCAGCCCAGAAGGCCAACAGCGTCCTGGGCTGCATCACCAGAGGGGTGGCCAGCAGGGGAGGGAGGTGATTGTGCCCCTCTGCTCTGCCCTTGTGAGGCCCCGCCTGGAGTGCTGTGTCCAGGGCTGGGGCCCCCAGCACAAGAAGGATGTGGGGCAGTAAGAGCAGGTCCAGAGGAGGGCCACAAGGATGATCAGAGAGCTGAAGCACCTCTCCTATGAAGAAAGGCTGGGAGAGCTGGGGATGTTCAGCCTGGAGAAGGCTCTGGGATGACCTCACTGCAGCCTTTCAATACTTTAAATGGGCATATAAGAAAGATGGAGAGCAACTTTTTGCTCAGGCAGAAATGACGCGACAAGGGGGAATAGCTTTAAACCAAAGAGGGAAGATTTAGATTAGCATTAGGAGGAAGTTTTTCACTCAGAGCGTGGTGAGGCACTGGCACAGGTTGCCCAGAGAAGCTGTGGGTGCCCCATCCCTGGAGGTGCTCAAGGCCAGGCTGGATGGGGCTTTGGGCAACCTGGGCTGGTGGGAGGTATCCCTGCCCATGGCAGGGGAGTTGGAACTGGATGGTCTTTAAGGTCCCTTCCAACCCAAATCATTCTGTGATATGATTCTATGAAATACGATACCATGTACTAGTGTCTAAGCCCAACCATTGCTAACAGGAAAAAAAAGATTTGAAAACCTCCAATTAAATTTAAGTTATATTTTTTCATTTACATACAGCACGAAGTGAACTAAAACCTGTTAACAACTTCAGTATTAATTTTGAATTCATACAGCTAAGCAAGCATGTATCAACTTACCTGCAAAATCTTTTACGTTCACATTTGCACCTAAACTGATTAGTTCTTTAACTTGTTTAACATCCCCTCTAATTGCTGCCATATGTAAAGGAGTTTCCCCTCGTTCATTTCTTTTGTTAACTTTGTCTTTTTGTCTTGAAGAGGAAGTTGGAGTTTTCTTCTGTGCTGGTGTTTGTAAGGAATGATTTAAGTTGGAATCTACAAAATAAATTTTTAAATGGTCATTACAAGTTATGTAACAGTATTTTTACTTCATTATAATGCTTGTATGAAAAGATGATAATTATCAGTGAATAATTAAATAAAGGATGTGTTTGACACTTCACATGTATTAACACAACACCTATTTGCAATATAAAAATGGTGTTTTACAAAGTCTTACTGTTTTTAAAATAGTTTTCAAGAGTGGACAAATTCTATCCAAACTACAAAGTTGACATACTCTGGCATAAATTGTTCTTAAACAAGACAAAGCATCACCATGCAGATTAGTCTCTACCCTGCTTCTCTCTTCCTCTGGTATATGTCATCTAGATCTTTAGTGCAAGGCCAGTTTAAGGAATTACTAGCTGTGTGTTGCACCCTGCACTTCCTTAGCTGTGCCAACACAATTACTTTGGGGGGTGGGGAGGTGGGTAGTGAACTAGAGTTTCCTCAGAAAATTTTCAAAAAAGAAAAAAGAAGCTTTAATAACACATGACAGGGAGCTACGGACTATCCGTCTGGTTATTTTCACCTTCATGATTCCTTAGGTTTCATTTCACACACGCCTATGAGACAGAGACTCCAGTGAGTCTCTGTCTCATATATGAGGCAGACTTCCCTAGTATGAGAGAATAAACAATATCCCTTTTTCCTCCTAAATTATTTGAGAGTCTCAAGAGCTTTTTAAAAGATACTTCCTCCTTCCATGAAATTGTCTTGCCTTTCTCTACACAGATTTAAACACAGCAGGATACCGCTAACCAATACCAAATTCTTAAATAAATGCAGACATTCACTTTTAAAAAATGCAGATTTTGTAAAAACACATTTTTACAAACAAAAACACATTTATAAAAACAAGATTTTTTTTTTAAATACAGCTGGAGCAAGGATAGTTTGAAGTTCTGAGTTAAAAACAAGGCATCTCTCATTAAAGAGGGTCCCCCCCTTTAAATCCTAAGAAGTTGAATCATTTTCCTACTAAATGGAAATCCCACTCCAAAATAGAGACAATGAGACTGTACTTAAACTCCATAAAAAAGTAGCACTTCAGTTTAAATAAGTGCATGGAACAGTGTCTGAGAGGTAAAAAATAAAAATAAAAATAAAATAAAATAAAATAAAATAAAATAAAATAAAATAAAATAAAATAAAATAAAATAAAATAAAATAAAATAAAATAAAATAAAATAAAATAAAATAAAATAAAATAAAATGGCAGGAAGAAGAAAACTGTTAGCTATGTAAGATCACCTGGACTGTTGTCTCTTGCTGTCATCTGCATGAGAAGTGCCATCTGCTTGCGCTCTGACAGAGGATAACCAAAAAGGATGCTAACTGGTGCTGATTTCTTGTTTGCAGCATCCTTCTTCGCTTTCTTTTTCTCCGGACCTTCCTTCTCTGGAAATATGAACATTGTAAGGCTCAAATTGCTATTCTGCTATAAACTTTTTCTAGAAGTAAAACCATCTTTTCAAGGTACGTGAACTGGTGATTGATGACAGAAGATAAACAGAAATCGCATCTCTAATTTGCTGCATTTGCATTAATTTTGGTTACCTTTTTAATTATATTAGGCTAAAAGCTCCCGAGTTGAAGTACTCAGAGCTGTAAGAAGGAGTACTAAAAGAAAGACAGAAAACCTGTTTCACCTTGCAGTAAGACTCACAATTTCAAACCTTGGAGAAACAAGTCAGATCCTTAAAAAGTGCTTTAAGATCAGCCAGTTCCCTTCAGCCTCTAATACAAATTTGCGACTCTTCTCTCAAGACCTCATGTTAAAAGTTAGGAAAAGACTTCTTAATACAGATGTTTGTTAGATAATGGAATACAGGATTTCTTCTCTCATTCTGTTACTTCACCTTAAAAGCACTTTCTTCTTCGAAATTCATACCCTTCCAAAACATACACCTATTTCATATATTTTACATGTATAACTTCTTTTATCAATATTTACTGAAGATATTTGATACTCCACGTCCAACTTTTGAGCCAGGAGCTAAAATTACACATCTGAATACACAGATAATTTCTAAAGCTATCTCAGTACCTAAGAATTCTCACAGATCTCAAGATCAGTTAAGTGCACTCTGAAATCAGATAAATTTTTAATATATTACAAAATTTCAAAACGAATATTTTATTTGTATAACTTGGAAAATTTGTTTGATCTATATCTTCCATCCTTTTCAAGCATTCTTCCTTCATTTTTTTATACCAATATTTCCTAAACCAAACACAAGCATTCACCTTGAAATATAACAGAAAACAACCGATTTGCGATGTAGTGACTAAATTGCTTTTAACTGGAACAATCTTTAATGATCTCAATATCAGACAAGTACAAACTTCCCATATATCATATTTCTTTTCCTACAACTATTTTCCATACACCTCCCTACCTTGTAACTGTATTTTCCGGAGATGTAATAGCTTGCATTTATGCATAGTGAAGACCATTCACTTCCTGTTATTATCTCAGCTTTCCAGAAAATTGTTCTTTTTTTGTCTGAGAAAGTTCTTGTCAAATTTAGCATTTTCTATTTTGTAAGTAGCTTAATATTACATGTTAGATATGTAACATCTACCTTTTTCTTCAGCCCCTAAGGTTACTGCTTGAAAGTAAACATCCTTGGTTATTTCGAATTAAAATTTTTGAAAGCAGTACAAAAAAAAAAATATCTAATTGATACTACCAAAAAGGAACAGCCTGTTTTCTAAAATAGGCTTAAATTAACAGAACATCTCAAAATTCTGAGCAAATACTTCCCTTGGTTCCCTTCCCTAGAAGCCCAGGGTCATCATGAGCTTCTCCTGTTCATTCTGCCGCACCCTCTCCTTTTGGTAGATTCCCTGCCTTCCACGTTCCTGACATACCTTGAAACAGTCAGACATTACTCCGCACCCTACAGACACGGGGAACCCCAATTCACCCTCCAGACTGGACTACTGAGCACAGATAAGGGAAGGATTCAAGAAGGAGGAAGGTTGTCTGTTGGCTGCTTTCTCCTCTGTGACTAGCTAAGCCATAAACTTTATGTTGTTGCTTGAGATCTAAAAATTACAATCAAGAATATGTAAAGAGAAAGGGGAAAAAATGTTGGACTGATGAGCTGGGTTTGACTCTATGAAAATGCTAAAATTTGGTCAGGGATTGTTACTGTTAGTAAAATAAGCTTGGTTGCCACACTAATGACTTTAGTTCTTTGTGCAGCACCTTCTCACATCTTACCCTTACTGTAATCAATTATCATCTGATCAGGCACTGCTCATCCAGTTTTAGTTAACCTTAGTATTTGGGGACATATTAAAAAAACATGGAAAGTGCAGTTAAGGTACAGTTGGAGGGGAGGGGATGGATTTTATTTCATCACTGTCCCTGTGATTATATTGATCTTCCAGTTTCCTTTCCAACATCTCAACCTCAAAGCACCTGTAAGATAAAAGCTTCATTAAAAATCTGCTATCTGCAGAAGATGAAAATCTCAAAAGAGTCCACTGAGGCAAACTTCACTGCAAACTTTCTGCAGAGGAGCAAAAATTAATAAAAATTACAAGTAAGAAGCTTAAGTCCCACTGAGGTTCCTAAGCATGTACCATTCCACATTTCATTAATCCCCAAACTGACCTTTTTTATCTTTTGATATTCTCTACTTGTTTCCAGCCCTCTCTCCGGGCCCCTCCTCATTTCATTCATTTCCTCTTAACTCATTTTCTGCCTTCCTAGCCCTCTCTAAATCTCACCTTCTAGGTTTGCTTATATACAAAGGCTCCAGTAGTGCAATGCTCTAAAGGCACAGAAAGCCATGCAACCAGTGTACATTTTCAATTCCATACTGACCAAATAAGAAATATATGCTTTTACAGACTGAACAATTATAATAAGATTATTTTAAGAATGGAAAGGAGCAGACATACATATAAAACCTACAAATTTATCCATGTTTAAAAAGGAAACAAGGAGATCCCTTTTACATATGTAATTGTTGAGATTTTTCTGAACTGCATGCATCTCACACTTCTGAACATCTAAAAATACATGCAATATCTAAATCAAGCCTGCTTCCCTGTTTGTAGAAAGTCTGCATATAGGAAAACTTAAAGAAAACCTACAATGAAATTTTACTTTCAGCTTTTCAATGCGATTATGCTGTTCTCTCTCCAAGGAGAGCATACTCTGTAACCTTCATCGGCTTATTTAGTATTTCCAACAAAACAGCATATTTCAGTTTGTCTGGCACGATTTTGTGTTTCTTAGTTTATGCTATTTACCACTTATGATTCTTTTTCACAACAAAACAAAACACAACACACATTCATTTGCATTCTGAATCATTCATAACAATTTTATAACTATATTCAGCTTGGGAAAACAATACATCCAAATGATAGCGTGGGTTTTGTTTGTTTATACTTTTATTTTTTTTAAATAATTTTACTAGAAATACCTATTAAGCATATGAGTGAAATTCAATCATGTATCATGTTTAGTGTTGTGAAACAACACCGAAGTCCTACCCAATATTCCAAAGCTTTTCACTGGTGCAATAGTGTTTACAGAGCATTTCTAGGTCTTACCAATTGCTCTCACCAAGTAGATGCTGGACTACGTATGGATTTTCAGAAAATCTGAACAGTTCAATACACAAAATGAGTACGACCAACAATAAAGCAAAAAAAAAAAAAAAAAAAAGTGTCTTGGGACTACAGCAGGTACACCTAATAATCCATTTACTGGAGTACATCCGCAAAGAAGCTAGTAATTTTTCCCCAACTCCAGTTCTCAGGCATATGGCCTAGATTTAAACTAGAGGATAAAAACAAAACAAAACAAAACACAGAACAAATGTGTGGAAGGAATCGAAGGGGAAATAGTAGGGCATATAAAAGAGAAATTTAGATAAACTAAAAAAAAAAAGACTACTTTTTTGATCCAAGAAAAACAACTCTACAACTGCTGATAAAGACGTTATACAAAGCCACAGAAAAATCTTACAAATGATTGGGAACTCCCATTGCGCTTATTGCACAACAGATTATTTGTTTTCACTGCCCCAAGATTATCATCACACTACACTTCATTTAGCAGGAAAAAGACTAACTTAACAATCTAAAGCCTTGGCTATTTAATTATTCTTTATCTGGTGTTAAACAAAAACTTTTCACAGCCATGTTCTTGATGTCCATACAATTTGAACGGTAATAACTTCCTTAATATAGAGATAATATCAGTTTGAGAAATTAAGGTCATACAAAATTTCACTTATAAACCTGTTGAAGTCAATTTTTAAAAAGTTTTTTTTTTTTTTTTTTTAATTTTTGAATATTTTGTTTTCAATGTCTATGAAGTGCAAATATCTTCTTTCAAATTCACTTTCTTGTCACTTTTTGATATTCTTCAGCAGTTAGGACATCAGGGAATTTCTTACATGTTATTAACTACAATCCAAACTCTTCAAATGGATCCATGTTTGATTTTCTTTATTAAACAACCTTCATAATATGCAACTAAATCTATTTGGACAACGTTCCTTGTAATATTTTCCTTTTGCAGTGTAAGTTTTCCACATAACACTTAAAAAAAAAAAAAAAGTTCAAAAATAGTTATGTGAAACAGTGCTATAACTGCATTTAAGCACTTATTTTTATATAAATTCATGAAATTCACTCACACTTTTGAAATGTACCGGCAGCAAAAACATCATCAGCAATTACTTTAAGAGAAAGTATGCTTCACAGATAATGTCCCAAAACAACTGATAATGTACCTGTTTGTTTTGGATTTGGATAAGTTACAAACACTGGATCAACTTATTTCTAAGTGGTTTAGGAAAATAAGTTGGTAAATAAAATTACATATGGATTCCTCAAAACAAATCATGCCAAACTGACAGAGTATATCATTTTGTAAAATAATCACTTTGGTGGATAAAGGAAAAAGCAAACAGAGCAAATTCCAACTTCAGGGCTTGTTCCAATTCTACTTTTACATCAAACTCCTGTCAGTGCAAATTATAAGGAATAACTGCACCAAGAAATAGGACCACATGAAGCTAAAATATAAACTGCTTGACATAAAATAATCACGTCTACAGAAGCTAAATCATTAAGTGATGTAGACCAAGACACTAATATCCTTATTACTGGCAACAGTAGAAGACAGGTCATGGTGATCAAATCTGCAGATGAAGTTATTATTTTTAAGAGAAACACATCAAGATTGACTGCTACTTCCTACACTCAGTTAAAGACTAGAACGTGATGCAGGGAACTTGTTGTATACTGTACACTTCAGAGAAATTTAAGGTACTGTTGTGATGCTTAATTAAGTTAATAGCAGATATTTACTGAAACTTATATACACATGCACAAAGACACATCTTCTTTCCTGTCTCTGGCTCATACATTAGGTAAAGAAACTTGTCACGGTTTTAACAGCTGAAATCCAGCAAGTAGTACCACAGTTGTCCAAACAGCCCTTTTAGCAGCCCCACTAGCCTGTCTATAGGAAGCACACATATATGCACTGTTAGGATGAGGTACACATGGAACAGTCTTCTCTGGATATCTATTACATGCTAGAAGAAATGACTGTGCTATGCTTGGACTACGTTAAAGGCAGGAATTGCTGAGGTCAGATAACAAAACCAAGGTATTACCACAAACAGGAAATCTGGAAGATGTTATTTCCAAGGAAAGTGACAAATTGGTGTGTAACTGTAACTCTTACTGTTCTTTGTGAATAATCAACTACGTAACAAGATTAAAAAATGCCTATGCTTAAAATTCCTATACTTACCTTCACCATGAAAATATTTTTCCAATCTGCAGTTACATGTAATTATATAGAGAAACACAAATTTGTTTCTTCAGATTAATAAGGTGGTGCAAGCAAACAAACTTGTCCTTTAAAATAGTAGCACTTGCCTGCTGTGTTCTCACTCAGATAATCTATCACAAAAATGGATTATTTAAGAATAAGCAAATCAATTAAATTACTGAAATTTAAAGAATGCTATTTAAGTACTCTAAATAAGTAGTCTTTCATGCAAATGGTGATTTTGGATTGGGAAACTTCAAATCAGGGAACTTATTAAAAAAAGTTACGAAAAATGATTCTTCCTCCACCATCAATTCCACCAGTCTTACGGAAATCTTAAATGTAAAATCCTCCATAAGGTTATGGGAAATTAACTTCAATAAAGGTTAAAGCTACACTGCAATTAAATTTGACACACACAGACAAATATATATAGCATTAGCTTTTTGTGGTTGCTCTTGATCACAGAATGGGGATGTCGTAACAGAGACTTCAGCTTAGGATAAGCATCCAAACAAGGACAGCACACGCAAGCCAGATCTGCTCAAACAAATAACAGCAGTATAATAGACACACACCTGCACAATAAAAGAAAGTAAGAATAGGGCTCTGTTGATTAAAAATTGGCACACAGTGCCATTCCAGGTGCTGGAGCTGTCCCATAACAGATCTCCCACAGCTCATGTTATAAGTCAGCTTAAATCTGCAGACTTAGCTACCGCAGGCATCTCAGCTGGCATTGCATGCCTACATTTAGTCAACAGGATTTGGTCCTAGCCAGTATGAAATTATTAAGAAAGGAACCTACAAGCTAGATATGAAAATATTTTTCATTAATTTAATGCACCAGTTTCTTAGGTAAAAGCTAATAAAACTAATCTAAATGCAAATCTAAATAAACAGCAAGACTAAGCATTGCTCTAGACTCTTACGGGACACTACAAATGCAGTTTGTTTTCAGACTTCCCAAAACTGACTGGACGTAACATTTACTTTATACACAGCTTAGTAGGAATAAATTTTTTAAAATACATTTCCAAGTGAAGTTAACATCCTTTTGGATGTCCATGTTTATCATCACTTATATAGTTTCTTGACAATACCTGAATGAAAAAAAAAAAACAAAACACAACAAAACACCAAACACAAAACCAAAAACCATACCACGAGAAACCAAAAATACCAGGAAGAGGAAGCAATAGGTGGAATTTAGGGGTAGGGAGAGAGGCTGAAGCTGGTGAGAGAAACATGTCACAAGAGGCAGCATTTCAATCCAAAGGAGAGAAACCGGATAAAAATTAGTATTTGTCAAATAAAGGTGATTAAAAAAAAAAAAGAAAAAAAAAAGACAAAATCTTAGTTTATGTATGCATATTCTGGAAATAGAACTGAGACAAGTCCAGTGATGTAGTGCTCTAAAAATAAGATATTCCCATTTTTCCAGTAACTCATTTACCTTCCTAAATAGGAGGGAACCCAATTATCATGGGGTTTCTATCATCAGCTAGCAACCCTATCATGTGTCTTGGAGATAAACCATTTATTATGAACAGTTGTTCACTAAATTAGAACTCTTACCCTAAATTTACTTTTCATGGCACTCCTTGATTTTTGTTCACCCAGAGATGTTTTTAGATGACGCCAAGTCTTTAAAAACATTTGGAAAGCAAACTCAATGGTATTTTATTGATTACAGATAAACTATTTAGCAAACTAGTGAGAACATTTTTACTATACTTAACTCTGAAAAAAATATATTGGAAGTCAATTAAAAGTAAAACAACAAGGAAAGGATAAAATACATCCTGGAACTATAATGGACAGGGTGAAGAATGCAGTAGTTCCACAATTTTTCTGAACTTTTCTTATTATGAATTGTGTACATAACCTCTGATCATCTCCCCTAGACTGCTTCTACAGATTTTCAACACGTACCAGAAGAAAACTGAATCCTGACCCCCTTTTTTAAAATTATTTTTTAAGAAAACAACACCCCTTTCATCCCCCCAACCCACCAGTACTACTAGCTAACAAGAAGCATTTAATCCCCTCTTCTTGATTCCATATCTGGTTACTCTGTCACCTCCAAAACTTTCTTCCTTCCCAAATAATATTTGCCATTCTCTGTACTTAGTTAGCAAGGAGACACTTCTGCCAGAGGTAAGAGTTCAGCAGCTTGGCAGCAATATGTAAGTGGTTAATGCTCACTGGTCTAATCCAATTGGTTAGGTACAGAATCAGCAAGACAAGAATTGTTCTTTGTTGTTGTTTATTTGGTTTTGGTCCCAGTAATGGTCCCAGCCTCTATGGCCTTTGGAAAGCCTAGGTACCAAGTTCCTCACCTGTGAAACAGGATAGTTATCTTGCCTTCCTTCCTCAGCAGTAACGCACACAGAAATTTGCAACATGTCAACAATGAATCAGACAATAAGCACTGATGTTTGCTACACAATAATTAAGAGTTATGTGCCTTCCATTGTTCTGTAAAGTATTTCTTGCCCCTACTTGAACTGTTTCCATCATCCCTCTGCTACAACTTAAAAAGGTTTTGTAGTGTATGCACTGCACTGTCTGTGCTTGTCTAGACAGCTAGACTAATCCATCTTGTTTGCAGCAACTGTGACAATAGATGCTAGAGCAAGAGAAAACACAAAATTTTACATTACCTTACAAGATGTTGTGACAATGAATTAAAGCTGATGGAGATGGTGAGAAATGACAAAATATTTCCAACACAGAACACATTAAATAAGTGCTAAAGACTATTTCTAAATACATTTAATTCCACTACAAAAAAACAGTTATGGTATAACACCAAACAATAAAATCAACAAAGCAAATGCTGGGAGCGTACATATATAACTTACACATGGTCTTTTCAGAATCAAGTGGTATTATGAATAGAATACGACTGTAGAATTCTGTAAACACACTGAAAACTGGGCTTTAAATCCAAAAGTTCTGGTTTGCAATGCAACTATTTCAAATTTGGATTTTATACCACATTCTCTTTACATTAACAAAAATATGTTTGTAACATCCAAGAATCAAATTGTCTGCAATAAATCAATCCTGGACGAAAAGTATGTATGTACTTAGGTACATAACTAGAATTAAATACAAGTATGTTAATTAATTAACTTTTCTGAAAAAAAATGTGTTAAGTACTATATGAGAAACTGTCAGACTGAACTGGTGAGAAATCTGGGGAGCAGACTTTCTGGTGACCATCCAGAAGTCTTGGATACTGTCTTGCTGGCAACATAACTATTACTGGACTACTGCATATACTTAATTAGGTTAATTATACTCTTGGAATTACATTTAGATTCCTCCATCTTGATTCGAAAAGAGCCATGTTAAGAATGATATTTTGAAGTCTTCAAATCAGTTGTAATAGAATATGCTTAAGTCAGGAAAAACTACCAGCCTGTGCAGAAAAGGCATCCTGAGCAGATCAGAGGAGCTCAAACTGAAAGAAGTTTGTTCTCCATAGCTAGTTCAGTTAGTTCCACAACCTTAGCAACTTTTATATATAGGACAGAGTACTCCACATCTTCCCCCCCACCCCCCCCCCCCACCCCCAACAACAGGCTAAGAAAGGCTAAGATCTGTGCCACAAATCAAGGCACTTACACATCTTTCCATCAGTTTACTTGCTTTAGCAAATGGACCTCTAGAGATGACCATGAAAATAAAGACTTAATGACTAAAATGGAAGCAAAAGAACAAGGTTAGGAAAGATCTGGAAAATGTAGATAAACTACGATGGCATGCTAGCTTTTGGTAACATCTGATAGGATGAAAGCCTATCAGACTGAGATGCAACAATCAGAAGCAAGCAAGCAACGTTTATACTTAGTATCCTTTTTAGAGGGAAAAATCAATGTAAAAACATAATATACAATTAATTAAAATAGGATGTATTTTACCAACAAATAATTAGTTAAGGAAATAAAAAGGTTCTACCTGTGTCTGAATTGCGATCTTCATTTCTGGATGGACTAATAGTAAAAGGAAGTTTACGTTTCATGGAAGACTTTTCTTTCATCTCCTTCCCCACATCACTCCTATCCACTTTTGGAGTTTTGCTGTAGGATGCAATCTTGTCCTTGCTCTAATATAAATAAAAAGTATACTAAGTAATTTTTGCATAAAGCAGGAGAGTCTCATAACGTATACAGACTGAAAAGACTGCTATGTGAGAGCGTATGTGCAAGTACTTGTATCATTACATAGTAGCTCATTCAAAACCTTTTAAGGTAACCTTACTGAAAATAATCAATAGCATTTCTTTCCTTTTAAAGTGAGAATCTTCTGTGTTATATCTACTTCCAGGTACATCACTGTAGAACTGTTGTTTGCTACTTGAGCCTTCATTAATGGTCAAAGGAACAACACCAACTGGACAAGACTTTGCTAAGTCTCAGAACCTTTAATGAGCATGCCAATTTGTTTCCCTGACTATAGCACAATAACCACATTAACAGTACATTAAAAGCCCACACTGCCGTTCAGACTGAACAATAACACAATAACAAAACCCCCTAAGAACCTTCCCCTGCCTCCTCCCCATCCCCAAACCCATCCATACAGAGAGCTTCCCTTCCATTTCAACAGGGATAGTTAGTGCATCATCTTCTGAAGCAAAATTTCCCCAGAACATAGACAATCTATACCGAAATTTTATTTAACTGGTATGAAATTCATGAAAAAATAGGTACAATTTGGAATTTTTAGGTGCATAAATCTAGTATTTTTGCTTATAAGACATTTTAAAATAAACAGAGAAAAACGGGATGGACTCAATAACTTATGATCAATTGTTCGATAATCTAGGAGCTTGAAGTATGGAAAAGGCAGCAAGTTAGTAAGATGAATGCTTAAAAGATCCCTCTGCAAAGCCCAACATTTTTGCATACCAATCAAGAGCCAATGCAGAGAAATGACATTTTCTCTTCATTATGTGCTGTAGAGGTACATTATTCAGTTACCCCAACTCCACAGCTCTGTATTATTCAACAGCTGATCGAGTGAAAACACTAGTAGACTCATTTGCTAAAGGTAGAAGAGGAACATCCACTTACTTGCCAATCAGCGCAAAACTAAAGGCTGTTCCTTCGTGCTTTTGAAGCAAGAAGTTAAAAGATTTATTCTGATTAGAGGAAACTAGCAAGCAACGCCAAGCAAAGGCACTCAAGAGCACTTGTCCTTTATTTTAAAACATAGGCAGGTAAGAAGAGTAGCTTGATTATATCATCTGATGCTCCGAGTTTAAACTGTGGCCTAAAGGACAGGCAGCAATGATTACAAAGAGAACCCACAAACATCCCCCCTACGTGGTTCAGACAACAGATGTCCGTACCAGGGAAGTCACAAAGAAGGGTAGGAATCAGTCTATTTAAGGAGAATTCCTGAAGTAGCGGGCTGATGCCCCCAGAGAAACCTATAGTCAGTCCAAGTTTGGAAACCTGGAAAAAAAAAGCAAAAAATACACCCCTTACCCATCTCTCCCCCCAGACCAGAACAAGCCAAAACAGAAAATAGAACCCACATACCAAAACCACCCCTCTCCAAAACCCCAAAGAAAGCAAACACCTCCCCAGGCCTTTTCCTTAAATGCTAGAAGAAAATCTAGAAAACCCTAAGATTCCCCTGAGCTCTTGGTAGGTAAAATGTGAATGTTATTACCTTTAAATGAAGCTAACCAATCTAACAGAACTGATCATTAATGTCTGCAAGCACACATATCCATTGACAAGGACAGACCCAAACTACATTAAGTCCACTCTGAGCTCTTCTACTAAAGTCTTCCACTTCTGCCCAGTCTCACCAGGAGCATTCTTTCCTTGTCACAAACAGCTCAATCCAGTTATTTCTCATACATACCTATAAGAATCTCCCACAGCATGATAGAATGGCATTACATTTTTATTGCTGTCTTTAGGATATTATCTTACATTAGGTACAAGGCAAAAGAAAGCATCAGTTAAGGTTTGTAAACAAGAAACACTCAAATAACTGGTTTAACTTTGTTTTGTAGAAAAAAGACAAGCCTTTCCCAATTGGAAATCCTTAAAAAGCAACATTTTTTTAGAACTGGTTAGTTCTAAAACTAATTAGCAGGTGTTCAAAGAAGCACAAGCTGCTAAAATAATTTGATAACTTCGCATTTATTCCTGTGTACATGCATTATGTGAAACCTGATTGGCACACTACTTTTGTTTTTGTTTTGTTAATCACTGAATATTCATTTGTATGATTATCTACTTAAAAGGAGAGTGTGCTCAAAATGTATACTTTCAGACAAATAAAAATGCAATGAAGTGAAAGAACAGGCTGCACACAATACACAGAAATTACAGGACACATCTTAGAATGAGTATTTTGCTCCTTAGCTATTGTGGAAATAAACATTTATCCTTTTCAAATGAGAAGTATCCTAAAATTTGCACCTCTTTACGTGATGTTCATTGTATTAAATTTACTTGCTTTGAAAGCAAGCAAGTTTCCCACTCTGTTAGAAATAAAATATATTAAAATGGTATAAAGCAGAGTACTCGATAAAGCTTTAAATCAAGTAAGCTTCCAATAAGAATTTGGCAGTGACCACATACAAACAATAAAGCACACCGAATAGGCTAAAGGGCTACTTAGAGTGTCATGAACAACCAGGGGCTGCCTTTCCAATCCGAAGGATGCAATGAACAAACAGCCTGTTTGAGAAGTCAGTGCCAAACCCAATACTATTTAGTATGTCCAGTGACAACGCTGATAGAGATGCAATTAGGTATGCAGACAGTATCACGCCTGGGCAAGAGGGAGATGCAAAGATCAATAGCAAATTAAAAGTATAATCACTAGCGAATTTGTAGAGCAGTCTTCATTTGATAATAGTTTAAATACAAAACAAAAGGAAAAGAACGGGATAAAAACAAGGTTCTTCAGACTCTTCAAAGACCCCACATTAAAATTCAGATAACTCGTAACAGCCTCCTGGATTCAACTTCAAGTAAAGGAAGGCAAGAGGAGGCAGCACGCCCTGTGGGTTAGAACAGGTACTTCAGCTTAAAGAGCGAGCATTCCCTGTTTCACCTACTCCTGGTCCCACCTACATCTTTTTCAGGGTCCATGCAGGGTTCAAAATTCAGCCTGAATAAGTCTATTGATTAGCTTCCTGTGATCCACAAATGTAAACTAAAATGAAGCTGACACCTTTCCTTCAGGGGCCTATAATTCAGAACATCTGTGGATTTTCTATGGCAGATCATTCATCTAAACTACCAACTGAATAAAACATTGAATAAAGACATGGTAATGTTCAGATCTGTAAACTAAAAAAGTGCTCCAAAACAAAATGCATTGCATATTCTCCTTGTCCACTAGACTTAGAGAACGTTTAATGGCTTTAGACTACAAGAGGCAAGTAAAGGTAATTTACCTTTCCACTCTTTCCAACTGCCCAAGGAGACTGTGGAGTTTCCACCAGTCAAGGCTTCAAAGCAAAGGTCTGGCCAAGATTTGTCAAGAACCGCGTACAGCTTGGTGTGCTCTGGGGCAAATGGATGAACCAGAGCTGCGCATCTCACTGTAAATCATACGCACGCCTCACTGGGAGGTGTAGTAATGAGAAGAATTTTCTACCTCAGCAAAACCATACTGGTGTGCTACCATGAGGCCATTTGTAATCTGTTCCACAGAAACAGTCTCAGGAGGCTAACAAACAGCAGCCTGGACAATCCCTTAATATCCCATTCCAGCTCTATTTTCTGCTATGTCTGCAATCAATGACAATACACAAAAGGAGACAACGCAGTGCCATATAATTTATAATCTAGCAGATGTACGAAACCTCAGTAGAATGAGCATTTCTTTCTGCCTATCAAAAATAATTACATACTGAAGCACGTTCTGCATGGTACTAAAATGGCTTTGGGAATAACTATTGTTGGAGCCTTCTAAGATGAGATTTACTTTTTACAAAGCAAAAATGCATTTCTTCTTTGGACCACAGATCTACCTTTTACTCGCAGACTTTCTGCCATTGAAGATATACATTCAGAAAAATTAAAATTTCCTTATGTTTATAAAATACCTCTTGCAAACACTGAAGGATCTACCTGTTGCACAGTCTTATCAATTTTTATGTTCCTAGGGCAAGCAACCAAAATAGAAACATGTACCCTACAGCATATATGCTAGAAACTCGTTTTATTAACATGAATATTACTCCATGAATATTACTCCATGCATGTTCTTAAGTTCTCAAAAGAACTAAAAAAAATTAGCTAGTTCACATAGCTATTTACTGGTTATCAGAACAGCATAGTAAATATCAACTTTCACTCAACAAGTATGAAAGATTAAGTCTTGTAGCAACAGTAACTTTAGGACTGTTGAATACAGGAACACCTATAATTAAACTACCTATCTTCCATCTATTTAGTCAGAGAAATTAAGCTCTACAAGTAGTTCAAAAATACTTCTGCACCAACAAACTTGTATTAGTGGACACAGAAGTAAGAACAAGTTTACATGTCGAACTGCAGAAGTGGTCCGATTGCACTCTCCTACCAAAATTTGATTTGAAAAGAAAGCCAAAGCTACATGAAAAATAGAATGCATTTTTTATACTAAGGACCACTAAAAATTTTTACTTCTGTATTCTTTATACCTGCAGCATCATCACCTCCTTACAGTATTACATTAGGTTAACTAATCTAACTTTTTCATAAGAGGTTCTAATGCTTAAAATACTATTGCTTTTAAATCCATGGTTGCAGATATGTACATATTACATATCTGAATACATATCTTTATCTGCTTTACAGAAATTTCAACCACTTTCTAAGGATACTTCACTTTAAATAATCACTATCCAATTTTGCCTAATCCATCTTCACTTTAGTTTCATGTTTGTGCGATACAATTTTGCCCCTTGATTTACTTTGTTTCTAGCTCAAATTTTAGTGTTACCCTGTTGTCTGTTGAATTTCAAGTCATTTTCCAGGCTGAATCCAAATGATTACATTTTGGCAATATTTTGTCTATTTTTTTCCTAATACAGGAGGAGAAACTGCACATTACTGAAGCGCCAGCTGAACACTACTGCCTATTGCTTGTTCTTCTGTTGAAGAACAGTGTGTGTGTGACTTATGTGACTATTTACTATCTTAATCATATATTCATTTTTTCCTCGAAATAAGGACAAAAGCAACCAAACTGCACTTATGCTAAAAACGTGAACACAGGAAGGTTAACTGCAATGCTTATGAAATTCTGTAACGCTATTGAGGATCTCAGTTTTTCAGCACTATTTATTGTTATTATTGCCGTACAACCCTAAACCAAATCCTACATGAGTCTCAAATTACATCTCAAACAACATGCCAAGGTAGATAGTGAACAAGACTGAATGCAACAAAGGGAGCAGTTTGTCAATTTATTTTTTGGTATCCATGTAATTAGTCCACATAGCCATGTCCTTGGTCAAACTTCCACTTCCTCCTGGGCTTTAAGATGCCAGTGAAGGCTGGATTACTTGGGAAAACTAATCTCAAATACTGAGCAACACAACGTGTTTGTCCATGTTTCTAATTAGTGCACTGTACAGTCTTAGCGACATTCATTTCCTTGTTAGAGCAACCAGCTACGGACAAACCACCACCACAACCAAAGTGACAATGGAAATGTTTCATGTGACTACTCAAAATAGGAAGTTAATTTAGTCCTTTCTAAATTGAATGAAAATTTGCCATATTTCCACCTCCCCTACCTGGTGCTTAAATAAAGGACACCGTGTTCAGCTTTCTCTTTCCTGGAAAAATTACTAACTTCATTCATAACTACTACCTTTGTGTAGCTCTTTTGCCAGAATGTATCTGCATTTCAAAAGCTTACCCAGCTTTTGCAGAGATAGCAGGATATGGGTGTTAAATGGCTCAGCAGAGAGACCGGTTTATAGCGATCAGAGACAGGAGATTACTGCAGAGAAAGATCTCAAGGCAACCAGCAAACACTGAACTGGGCATAAGGGTCACTGCTAAGGCAGCTCCTTTGGCAATGGCTGCAAATTCACCAGCCACTGGCATCATTTTTCTGCTATAGTAGCATGCAACAGGGAGAGGAGAGTCAGAGGTGGGGCATGGAAGAGGAAAGGAGGCCTCAACACTAAACACTTGTTTTGACAAGTTGATTTATTTTTAACTCAGACTGCAGAGCTCTTTGTATGTAAAATTCAGAGCTTATGGATGAAGAAAGTAATTTGAACTATAAAAATATGAACATCTATTTGTATACACATAAACCTATAAATAAACGCATTCCAAGCATTTCAAGCTGTATCTTTAGCATAGAAACAGGAAAATTTAGAACTTGACATATTCCAGAAAACCCACTATTTCTTTTTTTATGCAAGTGAAAAGATGAAAACATACTTTAACCTGTTCTAGATCTTTTTTTAAAATTAAAAACACATATAAAACTTGAAAAAAATAAAAATGACACAGGTGGTTTCCTAGAATGAGCAGCCATTGCTTATCAAAGATTTTCAGGTGTCAGAAGTTTTTTTGCCCAGAAATACTGTAGTGTCAAGATGCGAGTTTATTAAGCCAGAAAATATTTGTGTTAGTTAAATAAATCTCTCACTTACTTACAAGTTTAGAAACTCTCACTTACTTACAAGTAAATACATAAAAAGGCAGTTCTGAATTCTGCTAGATTTCACTGCAATACCCTTTCTGTTCCTCCTGTTTTTAGGTCCCACTGATTCCCCCCTCCTTTCCAGTGTTGAATTTCCCAGTATTTCAGTTAACTTGACTATATGCTAAAGAAGAACAAGAAGGAAAATAAATACACATATTTTTTTGTCCCTTTACTATAAGTCAATTTCCTCTCCCCATTTCACTTTAACTTCTTTCTCAGCTATGTAATTTATCACTGTTAGCAGATACCAATACTTTTACCTCACTTTACTGGGACCCATAAAAGAAACTGAGAAGAAGCTAAAAAGTCTAATGTTTTGTATAGATCTTTTTGGAAGACATACAGTTTAAAGCAGATGCTGGATCTTCTATTCTCCTATTTTCTCATCTCCACATGTCTTATACATCAAGTGGTCTTCCAGGAAAGACTTCAACAAAATACTAAGTATGAGCAACACACCATCTCCTTTTCTAAAGGAGATAGATTTAAACATCATTTGGGAGCTAAATGGATTCTGTCTCCACAGGGCAACGTACAACTTAGAATAATATTCTGTATTCTAAGTTATAACTGTTACTATTCATTACAGCTAATTACAGTTGTCCATTTTACAAGTGTACCATGCAGACAAAACTGAGAACTGGGTTATTTATGACTTTCCTCTAGAAGTTAGAAAATGAAAGGATACTTCACATTTATGAACAGACCAGCTTTTAGTACCACTGGACCCTGCATATCCCTTTATTTTCCAGCACTCAGATGTGGATTGTACAGTTTTTAACATGGCTTCACTTGAGTTACTCTCAACCCCTCTGCAGCATTTGGCTTTCGAGTCCTCCCAGAGGGGAACAAGTACCTGTGTTACAAAGGATCCTAAGAAACTTGTGTTCGCTCACTGGTCTGCACTGTCACAGGACTTCAGAAATGTTTCACGTGCTTGTTACGGAGACTAAGACACTGTAAAATTAAATTAAATATGAATCCTTGCTCTTGTGAGTGTATAAAGACTTCATATGATCTAAGATACGGAAATTATGCACTAACTTGCATTAAAAATATCAGCATATCCAGCTTCCTTTTGATCTAACTTGTAAGCTATAACAAAAGGCATAAATTCTGTTCCCTAATTTAATTTAGGCATGAAAGCATGTAAAAAATTGCACTAGATTTTTTTCCTCTGTAGGTAAGATTTCAGACTATAGTTTTTTATTTATTTCTTCCCATTACAGCAACAAAAACTGTGATACAACACATGCTTTTAATTTCACCAAAATGAAAGGAACATGAATATAATTTTATTACCTTTCTTGCAGTTGGTTTTTCCACCATGGTGCTATCACTGTCCGAATTTTCTATTTGAACTGTTTTTGTAGATGCAAATTTGGGCATTTTATAGCTGTTTAGCTAGCTGTATTTTGTATCAGTGGGTTCATCGTGTGTCTGAAAAACAAACAAAACAGCAAAAGCAACATTATATAAATATACAAATTAAAGTGTCGTATCAAGGCAAATGTTCTTACTGCAGATGGTAGCAGAGCTGAATTGTACTCCAGAAAGTAGACTGACAATAATAGCAGACTTCAAGCATCCTTCTCACTTACAGCTTCCGCCCTGGGGTGAAAACCTAAATGCTAAACAGAAACATGGCTACTGCTGGGGACAGCATCATTGGAAAATCACAAAGTCACCCGCTGAACTGCCTCATCCTTCCAACCTACGTCTTTGGCAGACTTAAAGCTTTCAGGTATTTGACATCTCATTGCTGCTCACCATGTCACTTTGTTTTATAGGTCATAAGACTGGGAAGATGCACAAAACCATTTCCAGCAACACTATCAACAAAAATTATTTTTCTAGCCAGGGAAACTGAAATATTGTCTACCTAAAATATTTCAGAAAGGCAGTCAAATCTTGGTGACGTGCTATCCATCTGATAGAACAAAAGAGATACATAAGAAGAAAAATCTTTTAAAGGTTAGGCCTGGAAGTAGAAGCCTTAATTCCTGCTATCTAGTGAATCAACCACATAAGCCATCACTAGAGATGTATGTACACAAAACTCAAAGAAGTCTGTGGTATTTCATCTCTGGGGCACACCAAGTAAGCATCATGACAGTTTCACATAATACGACTTTGATTTTCCCATGTTACTTCTGGTTGCACTCTTCTACTTCAAGACAAGTGAAACATTTTTAATACCTGACAGTGAAAGTCAAGGTCATCCCAAAAACTTATTTCAGGAACATAGAAGAAGACTGCCCTTCACTGCCAGCAGTACACAGTCTAGTGATTTCTAGCATTATTCGTTTATCATCCTTTTAAGAACTACAAAGTTCTTACAACAAATAAAGTAGTTATGATCAATTAAAAATCCAAAATACCCTGTCAACACACCAGAATTTTTACTACACAACCCGTTAAGTACTACAACATGCAAGTTTAGACAGAAAATCTGCAAATGCTATTGATTCTGAGTATCAACCAAGCGAAAATAGCTAAAGTTTCCCTTCATGTTCTACATTTAGGGTAATTGTCAGAGCAGGAGCCAAAACAGGATGAGAATGAGCAGAGCACACTCAGCTCACTACAGTGAATGAGTAAGAGACTGAAAAAGAAAGGCAGACAGATGACATTAGAAAGTTAACCTAAAGAAGTCTGTATCAACAACTCGCATTTGACTCGGGGAAGCTCATGAGCAATCATCTTCAAGTCTCCAAAGGCGTACTGTTGATTTACTCTGCTCTGTCTCATTAGAAGTCAAGCACATTGCTAAGGCACTGTATGCTCAGGTTCCTCATAAATCCCAAAATCCAGTAAGAGATTTGTGGCTTAGCTGAGACTCAGAAGCCAATTCCCAGCTCCGGGTGAAAACCAAGAGATCTAGACCAAAAACATGGTCTATAGGAAGAACAGTCATAACCAAAAATCCCAAAGTCACTTGCTGAACTCATCCGTCTTGCACCTGTAAAAGTGCCTGAGATGAAAAGGTCATGTGAAAATAAAAACTGCATTTGACTTCAGTTTAAAGCTTGTGATGTCATATTTATCTCTTGGAGCTGATGTGTCATGCTACGCACATTTACAGGATCACAGTCTTACTGACTCTTGCAGTAATTTTTATTATTATTATTATTATTATTATTTAAATCTCAACTAGGTTTTGTTTCAGGTGTGAAGTTTCTATTGCTACTTTACAATTAAGATTTTGGGATCATCATGCAGAGAATTTGCTGCTGTTACAGGATCAGGGCCACTGGTTTGGTTTGACACCGGTAACCAACAGACTAGAGCAGCAGAGACTGCTGGTTTCTCTTTAGTGCATGCTAGTCCTGACACCCAAAACTTTTAAGATTCAAACAAATTTCTCCCTCCAAAAGACCTAAACTTATGTGAAATTCTCTTACAGAATACTTGGTTGAGATGAATACTGTTGCACTCTACAGAGTAACATCTTACTTCCTTATTCTTCCATAGGAGGAAGAGAAGAACAAGAGAGGAAGAAACGTTCAAAATGCCCAGTCCCAAAGTCAGCAAATTAGGAAATGCCAAACTAAAGTCTGATCCTTCCCTCCCCCTTCCCCTACGCTGAAGTATTTTTCTTTTAACATTAACCACAAGCTTATAAAAAAACAGGAAGAGCTTAATTAGAAACTCTCACATACAATAACCTGAATCTTGTTTCCACTGTTACATCAATATAAAAAAAATACAATACTGTGAAATTCCTAATATTCTACTTTTGCCCAAGACACAAGAAACAGTAGCGTATTCCCTCACTTTGAGTAGGGTCAATAAGATTTTATCAGTGTCAGTGCTGATATAGAAACAACCATTCATTTTTAACTGACACTGAAACACGTTTATATGCCTGTTTGTTTTCCTTGTTGTTTTTTTTTTTTTTTTTTTTTTTTTGTTGTTGCAGAAAGAAAAAAAGGGTTATCAAGTCAACAAAGAGTGTTTTTGAATTAGTTTCCTGTATTTTGCAGGAAACATTTTTTAATGCTAAAATAAGCAACGAGTTAGTACCGTCACAGACAGCTAATACCACGCTAATTACACCACACACGCAGTCCTGCCACTAAAAACAAATATTTCTGTTTTGGTGGGTTTAAAAAAAACAACTCCCCTAAAACAAAACAACAAAGCCACACACACCACAAATACGCTTTTGCTCAGTTAGCCTCCCCGATACTACATTTCAGTTGCAACAATTCCCAAGTTGAACTGTGCCCCAGTAAAGGCTTTTGTAAAAATTAAAAAAAAAAAAAAAAAAAAAAAAAACAACACTTCAGCAGCAATGATGCTCATAGACTGAAATTGTCATTCATTGCTTTATTTTGAAAATACAGCAAAACAGCCTGTACGTTCTTCCTGTTACTATTTGGGTACATCATCATGATCACAACTACTTTAAAACCGATCGACAACATGTAAAAACGATGTTTGAATCAAAAACTGTCATTATTTCAATCAATGTATTTCTCATGGCACATTCAGCCATTTTCTTTCCCTCCTTTCTCTCTGATGCTTGACTCCCTGAAACCACCTCTGCCGCTGCTGAGCTTCTCTTCCCGCACTGCATGGGAACGTGCCTGGCTCTGGCAGCATGGAGCCCACCTCCACCAACTCCAGGAGGTCGAGCACCAGGCCTTGGCTCCTGCCTCGCTGGATTCACCTGCATTTGGTGAAGGCCAGCTTCTCCTTTGATCAAGAAGAGAAGGCTCCAGGGTGATATCATTGCAGCCTATCACTACCTTAAAGGGGTCTTATAAAAAGACTGGAGAAGGACACTTTACTTGGGTAGATAACAATAGGACAAGGGGGAAGGGTTTTAAAGTAAAAGAAGAGAGATTTAGATTAGAGGTTAGGAAAAAATTCTTCACTCAGAGGGTGGTGAGGCACTGGTACAGGTTGTCCAGAGAAGCTGTGGATGTCCCATCCCTGGAGGTGTCCAAGGCCAGGTTGGATGAGGCTCTGGGCAACCTGATCTAGGGGGTGGCATCCCTGCCTACAGCATGGGGGGTTGGAATAAGGTAAAACAAGATGATCTTTGAGGTCCCTCCGAACTCAGGCCATTCTATGATCCTGTGATCATACGATGGCATGAGGATGACGGAAATGCTTTCACAGTAAATGCAAACTAAAAGTATTCTTTAAATAGACATCAGATGATGTAGTTGTAAATACAACTTTAAAGTTGTATAATCACAGAAATCTAAGTGAATGAAGAAAGCAAGGGTGTTCCTATTTTGTTTACCACATGATCAAAATCCAAAGTGAATTCATTTGGTTCTTGACCCCAGGCTAATCATGATTTGAAGAGAGAAAGGCTTTGGGAGATCACAGAGTTAGTAATCCAGTATGTGATACTAAAGCAGGTTATTAAACCATTCCAACTATCATCCAGACTACAGCTGCATTTTCATTACATGTTTTATATACCAGGTTGCTATTTCACAATCCAAGGGTAAAATACTTTTCAAACACATATCCCAAATACTCCAGAAAAAATAAAAGTACATTTTGTAAAAAGGTAGAGTTGTATCTTTCATGACGTGGCACTACAGTCTAGAAATGTAAGCAAACTACTCAACCTATGATCATGTAGTGGATACTACTGTAAAATCCTAGACTGACGAAGTGACTTCACTAATATTTTTACTTTATTTACATTTGCCTGCAAGGTCAGTGCCATTTTAATTCATGTTCTGAACACAGGCCACAGACATTTGCATTCCCAGTTGAAACATAGAACATTATCAGGTTCTTCTAGGGAAACCTCAATCTCTCTGCTTAGAGTTTCCTTCAGGGGTGCTCCTTAAGGCAGTTACTGGTTTATCAGGAAGCCTCGATGGCCTGTTTCAAATCAGCAGAACCCTAAATTGAAAGTTATACTCTTTACATTTAAATTATTTTCCTTTGTCACAACACTGTCAAAACAAGCAGTTTCATCGCTTTGTCTGACAGACAGGCACAACTGTGCTTTTCTTCTAACAAATGGATCCATTTCATGCTTTTAGTGAAATGTAAAAACTGCTTCCTGCTAAAGAAACTTCCCCACGTATAACAAAGAGTGAGTACTCTGACTTCTTGCTCTTTATATTTGGATGTCTTTCCTGTACATTTGTTATCAGTCAATACCCTGATAACACACCTATTATTCAATAGGTGTGTTCAAATAACACACCTATTATTTGAAATGGTGTGTTAAACTTTTCTCAGTCATTTTTCACTTAAAGCAAGTTAAAATCAATCCTATTTTATCATTAAAGTAACAAAGGCATTTTTGACAGTTCTACAAAGAGTAATATAAAAAACTAGGATAATGTAATCTAAATACACCAACAAAAATAAGATTTCAAGTAACTAGCTACAGAGAAGGATGGTTACATTAAATCCCTAATATGTACAAGTTACTATACTAGATTTGTTACTATACTAGATTTGTACCTGCTCATAGCTAGCTGTAAAGAAATGGCATGCCTTCACACACAAAAAAACAACCAAGAATTTATACAGTACTCCAAAGTCGCTGTCATTGTTGGTAAATCCCTTGGTACAAGTCCTTGCTTTCAGCCCAGTTTCCTGAGAAGCTGAGGCCCGTGTGATGAAGTCGATGCATATGGATGATTCACTGATGGCTTTCAAACCTGTAGATGGTTTTGCTGAAAACTTCTCTTTGCTGTCAGACTTAAAAGGTATTAAGCAAGTTTCGTGGAAAAAGGCAGTTGGCAGAGAATGATTATAATTATCTGTCACTTTTCCCTGAGGGAAAGTTTCAGTATGAGCTTCATACCACGCAGCATGTAAGAAAAATCCACACAAAATGGTCTTTATAGACCACTTTTCTTTCTTTCCCCCATTTGCAGGGGAAAGTTTCAGTTGAGACTTGCATGCTCCCTGTCAACCAACCGTACGGCAAATCTGTGAGAAATTAAGCATCGCTTAATTATCCCAGGATGTCTTTGCACTAACACATACAGCAAGAAGTTAAAGGATGCTTAGGGAAGGTTTTCTTTAGTAGCCCTGGTGTAGAGCTGATCTTGAAGGTTTGCTGACTGCCCTTGTAGCAAAGCAGTGGAGCACAAGATTGAACTTCTGTAAGACTGAGAGCAGATGGGTTCATTTCCAGGATACTGAATTTATCCTTGGGCTCTAGAATGCATTTGCAATTAAAAACGCAGGGGAGCTAGCATAAGGCAACCTTTTTAATTACCTTCATTCTTCAGTATTTCCCTTATCTTTTTATCTGCAGAAGAAAAAAAATATCCCTCTCTTCCAACAGGGATTTACTCCAGAGTGGGAAACAGTGAATCAACTGCACATTTCTGCTATAAATTACTTGACAGGAGTACTTCAGAATGTTTTGCTAAAATTAAACTTGTGTGAGTGACAGCTAAGGCTGCATCTACATTAGCAAGAAGTGCAGCTCATCAAGAGCAGATCTGTGGAGTACAACAGCTGGTAACAAAAATCCAGAATTGACACTAGTCACATTTAGCAGTTTTGCTCCAAACTACTCCTATTGCAGCCCCATGTGCTAAAGGCACTTCAAAGGCTGGAGCACATTCAGCACACTCCTGAACACAGCTCAGTTTCGCTTTAGCCAAGAGCAATCAAGCTTGGGAATTGAGCAAACTGAACTACGGCAAGGAGAGATGATGGGGACAGTCACTCTACAGGTGTACTGCTGATTCAAACTAAGACACTGATGTACATATCTCTTTGACATCTCCTTCCTCCCACACCCCAAACTTTTCTTTCAAATATTTTTAGAAATGACTGGTCTGACCTAGATCTCAACAATATTGAACATCTGTTATGGGAAGGAAGAAAGAAAGCTGGTGGATGAGTACGAGAGAGAAACCTGAGAGCAACTGAACTGAGGGCGAGGGAGGCAAAAGCCAGCGGTCCACATTCTGCTCAGAGAAAGCCAGCCCGTACGTGCACATCAGCAGCTCCAGCCTCACCATGCCCAGTGTTATCTGTACTCTGGTGGGAGCATCAGATGCAGCTGAGGCTAACACATTGGTCAAAAAGGAATGGATATAGTACAAAGGACCAAAATGTACAGAAAATTGGGTATTTAAAAGAGAAGATGGTGGTAAAATGCAGAGTTTAAGAAAATGGATATTAACAAAACATATTCATTTAACTGAGTTAAATATTCTGTAGCATTTTTTGGTTCTCCCCATACCTTTCTTACCAAGAAAATGCAGATGGCTTCGTACTTTATTTTACAGGAAAAGCATCTTAAAGCAAACAACTTTGAGAAGCGATTTCTTTCCAAAAGAGAGGTTAAAAAAGCTAGCAGTGCCAATGATACGTGAAACTTCATGATGGGTTGTGTAGCAGCACTGACTTTTTTTCCCCCTCTTCTTACACGAGTCATTACCTCTATAGTCAAACTCAAACATAAGCTTTGGCTATACAATGACCCAGCTCCCAGTCAGACTGCAATGCATGTGTTATCTGAGATCAGCATCTGCTTTTTCACCTACAGCATCCAGTAAGAAAATGAATGGCTTGAGGTGAAACAAGAGAATTACTTGGGATATTTTGGTGTGGGGTTAGAGACATGTAAGAGGCACAAGACCAGGAGGCTGGGACCTTGGGGAAAGGGACCATTCAGGTCTGAACATGCAAGATTCAACACAGACTAAGAGGTAGGAAAGTCCAGCAGTACAGTACAGAGCTGGGCTTTTCTGGCTCAGAAGGTTAAGCGCCACATCTGTGAAAAGAAACGCTGTATTTTGATCTGCTATGTCCCACACAGCATGCCTGTGGATGAGGAGTACAGCCTCAGATGAGCTTCTTCATTTGTGAGAGAATGCAACTGTGATGAGGAAACAGCAGAGACAAACTTGAGAGGACAAACATGGGGAGGAGATCGCACAAGACTCCGTGATCAACTCAAGGCTTCTTTCCCTCCTCATGATGTGGAGTACAAGCCAGAAATACCTAAACATTGGCATCCTTCTGGCTGTGTAAAAAATAAAAACACAAACACTGCAACTGTTTCTAGTTTCAACTGAGAATGACAAACTTACTCCTGTTGTCAGTTTCCCACTAACTGCTTGGAGAGACACGCTTGGAGAAACAAAGACTTAAACACTCGCTGTCGTCTCAGGAGAGCATCAAGATGAAAGTAGAGGGCAGGATGTTGCCCAGGGCACGCTGCATATTTTCCAGTACCAGAAGAACTGGAGCAGGTATCCATCACAGCTCAGAGCTTACTTACACGAGGGAACTCCTGCATGGTTCAGTGCTTCACACCCAGCAGGCTCCATCGGGGTAATTGGAAGTGGACTTCTCATCAGCACCAATAAACACAGCTAGCAGGAGGCAGATGCTGTGAGAAACACCGTGTGGGCAGCATTGTCAGGAGACAGTAACAGCATTGGGAACAGAGCCAGGAAGGAGGCCGGGGAGAAAAGATACAGAAAAAGATGGAAGCCAGGCCTGCTTTAGGAAAGCGCCAGAAGGGGCATTATAGACAGAGCTCTGCCGGTTCCACACAACTTGTCCTTTTCTGTCTCTTCCTATCCCACTCCCCTGCCCATTTTCTTCAGTGGGAGTTACACCTCCCACTCTTATCTCACACTTCTTATCTCTTTGCCATAGTAGAGAAAGTTCAGATCCCAAAATAAGGTGTATGGAAGAACATCTTCCAGATGAGAGGTATAATTTCACTTAAAGGCATACTGTGACATTCTCACAACGTGTATATTTATTCTCTGATCACCTGAAAATTAGCAAGTTTTGCAGAAGGAGGGTGCAAATCAATAGCAACCTGTCAAGAAACAGACAGGTGCCCTGAGTTATGCTCTGTAATACAGCTCACTGCAGCAAAATGAAAGATTCTTCCAAAAGATGGTCAAAGCCTTTTCCTCCTTCAACAGAGTAAGATTCATTAAAAATGGCCCTTTGAAGAGAAAGCCTACTTACAAGTCTCATTAGAATATTAGACAAAATTATATTCTGTAATTTCTAAGTGAATGGTGACTGTAACCACAGAAACATTAGTTTCTGTACCAAGGTTTTCATTGGAGGACTGCATAAATACAGCTATCCTATCATCACTGCACCAGTTTATTTGGTATTCGCAACAAAAAACAATAAAAGGGCTACTAAAGGCCTCATTTGAGCAAAAGTAGCTCTAGGTCTTTGGTGCAAAGTTCTGTGCAAGTGCTACTGCTCAGCAGTGTTACTCAACACCTAACCTCCCAAACTGCTGAAGTCAAAGCTGGCTTGGTACAAGATCTCTATAGTAATAATTTTTTTTCCCCAAAACTGTTAATACATTAAATATACCCAGCCAGAATGGCCTAATCATACACTTAAGTACATCCGTGCTGGCAAGCCCACCTCCTGCTACAGGCCAGAAGCACGCTGTCCCTTACAAGCTTAAAGGAAAACACATTTTGGGTAACAGGAGGTGAAGTAAGAAGCTATTTGCATCTTACACTATTTAAGACCACATTTTACCATCATTCGCTTCCTGTACGTAGTGTGCACTAAAATACCAGCTACGACAAGCAGAACAATTTACCAGGCACTTTTTGCCCCTCACTCCGTGCCATCTCACCATGCTCACACTCACCAGCAAGCAAGCCCTGCCGCCTTTAGGTAGCCCACAGGTTTGTTATGTTGGAAAGAACGGTGTCTGAATGCTACACGCGGTGGCTTTTAAAGATGAAAGACGACGAGAATGTTATGGTTTCGAAAATATCCACAAGCTCTTTCACACATGACCACGACAGCTCAGCCCATGCAGATTCCAGGGTGAGAGCGATGGCGAGATCTAGCGCGTACTCTCAATCTAACGCTGCCTAAGGCAACAGTCTGTTGTGGAATTAAGTGCAAACGCAGTAGCCAGCGTGGACATGAGTCACAAGTTTGGCAGATTCTGCGGCATTTGACGAGAAAATATGACAAAAACACTGCTGGTCCCGAAACGGGGAATTCTTCATTCGTAGAATTTTCCTTTAAGCCTTGCACGGTGCTCGAGGTGACTGTGGCTACAACACGCAACGCCAAGATCAGTTTTACTGCTCTGCTACAGCTATTGTGCAACCTCATAAAAACTGCCTGCCCTCCGCAGCAATTCTCCCTCCAAGGTTTTAGATGATACATTAAAATCAAAGAAAAATAAAAAAAACAGCATAGACACAAGCACGCCTTCTCGAAATGCCATGAGAAGACTGGGATGTGTGTGCTTTGGAGACTCCCAAGGTCCTAGCTAATACATGGAATGGATTACAGGAGTGTATTTCTACATTTATTTTGAAATGCAGAGATACTTGAGATCCAAATACATTATAGGAAGATTTGTACAAGAAATCCTTTTGGTTTTGAAAAAATATTTGAGCCTCATTTTCCAGAGGTGCCCTTGCAGAGTGAAATAGGAAGGCGCAGCGACGACTCAACCTCCGGAACAGCTTTTAATACACTCCAAAGTACCTACTCATAGCATGCCAGACTGCACTACACAGGGATAGGATGAAGTCCCTAAAAAACAGCTGACATTCAGGCAGCAAGAAAGATTTTCCAGTACTTCAGCTGGAACTCACCACTACTTCCTACCAAAATAAAGAGCATACCTAATAGTCTAGGAATTTCTACTAGGAAGAGCAAAAAATGGGAGGATATACAACTCTGTCCTATTCAGAAAGGAAAACTAGGATCTTTGCAGGGATTTTGTTGTACTTGCCTAGATTCTGACCCAGGACGCCTCATTTTAAGAGCCTGATTTTACCTGTGCTTGGTTTCACATTTCAGACATCTCACAATACTCTCCGATTTATTTTTAGTGCTCACAGCAGGACCTAGACTTGTCAGCCTCTTTCTAACAAATACACTCGTTTGAAGGGTGAAACTGTATCCTTGTTTTCTGATTGAATTTTAGCAAGTAAGGAACTTACTTAACTAAACTTACCAAAGAATAAGCTTACCAAAGAATACAAAAACTTCCAGAATTATAAAATAGCCATGGTTGGAAGGGATATCCAAAGGTCCCATAGGTCCCTTCGTTACCTGGTCACTCAGACATTTTCAACTCCCCTCCTACCTTGCAAAGAACAGGTTGAGTTCATTACCTGAACAGGAAAAAAAATGGTAAGAGAAACCTTGGCAAATACAAGCCTTCCTGTTCTTGACCAACTGTAGATACCTATAATTTATGCACCAGGGTTATAAGCAGCACATTGTGAAAAAAGAGAAAGCTTTGGCCCCAAATTTAATTTACAAAATCTTATTCACCGATTTGAAATACCACACAGCAGCATGCCTGTGAGATTTGTGGCATAGATTGACTTGAATTTTAAAGGTACTCTGCATAGATCATCCTCCAATAATGGCTGTATATGAGCAAGAGATTGCTCCTCTGTCATACCACATCTCATCACTAGAGATGACTCCTTCGGTTTGGACAGCTGTAATGTTTTCTTACGACTACACTTACAATAAACACCGACCAAAAAAAGAACTGAAACTCATAGCACAGTAGTGCTGGACTTGTCTTGCCTCATACCAACTAAAACTCCATTACCTACCTGTCAGAATGAAACCAACACACTGGCACTGATTTGCTTCTGAAAGTAAAAACAACGTAAAAAAAGCAAAACAGTTTTACAACTCTGATTTTATTTATACTTCTTCGGACTTGTGCAGTATTTTCACTTGCTAATCACTCCTTTTAATCTGAGCCACTGCTTGAGCCCTGAGAGCTCCTGCTGCAGTGCTAAGTTACACTCGATACAAGAAGTGGACCTCAAGCCCCTGCAATCACTCTTACTCCTGGCAATCACAGGCAAAATGCCGCAGCACTTGAGGAAACTTGCTTCTTTTGCTGTACCAAAGTTTTTAACAACCTGATGAAGTTCTGAAGAACCACTGACCAGAAACACATAGGAAGGGGCTTCATTTGCTTCCAGAGAAAGTTAAACCTTTTGCCACTCATACCATGAGTATTCCCTATTTCAGCTTGCCTTCACTTCCCCCTTAGGGAGAAGGAACCAACTTCATTTTTTTAAGTAAACAAACAAAACCTTTAACAGAAGGGCAACTTATCTTGGACAACACCCCAGAACCTACTAGCCATAAATTAAAGCTTGAATTAAGAAGGTTTAGGCTCCCCTGCCTTCATAAACATTATTTTCATAACATTGATGGAAGATGAGAATGCTTTGCTTCCTTCATGTTGCAGATGGCAACTTAAGTTAAGAGAAAAAGTAAAAGCCAGGAGTTTTACTAATCTGTTGTAGCCATAATACATCAAGGACCTGATTTTTCAGAGCATTTCACATTACTTAGCACTTTGTACTTGGTTAGACCATAGCTACTAGTGGCTAGTTTCAGCTTCCATCAGCAGCTCCTCTACCCCACCACTGCTAGAAGGGAAAAGATAAAACAGTCTCAAAGCAATTAGCCACAAGTGAGGAAAACACATATCAAATACTCCTATAAAAAGCCTGTATCTTACAATATTTCCATAACAGATGAAAAAGCATTAGTTTTTAGAAGCAATACTCAATTTTCTTCAACAAGGGATCCTCTCCTGGCAACCTCTTCCTGAAGTAGAGGACTTAATCCAGCCTCTGCAACAGGACTCCTCTTGGAGCAGCCTCCTTGACCACACAACTGTACTTTACCCCAGAGAGCTCATGATCCTCCTCATTATTCAACGTGGAGTCTCCACCAAAGAAGAGTCAGGTCTTGATCCCATTCTTCCACCAGCAGAAGGGCAATCAATGCTACCCTAGTATACTGGGTATACAGACAGCATTTCTGACACAGCATAACATGAAGTGACACTGAAGTACACAGAAAGAGGATATGCAAATATGGACGAGAAGCACTCGTTTCACTTTTGTAAAACACTCCCATTTCCTTCCTTTACTCTCTTCAAAAATTCTAAGCCTCAGAAAGGCTGTGAGATCCTCCCACTGCAAGTGTCACCCTGCACATCATTTTAGTTATGAAAAAGCTAAAAGCTATTTGTTGATATCAGATGTCCAAGCTCACATGGAATTAATTACTGTTTAGATCTTGCCAAAGCACTGAAAATCGGAAAAGCTAACATTTTGACAAAATGTCCTCGTAGGTGCTATGCCAAACAATCTAGTCTTGCTCAGCATACAAGAGCCAAAAATTATAAACAGACTGCGACAGAGGAAAAGAGATCTACAAACGACCTTATGCTTTTTTTGCACAGATCAGTGAATATGGAAGAAAAATAATATGTTAGGCTCTGGTTGGTTCATTTGTGCTTTAACATCTCACAACAGAATATAAAATACTGAAGCCCAAGTATCCCAAAAGGCGTCCTTTTCAGAGGACTGGACACTCTCAACAATTCTTCTTAGTTATCTACTGAAATAAATATACAGCATCAAGGAAACATCTGTAAAATAGGTACTCTGATTTATACCTACAGTTCAGAAGGTGAGTCCTACCAAGTCAACAGTAGGTTACAGCACTATCCATTACTTCAGAGAACACTTTGAAGGGATATGTGTTGCTGAATAATGAAGCATGTGGACTATATATAGATAGATACACACACGCACATTTACACACACTACAAATCAACCTGCAAAACTGTAATCTTAAGAAATAAAATTTTCACAACAGAAGTGGAAAAATACTAGTTTCAAAATGGTATACCAGATTGTTCAAGAATGGCAGAATCAGTACCAACAAGCCAGTACTATCTTACTAATTAAAATAAATAAATAGGTTCTATCACCAGTATCTCTTTATTCCCTCAATTTACTTTTAATATCCAAGAAAAATGCTGTATTCAAAGCATTTAAAGTAATGTTTTCTGACACGACTGATTTTAAATGAGGCAGGTTAAAATACTAAGGCTGAAAACATGGAACCTGCGTAACATGGATCAGATGGCATTTACATCACAGAATAGCTTGGAGTGATTCAGAAGCAGAATATCCTGAAGGATCTCTGTTGAAGCTTCCTTTTATGCATATTGGTAGGCACACGTCCTCCCCCTAACTGGGAGGGACGAGATGTAAGAAGCAGCATTGAAAAGAACAGGGCTGGCTCCTGGCATTAATGACGGTATGGAAACAAACCCAGAAAAGCATTCCCTCTCCCCAAAACAGCAATAAACCTGCCTTCCAGAAGCCACGGCTACCGACTCCCCTTTCGGCTGAGCTGGAGCAGCTCCCAGGCAGCAGCGAGGAGGGGACACCATTCCTGCCGCACCGCTGACACCATCGCCAAGGCATGCCCCGCATTCCTCCGCGTGGGCCAGCACCGAGCTGCAGCCGGCTGCCAGAGCTGGCGAGGAACCCGAGGGGTGTTTGTCAGCGTGGCCTTGTTCTCCAGCGCGCCTCCCCGCTCCCAGGCTAACCCTTTGCACGGCAGAAATGAGGATTGGTGTTTCTACGTACGGCTGCTGCTCTGCGAGGAAGCGCTGGTGAGGAACAAAGCAGGTAACGACGAGAGGACAGACACAACTGGTTGGAGAAATACTCGTTTTGCTGGAAAGGAATTCTGCCGGACCAGAAATATCCCAAGCTTCTTTTCAGACGTTATCGACAGTCAGATGATCATATCTGAAGAAATGCTCTTATCAGTGTGTGTGCTCTAGTTATTTTTCCTACTGCTTCTTCCGCAGCAGAAAATAAGCTCGTTTCACTTTCAGTTTCCAACTCGCAAGCTGAAGCCCGAGTTGTACGCGCTGGAAGGGACTTTCTTCAGTTTAGTTCCAACACAAACAGCATAGAATAAATACATGCATCTGTCTTCTTTTTTTTTTTTTTTTTTTTAAATAAAGTAGAGACTGCACCTTTAAGAAGTGAGATGAATTTCAAATAAATCTTATTTACGAAGTAACTTTTTTTTTTTTTTTTTTAAATTGAGAATCCGTGTAGCCGAACTGGGAACACACCACAGCTTTACAAGACTACCACACACAGGTAGTGCAAGAAGAATGCATCCTCTGACTTTGAAAAAAATCAAGTCAGTCAGGGAAAATACATTACCTACAATAGCTGAAAAAAAAATAATAAAAATGTATCCCACAACTGAAAGAAAAAACGCTTGACATTTTTTGGATTTACCCAGCTTTCAGCAAGGGATCCCGTCAGGCTAACTAGCCTCAGCAATATTTTTTTCATGTTATTAGGCTGAATTCCAGGTTGAGCTGGTCATGGCTCCGAGCAATCTGCTCCAGCCAGCCGGGCTCCGAGCAGGGGGACGGACTAGATGACCTCCAGAAGCGCCTTCCAACCGCAGCCAGGCTACGGCTCTGTTCCCTGAATTACAAATGCAGATGTTCTTTAACTCGCAGGCAGCACGTCCACCAGCACTCCTCTCTGCCTGCTGATACATTCAGCATACAAAAAGTTTTTTTTTTTAAGTCTTTCACGTTCTCCAGCAACTTACGCTGCGTAGTTAGGACAGCATTTATTCCAGGAAAGAACACAGGTGGCTAGAAAAACCTGCAGAGCTTGTGAGTGCTGATGTCAGAGTCAAGTTAAATCGTGTCATTAAGCCAGCTGTGCAGAATACACGCTGGGAAGCATCCTATTCTTGCTGAGGCCCATACCTTGCTGTCAAAATAAACATCTGCATGGAAAAAAAAAAAAAAAAATCATTTCCTTACTCAGAATTAGACATACATAAGCTTCCAGAGTGCCAGAAGGGACCTCTCTTTATTCTAGAGAATCTAGAATAAAAGACATACATAAAATATATACACTCTATAAAGGAGATTCTTGATCCTATAAAGGAGAAGCCTCTTCTGGGAAAGAAGAGCAAGCCATGCTTGCCCCAGTACTCCGTCAGGAGCTGAAGGCATTTATTGCAAAATCCATGATTAGTCCTCCCTTTTAATCTACAAGTCTGCAGAACTTGCACGTTCACAGGTGCTTCCTCTCGAGTCTTTTTTAGGATGAGCTACGGGTTCAAAGGAAGCACCTGCGCAGATATTTAACATAATGATACTCCCTTGAAGCCACACGGAGAAGTGGAGTTGGAAACCTCAGTTCTGATCTGCTGCTTATTCCCTGAAGATGCAACAAAAGAAATCTTTGTTGGCTAAGAAACACTACTCCATTGGTACAGGGCCTACCAATGAACTCGGAAGCAGCAGCCCCAAAAGGAACACCACCTGAAAACACACAAAGGCCTTTCATGGGCTAAAAGCAGGTGAAGTGCCCAAGCCTATTCATAGTCCTTCAACTTCAGCAGGATTCAGCACAGGTAAGTGGTTTCCTTGAGTGCTGCTGTTAGTTATTGAGACCTAGAACAGCAGATGCAGAAAGGAAAGCGAGCGTCTGACTAGACTTACAGCTCCCCAAATGGACAACAGGGATTTTGTCCTGGCTGCTTTGTGAAGGTGTGCCAAGTACCCAACGGTCTTCATGGCCATCCCATGGCCATCACCACGTATCACAAAAGGAGCAGAACAAAGTAACACACCAGTCCCTTTACAGAAATGATTTTTCTTTGGGAGAAGAGAGCGCGGCGGAACAGATGGAGTGGAACAGGGAATAGCAAGAACCACGTTTGCATACAAGTGTAACTATTCAGAGCTGTAAAACTACACTAAGTACTGCGATTAGCACGCAATGTTTTAATGAGTCAACCTGTTCTTTACTTTTCAGCCCCTTCAATTTCCAGATATTTTCGAGATAAAGCTCTTTCTTTTTTAATTTTTAAAATATGGTTGTCAAGACCACATTAGGAAAAGAACAGATTAGCATTAGGTCTCTCACGAGAGAACAGCAAGGAACAAACTTTCCCTTTCCTTTACCTATTAACTCGCAGTAAGAACCCAGATTACCACCATGCCGACAGCGTAGAGCACTGCAGAAAGTCGACTTCTGTGCTAGCACTCTTTGTTGCAGTTGATCTTAAAGCAAACAAAAACAAGAGAAAGATGTTCCTGCAAACTGGGTAGGGAAGCTATCTGACCAGAGCTTGAATAGTTTGAAAAGGCAGACGCCTATTAACCAGGATACAAAGGGCTCTGAAAGAGAAGAGAAACTGTAGGAAATGTCTTAATGCAAGTAAGCACATTTCTGCTGTCGTCAGGTGATGGAACTTTCTAAGATTTCTCTCACAACACCTCTCCTGCAACTGCAAAACATGACTTGGTTTCTGTTGCACTTAATACCTTCTGAAGCTCAGAGAGGGGGGTGAAAGAGCTTTCTACCTCTTATTTTCCAGTCTCATGAACGCAAGACAGCACAAGAAGCAGTTCCAACATTCTCCATCAAGCTACTGGTAAGTGGAAAGCATGTGATGGGGTCAGAGAAAATACCTTAAGCCTTCCTCTTTGCCTCCAATTTGAGATTTTGCCTCTAATATAAATCGTATTTGTGTCTCAAATATTGGCATCAGCGTAAACCCGTGTGAAACCAATCACCTTGCAACCTTGTAGCTACCCTCAAGCAGGCTGAGTAACACCCGTGAAACCGTGGAGAGTTTCTTCATTTGCTGCTTGCAAAAGATAAAAAAGCCCTTGCAGCAGATAAAAGGACTTCAGCTTTGCCAGATCCTGGGAGATAACCCAAAATAAGCCAAGGCAAAGTCACACTAACTCTCAAGGGCTCTTTAAATGAATGTTTAGGTTTTACAGAAGGTGGCAATAAAAGTCCTCAACTGCACAGATAAGCTACAAAGTCTGGCTCAGCAAGCTTACGGAGGAACTTTCCAAGATTTCCCTGGGTTCTGGAACAATAACGAGCTGGTAAGGAAAAAGAGTACATTAGCAAGGCTCTGACTTCTGTTATTCTGTTAACAAAACTATTCAGTGTCATAACACAAAATGCAAGACAGAGTTTGTGCTACTATTTATTTCATACCATCTGTCACCGGAGCCTAATGATGCAGTTAAAAAACATAGTCTGGAGACTAAATGACCAATCAACATTTATACTGCTCCATCTGCAATAGAAGACGCAAAAGAAAAATAAAAAAGCCAAACACGCAGAGGTGGGCTGGGCATGAATAAGATCAACAACAAAAAAAAGTCAAAACTAAGTTGTTCTGAACGTGCACGTTAACATTGCGGCGGCGGGTTAATCATTACACATTTTGTGATCAATAGCTTGTTCCAATTTTACAGGGGATCAACTGCGCCAGTCTTCCAGGCAATTTCACCAGACTAAGATTGCCCAAACGTGGCGAGTCGGGTCAACAAACAGAATTTACTTTCACGTAGCTGCACGCTCAACATGCAGGAGGACGTTCTAGCTCGGCCGTTCGTAGGTGCAGTCCTTCAGCTGTATCTCAGACTCTTCCACCCAGTTAAATTAGAGCTGCAACAGTTTCTGGGGTTTGTAGCAATTTGAACTGACACCAGTGACACAAATAAGCTGCTGCTCCATCCTATAACAATAATTACTGTTCGATTTCAAGTTTATCCTTTTGACCCTAGCATAAAAGGTAACGCAGTAGTATCCCCCCCCAGCTAATGTCAAATAAGCTTCAATGCTTCATGCGAGCAGTCACTCTGCCTGCTTACTCAAAGACCTTCTCCTCAAAGAAGCCACCTATTGTGCAAGCCCACTAGAAGAAGCCATAAATGAACTTAGCTCGTTGCGTAGAGCCTGCTCTCTTACACAACATCTGTCATAAGTTTTGCTGCCTGTAGCGTTCAGAGCTCACCAATAACTGCGAATAGTTCTCTTGGTGGGAGAAGAAGGCACGAGGAGATGGCAGCGGAAGGGCAGAAACCCTCACATCTCTCAGATTCAGCTGTCATCTTGTCGAGACAACCACAGGCCCTCTGACCTCCACTGTCCGCTCTCCAGCCAGCCCCAATGAGTATTTCATAGAATATATCTGAGAAAAGCCAGGCAATCAGAGAAGGGACTTGCACACTGGACAGAAAACACTGACACCACCACAAGCACAGTGCCATGTTCCTCTGAGTGCTGAGGAAAGCATTGGCACCCCTTGACTTTTCGCGTTCCAAGACACCTGACAGGGAAGTCAAAGTACATGGGGGAAAAAAAGAAAAAGGAGAGTGAAGGGATTTACTGCTACCTTCCCAACGTAACACTGTGCTGTAGCTCAAAGCCTGCAATTTTATCTGAGCAGACAGCTCCTCAAGGTTGCACAGAGACCTCCTGAATTCACATGGAGTGAGAATCAGGTCCCCAGCTCATCAAGACCAGCTGAAGATCTGAGCTTTTACCTAAAGAATGACGAAAAGCAAGTGACACCCAACATCTGCACGAGCCTGAAAGAAAACGCCAACAGGTGAAACACCCTGATGCCTTTTAAAGCTCTGTCACACCGGGGACTCCTAACCCCTGAACCAGGGCAGAGGGTTACAGGGGGAGGGAGGAAAGCACGGGGTGCTTACCTCTGCCCAGCCACACAGCACCTGTGGGGGCTCCAAGCACGTCCCTACCTCAGTGACAGGCGTGAGGAGCATCGAGGTGCACACCGAAAACCACTCGCACTCGAGAAGCGTCTCCCCCTCAGACCATACACGCTGATAACAGGGAATTATTTTAATGAAAGCTAACGATTTCTCAGCCGGGGTGATCTCAGCCTTCCCCACCGCTCCAGGATTAAACAGTTTTTTCCTGGAACGTGAGCACCCTTGGCCCGCTCCGCATCTGCCCGACAGCTTTGTGTTCCCGCAGGCACCACAGCTCGCCCTCCACGCTGCTTTATCCCATAAACTGTGGGGCCGTCCAGAGGTGGTCAAATAGAGGTTCCCCGCCTCATCCCCCAAAACAAAGGTGCGGGGAGGGCAGGTGACAGCTGCCACACACCACACAGCCGGGTCGCACCGGGGAGGTGGGAAGGAAGGAAGGAAGGAAGGGGGATAAAATGGGATGAAATGGGGGTAATGGGGGATGAAATGGGATGAAATGGGGTGAGGTGGAGTAAAATGGGGTGGAATGGAAGGGGATAAGGGGGAGGAGGGTGGAATAAAATGGGATGAGGCGGAGAGGGGTGGAATAAAAGGGGATAAGGCGGAGTGGGGCGGAATAAAAGGGGATATTGTGTTATAAAACGGGCTGAAATCCGTATGTTTCGTGTCAGCCCCCTGCCGGTGCCCGCCCCGCCGCCCTTCCTTTGTTGCCGAGCTCCACCTGCGCCGCCCGGCACCTGGCGGCCGCTGGGTGCTGAGGGAAGGGAAGGGAAGGAAAGGGAAGGGAAGGAAAAGAAGGGAAGAGAAGGGAAGGAGGCGAGGCCATCCCGGCGAGCAGCCGCCTCCCCGCCGAGCCGCCGTGCGGGCGGGCGGTGACAGCGGCGGCCATGGCTCCCCCCGCGGGCCGGCTCCTTACCTCCCCCTCGCCCAGCAGCACCGCTCGGGGCGCCTCCCTGCCGCGTCCCCCCCCAGGTCCGTCTGTCTGTCTGCCTGTCCGTCCCGTCTGTCTGTCCGTCCCTCGGTATCTCGTCTCCGGTGGCCGGCGGGGTTTGAACGCCGCCGCCCCGCCGCCTCCCCCCGCTGCCGTTGCCGCCCCGCCCCGCTCCCCCCCCCCTTCCCCTCCCCTCATAGCCGCGCCTAGAGGAGGGAGGCGGGGAGGGGAGGGGAGGGGAGGGAAGGGGCGAGCGGCGCGCACGCTCCCTGCCGGCCGCCCGAACTTTCTGGAAGCAGCAGCAGCGGGCTGACCCCATCCCCGTTAACCCCCATGCCCGTTAACCCCCTCCGGGCTCCGTTGCCCCCCCCCCCCCATGCTCCGTTCCCCCGGCGGGCGCAGCCCCCTCCTCCCGCCGCCCCCGCCCCCTCCCCGGGGGGGGGTTCCGGCGGTGATGGCGCAGTGAGTTTTAACGGCCGGCGCTGCGCATGCGCGGCGGGACGCGGGCCGGCCCTGAGGGGAGAGTTGGGGGGGAGGGGCTGCGGGAGCAAAGCGGCGCTGGCGCTGTTCAGAAAGGGGTCGGCGCCTGGTGGTTAAAATAAATACACAGCGTGGCTTTAACGGCGTGTCTGCGTGGGTTTTGGGCCCGGGGGGGGCTTCAGGCGGCGCCCCCCAGGGTGCTCCTGAGGGTCAGAGCGCTGAGGGGGCGGTGGAACAAAGCCCTGCAGGCGGTGGGGCTCCTGCTGCCCCGCTTTCACCTGTTACTGCGAATAAAGCAACAATCCCTCGGCGTTTACCAAGCCAGAAGCATCAATTCTTCCCATTTAAAGGATATTGGGACAACGAAGCATTTGCTTCCGTTCAATTAGAAATACTCTGACACTTACTGCTTTGGTGGATGACTTAAAATATTACCCTTGTTTCAGTAATCAGTCCACAGGGTTTAGCAAAACATAACAAAACAAAACAAAACAAACGTGTTTCTATGTTTAAAAAAAAAAGAATTGAAAGTGCTGTGGTGTTCCCCTTTATAGAAACAAAGGCATGTGCTGTGCCTCACACCCACCATCTTTAATGGTCAGAGATGCTGGAATAAATAAGGTGGATAAAAAATGGGTGCTAACCTCTTTTCTGTTCCATACGCTACACATAATACCTTATTTTGATGAAGAGTAGGTATTCCGTGGACAAGGTTCACCACAAGTAGAGATGGACATCACACATCTTGAATACCCCCATGCTGTGCATCGCGTGGTTTGGGTAAACATGTCTAATTTGCTTCCCAAAGTTTTTTGCAGAAATCAGGGTACAGCTCATTTCTTCTGCAAAGCAACTGCTGCCATTCCCCTTTGACTCCATCAGCATACCTTGCATGCTGTCGGCTGCCCAGGAGCAGGTGCGCAGGCACCAGTGACCGCATGACGAAGGGAGCCGCATCTACTTCACCTCCTTTTACATCCAGCCAACCCCAGAGGTCATCGCTTGAGGTGGCGAGCAGGTTGAAGAGGAGGAAAGAGAAGTGTTTCCCAAGGCAGAATATTTGTTCTTCTCACAGTGCTTAACAGGGCAGATGCTGATGATTCACCCCCTAACCATGACGGGCTGCAGGTGCAGTGCGGTGCTGTAATGCTGCGTTCCCATCCTTGTACATCAGCGCAGGCAGTTCCAGGATCCCTGTCTCTGTTGGTAGGTGTTCACAAACAGCAGCTGAGATAACACGGAAACAATTTATATCTTCTGCAGCAGATGCTAAGAGTTGACAATAACATCAGTAACTAAAGAAAATCCAGTTCCTTAAGCCTCTTGGGAGAACTCTAGTTCGGACTCTTAAAAAGCAACACTTGTTGACCGCTAACCCTACGTTAACATCTTCCCCTTGTCTCCAGGAGTCCCTCCTTTTTACACAGCACTGCTGCAAAGCTCCCTCATAGCTGTTTTGTGCTCACTTTTGTAGTACTTGCTGTGAGCCACCTTCGCTAGTGAAACATCTCGTGCCATCAGCTGTGTGAGCTACACTGGTCTTAGCAAGATAAGCACGCACAGCAGCTGGTTCAGCTCTGTCACTGCTGAACTTCATCTAGTAACTGAGTGACTGACAATCTCAAACTGCAGGAAAAAAAGTATCTAAAGATAGGGACTTTATTCCAAGAAGTTGCAAAATATGACGCTGGTGAAAGCACACGTGCAAGCCTCGGGAAGGCAGGGATGGCACTGACCATCAGATCAGTCAGTGGGCCCACTTCATGCACCGTACGGACAGAACTGAACGTCAGGGCTGCTTCCTTCTTGACAGAGCAGTTCCAGGTAACATTTTTCTAGCAGTTCACGGAGGACATGGAAATCCTTTCCGACAACAAATGCATCATTGGGCATCTAGTGGAGTTTCCCATTACTCCTAACTTTATTCCATCTTTACCAAAGGAAAAAACCACCACCGGTTGGACAGCGTTGATGGCCATGAGATGGACATCAAAACATTTTCTTCTAAGACAGAACAAACTGAGGAGACAACTGAAACAAGGCAAACAAATCACCCTGTCCACCTTTACGGATGGGAGGAGTCAGGCATTGCAGAGCTTTGTTTTTAGATACTTCTTTAGAAAAGTTCCAAACGTTGTAGGTAGGAAACTAAGCAGGGCTAAAACTCCCTTTCCCTTCAAACCAATTGTGCTGCTTATCAGTTTCACAGCTGCAAGCAAACACATGAATAGTAATTGTTAACACAGGATAGCTCCATACCACATAAAAACATTGCAGTTCTCTTCAGTGTGTACTTCAAAAGGTAACCTTGCTTGAAATGAAATACCACGTCGTTACAGTGGAGCAAGGAGTTTAGCTACAGACTGGTACATAAAAATTGTCTCTGCGTCAAGACGTAGCATGCTATTTCCTCATTCTATGTTACTATGGAAGTACTGGAAGGACGCCTGGCCTGCTACAGGAGTGTAATCATTACAAACACTCCAGTAACCTTTTAGAAGAGCATTCAGCAACTTTCACTTAAGCAATCTTCAATCCACGTACTACTTTCTCAGATACAGTGCCCTGTATCAGTTGCACGCAGGATTTTTAATGCTTACTGAGTGACCACTTAACGACTTTTATCTGTATTTATCAAACTTACTTTTCCATTCGTATGCAATTTCAATATTTTATAAGCTTAGTAATGTAGTGAGGATATCAAGTCTTGCACACAAGTAATATACACACTACTACTGGTGCAACTACATCACAGAGCCTATGAAAGGAAGGTAGGGCATGAACAGGCTACATGAGGTTAGGATTATGCAGGGACAGCTGTAGACATAAAACTTAGCTCAGGAAAGGGAGAACAGCTTCGGGAAGTGCTGTTAATCAGAATGTCAAAACAAAACAAATTCAATAAAGAATGCAGTATAAATAATGCAAATAAGCTCCATCAATCACATTAGTAATAAGTATGTAGTACCATGAGATATTTTAGAAGAGGCAGACAACTCCCATGATTTTTATATGGTCCCAGTGATGGACACATTCGTTTCCTAACATTTTAAAGCAACTTTGAATATTACTTGTAATATTTTTATATTATAAAAATGCATCTTCCAGATTTACAAGCACATGTGCCGACTGTCAATAAGCAGTCACTTTATTATTTTTTTTTAAAGGAGAAATACTTCAATTTCACACTTTTAGATTTTCTTAGAATTAACCAATACACAGGAGTAATATCAAAGAAGGGTCTGTGAATCACAGTTCCACATATTACACTTAGCCATGTATTAAACCGTTCTGGTATACTCTAGCTCCCCTCCCCCCTCCAACTGCATACTTTGGCTGTGTTAAATAAATTTGTAGAGGAAGTGGTTTCTTGTTGCTCATTCTTTTAGTAGAGTATTACTACTACTACTTGTTTTTTTTCTGTAACATGGCAAAAAGACAGTTTTCACGCTCTTCCTGAATGATAATAGGCAGAGTCAGACATGAGAAGAATCACCAATTTCAAAAGAACAGGAGGACCTTTCCTGTTTTTGTTTGGTTTAAATTGCCGTTAAAAGTAACGTGCAGTAAAGTTTTCAGAATCTGCTTTCACTTTGTTCCTTGGGCATTAGCCAGACTTGAAATTTAGTTAGGTTTGTTGCCTCTTTAAAGACCCTTTAGTCAGAAATAGCTAAAAGAATTTTCAGTGATAGATTAAAATTGCATCTTTTTATCTACCAATGATCACAAATAGACACTTTACAATCTACAGAATCACTTTTGTCCACTTTTTTTATAATCTGAATCATGATTAGGTTTTACTGTAGTTTAGACCACAGTAAGCTAAACACTCTAATTCCTATTGCTTCCCTTCATTTTAAAGTATTAAAACATAAATCATTTTACTGAGATTAAAGTTACTTTATTATTTTCAGACAGTTTAGCATATATTACAAAGATCTTTAGAGGCATCCTTAGAGGTCAGCTCGAACTCCAAAACCCGGTCCTTTCGGTGGTTCGGTCAGAGATGTAAGGCCACCAGCTGGCTCACAAGAAAAACGTCCACTCCTGAAAAATGACAGCAGATTTATTCGTTGCTGGTACTGTTATAACCGATGTTTAATCACTGGATAGAAGACCTTAACAAAACTGCCTCGAGGCTGAAGCCACTTGTTTCATTCATGTATTCATCCTTCAGAAATGTGGGATGCCACCCGTTAATTAAAAGGCTTTCAAATTCAAATAACAACAAACAGCTTCATAACTCAAATGCAAGATGTAACTGTTAGGGTTTTTTATTCACCTATTTAAAGGCAGACCAAACAAAAGTGATGTTGATACCACCAATACTAAAGGCAACATTCCAATTGTATTAGTCATGTTTCTGCTAGAGATGTATCCCTGCACTCAGAAACTAGCTTTTAACATCGTTCTCTTATTCTGAAAAAAATAGGAAGAGATAACACACTACAATCAAATGATAGTAATTAATTACGCCATTCACACACCCATTGGTATATTTGAATTAACAAAGAACAATGGGAAGTAACAGGTGATAACAGTTCAGAAATAAACGTTTCACAAACTTCCCCCCAAACAGGTACTGTTGATTTACATGAAATCAACATGTAAAAAACAGGTGACATCATTCACCTGTTAGATACTGAGCCAAATGAAGCTGTGATTTTCCCATTTCACGGTCCTGTAGTCATCAGGAACATGAAATTTCTCTACTCAGTTCTTTCCGGCTTTGAATAAATAGAAAGGCACTGGATAAATACCATGCTGTTCAGTAAATTAATTAACACGGTTTAGCTGCATGTTGTGAACTCCTAGAGTTGTAATAGGAATTACAATTTCCTTCCTCAAAAGGAGAAGCCTTCAAGTAGCTGCACATTATCATACAAATACAGCATACCTTGGGCCAGGTTTGGGAACTTTGCCGGCCTTTAGCTCATCGATTATCTCTTCGATATCTTTGGGTGTCAAATCCTCCTAAAAAAAAAAAAAAAAAAAAAAAAAAAAAAAAAAAAAAAGTCAGCAATTATGCTAACTGCAGCATTTACAATTATCAGATGTGTGGCCATCTAAACGGGGATCCTAGCACAGGTAATTTTGATCCTGTTATTGACATACATGTACCATTTTAAATAAGGAAAATTAAAAAGCCTAATGTAATTTTAGTAATAAAATCTCTAATTTACATATAGTTGCAGAAATGATGTTAAAGCTAACTATGTTCACCCTAGTCATCAATCACTTGGGTTTGTGGCTTCAAATTCCTTAGCAAGCTAGTGGGTGCAGTACAGGAGAACAATTCTTAAAAAAGAATAAGTAAATCAGATTGTGATAGCATCACAAGATAGTTTTAAAATAAGTTTTAGATGGTATTTGAAGACTGCATTTATTCCAATGCATGAATTCTTTGGGCTGATGGCAGCCAAGCGAGCCATAATTCAAAAGTCTGAAAGTTCAAAAATAGTGTTAAGCTAGACCATACTTTCCAACTGACTGTTTTAATGTGGTTTTAAAAGCTTACTGAGTACCCGTTTGATTGAAATTCCAGATTTATAGGCAGGCCACTATCAAAAAATGCAACAGCACAATGAAATGAAAAATATATGAATTCTGTATTATCTTGTTCCCTTCTCCTTACTATGCCACAGGTTTTGCTTCTTGATACCATTCTTAAGTTCCCTTTCTCTTCCACAGGCTGCAGTATTTCCCTCAGGAAACTTTCAGAGCTCATCAAGCAAGTTAAGACAGCATTACACTAGCAGTACTGTATATTTTAAGTTAACAGCTGCACTAACTTTAAACTAATTCATAGTTATGGGCTTTCCAAATACACTGTCGTGCCTCTGATTCCAGTTTTATACAGAAAAAAGAGAAGCCAAACAAGGAAATGACTGCATTGAGAAGAACTTGATTTTCAAAGCATTCTCCTTTTTCAAGAGTATTTCCATGTTCTCAGTCACAATCATGGCCATGGACAAAACTCAAGAATAAATGAGAATGTGACAGTGGGTAACACCAACTTTTACAACTTCAGATACCACTTATGACTCTCATACAAAGAGTCTCATACTAAGATGCTGTATTTACATGAAATATGAAGCACAAAAGACAAGGCACTAATCCCCTTGACAATTATGATTTTAAAAAGAAAAAAAGTCTTTAAGCTACAGCTAGTACCTTTTTGACTACAGTACAATTTCTAGCAAAGGAAAATCGAAAGAAATTCAGGCAAGTGAAAAAGCCATTTTTAAAAGGACAGTAAAAAAACAACACTTAGAAGGCTGTTAAGCAAATTAAATGACTGTGGGTGAAAACTGCGTTAGAAACAGACTGAAGCAGAAAAATTGTGCTTTTTCTACGTAGAAGATAACGAAATGCTGTTAGAAGAATTCTATACTGCAAGTCTACATTAAATGGTTTCAGGAAGCTGGTTAGGAAGGTTGCAACACACAAGTTGATGCTGTTCAGGTTAGTCAAAATAAATGAAGGCAAACGTGAACTAGGAACAAGCTGTGACCAAAATCCATACTGCTGAAATTAATAATCTGATACTAATACACTGCAAAGAATGTTTCAACCTACCTACCACATTCTGTGATAGCTTAGCAAAAGACTGCTACTACATCAATAACATACTCCCAGTATTTCTCTCTGCTCAGAAGGGATCATGCAACAGATGAAGAAAGCACACTTTTTTGTTGTTTTTTATTTTTTGCATTAGGAATAGTGGTTTTAGTAGAAGAGTAGGAATAACTATTATAGTATCAGTGACACGTCATCCAAAACCACTACGTAAGGCTTTGAAGAAGTAGCTGGTAAGGGAAGACTTCCATATGAAGAACTGAAGAGCCTAGCACTGGGTTCAAACAGGCACCCAGAACAAGGTGTGGCCATTGCTGCATTCTTCACAAATGCAGAGAAAGGAAAATTCTGAACGTGCTTTCCATCATTCTTTTCATCATAGATCAAACCTGGACTACACAAGAATTAAGCCCTGAGCCAAGGACTCAGCAATTCTTCAGCACAATCACTCACTTCCAGCTAATGAGTATTAAGAAGAGACTTCCTAAATAATGTTGCAGCATTTCAGTCATTTCTATTTTTAAGCCAGAAAGTCAAAAATTACCAGCTTCTTGTAAAGTTTTTTATACAGATAACACATTGATGTAGTGAAGAGGACTGAAACTTCCTAAGTTTTTATTTGGGGGGGAAAAAACACAATAGAAATAATATTTTACTCTATACCATCACGGTCTGCTGCTTTTTGGACTTTCTCCACAGTGTCTATAGAACCCCATGCTGTACATTTTCTTCTTCTTTTCCATTATATACTACTAAATGACAAAACCAGGCTGTTTGTGCTTCCAGATTACGAACTGTCTGCATTACTTCAAATGACAAAGCACACCTCTGAAACAAAGCCCAAAGCAGAACACCTACTGAACGTATTTATTTAGGGGAGGTAGTTCAGTGCTACTGTATGGAAAGGCAAAACCTGGTAATTAAAGCAAGCTGACTTTGAGCAGATAATGCATCATCTTAACTTGCTCATTAAATGAGAAAAGGAGAGACTGAGAACTACTGCAACCTCAAAAAGGCAATGATGCAGAGTTCAAAAAAAAATCTAAAGGAAAAAAGCATTCTTTCTCAATCTGAAAGCCACCTGTGAAACTGCTCATTGTACCGTATGGATATGCCAAAACACCACTTCCATGAGAATCTCTATCCATGATCTCATCACCTCCAAATGAAAACGAGAGCATTTACAATGTGTGTTCTTACAGAGACCAGGACATCAATACATTATCGTACAGATGAAGTGTTTCAGGAAGAGGCCGAGAAAGTAAAATATGTTCTAAGCTATCCCTGCCAACAGCGATTTGAGTAACTGACCAAAAATTCACAATCAGAAAGAATGAAGATTCAGATAGCTCAAAGAAATCTAGTTTCTTAAAAATACTTACATAATAGTTGTCATTTATTTGTACCATCGGTGCATTTACACAAGCACCCAGACATTCCACTTCAATCAATGTGAAGAGTTTATCAGGTGTTGTCTCCCCAACTTTTATACCTAAAAAAAATAAAAGAATATTAGGTTCAGCAGTGGTTATGGATCAAGATTAATAAACAATACTGTAATTACTCCATAATTTCCTCATTACATGTATTTTGGCCGTAAAAACATTTGTACAGTTAAATCCTCTTAAACGAGTCTAAGACTGTGAAGTTAGTCTTTGGATACATTTTGAAGACCTGATTTAGTTTTGATTTGTTGAAAAATAACCATGAAATGACACTTCTCAGAAAAGCTCTACTCAGGAACATTTTTAGGAATCAGTATAACGTAATAGAAAAATTTAGAAAATACAGCTCTCCTATGTTGATATTAAATGCGTTAATAATCAGTGTTAAGTACTGAATCCCCAAATTAACCAAGAGCCAAGTATTAGGAGTGTTGGTCCGAAATTGCAAACAGCTTCCAAGTTCCTCCACAAGAGCTTATTTCCTGAACAACCCCATCATACGCATGCTTAGCTTCCATGACGTGTTACTGCTCTAGTGATATAACCAAAAAAGATACAGACCTCCCCCAGAGGGCAGGTTAGCCAAAATAACATCTCAGAGTCTTAGCTTGCCAGAACATTCTGTGGAAGGATAAAGGCTAAGATGCAATTTCCCCCCATAGTTAACAGGGGCAAAAATTAGTAAAAGTTTAAGCGAGGCCTGTGTCTCAGTACGATCTACACAAACACTCTTAATTCCAGGAAACAGTTGCTTTTCCTTTGACTTCTCAAACTAAGTTTGAATTAAAATCAAGCCATCTTTGCAGCAACAAAACCAGGACAAGCTGAATCTAAAAATGCCTTTTCCAGACAATGGAGCATGAGGGAAGCAAGATTATAAACAACTGGTCTTAGCCCTTATCACTGTCGTTTTTCTGAAAGGTCAGCATAACGTGACTGCATAGGATGGGAAAAGTTAGTTGTTGACCTTACCCTCTTCTCCTCATAACACAACAAGGAGAAAAGCAGAGAAAAAGTACACAAAAGCGGTGAGTTCTCCTTACATCTCACACGATGCAGAACTCTCAACTGACTTTTCCCATGAGAAATTTACAAGTCACCTTATTTAAGGAGAAAAAGCCTCACTAATAATTTTGTATAGCGTATACCTTAAAAATCTTATTTTACATATAAAGAAGTGACATGACATTCAGAGTCCTCTCCTGTATATGGGATAACTCTTGGATTTCAAATTAAGCGCTATATTAGAATAATTCATTTCCTAGCAAATTGCCTTTAAGATCACTTTAAGACCACTAAATGACACTCCTGACTTTTGTTCTACTGTACTGAAATATTTGGACTTGGTAGTCCTTATTTTCAAAATCCTACAGTGACCTCACTCTAAATGAGAACTCTAAATGAGAAGTATTTCTGCACTGTCTCCATCATATAAAGGATTTTATTTCAGTTAGAAAATAATTCATCACTAAACCAGGGAGGAAGAAGAAAAAACAAAAACATATTAAAAATTTGTATCATACCAAGCTTCTTCTTGATGGCTTCTAAAATGCTATCAGAGTCCCGCAGCATGCAAGGCGTGGTAGTGCAGACCTGGATATGGTATTTCCCAACAGGCTTACGGTTATACATGGTATAGAAGGTCGCTACTTCGTACACTCTCATGGGAGGCATTTCTAAAACTTCAGCAACCTATAATAAGCGGAAAAGAAGACACTGTATTGAGTTCTCACAGGGCACCAGTAAATATATTTCAGAAATCATCTCAGTCAAGTCACCTGTCCTGTATCTGCACTATGAGGCTTAGGTACTCCAGATACACAGGAAGAAGGGGATGGATTTCAAAGTGTAGCTATTGAAGTGCTAAGAAAAACCACTCGAGTTACTCTGACTGGAGTTGACCTTGTTTGAACACAAGCTCAACTAAGCCAAGGATTAGCACAGCGAGGAGCTGCAGTCAATCCTCCTCCAGCATCACACACAAGCTAGTTTCAAGAAGTCAGCTGGGTCCCAGCTTTCATTATTAGCTCCAGCTCATACTCTGCTTGCACTCTTGCTGCATGAATGAACAGACTCGTACGAATCCGCCCACGCTAACCCACTTCAGCCTTCTGGCAAAGGGAGCAATCCAGGCTGGTGCTACGCCCCCCTCATTCAGGTACAGCAGGCTTTCTTGGGTCCCGTGACGTACCAGGGCTGGCCCTAAAACCACCACTACTACACCTGCAGATCGGCATCCCAGCTTATAAATACAGTGATGCACAATCTCCACACAGTCAGTTCTGGTGGAAGTACCCCTGACCTCACTAACCTGGCACACTGCTCAGGTTGAGAACTGACAGCTTGCAAAAGCGTGGCTGTTCTGTATTCCAGTACCTATAGCAGCAGGCAAATAACAAGCCACAGAAAATATTTGCTTGCTTAAAAATCTTAAGGTCATTTAAAACATATCACTTTCCAAGTAAGCATAAAAAGACTTTTCTCATTTGGCGTTAATGGAGATTTGAGGCTTTATCCTACATTATTTGCAGTTTTATACGATGTCTACCACTGTTTCTAAGCATGCACTTTACTCTTACTCAGTAACTTCTATAATCCTCACAATCCTGCTTTTAGTTTATCTTGATTGAATTTGAAACACTTCACTTTAAAACCGATAATGCCAGTTTGCAACACAAAATGCGAGATTAAGTTGTATGAATAGAAAAACTGAGGTGCAAATTTCTTGGTACTTGATTTCTGTCGTGCAACCTATCACTTTGGAGCAACGTAGCTGTTTGCTTATTTTGAAACATTTTAATCAGTAACTTGATAAGAAACCAGTCTTAAGGACACTTGCTACGAGGCATTACGAAATACTCACTGTACCCACTACGTTGCCACGTGCTTTGTGGAAATCGTTACAGGCCCAGAGATTAAGTACGATCCTGGCCATGTGTGTAGTGCTACTGAGGTACAGGAGAAGAGTAAAACATCATCATCTTTTTTCTTTCCCCCAAATTAAGCAGTGAACAAAGTCTTTCAAGTTTACTCCTACTTCCAGGATGATTCTGGGAGGAGCCTGCCTAACTAAGGCCCACGTTGTCTTTGTTTTGTTCAGCCTGTAGCTGCTAGCAGTGGGCTAATATTACACAAACAGAGGCAAGGTTCCTGCAATAGTTTTCCCTTTTTTTTTTTTTTTTTTTTTTTTTAAAAAAAAAAAAATGTAGTCTCATAGTGAATACTCACAGTTCTGTGCTACATGTAAATTCCTGCATTAGTCCACTTTGGTAAAAGTGCTAATATTGTACTATTAAGAGTTAGATTTAAAAAAAATATGCTTGCAAAATAAGTTAGCACTAAATACCTTGTTCATAGCTGAAATGGGCAACCATCCATGCTGTCTTTGAGCCAGATCTAGTACTGCCATCACAGCTGCAGACTTGTGTCCCCCTGGGTAATTGTTTATGATTGCTTCTATTCGCTTTTTAAAGGAAAAAGAAGAAAAACATCAGTACTGAGCTAAAGACAAAGCTTGCATGCTTATGGTGGATTTTATTTTATCTGCGTACCTTTTTGTTCTCAGGTGTGAACTCAAAGGGAGTATCTGGATTATTTTCGGGACTATCTCTGTGCTTCAAGAAAAGTAAGAGAAATAATAGGGTTGTCAGGGAATTATTCAAGACAGATTTACTGTTGTAAAGCATTTTATTAGACAGTTACAGTTGAGTTGCTTGAATAAAACTGATTTGATACATTCCAGATAAAAACGTCATAGTACTCTATCATAAACGACTAACCATCTCTCAGAAAGTAATAAAACATGTTGGTAATTATTTCATCACTCTTAAAAAAAAAAAAAAAAAAAAAAAAGACAACTTATTCCTGTTATTTCCTATTCAAGTAATTATTTCTTCAAGAACTTGGTATTATTTACAAAACAGACATTTGTAACAGCTGATACAATTTGGCAATTATGGTCAAACTCATCACAACTAGATGAAGAGTCCTCTAGTTAATATTTAGTTAATACCTTAACAAACAACAAAAGACTAAAACAATAGCCCATTTTTTTTTTGTTTTCCCATGAGACCTTAACTATAAAAAACATTTTAAAGCTTATCAAGAAACTTTCTATATAAATATGTCCACATTTAAACATACATTATTAACCAATTTTTACATTTCATAAATTTGTAAGAGATATCAACGTTTCACATACAATTCTGAATCAGAACAGAACAAGCAGAATTTCCAAATTCCAATTTCCAAAATCAGGTATTTTATCATAATATTTCTAAGTTTTTCTTGGAAAACATCAAATTGAAATTAGTTCTAATCTTTATTTTCAGAAAATACAATCTTGAAGAAAGTAGCAATCTTGAAGAAAGTGATTGTTACTGCAATAAAATCTCAGTTCTGATAAAAGCCCTTACCCCCACAAAAGCTTGCTGCACAAAACTTCCAGTTATCTCAAAGTAGCTCATTATGACATACTCATAGCTGAGTTTGAGTCCAAGCTTTATGCTATTTTCAAACTGAGAACGTTTCAAATTAAAGTGGAAGAGCACACAAAAATTCAAGTTATACTCAAGGGCTGAAGCTAAAAGTCATCCACAACCAATAATTAAAGGAAGAACCCTACTTCTCTGACTTTCATCATCCTCTCAAACAACCTAGGATGATTTTACAGTTTCCACACTACCTTTGAAGGCCAGGCTGGATGGGGCTTTGAGCACCCTGTTCTAGTGGGAGGTGTCCCTGCCCGTGGCAGGGGGGCTGGAACCAGGTGATCTTTAAGCTCCCTTCCTACCCAAGCCATTCGGTGCTACCTTCTTAGAAAGTAGGGAAGGATTTCATGAAAGACCGAACGTGGCAAGTCACTAACGTTGTGAGCGACTGTTGTCAGTGCACAACTTAAAATGTGGATGATTCACAGCCATTCCTGGATTTAGAAATTTTAATAGAGAAACACCAAAAGGTCAAACACAACTTCTAATCACAGCTGGTGTCCTAGTGAGAGATTCCCTTTGCTCATCCCATCGATACGCTGGAGCAGTCAGTACTACTACCACTGTCAGTTCAAGGGCACAAATATCCCTTTCCTAGTTCCAAGCCTAAAAAAACCCTACAATCAATACGTACTTCTCCACTTGGGATGACTTTCCCTGTAATAACAGGAATTACAGAATGGTAACTGATTTGCTTTGAACACACTGGTCTTTTAGCAAGTATGAATGTGTTGCTTGTACTGTCTAGAACATAAAACAGCTCTCAGGAACAGAGTTGCCTCTATTTTAGTCTGACCCAAAGAAAGGATTTCACTCATCGTATGTATTGTTGGAGAGGGTTTTCTACCAAAAATCAATGAAAGTTCTTAAAAAGAGGCTATTGAAGGAAAAAAGAAGTGACTGGAAATACCCTGCAAGTTTTAATTTCTTTCCCTTACAGATCTGCTGTAGGTCATTGCTGCTCTGATAATCCATGATTCATGGTATTTCCATAACTTAACTTTTCCTTCTCAAATCTGCACGCCTGCTTTATTTCAGGCTACTATTTTGCCTTCTACTGTTACTTGCTAGTTATGTTTCTACTTGATCTCAATTTCTTTTGAAAATAATTTTATTTTACTGAATTATTACCCCCTCCCTGCATCTAGAGCAGCTGTTATTTCTAGTATATCGTCTCTAAAATGATATCCTTAAATATTCTACATGCGAGTACGAACAATAAAAACTTAATAAAAGAACAAATAGCCCATTGCCAAAAAAAACAAAAAACAAAAAACACCCCACAAACAATTTCCTATGCTCTTCTAGCAGAAGTTCTGTTGGGGAATAAAAATAAGAGGACTTAACAATGCTATTAAATAAAACAGCTAAAAATCACAAGAAGCTCACTAAAGCTCACAGCTTTTCTTTTCTAGCTCCCTTTTGCTATTTTCATTCTCCTCGCTCCAGCAAGCCACTGAAACAATAATGTAAGTCTTGCAAAACGCCTGGAGAATTTACGAAGCTGTCTAGCTTCATCTACCTGACACCGCCATCCATTAGCGTGTCAAAGCCACCTTTTGCCTGTCTTCACCAATCTCAAACTACTCTTGGAGTTTCCTAACTCGTCAGCCTACACTCATGTTTCCTGTATTCCTTGAGCATCAGCTCTCACTCCATAAATCACCAATGCCTGTTCAGGTTGCTGGAAAACTACACGAAGCATGTACTGTAATCCCATTAGCTTCATCCAACGGGAAAGCTGCGGAGACAGCAGCAGCTGCAAAAAGTCAAAAAAAAAAAAAAAAAAAGTCTGTCCAAAAACGCTGAGCACCTGCTTCCAACAAAATGGTCAATTCTCTAGAAGAGCGCTGATTTCCACCAAATGGTGGAAAAATGCCAAATTACTCAGCTGTTGGGCTGAAGTCTAGATAAAGCACTGAATGGAGCAGAATGGGACACTTCTCAGAGATGCTTCAGGTTCTCTTCGTAGGTAGACAGCACAGCTGCTTTAGGTGTTTAAATCTTGAGTGCTTTTTTACTTATGCAATCACTATTGCTGTTTTTATGTATTGCAATAATGCCTGATGGACTCAATCATGAATTGCTACTCAACTTATTGTACGTCATGGCGCATGAACCAGAACTGCATTTTTCAACTGCTAGCAAACAGCTAGACCCAGACCCAGAGCTATGGTTAATGCTGTGGCAAATTGTAGAAGCCAAAAAACCGGGAACACAAAAAGCATCACAAGCTTCAATTACAAATTAAATTAACTACAGTAAGAAAAGGAAACAAGAACTGTTTTGCAATGAAATACATTTAAACAAAATCTCACACAATCACACACAAATGCTAATATCACCACTACAGGAGTTTTCATTACATAAAGAAATAATACCAAAATAAAACCTTTTGGTACTCTTATCACAACTCTAGTAAAAAGATTTCCACTCGCCTTCCACAGCAAAGTTCTGCACATCAGAAACTTTAGGCAGATTTAAAAAAATTCACATGCCAAACTCTTGTTACACGCCCCTTTTCCAGAAGGGTAAATTACTTACCACAAATAAGGCTCCTCCGCTGGAGCTGCATGCTGGTGTTCCATGGAAGTAGCGGATTTGTCTTATCTACAAACAAAATAATGTAGTCCATAATAATTATATATCAACAGTCTATAATTTGTATAACCGTTTTCAGAATGAGCTTGATTTCTTTTCTAATTGTAAACCATTAATTCTTTTTTCATCACTAAATTTAAATCGTGTTGAGAAGAATACAAAGAGCTCTAGGATACCATTAGGAGAGCACAGCTACACTGTCTGAAATGGTCAAGGTACGTTAAGGGGAGTTAAAAGATTTAACTTCAGACTGGTGATGTGCTAACACAGCTTAAATCTGCCTCGAGTACAAATCCTCATTAAATATTTCATGAAGAATTTTGCAGGGTGTTACTTTATAGCATATCACAGAATCACAGAATTTCTAGGTTGGAAGAGACCTCAAGATCATCGAGTCCAACCTCTGACCTAACGCTAGCAGTCCCCACTAAACCATATCCCTAAGCTCTACATCTAAACGTCTTTTGAAGACTTCCAGGGATGGTGACTCCACCACTTCCCTGGGCAGCCTGTTCCAGTGCCTCACAACCCTTTCAGTGAAGTTCTTCTTCCTAACATCTAACCTAAAACTCCCCTGGCTCAACTTAAGCCCATTCCCCCTCGTCCTGTCACCAGGCACGTAGGAGAACAGGCCAACCCCCACCTCGCTACAGCCTCCCTTGAGATACCTAAAAAGAGCGATAAGGTCACCCCTGAGCCTCCTCTTCTCCAGGCTGAACAAGCCCAGCTCCCTCAGCCGCTCCTTGTAGGACTTGTTCTCCAGGCCCCTCACCAGCTTTGTCGCCCTTCTCTGCACCCGCTCAAGCACCTCGATGTCCTTCTTGTAGCGAGGGGCCCAAAACTGAACACAGTACTCGAGGTGCGGCCTCACCAGAGCTGAGTACAGGGGGACGATCACCTCCCTAGCCCTGCTGGTCACACTGTTCCTGATACAAGCCAGGATGCTGTTGGCCTTCTTGGCCACCTGAGCACACTGCTGGCTCATATTCAGCTGACTGTCCACCATCACTCCCAGGTCCTTCTCTGCCTGGCAGCTCTCCAACCATTTCTCTCCCAGCCTGTAGCTCTGCTTGGGGTTATTGCGCCCCAGGTGCAGGACCCGGCACTTGGCCTTGTTGAACTTCATGCAGTTGACCTCAGCCCATCGGTGCAGCCTATCCCAAAATATATGTGCTTCCCAAAGTTTGCTGAGGGTACCATTTCTACTGAGGTTCGTCTCATTTAGGCGTTCCTTCAGCTTTCAACTAACTGAACAGCACGACAAAAGATGACAAAAAATTAAGCACCTGAAATATCAAGAGAACACAGACCTGTATGCAGGCTGTTTTCAGCTATTTTCTATAGTCTATCATTAAATCAGTCATGCCAAAATAGATTGAGAATGCTAGATTCTGGCCAGTAATACTAAAGTCACCTTATGATATTATCTTGTCACAAGCAAACATTTTGCACAAATTTCATCTTAAATCAATATTAGATTAATACTGAATTCTAGACTAATTTTGAGAGCTCTTAAACTAGGAGAAGGATTAAAAAACCAGCCCTCTGTAACTCTTTGTGTATAAAATTTGTTGGATCTCAAATGGATCGGCATCCAACAAGCAAAAATAGAGGCATGGGGTCAGAGCTGGGATCGAAACCGAACTACCAGGCAACTACAGGCCCTGCTTATCTGAAAAAAAAAAAAAAAAAAAAAAAAAAAGCAGTGTGCCAGCTTCTCAGTGAACGTGACAAGAAGTAAAATTCAGGCAAAGGACTCAAAGTGCAAGCAGGGCACACGAGTACAGCAGAAATCCTGCAGACAATGGACTTAACCCTACTAAATCCTAAGCAAGTTTAGTGCACTCCCATACAGTTGTGGCCGTGCAGGGTCAGCACGGTAAGCCCCGGGTGCCTAATTTTAGGGTGTCCCGCTGTGAGGGGCAGCCTGCTTGCAGGGGACGCGCTCTGACCCCAGTGCTTTAAGGACACCGCTCTGCTTCCCAGAGCCCAGCCCCAAGCTCCAGGCCGAGGCAGGCTAACCCTTGCTTTTCAGACAGGGCCTGGAGGATTTCAGCCAGCGTAGCCGGTCCTCGGCATGGAAAAACAACGCCAGAAACCAGCCCCTCACCCCCAGCCCCACACAGCGCAGCGCCCCACGACCCCACAACAACCCGCCGGCCGCCACCAGCCGGCGGGGACGACCCCGTGAGGGGGCGATGCCCTTCCCCGAGTGCCCCCCCGACGGCCCAGGCCGGCCCAGCGCTGCCCCAAAGCCCCGTGTGGGGCAGAGCCGCCCCCCATCACGCCGCCCCCTTACCGAGCGGGCGGCCGCGGCCCGCAGGGGAGCGCAGAGGAACATGGCGGCGGCGCCCCCTCCCCCCGGCCTTCTCCTTGAGGCCTGCGCTCGCCCTCGGCGCTGCCACAGCGGGACGGGACCGCCCCGCGCATGCGCGGCCGCCTGAGGAGAGGGAGCCGGCCCTCGCAGGCCGGGGGTTGGGAGGAAAAAATAGGAAAATAAAAAGAAAAATATCGGTGTTTTCGCTCCAGGCTGCCTCTCCTCTAAATTGTGAATTCCTGGCTGGTTGGGTGTGAAAATTTTGTGTCAAATTATCGACCCACAGCATCTATATGAGAACGCTTTTGCAACCTTTTGTGGCATGCACCACTGTTAATAAAAAAAAAAAAAACACAAAACACAAAACAACACATTTGAAAACAAGCCTAAAAAAACTCCCTTCGAAAACAAGTATAATTAAAATAATGATAAAATAATAAATAAAACTGGGAATATGTGGAGGAACCGGTGACATTGTTTGGTCTTAGATTTTCCTCCTCATCTTTCTACCCAGCTTGGTTGATCGTAACAGGATCGCCAAGGATGTTAGGACTGTTTTGCACTTATGTTTTGACATCTCTTGCTCAGAAAAAATCACCACCTTGGCCTTCAATAAACATTTTCATTTTGCAGTATAATTCAGTACAAATTGCTGGAACTGGAAAAAAAAAAAAAAAAAAAAAAAAAAAAAAAAAACATAACCAATTGGTTCTTCCTTGGGTGCAACAGAAACTTTGGTCACAGTTCATCGTTGTGAAGATCCTGTATTGTTCAGGTTGAGCAATGCAAATTTATCTTTCTCACTGTAAAATAAATTCATGTTTTTCAAATAATAACTATGGAGAAAGGATGAGGACTCAGCATTGCAGATTTGCCAAGCATCAGCCGATGTCCAAGCATCTCTTACCATATTCTCCTTCCCTCTGAGGAAGGAACTCCCCTGCACGCCCCCATACTGTGGCCCTCAGTGATGCGGCCTTATTAAATGAATTCCCTTATACAGAGCCCAGTGAAAATTTATCCATGTATACTTTACATAAATTGATTTTTTGTAAAAATTGTGGTGATATCTAGTTAACATTATGAGTACAAAATACTCTCAATTCATTCTTTACAGTTTTTTTTCCTTCATCCAAAATGTTAATTAATGTTTTTCATGTCCTTATTGATGTGGGAAGATCTTTTTTTCCTTCATATAAGCATTGAAAAGGAGGGATGAACTACACTAGAGCAAACTGAATTTTACTAAAAATATTTAATGGTTACATTATGGATTTATATGGATAAAAGACCCACTGGGTCACGATGCTGGCACAAAAGGCCAGGGCAGGCAGAACCATACAGGCAGTGGTTCTGCCTGTGCTGCTGGACCTGGAGAGCTCCTCCAAAGAAACCTGTAGGCAAAGTGAGACAAGGGCCTCAATGCACCTCAACAGGTAGTTCCAGAGAAAGCCAAAGACACTAAACAAAATGGTACATATTAGAACAATTTCAGATGCTTAATTCATTACTCTTTCAGCTAATTGCGTATATACGTACAGACATATACATATGCAGGTATATATTTGACCACTGTCAATATAATTAATGTTCTTTTAACTGAATAATTTTCATTTCCACAAATCAGATAGGATACAGTGCTAGCGTTCTGGTGAGATTATTGCCTTTTGCATTTGGGTTTACTATAGTCAGTGGCTGTCTGGCTGTCTTCCTGCTCCTTATTCTTCATTTCCTCAATGTTGAGAGCTACTATCAGCATTTGTAATTTAAGTGCTGCTACTAGTATTTGATCCTTTCCTTGATTTGCTTTCACTAATTACTTAGTCACTTATAAACCCCATTTCTGTAGCCATCTATTGTCCTGAGGTAATTATTCAAACACCTAAAAGACAGCCTAAAAGAGAGCAACTATAGCGGTGCAGCGATGTTAAGGAACAGACTACAGATTGTGTTGCTAAGCCAAATTTTTATATCCTGTTGAGAGTCTGCCCTAGGCATACAATCTAAGAATAGCAAAAGCCTTGGATAATTGGACCCAGGGACTGTTCCTGTGCAGATAAATTTATAAACATTTACTTGTACAATATAAAATATATAATCATAGTAATTGGTTAATTATATGAGTTAACCCAATGCGCATTTTTCAGTAGGACTTCATGAATGTGCAAATAGATGAGAAACAAAAGCATTTGGAAGTATTTGTAATTTAAACTCAGGCTATTTATCAGAAGGCAATACTAAAAAAATAAATTGGAAATGGCATGACCTTGAATGGGAGTCCGGTATCTGCCGCGATCTGAAGACTTGCCCATTGGCTTTGTGCCTCCAGCCTGCTGCATGCACTGAAGTGAAGTGCCAACGCACTGTCTGCTCAGGACCTGATGCATCATAGGATCACAGAATCATTAAGGCTGGAAAAGACCTTCAAGATCATCTGGTCCAACTACCAATGTCACCCATTAAACCATGTCCCCAAGCACCACGTCCAACCTTTCCTTGAACAACCCCAGGGATGGTGACTCCACCACCTCCCTGGGCAACCCGTCCCAGTGCCTGACTGCTCTTTCTGAGCAGAAATGTCTCTTCATTTCCAACCTGAACCTCCCCTGGCACAACTTGAGGCCATTCCCTCTAGTCCTATTGCTAGTTACCTGTGAGAAGAGGCCAACCCCCAGCTCCCCACAACTTACATCACAGAGCACATGCATATAACTACTCAGACATAAGTGATACATAAAATGGTTTTTATGGACCAGAATTAAGTTAGACGATTCCTCTTGTAGTGTGACTTGCCAATAAGGGAAGCTGCATAAAGGGAAACAAGATTCCCTGTGTTGACACTTTTGATAAGGGTCTGGAAATTCAGCAGATGGTGTACACTTGCCCATGTCTCCAGTAGGGCAGGTGTGCATGGACTGGTCAGAAATGGCCACACTGTCCCCTTCTGTAACCTCACACACTGTCCCTAGCAGCCGTGCAAGTTCTAATTGCATGGACTGTTACAGAAGAGATGGAGAATGCTATCATTTGCTACAAATATAAGCTAGAGAATTTTTCTTGCAATCAAATAATTATTTACTGTGTCATTGAATTTCTTTATTAGTATGCATTATGGCAAATAATTGCCTTCAGGCTTTTGTTTTAAATGGAAACATACTAGGGATGTTTAATGACTGTCACGCTACTCTGCATCCTGAAATACAAAAATAAACAAATCAGCTTTAATTAAGGTTCCATCCATTATTCATGTACAGGCTTTCGTTGTAAATTTTCTGACATTCAAAAGGAGTACTTCCAGACATAGCAGTAGAAGTAGTATTAACCAGTCTTTGAAAATGTTACATTTTAATGATTTTGTGATACACGCTCTAAAATTAAGTAATATTAATAATAAGCAATTTGCAGTATGGGGACTGTTAATGTTGGCAGGTCATTTGAAGAGATTCTTCTGAAAGCAGGTCATCTGGAGAGAACACAAATACCGTCAAATGGTATCACAGACTTCCTATCACGCTGAAAAATCAGCTCCGCTGTCAACTGTGTAAGAGAATAAATAAATAAATGAATAAATAAATAAAAAGGCTATTAAGCTTTTTCTAAAAGCTCGGCATTACACACTAGTATGTTTGTGTTTGACCACTACAGTGATCTATTTTATGACATGTGAAAACACAGGGGGCAAAGAGAAGAGATAGCGTTCCATAGTGGAGACCTGCAAACACTGGAACACAAACCATCGCCAGCTGCAATCTTCACGTTGCAACACTGTGCAAAAACCTGGTTCATTTGTCCAGCAGTGTTTCAGCTATCCTTGTGATAGGTTAGATTTAATTCATCAATAATTTACATGTACTACAGGGCAGAATTAGTGTAACATACGATCTGAGACCTTTTTCTGAAAGCAAAATTGAAGCAAAGCAGATCTGCCTTCACATCAAATGCACTTCAAATCAGAACTTTAAATATTAGAATGAGTATTTATTAGCATCCTAGAAGGAGCTCTTCCAACAAAAGATGATTGTATGGATAGCGTGGAGGTTTTACATGGAACTGACTCCATAAAAAAATTTCTTCACAGAAACAGCTGCAAAAGGATTGAGAATGGAAAGAAAATGAGAAGGAATGTGAAACGTAAAAAGAAAAATGCCAAATAAACAACCAACAACAACAAAACACCAGAAAAATGGCAAAGGAATTGCTCAGCTACAGCACTGAATAAGAATTAAGAATCAAACTGGAAGTGAACAGTAGGAAATATTGCTGTAGGGGGAGGCTGTCTGGGATGTTAATAACTCTTACTATAACAGGGAAAGCTGGCAGGTGTAGTAGGTGTTACAGCATCTGAAAAGACACTTCTAAAGAAGGGGCACAATGCTGCAACATGCAGCTGACCTGTGCTGGTGGAAAGTGGCATAGTTCCACTGAAGGAGCAAGAACTAAAGTGATTTTCCTCATCTGAGGACCTGGCTCACTGGTTTGTAAGATATGAGCTTTCACAGCCCATTATGTACAACAAATATATTTCCATTCTTTTGTTCATGATCACTTTCCTTCCATGGCTTGAGTGCTAAATTTGCATCTTTCTGCTACAGTTCCCATGGAGCAAATGGTGTCAGTACCAATAAATGATGGAGAAAGATGATTGATGAATACAGCTCAAGCAGGATTGTGTACCTAATGTGAGTAAAATGCTTGTAACCTGGGCATCCTTTTTACAAAACCCACTGAAGGAACAGGAGGAAGCTTTGCATTATATGTGCAGACATCAATTCAGTGAAATATTGATACATGGTTTAACCAGTTACTTTATCTGATATCATAAAATCTGGGATATATTTAAACATAAAAGTCATAAATATATGTGCTTAATCTCAAAGTGGGCTTCTTGTCATTTCTTATTTTCTTAGTCTGTTCTGTATACAGATGGCATTTTGTATGATTAGCAGCCACACGTTATGTTTTATCGTTACAGTGGACTTCTTTTTATGACACTGCACTATGTGCAACATGCCTACACATTGCTGATGTTCCCAGATGTTGTTTTAGTGCTACTGGGGTCTCATGAGCAAGCCCGCAGTGCAGTTGGAAACATTCTTCCACTGACAGAATAAGGAATGATTCAAGATATCTTAATGATGTTTACTATTTGCACAAAGTCTTTGTGCAGTCTTGTATGTCCCTTTGATAGTTTTGTGCTTTCTGCAGATTGCAAGCACAGTTGTTTCGATAGGCTGTAGCGGTTTAAATATTACCTTCACGTGGAAGTACATTTCATATTTTGTGTGAAAGTGGAAACGTACTTAAAGTTAATCAAGAATCTTAATTTGAACTTTGTTTCTTTATTTCTACTGCTCACATTATTTAGAAATATGGAACAATCACGTAAATGTGCCCATACAGGTATTTGTCCTGAGAAGTAAACCTAGCTGATATATAATTAAGACTTTGTTATCCAAAGATGAAGACCTTTTCTAGAATGTGATTAGGAATTTCCTATCTTTATCTAACAGATAGGAAAATGTGAGGCAAATGTACATGTATACGGGCCAGTGGTCAGTCACAAGAAGTCCACCGCCTTATAAGCTGGTGTCCATGGGCCATGCTTTTACCATAAGTCTGAGAGAAATTCCTGGGCTGAAGCATGGGAAGGGCACTAGGAACACATTATTCTTAATTAAACTATTAATAGTTTAATTATTAATTTAATTTAATAGTTCATTTTTAATTATATTAAAATATTTTGTATACCAAATATAAATATAAACTAAATAGAAATATTAAATATACTAAAATAGCATTAATATTTTAGTTTAATAGTTCAATAATTTAATTTAATTAATTAAATTATATTAATATTTAATTAAACTATTAATAATTTAATTTGGATGAGGTGGTGAGTGTGTTCACACCTCGTGTTAGACACTTCCATGCCCAGACTAGGAACCTGCACTCCTGCAGTTAGCTGAGTGTCTCCTGACTGCACAGAGAGCGTGAAGGGCTTCTTTCCTAAGTCAGCCTCCCGAGTGAGGTACCAAAAGCTGTAAGGAAGTCCACCCTCCAAACAGGCTACACAATTTAATCTTACATCTCACATTGTGTCTGCATTCGGGTTAAATATTAATTTAAGCTTAAAAATGTTTTGATATGTAAATAAATACATTGCTTTAAGAGACGCTGCTTTTCTCTTCAAGAAGGCTGTGAAAAGCTGGCATGGCTTCCATTGGCATCTCATGACTTTCTCATGTTAATCATCTGTGAGGTTCAAACACCATTCAAAAAAGGGATGAACATCTTTGAGCAGCAGCTTTGAACTTCCTTTATTTGAAAGGGCAGCGAGAACTATAATTAGGTGCAGCTAGTTTTCATTATTCAGCTCATTTATTATTTATGTATGCCTTCCTCCCACAGTGCCTGGGAGCCTCACAGCTCGTGCTGGCAGAGATGGGAGCCCGAATGTTGCTCCACTTGTTTCCAAGCTCCAGGTAATGCAGCAGTCACTGTGGCGTGCCCCTTGATTCGCGAGCTGGGAGCAGGGTGCTGACCAAATGCAGGTGATGTTGCAGCCCCTGGCATCCCAAGCAAAAAAGATATGAATACATTCTCTGCCTTTTAGGCAAGCAGAGATGAGCTCCTGCCTTCACAGTCACCACCTCAATGTATTATAATTCTTGTCACTGCCTCACTGCAGTCTCTCCCTACCTCATGCTGGCTAATTTTTCTTTTTTTTTTTTTTGACATTTTGCGTGTTGCTTTATTACCATCCTCTGCAGGTCTTCTGGGGGATTGGAGGAAGGGAGCTATAATTTTTAATGGAGATAAAAGCAGGAAGGACATCATGGGATGGATTTTTGTCTGTTTTCCTGTAAGTTCCTGATGGTCAGTATTAAGGTTTTTAAGTATGGTATTAAGTTTTTTTTTTTTTTTTCTCAAAGGTTATGCATGACCAAAATGGTGACAGCTTTAGTAACAAGCTGCTTTGCCTTGCCATACTCTTCAAGAACAAGTTTCTTCTTTTCTGCAATACACGGCTTTCATCTTTCTGGAATTCCTTCCTCCTTGAATCCTTCTCTGTGAAGGCCTAGCAGATGGAAAGGCAAGAACTTGAGAACAGCCTGGTAGGTTTTGAGTGGGTGAGGTTAAAGTGGGGTACAGTAGAATTGTTAAAGCGGATGGGAAATTTCTGGAGTGCTTTTTTATTTTATTCTGAAGAGAATAAGTAAAGATTTAGACTACAAGTTGTTTTAGAATGAGGGCAATGCAGAAATGGGAAACCAGTGACCTACTTAAAAAGAAATTAAAATGCATTAAACCTCTTGGGGTTGAGGTTACGAAAAAAAAAAACTTAATAACAACAACAGAAAAAGTAACACAATGAATGTGTGCATGAAAGGAGACAACATCTTCATTTCTTCCCTAGAGGCAGCAAAATTCTACCAGGAAGAGTCTGACTTCTAGTCAAATTATTATTATGCAGTTATTATTATGCAGTTTAAAGGGATATTTTTACTTTGCTTAGACTTTTAGGGCACTGACTCTCTAATGTGTTGGAATCTTGTCTAAAAACAAATGCTTCTCACCCTGTCAGGTATCCTAGGGCACAAATAAGTTTCTGTTATCCTTGTCTATTATCCTATTTATTAGGACAGTTATACTGTATTTCAATAACATTGTTTTATTTTTTTTTCTTTTTTCTTTTTTTTTTTTTTTTTTTTCTTTATTCTTTTTTCTTTTTCTTTTTCTTTGCTTTTACATAGTTAGTGCCCACCCTGGATGACCAGAAGCTGTTTTTTGTTTGTCCTTTAATCACTGATCTGTTCACCTTGGATGGTCCTTCCAGGATTTAATGTTTCTGTTGGCATAGCTCTTGCTATCTCCAGGTTGTATCAGCCTTTCTGTGGCATCAAAGCGGGTCCCCAGGGAAGGAGTCTGTTTTACCTAATGCAAATCAAAACATGCAGACCTTGTCAGAGCTACTTCCACAGCTCTATGAATAATAATTACAAGCACAGGAATGACATTGGTCTCGTATCCAAAGCTTTCGGAGTAATTAAACTTGCTGGGAACAGACAGGCTAATCTGATACCTCTGTGGGTTATTAGATCCAGCTGTTTCCACACTTTGGTACCCACGAAGGAACAAATGGCTGCCCCACCAACAGGAGCATCCTGGCGCGTCGATTCTGCTTAAAACACTGGAGTTTCCCACAGCTGTGTCCCCTGCACCTTTCCAGGACCCAGCACCAAACCTGGGCGCTGATAGCATCACTGCACCAGAGCCTGGGTCACTCAGCACCAACCAAGTCGATGATTCAACATCATCACGCTGTAACGGGAGGCAGAAACTGTGCCCCAGACCCAAAACCATATGTGCCCTTACCCATCTGCAGTTCACTCTTCCTGCCATGGCAGACACTCAAGTTTCACGTTTCATGTTTGTTTTCTACTGCTGATTGTGTCCCTCATGAATTAATTTCACCCTTTTTTTCCATTTCTTCTACCCTCTCTACCACTACCTTTACTTGTCTTCGGTCTTCTCCTTACTGCCTCACGTTTTTTTGCTTTGTCCTCTTCACAAACCCAGGCATGATTTAACCTCTCCCATCTTAATCAAAGTAGTGCCCTTGAACTCACCTGCTGTCCCTGTTTACTGCCTCATCATCCTTTTTCGTTTAATCTCTCAGCACACTTAACAAAGAGTTTACAGTTGCTATCTGGTGTTCCATCAAAAACCCACTTTAATGCAGCTTCTGCCCTTGTACTTCCCTGACACCTAAGCCTATTATTTATTTCAATAACCATCACTTTCTTTTCTCTGCCCTGAGTAAATGCCTTAGTGATTCCAATCTTTCCCCTTTCAGAATATTGCTGCAAATGCTGTTTTTCCAAACTTGGCCACAAAACACCTGTGATTACTTTCCTTTATATTTCAATGACTTCATTTCGCTTCCAGGGTCTCTCTCGCCTTATGGAGCTGCATTAGTAACATTCTGATTTCTACTATTCACTCCCCATAATTACTATGATTCAACTGTACAACAGCTATTTCTGTGGCAGGAGCTGGATGACAACAGCAGCTATGGGACCAACAAATGCCCCAGGTGCCATCTAGCAGCATAGACCCTGCCTGACAAAATCCACGGTCTGGTCTGCACTATGCTGCCAGCTGATACTCCTCAAAGATAGGCAGGGCCAAACCTTGATGCTAACTCATCAACAGAAATGCCCATCTCCACCACAGGTGTTGTCATACAGAAGAACTCTCCCTCCACCCTGGACGTTGTCCTCATGCAGGGTGACAAGAGGCTGCTTGGCTTTGGCTTGCCATCTGACGTTTGCTGTGAGTTCCAACCATCTCAGCTGCAGGCTGGTCCTATATATATGAATATCTAAAATACCATTTCCAGTCCTCATTACAGCTCTTCTTTGCACTGATATTTAAAAAAACACCCAAGGGTAACAGTTAAGACTGCTGGAATTGATACCAGCCATGCTGATGAATGCTGTTGTATCATTTCCTTGTGCTTCCCATCTGTCCCATATGTACTTCTGTCCCCACTTGTTTCATACTTAGATTTAACCTCCTGGGAACAAAGATAGGAGTCAAGAGAGGCATTATTCAGAGAAACTGCCCCAGTGACAGAAGTAGTCCTGACCATATACGTAGGTCCTTGCAGAAATTAGGTCTATTGGAAATCACTGCAAAAAGGCTTGGGTGGAAGAGTGGTGTAAAGGAAAGGGAGGAAAAGAGAACCAAATCCCAGTCCTATTGCAGATTCGTTCTCCTCTCTCACAGTTTTGCATCCATTTGTGGTGTGGATGATTCTGAAGTGCCAAATGTAATATTTATAATCTCAAAATCTGCTCAAATCAGTAGACGTTCAGCACTCTGAATGCTGTCTGCTCTATTTTGCATGATGTAACTGTAATTGGTGTTAAGATATTCCTATTTATTCTGGAAATACAAAATGTGTTACTTTGTTCTTAATCTGCATAGACTGGAACCATCTGCTGTGATTCACAGTTGAAGAACAAGAGCTTATAAATTCTGTCTAGTACTTATATCCAGCCCTCATTAAACAAATAATCACTCCTGCTAACAAGTTGTAAGGCAGACGAGTGTCCAATTACAGTCTTACATTTAGGCACGTGATTGATGCAGTCCCTTGAAAACAAAGCAAAATCAAGCAACAGCAAAAACAAACACAGTTAAATGAACTTTTATCTTTTGCTTCCACCTGATGGTCAGAAAGGCAGCTTTTAGTGGCTCAGGTAGAGGATGAGCGAAGGTTGTCCTCAGGTGTACCAGTGGCTCTGATGCCCATGTTGTGGAAAAGGTGATTTGACAAAAGAAAGAAAGGATCAGCTGGTTTGCCTCCAGAAAAGCAGAAAAGAAGAATCAGCAGGAACGGTTGTGCAGTAAGAAGACCTAATCATGAAATATATTTTGTTTGCATTGCACCCAGATATAGAATCACAGAATCAGTAAGGTGGGAAAAGACCTCCAAGATCATCTAGTCCAACCACCAGTGTCACCCACTAAACCATGTCCCCAGGCACCACGTCCAACCTTTCCTTGAACACCCCCAGGGACGGTGACTCCACCACCTCTTTGGGAAACCCATTCCAATGCCTAAGCACTCTTTCTGAGAAGAAATTTATGAAGAAATATGCCACAAGCCTGCTTGATTTAAATGAAGAACATGAGGCATCCCATTTGCCTTGCACCCAGACATACAACGAGACTGTTTGATTTAGGTAGGAAGTGAAATATTGTGTAATATCTGTTTAACATACAGTTGCACAAAAATAGTAGAGCCAAGATAGCTGTGTCCAGCCTGTAAAAATTTGAAGGAATCAGACGGCCAGCACGCGGTTTGCAAACGTGCAGCACCCATCTGAAGACTGGAATGGCACTCAGAAGAGTCTGAAGCCTGTCTGACAAGCCAGAAGAGGTGGGACCTGACCTGTGGAAAGAGGAAGTAAAGCTTTCCACCAGACTGGTATTGATCCATGGGAAAACCCTATGTAAATACCCATGTAAACACCAAAGGGGCTTGGGGGTTGAGAATATGCCCCCGTTGGTTCTGGCTTCCCTTTGTGGAGAGCTCTCCACGTCATCCACCTCAGTGCTGGAGACCAAGAACTGTCAAAGGATTTGGCCATCAGACACCTCGATGCAGCGTCAGTCTTGTGGTATTGTAAACCCAAGGCTTGACTTGTATGCTTAATTACTGCTTGATTTTTGGTTGTTTACAGATGGATTGTCTAAAGGGTGAGCTTAAATAGGTACCTGCTTATAATGTTAACTCTATCAGCCCCTCCAAACTCTCCTTTCATGGTGGTTTCAAAGTCCCTAATAAGAGCAGCTCCCACAGCTGGCAAAAAGCAGCTGCTGCTATTGACATCAGCTTACACAGCTTTGCAGAGGCTAAAAAGAAACTCCTGCCAGGAGGAATAAAACTGCCTAGAAGCCAAGGACAGGAAAGGATATCTGCAGATCCAATCGACCATTTATCCTGTGCAGGTAGGTAATGAAGAGCTTTTGATTCATGCACTGGACACGAAGTATTCTCTGTGGTTTGGGATGTTTAAGGTAGATAGATAGAATTGTATCCTGCCCTTCATCCGTGCCCAGCATTTGTCATCCTTGGACACTCAAAATGCTGATTTGGTCTTGGTCTTAAATCCTGCCAGATTGTACCAGAGGGGAATTTGATAGGTACATAGATTTTGTTTCTGTCTTAAATAAATAAATAAGAGAAAAGAAATAAGAGCAGCAAGGCTCAATGTGTTAGAGCAGATTTCAATCTTTATTTAGCTTTTTTTCCATGATGCAAGTCTTTCTTCAGCCCACTATCTACCCTTATGTCTCCCAGAACATATTTTGAGTGATGATGCACACTTTCTGGAACTGTTTACTCAACTTATTTGTCATATTTGCGCAACATTTTACAAACAAGATAGGTCAAATTTTTTCCTGTTGACATAATTCAACAGACTTCACTTAGGTTTGGCTAGAAGGAATTTGGTCCAATTAGTTTTGTTTACGGATTTATCCAAAATTAGGAAATGCTTTTAAATGCCAGGCCTGCACCTAGCTTTCTGACTGGCTGACCTTACGATCAGAAAATACCAAGGCCCACTTTTCGCTTGTGAAAAATGCCTTTTATGAATAAATGTAGGAAACTTCCAGCTCCTTATCTTGAGGTTTTTGTTGTAGGCTCTATATAAAATCTTTCAAAGTTTTCCAAGGAAGAGTTCTCTTCCCCATCCTTTTAAGAAAGCAGGTTTCCCCATGATCACAGTGGTATGGCTTTCAGAGGAAGCAATAAACCAGTATCTAAACTGTTGAAAGGAAAAACCACAGACCTTCTCAATAAATTCAACCTACAGTCAGTTTAAAGACACCAACTTTTCCTGTCTTTAAATATGGAACGTGACAGATGTTTTAGCAGAAGGGGATGATACAACAGTGTTGTAACTCTCTGAATGCCCTGGAGCAATTTAAACGGTTTAAGTTAAAGGCAGATCTCCTCGGTCCCAAACCCCCTTCAGAACTAGGCAGGTGTAAAACTATCTTAAAATCGAAAGGTCTTGAAAACACAGCATGAAATCTCACCTTGGCTCTTCGTATCACTGTAATTCTCATGTCTCGTTTTGAATATAACGCTTTCTTCTCTGTCTGGAAAGGCCTGAGATACGGGGCTTTATCTTCACAGCATTTTAATGGTTGGATAAATGTTAGGCTAGTGTGGTTCTAAAGGTCTGAGCCTTTATATCTGAGCCTTCAGAGGAGAAGATATAAAAAATAATCTCAGCTCCTTTTATCATATTTGGTACAAGTAGCATGTTTGGTTAGGCAGCCCTCCTATCTGATATACAAGCGTAAAACTTCTCCTCTGTGAGTAATACTGCAGCATCATGCTTGTATACAGCAAGACTTTTATAACTATGTGAAAATATACCACAGAATTCCAGTCTGTACTGGTGCTTGGGGATATTTTTCCAAGTGCAGCACCCTGCATTTGCCTTTGTTGAAATTCATGAGGTTCCTCACTGCCCAATGCTTCAGCCTGTCGAGGTCCCCCTGAATGGCAGCACAGTCCCTGTACAGATGGTACAGAATCACAGAATCACAGAATTTCTAGGTTGGAAGAGACCTCAAGATCATCGAGTCCAACCTCTGACCTAACACCAACAGTCCCCACTAAACCATATCACTAAGCTCTACATCTAAACGTCTTTTGAAGACTTCCAGGGATGGTGACTCCACCACTTCCCTGGGCAGCCTGTTCCAATGCCTCACAACCCTTTCGGTAAAGAAGTTCTTCCTAACATCCAGCCTAAAACTCCCCTGGCGCAACTTAAGCCCATTCCCCCTCGTCCTGTCACCAGGCATGTGGGATACCTGTCTGGAATGGTCCTGGTCACACAGCTAACCAGCCACGCATTACAGAGGAATTCTAGAAACTGGTGCATATTATTTTATATATATATATATATATATATATATATATATATATATATATTTTTTTTTTTTAAACAAGGAGCTGAATGATATTAGGATGATTGCTACTATTTTACTTGATGAGGTACATGATGCACCAGCCTTCCCAACTGGCAGTACTGTTACCAGCAGTGCTATAACAATAGTAATAGTGCTGATGTTAGGCAGCATCTGAAATGATCAAGGGGCTGGTTCAAAATGGGAAGAGCAACCTTTTTGAGCAATGTATATAAAAATGCAGAATTTACTGCCATGAAGAATCATCAATGCCAAAATAATATACATGTTGAAAAAGGCAAATGAGACAAATCCATGAAAAAAAAAATAAATCCAGCGTAGGCTGGTAAGCCCAAATGTCACCCCTGGGCTCACAAATGCCTGAGATTCAGGCTGTTAGGAACTGTTAGGATTTGGCACCAGTATTGGTTTGCCCAAGTACAATGTGTTCCAGGCTCTACTACTGGCCAGGAGGACCAGGAGGATCGTCAGTACTGACTCCTGTAGCCATTTCTATAGTTGTATGTTATGTTTCTTTAACATACAAGTGCAAAGCAGAGGCCTAGGCTGATGCTGTATTTTTACAGGAAAAATCATCATTACTGAATCTGACTTAGGATTTTCATTAAGATGTCCAGTTCCCTTCAAAAACAACAAGAGGGAAACTTTTAAAAGCCTTGAGGTTGCTGTTTCTTAAAAGACTGGGCTTGGGACCTGAGGAAAGTGCATGTGTTTGGAAAGCTGACATTTGTAAGACTGCACTATTAGCTAGTAACAGGTGTTACCTCTTCTTGGAGGTGATGCTCCTTACCTTTCTTGTTTCTTCATGGTGAAGAACACGGCATTTAAAACAAGGTTTAGTCAACAACCACCTTAAGAGCTTCTTGGTGAAGACCTGGCTGATTGACTCAGCCTGCCTCGTTATTATAAAAGGAAAGGATGAAGCAAATAGCAGGCTTTAACGTGAGATAAATGGTCACACTGGGCGAACTGTGGGTTTCTAAGAGTCAATATCTTGCTTTGTCACAGCTTCGCTCTCCATCCTGTGATTTTTGGCATAGCAACAAAAGTAGTAGTGCTGCACCTGTGAATTTTAAAGGCCAAATCGATAGAAGACACACAACTAAAATTCAGAACATTCATCAGAGGATGCACAAATATGCCAGTAGCATCCTAAAACCTTTTAAAGCAGCAGAGCTGGCTAGCTTCTGGTACAGGGTTTATCTTGTGCGTGGAAGGATCGCTCCCCAGCCTTGTTATTTAGTGCCACCCCGTGGACATTTATGTCAATTGCTCGGGGCTGTGGTTATCTCCACAGGATGCCAAATTTTAATACACCAGACCAGAGCTAAACTGGAGCCTTAGCTGACAGCCACCTTCATTACTAATTTAACCCTGGCGATTGAGCTTTGCACTGAAGTGAAGGGACAAGCACAAGTTATTTTATTCATTTTTTTTAAACTCTGTGGCAGCAACATATCCAACTATGTCTTGCGTGTTTTCTAAGTAAATGCGAATCTTCATTCCTCAGAGGTGTAGAGAAAGAAGTAGCCCTGGATACATACCTACAGAACCAAGGCATATTGGCTTGATAGAGCTGATTTGGGTGATATTTGGACAGTTGCATTTTTGACGAGATGTGCAGTCACATGGCAGACACAACTCTTTTTTTAAAAATTATTTTAAATGTAAGCATGCTTGCACAATTTTAGGAAACAAATGGTAGCATGAAGTACTAATCAAATGGACACCGACACGAGCATGAGCAGACTACTTTGCTCAGAGTAGTTGTGTGATTTATGCCTATCATCTTAAAATGAATGCCAGGAAACCTTTTGAGCTTTTCTGTAAGGTACGTGCTATACATGCTATAGGAAGAGAATTCATTTTCTATAGATCTGTGAATGTCCTAATTAAACAACTTAGGACTATTTTTTTTTCTTTTTTTTTTTTTTTTTTTTTTTTTTTTTCTTTCCAGCATACCTTCTTCTTCCCCTCTTCTTCTGAGGAGAGGGGTTGAAAGAGCAGTTGTGGTGGAGTTCAGCTGCCCAGCAAGGCAAGACCACCACAGCTTGATGTCTCCAGACACATACAAGAGATAGCAAGAGGTATCATTTACTTATGCTTAATAAATAAAATTTCTGTGACGTAGTAGGTAATTCTGGTGTGCAGTATGCCTTTTATTACATGCATCTCAATTTTTCATTAGTTAGCTACTAGGTCAAATACTAGAAAGAACTGAAGTCAAATATTAGGAAGAAAGCACTGAAAGGCCTGTTTTTCTTCACTGCCCCATGTTTTAAGTCAAATATTGGGAAGAAAGCACTGAAAAGCCTTTTTTCCTTAACTGCCCTGTGTTCAAGATCACCATACTTAACACCCAAAAGAAGCACACTCTTGAGTTGTGGGGGGTAGGTCTTTACCCTCTCAAGAATGTGTCACTGATGTATGACAGACCAAAACAGTAGCCTGTGAACAATGCTGGTGTTCTGAAGAAGATGCGTAATTTCCCAAACTCCCAAAGCATGTTGAATGTCAGAATAAGTTGTTATTATTATTATTATTTTTTTGTTACAACCCAAAGGATAGATGGCAGTGCTCTCTCCTACTCTGATGCTGTGAGAAGGGCCTCCTGTCAGTTGGTCAAGACTGAGTTCCTCTGCATTGAGGAAAGACTGGTAAAGGTGGGAACTGTCCCAATTCAGTATTAGATCACGTCTTGAAATGAAAAAGATACACCTGCAACTGCAGTGGTCATTGAACAGGGTTTCCAAGCTTCAAAACATCTGTCATAGAAGGAGGGTGGAGACAATACTGTCCTCTGTAAATCTGAAGTACATCCTGAAAACTCTTTGTTTATAAAATTATTCTCTCGTGACGATGTGCAGGATGAAATGGACAAGGCCCCAGATATTCTTCCCGATCCTGTGACATCCTTCTTTGTCAGAATAGTTTGAATTGTTTCTTTCATGAGAAGTGTTAGGAGAAACTTCTGGAAAAATAAAGAGCTGTTTGCACAGGTTGAGTTCAGCCAGGGAAATTAACCTCTCTTTGCTTATTCTTTAGCCAACGAGGTGAGATAACTTTTTCTACAATCCATAACAGCTGAAATATCGTGTAAAGGAACCTGCCTGCCCTGAATAACTAGGAAGAAAGCTCTCAGAAGTCTTTGCCATGGGAAAGAGGTAAGAAAACCACTGATTATTACGACCAGACTTTGTAATTTTGAAGAAAATGTGTGCATATTTTCCTCACCCTGCAGAGTCCTGGCAAGTTTTACTGAGGAAGAACTGAGTAAAGTGTAAACTGGTATATAAACTTGTCCACAAAAGGAAGAGTTGTGCTTCAAATATGTGCCTATTTGCAAAGCATATTCCTTTCCTATTGCCTCCTTGTGACCAGAAAGATAATCTATAGCTGGTCTTTGAGAGGAGCATGCAGATGGGTCCCTGCAACAAATGCTGCCTGAAGCAATCCAGCGTGTCTTTTTGTGATTCAGGGAGTGCAATGACACTGCAATGTTTTGGGCCAGCATATGATGTTTGGGTGTCTTATCATGCAAATGATAAGTAGTTTCTCAACAGTAGAGCCTGCATCTCCCACTTGAACGAGCCCGAAAGGAGATAACATGTCAGTAGATATATTATTCATATAAATATGAATTCATATGCTCAAATCTTTCCAGGAAACCGAGGCCTATAATTTGATACAAAACATACTTATGTTTTTACCCTCAGTGACAATATTTTTTCATGCAAATAACAGATATCAAAACATTCAGCTGCAAGCACAGCTTTGGGATTTGCACGTGTAAGCACAGATGTATGTGTACGGAGCTCAACTTATTGAAAACATGGCCCAGTAAATGCTTTGGTTCTTCTGGGAGGAAGAATTAAGAGGCACCAATTTGTGTGTAAAATTCTAGGGATGTGCAGTTCCACATAATAAAAATGTGAAGTTAACTAAATAATAGGAACATATTGCCTTCATTTTGAAGTCCTGTATCCCCAGGAGAAGCCATAGACATTTTCTTTATCATTCTGACATGTCAGTGTCAGTGACTCCCATAACATCTGAGTGCATCCACAAAACTTCAAACACTTTATCATCTGTAAATGTTCTTTTCTACATTTTTATTTTTTTATTTTTTTTTAAGTTTTGGAAAGTGAAGTTTTGTCAGGAAACCATAAAACCTGGAAGAGCAAGTACCTCAGTGTTAGCTCTTACTGTCTTTTCTTTCTTCTGTTCTGTAGGTGACCAAGTGGATGTCTTGCATAAAGCTGGAGAATGAGTACTGAGCTCCAGCACTGCATTTACTTGCCAAGCTCATGAAACTCTGGTTGCCTGCTATCACAATCCTTTGTCTCACTTACTCCAAGGAAGAACACTCATCAGCATGCCAAGCTCTCTGCATAGTTGTTGGACATCTGCTTTTTGCCAAAATAACTTGAGTTTGTCTAAGAACTGGTAATCTTGACTCATTTCTTCAGTGCTGTGTCCTGACTATCCTTGGAAGATGCCTCTGATGAAGTATTGCCTGTGCATCCCAATACCCACTGAAAACTAATTTTTCTTAAGACAAATGTAAGTATTTTAAGCTCTTTCTCTACCTTCACAGCCCCAAGAGATTCCTAAAATTCTCCAGGCAAAGCTAAGTGATTTATTTTCAGAGCTCAGCAGTTCCTCTTTTTTCTATATATGTGAGGACACTCCTGGATGAGTAAGAAATCTTAATGTAACCAAATCTTCATTCTCCAAAATGAGAATGAAGAATCCTGCCTAAGTCAGCAGACATTTTTATAAGCTAACCTTTGCAAGGCAGTAGCTTGTGAATAGCAATTTCTCATCTCCCTTGCTATGCTGCAATTTATTCCTCTGGAAAGACATTTTAAGTAAATTTACCAAAGGCAAATGTAACGATGATAATATATTAAAAGCTCCCAAGCTGGTTAATCTTTAGAGGCAATGGAAAGTTTATTGAGAGCAATAGAGCATCCTGTGCCAGCCTCCAGTCACAAGACATGAAGGTGTTTATTTTTAAAAACCTGAGTGTGGGTTGCACTTCACAGTCTATTTTCCACAGTATCACACTGAGGCCAAGGAATAAAAATCCCCAATAAGTTTAGGTAGGGTTTACTGTTCCTCTGAGATGCTTATATTCAGGATTGGCTTGATAACACACACAGATACAGTGCTGGTCATAACATGTTGCACCATGACTATCAATGGTTTATATGACAGCGCTTTTGTGTTTTACACACATATTTTCTTGTTGTTAATGGGGGAGAAAAACCTCTATTACGGAACTAAAGAGCTTATTTAAGGATGTTTTTCTCTGGGGAAGTTTATCATGTCTCCTGGTTTAATTATATCACTGAGAGTATGCTAATTTTAGTCCCCTTGTGAAGCTCTATGTGATTTTAAATGCTATTTCATTTTTGGCTTAAAATGGTTTTGAAGAGACATATGCAAAACTGAAAAGAGACGTTCTAAATCCTAAGACAAGCTACCTACATAAGTTGTCACACTGCTTCAGTAGTAGCAGTGTAACGATTTCCTATAGCTGTACGGATGCTTTCCCTTTCACAGGCAAGTCTTTGCTCTATAGCAGCGACTCTAGATCCAAAAATACTCCAATTTTATTTCCCTGTGGTAGCAGTGCTATGAATTGTGTGCCTGCTATGAGGCGGGGAGGGAGCGGAGTGTTGATCCAACACATGCTAGATAGCTGTGTTGGCTACATAACTAATTTCACTAATGGAAATTTCACTAATGGAACATAAAATTTCTCTAATGGATTCCCACCGGAAATATGTTAATAGGCAGCAGCGCCTCCATAATGCACCATTTCTGACTGAACAACTGTAAATTGCAGAAGTGCTGGAAAATACACTGGAACACCTGATTCTCTTTCATCCTGAAGATATCCAACACAATTACTGTATATAAAAAAGACATAAACACAGATGCAAATACAACTTACCTTTAGATAGAGCCTTTATTCCACCAGAGTGACATAAGCAGCCTGAGAGCAGGAAGAGCCAAGTTTAGAGCAGCAATGGCTGGGGATAAATAGAGCAAATATGATATTACTTGGGAAAGGAAAGGAAGGAAAGGAAAGGAAAGGAAAGGAAAGGAAAGGAAAGGAAAGGAAAGGAAAGGAAAGGAAAGGAAAGGAAAGGAAAGGAAAGGAAAGGAAAGGAAAGGAAAGGAAAGGAAAGGAAAGGAAAGGAAAGGAAAGGAAAGGAAAGGAAAGGAAAGGAAAGGAAAGGAAAGGAAAGGAAAGGAAAAGTGTAACTCAGGAAGTGTACCCAGCAAATTAAAGGGATCCAAAATGAACACACTTGCTTCATATTGTTGTAATAGTATTTGCTCACTAAATTGGAATCTGCAATTACTGTAAAGAATGAGTGTACACAAAAGATCAGCGTGTGAAAAGGATAATTAGTACTTAAAAAAGTGTGAAAAAAATGAGCATCTGAGGCATGATGTTGCAAAAACTAGTTTAATGCTGGAAAGGGCAGAAATTTAAAATATCTCATCTATAAAACTTCCAAGCATTACAACTTCTAAGCAGAGAGGCAATCTCCTATGCCAGATCTCTGCTAAGCCCTGGAAGAAAGGAACTACCCGTCTGGCAAAAGGTACATTTTACTGCCCCTAGTTTGTGACTGGGTATGCAATATATACATATAAATATATACAACAAGATACGATAACATATATATGTATATTTATGTGCCCAATGATTATACTTCACAAATAAATAATATTTTATTATTATTATATGACTTATTATATAAGTAAAATTTGGGGTCAGATGGGAGGAAGGATTGCAGCAGCACGAGTCTGCATATAAAAGCCAAGGGAAATGCAGCTTCTAATGACATAAACATGGGCTGTGCCATGGGCAATTGCAGTGGCAAAAATTATGGTGAATGCAGGCTAGCAATACAGCTGTTTTCCATCACAACAGGGGGGGTTCAACTGCAGTGGCTTCAAATTCAAACACTCCAGAGATTTTGTTGCTATAGCAGCATCAGCCATCCACTGAAGTCCAAACAAAATGTGGTACCATTCCAGGTCTTTCACACGTGCCCATTTTATTTCATAACAAGACCTTGGAAAGCCATCATGTATCGATACTAGAGCAACCACTGCATTGGGCAGGGGTAAGGGTATTGCTTTCAGGAAATACATTTCACAGCACTTAGTTTGATGAGAAGCATGAATCATAACACTGAAAAATGTTTTTGTGGCTAATAATAGACTGCAATTATCATTTTTCCTGAAAAACAGTTTCTACTGTTACATAACTCTGCAGTTAATGGTCTCAGGGACTATATGATATTTGCATTTCAGTCAGATGAGAGAATATTCTGTAAAAACTAACTGTGCTTTATCTATACATACATGAGTCCTACTACTAGAAGAGCATCTTTAGCGTTTTCATCCTCTCACTGTGCCATAACAACAGGTTGCTCTGTTCAAAAAGTGCATCTGAGTGCTGCTGCTCTGTTGTCAAATTTTATAGGGAAATCAGCAGGCCTACATCAGTTTCTTGTCATGCCAAATTCAGTGTAACTTCAGCCAGCCATCTGTAGCCAGTTGAATTGCTTTGCTTGCTGGGCTGAATGAGTTAGCACTGGGAGCTCTAGGCTCTGCCCACCCCAAGTGGCTATGCTCCATCCACAGGTTTCACACTGCAGCTTCCCTCTTCCTACAGGGGTAGCTTGGACCAGGAGAGACCTCATGCTACACCTCTGGGACTACATCCTTCCAGCAACGTGTGCTGATTCATGTTTCACACTGTAAAACCTAGTATCAGTAGGAGAGCATGAAAAACGTCTAAGCTACATAAAATAGAGGGGCAGAAGAGCTTCTGTACAAAGTCAGAAGGCTTCTGTATGAAAACTTATCATTTTTGTTAGATTTGCCTGAGATACGAGAGCTTGGTCAGAAGGCAAAGCATTGCACAATGTGGATGAAGAGACTTTCAAAATTATGTGTAGGAAATTCTGTGAGATGTCTCAAGCTTAGACACTTGTGTATGTTTTTCTCTGAATAAGGACTGTGGAGTAGGAATACATAATTTGTACCTACTTGCTAGTAGCCTGGAGGCATCTCTTAATTAATCAATAGGTCACACAGTCCTTTGCTTTTAGAATCAGACTTTTGTAATATACATTTATATTTTTTCTTTTGTATAATGATTTTTGTTCTGAGAGGTTTTTGTGAATGCAGCAATGATGACATGGCATCTTAGTGTGTTCACATTAAGACTGTACCCCACATTATTCCCATCAGTTTCCATTGGAGAAGAATGGCACTTGCATTCAGGTTCTGGTGGAAAGAACTGCTTGCAGTCTCCCTCCAAGACGAGAATTACTCAGCTAAAGGGAAAATAAATCCCCATGCACACTGGTGTCACCCTACAGATACTATTCTTCCATTGAGGACGAAGTCTGAGACCCAAGAGAAAGGGAACTGAGGAGGAGTGGAAGAAGAATGGATGGTTGACGGAAAATCATTGCTTGGTAAGGGTCTATCTGAAACTTTTTTCCAGTCATGAAGAGTACAGTATCTTACTGGTTAATTCATTATCTATATCCTCAAATCTGGACACATTTAAACAAGTACAAAGCCACTTGCATCCAGAATACTGAAGGCCTTTCTATATATTAAAAATAAAAGCAGATGCTACACTAGTCTTTAAAAGAACTACGGAGTTTGTTCTGAGGCCAGTAAATCTGACTTGGGTGCCAAACAAATTTGTAGAAACTATAATGGAGACTAAAATCAGTGAGTGAAGTGTAAATATGAGCTATAGGGGAAAACTCAGCACTGATTTGTTCTTATTCACAATTTTATTACAGTCTTTTGAAAGTGTCAATGAGCAGATGATTACAGTTGTACTTACATACGGATTTTCAAAAATCTTTTAAAAAGATTCCTTATGAAAGGCATGTAAAGCTGTCATGATCTAAGTCAGAAGATGTCTCAGGGATTAATATTGAAAAGCAGGGAACAAATGTTAAGAATTAACATTCTGTTTTCACAAATGCACATTTCATGGAATTCTTGTCATTCACCTCACAAAGGTTGCACTTGAGCTAGGAAGGATGCTGAGAAGAAAGGCAAGATTGACCTGAAAAGTGAAATGACTTCCCAGTGAAGAGCAAGTAGCTCTTCAACTTGGAAAACAAACTGTGGGAGGGAACAGGGAGATGTGATGAATTGTATAATATCATAAGTGGTGCAGAGAAGATGATTAAGGAGTGGCAATTAATTATTTCCCACAGTATGAAAACAACAGAATGCTCAGTGAAATTACTGGGAATTGGGTTTAAGAGAAAAAAAAAAAAAAGCAAGTTCTCTTTTCATGGAGGGCATAACTAAATCATTAACTCAATTTTTTCTAGAATGTCATGCAGTCCAAAGTTTAAATGTCTAAAAGGATTTAGAAACATGTACTGGAGACACTAAATCATTACATCCTAAATCCCACAAGTTGCAAAGTGAAGGGGATACACTAGAAGAAAGATCCCTCTACATAAGCTATCATTTTTGCAGGCTGGAGTGGCAAACAGGAACCTTGGCTAGATGAGCCTGAGCATCTATGGCACTTTGTACATCTGGAGCCACCTAACAAAACAAAGGAAAACCAAGCTCAGAGGGTCCCAAGGGAACTCGGCATGCAGGAAGAGCAAACCCAAGTCTCTGTACACAACCTTCTGGCATAAAATGGTGATAAGTTGTTATTTATGTTTTATTTCTGTGAATAAACAAATATATCTCTCTTGCTGAGCAAAATTTCACACGGACATCTTTTCACACAGCTATGTGAGAGACATGGTGTGGATTCCTGGGTTATTCATTGTGTGCATGAAATACTACATGCCAGCCTAAACTTTTTGCCAAGGGAAGGCTGGCTCATTTACCACTTTTTTGGCCAAGAAATGGGACCAAGAAGTTTCAAAGGCAGTCTGTACAGTGTCTTTTTTAGGCGGAGTAGCAACAGTCCCCTTTTAGAGATTCATAGCAAATGTTTTTTATGCTTCTGGAGAGTAAAATGTCACTCTGCAAGGCCAAGGCTAGAAATGTATTAAAAAAAAAAAAAAAAACACAACAAACTGAGGCTTTTTTCTTCCACTCTGGTTCTGCAATCCTTTTTTCCCTAATCTAGTCTAGAAAAATGCATTTGCAGTTTATTCACTTAGAAAAATTATTAATACCTAATCTGGAAAAAAAAATGCTGATTTGAAGTCATTTTGATTCCTGATGCATCCAGTTGAGCTGCTAATTTGATGAATCACCTGCAGTACATGATGCTGGGCCTCGCATCGCTTTGCATTCAGCCTTATCAGTCTGATGAAGTTTGATCCTTTAGCAGGTATCATCTTATATGGGCAACACTCCCTCCTGTGAAGTGGGTCATGTCTAAATAAATCTGAACGCACCATCTGGCATCTGAGTTAGCAGCAGGTATTGGCTTCCTCTTAAGGGAAAATATACCATTTAAAAACAGTGAGCACTTCCCTTGTTTTGGGGGTAAAATTGAGGGAACTCCATGGATTTGTTATGGACTTAATGACCAAATTGGCTCTGGCAAGTGAAAGAAGGCTTAGAGTAGGATTCATTTATCATGTGTAGTATGTACATTAGGACTAGAATGATCTCATCACAGGGTATTTTTCTTATATATATGTAAAAAACAGATAGTTCCATGAAATACCTGTTTTCTATCTGTACTCAGACTTTCTTACTTTTCCCCCTACTTTTTGGTTGCCTGGCTTTCTTCCCTTGCAACAGAGTCATGTTTTCCTCTTTCTCATCTTAGACATTTATTCTTGACCTTATTTGTTATCTCCTTATCTCCAACCCCTTTCCTGTCTTACTATACCTCACTAAAAGTGAATCTGCATCTTATTCTTATTATTAAAAAAAAATAATATTATTTTTATTTTTTCCAATCTCATCTGCTGCTCCTGATTCTTAGATATTTTGTCCATCCTACTGCCTTCTTCCAAGTCGTATCTCAGAACCAGTGCTCCTTCATTCTCCTCAGTCTGGTCTAGGGAGGTAGACTAAATTTCTTAATGGTTGGGATGTACACATGTACAGGGGAGAGAGAAAGAGAGAAAAGTCCACATTCACATTGCAAAGCTTGCTCCCGGAAACAGGCATCATGTGTTTGGGTGCAACCATAACCTGATGAAGTATCAGCATACTGTAGTGAGTCTGAATAGGATGCCTAAATACCATAAGGTCCTGGTCCTTCCTCGCTGGAGGGACAGTAATCTTATTTTGCTTTGTAAAGCAGAGCATATGTGTCACCAAAATTATTTAGGGGTATCTGATGTGGAACATCAATCTGTTGTTATTAGTAACTTCTTAGGCTGTCACTGACATTGTGAAACCCTTACACTGTTGATTATAACAACTGTTAAGTCTGCATTTTTTTTTGTTGTTCAGAGAGTCATCAGTGTGTTTTCAAAGTGGATTCAGGAGCTGATCACTCCATAGTTGTTTTATTCGTCTCACAGAGTGAGAACATGTGCAAAGACAAAGAGAAATACACTGAGTTCTCTGGAGAAGAGGTGGCCGTACTCATTTATCACCTGCAACCCATAAAGTGGGAAGTCTGCCTCCTGCACAGCCTGAAACAAGGACAAAACTGGTCCCTAAGCGACTAGCAGATTAACTGTAGCATGCTGCATCAGTGCAGAGTTTATGGGCCTGCAGCCTCAATAACCATCATCGCAACATGAGACGGGATGGGGAATGAGAGAGCTGGCAGAGGAGGAAGAAGGCAGGGTGTTGTCCTTGGGTTTCTAATTCTCCCCCAGCCCCCTTCACTGCCTTTCTCCTTCAAGGGTTTTACATGTGGAACATGTTTCTGATGAAGTTGTTAGTGCTGAGAAATTAGCCAAAAATTGTTAAGCATTCCATCCTGTTACGTATTAGCTTAATTCCCCTACATTTTTTTTAAAGCAAAAGTCCTCAGGTTTTCATCTTGAATAAAATTGACATAGACGAGATTTTATCCTTGGGCTGCAGGTTACAATTCAGGCTGCCAGTGTGCAGGGAACATAAGAATTGATTCTTCCTTCTGCCTGAACAATTAAGACTTATGTGCAGGGCAAAAGCTGAAGTGCCATCCTAAAGTGAGGCTAGGAGCTGAACTACTTCCATCACCTTGAATTATAAACCCACAGGGCAGATGCCCAGCTAATCCCTTGGTCATGGTATGGTAATCTCAGATATGAGGTCTGATTAGCCACTTATTTCTTCTGCTGTAATTGTAAAAGGCTCTGCCAAATTTTATACAGGTGTAAAGTGCATACATATGAGAGGAGAAATTAGGATGTAAGCCTGTAATATGGAAAGGAGGTGTTGTGGCTCACCTTGGAAATAGGTACATGGTTAAAGTTGTGATCAAGGAGCTAAATGAATGATTTGCTTCCTTGGTTCTCACAAGTGATTTTCTTAATGCATTTCAAAATAATTGTTTTTGACCCGTGGTGCACAAATCTCACAGGAGTGCCTCAGAACTCAGTGCTGCCCCCAGATCCTCTCTGACTTTTCTTAATTCTGTTACTGCTCTATTCCGAAATTAGTATGCCAGTTTTCTGAGCAGAAATCCAGGACTTAGAGATATCAAGATGTATGGCTTCACATGGCACGGTTTTGCTAGCAGGGGAACTGCAAGGGTGGCCTCTGTGAGCAGAGCCCAGCAGCTGCCCCATGTGAGATCAGAGCCAGCTCCAACCGGCTCCAAAGGGACACACTGCTGGCCAGAGCCTAGCCAGGGAGTGATGCTGGGTGGGCCTCTGGGAGAGCAGATTTAGGAAAGGGAGAAAACTGAAGTGCAACAGCAGCTGGAAGAGAGGAGTGAGAAAATGTGAGAGAACCAGCCCTGAGGCATCAAGGGCAGTGCAGCAGAAGGGCAGGAGGTGCTGCAGGCAGGCAGCAGCAGTTCCCCTGCAGCCTGTGGAGAGGCCCCTGGGGGGGCAGGCTGTCCCCCTGCAGCCCATGGGTCCCACATGGAGCAGATCTCCATGCTGCAGCCCCTGGAGGAGATCCCGGTGGAGCAGGTGGAGGTGGCCTGGAGGAGGCTGCGGCCCATGGAGAGGCCCCGCAGGAGCAGGCCCCGGGCCGGAGCTGCAGCCCGTGGAGAGGAGCCCCCGCAGGAGCAGGGATCTGGGGGGAGCTGCCGCCCACCCATGGGGGACCTGTGCTGGAGCAGTTTGCTCCTGGGGGATGGACCCCGTGGTACGGAGCCGTGTGGGAGCAGTGCTTGAAGAGCTGCTGCCTGTGGGCAGTGCCTGCAGGCTCAGCTGGGGAAGGCCAGCATCCCGTGGGAGGGACCCCATGGGGAGCAGGGGCAGAGAGGGACCGTGAAGGAGCAGTGGAGGTGAAGCATCAGGGACTGACCGCAGCCCCCATTCCCTGTTCCCCTGTGCTGCTTGGGGGAAGGAGTTGAAGTAGGGGGGAAGGTGTCTGTAGTTTGCTTTTAGTCTCTCACTCCTCTAGTCTGTTAGTAACAGGTAATAAATATTAATCTCCCTATGCTGAGTCTGTTTTGCCCATGACAATAATTGTTGAGCGATCTCCCTGTCCTTACCTCAGCCTCTGAGCCCTTTCCATTGTATTTTCTCCCTCTTTTCCTTTGAGGAGGGGGAGTGAGAGAGTGGCTATGGTGGGGTTCAGCTGCCCAGAAGGGTAAAACCACCACCAGTACGCTTTCTGAGCCCCTCCAATCCTAATTAAAAATCTACCATCCTAGGCTTGATTTGAATGCACTGTTATTAAGAAACCTCCCTGCTTATAGATACATGAAAGTCAAAACATGTACAAAGTAAAGGGATCAAATCTTGCTCTCGGTTTCATCTGTGTGACATCACTTGCTTAATTGAAAAACCGTAAGTACAAGTTAAGCCATAACTTATCTTGCCATGAGGAAGGAGAGGATGGTTTGCTGAAGGCAATTGGAAGTTAATGAAGTCCTGGAGAGATGGGCAGTGGATGGGTGTTCACTCTGCAGCTTGCTGTGCTGATGGCAGGCTACTGCTGTCAGTAAGTTGAGTTTTTCTTTAAGCTAGTCTACACCTCCTCCTTCAAGGGACATGATATGACATAGGTATGTTAACCATACTCTGGTGCCTTATACACAGAGCCCTTCAAGGAATTCAGACAAGAGAACAAGTTTGTTTTCCGTTCTTGTTTTGACTTGAGTTTGATCTCAACATAAAGACCTCTGGGCATTGTCCTGCTTTCAGTTTTCTAGGAGGTATTCATGAAAATTCAGATACCTGGCATTAACCTTGCCTCTTCTGGATGCCCTGTTGGGCTTTTGCAACTTGTCGTAGAAATGTAGCAGACATCTTTACATTCATCCTCATCTGTTCCACATGTAGAATTGATGACATGCAAGCTTGCCATCACATCTCAGCCTGCAGTCGAAACAACTGGCATGTTGATTCCTTTCTTCACCAAAGAATTTGGGCTGGGGAGAACCAAAATGTTCAGAGAAATGCTTCAGGTCACTTTTCACATTTTAAAAGCAGCTCTGAGTAAAGAATTTGGTGCCTATTAATAGTCACATTTATTAATGATCACATTCCTGAAGTTTGAAATCCTCTGTCTATTGGGACAAATTAAGTGCAAGTCAAACTGTCCAAAATCACTCAGTCAATTACTTTTTTTTCCCTGGAGATGGATGGGCCACCTTCAGAAATCAGAGAGCAGTTCATTTCCATGCCCCTTGGATTCTTTGTCTGTTTACTGAAATAACAAGGATCTCGTCTGGGATATATTATCGTAATATAACTATAGTATCTGTTGTTTGCAACATTTCTACTGCAATTTATCATCTGCCATTTGTGGTGCATCACGGCAAAAAGGAAATGATGGAATTATACAAGAAAATGAAAGTTAGAGAAATGGAGAAAGATAATCAAAGAGCTGTTCAAAACTGTGAAGGTCACTCATTTTATTTTTCTTATTTGGTAACTGTGCTATATTGTCTCATTTAAATGTCTAAAAAAAGATGGTGATGAGAGAGAAAAGAAGATAACAAAATCTAAAGCAGCGATGATTTTATTCCAGATATTTTTACTATCTTATTTCCACAGTCTTTAAAAAGATCTACAGCTGAAAACTGGTCAAAATCCAACGTGTCAAATGAAGCAATAGTGAAGCAATTTTAACATGCATTATCTTGACCAACTGGGCATAAAGCCAGGTGCTTGCTATACACATATGGCTATCAAAACATATCATGCCTTTAGAAAACAATCACGAGGCTTGTTAGCCTCATCATTTAGAAAAAGGGAGAAATATAGAGAGAATTAAAAACAGATCAGGTTTAGAGAGGGCAGAAAATGAGACCTGTTATGTCTTCTTTTTTTTCTACTCTTATTTCACTGGAAGGTTATGGCTGTAATCTAAGCCAACAGGAAAATAAAATAAATAAAAAAAAAGGTAGTGAAAATTTTCCACATTAAAACCCATTTTTACTGGAGACAATGCCTAAAAATCAAGATGCAGTATTTGGGTCTACGCTCAGGGATGAATAGGCTAGACAGGAAAGCCTACGATGACATGTCTCTGCTAGCATGAGATGGTTCCCTATGCTGTACCCCTAAGTGCTCTAATTTCACCTTGAGCATCCCAGGCAATGGACTTTCACCATACTCTGATCACTTTAACAGTATGTTAACATTGTTGGTTTATAATTCTTGTGTGATTAAAATGGATATTTTTCCTCTTATACTGCTTTAATCTTTCTTCAGCTTTTACATCCAGTTCCCCAGAGTGTTTTGAAGTACTTCTGTCATTCCAAACAGCTCTTCTTTCCTTGGTATTTCATCCTTTCTAGATGAGACTGTCAAAAACTCTCAAACTTGGCTTATTGCTTTTCTTACTGAAGTCAATAGCTAAAGCACTTGGTTTTACAGCTTTCCGTCTGTTGAAGTCAGTGGATGTGACTGCTTTCCTGACAGGTGCTATGGAAAGTCTGAGCTGTCGCTTTTGGATTCAGCGTTGTATGGAAATTTACAATTGCTTGCATTTCTTGGCTACTGGAGCAGCAGAGAAGCTCTCACTTGGATACAGAAAAAAATTGCTCTGACTTATTTCTGAATTTAAATCAGAATGGCACAAACTTGTCAAAAAGAAAAAGAAAAGGAGAAAAAAAACCTGCATTGCTCTCCTTCCATACAGTTTCACAAGTAGCAAACACCATCTCTCCCACTGTAGTGGCAAGGTGAATATATTAATTATGTAGAGTAATACTTATTTTCCACCATTAAAGCTCTTGCTGATTGTCAGTCAGCACAAGATATCCCAATAATACCCATAATTTAGCCATTTTAAAGGTATTGAGCTCTAATTCGATTGACTTCCATGTAAGCAGTTACATTGCCTCTATACATCCTGACCTCAGCCCACTCTGAACTCTGCCTGAGAGTTAAACTATTAAAAATTTAGTTATTCCCACAAGCATCATGATTTAGACTCCCAAGAAAGCCCCCCTCACAGACAGAGAGAGCTTGCTATCAAGTGTCTTTTCACACTGCTTTCAGAAGCCTTTTTACAACCTCACAATAGCATTGTGTCTAAGGTTGGGAGAATTTAGCAAATTACTTCAAAATCTGTAATCCAAAGGCCTGGTCCTACAAATGTAAAACACAGATTTAAATTTATTCCCCCTATTGCCTGCTATAATAAACGTTTTGCTCATAAGAATAATACCCTGCACCTTTTCCTGTGTGCAAGCTCAGAAAATCTTGCTAGTTGAACCAAACCCTGAACAAAGGGTGAAAATTCAGTCTTTCTCGTCGATGGTACATTATTTAAGTTACTGCTAAGTGAAAGAATGTAGAATTCGATTGCTATGACCGTTACAATGAATTTCTACCTTAGATTATCTCCTGAGATGACCAGTTTATGATCATTCAGAGAGGAAAACAGCACTTTTCATTACTTCTGATAATGACTGGAGATATTGAGAAGAGACCAGAATTCCCTTTTTATACAAAGTTTTCAGGAGAGAATGAGAAGTTGATCACAGCTGCCTGGACCAATAAACAATGTACAGCAGCTAGAAATGTGCATCATTTCCTCAGAGGAGACCCAGAGGATTCAAGAACTGAGCTCTCCCAGGAGCTTGGTGGTACTTGTTCCAGTGCTAACCCAATGCCCCTCCGAAGCACTTCCATCTTTCATCAGCAATTTGATACCCAAATTTGATAGCCCTTCAGTAACTGAAGATGACCAAGACAGCTCAGCAGGATCGCCTGGTGCAAGCAGAAGCTGAACAAGACCCCATTCATGGTGGCACCCTTCACGGTGACCCCACTCCAGTCCCTAAAGCTGTTGGTGGTAGCATGGGGCAGAAACCTGGCAGTGGAATTTGTAGCAGCTGAAGGCCCAGCTTTGCTGGAAAGAAACCGAGATTTTAAACATCCATGCTAGGAAGTTGTGTCAAAGCCAACATTATTCAGTTGTGTCTGGAGAAGGAGAGAAAGACAGATGTGCACACAAGAAGCAGGAGCCATGAGCTGAAAAAGAAGGCCGGTAATGAGTTCAAATTGGATTACATTAAGGAATGCAAACTAATGCATTGGAGAAAAATAATCCTACCTATACATGCACAGAGATAGGTTCTTAATTACCTATTACCGCTGGGAAAGAGATCCTGCAGTCTCTGCATTTAGCTCTTTGAAAACATCAGTGAAAAGTGAATAGCAAATCAAATGATGGAGATTATTGAGAAAGGAAATAGCGAAAGGGGGAGCATCGTTATGCATCAATCCACAAATACTCTGTGCAGTATGACTAAAAAAAAATAAATAGAAAAAAAAATCTTCTTCTTGCATTAACCTTGGAATGGTGGCAAACATCTTATGTGCTTTTTTCCAGTGGCCCAGATATGCTTTTTAACAATTGTTATCCCTTTGAAGCTGACTGTTATAGCTGTGAGTGGCACTTTGTGTTGAGTTTTCAGCTCTTGGGCTCTTTCTTTCCTTGCAGGCCATTAGATAGTAATACTTACAGTACTCTAGAGGCAATTCTGACTAGGCTGTGTTATGATTAGTGCTGATTTTGGAAAAAGTAACTCAATCATAAAGCTAAAAAATAGTTGCAATCATCTGTGAAGTGTCAGCCACATAAATTTCCAATTTTTCTTTTCTTTTGCTAGCGAAACATCATCAGGACACAAACTTATCCTATTTCATGGTACATGAGGCAAAATTTCCGAGCACTGCTAGATGGCTGAAATTTCTCAGAAACCCTACTGCCCAGTGCCAGGACAGGAGGCAGTGGGCACAGGCTCTGAGCCCCAGGCCACCCTTGTGTGCTGTGCGGGTGGCCGAGCACTGGCACAGGCTGCCCAGAGAGGCCGTGGGGTCTCCTCATGGAGACCTTCAGAAGCCGCCTGGCCGTGGTGCTGGGCACCCTGCTCTGGGTGGCCCTGCTGGGGCAGGGGGCTGGGGCAGGGGGCCTCCAGAGGGCCCTGACAGCCTCAGCCCTGTTGGGATTCTTATACTCAAGCTAATGTACTCATGCACTTTATAGGAAGGATGAAAAGAAAAGAAAAAAGAAAAAAGAAGAGGAGAGAAGAGGAGAGAAGAGAAGAGAAGAGAAGAGAAGAGAAGAGAAGAGAAGAGAAGAGAAGAGAAGAGAAGAGAAGAGAAGAGAAGAGAAGAGAAGAGAAGAGAAGAGAAGAGAAGAGAAAGAGAAAAGGAAAAAAGAAAAAGAAAAAGAAAAAGAAAAAAAAAGAAAAAAAAAAGAAAAAAAAAGAAAAAGAAAAAGAAAAAGAAAAAGAAAAAGAAAAAGAAAAAGAAAAAGAAAAAGAAAAAGAAAAAGAAAAAGAAAAAGAAAAAGAAAAAGAAAAAGAAAAAGAAAAAGAAAAAGAAAAAGAAAAAGAAAAAGAAAAACTAGTTCCCTTTTCTAATGCTCAACCACCAAACCCCACTGTAAAACAGGCCAGATTTTCCATCAGCTGTTCTGCTCCATCGCACAGCAACCTTCCAAAGAATTCTAGCAACAAAAGATGGGAGCTCATATTTCTGGCAGTCAAAAATCAAGTAGTTTTAAAATGTTTTAGGGAAAATATTTTATGAAGACACTGCTCTAGTATGTATGACAGCACAATAGGTTGCAGATGTTTTCTTTCTTAAGTATAACACTGAAAAGTGTCTGTGTACGTGGCCCCCTTGTTACTGTAAAGCTGTAGCTGTAACGAAGCTAGAATGACTGTGCTCACATCAGAGATACCTGTGAAATGGAAAGTAAGCAAGACCTTCACTTTTGGTTTTGCCAAGTCAATTTTGCGTGACATATTCACATATTTCATACTTTGCTGATAGACAATGTATACTACAGAGTACACCTCCTTCCTTTGGGAATGTCATCACTTAGCAAGCGGCTAAAAATGGCTTGTGAGAGGATCTAGCATCACTACTGCACTATTTTTTCGTCTGTGTGCATATATGTGTGACAGTTTTGGCAGCTGCTTTGGAAAATCTACTGTACGTTTTTCCTTGATTATCTTTTTTTTTTTTTTTCTCCCAATTGTTTTTTTAAAACAATGGGATTCAGTCAAAATTAGCTCCACATAGGGCAATAGCCTGTGTGGGTTCAGCTGAGATAACACTGAGAAAGTAATGCTTTTTTTTTTTTTTTTTTTTTTTTTTTTCTGCTTACTGCTACTGGTGCTGAAAGTGCCAAATTCTGCTCCCCCTACTACTCTTAGCTCAGCCACTTTCAGGCATTGGGGTCACTGAATTTGGCTTTGTGAATTAGAGCACTGCAAATCTGGCAGCACTCAGATAAACAGCAGAGACTGAGGGGCAGAGCCACCAGGAAGAGTGATACCTGCTGAACTGCTCATATGCAGATTTCAGAAATAGGTATTACTGGATATGTGGAAAAAAAATCCCCTTTGAACAAAGAGTTTAAATGGGAATGCAGTCCTCCTGCTGAGGGAATTTCACACCATGAAAAAGAGATACAGGTGTAGGGTCAAATAATTATACCACAGTTTTAGGAAAAAACAAAACAAAACAAAACAACAACAAAACACACAAAGTGGAAGCAATGTAACTGAAAAGCTCTTTTTATAAGCAGCTAAAATATAACCCCAGAATGGAGTGAAAATTGCTGCTAGCCTAAAAGCTATATATTTAAAATAGAGTTTAAATAGGACAGATCTGAACTGATAGAAGAACAGGAAAAAAAAAAAAAAAAAAAAAAAAAACCACCTAAAAATAGCCAGCCACTATTAGCAGTTGCCAAACTTGCCTTGGAACTCTGATATAATTCAGCATGGCCTGGAAGACAACCTGCACTGCAAATCACAGTCCCCAAGGTAAAAACGGGATACGTTAGGTATCGTACAGAAATAAAAAGTCAGCTACCATGGGCACATCAAGCAGATGCAGAAGAAATGACACTTGGAGGACTCCATCTGAGGATGCTTTCTGCACACCAGAGAGCAGCACTCTGAAACCTCCACCTGATGAACCAGGTGTTCAGCACCTTTCGTCCACTGGGTCCTCTCCATATGGCTCTGTGATCCTGGGAGCCGGGGGGGACTTGAAATAGCAAAGTCCTTCTGTGAATGTGCTGACAGGCACTTTCCCTGAAGGTAGATTTGCTCAGCACCAAGGCAGTAGGTTTGATCTTCTCTCAGTAGTGGGGATGGGTTGAGACCAAGGCCCTGACGTAGGCCCAACATAAGGGAACAGCCCATAGTCTGAATTGTTACAGCATGGAAGTCTCCAGAGATGGAGTTGAAGGTCTCAGTTCAGGCCTCTACTGCCAGGGGTCTACAACGTGAGCGTCTTTGTGTGAGTTTGTTGGTGAGGGTGTCATTATACACGATGGGATTCGGCTGCCTGGACATGGACCCCTGGTACAGCCTGAGATGGTCCATCCCCGCAGGACTCTTTGTATGACATGGCACTCATGGAAAATCCCTCTGGAACAGCAAGTGGACACAAAGCAGTATTTTTCAGTCCCAGTTATGGACTTAGAGCCAGCTGAGGTGGCCACAACACATTTAACTGCCATTTCAGTAGGGCACAGCTCTCAGAGGCTCTGTGCCATGTCTTCCAGCCTTGTGCACACCTTGGACATCCTAAGGCATCTCAAGCAGTGATAGATGCCCATGGGTGAGCAACCAAATCAAGCCCCTAGCCCAGGGACTCCATGCCTGGTCTCTGACATTGCTTTTGCCCTGCAGCAGGTCACAAATTACCCAGGAACTCTGTGTAATAGCTGCCCTGAGAGTCCCAAATGACAGAGGAAAACTATGATTTAGGGCACTGAATTGATTCTGTGATCTCCTTTATGACAGCAGTGCCACAGAGAGCTGCCTCGCCATAAACACCTACACTGTGTACACCTAAATATGGTGTCTGAATCACATCCTATATATGGAGTCTAATCCATATATATGGATTAATGTAGGCACGCACGTAGAAGAGAGAGTTTGGAAGAGAGGCCAGGTCTGTGAGCATGTGGTTCATGCAAAGCTGGTTGCAATCAAAGAAATTCAGGAAATATTTCTCTTGGTTAAAAAAGTGCAGCCTTTTCCTGGTATTGTCCCACACAGGTTATGAAACAAACGATTAGGAAGAGCTTCATGTAACTAACTCACAGTGTAATACTGTGTTGAGACGTGAGCTGTTTATATGTTTCTTCTGTATTTTAGAAAGTGTTTTGAAGGTACGTTCTTGACATTATTATTCATATGTGACAAGAAGGACATCCCCAACCTGGCATGCTGTGTTTCCTTCCCTGGAGATCTGTTGGACAGTCTTCCAGCTGCTCTTGTCCATGTGCAGCTCGTGGTGGTGAGAATCTATTTCAGCTTAAGTTTGTAGGTGGTGCTTCCTGAAACTTTTATTTCTGACTTTTATTACTGCTGCAGGAGGGACCCACCTCTCACTGATGGGAAGGGCACTCGAGGTACCAAGAACTTGCCCACCACAGCTGAAGGGTAAAGGCCCATGAACACTCTCTGGTTATTAGGAACTTTAGCTTTCAGAGCAGTCCAGCTGGCAGAAACACAGCCTGGTAGAGGAAGGATTGGTTAAACTCTTCTGCTGCCATAACCTCAATGCCACACGATCAGCTGTGGCTGCTCCTAGAACTGCTCAAGCACACAGGAAGGACTCGGAGTCGAGACCTGTGCCATGTGGGTATCTAGGCCCACCTAACCCAGCAAGATGCCTCTTACTAACCTAACTTCTTCTCCGAGTGGAAGGAGTAAGTCACTCAGTCTGCTCAGCCTCAGCCGTGGCCAGGAGGACTTGGTCCAGCAGGGCGTCTCACTGCAGCTGCTCCTACTACCTTTGCGTATTTCTCCAGTTTTGGGTCCCCAACAGGCAGATGCAGTCTCTGGCAGCTGGTCTGACACTCCCACAAGCTATATGTTTGTGGGAAACTCTATTTTTAAAAAGGATTTCACAGGAGGTATTTGGAACTACTTGTGGTGTTGAGCAGATGACTGCGTGACGGAATACGGCTCAACGTGTTTTTAACACAGATTTTGGAAAGTTTCTGTCGGGGTTCGGAGTGATTTCTGAACAACAAATGAGCTTATAGCAATAGTATGAAGAAACAATAACCTGCAGCTGTCTTGTTACTGCTTACATAACTGTTCCTCCAGCTGCCTTGCTGATTTAGCATACAAAGTCAAATGATCGATGGAAAATCAAATCCTTAAGGTTTCGCATTCAATCAATTCATTTTCAAAACTTAAACAAAAAAGTTTATGAAGGAAAATACTTTGTAAAAGGTATTTTCTAAGCCAGCAGAGCTATCCAGGAGCTGGATAGCTAGAGCATACAACTTTGCAAAAAGATTTCCAAATTCCATAGTGTGTGTAACCTGCTGTGTCTGTGCAGGGATCACTTAAAACTCTCTCAAGACTTTCAAAATCCTCACCATTTCCCCCTGCCTCTGGTGTTTCTCAGCTCCCTGTGCACAAACACTGCCACTTCTGCCTGCAGGCGTGGAGCTGGGGCAGAGCTGGAGGCACAGGGCTTGGGCTGGGGCTCCAGGGACGAGGAAATGGAAGAAGTGATGCAAAAGGACAGCATGACTCCTGTCTGCTCTGCAGCTGGTGGCATCAGGAAGCCTGAGAGGTGCAAAAACGGGGTTCTCTGTGTGATTTTTCTATAAAATTTCAGGAAACTCACTGTAGTTTTCTAACTGGGCCATTGAAAACAAACATGCAAAGGCAACTTGATTTTTCCTTCTTTATGCATTTCCATTTATGCCACAGTAGAAAAAAATCTTGGAGATCAGCTTTGGGGACGATTCAGGAGCTATATTTCAGGCTTCAGAGGTTTCAGCACAAACGGAATTATTTGAGTCAACATTTGAAGCCACTCCCTCACAAATGCACTCCAGATTTGTGAGACAGACAGACAGACAGAAGGGTCTGTGATTTACTTACTATTGCTAATGACCTCTTTTAAGAGGGAATGCATTAAGTTAATATTGATATAACTTCCTTGCCCTACTGTTACTGTGAAGCCTGTTTGCTCCTGCATTAAACTTTGCAGAGAAAGATAATTTTCTGTTCTTTGCTTTCGGGTAGGAAAGTTTTTCTTTTTCTTCCAAGTTCCTTGAAAACTTAACCACTTCAGTATCATGAGAGTTGCCAGATGGTGTTTGTGCAGGTACTACCTGCAAGTTCAATTTCAATGACAGTTTACTCAGACCTCAAGGAAATAATAATTCTATTTGGGCTACAGCTGCTTTTAAAAGCTATATTAAGTTTCAAGAGCCAGTACAGCAACTGAAATTCTTTAATTCATTCTGCCCATATTTTGAAAATGATCTTCCAAGAATATATGTAAGGACCATTGTGACTATAGGCAGGCTGAAGCAAGTGAACAAATGCTTTCCCAGAGCTGAGCCTGTTCTTCTTTAATCAAATCCTTTTTAGGGACAGTTCTGTGACTGCATCCCATAACCCTGCGAACAAACATGCTCTGAAAGCATGTGACACTGTAAGTTGTAATATTACTAATTATGAGACACTTGCAGTAAATTTTTATATTTGCCTTTAAGTGGCTGTTTGCCAAACTCAGCAACAGTTATAAAAGGCATGCATAAGAGCCAGAAATCTTCCAAATAGGCATGCTCATATGCACATTGAGATAAGCCCAGAATAGTTATTAAACTGGGTCTTTGTCAGTTATGGTTCTAAACCACATCTTTCAATTCTTGCTGAAGAAAAAAAAACACATAAGAAAGCAATGGCATACCATAAATAGGACCTTTGGATGAACTTTCGGCACCCAGGATTACATGTTTTAGCCTCTTATTTCCAACATCTGCTTTAGATTGATTAGCAGAGATAGTCAATACTAATTATACTGAGGTTCAGCAGCTACGTTAAACATAATTGTGAATCTTGGTAATTTCATGGCTCTTATCCTTCAGTTTCTGAGCAGGTAGTAACCCCAAGGCATTTAGTTGGCAGCTGGTATTTGATTAAGTTTAAAGCATATACAGATTTGAGACGACCTTCTGATTTTCTTCCCGATTTCCTGCAGTTGGACTATTGTTTGCATTGCTTTGCCCACTGGTGGGTGACATTTTTTGTGTTCGTCACCTGAGTAAAACCCAGTGCAGAGAAGTTTGCCTGAAGTTGACATCAGGAAACATAGGTGCACACAAGAAAATAGCAGGTGAATTTACGTGCCCTACTGATCATTTCAACACCTCTTCCAGAGCCAAACCCCTTTTACTTACAGAGAGCAGGACTCAGCACCTTTGCCTGCCTCCTGCTTGTCTCTGCTTTATGATTCTGAGCCAGATCCACCACATCTCTCTTTTACAGCTGGCTGTCGGGCACCCCGCAGCTCCTCAGCCCTGCTGGCAGAAATGACAGTGGTGCATACAAGGGCACGATGACCTTGGTGTCAGGGATTGTGTTCACCGAAGATGGGAGGCATGGCGAAACAATAAGTTTTGTGGCTTTTTGCCAGCTGGCAAATGTAAGCTTTTGTGGGACTTGATCCATATGGATGAATGGGGAGCTAAACAAAGCAAGATGACACCCGGCCCTGCTCTCAGCTAGATGAGGGCCAATATGATCAGTTTGATCAGTGCAAAAAGTTGTACTAGAAGGTAAAAGTGTTCATGGGGATGTCTGAATCCCCCCCTTTAGCAAGCACTCATCAGATTGGAGAGAAGTGTTGCTCTGTGTGTCACCCTCTGGAGCTTGCGAGAAGCAGATCCTCCCTTTCACACTCCACTTCTGCGACACCTTATTTCTACTGATTGTCTTCATATAGATGAAGACAATTTTGCAGATCCAAACTTGTAAGCCCTGTTTCTCAGATGTAGCCCTTGGATATGTAGGATGGCTTCTCACAGCAGAAGCATACCCGTGAACAAGGAGTCACATTGCTGGTCCCAGTATGGCTGGTGATGAAAGAAGCTATTTCGGGCTTTCCCCTCTGTTGGAGGGGTTATGGGCTACAGATTCAATTTCCTCTTTCCATCTGTCCTCTGAACCATGTTTAGGAACTCTCTTTAGCACCACTACCTTTAAAATCCTTGGTGGTGGGTATGAGGTGTGGTGATCGCATGCTTCTCTGAATGACACCAGACGTTGACTCCAGGTCAACAGTCCCAAGAGCTGAGGGACCTCAAACCTCCCGAGCAGGGAACAATGCACCCCACACTCAGGAAAGAGAATGCAGGGGCATGGACTGGTGAGGAAATCTGTGTGCTCAAATACAAGCATCGTTACGTATGGAGAAACTGCAGCTAGAGGCAGAAATGATCAAAATTTGTATTTAATATTTATACTATGTCACAACTCCAGTGTTCAACATTACAACTCTCTGCAGAAGATCTTGTATATTCAGCATATCTGGCTAGTAAATTAAAAGAAAAAAATATTTTAACTCAAATGAAAGCTCTCAAATATATTTAAAACATTTTTCTTTATGCATAATTGCATATTAAGGCCTTGCTTTCCTCTCTAAGAAAGAGAGGGAACGTATAATTAGATGTCATGGAGCTGTGATTGTTTCTAATTCATTGGACAGACTAGCTGTCAGCAGGATAAATGAATCATCCGTAGATAACTCACATTGCCATACTTCTGGGAGTGGGATTTACAAAAGAAAAGCAGTCTATAAAAATGAAAACAAAAATGAGAATATTGTTGCAGGACAAGATTCCAAATGCATACTACGAGAGAAAATAAAATGTGATAAAAAGTGAAATGTGAAGTCTTCTTTCTACCATTGTTTGTATGTTTTGTTGTTTTATTGTTTACATGCCAAGCACCAGCTCGGCACACACAGCATGCTGGCTCACTAATTTAATCTGGTTTTATTTAGACATGAGATGAGTGACGTGCGTATAAAATGGGTAGATCATCCCAAGTACTTTTACTAGTTGTAGTAGCAATGGGGGATTAAGTTTGTTAAACTGAAGCAAGACACATACTCTGAAACAGATGTATGCATTTACACCAGATATTTTGAAGAAAAAGAGCCCATCTCCTCAACAGAGAGTGCGTTATTTAAAGGAAGAGGGAAGGAGAAAAAGAGATGTTCATGATGTCTAAACTAGATTAACTGAGAGATGTTGAAGAGAAGAGTGATGAGCCATACTGATCAGAAGGGAACAAAGTACTCATGCTAGAGTAACAGAAAAAATCCCAGCTTCCCCCCCATGACATGAAGGAACCATAGGCGAGACCTGCACAGTGCCACATGGGTTGTACTGTGTACGTCACATCTTTTTGATTCGATTTTCTCTTCCAAGTTTGTTTTTCTCTTAGCAAGTTCGCTTTGCTTACAACATCAACATTTTAGGCTAGTCTGAAAGGCCTGAGATGATACGCCACATAAAATAACCATTAATCAGAAATGAGAAGCTGGAGAAGAACTGCTACATACGCCTTTGTGCTAAAGACTCGGGACTAAGAAATCTTACGTGTGGGAAGGGTGTGGTGCTCCACGGACATGGGAAATGCTGAACAGCCTCCAAGTGTGATAGTCCGTGGAAGTATCCCTGTAACTTAGCAGCCACCTAAGTGTGGTGCTGAGCCAGAGTCCAGAGGAAGCAGCAGAAGGGGTGTTACATTACTGTTTGTTGCCCATGAGCCCTGGAGGAAAGGGTGTGGGATGTCCAAATGCAGAACCCTCCAGTCAATAGCAGAACTTTAAAAACACCCTGAGACTAACATCCCTCTGCACGGATGAATCTTTGGACAGCAGCAGATTTTCTGGGGGTACTTCTAATGGGTAGCCTTGCAATCACAACACTGAGTTAACTTGCTTCAAAAAGATATGCCCTTTGTATAAAGAATACTGTCTACTCTAAACATAGGAGGCCCGAGTCTGATCCCACTCACAGACGTATGAACTGGGAGCGCTGCTGGCAAGAGCTGCAAAATTTCTTTAATGAAGAATGAGTGAGTGACAGACTGTGTCCTGGACTCATCCTGGGAGGGGAGCATGTGACCCATATTTGAGTCTTATTCTTTAATGGTAAAAGGTTTTTTGAAATCCATTTAAGTCGATTAGTGCTCCCAGAAAATTGTGCACTCACTCATTTTCTCAAAATAAATATCCTGGGCTTAATGGAGCATAGTGTCCTTTTACTACCAGTACCCAAGAACACCAATTACGTGTTATTAAGCTATTAAACCGAACCGAACGAAAAGAACTGGCACTTACTGGCAAGATCGCTGCTCTAAAATGCTCTGCAATGAGCTACGGAAAAATTAGCAAGCGGTTATAAAAATGCCGTCTCCTACCAGCTGCTATCGTTTTGTTTTCTCTGACGGTTACAACATATTTCTGAGCACAGCTTATGCATGCACACATATATGTGCACACAGAGGTCTACCTGTGCTCTCACACACTGAGCTGGCAGGAGGGGTTCAGCAAGCCAGCTCACCCTTGAGCATGTTGTAGGCTGAGTCCTTACTCTTGTAAGGACTGTAACCTTGGGATTTCCCAATAAAAAGTTGATGACAACATTATAAAAGGCTTCAGGGTTGGGCAAACACCACAAATGAGCATCTGACGCTTCACCTGCTCAAAAAATTAGAGAATAACTAAGTTATTGTTGACTTCAGGGATAACTTACACCTGCTTTATGCATCTTTGAGTGTGTGATGGCTGCATAAGCCCAGTACAGTGCTGTCCAAAATCCACGGCTAACTTTTGTGATCCTTGCTTCACACAACAGATTTACGGTAAGGCAGTGCCTTCATTGTTTTGTCTGTGCAATGCCGATATCCATTACCGCATATTCCATTTCTTTTATTATTCTTTCTATTTTCTGAGATTGATTTTATAGGTGACAGACATTCCCTTGAGTTATGACTGACCTGCCTCCTCTTTCCCTAATGCCTGCATTGACAGTACATGTCTATACCTGCTCGCTCTGAACTGCCACATTAGGGACTGAAAAGAGCCAATAAAAATATTAATCAATTAAGCAGAGATGATGGCGGAGCCAAGCCAGACCTACTATCCCTCCCTACATGTAGCAGCACAATGCAGTTCATCTCCACGGAGTTTTATCATCAACGAGCCCAAGAAGAAAATACAGTCTCCTGAATGGTTATAACAAAACAGAAGTCTATACCCCACCATATAAGTAACTTGTGAACTGTAAGAGTTCACAATGGCTGTGCTGATTGCACCAACAAGCATGTACAGATTTATGACTGCAGAAAGTTTTTTCCACTTACTGATAAACTCAGCACCCGTGTTTGCTGAGCACTTATAGCCTCTTGCCATTATTGAAATGAAACTGCCTTCACTGCATTTTTTCATACAAATCAAAATGCCAGCATATTTGGTTTGGGAGAATGACTGAGGCTTTCAGGATGTGGTTGGTTGGTGCCATTCTGGCATGGGGAATGGGATGTTGGCTTGTGCAGGGAGCATGTGGTGAAAGACCCAGTGGGACTTCTCATCTTGTTCCAGCAGCCTTCTATGCTTCTTCCTAGCAGAGAATCAATGAAGTGCATTTGATACCTTTTAAAGCAGAAACTCCTGATAATCATAACCTGGTATCATGTAATAATGGAAATTATATGTGGTCATTTCAAACTGGTACAAGGTTAAATGCACTTTCACTTACTGAGGAATGTGGAATTACTGTTCCATATTCTCAATCATTAACACCATGAAAGCAGAAACCCTCTAATTTGGTCAAAACCATGCAGCTATTCTAACAGCTTTTATATTTAATAGGTGCTAGTTCAACTGAAGGTATTGACTTTCTAGATTGCAAATGAGAATTCAGGGACATTATAAAAGGGCTTACATTTTTTGTTATATCCTTTGTACAAATAAGCACAGGGCATTATTTATTAAAGTGATAAATTCCCCAAATCCTCTCAGAGACCTTTTATTACTTGGCGTATGACAATGTTTAATAGTATGACAAAATCGTTTAGTGTTACAGATGTTTAAAAATACAGACTAGCAAAAGAAAGCAATATGTCATGAACTCTCCTGAAGACCATTTAAATACATGGGAATTAGACACCTGGAATTGGTTTGGTTACACTCTTTCACCTTCTTCACACTTGGTTCATCTTTTCCCAAGCCTGTTTTTGCTCTCTCTTGGAGGAATGTAGGAGGCAGATATATGCAAAAGTTAGTGGAAATAGATAAGTGTATTTTGAGATAACCTCTAAAGCAGAATGATATCATGACAAAACTGCATTTCCAATTGTCAACCATATGACCTTTGATTAAGAAGGGAAGAAACTAAATAAAAATAGTCATGATGTTAAAATAGCCCTTCACCTTTTCTGTAGAGTTGTCATTTACCCTGTCCTTTTTAACTTTTTCTTTTAACAGATATATCTGTGTTCTTCAGTTTCCTTCAGTTCATTTTTTCCGCTGTCAATGTTTCTCCACTTTACTGAATTTACTGAGGGTTTTTCCTATTTTTTTTCCTTTTTAATGACCAGAAGTCTATATGTATCAACTAACAATGTATGTGTTGTTCTCAGTGCTGCCTTTTTTTTCTGAGCATAGTTTTTGCTTCCTCTCTGCTATGCCACTTCTTGAATTCTTCTCTTCATTGAACTGGCATTGATGAGTTCAGTTTGTCACTGACTTGAACTGTGCAGTTGCTCATGCTCTGTAAAAAATGTTTCCTTCATAGCAAACTTGAACTGCTACTACTAGGTGCAAACAGTGGAAATACTCTCCACTGAAGATGTCTTTCCTTGTATCTGGTTTCTGTCATTGTTGCACTTACAAGTTTATTGGACAGTAGCCTGAGATACCGCAAAAGTGGCACGGAGCCTTCCTGAAGAAGTGTCCATGCACCAGTTTAAGATCACTGGGAGTGTGGAGAATAGCAGAGAGACCACTGCTGGTAATGAACCTGAGCTTTGCAGCCTGTGGCTTTCTTTTACAGGGTATCTATGTACATGCACATCTCAGTACAAGAGTGGCTACGGAGCAATAGGCACAGCTGGTGGGGTTCAGAGAGCCTGAACAATTTATAATTATAGAATCACAGAATCTCCTGAGTTGGAAGGAGCCCACAAGGATCACTGAGTCCAATTCCTGGCTCCACACAGGACCACCCAAACCCCCAGCCTGACCCTCCCCTGTCCCAGCTCCATGCCGTCCCCTCAGGTCCTGTCGCTGTCCCCAGAGAGCAGAGCTCAGCGCCTGCCCCTCCGCTCCCCTCGTGAGGGAGCTGCAGGCCGCCATGAGGCCTCCCCTCAGCCTGCTCTGCTCGGGGCTGAGCACACCAAGGGACCTCAGCTGCTCCTCATGCGTTTTCCCCATCCAGACCCTGCACCATCGTTATAGCCCTCCTTTGGACACTCTCTAACAGTTTTATGTCCTTCTGACATTGTGTCACCCAAAACTGCACACAGCACTGGAGGTGAGGCTGCACCAGTGCAGAGCAGTGCAGGACAATCCCTTCCCTCGACCACCTAGCAATGCTGTGCTTGATGCACCCCAGGATGTGGTTGGCCCTCCTGGCTGCCAGGGCACACTGCTGGCTTGTGTTGAACTTGCCATGGACCAGAGCCCCCAGATCCCTTTCTGAGAGGCTGCTCTCCAGAGTCTGTACACACAGCCAGGGTTGCCCCATCCCAGGTGCAGAATCCAGCACTTGCTCCTGTTGAACTTCATGTTGTTGGTGATTGCCCAGCTTCTATTTTATCGCTGCCCTTGAGGGAGTCAACAGCTCCTCCCAACTTAGTGTCATCTGCAAACCCTGCGCGCACTTGACTCCCGTGTCCAGCTCATTTATAAAAACCCTGACGAGAGCTGGCTGCAAAATGGAGCCCCGGGGAACCCAGGCTCCTGCAAAGAGTTCACCGGAGGGCGCCGGACCCCAGCCAGACGCCGTGCTGGGGCAGCAGCTCTCCTCCCCCATCACTACCCCTTTGGCCCCTCTCGGGTCTCGAACCCGCGTCCTCCCCCGCCGCCCCTGCCCGGCCCGGCCCCGCGCGGGGCGACGCGAGATGGCGCCGCGGCCCTGCTCCGGCCCGTGGCCTGCGGCTGTGGGGCTCGTACACACACACACCCAGCCCGTACAGAGGGACACTGGTGGGATTTAAATGCAGGGGAAAAAAATAAAATATGATGCTCAGAAGGCAGGGTCTTTACACAGAGGAGAAGCAGCAAATTAAGAAAGCGAGTAAATCAAGCAGCCGGCTATGTAATCAGTGCATAATGCCAGAGCGTGCCTGTAACTGCGGTGCTGTGAGCATGCAGCGAGGGCTTGCAGGCAGAGGAAGCTGACGCGGTGGGGATTATGAGCAGCTTTACCTCATAGCAGCTGCACTGAGCCCCAGCCAGCCCCAAAGTGATCCTCAGCTCCTTGCGACTTCCAGCACAGGCGAGGTGGGGCCTGACAACATCTTTCGAGGGAAATAAAAGAGAAGGAGCACCCAAATAAACATCTGCACACTCCCCTACACTGAGGTTGCTTTTCTTAGGTACAAAACCAGGTTGTAAGCGGGTCTCTGCTTCTCCAAAACCTCGCTATTACATCTGTCGAGAGAAGGAAGGAGCGAAGAGAAGCTGTACAAAGGTCCACATTGACAGGGATAGACTGTGGGCACAGGGGTTGCAGTAGGAAGGGCAATGTATATACATCTTTAACAGAAGCCGTTTGTGGTGCCCCTGTTGCTGCTAGGAAGCAGGGAGCAGCTGCACCCTGGGCGTGCGATGAGGAGGATCTACATCAGATTTCCTGCTGCTGAGTCACTGCTGAGCCGCCCTGGCACCAGGTGAATTCATAAACTCACAGAGGACACCAAGGGAGTACATGCCTCTGGTAGCAGCCTGGTCAAAGCTGTTGTCCTAAAGGCCCTTTGGCAGCCAGCTCAGAGAGGGACACTTCGTTTCCAGTCTGGAGATTCAAAGAAATGTGATAATTTCATGCAGAAAGGCCAGCATTAGCTGAAAGTGGCCACGAGCAATTTATTGCTATGGCCAAGACAAGCCTGGCTCTTATAATAACATTCTCCTCCTCCCTGCCCTTCTGCGATTACAAAAATCTCTCACTCAGCTGTGCACATCTCCAAGTTGAAGCCAAACCTGGAGGAGCTGTAGTGGCTGCAGGGATGTTCTCTGGGACTTCTGGCAAGGGTGGAGCGAAGTCCAGAGCTCGGTTATGTCGGTCGGACTGACAAAGCAGAACAAAGCATCACCACAACAAAAAGCTCTGCCCTGGCTTAGATGAAGGGTTGCTTGTTTGTAACTGCTAGGCTCCCATTGTGGAGAAAACCCCAGGAGAAACTTAATAGCCCTTTAAGAGAGTCCTCAAAGAGTTTTTTTTTTTTTTTTTTTTTTTTTTTTTTTTTTTTTTTTTTTTTTAAGCCATGCAAGTTAGTTTCATTAACAGGCTGCTTGTACATGTTGGAACTTGCCTACCAGTAATTTGTTTATTAGGTATTACTGCTCTACTTTGCTGGAAAAGGAATATGTAGAGACTCATATCTTTAATGATCTGGTGAACGGCAGCTGGATCTACTTACGTGGTGCAAAACCATGTGGTCAATGAGACTATAAATCATGGATGCATCAGGATTTCATATAAGGCCTTGTCACCAAGCAGCCCTCTTCTCATCCCTCTCAAGAGCTTCTGTTTCACACATAGCTAAAAACAGGGAACAACTTTGTAGTGTTTTCTTTCAAGACATTGTGAAAGACTTTCAATGCCTTGTCAAAGGAGGGCACTCTCAGGCAAAAGCAAAACACTTAAAAAACCCAGCCCTATGAACCTGTTTATGAAAAATCCTGATGCAGATGCTGTGTCTGATGCTGAAAGGTCACTCTCAGTAGAACCCACAGTTACATTTTCTACAGCCATAGAAGCGATGTGTTCTTCCCCCCTCTGAGTGCTTTTATAGAAGATGGTGAAACAACAATGCAAAATCGTAATGGTTAAAGCCCGATACATTGCAAAGGGCAGAGATGAGCTGGTATTCTAGTGAAAGGAGCAGTAAATAATAAACAAGACTATTAAGAAACATGAAAAACTCAGGCTATTCTGTAGCTAATAGATAACAATGACAGTACCCTGAGGATAAAGTAGGAGAAAGCAACTACAATGACTCTTTTCATAGCAGTATATCTTTTCATAGAATACGAGGCACCAAAATACAGTAAAAAGCCCTCAGAAGACAAGTTGTCTGTCTGTGTTATTAATGCAGGAGGAAGAATTGAAAGTGTCTTTGGCCCGAGAGAGAGATCTGTGTGCATCTCCAGTCTGCTGAGAATAAGGGCAAGAAAGGCAAACCGAATAGTGCAAGGAATAATGGATGAAAAAACAAAACAAAACAAAACAAAACAAAACAACAAACTAGACATAAATCTGTTAGTAGGATGAAGTATGAGGCAGTAGTGTCAACTTGCTAAAATGAAACTAATTCATCTAAACTGTAAATATGTAAACCATTAAATGTATCTCTGGTGCACCTTACTTGATTCACTGAGAATACACTTGGGATGCAGTTGACAAACAGTGTATATTAGTGAGCAAATATACTGAATCTGAGCACACAGAAATAAAATAAACAAATGATGGACAGCACTGAGCATTTTCTCATTGTAGTTTCTGTAGGACACAGTGACTTACTCTACCCATCCCCCACATGCAGGTTGCTCAAGTCACCAAATACTTCATCCCAGGAGGCAACATAACCACTGCTCCAACCTCATAGGGAACAGCTGCTAGAGCTATGCCAGATTTTTGGTGCACACTGTACTGTGCCATCCAGCAACCACCTCACTTTGTCGTACAGAACCTGGGAATGACAGAAGGGTTGAGGTTGGAAGGCACCTCTGGAGGTCATCTGCTCCAACCCCTCTGATCAGGCAGGGACACCCAGAGTAGGTTGCCCAGGACCGTGTCTGGATAGACAGTGACCAGTAGAACCTGAAGACCACAAATAATTTGACCAGCCCCAAACAAATGTCATATTTTAGGCAAGATTTATTTATTTGGTTAATGATTAATATATTAATTTATTTTATAATAAGTGCTTTGTATAGTCAAAAGACCAACTTTAATTAAAAAAAATGAGGCATGGATGAGAAAGCAATATAGCCCAGGGAAATGCCCTAATGCAGGATGCTGAAGCCTATGACAGCAATTCAGATTTTATCTCAAATAGATGTAAATAGTCAAAGCCTGCAGTAGGTGTAAACAAGCTTTGTGACGTGCCTTATTTCTTATATTGCTTCTGCTAAAGATGACATTGAGAGACAAGAAAGTGAACAAAACCAGCTGTTTCTGAGGATGACCACATTCTCACAGCCATACCAAATGTCCTTTTGTGGAGGCAGTCAGGGTGGAACCTGTTTTTTGTGCAAACACACCCTGGTGCTAATTGCATGCAGCTTGGCTTCTTCTGTATAAAGTCCCCCAGACCTGAGCACTGCTTCTGTGTGGGGTGGTGATGCCAAACTGTATGAATGTCCTGAGCTTCCACCACACTGCGCCCTCTCTCTGTATCTCTTACCTAGTGAGGCAAAGTTTTCCATCCTGGCTTCCATGGAAAAGAGAGAGCTAGAAAGTGGGAGCTTGCAGGGAAGTCAGGTATCTAAAGACATTGCTCTTCTGAAGCCTCACCTGTAGAATAGTGGTTTGTTGGTGCAAATAGCTTGCCTTTTTTTTTTTCTTTCCTTCTCTCCCCTTTTCTTATTCCTAGTATTTACAGAAGTCTTGGGCTTTCATAAGTGGTTTGTGGAGCAGGGCTCCAGCACAGCCTGGCTGGGATGCGCTCAGTTCCTCTCTACTGCTGCAGCAGAGCATGAGAGCAGGCCAATAGCCAGGTGTGCTTTCTGGATTGCTGATTTCCTTGAGCCACTGTTAAGAGCCTGTTGCTGCTCAGTACCCACCTGTAGGCATTTCAAGTGAATGGAGGGTTTCAGAGCTTTCACACCCCTGGACTGATCACTTCTATCATGTCCTCTGGGCATCCATGACTGTTCCAGTGGGCCAAAGAAGGGAAATTGTTTTATCTGCAGCCTCTGCACTACTCCCTGTGATCTGGGATATTTACAAGTATTTGAAATGTCAGAGTGCCTACAAGTCATCTTTGATTTGTTGCAACACCTTGAAATCAGTGCAAAGAGTTTAGGTCAGCTGAGAAACTGGCCACAATACCCCTGTGATGTGTTTTCTATGCTCCTTCAGTTGGCCATTACTTCTGTGATGAAAGAGAACCTCTGAATAAAACAGGTAAAAGTGTGAATCTGCAGGACACATGTATTGCTTGTATAAATCCCATTAAAAAATAAATCAATTTGTTCTCAACAGCATAGTTTCTGAGCTCTCCACAAATCTTCATACATTTATCCTCACAAAGTCCCTCCGAGAGCAATGCGACTGTCCTTGCTCTACATGGTGCTTAGGAACAGAGAGATGAAGTGAGCTGTTTGGTGCCAACCATGTCTGTTAAGCACCGGACTAGTGTGTGGACCTGAAGATCATTCTCTATGCTAGGTATTAGTTATTTTCATTAAGGATACACATTCAAAGTTCTTGAAGTTCAGTCGTGATGAGTGAGATTCAACACATTTCTCCTGCCTTATGTCCCACCAATGGTATGCCATGGGCCTTCACCAGCCTGCTGTTTACTTCTGCTCATCTGGTCTGTAGTTCCTTCTCCCACATCAGGTGGCCGAGGCAGTGCTCTAATATCCCAATAAAGGAGAATCCCGAGAGAAATTGTGATTTGGTCCTACAGACTGTATCTGCTCCTGTGATGGGCTATCTATAAACACATTTTGTCCAAAAGCCAGATCAAGCCAAGCTCACTGGGGAACATGCTGTCAAAAAAGAATAAACCTAGCTCTGTGACAAAATCATAGGTATCAGTTTAAGAGAATAAAAATACAATAAAGTACTATTTTTAATGGTGTTTTTATCATTTAAATAAATGGTGGGCAAGCGAAGGTATGACACCCCAAACTACATTTTTGCATGCTATCATGATACTTCCATTTCCACATTGCAATGGAGTGTGAGCGGACATGTCCCTCAGACTATCTCAGATCAGTAAAGGACTCTGTGAATCTTCATGGGAGTTTTTCTGTGTAAGTAACCCATGGCAATGATCATGGAAATTTTCTTGCGGAAGAGCATTCACACTCTTCAGGTGTGTGCAAATCTTTCTCTTCACTGCTCTCTGCATTGCCAAGGGTCCATTGCTAGTTTCCTTGGCAACTAGGTGAAAAATGGCAATAGTTTCTGGGAAAGCTCTGAGAAATGCTCCTTCTCCGAGCACTTTCCATTACAGGAGAGCAGCTGCACAAAGTCCATCTTCTTGGAATTGAGCTAGATGGAGCCCCTCTCTCGGCAGGAGATCTGCAGAGTAACACAAAGGAAATCTGATGGGGAAAACATCATGATGTTACCTTACAACAGTTACCTCTTAATTAAACAAAACCAATTGTCCTTACCTGTTCCTTGTGTAAGATTTATTAATTTCCAAACAGACCTTTGTAAGAGTCATTGATGAGGCTGCAAGGAAGAATTATCTGCCTGGCAGTTTATATCAGTGGATTTCAACAGGAGAGAAGACAGTAAATTGTTGTGAGGGGGTACAGTGCTGTGAGCAGAGGTAAACAGCCAGCCCACCGATGCTTCAGAGCACACTCGTTGATTAGTGTGCACTTTCTCCTGCTAAGGACACTGGTTTGTGAACAGCTGGGGATGGATTCTGGCATTCGTTACCCTTCCAGTGACTTGAAGGGACTCAGCTAATTTTGCCCTTGACTTCCCCCCAAAATCCTTTGTGGCCTATAGATATGAGTTACTGTGTCTGGAAGTGAAGATGAAGGCTGGTACCTAGCACTGAAAATATGAACAGCAGCTGTGTGTGAGATGCTGAGCCTGTTTGTGTGTACTTAGAGAGTTTGGTCAGTAAGAAGAAGAAAGTATGAGGAATAAAGGCGGACAAAGCCTCTTTCTTCCCTGTCCGTGCCCAAACCCACACAAACTCCAATCATTTTGCACTCTCTTTTGTGTCTTGAAAGAAGTCCTTGAGCTGTCAGCCAGCATCTTACTCTGCAAACTGCTCGGAGAAGACAGGCTTTGTGTTTCCATTCCCAAAGAAAGGACGGCGTTGCTCCCTTATCACTAATAATTAACAGCAGAGCAAAGACATTAAAACATCCCCCACTCTCCAAAGTCTGTGGGCTGAGATCAGAAGCAGTCTGGACAGGGCCCAGACAGGTCATGTCCTGGGGCCAGCTACAGCTCGTCCTTGGCTGGCAGAGGGTGTGCTTGCAGGAGCGCGTGCTGAGAAATGAAAGGTGCTGGGGGAATTTTGGCCCAGCTCTGAGGCCTGTTTGTGCCAAACGCTTCATCTGGAGGGCAAAGGATGGAGAAACCAAGCGGGCTGAGCTGTGCCCGCAAGGTGGGAGCAGGGCTTGGTGGGCAGGAGGTCCGTGAGGTGGAAGAAGCTGAGCAGGTCCTCCTGGCCACTTGTGGGACTCCCTCAGTGTGCTGCATACAGAATAAAGGCATTTCTTCAGGCCATCCGTGTCAAGTTGTGAAGCTGTATGAGCCCGAAGGTTTGTTGTCTGGAGAAAGAGGAAAATCTGTGCTGGGAAAAGAGGAGGCATAAAGCGCACTTGTTAAAACCCACCACCAGTAACAGCTGCAAGATGCTAGACAGTGTGAGGAGCTGGCATAACAACTAAATACACGGAAAGTGGATAATAGCTCCTCTTCTGGCACTTTTCAAAATCTTTTAAAACTATTACTTAATTTTATGCCATTAAAAAGGTGAAAGAGATCTTATTTTGTCACTTACAGCCACTTCAAACAAACTTTTTTTATTTTAATTTTTATTTATTCCAGAAGAAAGGGCTTCTCTCTCGCTTCACAGAACTTCAAGTAAGTCCAGGAGAAAAGAAAAATATTTATTCTCACTTGTCATCACTCAGGACTTGCAAAACCTGAACATCTATTGACCTCCTCAACCTCGCAAATTTATAAACAGAAAGCTTTTTGTGTTGAGAGCAAGCAGACTTTCTGGGAAGAAATGAGAAGAAAAGATTGCTTTTACCTGTGTTATTAACATGGTCACTCCTTCCCAAAATGTGTTCTTCTTTAAAATATGTGGGGATGTTGAGGTGTAGAGAGAGGTCAGAGACAGCTGAACATCAGAATAATGAGAAAAAGATGAAGAAATCTCACTTTGTCATCATCTGCAGTTTCCCAGGTACATCTCCCCTGTACCTAATGGCTCTCAGGAGCAGAGCAAACCATGGTGTTTTGTTTTGTTTTAATGAATAACCTTGCTATTAGCTCTGTTGAATGAGAACAGAAAGAAAAGGAGGAGGAATAACAGTGTAGTTACATGAACAGAAGTTACCCTTAGTGCTGTGTAAGAGCTGACCAACTAAATGCTGATACCAGAACGAAAAGCTGCTGAGCCTCCATGGGCATTTCGAGCTCAGCTGAATCTGCCTCAGCGTACATGGGAAGAATCTCATGCAGTTTTTTGAACACAGAAGGACACATCCTTAGGGAAACAATAGCTGAAATGATGAAGCTTTGCGGGAGTGAGAATTCATTACTCATAAAGAAATCTTGATGAGCCACCCAGTCACTCAGGAATTTAAGGTCATTCTTGTTCCCAGTGAGAGCACATATGAATTTCAAAAACATGTGAGAAGAAGCAAATGTCGCAAGAAGTGGATGTGAAGAAGGGAGTAAGTAAAGGGAATTAATGTTTGGATTTTCAAAGTACATTAAATCCCCCATTGCACTAGAAATCTGACACCTGAATGGCACAGCAAGTCAATGTGTTTGCCTTTCAAAGGCACTTCTCCATATTCTTTTGGTTAGTCCCAAAGGGGGATGCAAACCAGCATGCCCAGGCTACTCCCCACACTAGGTGAAGTGAAATGTGACCACAGGACCTGCTTGTCACACTCAGGGCTATGGGCTAATACAGCTCACAAGTCATGATCCTGTGCCTGCTGCCCTGTACACAAGTTGTTCAGCTCTGAATTCATTGCTTTGCTCAGGCAACTTGATTGCTTGGCATGTGTCTTTAGGACATTTAAAGCAGGCTGATTCCTAGTTGGACGATAAATCATGGGCAGAGTTCGAGGACATTCGTTCTTAGTTCTCTTTAATCAGATCTGGCCAAACTTAGGCAAGCGTGCTTCACAGAAAAAATGTTATTATTTTGACATTTGGTTTTGTTGCAGTCTGAAATTAAATCCATTTTGTCAAAATTTCTAAAAAGAGAGGAATTCTAGGAGAAGTAAAATTACACAGCAAATACCAACAAGGGGGAATATGCTGCCTCAAGTGGTGGACACGGAAAGACATTAAACAGGGAAATACAGAGCTTGTGGTGATCCAGGCTTGAAGCAGTCTGCCTAAGTAGTCTTTCCTGGACCCAGAAGTTAATCTCAGCTTTAGCTGGGGCTCTAGAGGCTCTTTTTGTCTCTCAGGCTGCTGCTTCCAGGACAGAAAATCTGGTCATGCTTGTGTTGAGGCCTGCCCTGGGGTACCGTGCACTGCAGAGAGCTGGGCTCTACTGCGCCTACACCAGCTCACCGAGTAACTTCCTGATAGCAAAGTGTGATGAGGTTTATGAATCAGAGGTTTGGGATGAATTTTTTACCCACAGTTACTAGCCAGCTATGGTTTTAATCACCGTATGTCTGCACAGAGAGAGCCCTTCCTTCTGAGCAGAGGAAGTGAGTGGACCCGTTGGTTCTGCCTGCGGGGCTGAGCCAAAATGTGCAATTCTCGGTAGTTCCCCACAGCAGCAGCTTTAAATATGTTTCCTCATCCCACGCTGATCCCATCTGCTCTGCACAAGGGCTCTCCAGGTCTGAAGCACCCCTCCCCATGTGGGTGCATGGCTCCCTTTCCCGGGGCCTGACGGATAGCAGGCAGCCCCGAGAACTGTGTGGCATGGTTTTTGTGATTGCACTTTCCAGAATCTCCATGTCCGGATGCATATGGAAAACACAGCTTAATCTTTGTAAATATATATTGCTAAAATGAAAATCTTTGTGTGTTAATTCCGGAGTGGGCATGAAGTGAAGTGATTTTTAACCCAGCTTGCTAAGAAAACGTGATTCAGGAGGTCGTAATTATGTATGTGCTGTAGTATTTGAATCCACTATGCAGTTTCACTCAAGTCTTGTAGAAGGCAGCCTCAAGTTCTTGATTCTGTTGGCGTCTGCTGTCAGGAACAGGTTAGTGTGAGCTAATTCTCCTCATTTCAGAGACAGGATGGGAAGGAGGAAGGAGGAGTGAGGGATAAAGTGATTATCAGCTCCCTGACTTGCCCAAGGCTACAGCCGGCACTCATTCTTTATTAGACATTAATGAATCCAAGCCTTGGTCATGCTTAAATGGCTTTGGATTTTTGAGACAGACATGAGGGAAAAATTATGAATGCTACAAATATTTGGTGTGTTAAGCAATGGATAAAGTGAGGTGGTTGTGATGAGGTTTTCTGGACACGCTTTAAATAAACTATGATATTAAGTGGTGTATAGGGCAGTCCTCTGAATCCACGTTTAGTATTTTTATAATATGTAAACATCAATTTCCTACATTTATGGAAAATTGTATTGAGGGGAATCAAAGCTGGCAGATTACCCACCCCGTTTACCAACACAGCAAGTGGTTACACACACAATGCACAATAGTCAGAAAAGACCATACAGCGACTGCTGCTCTGTCCATTACATACATGAGTAATGAGATTTCAAAAGCTTTTTGCAGGCTCGGTGTTAGCCTGGAAGATCTCCTAGCCACTCTTTGTCTGCTGGAGGAGGCACACTTCTTTTAATTTACGAAATGATTTAATGCACTGGGGGCTTTGAAAGAGACGGGCTAAACATCAGTAACGCCAGAGAGAACTGCAGGCTGCAGATAGCAGGGATCATTGGAAGTGTTCCTGTTGCACAACTTCCCAGGCATTTATTTCTTATTAGTCAAACACACCATGACAAACAATTCTGCGAATTTGCAATTTTAAACAGCGACACGTGGAAAAGCATTCAGAGTTTTCCAAATGCAGACAGGGCAATAACATATCGCTGCGTTTTGATTTCACTTGCCAGCGGTGTACGTGCCAGATAAAGAGGGTGACGTGTCACCTCTACACCCACTGCCAGAGCATGCAGAACGCACTTAACATCCTCTGCTGTGACAGACGAGCCCTGGTGCCTTTGTGCTGTGCCTGAGGAGATGGGGGCCCACAGCCATGCCCCTGCTTCCTGCACTGGTGGCAGACATCTGGCAGCAAAAACTGCTGGGTGATACCTGCCCATGGAGCTCAGCCTGGGGCTCCAAGGTCCCATCTGGTAAAACGGTGGTGTGTAAATGCACCTCAGGTCCTACTGCCCTGAGGGGTGGTGGAGAAGCTAGAGGGTCAGAAGCTGCAAAGGTCTCATCTAGTTTAAGTTTGTGATTATTCCCGTCATAAATTGCAGTCACATGTTATGTTCCTTGCAATGTTCCTTTGCTATGTTTCATGCAGCCTTATGTTATGTTCCGAGTTCAGTTAGAAAGTTGTCCTTAATTTAAGGGGAGCCAATACAAGACTTCAGGGTGGAAGAGGACCACAGGTCCATACAAAGTGACGCTTTGGTCCCATTTCACTCAGGGTGCTCATTCTGATGTTGCCTGTCGTCATTTTCACCCCTTTTACCAGGGTTGCTAACAGAGTTGCTCCATCTCACTGGTTCTCCGCTGAGACCTGAGGTACTCCAGAGCATGCAGCAAAATAAATAAATAAATAAATTAATTAATTAAGCTTCTAATTTTAAAATAAAAGATTTTTTTTAATTATTATTCTTTTTTTTTTTTTTTTTTTTTTTTTTTTTTTTTTTTTTTTTTTTTTTTAGCAAAAGCTTCTGGGAGAGTAAATTCTGTAGACAAAATTAGCACAATGTGTGTGACTGGCATATAGGTGTAAATGAGATGCTTAACAGAGGCTGAACCCAAGGCTGCATCTGGCCTCACTCACAGTGCCAGAAATACTCAACAATGTTGTAGGGGCTGTTTGTCTTGGGGTACCTCATATGGTCCATTGATTGTGGTGGGATTTAAGAATGCACATCATTGTTTTTCTCATTAGAGTTTAATTTAGGCATTATTAGAACAAGTAAGTTAGAACAATGGGTTACATTTGTCTTTGAGTATTAATTCGGCTGAGATGTGGTGGTTGAAGAGCAGTCAAGTAGACACCTGGGAGAGAGCTGCGTTCCCCAAAACCAGCCCTGTGAGCAGCAGGGAACCATCCTGGTGCAGTGCCAAGGGCAGGAGTGCTCCTGAGGGGCTGCTCCTGGCCCTGGCTCAGCCAGAGCTCTGGTATGGGAAGGAGATTAGCAACAACTGCTAATGCCTCAGCCCCTTTTGGGTCATTTCTGATGGATCTGTGAGCAGCAGCACAAGCAGTTTATTGCACAATAAGCAGGGGGAACAGTGGAAAGTCCAGTTTATTATAAGTCCATGTCTGGCTTCCAGCTTTGATCCCACTGCAGTAACTGCAGCCTCCCCAGCCTGTCCCATCTTATCACCCCCAGCATACCTGCAGTTCCTTCTCTGTTTAATATCAACCTCTTCACGGTATCTCCAGGCCCTTCCCCACCCACTTCTACCAGTCTGAAGGAGGCAGTACCTGGCTGTGGCTTGCTCTGGACTGCGTGTGTGCTGCCAGCTGGCACTCTCAGGATGATGGAGGTATGTTGAGCTTGGTGCTGTGGCCATTAACTCAGCAGGCAATGGATTTTCACAAATATTATAAGAATACAGGGCAGGCTTCAGGTGCCTAAACATTTATGTCATCACCTGAAGTTGGTGTGCTGCCCTAGGGATTTCCATGTAGGACCAGAGCTACAATAAATATTTTGGATACTTGTGCATTTCCTGAGCAGCAGATGAAGGATGCATGTAGACATCTAAAATAGCACTAGATGCTTATGACTGAGCTATTAAATTGTCTGCTATTATCTATAAAATCCCTTACTGGTCTCGGATGTGATGGAAGTCAGCCAACTACTAGTGGGACAGATGTCCAAATGCTACAGAATAGGTCTCATTTCCTCAGTAAATTGAACTAAAAATGGTAGTGAGTAGCCACTGAAAGTAAAAATTTGAGGCACCTAAATGTATCATTGCTTGATAACTACTTAGAGAAGAAAAGTAATGGGTTCTGCAAGTCACTGTGAGCTGCTACAAGCATTCAGTCAATCTGCAGTTATGTACTGGAAAAGGATCCCTCCATCACTCCACATTTATTCACACCCCAAACTAAAAACTTTTCTCCCTCAGACGTCTGGCAAAACACAGGTATGTTAATAGTCTCTCCAAAGCGCGCGTATGTCTCTAGACAACTAGATGGGGAACAGCAATGTTCAGAGTGAAATTAAACTGAGATAACTACTCTCAGTCTTAAGCTTAAAAGGACGGAGTGATCTAACAGCAAGGTCTCTTTCTTACCAGATTCCCGAGTCAGTCTTCCCAGAAGCACATGTGTGTAGTTACAGAGTTCAGTATGCAATATCTGTTCTTCTGAATGGTCCCCTACAGCTTGCTCAATTAGAATGATAACTAACAGGGGGAAAAAATATGGAAAAAAGAGACAACGTCTGCTAAAGTATAGGTTAAAAAGTTAAATGTAATAAACATGGTGTGAATGCTGCAATGTGAAGTCTATCCTTCGTATAGGACCATGGAGAAGTCTCCTCTCTTTCTCCTTGTGGGAGTAAAGTGGTTGTAGCCTCCACCCAGTGGAGATACTCCTGTTGTAGCTCTGTGAGCTGAGCTGAACACGTGGCAGGCTGTTCTTCTGCTTACTCTGTGTATGTGTCTGACTGAGCTGGATGAATTTCTTCATCTCATGAAATTGCAGAAGGTACTTGTAAGTGCTTTGTCCCATTAGGGCAGGACTATTAAAATGCAGAAGTGATTTCTCCAGGGCTATATATTTGTGGCTGGCCAGGACACAGGGATAGGATTTATTAGTATGCAGTGTACAATAAGTAGCAATCAATACTACAGTCTTGGCACAGTTTAGCTCTGCAGAGCGGTCTGAAGATACAACTCATGCCAAATAGCAGCATAGGATTTAGTGCAGTACAGATGTATTGGAATATTTTATTAAAAAGAGGGGTTATGGAAAACATTTGGCAGTTTCTTGAGCATGTAGCAAATATTCTACTAGATACCATCTATAACAGTGTAGCTGTGTATGTTTAATGACTAAAAAGAAGTCTATGTCCTGTAAGAAGTTTCACTTTCCATATAAAGGTGCCTATTTTTAAGGTTTCTAATTAGCCCAGATTTGTTTGGCATCACATTTGTGCTAAGCTCCACTTATTTACAGTCCCTGAGATAAGACATAAAAATTCCTAAACTGTTATTCGCAACACTTTTTGCAATCTCCAGTTAAAAATGCTCTTTTTCTAGGAGAGCAGAAAACTGAATTCTGGAATCTGAAGCCCAAATGTTTCTGTTTTCAACTGGGGCAGAAGGAAAAAGGATTTTGATTCCAATTAACCTCCTTTTAGATTAGGCAGCATTTCAAAGCCTGTCACCATCATGATGAAATTGCCTCCTGAGTTTAGTCATTAAGCTAATGCAACAAAGAAAACATGCATATTAGAGCTAAAACTTAGCTTATCCCTTAGAGTAACACTTAGAAGAGCTTCTGCATTACAGAGTAGCTATATTCTGCTCTGCTCCATATTAAGTTCCTTGGGCCCCTCAGCAGTATGGACTTTTGTGAAGAGATGCACATCTGAGAGAAATCCCTGAGCCACTAGTGATGAAGAAGACTGCTGATTGTCACTGCCTTCATTCACACTTGAAATATGGTTGGTTTCCTCACTCTTTTCAGGAGTGGGAGCAACAGTAAATAACATTATAAAATCCCAAATAAATGTGCAAATAGAAAATTGAGCAGAGGAAATGTCTTCTTTACCAAATTCTGTTATACCCGGTTGTACTCTTAGGCCAGTCCTTTCTGCACCAGACCACTGCTGAAGGCTAACAACAGAAGTCTATTGATGAGACGTAATATCGTGTCCCCTTATTCTTTGACATACTGCAGCCCTAAACGTGTCATTCTCACACTTGCATCACTGCATATACACAAACAGGAAGGCTACAGGGCCTAAACATTTCCCTGCCCGCTGTGGAAGTCACCGGGGCATTGAACAAATGTTAACGTCTGAAGGAAGAGAAAATGGTGACCCCAGAAGGACGCTGAAAAGCATCAGCTCACCACCAAAATGATGTACTGTGTAGTGTGTTCTGCACACACTACAAAGGTTGGAAGTAGTCCTGGATGTCTGTGATATGATATAGAGGTGGTTATGGCATGGGGATTGATTATGGCATGAGCTCCTGCAGTAACCACTGTGGCCAGACACTGTGATCCTTCAGGTAGGACTGGGCCTAGGCCTGACATGGATCTTTCTCTTCACCTAGTGCCCTCTGCAGTGTCTAATGTCAAACCTTTTCCAATGGTCAAGCAGAGTCAGATTTCTAGGCATGTGAAAACTGCCAAGAATCAAAAAGGTCTGTTGGAATGATCCTTCATGGTTAAGAGTCTAAATTTTATTTATTTACTTATTTTTCTGACTTGTCAGCAGTGCACACAGTCATCTGCAACAACTATGCCAAACTAGTCATCTCGTTCAGTTTTGGTTAAAGGACAATTTTTCCCTCAACCACAACAAAAAAGCTGCATGGCATTGCTATTCCAACTTCAGTGCCTGTAAACTAGTTTCATATTTGAAGGATGGTAACCAAAGTCTGTCTCTTACAGTATTTACAGAAGGTTATATTGCATGATGTGTTCTGCTTTATGTCATGGTTTTGTAGCTGTATAAAAGCCAATGAAAGGCATATAAAAAATGTTGGAAATACATTCTGTAAACCACATCACTCATTATAGTGGAGGACTAAATTATTTAAAATATAGTAAGACAGTGGTATCTGTAAGATAGTGGTATAGTAAGACAGTGACTGCTTCATAGAAACCTAGGAAACAGCTCATCTTTGACCAGCTGTCAGTACTTTTTACTTGTTAATTTTCAGTGTTCAGAGTTGGCTTGCTTTTCAAAGTGTTTGTTCTGTCTCAAAATATTTTGTCTTGGAAGCCCTGTAATAAATACAGTGGGGAATTTTGTGTGTTTTTAAACTTTTGATGTTTGGATGAGATATTACTAATAGTAACGTTCTTGAAATACATCTTCATGGTAGCGGTGTCTTATCTAATGGTGATAGAAACTTTCAGTGCTCTTACTGGAAGAAATTAAAGAACAACCACATTGCTTGGACATGTTCCATTTGCCCATGTTATCTTATGGTATGCCATTACCAAAGACTGTTTTAAAACAAAATGTATGTGATGACATATCATCTAAGAGCCCCTCTGGGACTTCAGTAGCATTGAGACAGATGCTGCTTCTGATTATAAAAGAAAGAAGTATTGCAATATGTAAAAATGGAGTGCAATAAGTAAAGGATGGAAAAGGAAGAGACATATATTAGTTAGTGTGTGTTCTGGTGGACACACATACATGCACACAAATACACACATATGCATTCTGTGTGAGCATGTACCAGCAATAATTTGGCCGCACCCTCTCATTTTTGTATCAAAAACCTACCGTACCCTGGTATTAAGACTTGAATTTGATGTAGGACAAGAGGGTGCTGATGTGGCAGAACCCCCAGATGCAGCACCCAAAGTTGGAATTAATTGAAGGAAGAGGATGAAATATTCAAGAAGTGAGCTGACACTTCCAGCCAGGACCCTCCTACCTGTGCAAACATAGAAAGAAAGATGAAGGAAGAAGGTATTAGGTAGGAAGAAGATAGCTCAGTGTACTTACTGTGTGGTACAAGAGCTGAGCCAGAATTAAATAACGCCATCGGGCGGCCTTGGCTTAGAGCAACAGGAGCACCACACCAGTAAAAAAGACACTATTAACCAGGTGCCACTACATCTGCTCTAGGCTTTGAAAAGGGCCTGTACTGGGAGTTGTGTTCCTTCAAGCCTTAAAAACAACCTTGAGAGAAATGTCACTAAATGCTTCAAGTAGCATAAATGAAAATGAGGCTGGGAATGCCAGTTTATGTACTGACTCTGAAGTAGGCTTTTATGATCCTGTTGTATCACTGCTTTTGTTCATTATTCCGCTGCATTATTTTTCTGAAATGTCACCATAAACACAAGCACAACAACTCTTTTGGCCGTAGGAGGCTGTTTGGGATGTTTGACTGGGGAGTGCCTACAGTTACTCGGAGTAGGCTACTTAATAGTCAAATCTTTCTGAGAACAGAAAATTGCATGAAAATTGTATTAATGGTATAGAAACATGAAGATGGTATTTCTGTGTAACAGGAGCCGAATTGAAATGGCTTCCCCCGCACTGTGCATCTCTTCAGACAGACACATTTGCTGATCTGGGCTCACTAGCACATTAGACTGGTAAATTAAACAGTGCCAGGGAAAATTTCTTGGCAGTAAGATCTGATCTTTTATGCTATTATACGTTTGAAGCAGTCCCTGTCACGGCTGTGATCCAAGTCAACTAGCATCCCCCCCCACCCCCAGTTTTTCAGGCACATTTAGCAGGAAAGTTCCCAACAGGATTACCCTGTTTTGAGGGCTCTCACACACACAGTTTAATAATGTGGGTGCAGGCATTCAGTTTGGGTTGCCAGAGGACGGTCCTGGGGACGTTTCATTATTTTTTGCAGATGTAACATGACTGGAGTAATCTAATCAGTTCTGGTACACATCTCCTTTTCTTAAAAAAAATCATATTTATTTATTTATTTATTTATTGCGCATAAACATGTCCCGGCACTCCTTTTAAATTAAGAGCAGCTTAAACGTATGTATGATATTATCAATGATAATTCGAAGCCATTTGTTCATCTGAGCAGGTGTCTGACTCATTAAGCCCTTGGTGCACGTATTCACTATAATGCACCCAGATGGATGTGGTAGGTACCCAGCAATTAGGCTAACGCAGAATTAAATGAAGCTGTGCCTAACTGTTGTGAGCACGCAGAGATAAAAGATAGTCCAAAGCAGGTCTTTAGTGTCCTATTTTTAATATTTTATTTCCATAATGTACATTGACATATTTTATTTAGAAGATCTTGTACCTTTTCTTAGGAAAAGTGAATATCCAGCACTTTATTATTAATGCTGAGCATAATGTGCATCCTAAAAATGCTCTGACTGAGTTAACTTGGTTCGCCTTACAAAGCCGCTGTGAGGAAGGGCAGTAGCATCAAAGCTGAAAAGTCCAAAATTCTCATAGGATTTAGTGTAGGAGTAGTGAGGTTAAAGCCATTAGCTCTGCCACTGAACCCCCCAGCAAAGTAACCTTCTTTAGTTTGGCAATCCCAGTCCAGAACTTCTTCCACAGATACACAGCATTGCAGGCTGGAGGATGATAACGTTTGTGCAGAGAGCTCTAACAAAGGTGGCTTGAGGTGGTGTGAGTGCAGCAGCAGGTACCACTTTCTGGATCACAGCTTCAATGATTTTTTTCCTTCCCTCACCCTACCTGACATATGTTCCTTTTTCAGCACATGGTAAATACAACAGCAGATTTTCTAGTATCCGTGGCTGGAGATGCAACAAAAGCTGGTTATTGGTTATTAAGACTGTACTTTGGATTGAGAGTTGTACAGTTTTGAAATAATGTGTGTTCATGTAAATTTTAGTCAAATAAACCTTCTGAGAAGATTAAACAAAACTTGAATTTTTGCATTGGAAATAGATTTTCTTCAAGAGTTTCCACAGGTTCTTGTGAAAAACTCCATAAATGTCAGTCTTTGATCCTGCCAAAAGACGTCACCTCCTATTTCAGGTTCAGTGGGGGTGATATGTTCAACAAAGTGCAATCAGTGTTAAGGCAAGAAAGTCAATGCAGGGATAGATGGAGAGACTTTTTTTTAAAAAGCTACATAATGCTTTTTCAGTGGGGTTTTTAATATCAGGCAATTGTGATAGTGCTGGGAAGAGCCAATTCTCTCCAGAGCAGCTGCATAAGGTGCAGGTTATGCAGCTGCTTCCCTGCTCACCCATGAGCTGCTTGCCCATTCAAAGGCCTTGTGCATTCAGAGAGAAAATGTGGGCTGTGGCTGTTTTATCCATGGTATGTGCTAATTATCGCAAGCAATGCTGGTAGGCAAATTTCTCCTGTTAACTGAGTCCATTTTGGCAATGAACAGAAGGTCACCACTAGCAGATCCATCCATCCATCCATCCATCCATCCATCCATCCATCCATCCATCCATCCATCCAGTGTTTGCAACAGAAGTAACAGAGCATTAAAAAGGAAGAGGAAAAGGTCAGAGGGTTATGAAAGTACCCAAGGCTGTGTGGGCCAAACCTGATCCTCAGAAACACCTGGACATGTGTGCTGCAGGCAGCGGGATGAAAAGGGTGGTACTGAAAATAGTTTGTGTCCTCTGTGTTTGGCATGACCAAATATCTTCCTCTTGTACTATCATCCTGGTAGACTACAGGAGGCCCCATCCAGCAAGTGCTGGCTGAAATTATCTTTCAGAGTTATTTTTAAGGTCCTGAGTTTGTCTATGTTCTCCAGGCATACCACATTTGTTTTATCTACTAGTAGAAGAACACACAGTAAGATTTACCATGGCATTGCCTTCCATGGAGGTCAGCATACCTTAGATAAAGTCTTAGATAAGACTTTAAGGATGCAGTATCCCCACTTATGGGCTTTTTATTGAGGACATATTTATTTATTTATTATATTTTTTATTTTTTCTCATGAGTGGCCCTTTCTCTTAGGAACTTAGGCTAGAGAAGAGGGAGGACCCTTCTGTTCATTAAGCCCAGGCCTCCACTTTAATGTGGAACTGCATCACACCATAGCACACCCCAAATTTAATCAAACTGTGTCTTAATGTCGCTTCTCATGCAAATAGCATTGAGTGCAGTTGGAAGGCACGGGGATATAGGACAGACCAGAGCCTTAGTCTTTCCATGACTGTTTAACATAACAAAAGCTATCTGGTCAAGTAAGCTAATGGACAACCGTGTGCTCAGAAAGAGAAGGCAGACAAAGAGTAAAGGCTTCCAGGATACGGTGTGATTCTATACCATTTGGCACCGTATCTCTGGTGTGATGAAAACAGAGTACCTCCCATTTCACAGAGTCTCAAACTGCTTTTTAAAGGGAATGCTTATAACAAACACTTGTATTACACGAAGAATGACTCTTTTCTTATTGGAGTAGGGGAGATTGTTTGAAAATGTATCTTCAAAGTGAAATTCTATACTCCACTGGGAAATGGAGCAAATTTTTTTTCTGACAAGCATTTCACTGAAAAGCCTGAACTAAGAGATTCTGATGCAGATAGATTAGTCTTTGAAGCTATCCCTGATTGTACACAGCAGTGAAATTGGACTTAGAGAAAAAATCCCTCCAGGTAGAGGGATTTTTTAGTTAGTCATGTTACTTTCACGTCTTATTTATCTCTCAATATTACATGTAGGGAAATAGGAACCAATTCCCCCTGAATGACACTGATATCATACAAAAAGGAGAGGTATTTTAAGAGTGCCTTGTCTGTTCATATTAGTGAAAGAAAATATTTGCAGAATTTAATGAGCTGTTATGGGATGAAATGACAGTGAACTGGAGAAGTTTCCCAGTCTGGTGGCTTAGCTGTGTGTTTGCCACCAGGAATTATAAAGCAGATTCTCCTCTGCAGTAAGGTCACTGGCTTCTGCTGCGTGGGAATGCCTACCTTGCATAAATATCTCTGTGAGAGGCTTTTGAGCAAGGCTGGTGCTGATTAGCCTGGGCAAAGCATTTTGCTTCCAGCTCGCAGTTAGCTTCCCACACAACAGCTAAGGCATATCTGCCTTGCCCTGCCTTGTGCTACGCAAACATGCACCAAGCAAAGCTGCGCTGAACTTAGCTAGAATGATGTTTTAGAAAGCCATTTCATGTTAAGGCCTATATAGGCTTATTCAGTTCGGTTTAAGCTGTCTTCTCTCACTTTAGGATACGTCTCTGGCTGAGGCCAGCTAAGGCAATATAAAGTGTCTTTAAAACTACACACACACTTGCATTAAGCTTTGCGGTGCTTTAACTGAAGTGTTTTTAAACCAATTTAGTTAAAAGGCTACAACCTTTGTGTTTTGACAGGCAGTGAAATTCTGGTGCTTTGAAGTTGACTGGACTTCTGCCAGTGTAGCCAGTATTACTTGGAGAATATGCTGTGCCAGTGCTCGAAGTGGCTTATAGAGAAAACAAGTTACAGTCACAAAAGCTTACCTATAAACTGGAAGCAGGATCTGGATGAACATTATTGATCAGCAACCTGTGTTTTCAGAGTAATTAACATGTGTAACTTCAAGATTCACGATGTCATCAAACTCCCCCCAGTGCTGCTTCCTTATGAGCGTCTGATAAAAACAGTTCAAATTCTGCAGACAGAATAAAATCCACAGCCATCAGGAAAATAAAGGCAATCAAATTTTGTGGGGGGAGGAAAAAAATAAAAAGAAAAGCCCTGAACTATGCCATCTGCCAGTAAATCATTGATCTAGACATGGATAAACCACAGGGCAAGAATGAAATATTCATAGTAATTAGTGGTATAGACAGAATAGAAACCTCTTCTTTGCACTTGCTGTTGTTATGGTGATTCTTCCTCCCAACACTCCCCCCCCCTCCCAATGACATTGGCTCTCTCCATGGCTTTCCATCTGCCTCTTGCTTTCTTGTTTATCCCAATGAAATTAGCTCGACTGCTCATTTGTCACCTTGGAGGTGTAGTAGCTGTGAACATGTGCGGTGCGAGAGAGCAGGACAAGCAGATGGTACTTGAGAATAGATAAACAGACAGATGCATTAAAGAGACAGCAAAATTGTTGGTATGAAATAGCGTCTGGAAGATGATGAATTGGATTTTGTGTGTGGTGAGGCATGGCCAGCTACCGTATGCAAAGAAGTGTTGTTCCCCCGTCCTTGTTTTCTTTTGGGCTGCTGGCACCCGATGGGGGCTCTTTTTTGATTGCTGAAGCTCATGGATAAGAAGAACCAGGGATACCAAATTTCAGATGGTACGCTGAGGCTTTATGTGGATTGCTGGAAAACGTGACACATTTTCCTGGCTGCTTCTCCTTTGCAAAATGAAAAACACAGCTCCACAAATCAGCACAAATCACTTCCATTATTAATGTGCGCTCTTTGTCCTAGAAATAGCTCGACTCAGTGTGCCATTTATGATTTCTGTGGTATCTTATTTTTGGTTAATATAATAATATTACACAAAATAATAATATATGTGCATAGCAAAAACAATAATTTCACTATACATACATTTAACTGCATTAAATGCAGAGCTGATCTGGATTTATGTCACAGTAACGGTGACCAAAATCTATTGTCCAGAAGGGAGAAGTGAGAGTTATTCTAGGAAACTTCTGAAGAATTAAGGACACAAGTAGGCAGACAGCATAGCATAGGAGTAGAGAAAGAAGACTCATCATCTATAAAAAGGTGACCTATTTGGCCCTATTCCCTTTGCAAAAATCAATTTCTGGCAAAATCAGATTATTAATGATAACGAAAATGGCATATATGTGCGCATGGCACAGGAAAACTAATTATTAGAAAAGAGTACCCAGACAAAAGCCGGGGAGTATTTACCTTCAGGAATTAACATTACATTTGTCTTAGTTACTGAGGTCAAATTTCTCTTTCCGTAAGCACGAATGGAGCCGAGTTGGATACTAAAGTCCAATAGTTAACCAACTTTGCTCTGTATAGATCTCACAGCAAGATTGCCAAGTTGCAGCTGTCTAGACTTATACACAACCACTCACACACACATACACATAGCCTGGATTAATGAAAAAGCAACTGTTTAAAGAGGCTGATGGTAGCAAAGGAGCCCAGTTCCAGCCCCTGTACATTGCGGGGAGGGAGGGATGGGTTGGGGCTGTATGGACTAGTTGGAGGGGAAGGGAAGTGTGAGCCCATACTGGTACAGCTCAGATAAGGAGAAAAAAGAAAAAGAAAAAGAAAAAGAAAAAGAAAAAGAAAAAGAAAAAGAAAAAAGAAAAAAGAAAAAAGAAAAAAGAAAAAAGAAAAAAAAGAAAAAGAAAAAGAAAAAGAAAAAGAAAAAGAAAAAGAAAAAGAAAAAGAAAAAGAAAAAGAAAAAGAAAAAGGAAAAGAAAAAGAAAAGGGAAGGGAAGGGAAGGGAAGGGAAGGGAAGGGAAGGGAAGGGAAGGGAAGGGAAGGGAAGGGAAGGGAAGGGAAGGGAAGGGAAGGGAAGGGAAGGGAAGGGAAGGGAAGGGAAGGGAAGGGAAGGGAAGGGAAGGGAAGGGAAGGGAAGGGAAGGGAAGGGAAGGGAAGGGAAGGGAAGGGAAGGGAAGGGAAGGGAAGGGAAGGGAAGGGAAGGGAGCAGGTACTCTATACATTGCTCACCTGATGAAGCAGACATGCCTCTGCCTCAGATAAGTAGTTCAGCACTGTCAGTGTGAAGTCCTCCACCAGGAGGCTTAGACGTGTGATAACATCAGGTTGTGGAAGGAGAGGGACAGAAGAAAAATCCCTATCCCTTATTGACTTCCCTCTTACCCCACAAACGTTTTCCCAATGCACCACTACAGCATGTTCTGTTGCAAACAATGAGGACAAAACAAATCATGTAGCTACTTTCAGCTCTCGGAGAGACCTGGGAGTCCTGGTAGACATCAGGCTGACCTTGAGTCATCAGTGTGCCATTGTGGCCAAGAAGGCCAGAGGTGTCCTGGGCAGCATTTTGAAGAGTGTTGCAAGCAGGTCAAGGGAAGTGATCCTCCCCCTCTGCTCAGCCCTGGTGAGGCCACACCTGGAGTATTGTGTCCAGTTTTGGACTCCCCAGTACAAGAGGGACATGGAGTTACTGGAACAAGTCATACAGAAGTCAGAGAAAATCAACATGAGTGTAATTATAAGGATTAATTCTTTCAGAAGAGATTCAATATTGTCAAGATCTTATTGATGGACTAGGGAATCTTACAGGTTTTCCATGAACTTGTCTTATAAGAAGCAGTCATCTGTGTCATTCCCCATGGCCAGCACAACAGTCAGCACAGGACAGGCTCCAGGCAAGGCCACAGCTGGGCCTGAAGCACATGTTTGCAAGCGAGGATGTTTCAGGCTTGGTTTTATTTTGCTCCTTGATGCTGCCATGGGAAGGCTGCCAGGAGCCAGGCTGCAGCAGTCTGTGTGTTCTCCACAAGTTGCAGACTTTGTTTTCCCTGGGCCAGGAATGCTAATCCAGCTTCCAAAATGTTCAGTGCATATTTCAGAGCAGTGAACGCCAGAGGAATTACCAGGTGAACACCCTCACTTAATCTTCATTTGTCGTCTCAGGGGTAAGCATAAACTGCTTCTCTGACCTCAGCACAACACACAAAGTGCAGACTAAAGAGTCCTGAAGTGCTGCTTTTATCCCTTTGACTGACTTCTTTCCTGTCTTTGGTTCATATTTCAGGGAAGCACGGTGGATTTGTCCACATCTGAGCCATGATGGTTCCTGTTTCCCTGTCATAAAATAGATTGTCTGTTCACTTTTTCCTAGAGATGAAAGATTTTGCAGCACAAGGAGAAGTTGTTCTCTTTTACCACTTGCAAAATGTCTCTCTGCTTTACGGAACAAAAATAATTGAGGTATGTAGTGAATTAGAAAGACTTGATGAGGGGCTAGTCTGTTGTCTCAGAGACAGCACCTTGGCATTCTGGACACCTTGGGCCCCAGAGGGACTAGTCTTGTCCTCAGATTGGTTTTGAATAGTGCATATTTCCACCAAGTCTCACTTCTTCAAACACGAGCACATTCAACACACTGGTGGACCTCAGTCAGCCAGGCCCACAGACACCTCAAGTGCCTCCAAGTTACAGGAGCCACAGTGAAGGGCACAGTTCAGCCTCCAGCCCTGGCCCTAGGGAGATGGGTCTGGTACTGTCCTCATCACCTGAGCTCTGTGCTTGGAAAATGAAGCACAGCAGCTCCTCTTTCCCTGAGATGCTCCAGGTCTGGTGTTCTGTGAAGTGGATCCTCACACCTCTGTTTAGTTTTGCAGAGAAATTTCATTTGAGGATATAACAGTTACTGAGCTAAATACTTAATTTTCTGTTTCAGCTGGCAGACATATAAGCAGAACTGTACCTCTGAGTAATCGGGAAAGATATGTTTAAAATTCATAGACCATAGCTGGTTTGTTCGGAGACACAGCATTGTAACTGTATGATGGGAGGCCAGCATGCTTAACACGTATGGTGCACAAAAGGAAAAAAGGAAACTCAGGAAGTTAAATCCAAAGTTTGTTTTAAAATGCAAATGTAGTCAAGTTCTGTTGAAGTTCCAGTTTTGTCTCTTTCTATAAAAGCAGTGGAATATAGAAAAAATGTCATACATAACATACACTGACTTTCTTTGTAAAGCAGATTAAAAAAGTAGAAAAAAAAATCAGGGAAAAAAAGAATGTACTATACTAAAGGGATTTGCATGCATCATATCTGCCTAAGTGGGTTTACTGGCCCACAAATGAGATCTCCTAGCACTCAGACAATGAGGAGCACAGGACAGTGGAACCACAGTAGTATCATTATGTTGATGCATTTCAAAATGGAACAACGTGCTTTTAGGTTTAGGGTCATTTTTTTTTTTTCTAAGGAATTACAAGGACATATTAAATGGGATGGAAAGAAGTGAGGAGATGTTCAGGAAGAACACAACCTCCAGATCACTTTGCTGCAGGGCTGAAAATGAAATCCAGGATTTCCAATGTTGCCTTAGACTTTGCAGGACAAATGGACTCCATTTCTCAGAATAAGTCTCTATGTTTCTATATATTTATATATTCCATGATGATACTGTTGGCCATGGCCAATGTGTGAAGTGAACAAAAGAGACTTCAGTAGGAATTTAGAATATTAATCTCTAATAAACCAACAGTTATTATTTCTTGAGTTATAAGAATATTAGCTGCTGTTAGTAGCACGTCCTAAACTTTTAGGTAGGCCATATGACAGAAATGTTGATTACTTTTGTAAAACCAAGTAAAGCTTAGCAAAGGGAAAGCAGACAAGGTATTTTCCCTTATTCTACTGAGAATCCCCAAGGGTGGTGCAGCATCCTTACATCAGTCTGTTGGCCCCATCTTTTCTTGCCAAACAGAACAAGAATTCAGGTGCATTTGATGTAATGTATTTTACCCCAGGTACTGCAACATGAAGACAAACATAGTTCTAAGAATGAGAAATGAAGCTTTTCTGTAGCCATCACATTTAAGGAGGAAACAGATCCTTGTATATTCCCAACTACCTGTCTTGCCTGTCAGCATTCAAGTAGTTTAGATTCATGAACCTAACAGTTCAACTTTAAAAACTGCCACTGCAACAGGAAGAACACCAGGAAACTCCCAGCTTGTCTATCTGCTGCTGTATACCATGCATGATTCTATACATGGACAGAAAATAAATGTACAGTGTTGGTTGTACACATGCAAATAGTGTAAGAGCAGAGGAAAGTCTGTCAATTGAGACTCAATCAGAGTTTTTGCATGCATGTTCCCTCTCTCCTGTAAGGGAGATTCGTTTCTTTGTCATAAGGATTTGTTTCAATTTCATTAACCTGTCTGAGCATATGATAAAACATATGATGGGGGTCCATGTCCTGCTACTGTTTTAAACACACTGACGTTTGGCAGATTGCTCTGTACTCCTAAGTGCTTCAGTACTCAACAGCAGCATCTGAAAAAAAACCACCACATATTAGTTTTAAAATCCTGATTTTCTTCAGGTACAAGCTCATTCTTGTACTAGTACGTTACTTCTCTGTAAATTACATGCCAAGTTGAATTTGTATGTGAGTGCGAAAAATAAGAGGATGTGTCATTAGGCCCTGTGGAGAGCAATGTACTGAGGATAGCAAAGGCACAGGAGCAGCCTAATATCAACTGTCAGGCCCAAGGGTCATAGTCACATCCTCTTATCATCTCTGATTTACATGTCTTCTTGGCCCTTTCATTTTCTGAAGAGAGAACTGACAGCATCTGGCAAGTGCTGAAGAGTACTTGTGAACACGGATTTTGTCACACTGGGTAAGGAGGTTCATCTACTCATGACCAGATATTCTCTCTGAAACACATACGTCAGTTTTCTAAAATCATGCCGTACCTCATGCATCAGAGGTTAGAAGTCTTCTACAAGAGCTGTCTCCATGGGACCTGAACAACACTGTGAGGTTTTTACTGGCACAACTGATCAGTGGCTGACTCACATGAATCATCCCAGTTACTGCAGCTGCTCACCATTATGAGAAAAGGCTTCCCAGTTTGACTTTTCCTTTTTTTTTTTTTTTTTTTTTTTTTTTTTTTTTTTTCCATTCCTGGTTTATCATGCAGTATGTTAAATCTTTCAGGTGAATACAGTACGGGGTGGTGTTATGACAGCTCTTCATGGAATAAACCAGGAAGGACAAAATAAACAATACTGAGGTATCTGAATATTTCTAACGTGTTTGATCAAGGGCTTAAAGCAGCAGTTCCTTACAGCACCGCCAAATCATTTGAAAGATAGGAATACTGAGCTAATTGAGAGTTCACTGAGTCACAGTCTTTACATCTGCAGAATATCTTTTTAAGATGACTGCTCTTTTTAATGAGTAGGTGTGATGCTAGAGCCTGAAGGTACAGCAAGAATTAAACCTACAGCAATTAGTCCAAGAAGACAAAAATCTAATTGGGAGGATATGAGGTGGGAGGTTTCATTTCACAAAAGCACAGAATCCCAGCATGGCTGAGGCTGGCCGGGCCCTCTGGAGACCCCCTGCCCCAGTCCCCTGCCCCAGCAGGGCCACCCAGAGCAGGGTGCCCAGCACCATGGCCAGGCAGCTTCTGAAGGTCTCCATGAGGAGACCCCACGGCCTCTCAGTTGTTCTGCAGTGACAAGCCCTTTATTTCCACGTGGAGAGTGGGAAGATAGAATGAGGCCAAGGATTGCCTAGTGTGAAATTTGTGTGTGGAGTGTCCTCACCTTTAGCCTTTTCACTATTTCTATTCCATGTTCCAATATTTTGAAGAGCTACAGAGGCAGCATTTACTTATATGCCTTCTTTTCTTCCAGTCAGCAGAGCTGGAATGAACTTGGGGCTACCTGAGAAAAGGGTTAACATAAGAGTGAGACTAAGCTAAGGGTAGGATGCAGGGAAGTAAGCAAATTTTCTCATCTCTTTCTGCTAAATAAACTTGCTCAGTGTTCGTGCTTTACAAGTTTTGCTGCAAGGTCTGTCCTTATTGAATGCTTAGATACAAGGTGGAAATAAAGTTGTTCTTGGTGATATCTATGGTTGACCATACTGAATACTCACCAAAATTCTTGCTTTGGCCATCTTCAGGGTAGATTGCTATAATGCTGCCTTAGATGGAACTATTTCTGAAGACTTTGAATGTAGTTTTGCCCTCTGCTAGTTTATCAGAGATAACTAACGGAGGAGGGGTTACATACTTCTAACTATGGAGAGCAGTACATCTCAATCCAGGAGAAGCATGGCATAACATGTCTTTACTGGTTATGCACCTGACTTGCAGTTGATAGTTTCTAAGTATAACAATCTATTAACAATCTATTAGTTGCTTTTTGCTTCTAGCTGTCCCAGGGAATACTCTCTCCTAGTGTAGTTGCACCAAAGTAGAAATTACCTGCAGTACTTCATTGTTCTAACACAAGGAGCACTTTTCTTTCAGAGTTTCTCATGCTCTTATATTCAGATAAGTTTGATACTTTACATTACCAGAAATGCCAATTACTTTGCCCTTTCCTAAGGATTTGGGTTGAAGAATAAAATAGGTCAATTTGAAAGTAGTCTGGAACACAGAGTTTGTAACAATAGCATGAGATGATGATAGTCTCCTTAATTGCATGCATGCCCTTCAGCAAGAGACAAGATTTTTAAAGCACTCAAAAAAGACAAATCTGAAAACTTGAAAATGCCTCGGATGCATATAACTGGTCTGATAACTCACTATTAGCAAATAATTCATGGCTTAATCAAATCAAGACACTTTTTTTTTTTTTTTTTTTCAAAAAGAAAATTTCCTTTCCTTTTCAATGTATCTTCACTGAAAAATTCTTGGATGATCTGTAAATTCTACCCACTTAAATCTTAAATGGGATCATTCAAATGATGTACTCTCACATGGAAAATATGTACTCTGTTCCGTTCTATTGCTCATATATTATTACTGCTATGTCTTCACTAGGTGAATCACTGGCATCTATGAATTTTGGATTAAGCATAGTTTAGAATTCATAATTATAAACCTGCTCTGTTAATGGTTACCAATTTAATTCCAGGATGTAGTCAGACACTGTTCAAGTACTTGTGCCAAGATTTAAAACAATATATCAAGATTATTGTACAAAAGAAAACATTCAAAAAGTTAAAAAAAATAATTTGTATAACTTTTTTCCTCTCACTTCTTTACCTTAGTGTACTAAATAAAAAGAAAGGCAAAATAAACCCTTACATTGAAGAAGACATACTGGAGAAGAGCCAAGAAGAAATGGGAAATTGGATTAGAGTCTTTCTCTTGGAAATAAATCTTTGCAGGACCGTTATGTTTTCAGAGTAAGTTTTCTTGTCCCTCCGAAAGAGTACACAAACAATATCTCTGCATTTCCCAACTGCCTTTGCAGTAGAGATTGTGAGAGTGAAATAGCTCTTGGGAATCGTAGGCAAAAGTACCCTTTAGTTTAGTCTAGCTTTTTTTCTAAACAGTCACTGTGTAGGGCTAGGCTGTTCTGCAGACCAGTCCGGAGTGTGGTAAACACATCAGCTGAAATGAAAGGAGAAGAAAAAGCCCAGCTCACCCTGAGTCATCCAGGTGGCCAAGCACATAGTAAAAGGGAATGAGAAACACCTTCCCCTGTTTCGCACAGGGGAGAAGTGCACCGAGAAATTGGTGATGATTAATAAACATTATTCAAACATGAGGTAGGAAAACAAGCAGCTTTCCAAGTAACTCCCTTTACTACGGTAGCCAAGTGGAAAGCAAGCCAACTCCTTTAATTAGGACATGATATCTTGCTCACTTGTTACCTCATCAGCCAGCTGCAACTTATCATAACCTAGTTTATGAGCTCCCAAGGACGGAGAGCATATTTTACATGAGAGTGATGCAGTACTTACTGCCGCAGAATCTGCTCTGTAGCTGACAGTGAAAACACAAGTACTACCGCTAAACCCAACAGAAGAATATGATTTGGAGACAATATTACCCCCAGGAAAATGCTTTTCCATACAGAGCTAACAAATTAGCCTGGTTATATATGAACTTGATAATAAATCTTAATAAAATCAGATTCAAGAAGAAAAGGTATTTTCTTTTAACTCATGTAGTAGGTGGGGGAATGGTGACATGACGTGTGAAGAAAAGCATGCTTATGCTAGGCAGACTTACCCACATCACTAGTGTTGAGAAAAAAATAACCCAAACAAAAAATAAAAATGTCTTATGGAATAGACATCTTGTGTGCATTGCAGAGAGGTGCACTACCCTTGCCTTTGAGACATATTATGCATTATTTATTGCCCATAAATAATTTGCTGGAGCAGTCCCCGTGCGCCTTCTGTTGCACAGGCAGCACCGTTGCCGAGAACATTTCACCACATAATGTTACCTCCTGGGATATTTCCGGAAAGGAGCAGGTACTCAGTCTGGTACTGAGCTGTGGTTTTTCCTTCCTCTCTCAAAGAAGTAAAATGGATAGAACCCAAAACGAGGCCAAACTGAAGATAAACATTGCTGCACACAAACTTGCTAGTCTTTTGAGATGATCTCTTTGAGCACTGTCCTACAATCCTTACCTCATCTTTCTGTCTCCCTGTTTTCAAAGAGATTTCACTTCACACTTGCATGAGAGAAATTTGGCACACCTTCTTGGCACAATCATTCTTGTGTTCCTGGTCAGTTTATAAAGACTACCTGTCCTTATTCTGCAGGAAATGAGATCATGTAAACATTTCTTCAGCTCTTCATCAAGATACCTCCTTCTAAGGGTTGGATTTGTCCTTCCTTCATTTCTTTCCTGCAGCTTCACAACTCAGGGACTTGAAAGTCGCAGGGCTTCTGCATCATCCAGTTACCTAAGCTTTCCTCAGGAGGTGAGCACTATATGACATGATGCCTATAAGCTCTCTTGACTCTATTTTGAAGAATTAACCATTTCTTATTTCCTTTGCAGCTTCAGAGTATTAGTTTCCTAACGTGTATCCAGAACAGAAGCAGCTTCACAAGTTTCTAGTGCTAAAAATGAATGGTTTACCCATCCGAGGATGGATTTTATCTTTGCAACTATTTTTTCACACAGTCTTTGAGACAACTTACAGGACCCATTTGTTTTTTAGTATTGATGGCTATTCAGCCTAGTTTTGATAAGCAGCTAATGGTGGACATGATAAGCTGAGATGATTTCCAAAAGACCAATTCATCCTTCGTGGCTGTCACTATGTCTCAACAGCTCTGCAAATATCTGTCTGATTTAATATTATTTTGGGGCTGAGCAGTGATGATTGTCTTGGGAAAACAAGTCACCTACGTAGCACCTTCTGGAGACAGATATCTGATTAACACACAGGCTAAGGTTTGAAAAAAATCATGCCTTGAAGTCCATGTTGCAGCTTCATGAATTTACTTGACTGCTGCTTCTTGGCTTTCTGCCCAGGACTTTGATACTTCTCTTTGTTAAATGAGCCTTCACTCTGGAGAATTTGTTCTCTCTCTCCCCCTCTTTTAAAATAGGGCACTGATATTCATGCAACATTTGTATTTTTATTGTTTTTTCTACTCATTCTCACAGCCATACAATGAAAATAAAAATGATCTCAGATGATCAGTAGATATTTACTGTACGTACTGCCTTTGATAATAGGTAACATTACAGTTTAATCTTTGTGATGAATCTTGGGGAGAGAAGCAGACAAGAGGAGAATTTTCTTTCATGTCAAGAAAATCAGCCAGTGGCAGGTTTGCTCTTAAGGATCCTTGGGCCTGAAGAGAACCTGGTAGGGGGAGCATGTTAGACTTCTTCAGAAGTAGGACTCACAAATATATTCTATATATATGATCCTCTACATTATATACTGCATACTCATTTCATCTGGAAATATGGCATCATCTTCTTTAGTTCTAGATGCCTTTCTGCTGAAAAGAGTGCCTAAAGAAGTTACTACTACATGCTATAAAAAGCACCAGCCTCGTCTGTTCTCACTGTACAGAGATTGTAGATTTGATATATATGTAGATATACATTGATGAAGGAGGAGGAATATACAATCTACATATTGCAGCACTCATATGACTTCCTCAGGAAGATGATGCTCTTGAAGTCCATTGAGTTTCTTTCTTATTCATCTCTCCCCTCACTCCAGACGTCCTGTGCAAACAAACAAAAACTTCATTTAACAAGACCCAGAGACCAGGTTACAAGTAACAAACCAAGCCTATCCTCAGTGGAAGTTCTTCCTACCTTCTTTGATATATGTTACCCAGAGACCCTGCAACATCCTTCAACCTTGTGTAGCCAAGGTGCCAAGGTCATCAAGGGGGTTTTACTGTGTTGCGATTCAGTCCAGCTGGAACTACTAAAATGTTCATATTGTTTTAGTTGATAGCAATTGTACATATATTCTGCGCAGCTCACAGTCCCAGCTTGCTTTGCCAACTTTCTGTAGACCACACAAGAAGTTATTAACTTGAGAATGGGTTGTACTACTTTTCTGTGTTACAAGTTTATTGATGCCAACTGAGATCTGTCCCCTTCTGGGATGTTACCTACCTTTTTCACAATAGCTGAGACACAGCAAATTAGCATAGGGTAGAAAGAGATATAGTGAAACTGCTGAAGGACTAGAGCTTGACTGCAATTACATAAATCAGCCCAATCAACGTGTAAACAAACACTCAGGCTGTCAAGGCTTCCTTTCTAAAAATTTGGAATAAACTCCTTTAACATCTAGTATATGACAAATGTTTATAGATCTTATGTTATATATGAAGGGTTTGAAACAAAGCCTAAAGAAAACAGCTACACGATAAACAATTTATTTTATAGTGGTGCTGGCACTTATTTTTATGAGAGCATATGGTGAATATTTAGAAGACAAATCTATGCAATACAATTTCACCTCCAATATACATATTTTCCAGTGAGTGGCTTAAGGCCAAACAGGATAATATCCCTTGTGGGATCCCCCACACCACTCTCAATTGATTCAAGACAACAAACTCAACGTGGGCCGCCAGTCATCCATGGATTCTGTAAGCTGAGTGCTTTCCCAGATGTTAACCTCAGTGGGGCTAAGCACTCCCCTCTCTCTTCTTCACAACGGGTGGCTCCTGTGATAGCTAGATGTAGTATTTTCAATATGATGCTATGGCTTTTATATTCTCGGTGCATAGAGCTGCTGTGACATCTTTCTATTTAAGAAATCCTTTCTGTATATAGCAGGAAACTGATAGCGTATTGACTCTTATCAAGAGTTAATGAAAATCAAAGCATAGTTGTTTTTAATGATATTTTCTCCTGTAATTCTGCCTTATTCCTCCTTGAAACCAGAGTGCTGTAACAGGATCAGTATGAGTGGGTGCCCATGAAAACCCTTCCTTGGCAAAGTTAATTGCAGAAACAGGATTGCTCTCTACCACTGTTTCAGAGCTTTGGAACATCTGCTGGTCTTCAAAGCATTTTCTTGACTATCCTTGACTACAAGGATCAGTTTGAATCACCCCCCCTCCCATTTTTTTTTCCCCCAGTGGAAGTTAAAATTCTTTTTTTTTTTTTTTTTTTTTTTTTTTTTTTTTTTCTGTAAACAAAGGAAAATTCTACCCCTGACAGAATACCTTCCATTCCCGAGGCACCATATATTTATTGGGCTAATGGCCCAACCATAGAAAAACAGCAGTTGTCACACTGTATTATCATGTTATATTCAGCATAATACAGCTGAAATAATGCAAGGCTGCTAGGCAGTGAGCAGCCTAGGAGACAGTTCCTGGAACAAAAAGCCTTACAAATCAGATGCAGTTTGTCCCTGGTCCTAAAATCCCTCTTACCAAAACCTAACTTTTTAAGCATGATGAAAGCAGGGGGAAGAATTTTTCCTCTGGCTGTTTCAAAATCGAGTGGAAGGGAACAGACCCTTGGACAAATCCTTCCCTCTGTCTGCAATCCAGTTCCTGCAGGGGTGGCTGGCAGTGCCCCATTCCCTGATTTAGGGAGCTGATGCAGGATGTCCTAGAAACAGAGTGACAGCTGAAACTTGGGCTGGAGATAGAATCGCAGAACCATGGGTTCATTTAGAAGATCCAGCTTAAGTGGTCCTACCTACAGATCCAATCTTGATGATCTTCAGGATCACCAAGTCCAACCATTAACCTGACCTGCTGAGTCCCATCACAGCCATGTCCCTTATTGCCATAGGGAAATGCTTAGGATGAAAGTTGTGGAAAGTCTTTTGTCAGTGTGTGAGATGCCTGCACCCACGGATGGACAAGAGGACTGCATCTGAGAGGAAGAACAGTCTGCAGATAAAGATAAAGCTAGGGTCTTAGCTTCATCAGCTGTCCTCAGATCCTCCAGAGGCAGAGTTAATCCTCCACCACTGTACTCCCTTGAAGTGCTGTCCTTCAAGCCCAAGCAGTGTTGCATTGTGTCCTGGCCTCGCACCGCTGCTCTTCTGGAGTAGGGATGGATCCTTCCACATGGCTCTGTCACGGTAATTGATCTGCTGCCAGGGGGGCTGCACATGCTGGCTGCTGGCCCAGTGGAAGCGGGTTTCTTTATTCCCTGCAGCCTCCAAGGGCTTGATCTTGTATTCTCTTCCTGGCTAAATCCCTGGAGTGTTTGGAGACCAAGTGGAATGGAGAATCAGGGTCCAAGAGCACGGAAGAAAGGGAAACCTAATTCCGTGAAGAGGATTGAATTAGCAGTAATTCTAGAGCCCAAAGAGTGTGACTGGCTAAAGCTACTGAATCACATGAAGAGATGAAGGGGCAATCTGTAATACTCAGTGTCTGCCTTTTTCTATCCCTAATCCGATTTTTTTAAAACTTCAATGAAGAGTAATGAAGAAACACAAGGGTGATATTTGAGAGAAATAGGGAAGATCAATTATTAATAAACTGTGCAAAATTAGATATGATAATGCACAGTGCTTTACGAGTGTGACCTTTCCACCCTCCTCATTCTTCAGGGCAGAATGCAGGCTCCTGGTGTTGGTGCTGATGAGGAATATGATTGCAGTGGCACAGCGGCTCATTCATAACCATATCAGGATTATTTAGAGAGCTCTGTCTTTTAAAATTAAAGCTTGAAATTTTGAAAACTGATCTTATGAAAAATGCACGAAGGAATCGTTTTAAAGAGAAAGTCACCCTCAGACATTGCTGCAGCCAACCTTCCTCATTTCCTAGGAGAGCACTACATTCCCAGGAGCAGTTTGGCCAACATTTCCCAAGAGGAATGCAGTGCCCAGACAACTGACACTGGTTTCACAGTGTTTAGCAGACAAGGGGCACCGCAGGAATCCTCCTTTCCAACTCCAGGCCCAGATGAGCTGAGTAAAGAGGGGACTGAGGAGAAAGCAGCTCTGTAGGTGTTGGGGTCTCACTGGGCACCCCAATAAGACCTAGCTGCTTTGCTCTGCTAGTTCCCATCACAGAAGGATGTAGGCACAGCTTCTGGGCTCAGGCAAGCAGGCAAACACCAAAACTTCATGCCATCCACAGAGCTAAGTGCAACATCCAGTAGAGACAATCTTTTTTCATTTCTTCCTTATTTTTATTTTAAAGCCTGGCCTGTCTCCACCCTCAGTGCGGGAAGCAGAAGGCAAGGATGGTGGCGGTACAGGATGTTGTTTTCCCAACCTGCAGCACCACGCTTGCTGTACAAACAATCCCATACAATGCCCCTGCTGCTTGCCCTGCTGGCTGTTGGCTGTGCTGCGAGATGGCAGGAGGCCAGCACCACCTCTGAGACTGGTGTCACTGCCAGCCTGTGACATGCCTGCAAGTAGCACATTTCTGTAAGGATCCATGCCCCTCATTCGCCACTCAGACCGGTTTTCATTTGTGTTAAAATCCCTATATATGACAGGGTGCCACCTGAAACTCCCAGGAAATCCTCGAAGATGCTGGCTTGAGCCAAAAGGCGTTTTCCAAGGTAGCAGCTAAACAGGCACGTTTCACACTCCCAGGTTGGAAGTGGCTGAAACAAAGTGTTTATTACGCTGTTGTTTTGTGCCGTCATTCTTGGAAGAAGCAGGAAGGACAAATGCAGGCAGATTGTGAATACTCCTGCTCTCACTGCCCTACTCATCCTGCTCTGCTCTGCCTTTGTGCCAACCACACTGTGCAGCATCCTGATGGGAATCCCACGGCCTCAGTCCTTGCAGCAGGAGCTGCTCTCTTTGCATCCTCTGCTTGGGTGATTTCTCGTTGACCAGGCAGCTGTCCTCTTGCAATGGCTGGAGGTCACACCCGTGGCCATAAAGCCATGTCTGTTCTCGTTTCAGGCCACATGAAACCTGTCTCAGCAACTTTTCTTAAGGTACTTACCAGCTAAAATGCTCTGCAACACCAAGACACCTGCTTTCCTCCCACAAGCTAGTCTTCTCAAGCCCAATGGCCCCTTTGCATTTCATGGAAAAACATGTAGGATCTGTATTTTTTTTTTTTATTAAACCTTGCTATCGATCTGCTCCAAGTGTAAAGGCAGCCTAGCAAAGTCAACACAGCCCTGGCAGGAGCAGGAAGGGGGTGTTTTCCAAGCCTTGCCACACCTCATTAAATATATCATTTAATTTCTACATCCCTCAGTTTCCCAGCTGGCCAAACAGCAGCCATCACAGGAGAGGAAGTGAACCACCGTATGTTCCCAAGCAGCAAATGTCCTTGTAAGCCTTGTCTGGGCTTATGCAGGGTCTGAACAGGAAAAACAGTTTCATAATTCCAGCAGTTACTGAGAAAAGAGGCATAACGTCAAGTGCAGTCCTTCCGGGTGCTGGTGGCTTGCATCCTTCTCATCTCCAGGCTTGGCCTGGAAATGGGACAAACAGTTGTGGTTTCTTATGGCAGCTGTCCTTTATCCTTGCTGTGATGCTGCCCAATCCCTTTTGCTCCTAGCTGCTGGCCACTCCAGCCCTCGGGATGAGCAGCTTTCCCACTGCTGAGTTCCCCATCCAAGTTAAAACAATGCAAGGGCATCTTCACAGAGAGCACACGCCTTTGTGAAAATGGGCAAGAGTGCTCCTGCCTCTGTCACAGGATACAACCACCCAGAGGTCATCCAGACAGCATTACAAAATGACCGTGAGTTGTCCTTTCCTTGCACAGTTCTGTTACTGCACTGGTGTGTTTCCTGAGAGGCTAAGGTCTTCCTCTTCAAAGAGGCCAAGTTCCCCAAACCTCCTTGTAAATTCCTTTCTCTCGCTTCCAGAAATGGAGAGACAAAGAAATTCCTTTTTCCTGCCTCTACTTGCCCAAATTTAATTAGTGCTATGGCTTCTTCCCATGCCAAGGAAGCAACTCCTTTTTCTGTAGGTGGCTCCAACAGAACAGCATTGTCTGGAGGTTCCCTCACTGATGTGAAGACAACATCCCAGTGAAACAGTGCTGTTACACTGAGAAAACTCTTTAAAACTCTCTGAAGAAATCCTGATAAGTCACTGCTGGTCAGGCTTCACCCTTCAGCACTACATCAGCAGGCACCACCTGTAACAGCTCCAGCTAAAACCCATGGGAGAGGCTCCAACATTTCCATGGCCACCTCAGCACACCTGTGGCCAGAAGTGTCAGGTCGCTTGTGCTGCTGAAGGAGACACGCTGCAGAAGCTCAGAGGCAACAGCAAGCACCTTTACCCAGGAAATGTGAGGAAATGTGAGGAAATGTGAGGAAATGTGAGGTGCCTGTGCAGCACAGAGCCCTTCTGGGGGCACCTCTGGCCCCGCTGCCCCGTTCCCACAGGAACCTCGAGCCAGCTCAGACCTCAGCACGCCCTCCTCTAACTCTGAGGCACCTTGCCTTTCATCTTGCCCTCTCCAGCAAACTCGTACCTGTGTGTGTGTGCTTGTGTAATTAGGTATTTTTGTGTGTATACATAATAACAAGAGCCTTTGCTGTGCACAGGCCTTTCCCGAGGGAGAGGGTGAGCACACGAGTTACGGGACAGATGTTAGTCATGCTGCTCATTAACCCATGGGGTGGTCGCCTTCACATACTGGTGTGGGAAGTGTGGCAGGACTGAGCAGAAGAGAGAAATCCATTTTGAGGTGCCTGCCTCTTATAAACACATTTTCAGAGTAGGTGGGCACACAAGGCCACCTTTATTTCATCTGGGAACATAAGATTTCATTTCCAATCCTCATCTGAAAAATGCTGGGTTAGCTGAGAGCACCCCTGCCCCAAGTGTGATGTGCCCTTCCAGAGCACCTGCTCCAAACAGATCGCCTCTGGGCTTCCCAAAGTCTCCCAGAAAGCAGCAGAGCTTTTCGTCTGATAATATTTTTAATCTTACTGCACAAACCAGTCCTCAGCAAATCCAATCAATGACCTAAACCCCAGTTACCTTGGTTTAAGTTGAGATCCGTGCTTGTTTTCTGATTGCTAATCCAGTGTGAAGCATCCGGAGGACTAATTGCTATTTCTGATGGCTTTTGAATATACTGCTAAGGGTATAGGTTTTGCAGAGAAGGTTTTGAGGAACATATGCTCTCTTCATGGCATGGGTGTCTGTTTTTAACAGCCATAGTGCCGTAGCTCTGCAGTATTTGACAGATGTTTTATGTTTTTACAATCCAGTGGCACATTATAAACTGATCCTTCAGTGGGAAAGGATTTGCATGCTGTTTGATGTACGTGCCAGCTCGTGGCCTGCTGCTCCCTAAAGCTAAGATTTATTTGCATAAAGCATGCATCAAAAGTAGTTTTACATACATAGCAGCACACTCAGATTCTCCGTGAAAAGAAGTAAACTCACCGTGAGGAAGGTTGAAAACCAATGTACATATCTTTTGATAGTGCCTGTATGTTTCATCTGATCGGGCTGATATGGAAACGGAATCAAAATTTATCAGTGTGAATGATTTAGAAAGAAAAGCAACAACAAAATATAAACCAGCCATGACTTACACGATATTCCCTAGACATTTCCTCAGTCACAATCTTGCCTGTTTCTTCATTAGCACAGAAAAAAAACCCAACCCTAATCACAAAGACCTGCTAAGTAGATTAAAGGACAATTTTTGCTGTCCATTTAACTTATCTTTAAAGCTCTGTATTGTATTTATCTTCTTAATCTGAGTTGAGCTTTTATGCACAAAGGCTGTTTAAGAAAGGGGGAGCAAACACTACGTGGTGACTCAGCTCTTTAATTTCCAAAGACCATCTTTGCAGTAGTCTGGGGTTAAAAGTTGAGTGATGCTGATACAGGATAGGAAGAGATGCTGAGAGGTGTGGAAAAGTTCAGCCAGTCTGCTTTAGTACTGGTCTGAAGAACACCTCCTCTGTCATGTTTTGGGAAAGGCCATGTTAGACACCATGCAAGGGCTCTGGTTTTTAGCCCTGTATATATACATACATAGAATAGAGAGTCCTAAAAATAGGTATAAAAGCATATAGCAGACTTTCTCCTTTAAAGATAGATATCATAGAATCACAGAATATCCGGAGGTGGAAGGGATCCACAGGGATCACTGAGTCCAACGCCTGGGTCCCGAAAGGACCACCCAAAAAAATCAGATTATAGGTAAACAGATAGATAGTCAGATACGTCTTTATCTGTCTTTCTTTAGGAGCCTGTTTTCAAAATATACATTTGATCCTGTTATCTTCAGTGACTGTATCAGCTGTTTGTAAGTGGTTGCTCTTTAGCCTACGTACTTTTAGTAAGATTAAATACTCGGTGTGTTGCCTGGTGTATTCTACAGTAATACTTGTGGAGGTCCTGCCTCTAGGCAGCTGGCAATGAACTTTCTGCATGTATTGCATTATTTTCTGTTTAAACAATAGTTTCCAGGCTGTAAGTTCTGTGTCTGCACTGCAGTATGCACTAAGGCTAATCAGTTCATCTCTCAGTGTTGTCTACTACCCTGACAAGAGACTAAAATCATTGCAGGCCTGCCCCAATAGATGCCAAGGTTAAAAGTGTCTCACTGTTTCTTCAGATTAGTTGTTCTCTGCTCCAAGACTGATGCAGGCTTCAGAGGAGTGTGTGCGAATTTTTAAACTAGATTTTACTGCGTGACCTGACTCCCACAGTAAGAAGTATTTCCAAATATCCAATGCTTTCTGGTATGTAGGTCACAGTAAATTTAGTTAACTTGCTAAGTAGCTCAAATGATAATTTAATTTTGGGGTAGGTTTTAATTTTTTTTTTTTTTATTTAATTCAGGTCAAAAGTGGCCTCAGGTGACAGTGGGCTTGTTCCTTACTTTGCTCTTCATCCTGGCTCCATCTGGGTTTCGGAGTCGCCTCTGCCTAACCTGAAGAACCAGCACCGGAGGGATCCTCCACGCTGGCTTTGGGGTGGTTTCAGGTTAACTCACTTAGCTGGGAGAAACCAGAAAGCCTGGTGGTGAGGCCAGCTTCACAAACCAGTTCTGTCACCGGCAGCCAGGATTGGCTGAGCAGGGCTTATAGCAGAGGGTCTGCAGTGGGTGGAGGTTTTCCCAGTTCTCCAGGAAGGATTAACGTGAGTTATGAGGCTGCTAATCACTTATCCCAGAGCCCTTCCGACCAGGAGCTCAGACAGATTCTGCTAAGCAGGGCAATGTTGCTACTAAATTATTTAGCTCTGTGCTGGGAGGATGCACTAATTATTTGCTGAGTAAAAGTAACCCACGGACAGGGGGAGATGATTAATGTCGACATGTTATACTATAAAGCTGCAGGTGCTGAAGAAATAATTCTGCTTCTGTTCTTGATGTGCCAAAGGTTATATAATTGGGGAAATGGTGTCCCACCATCCCCCCTCCATTGGGCATCACTCTGCTCTTCAGGACGTCACTGCTTGGCGGGTCAGTCTGACAACTGGAGGGCTTGTTTGACAAACGCAGTAGAGAACAAGCTCCAACTGCTTTGGGTTTTCCTGCCAGTGAAAGGGGCTGATTCTGGGAGACGCTATCAGTGCCATAGGCAGATGAGGTCTATAACCTTGTGAGGCCTCCCATACCACAGCATAACTCAAGGTTTGCTTCTTCCAAAGCATGTTTCCAGGCCTGTTCTCAGGGAAAGCAGCATCAGGCCTGTTATTTACCAATAAAGATAAATACTGGGTCAGATGCTGGTTTCCAGGAGTTAATTCTATTGTTTCTGACTTGTTATTGATGTTTTCTTCCCAGCTACCTCATTATACTACCACCTTATAAAAAACACCTTTTATTTATTTATTTTTTTATTTTTTATTTTTTTATGACTACGCATCCATTCCTATTTGTAAAACATTTTAAATGCCTGTACAACATGACAAATTCAACTTGCATTTTACGTGCAAGGAGTGAAGCTGTGGTGTTGTCAGAGGCATCACAGATTGAAGGGAACGCAGATAATTTGTGAAGCCAGGGCTTTGATTTTGCCTAAGAAGTGATTTCCATGACAAACCATGGTGACATTGTACTAAGAAAATACCCTCTCAAAAGTCTTTGGTTTTGTCATGGAAATAGCTGTGACAAAATCATGGCCTTCATTGTTCTTCCTCTCATTCATATATGCAAAGTAGATTTTTTTTTTCTCCTGTCCTACTAATACAATGTGCAGAAAATCTAGCAAAGAACAACACAAAACATGACTTCTCTAAGACAAAGTCAGGAATGACGGCCCTATTTTAAAGGCACACAGTCTGGATCCATAGGCAGAGGCTTGTGATGAAAGCTCCCATGTGTCTAAGTTACCTAAGACTCTTACATGAGAAGGAAATCAATGAGAATTATGTTCTTAATTGCCTAGGCATTGCCATAGCATTACTGAGAATAGCATTACAATTCTCGGTAGCCAAAATATATGGATGTATATAATATATGGATATATATAATATATGGAGTAACCAATGTGGATGACTCCTCTCCTCTGTAACACCAGTGGCAACTTTTTCAGCAACCCAGAATTGTGCCCTGCTGCCTATTACTGCAGGATCTGGTATTTTGGAGCCACTTTGTTTCCAACCAAACCCATCAGGAAGATGTGCCCGCTGAGCAATGCCTTTGGGATGAGCCTGTCCACGTGCCCTTGCCTCTCTCTTCTGCAGCCTGATGCAGAGGGATCACAGCAGGGGAGAGAGGCAGGAGGAGGATTTTGGAGAGTACCAGGGTCCATGGCAGTTTCTGTGTATACTTAATCTAAAGTCTTATTGTAGGGATTAAAACATCCAATTACGGTATTAAAAAAAAAAATAAATCAAAAGATTTAACAAGACAAACCAAAATTTACTGTTGTTGGCATTTAATAGGATTCACATTGCGTAGCCTAGCAGCACTTTTCCCTTTCAGTGCAGTATCCGCTTACGCTGCTCAACCAGACTTACTGCCACCAAGAGACATATAAAACTCAGTACCCAAACTGCATTTTTTCTTCTCATCCAGATATCCATATGCCTGCAGCTGCTGAGAACACTGGGTTTTATTTATTTATTTTCCGTGACCTTATCTCCTCAGATCTCAGCCTGTCACCCCAACACCAGCTTGGGGACGCAGGTGGCCTTTGTCCAGTTGAGCGCCGGGGGGCATTTCTGCCACCCACCCCTTGACCTCCTGCAGCTCCAACCTACAGCTGATGGCTGCAGACCAGGGGGCTCTGAGGAGGTGCTTCAGGTCTGTGCAGCCCCAGCCCTACCCAGCACTCTCAGAATTTCTCTCACCAGTTTCTCCTGGGATGCTAATATTGGCTGGAGCCTCCAGAAGGTATTTGTACACCAGAAAAACAGAAAAAAAAAAAAAAAAAAAAAAAAAAGCCATCCTGAGCCACATATGGTGATATTTTTAATTCTAGAGACATCTATAGCAGGGCAGTAATCTCTCTCTCACTCTGACCTGAAGGCAGTGTGTCTCATCCTCCTGCAAGATGGATAAGAAGATGATAAACAGGGACGGGAAGCAGACTTTGCTCAAAGCCATTAAGCCTCTGCAGAAAGCAGGCTGGGCTATGTGGAGACTGAAGACATTAGCTGTCATTTCATATGAAAATTATATGTACTCAGCGGCTTAATAGTACTCTGGCAGGTTGCAGTGATTTACATCAAAGGAAGTCAAAACAGGCGAACAGGGAGCAAACAAGAGATGCTGGTGCCTCCAAAGAGAGCATGAGGGATCTCGATGGCTCCAGATACTCAAGGAAGGGGGAAGACGCATGCCTTGGGGTACCCTGTGCGCAAGGGGGTTCCTCCGTGCAGAGGGAAAGGGTGATGGGGAAGGATGGTCCAAGCCCAAGGTACAGCTCCCCCAGATGCCAGCTGGCCTGGGAGGGATGCTGTGGATCGCAGTCCTCTCCAGGTCCCCAGTTGTGTTGCAGGACCAGGTGATATCCCAAGGCCATCAGCTCCGGCGCCACAAACCCGTGGGTGAAATCCAGCTATATCTCTTTCAGCCTCATCAGGCGAAGCTATGGCAGAGGCATTCACATCCCCTTAAACTAATTTGTGTGGCAATCTTCAAGGCTTCTCCTGCCCTGATTATTCATGAGGTAATAATTCAGCTACCCCACAGACACTGAGTGAGCCACAGACCTTCTGAAAAGGCTTTCTATTTTATCTCAGAAGCTTTTAAAATAACCTCAGATGGACTATAGGCCCATTATTTATTTTATGATTTATGTTAGTAATTATGGAATGCGATGGAGTAATGGGAGGGGGAAAAAGTCCCCCAACCCCACCAGCTGCAACAGCGGAAGATAAAAGCCCTGGTGTTTCCAAAGAGCCAGTAGAAACGTGATATTTTTGATGTCGCTGTTTTTGCTAATTAGACTAGAAAGGAACTTATGTTTAATTAATGTGATTCTTTTTAAGATCATCCACAGAATTTCTATTTGTGCTAAACCTCCTCCCTGCTATGTGCTGTCGAGCTCTTGCTTCAGCAATCCCTGCTCTTTCATAAGCAGTTTACCTGTCAGGCCACAGGCAGCTGCTTATCCTCATATCCCTTCCTATTTCGGGATGGCCAGCAGCTAATTCTCCAGGCTGGGGTATTCTCGATTTGAAAGGCAAATGCCATTTCCTGGTATCAAAGCTACAAATCAGCCACCTGAATTTTCTTCTACATCATTAAAAAAAATTACAGCTGTCAAGAAGCAGAACAACAATTCTACTGGCTGGTGACTAGCACTGCTCCTTCATTTGCAACTTTAACTCGCTTCATCTAGGAGAAACAGCTTTTAAGGAAGCAGTAAGCCCTCCCCCTCTGTCTTCAAAGCTGCTCCCAGTAATTAAGATTTCGAAAAAAAACAAACAACCTTCTTTCATTTGTGGCTTAAGCCTTCTTTAATAACCATTGCGACTCTTCTTTGACCTTCTAAAACAGTTCTTGTGCATGCTTCTCCTTCCCCTCCCAAGCTGAAACTTTGGCATCATTTCAGCAAAGTGTTGTAGCTAGAAGATTTTCAAACATTGGAAAAATAAGTAGGGTGACTTCCACGTACGATTTTAAGGTCCATACCTGGGGAAGGGTCAACCTAATGCTAATTAAAAATGCTAACAGTGAGGCTTTGAGACCTCTGTGAAGGGAATTAGCAGGTGATATGACCACTGCTGCTCAAGAGCAGCACTGGACACTGCTTGTTTTGGCTGGGGCACCAGGGCCATTAGACAATAGGACTTTTCAGTCACTGCTTGTCTTGGTAAGGGGCATTTTTCATAATGATGACCCTGTGGTGGACATCTCAACATTGGCTTAATAGCCACTTAATGTCCTAACTGATGTGGGAGAAATAAGACCTCAACCAGCTGCTATTTGGGAGCTGACCCAAGAGCTAGGGAGTTTGTTCTCATCCAGCAGCTGGATTACGGTTCCTAGAAAGCCAGCCACAAGGCAGCGGGACAGGATGCGAGGGACTTATCGCTCAACAGAGCTAACCAGGAAGGCTTCTAGGGATCCCAGATGGTGCTCTTAAATAAACGAGCCGAAGAAAGCCTCAACAAGGGAAATCAAGCGGGAAGAGCCACTTCAGCCGTGGGATAACAACTCAGAGCATTTCTGGGGCTCCCAGAGAAAGTGTGTGGCCAGACAGATGGTACCAGGCAAAACAGATCGGGAGGCGTCCACGCCTTGGGAGGGCACAAATTCTCAGCTGCATTCAGTTCTCAATGTTAGCCACCAGTTTTACGCAGGCCCTTGGTCTTATTGGTCTCTGTGCACGATGCGGATGAGACATAAGCCTGGATTAAGACTGGGTATTTCATATTTTTGACATCATGTTTAGCTTGCTTTTTCTCATTCACACAAACAACTGAAAACAACAAGACATACCTCCTCAGAGGGTCTGAAAAGGTAAGATCTGCTCTCTGTGTGAGCAGGCTGTGTTGCAGAATTCAGTGAGGAAATTAAAAGAACCTCCCATGGCCTGCTCCAGTACTTACACAAGCCTGTGGAGCACAGCCCAACATTTGGCTTTGCCTATAAAGAAGCATTCTTTTTTCCCTTATGAATACAGGCAGAGTTTGAGGGCTTCATTCCCCAGCTACATGAGCCTGGGAAGTACCATCAGAAATAAGCATCATTAAGCACTCAGGCAGTTTGTAAATACTGAGGGTTTTATTTCCACTTCACATGGTCTCCAACAGACTCTTAAACAAGACCAGTTACAAGTCAGTATGCCCAGAGTTCTCAAGGGTTTTCCCCAAAACAAAAGATTTCAGTAAACGCTGTACATAGCCAGTTGAACTGCTAACAATAATTTAAAAACTCGTTTTGTATAGTCAATGCAAGAATACCAACAATAAAAGTACAGTACAGGTAAATTCACAACAATATTACAGTGGAACAGGTTGACTCACATTTATGTGATGGTAGAAGTACAGTAGCAGTATGTACATGCACTAAAGTGCGAGGACCCAGAGGCATGCAAGTCAAGTATCGTAGGTGTATTTTACAGCTAACTCTGTAAGACTTTCTGAGGCTTTCTTTTTTTTTTTTTTTCTCTCTTTTTTTTTTTTTTTTTACACTTTTCCTTGTGTTTACCTGTATTCCCCTCCATCTCAGTTAACACAACTCTAGTGAACTAGCTTAATGGCTTTCTTCACTACTTAAAAGGTATTGCTTCAGACAGTTGAAGCATCTTTAAGAACCTTACGTTTAAAAACTGATAAACACTGACATTAAAATAGAATAAAATTAACTTAAGACCCTAGTTTTACATGAAAAACAAAAACAAAACCAAAAACGACCCCCAGAACCCCAAACCGAAATCAAAAATGTAACAGTGCAAATATAACCGAAAGGCAGTCAGTATTTGGAGAGAGCGCGAGCACGTATTCAAATTCCCTTAAAACTTAATTTACATTTTATTTTAAATCTTAACTTTATATCATTTTTACCTTTTTTTTTTTTTTTGTTAATATACTGTGTGTAGAAAAGATGGAGACAAAAATAGTTTTCTCAGCTATGAAAAAAAAAAAAAAAAAGAAAAAATTAAGTTATTACAGGCACATTAACTGTTTCATTCCAGAAACACCTCTGTTTCACAGGTCGGACATTCAGCAGCTGCGTTTGAGAACATTCTTTGACCTCCACAACGGGACCTCCCCTTTGGGCCGCCGGGCGAAGGCCGCTCGGGGTGCCTTTGGCCCATGGCCGTTCATGCCGGCGGGCCTCCCTGGCCCGGGGTCTCTGCTGGCGGCTCCTTGCCTCCGCTCTCCTCCGAGGAAGTCAGGTCTCCGGTTGACTGCGACTGTGAGGCAGTAGGGGAATGTGAAGCCCATCGGGACGGTGGGCGCCGGTTCGCTGGTCTCTCTGGCCGGGAGAAGCAGGGTTCGAGGGACGGGGCTAGTGCAGAACAAGGCAGTTCCTTGGCAGCCAAGAGAGCAAAACAGAGGTTAGTGACTTGTATTAGAGGCCGTCCGGCTGAGCAAAGAATTAAAAATTAAAAAAAAAAAATCAAGCTAAAGCTAAGCATTTGTCTCATTACAGGACAAAAGCAAGCAGTGAACGTCTTTCTGTGTGTGGGCTCCGGACAACTGCATGTATGTCCATGATTTATGGAACAGACAAGGAGAGAATGAAAGGAAGAGGTCTGGGATGAGCTGAAGAAGCTGACAAACTTCCATTTGCTAACTCTCCTTGTGCTAGAAAGAGAAGAGCTGAAAAAATACATTTGCATGATAATTCAGGGAAATCCACTATTCACTGCATTGATTTAAGTGCTGGCCAGGCATTTGCAAGAGAGGTCAAGATCAACCACTGGCTCCTTTTGTCTGCTTCAGAGTGCAGACTGACTTTCAGGAAAGACTCGTTAGCAGAAGAATAATGACTACAGCACTAGTTATGACCTTCAGCTGGATTAAAGATTCAGATTTCAATTTTACCTCCAGATTTCAACTTCTGGAACATCACTCCTTACTTCTAGCTGCTTTTGCTTGAATTACAGGAATCAGCGATAATGTGTGTTAAAGATGGCATTCACCAAAATGGAGGAAAACTGAACTTTTATTCCTCTACTGGTTTTCCACTGCTTGGGCTTGGTAGCCTGCCTGTGCTACCAGAAACCATCTGCACTTGTGATTTTTCACCCTGGCACTAGGTTGATAATTGCTTCTAGTATTTATGGACTTTGCTCATCGCACAGCTAGACTTCCTGCCTCGCTCTGTATGCTCACTATATCAAGACAAATGACTGGGGGAGCAAGCCTGTCTTGTACTGCCAAAGCAAAAATTCTGGATTTCTCTGCACACTTCAGAGTTTATAAAAGCAAATCAGAGGAGTTTGTCAACCTAGAGAACTGCATACAATGAGCAGTCCCTGGAGAGTTAAGTAAAAACCTTTCTCAAAATCAGAACACAAGCTGGTGATAAATGGAGAAAGAGATCATAAGCGATACAATGCACAGGACAAGCTCTGGCATGGTAAACCAACGGGAAACAAAGGGAGCAGTAAAACAACACAGTAGGAAGCAACACAGTCAGTGCGGAGTTTCAGACGGAGAAAGGGAATGGGGAATATTGGGTTAGGTAACATGATATGATGGGCAGTGAACAAACACGGTGACATGCCGCTGAACGTCTCGGTTGGACTGGGATGTTACATGACAGAAAGACCAGAGCAGTGGTACTGGAAACGGAGCTTGTGCAGGCGTGTGTGCTTTGGAGAGAGCACCAGAGGTGAAGAAGCCTCCATGAAGGGCGAGACCTCGGAGCCTTCAGGCAGTGGGCAACCAGCTGGTGCTCAGCAGCTGCCCTCCACCAGGACAGAGCACCACCAGGGCTCATCTGCCCTTGTGGGTGGGCGCAGAAGCTGGGTGGAAGCTTTGGGGCCTACATGTGTGCCTCTGTGCAGCCTCGCCCCCGCCCCGGCCCCTCGCTGTGAGCCCTTGACCCCCGAAACACAAATCGGTGCTAACGAGCAGATCGACTCCGTGTCCTCACTTCACCTGATCCCGCCGTGCCTGGGGGACATACGGGCTGTGAAAGCTGCCACTCAAGATTTGTTCAGGGAAATCCATACGGACAGCAATACTTACAGGCAGCACAGCGTGGTGAGGGGAGGCTGTGTGATTTGTGGGCTTTGCCTTTCTGAGCAGCAGCTTAAAGTGGTATCTTTATAGGGCTGCTCACTTCTGGCTGCCTCACCCTAGTTTAACAGGAGTACATGGGAGTCAGCACTGCGATAAAATTCATTTGCACTGCTAACTTCCAGTTGAAAAGAGTCTCTACAGCACTGAATCACAGAATGGTTTGGGTTGGAAGGGACCTTAGGGATTGCCTTGCTCCAGCCCCCCTGCCATGGGCAGGGACACCTCCCACCAGACCAGGCTGCCCAAAGGCCCATCCAGCCTGGCCTTGAGCACTTCCAGGGATGGGGCAGGACCACAGACGTTGGCCAGCTTGTCCAGAAAGGCAGGACTAAGATCGTCCCAGTCTTATCAGTGCTTTGTTTGCCAGGGCAGAGAAGGGACCGGCAGCCCAGCCTCGTAGGGCACTGTGTTGGACGCTGAGCGGGTTACCCACCTGCGGATGTCAGCTTTCTCAGAGCGTGTTAAGGAGAGCAAGCCATTAAAAGCAAACTGTCGGGAATGGTTTCTGAAATCCCAAATGTCCTCCCTTACCATATGCGGCTGCCATAGCTAGAAATGTTTGGAAAAACCGACATCCTGTGGGTTATTTACTGTGATGGCTGCCTGGGGGCTGGGTGGAGAGGCAGCACTTTTTAGCCTGGATGTGGGAAAGGAGGTTTCAGCTTTAGTCTCTAGCTGCTTCCTAGGCCAGGCTGCCAGCCACTGTGGCTATGCCTGTATTAATAGATACACAAACCAGGCTGTTTTCTGGCTCTGAGGCTGAGTGCATGGTCACAGCTCCCTCCTTCCACTGCAGCAGCCCCAGACAGCTGGCTCTAGCCACAGTGGGGTTGAGAGCAGCTTTATGGTGAAACGTGACCATCAGCCACAGGCTGGTGCTCGAGCCCCTTCCCCAGCCCTCTCCAGCCTCTGCTATGGAGTAGGCATGAGGGAAAACAGCCTGGGGCAGCCAGAAGCCCTGCACAGTAGCGTGCAAAGATCCAAAATATATTGTTTCTGTTACATTTTGGGATAATTACGTGTTCTTGAATTTTGCTTTTTTTTTTTTTTTTTAAAAAAAAAGTTTAATGAAAAACCCAACCACACACATTTTGAGTTGTGTGACCTCTCCAGAGACCACGCGTGCTCACAGCCCATGAGGGAACAGGTTGGGCTCCTACCCTGAGCGCTTCCTGACCATCGCATACAACGGGCTACCTGGGGATGCATGGAGCTGTGGTCATTTTATTTCCCTTCATTAACCCACGCGTTCGAAGTGACCGCTTTCGGAAAGCTCTGGAAACAAGGTAGAAAGGACTTACAGCAGTGAGGCAGGCAGGGTTAGAGTCCCCAGGGGGCAGTTAATAAGACAGTTTGGTTCTGGACAGAACAGACAGAAAAGAGAAAGAAAGCAAGTAGGTTGGAAAGAACTGTTTTAATCTTTTTTTTTTTTTTTAAGTGAAGATTTCATGCCAGCAAGGAAGAAGTCTCCAGATGTTACTACCCATTCAGATCATGTTACCGCTGTATCAGAGGGAAACTAATAATAAAAGATAAGCCACCAGCAGCAGAAGATTCAGAAAGGAAGGAAGCAAACAAACCAACCCTTCACAATCCTAGCACAGTCTCAGAAGGACATAGCATTAAACAATCCAAACATTTCTATTCAGCAGAGAAAGACATCCGTTATCCTTTGCCAACCATGATTAAGGCTGTGGAAAAACAACGTTACTGTGAAAGAGGAAAAAAACATTTTTTTATTTTTATTTTTTTCCCCTTCATTTGACTTCAAGAGATAAGTTCTGCTTAGGAAATCTCTAACAAGAAAAAAACACACTGATATTTATATCTCTCAGAAGCCCACCTGAAGGTTTCATGAAAACTCTTTGCCTCACCCCTCTTTCTTCTTCCTACTTAACAGTGACTCTGGCAGGGAGACTCAAACCACAGCAAAAGCCCTTTACTCCTGGCATCCCCTTCCCTTCCTTGCAACATTCCCCCTCCAACCCCGAATGGTTCAGCTGCAAATGTGCGGCCACTGCTCTGCCCTGAGGAGCAGAGGACGCTGCAGCTGCCCTCTGCACGGGTCCATGAGGATGGTCCTCTGGCAGCGCTGTCTTCAGAAGTGGGGCTGAGCCCTCTGTCCAGGACAATTGTGTAACCTCTGGGATTGACATCCTTGCTAGTTAGAGAAGAGCACTCACACTGCTTTTACATTGCTAGTTAGGTAAAGTTAATCTGCATTTTTCAATGGTAATATTTGTAAATCCCATGATATGCAAGTAAGATAGTGGTTTAGTGCATCAGCAGAATAAGAGACTTCTAGGCTGCATTGGGTGGATATGAATTTACTTGTAAGCAGCTCTGGGCAAGTTAGAAAATACAGAGTTATTACTACTATGTATGCATATACACTCACACGCACACATACATATGTACGTGAATATATAAATATATATATGAACTAGATTTCATATGGCAGCAGTAATATAAAAGTAAATTGCGTAACTAAAGCATCCAGAAGCTCAAATTAAAGAAAAGCCACCAACAGGTGCTCCACACAAGTTTAAAAGTCATTAATATACCATGCTATGCCTGCAGAAAATAAAAGAAGGCGTTCCGTGGTAAGAAGGTCACTTGTCTTGGCCAGAAGCAAACAGGTGATGGGGAAGCAAGAGCAGGGATCTGCAGGAGGGTGGCAAGGGCAGTGCTGACATTGACACTGCCCCAAGCTCAGCCTTGCCTCCTGCTAGATCATCATTTGTTGTTCTGCTGTGCCTTGCTTTGTACAAAATGTGCTAAGTGCAATTTTGGAAAATTGTAATTTGTGCGGCCAGGATAATTCATAAGTAACCCAAGGCATTTGCAGAGTCTAAATATATTTGTGGCTTTGTTTTCAACAGCGAACCCACATTTCATTAAGAACATCTTGTAGAGCTCACATAAGAAAAGCAAAGCCCATCATGCAAATGTTGCCCACCAATTTCCTTCTCAATGCACCTGTGCATCTAGACAGCAGCCTTAACAACTGGGCAAGAGCTACAGGGAAGAGCTAGTCTTAGCTCTGAGGCTTGGAACTCAAAAAATTAGGCAAAAGATGCTGAGAATTCATGAAGAGAGGCAATTTTCTGCCGGGCTGATGGTCAATGAGTTTTTACTAAACAGCATTGACGTAGATCTCTCCATGCATCAAACTCGGGTACTGTCGCCAGCTCAATTTTGCCAGCAGCAATTTGTGAAGGTGTGGGATGACATCCATTTACTCATACTTGAAATCTGCTGAGACGTTTAAAAGATGCAGGAGGAAATCAAGAATTTTCAGTGGTGCCTTGAAGGCAAAGCTGAGTTGAACCCGTAAGAGTCCGACACATACTTTCTAATACAGAATGGTAGTACAGGCCCGGTATTGCAAACTAAGGACAAAATACAGAGATGGCTAGACAGAGTGAAGCAAATGAGGCTGCTTTCCACTTTAATTCATTCTGAGGTTTGTGCACAAAACCCTCTTTCATTCACTGTTTTTTATCATGTGCATGTGGTTTCTTTTTTATATGTGCAAACTCCCTTATTTACATCTGTTTAAACAGCTTATAGGGAATATATCCTCAGCTTTGGATGCTCTGTTAGGCAAAAAATGATTGTGTCCTCTCAACAGCACCTACAAAAGAGGAACAGATCGTGCCCATTGCAAACAAGCTGCTAGCGCAAGGCAAACTGCAGAACAAAAGCCTCAGTGCTCAGGTTCCCACAAATCCTTCAACACAAATGTTGACGAAGGAAATGGGTTTTGTACATTCCCTTGAGGCTATGAGGCAAGACTGGTAGGAGCAAACCGAGGCAGCATGTCTGGGGCACATGGGGGTCAAGGAGGAGCAGCTGCCTGGTGGCTGGGACCCCCTGCAACACCAGGATGCTAAATGGACAGCACGGGGCTGAGGGGCTGGGGGTCTCCTGCCCCGGCCCTGGGGAACACCACCGACCAGCAGGCTGCATGCCATTTCTGTGCTGTGCCAGGACAGCAGGCACCGGTAAGTGCTGGGAGTAACTCGGCTTCTCCAGGCCTTCTCAGGGCAACGCTCTCTCAGGCATAGAGGTTCACCAGAAACAGGCTTAGACACTGGTAACTGGAAGAGCTTTTGTCCACCGTTACAACCCGTTTATGGTTGCTTGCTGTAGCACGTTACTGTAAATGAAGATCTGACCCCTGGTGCCTGGGCACACCTGCTGAGACAGATGATGACCATTACACTTTTGACAGTGCAGCAAAATATCAATAAAGAGTTCTTAAGCACTAAATTGGGTAGTAGGATAGTGCTTAGGCTAGCTGATTATCTTTTTTTTTTTTTTTTTTTTTTTTGTGAGGCACCAACAGTCAATACCAAATTTCATGCCATTTAATCACATTTGCAAACCACAGCCAAACTTACTCAGGTACATCCAGAAAAGGTATGCTGAAGGCCCTGAAGCTTAGGTTCAGGGTATTTATTGTAGTGACTAATTTTCACACAAACTTGCCATCACCCACTCTTGTGTAGGAGAAAGAGCCTACCTTTCCATCCAGCATAAAAGAGACATTTACTCAGACCTAGAGTCCCTAGAACATCTGTTAGGTGCGGTGTGTTTTGTAACAAAAACCCTTATCCCAGTCTTTCAGGGGAGAACCATCTTTATCCTGTAAAGGACAAAGCTCTTCTGATGCTTTCAAGCCCGATAAGCTGTCAGGATAGAAACTCAATTCTTTAATCAGTTCTTCAGTGACTAATCCAATAGTTTCATGACTGGGACTCGCTGGTGGTACCACAACAGGACTAGGATATTTTTTGTAAACACTCAGTAGGACTGTAAAACATCTCATAATGCATTTGTTCAAAGAAGAGTGCATTTAGCTATAGGAGGAAAAACAAACAAACTCATTACCTCTATGGACCCTGGATCTACTTTGACAATTTCTCCTGTGCTGTTGTCATTGCTAAGATTTGGTGGGCTGTGGGAAGGTAGCCTTCTCTCTTCTTTTAAGGCATGCTCCAAAAGTTTCTTATTCAAGATCCTGGCAGCATTTTCTGTAAGTGTATACCCTGGAGGAGCAGATAAGTCCTGCCTGATACTCGTCACCTCAGTCCCATCTTCCTTTTGTGTCTCTGTACCCAAACGGAGAGGACTGGGTGACCTGCCACGGGCATTTGTACATGGCTCCTGCACCGGGCCCAGTTCAGGTCTGGGTTCTGCTGACCTGGATCGGCTGCTAGACCTGGGGCATTTTTGGAAGGTCTCATGAAAGATGGGGCTATGGTCAATAATGTTGAACAAACTGGAGAGGCCATCGTTGATAGTGGTATGGACAGGACTCTCCCTTGTAGTAGTTGATCTAGCCCAAGCGGACTCACTGAATCCTTTCTGAGGTGTGCCAGGCAAAGTCCGGTTATTTGGCTGGTCTGATTTGGGAAGGATTTTTCTCTGCAGCTTTGGGGAGCCATATTTGGGGGAACAGCATGTGCGTTCAAACTTAGCCTGCACTTTTTCAATGACAGGGGTCACTTGCCTGCTTCTTAGGCTTCTGGATGGTGAGGAGACAGGCGTGGACCCCCCCTTTGGTGTCAGACACTTGTGTGGACTGCTGGTGATACTGCGCAGGGTTTCTGTCTGCAAGCCAACACTGATGGTCTGGGTGGTCTGCGTCCCCGTCGTTCTCATACCATTGGTTTGACACGCGGTGTCCTTAAACTGAGGCTCTGCTGAATTAGAGTTGGAGCGTATTGCGTTCCGGACAGAGAAAGCTACCTCCTTCATATCGTCACTCATGTTTTTGGACATCTCCAAGCTGTGCAAGGGTGAGGCAAAGCCCACGGTAGTGCAAATAGGACGTTCAATGGGATGAAGACCACTCTCCAGAAAATCCTTATGATGTTTGGCCAGGTCACAAGACCATCTTCCAAACATATCTGAGGAAGCACCTTTTGTCTCAGCAACGTTCCCCATAGCTTTGGTCATAGAAAACAAGAAGTCTGGCTCAACCTGGCTTTTCCCCTCGCTTCCAGCTATCACTGAATTATCAAACCTACGGACCACTGGTGGGCTGTGAAAGACCCGAACTCCCATTTTTTCGGTGACACCGTGACTCCTCATTGGCTGCTTCTGGCAGTGCTCCGGGCTGGTCATGGTGTTGGTGGTCATGGTGACACTGGTGGTGAGGTACCACGAGGAGGCCTGGAAGGGATCTGAAGCTGGATCATTCCCGGCTTTCCCAGTTTCTGTCCTTTCTGCCCACCCTTCTGCAGGCTTCTCGGTGGCCCCAACGTGATTTCTAGTGCTACTGTAATCCCAGGTCTTGTTGAACTCCTCGATGTACTTCAGATCATCAGGAGACAAGGGAGGGGTTATGTCGTCTTTGCTGCTGGAGGAAGGCAAGTTTTTTTCTGGTAGAAACGGAGAAATGTCCATCAAGCGCTGGAATTCGGACATGGAAGAAACGGACATGGCCCTGCAGAGAGGAACACAAGAATGTCAGTCACAGCCTTGGAAGCTCTCACAGAAATACCACTTTCAGCAGAAAACTAACTCAGAAAACTCAACTTTCATTATCTGCTTATATATAAAACTGTTTTAGCCCTCTTGTTTTTTAAATAGCTGGGAAATGTAAGCATTCCTGATGTGTCATTAAAAGTACCAAATGGTTTATTAATGGCTCTTAATTTACTGCGTTCTCATGGGTTACTGCTGGGCAAACGTCTGAAATATGCAGCAGTAGGATGCATTTCAGAAATATATTATTCACAGAAAATGAGTCTTTGTGACAATATGAGGCACACTTTTCAAAGGAAGTACAGAGTATTTCTGGCTTGCTGTGAAATCAGCAAGTCTACCCCCACTCCTGAGATTGCTCGGGCTGCACAGCTGGTGTCCCACAGCGATGTGGGATCTCCAGCCTAGAGGCTGTTACATTTAACTGGCCTGGTGAGTTGAGCTCATGTTATACTTCAACAAAAGGGAGTCTCTATGTGATAACGCTGGATTCTTGGCTTTCCCACACTTTGCTAGTTTGTACAAATCACAGACATTCAGCTGAGTCACCCTACTGCTTCGCTATAAGAAAAATCAACAAAGAACCTTTCTGCATGGCACTACTTAAAAATGTAAATGAGTATAGTTATGAGAGTCAGCTCAGTGAGGTCTCCAAAGCTGGATGAGGATTCAGTAAGTGGTGATTTTTATACAGCAGTATTCTGGAGGATACAGTAAAATCACACTGTGAGATTTTAATCAAGAGCACCAGCTGCAGAACTAGAGTGAAAGAGAATCTCCTATTCAGATGCTCTAGTTTGCATCTGGAGACAATCTCAGAGAGCATGGGCTGGATCCCTTTGGGATGAAGATGTTTTCCAGAAGCACAGTAAAAGCACTCTAGGGTTAGGTGGGCATTCAGCCCACGGGATCAGACCAGAACTAGTGCAACGTAAAGCATCTCGAACATGTAGGAGCGTGACGGGTCCTCAGCACCAACTACATGTATTTTTCTCTACATATCGATGCCTACAGGTCTGTACTACTTGCCAACACAGACACAATTTCGTGCACTCTCAGAGAGTTTGATCTTTGTGCATCACAGCAGAATGTGGCCCACGTTAATCAGAGTAGAACAGAAGCATATTGAGACAAATTAATCCCTGGGTAAATCCATTAATCTGGATTGCAGGCTGATTAGGAGGTGGCACAGCTATGCCTACGGTCTGTGGTTTGGGCACAAGAGAGCCGGGATTCCGGTGGCTGAATATTTGCTGTTTTTTTTCCTCTAAGTTTTATTCACCTTTGAAGATTTCCTTTATGTGTTTCTTCCTCCTGAAGAAAAACAGAAACAAACAGTCATTTCTGAACCTGTTTGTGGCTTTAACTTGTGGGTGTTTTGTCATTCACTTGCAGGTAGTTCCACCAGGTATGTCTGTCTTTAAAAAGCATCTTGCTCCTTGATAAGAAATCTTAAATTGCCTGTGGGAATACTCTTTCCTTTGCACGTAGGTGGCAAAGTGGTCAATCCCATTAGGACAACAGCCTGCACAGGGTAAAAGCCTTTATGCCAAATCTAGGATAGCCTTGAACTTGTACATGTGGAAAAAAAAACATTCGCAGCTCACTTCCATTTGTTATTGCCAAAACCAGCACACCCCTGCAATCACAAATGGAAGTAAGCTGCAACTGGATTTTTTCCACAAGAACAATGTATTGTTTTGGACTACATATTTGTGAGTGAATTCATTTCACGGAGTTAATCTGGTTTATGTCAGAGGCCTAGCTGTGCTGAAATAAGAGATAAAAAACTGGTCTTTTGACATAAGATTTCATTGTATGTTCTCTAGGAACTAACAAATGGCGCCAGTTGAAACTCATTAAGCTAGCTTTATTAAATGTGTGGGAAGACTATTACTTGTTTCATAGGGGGAATACCTAGGGTTTGCTAATGGCATTAAGATGTTTTTATGGCAATTGCTTCCCTGTGACAATCCCATAATTAGTTGTTGTTGTGTGTGCTTTTTTAACAGACACATCTGAAGCAACTGCTCTGCGGTCACTGTTTTTACCGTTTATATTTCTCATAAAATAGGAAATATAAAATATGATCAGGAACCAAAAGAGTATTAGTACCTATTATTCTTATTCAAGCTCATGAAATCATGTACATGAGCAACACCGAAGTGTATTTCACATTATGATTATTCAAAAAGAGTACTGTTTCACTTGGCAAATGCCTTTCTGGTGTTTATCGAGAGTCAGGGAAAAAATAGGAGTTTTAGTCTGGTGTAAGTCTGTTGGCTTCAGTGGAGAGATTATAGAGTACATTTGATCTAACTGAATGGAGAATCAGGCTGAAGGCTGGATTGACTTTACTACAATTAGTACCACAAAGAAAATACAGTGGCGAGGAATAGTCAGCAGGCTGCAATTGCCTCTGTGCATCCTCAGTAAATCTATTCATTAAACTCTAATCAGTTTTGCTTGAATAAACCTAGTGAGGCGAAATGACTTTGTACGCATTTCACCAAAGCATGCTCTGAAGGGAAGAAGCTGTGCAAATATAACCAAGGACCTAATTTTGCTGCCAACGCTTTTGTCAATGGTGGCAATGTCTGAAAATGGAAAGCATCTAGAGAGATCTCCATTCTTAACTACAAGACTGAATTTTAAGTAAAGAAAACAGCAATCAGAATTAAACATAAAACATAGATCCCTGACAATGCTATCACATATTTTACTGAGCACTTGAATGTGTATGAAAGAAACAGCTGAGAAATAATAAATACAAAATCCCACATTGCTCCCTATATATTTATGACACTGGAAAGAGGAAAGTCTAATTGGAGCATGCATGTACCTCCAGCTACCTAAAATGTAAGAACTGCAGCCACATTTCTTGCCCTTATTTTTTTTTTTTTCTTCTTCCCAAAGAATCTGATTTCCCAGTCCTTTAGCTAAGGACCAATGCTATACCTCTCAAAGAAATGCTTGGGTCAAGTTTTCACAGGCTAGCACGTTCAAGCCAAGGCACACTGGTGAAACTTTGTCACACCTACAGGGAGTTTGAGATCTGACTTGCTGACAGACTTTTTTCCAAAGTGGCCAACTTTTCAAGCCTGAGTACACAGGTACATCTTAGACTGGAAAGTCTCTGCTTCTCTATTAGCTATAATGTGTCCACCCAAGCAGAACAGTCGTGCTCAGAGCACAGGCCAAATGTCTAACCCATGTACACAGATCTGAATTTTCAGTTCAGAAGAAAGTACTCCAGACTTGCATTTGGTAAACAGCATGCAGCATGCTGTCCGCTTGGTAATTTTAACTTCCAGAGCTTTCACAATGCATCTTGTTCCGTAACAACCCCAAACAAAACTGTGAAGACCCAGATCCAGGTAAACTAAGTGTGTTGTACAGATTTTAGCAGCACACAGACAACATTCACTATGGTCAATAGCATCTTTTAGCACTGTGTTTTGGATCTTTGTATCCTTATGGTGTAGTCTGAGGGCAGATGCTTTGCTGATGAAGAACAATTTTACTTTTTCAACATCTCATCTCACATTCTCATCCTAATCTATTGAGGAGCAACCACAATAGAACAACCTGAAGTATCTCTCTACAGCACTCAATTCCTTACTAGCAATACATAGCCTGTGCCTCTATATGTATGTAGGTATTTACAGCTGGATGAGACCTTCTGAGCCCATATAAATATATCTAATACAGTACTTAATATGAATGGCCAGCAGGTGAGGTAATCTTTGGGACCCTTAGACTGGCTCCCAGTTTCTCCTGTGATTGGCACCAGTCTAATCAGCTCATAACAAGGGACAAACCACATCAATACCAAATTTACTGCTGGATAGCTGCAAAGCAGTGACCATGACACAGTATCTCACTTCTAGAGCACGGATGCTGTGCAAATTGTGACACAAGAGACAACATGCAGGCTTGACAAAAGTTAGAAGAGCGCATACTTCTGTTAATCCGGTAAAGAATTTCTCCCGCTCCAGCTGCCGGGAGCGGTGTTCCTCCGACTCATCGGGAGAATCGAGGGACAGCGACTCCAGGAAGAGGTTTTCTGTGGCGCTGCACCGATCGCTCTCCTTCAGCTTGGACAGTGACCGGTCATCAAACTGAATGGCATCTGAGTCGGAGTAGGATCTTGATCCCATCGGGCGAGGCACGTGAGGGTTCCCCTGGGTCGTAAATGGGCGCAGGTTGCTCTCCTTCTGGTCACACAGAAAGCTCCCTCCTCTTCGTGGGCTCACTTCTTTCTGAAGCTGAAAACAAGGCAAGTTGGAAGGATCAGCAATTATTCGTGTAGCCTATGGCACCCTGCATTGCTCATCCTTCTCCTGGAGCAAGGCACGCGTGGCCTGGGGAGACAATGCTGCATGCCGCTGGGCTGCCTGAGGTCACCGCCTGGCTCCAGGCATGGTGGGTTTGCTCTCTTGGCCCTTTCACAACAAGACATGTATTAAGGACTTTGATGCTATTACTCAGAGGATTTCAAGTGGTTAAATACGTATTTAATTTTGCTTGTTTATGCCTATATGTATACATATATACGCTCTGTATATATACACACAAAATCATGTGTCTGCTTGTAATCTGATTTTTAAAGAAACAAATCAACACTGTTGTTTAAAAGCAATCTTGACATAAGATCCTAAAGCAAAACAAGTAGAAGCTCAAATAAGGGTGAGTGATTTTGAGTCTCATCAAAATATACACAAACTTTCTTCTGGTCAGCAATACAAGGATCGCACTTTCATGTATATCACTCACCTTGTTTCCAGAGGGGGAAAATCCCTCTTAACAAAACACAAAAGCTTTGTCTTCAAGGTGGTCTAGCCCTAACACAGAGCTAGAAAGTTGACTATTTGTAATAAAAGAATTATCAAGGGGATGAATTAGGCATGCAAAGCACATTTGAAGAAAATACATATTTAATAGAAGGGCCATCAAAGCTATTAACTCTACACTTTAGAAAAACTGGACAGAGAGACAGTGAACCACTGCTGAAATTGAACTTCTGTCAGTCTTAAAATTAGGTTATGTGATCAACATTTCCTTTAATTATGAATATAGCAGGTTAAGTGAAGTGAGTGACATTTTCAAATACAATGAGAGACAGCAGGAATCCGATAAATAATTCTGATGCTTTGTGAGAGCAGCCTGCTAAGGTTACTGGCAATAACCTGCAAATGCTAGTCATTTCCTGGGATCCTGGGGACTGAGGACCTCCTACAAAACATGCTTTTAATGCTGCTGCATGTGTATGGAAAAAAATCAATGGGCATCACATCGCTTAATGTAGATCAAATGCAGATTTTAGGCCAGATCCTAAATTACTAAATTTTCACTTGGGCTGAAGTCAGTTAGATTTTTGCTTGATTCAGGCCTACAAGAAGGTGAAAGCGTCTTTAGTGTTTTGCTCATTATACACAAAATCTGAAACAGTTTTATTAAAAGCAGCTTAGGAATCCTATAAAGGTAGGGGCTGGGAGGTATATCTGAAGAGATTCCAGAGTCCATTTCCCAGCATATGGGCAGGACCCAAAGCAAGGAGAAATGGTAATTGCACATTGTTGGTATATACAGATCCACATGCAAGCCACCACTGATTTTCAAAGATCCTTGCAAGATGATTATCTGGGAACCTCTAAGAGAAAACAGCACAGAGTACTGGCTCACTCTCTGGATGTCAAACTACTGTCAGGAGAATTAAAATGAGAAATACTGGCCTAACTTTTCAATTGACTAATGATTTTGAGCCTGAATCTGCTTATACCTATAAAAACACACCTCTCCAAATAGGTGATCTTGTGGTTTCAAATATTTGTTGGTGTGATCTTTGCAGAATTAGATTAAAGAACACAGTGTGTGTGTGTTCTCTAAGGGAAAACAAAGTGACAGTGTACTTGAAAAGAAAGAAAAAAAAATACAACTTTGAGCTCTGAAAAAAAAGTAGGTCATCATGTTTTTTACATGCAAGTGGTATTCCCATAACTAACCGAAGTATTTTATATATTTTATACATTGGTGTGAGCTTCCCTCTTATCATACATGTATTATTCATTAGCTCTGTGAAAGCAGACAGGCATAAAGCATTAGTAAGAAGTTTGGCACACGTGCTTCAGTTTGTTCTTGGACTGGTTTTCAAACATACACACTGGTGTAGTCTCCTCATCCTCTACGTATCGCCATACATGGAATACACACAGAAGAACACTGGGGAGAAGGACTTCAGAGAAATACTAATTGCTTCCATATAAAGCTGGACTTGACTGCAATCTGAGAAGACACTCAACTAAAAGCCTGCAAATATTTGGGAGCTTCCTGTCACACACGGAAATGTTTGATTATAAGCAAAGATGGGATTATGAAGTTTTGCAGGCAGATAGCCAAGCTCTCCAATGCTATTTCTGATCATCTTGTCCTCTGGAGTTAGACTGACATAGTATTTTTTTATTTTCCCTATCTGTGGCTAACATTGTGTAAAACTCTTGTACCATAAATAGATAGTTGGGCCCTAGAAGTTTCAGAATGGTAACAAAAGAAATCAGTTCCAGGGTTAGTTAAGAGCTATTCTGTAGACTTTCCCAAGATGACTCTGAGAGGTTATTTCAGGTTTGAAGAGAATTAAAGGCTAGGTAACATTAACAGGGATTTCTCTCCTCCACCCTTCAATGGGTCTTGTTCCCAGGGAACAGAATAAGGAATCCTGAACCAGGTTAGATCCCTCAGGCTACTGAGGATACATTGAAGAGATAATGTCAAAAAATACAGTTCATAGGCAGCATTATAAACATCCAAAGAGGTACCAGTGATTTTCCAAACAAAAGTTTATGCCCATGTCCTTAGTATAACGGGAAATTTTCTGATGGTTTTTTAATTCTCATTTTGCATGAAGAATCCACAGGAGGTATTTTGGCCACTCAAATTCAAGAATTAGAAACCAGCCCAGACAAAACAGGGAGAAATCAGCATCTTCTGCCAGTGAAGCCTTGGAACCAGATTAACTTTGATGAATCGCTCTGCTACAACCCTTTTTATCTCATGTGCATTGGTTATTTTATCTTAAGAGACACACTATAGTTCCACGTTACAAGGTTTTGCAAGGCTAGTTCAAGAAGCTGCATGAAGTATTCTCAGAAACCCTCAGATAAACAGGAGTTTAAAAAAGCCAGAATATTGTTTATTGATATTTTGAAGTAAGAAGCTCAAATCACCTTTCTTGTTCCGTAAAACTTTCATATTGGTCACCACCCACTCGCACCTACATTTTTGGTAGTGATTTTAGAAATATCTGTAAGGTACAGCATTTTCTTAAGTGCTTCCCAGTGGGCTTACCAGCCATAACTAAAACTGAGGTTTAGTCTGATAATATTTACAGCCTGGTGTCTTTTCTCTAGCTTCTTGTTGCAGCCCAAGCATGGGAACATGAGATACAGACAAAGAACCCTTTTCAAAAATCAGTCATGAAGTCACCCCAGGCTTTCATTAAGCTTAACATGTGAAGCTACTTTGTACTTCATTCAAGCGAAGTGCTCCCTAGAGAGCATGCACAAATCTGGTGCCATTCCATTTTTGATGTCCTAAGGACAGGAAGTATTCAGTTAATTGAGGACCCACAATTTCAGTTGTTTTTCTTACTCTTCCTGGAATGCATGACTCAGAGCTGAGCAATGTTCAGTCAAAAATGGTGTATTAATTCTCCATCATTAAACTTGATTTTAATATTTTGTGTGGTTTCCAGCCAGACAGAAACCCATTAGGTGAAAGTTGGATCAACATTTTCAAATCAGTATCTAATATTAAGCAGATGGAAGTACACGGCGGTGTAGATGATGGGCATGAAAAACAAGGGGATAGATACACAATTACCAGATTTGCAAATGATAGAAGAGGTGTGTACAAAATTCATGTGATCAAGGCCAAAAGTGTCTTCTGAATATTTAGCATTGCAAGCTGATTGTTTAGTATCAATCAGGACTCTTCATTGTTATCTCCTGGTTTCCTTTGCTAGAGAAAAAGAATTCAGCTGAGACTGAATAGTCACAGCAGCTGCATCTTTGGTGGCAAATTCACAGATGAACAGACTTTTTTTGGCAGGAAGCTGTATATCCAACCTTGAATAACCCTGCATGTGGGACTGAGTGTTTCAGCATGAAGAGATGCACATAAGCTTTCAAACAGAGTGAATCAGTGGGACCATGCCTGTACAGGGTAATTGAAATAAGGCAGGAAATGGCCTTTAACCTGGACCTGATTTCTCATAAGCAGTCCTTTATAGGGCTTATGAGCATTTTCCTTTTACTCCCTTGAGCACGTAAATTGTTTTGTATCATGGGAAACACTGATGTAGCCAAGGAACCAAAACTGTTCCTGTGCTGTTTCTTACTACAGTTTCTTGACCTTGGACTGCGTGTAGTAGTGGTGCAACAACTCATGCTTTGCAACCAGCCTTTGCCCACTCCTTACCTGCTCTATCCGCCTGAGCAGCTCCTTCTTTTGACGCTCCCATTCTCGTCGGTCCCTATCAAGCCTGTCCAGGAGCTCCACCTTTTCCCGGTTCCAATTCTTCTCACTGTGCTGGATTTGCCAGCGGAGGTCCATCACCACACTGTGAGTCTCAGCCAGAAGCTTCTTGTGTTCCTCTCTTTCCCGTTTAAAAGCTCCTTTGGCATCAGAAGTGAGGCCTACATCTCCTGGGGTGTTCTCACTCTTCCCTTCCAGCTGCCATTAAAATAAAACATTATTAGGACACCAAACTTTTGCAGGTAAAACCCTGTGTCAGACAAGGAATTTTAGTTGGAGAGACTTGAAGAGACTCGATGGCTTTGTATAAGTTCAAGAGAGGGGAAAATTTATCCCTTGATAAACATCCCTTGATAAAAGCTTCACCTTTTGTTTACAAGTCAGTAGGTGTGTGGATGAGTCAGAATGGGTCACAAGCAACCAAGAGTGAGAAGTAGTGAAAACTCATTTCTGCCTCTGAAGGTAGTTTTCTTCAAAAAGCAGAAGCATCAGGTTTTCTGGGAAACTTGCTCCTTTAGCAAGAGAGAAAGATAGTACCTTCAAACAGTCCAGTGTGGAAAATAATCCCAAACTCTCTGAGCAAAGGGAAGTTCAGGCCAGATCAGGGTAATTTGTCTTTGGAACAGCCTCCACAGGTAAAGGGCAGAGAGGTACAGAATTTACTGAGCTGCAGAGAACAGCCTGTTACAGCCACTTGCAGACCTTAAACACCTGCATCTTCTAGCACTAATTTCCAAAGTCTTTTTTTTTTTTCTTTTTTTTTCTTTTTTTTTTTTTTCTCTCCAAACCAACCAACCAACCAGAAAAATCATTTATAAAAAAAGCAGCCGCCTATGGTGAGGTTGGGTGGGGCTTGGGCAGCCTTATCTAGGGGGAGATGACCTTGCCCATGGCTGGGACGTTGGAATTAGATGATCTTTAAAAGTTCCCTCCCAACCCAAAACATTCCATGATTCTATGGAAGTTGACACGACACTATCTTCTCTCTCCGAACCTATTTATGCAATGTAAATTTGTGGGGCCAGGACGGTGCTGACAACATTTGATGAGACTCAGAAGTGTGTTATTTTGTACAGGCACAAATGTCAGATACTGATCGACCTCTGTCTGTAACTAGTCATACCTGTAAAACCTTCCAGAAGTCAGATTTGACAGCAGTGGGGTAGTTCCTTCAGTATTAACTCAAGAACTCACATTATCAGCAAAAAAACTATAAGGCAGATACCAGACTTAGAGGAGAAGAAATAATATCAACTGTATGAAAAAAAATCATTAAAAAGCAATAGATATTAAGAGCATTATAAAGGTGGGGTTCAGCACGAAGGATTAATGGACAAATTGATTACAGATTACTCAAACATGTTTTGTTTGCTTGAGTTCATTATTTTACTGAAGTCCCACCTGGTTAGTGGTAAAAATCCCACTGATATCAGTGGCACCTGGGTGCAGGTGGGTGTGGGAGCATGGACCAACTGATGGGAACATGGGGGCTGCACTGAGCAGTCCCAAAATAACCTTGCTGCCAACTACTACACTTCCCTCCTGGCCTTTGGAAGCAGTGTTATGTATTATACTTCTACATCCCTTGTTTTTAAAGCAAATGTAGCAATTCCCTTCCGTGTATTATGGAATAAAATCAATTTGCATATGACAAACAGTAAAACAAGATAAATCCGGACTGGTTTGGGCTTTCTCGGCCAGATGCGGTGCCTCTGTGTTTAATGTCTCTCAGTTGGTCTTTTCTTCCCCTGAGGCTGTCCTGAGGCAGGCATCTCCTCCCTTGCTTCTGCGACCTGCAGCGATGTGCCAGGGGTTGTCCCACGCACAATAGCACAGCTCAGTCATGGACCACAGGTGTTGTGGGGCAGAAATGCAGAACATCCCGGGACAGACATCTGGCCATCTCTGCTGCAGATCCACCATGGGATACACCATCTGGTTTGATGGTGTCTGATTTGATGGTGATGGAGACACTGCTGGTTTCCAAACTCAGCACTAACTTAAGGTAATGGGCTCTAGCCCCTTGCTGCATCTTGTCTCTGTGCATCCACAAGTCCCCAGCTCCAAAGGGAGGGTCTGGTCAGGTTGACATCCATTCTTTTAGGTTTGTTTTGCTTTGGCCCCTCTGGGTTGCCCTTGCAAGTTCCTTCTGGGTTTACTAAGTGGCTGTGACACTGAATAATCATGTATTTTGGGAGTGCCACTGCAGAGCTGAGATCAGCCAGAATAGTAAGAGCCTCTAAAATGATATAAACTCTACCTGGTTTCCTTACATCTAAGCCTGACAGAGGATTATGTAGAATTTGTCCTTTGCAATATATCTATGTGATCTTTCAAGTACTTTTAATGCCCTTGCAGACTTCTCATTTTTCATCCTGCAATAGGAGCTCCTGGCAGAAGTTGCTGGAGTGTCTGGAGTAAATCCAGCCAGGCTGGAGTGCAAACTCAACCTTACAACAGTGCTGTCTCCCGGGGAATAATGCCACATTGAGTAGTAGCTATGGCTAACGTGCTAAGCTGACAGACACGCCAATGTCTGCAACAAATTCTTTAGCTGGCATGAAGTCCAAAAAATGCTAAAAGCAACCTATAAGGCAAACAAATGTTGCAATATGCAGTTTACATGATTATGGTATAAAGCAAATTTCTCCTTCAATTTTTTTAATCTAATAAAATCAGCAAAATGTTGAACTCAAGACTCTCTCTTGCCTTACACCACTGAATTCGTAACCACCATGTGGCAAGTTCTCAGCCTTTCAGTTTGCAAACAAGAAAGGCAGTGGTCCCTAGGCCATGTTGCCTGCATTGAGCAGGAAAGCCAAAAGAGGCAATGAGACAAAAGAACATGCTTCAGAAGTGTGATCTGTGATTTGGGACCTACAGCATTCCTCAGTCAGAGGTGGTGCCTTTACACTTGGAGGACAGTTCTCAGTGCCAGTGAAAGGCAGAAGAGTGTTGCTGTCAAAGAGACTGTTTGCCTCTGTGTTTATGAAACGGCTCAAATCATGGAGGAAGGGTCCAGTGGTGGCTCTTTAGCATTAAAGTCTAGATGTGTCTTTTCCAAACCTGCTAACTGCTAAGGTGGCTAGATGTCTCTCCATTTGCACCATGGCTTGCATTTCCCCCAAGAATCCCGAAGCTGGACCACTCATTGGAGTCATAGCGAGGGTTCGTGTCCTTATATGCCAATTCTCAGTGCATATCACAGAATGGTTTGGGTGGGAAGGGACCTCAAAGATTATCCAGTTCCAAACCCCCCTGCTATGGGCAGGGACACCTCCCACCAGACCAGGTTGCTCAAAGCCCCACCCAGCCTGGCCTTGAGCACCTACAGGGATGGGGCATCCACAGCCTCTCTGGGCAGCCTGTGCCAGTGCCTCACCACCCTCTGAGTGAAGAATTTCCTCCCAAAGCCTAATCCAAATCTCCCTTCTTCTAGTTTAAAACCATTCCACCTTGTCCTATCACTATCTGCCTGTTGTTCTCCATCTCTTTTTATAAGTCCCCTTTTAATATGGAAAGGCTGCAGTGAGGTCTCCCTGAAGCCTTCTCTTCTTCAGGCTGAACATCCCCAGCTCTCTCAGCCTTTCTTCATAGGAGAGGTGCTCCAGCTCTCTGAGCATCTTCATGGCCCTCCTCTGGACCAGCTCTAACAGCCCCACATCCCTCTTGTGCTGGGGGCCCCAGACCTGGATGCAGGACTCCAAGTGAGGCCTCACAAGGGCAGAGCAGAAGGGGACAATCACCTCCCTTGCCCTGCTGGCCACCCTTCTGTTTTATGCAGGATTTGGTCCCAGTTCCCAGAATACTGGGATTTTTCACTTCTCCAGCTGGAATTACTGGGACTCCATTGGTCACAGTCATCAAGATCCCATACTTAGGAGCAATCTCATTATTTCTTAACTTAAAAACAATGCTGAAGGATCCTTCTGCCAAATAAGATGTACATGCATTTCTGACAGCCAAGACCTTTATTTTAATGACATACACAGTGCTAAAGCTCAAAAAGCAGCAGGGAACAGTACATTATCATTTCTGATATGCTGTGTTCTTGCAACAAAGTAGTTTTCTTCCTTCCTTTTGCTCTGTCTTTCCTATACAGAGAGTTCAAGCATCAAAATGCAAAACCATTGTCAGTAACTATTAATTAGGAGGTGACTCTCTTGAGGAAAATGCTCTTCTTAATTGACCTACTGCTTCACGCACACACAAAAAAGTGGAAAGCAGTGACAGTACAGACAACAGTAGAGACAAGAAAGGCCTTGATTCTCTATGGGCTTGTCAGGGGTCGGGCAGCTTTATACCCCCCTACGGTGGGAGTGCTGCACAGCCCGCTGCTTCATCACTCCCAGTAAAAAAGACAAAATGACATCCTGAGAGGTCCTCCTACCCACACTGCCACGACAGGCTTGGCTGTCTAGCTAAAGATGTCGTTATTCCACATACTGCCACAGAGCAGCAAATGTTAACATGACATTATGTGATGCTGATGATTTAGGTGTTATTTACTAGCTCCTCCCATCTCGATCCTGAAACTTGACCTACATGTATAACACAGGTTATAAAAATAAATGTTTATAAAAATAAATTCCATATTTGGAATCATTAACAACAGTTTGAGTCAATTTCATATTTACATTTCTATTTAATGTTTATCATATTATTATTTGTATATTTCATTTTTAATTGCTTCCTTATAACTGTGAGCACATACAACAGACCTCAGTGGGACACTCGCGTTGTTTGCACTATCCTAATTGACACTCTCATGATTTATGTACTCTCTTTTTGCTACTTCATTAGGGACCCATTTTTACTGTGAAATATAAATGCGGCTTGGGGAATCTGCTGAGAAAGTCAGCTTTACGTCTTAAATATTGATCAGTTTTATTCTTCTCTCTTGCTTGAAAAAATGCAAAAAGTAACACCCACGGCTCAGAAATTACCATATGTTACAGATTATTACCAATAGAGCAGCGGAGATGGCAAGAAGCCTGATAAAGTCACCAGAAGGAAGGGTGCAAATCTATCTTGTCCCTGGGCAGGAAGAGCAGCACTGTCCTGCTTGCCAAGCACCAGCCAAAGCGGCAGTCCAGGAGTAAATCACCCATGCAAATGCAAAGTATGCAAGCTTGAAACTGGCAGTTGGTTCTCAAAATAGCTTTCTTTAGGCTTCATTCTTTGTTGCCATCTCTAGCTTAAGGTAAAACAGTCACCAAGGCTTTATTTTGGGAGGAGCAAAAATGGGGATTGATTTTGTTTCTCTTTTCAAATGATCTGCTGTCTGGAAATTTGTGCGCACTAAGAAGCAGCTGATCTGAACTGAGAATTTGAATCCACTGAGAAAAAACTCTGCTAAAATGAAAGCTTCTTCCTTCATTCTGGGAAACAAGCCTAGAGTACCTGGGCAGAAAAATAAGTGCTCACAACTCAGTGCTGTGCGTCACAGTGAGTCTCCAGACAGTGCTGCGATGTTCAGTGAATCTTCCTAAATATACCACCCTCCCAACAGTGAATATTTTTATTATATCTGTCTTCTGCAGAGGAGCTCTACAATTGCAAATCCTTTTCTCAGGATCTGAACGTAATCATTCTTCCACTCCTCCTCTCTTCAATGTGGAGGTTTTACGCCATCAGCTTTGGAAATGAATCTTTGGTTTTTTATTTTTTTTTTCTTTTATTTTTTTTCCTCTCTTTTTTTTTTTTTCTTTTTCTTTTTTTCTTTTTTTCCTTATTTGTCTTCTTATTGCTTCAGAAATTGTACATCTTCTGTGAACAGCAGTATGTGGCACTGTAGCACCTGGCCCCAGATTTTATACACATACTTCTAATAGTAAGTTATGGTGTATGCTAGAGCTCTCTCTTCAGTGGGGTACCATCCATCACTAACCAGCAGCTTTGACTGGCTGGTTTAATATTAAGAAACAGATCTAATGCTTCAGAATTATTAAATCACTCTTTTCTTGCCTATGCATCAAATGCTGCAGTTCCTATGTGCCAAGGCACAGTGACAAGCTAGTTGTCAGCATGCCAACATCAAGACATTTTCTCTCCTATAAGTGCCAATAAATACAGAAACCCGCATGTCTCATTATCGCAGCTGATGCATTACCAGCCAGCACTTCTGAGAAAATACAGCTAGAAGAGGTTTAATTCCTTCATCCCCACGTACATTACATAGCACCCACTACACAAATATTCTTATTGGGACACCTAGAACCCAAGAGGAAACTTTGGGGGTCTTTCAGGCGCCAGGCTAAAATGAGTGAACGTGGCATCTCTCCTGACACTCAAAGATTTCCTGTTTCGTTAAGTGAATGTGCCATCCTTTAAGGGTGTTGGATGCAGGAGGGACGCTACCTGTTCTAGGTGGCACTTCAGCTCAGTCATTTCCACCTCCCAGGCTGCCTTGTCCAGGGCATACTGCTGCTGGAGCCCATGGCGCTCTCGCTCGTCGTCCCGCAGCTCTGAGCGGAAGTCATCCAGCAAACCCTTCACAGCGTTCAACAGTTTCCGATTTTCACTTGCCTGCCAGAACAAAGCAAAACAAAAGTTGTCATCGGGTGGCTTTAGGCTCCAGATTCATCTGTAAGAGGAAAAAATGCCTGCATGTCCATTGCAATGGCAATGTCTTCTGTGTCTACTTTTCCTTGCTACAGGATACTCAAGTCACACTGAAAAAGGCATTAAACAACTTTCAGGATTGAAGCCATCTGTAATAATGTCACCCTAAATACTGTAAGGCAAAAATAGGGTATCACTGCTGAGGTTTGTTGGGTAGCTGTACATCTCATACTTACAGTCATTGCTCAGCATCAAACCTCATATGTTTTTAAACTACATGTAAAGGAAAGCGATTAATTTTCCAAGCTTTTTATTATCAGACAAAATTACTCAGGAAAAAAAATGAGGTTTTGACCAAAGTATCTTTGCTAAGGTGTTTCACTAGAACACATTTTGCACTTCCCCTCAGTATTTAATCACCTGGTTCTCATGAGTGTGTTAGTCTCCTTGGAAAGGCCTAACTCAAATTAGCTGTCTTGATTCTTGCACGATAATCTAATTCATTTTAATTTTTATTTATTTTTTTCAAGTGGAGGCTTCCTGCATTTCCTCTTATCTGGTGTTTCATGAAGTGCCTACACAGAGACTTCTTTTAGACAAGTCAAGCAAACAGATATACACAAAAATCTAAATAATTTTTCATATATATATATATATTTATTTTAATGACAATACAAATAGAATTGTATACATACAACTAATCTGATTTCATGTCCTCATCAGATTTTTGGCATCACTGAACCCACCTCACCCATTTTTGTAATCACCAGTCAGACATGCCAGGGCACCTTTTTTCTTTAAAAACAAACAGACATGCTCTACTTTTTCCAAGACATTTGATTCATTAGGAAAGAAAAACAAAACCAAAACCAAAACAGACACGGGGAAATGACTGCGGGATGACTGCAGGTGCTCACTGACTGACCTATAATCTGTTTGGGCTAATGAAATGTGATGGTGTACAATGTGGGGTTTTATAAGAAACACACTCACAGAAGCAGAATTAATTCCATTAACATTTTATGCCAATTAGCAGTTTCCTATTATACAGCAGCAGTCTTCATCCTACATATAAAATCTCCTACTTTTCAATATGTAATGAGATTTTATGTTTTCTCTACGAATTTTCATTCTGATATCAAATTAAGGCTAGATTCCCCAAACATCTCAAGATCCTTCTGTAACAATCAGAATTAGAGCTCTTCTGAAGACTTGCCCTTAGTGTCTGTTACAATGGGAGCTGCTGGATACTGAGTGCTTCAAAATATGGCCTCACCCTCTTTTGAAAAGCCTGACCCCACAAGTTTATTAAGTGCTTTTATTCAGGAACCACATTCTGTGCTTGCTGGTATGCTTTATTTGGCAAAGTAATCAAAAGGCTCCACAAGGGAAATGAGGCAGAAGAAAAATAAAACCAAGACTAAAAGCAAGACTAAAGCAAGCTACATCCCTCATTCCTGTGCATACATATTTTTTTTCAGATTTAGAGTTCCGTAAAATAAGGTTTTGTGAAGAAGTGATGGACTAATAAAGAGAGGAGCCAAAAGAGCCTAATTACAGGTTTGTAGCCTACTGGGATAAGGACACATCTCATTTCAAGAGGCATTACATCAATGTCGTTGTTATGAGACAAGTACCCCAGATGCCCCCCGGGCTTGCTGGGATTTTAATTAACTTGCCAATGTAAATCCAGTTTTGGTTACATACTTCTAATTCCTGCAGAGAATGCTATTTTTTGCATGACTTTGTATTTACAGTCTGAAGTTGGAGAGGTCTGTGAGATTATTTCTCTGGTTTGCCAAACCAGAGTGTTTTTAGGGAACAGATGAAGTACTTCTGAGACAATGTGTTCTGAAATACAACATTTACATCTAGACACGTCTGAGATTTCTGCTGCTAAAACCGCCAAACAGCTTCTGCATGAGAATAAGTCCCACAGATACAAAATAAAGGTTATTATGTTCTTTCTGTTCCTCCCAGGGATGTTGTGCAGGCAGAATAAATGGAGCATGGTTGTGACCCCCTGGGCAGCCTCCCATGCAAGGAGGCTCTTTAGTACCTTACCATACTTTTGAGCATAGAGGAACCCAACTGACTCACAACTGCTCTAAGACAATAAAATTATAAAAGTGCTTTGAAGTCTCACTGCATCCACTGCTCAGGATTTATAGGTGAAGAAAACAAGAGCTGACAAGAAATGAAAACTTAATGTAGTAAACCTCTGGTAGTAAACTTAATGTAGTAAACCTCTGGTCTTTGGACTCTTTGATAAGTAGTCACCCCTAGAGATGGGAGCTTCCAACAGTAGAAAAGTTTGGGACCAGAGCCGTTGTCTGAAGCTTGGCTCTGCTTTTAATCACAATTCTCTTTTCTTTGAGAATTTTACCTCAGAATTCTGCCAGAGTCTGCTATTACAAGCAGCTTAGTAGAGTAGTCAATTAAAACCACAAGGTCAGGAGCCTAAACAGAAAACAAGAACCATGGATTTTCTCTGTGTAGGCAGAGATCTATGCAACAGTGAAGCTAGGTCTTGGTGTAGATGATTTTAGTACATATAAGTTTTAATTACTATTCCTTTGGGCTTTTTCCTTACCTATGCTTTGAAAACAAATAATGTAAGAACAAAAAAAAGATCTAACTGGGAATTTTCTTGATCTCCCCCCAATCACCGGCAATAGATGAGTGTATTGCTTTTCAGTGCTTTTTCCTTTGTATCACATATGTTTAAATATTTCTTTTCTTCTTACTTCCCTGTATTTACACCATCCAACTGATGCTCCACTCTTTCTACTCAACTGAAGCAAAGTAATCTCTTTTTCTGCAGGTAGTTCTCCCTCATTTCTTACTACACACATTGAAATGCTCATTTACAGCAAGACCTCCTCTGCAGGGCTATCAGCCTGACTTGCCACCTTATCTTCACCAGACTTTCTTCATGGCTCTTGAACCTTGCCAGTTCCTTGCCCAACCCATTGGCAATGTGCCCCAGCTATCAGCTATGGGACAATGCCAGCTCCAGGGATCTGGGTTATGTCAGAAAGGTCTGGCTGGGACAGGAGGCACCCAAGCAAGAGCAACATGAAGAGAAAGACAAACTGGCTCCTCTCAGAGTTTGCACATACTTTGCCTCTCATCATCTACTCTTTTATTTCCCCTTTCCCCTCTGCTGTACCTTCATCCCTCCACATACCAGCCACATAAAAATCCTAGGCAAGTGAGGCATGTACTTTCCATTAAGTTGAGTAACTCAAATCATAATAATATAACATTAAAGGCTGCTTTTTGAAATTAAGGCCTCAAGGGTTATAATTTTTCTCAAAGGTATTTCACTTTTCAGGCAAGGTAAGAAAGTCAGCAGTAAGAATGCAGGCTGAAAATACAAGTCATTAAATATTAACATTAAGTGTTAAAAATAAGCATGGGTTACTTCAAGTTACAGGAAGCCTTTTCTTTTTTTCTGACCTAGTTGTCTCAGCCACTCTTAGACTATTGAAAATTTTCCTTCCTAATGTGAAACAAATGCTGATGCATATCATCCTGGAGCTCACCAAGCAGAACCAACAACTTAGCACTCTCCTGGGCAGGTGCAAAACTTGTAGACTCCTAGCTTCACCACTCACCCCAATTTCAGTGCTTATTTCCAGCTGAGAGCTTAAGGGACCTCCAGAAGACCTCCTCCAAAAACCTGGGTGCTTTTTTTAGCACAGTCTGACTAGTCAGTGGTGTACTGGGAGGTGAGTGCTGCTGACATCCACCCCTTCAGGAAGGATGTGCACTGGGTCTGTGATACTCTCAGAGCTGTTAGACCTGCAATCACACAAGTGAAGTGGTTTCTCACTCCAGTTTTGTTTAGCTAATAGATGTATTAACAAGCTAGTGTTTGGGGATCATAAATGAATTAAGTGGAGCCGGCATTTGTAGGAGAAAGTCTGTAATTTGTGTAGAGCAAAGACAGGGTTCTGTGAGGGTGGTGAGTGTGGTGAAGGTCCTGCACACATGAGGTTTTTCAGAGCCAAGCTGTCCACGACAGTGAGAAGGACAATTCAAGCACAAAAGATACTGAGGAGCAAGGCCCTGGCAGAGCCTTGAGGGCGCAGGAAGTGTGTCACCATCTTCCAGAAGACACTGCCAATGCTTAAATCCATGACAGCATCAGAATTAACCTACACTAAGGCTTTCTGATTCTGTGACAAAGTATAATAATAATCCTTTCTTGCAGTTCACAAATACAAGCCCTGCAGCACTGAAACTCCTTTTTACCTGCTAGTCAGTACATACAGTGCTTGTTTGAAGATTTAGCACATTATAACATAGAGTGAGCAGGCAAAATACCTAATAGTACTTGAAATGAGAAATAATTAGCAGACACACTCACTCTTGCAGTGTTGAAGTACCACTTTTTTATTTTGTGGGAAAGCAAGAAACCTATTCCATCTTCACAGGTCCATTTGGATATCATGCACTATTCAATATCAAGAGGGGTGAGACATATTCTGTTCCTATGGCCCATTTCTTTAAGCAACATTAGCAGGAACTGCTGCATTAGACCATCTAGCAAAGTTTATAAAAAATTAATTATATGAAATTCTGCTTCCCATTTCTGCTGCTTTAGTTGCAATTAATGTTGAAGCAATAATTATTTCAAGGAGGACATAATTTATTTGAATGTTCTTGGTCATTTTAAGAGATATATATGGACAGTTAGTATAGGACACAGGTTGTACTAAGTTATTATGGTGATTTACATTTATTTGACTCAGTTTACGTCAATCTACAAATGAAATACAGTTAAATGATGTAGTCAAGGGCATTTCTTCCATGGCTTTCTTCAGCCTCTATGAGAGAACAGTTTGCCAAGAGGATGATTGTGATGGTGCTGGGTGGCTGGTAAGGTATGTCCTTGAAAAAAACAATTGTCTTACCTCCCACAGTATTAGCAATGTTAGGTCCTTTCCAAATACCAAAATGATCAACTTTTTGTTACCTTGGTAGCATGTCACAGAAAGTCAGCTAGAGAGTAGAGTTGTCAGCTAGTACAATTAAAAAGGAAAGCAAAAGAGTATATAAACGTAAAGTGGAATATGAAGTGGCATAAAGACCACAGTTTTTTGTTCTCTACTATTTTTTATTCACACTGAAATTCTATATGAAGTTACACCTTGAATTAGTGAGCCTGGTTGCAAGGCAGCCTGTGCATCTTCCAGCACCTACACGTCTTATCTTATTATAGGACAGAGATTTACTGTTGTCTGCTGTGTATCTATTAGACCATACAGATAATAAGTAAACAGATTGTACATGGTCCCAAGAGTGTGGAGAATGCAAGGCAAAGAACTGAAATGCAAAGACACACACCAACCCAAGAGCCTGCAGTGGGTCCAGCAAAGTAATGCGATCATTGGGATGTATTTGTCTGAGAGCACTCGTGTGGATTGGGCTCCCAAGCCAGGGGCCTGGACAGGTACTGAGCATAAAACAGAAACCTTCAAGACCTTTTTCACTGAATTTGCGTTTTACACATAATTCTCACTCCATTTTCTTTCTAACTGCAAATAATTCCATGCAACAAGACGCTGTCGTCTGCACATTTTCCACTTAAAAAATGCAAGGGGCACCAGAAGAACTCATAGAAGCCTTAATGCTGTCACCTTTGTATGTTTATTGTAAGTGGTAGGACTGCTGGTATATTGATGCACAAAACAAAAAGTTAGGATATATGGTAGTGCTCTGACACACATAAGCAGGGAAATGGAGATGTCAGGGAAAAGTCATATTGGTTTGCTTTTAGGTATTTAAGAACATGTTCAATGACAGGAAGGAAATTCTGAATTGCTTTTTCATCATCTCTAAGGGAAACATCAAATACATGTACTAGTTTCTTAAATTATTTAGAGGAAATAAAATCACCTCTTCTTGCTAAAAGCTTGACAGTAGAATACAATAGATGTGCTCAGGCAAGAGGAGCATGTAAATTCTGCAAACCATCAAATACTGATAGATGTTTCTGGGCAAACAGCCACAAGAGGAAATAGGATTTCTCACTGATAGCAACTGCCAACAAGAGAACAGTAATCACATGGCTCCTGATTAAATATAAATATAACGGATGAAATCCATTGTAATTGCTGTGTAGCTAGCAGTATTTTTACAAGTGTGATTCTAGGTGATTTTGAACACACCAGCAGAAGAAAATGAATTCAATTGGAAAATCCACAGTTTCCATTCCCAGGGCATGATATACAAATAGTATGGTACCTGCTTCTGCTGCTGTAGTAATTCTGCAGTCTGCAGCTGTGGTCTCTGATCACTGTTCTCCGCAGTGGGACGCTGGGAGAAATCTGTCAGTGCGAACACAACATCCTCTTCCTCCTCCTCTCGCTCTGCATCATCCGCCTTCTGCTCAGACTGAATGCCAAATTCTGGGAGGGCCTCGAGATGCTCAATCTGAAATGTAAGAGATGGGACACATCAACATTTTTTGCCACCTACCTAGGTGCACATAAATCTACTGATGGGCTAAGGGAAGGGATTATTTTCTCCTGGGGCTCTAAGGTGGGATATACTGACTTCTGTAGGGTACAGGGAATGGTCTGTGAGTGATATCATATGACACGTTGCATATTAGAACATGCAATGCAGGCCTGCAAGATAGGAGATCTAAGCAGCTGAGAGGATGGGTGTAGTGCAGAGCAATATGATGGATATAATCCACCATGCATCAGTGAGACTAGACAGGACACTGGTGGTATTGCATAATGAAAACATGGAGATCAGGGAGTATCCCTATCTAGCACTTTATTCTCTCTACTGCATTAGCAAAGAGCTTGACACCACTAATGACTGGAGATGGACTGATTGTAAATTAAGTAGTCAAAAAATCAAAACAGTGAAAAAATGAAACCTGTTTTGATATTAGAAGATGAGCTAGTTTACACAGAAGCAAATTAGTACTGCTGAAGTGAAGCAGAATGAAATTATTTCTAAATAGCTACTCATCTCTTGTTTCTGACTCATTATACCATAGCTGATAAAGGTAAAGATGCTCACCCACCCTTTATCCAGAATACAAAACACTGGAGCTTTCTACTTAAGCATATTCGTACCAGAGCTGAAAGGTTACTCATTCTGTCAAATATAGCAAACACTGAAAGACACTAGGTATACAGATACATGAAATACTGGAAAAAAAAAAAAAAGAAAAGAAAAGAAAATATAAATAAATTAATTAGGTGCCTTAGCAAAGGGTTTCAGAATTGCAGAATAAATGGTTGCAGGATCAAGGTATGATTTTCAAGAATTTTTGTTAAAGTGTCAGAATGGACAAGCATATTTTTCTACTTCTGTTTTCTTTAGGTAAGATTTTTGAATCAAATGGTAATTCTGGATATGCAGCTTGACAAAATTTAGCAGCACCTTTTTTTTTTTTTTTTTTACAGTGCCTGTTCTGGCAATTATATCCTTTCTAAAATGTGTCAGCTTAGGGATTCCAGGTTGTTATGTACTCCTGAAATTACTGATCTTAATTTAGTTTCTACTTGGAAAATTACTTAGATGACTACTGGTGTACTGCTGCTGACGGTGATAGACGTGTGTACAAGGAAAAGGAACAAACAAGAATGATTCACTGTAAGTTCCCACAAGAAACTGTACAATTCTCTTGCCAACATGAAAACAGAGCTTCCCTCCATCTGTATTGCTGCAGGCTTCATAAAGAACACACTGTGCACACAATGACAAAAATGACAGCACTCAATCTATCCAAACAGATTTGATTCCACCAGCTCACAAATGTATCTCTCTTCCCCAAAATTATTCAGGAGTCTTATCATAGAGACCTAATTAACTCTTAATTTACTATGTGAGATTTTTTTCAAGGCCAGATGCTTGTACTAGTTAAGGGTTTAGATTTAAAGAGAGGTGATCTGTAACATAAAGGTATCATGCAAAATATCCTTCAGCACAAGTCAACCTTTAAAACAAAAAGACACGTTTGATCTGAGTCCCCTTAAAATCTGTGAGTAATTATAGAGTTTCTGATGCCACTTTGTACTTAAAATCTAGTCAAAGAAGGGACACCCCACTGCTTGCAATTTCATTGGGTTAATGAGGTGCGCTGGTTACCTCTAATATGTCCTCCCCTTCCTCCTCCATTCGCTTGCCTTGCCGCCAGTGCTTCAGCAGCCACTTCAGTTTGACGTACAGGAGGAAGGTGTCCTGCTTGAAATGCCTGAGTTCTTGGTGCAGTAGGCTCTTCTCCTGGCTCCAGGTCTTCTCTTCCAGTTTGTTCTGCAAAGTCAAGCTCTGCACTTCCAAATCTTTCATCCGCTGGGTCTGCATATGCTCCTCCTCCAGCTTTAATGGAACAACAGACACCATGTCAGTGTGCTGGGGGGCCTCCAGGATTTGAACTTTGTTGGGTGAGACAAACTGCAATCTCTAAGTTTCATCAATAGTGAGTTGCTATTGAGTTTGGCTCAATGGATTCCTCAGCAGTCATAACTGGCATGCTGAGGAAATTAGAGGACAGCAGCTGATAAATTTAGCTTAGATAACCATATGCAAGTAATCTGCAGTGAAAGTGGACAGTTTGTTTACTTTAAAGATGCATGAGAGCTCTGTTGCTGCTTAAACATTTTACACCCTTCATATTTTCTTCTCTTGACTGTATCCCAGCACAGGCACCACCCTGTGCTGCTGCATACATCACACCTGCTAAATGCATTTGTAGCTATTCCTAGGAGGTGAGACTGCAGCTGCCCTTCATAACAGTCTGGAATATTCACAGAATCATCCCAGAAAGGCTTGGGTTGGAAGGGACCTTAAAGATCACCTCGTTCCAGGCCTCCTGCCATGGGCAGGGATGCCACCCACTAGACCAGGTTGCCCAAGGCCTTGTCCAACCTGGCCTTGAACACCTCCAGGGATGAGACATCCACAGCTTCTCTGGGCAAACTGTTCAATATTATCTTCACCTCTTCCCTCCCTGGCCACAGACTCATCCCTTCCTCTGTGACTACATCTCCTTCTCCTTCGGGAAGGGCAATGCTTCCCAAGGACCCACACCAGTACCTCAGGTACAACTACTGGTCCTTCACTTTTCACAGTTCATACTCAGAGGTATCTGAGCTTAGAAGACAAATACTTCTAGATAAGGGAGACATGCAGGAACTGAAGAGACAAAAATAGGCTGCAACTTGGCATTCACAGTGTCTCAGTTTCAGTTCTAGAAGCACCAGAATAAGCTCATGGTTTGAAGCACACATATAATTGTACCTGTTTCAACACAAACTCACCTGAAACAATATTTTTAAAAGTGACTTCTCCCTCAATATGTCAAAAATCAAACCATGGCATGACCATGGCCCAACAGCACTTGTACAAGTTTGTTGTACCGCATCTCATACTCTGCACGGATGAGATGGTATTTCCCCTTCAACCAAGTTGTAGTTCTGATTGATCAAGAAAAGGCAGCCAGAACAAGAATACAGAACCACTTGCCAATGCCAATTTCTACTATTTTCCATTTTGTGGAACAACAGCATCTCCTTTGACGAGCTTCGCAGATGACATCTGCGAAAGCCACTAATGACCACAACAATTTAAATATAGGAACATTCCTGCAGTAAACAACATTCACTAAGGAATGAAGAATGCTTCAGAGATTCTTCTTCAGGAGCATGGAGCACCTAGCACTCCATACTGCCAATAAATATATGCTTGGTTTTCACAGCAACATTTGATGTTGGTGACACAGGCTACCATCCCACACTAGGTAATTTACTAATGGTTCTCCTGCCCTTTAAATGAGGTGTTCTGGCATAACACAAACTTTCAGCATTTATGCAACCATGCCTTAAGAAGTTCTTCAACATATATCCATAACATTGATATAGATGATCTGGAAGATTTTTAGAATAAAGTTTGCAAATAAATCATTCTTTAAGTAACTATAAAGCTTAGAAATATATTCTTGAACAAAATTAAGCTTTTTCACAGTAGTTTCTAACTTAAATGCATCTTAAAAGTACTCTGAAAAAAAATTAGATGTAATGGCCCCCAAAACATACATGCAATTCCTGATAACTGTCATGGGGGTTATACACTGCTACCCTATATCCATCTAATGCCATTAAATATCTTCAAAAAATTATATATATATATATTAAAAAAGGGTGTTCTTTTACACTCCATTTTAAAGGGAAGAAATGAGTAGATTTTGTGTTGATGCAGATTCTTCCACCAAATGGAGCTATGGTTAAATACAGCAAAGATCTATGAGTCATTTCCACCAGAAATCCTGGAAGATGATAAAAAAGGAATAATATCAACAGGATGGGCATAATCTGGAAAAAATGAAAAATCCAGAAGATGTTTTTACTATTCTATTTCTATTGGCTGTTAGCATGAATTGTTAGCTTTGATTCTGCTTCATTTTTAATTGTTTTTACAAGCTGTTATGATCTAAGTCCCTATGGCCACAAATTCTTGCAGAAGACCCTGGTGGAGGTAGTTTCACAGAGTTTCGTGCTTTTTTCAATGGACAGCTATTGCAAAAGAAAAGAAATCGGAGGAGGGCATAGCTTCCAAAAAGCATTCATGGCCAAGGCAACTAGGAAGGAAATCAATTTACTGGTTGCCTTCAAAAGCTTCCTTGAGAAAGCTCCTACCGAGATCAACTGAAAATTAAAGCTACTTATGAAAAATGGAGAGATACTTGGACATAATGAGATTAGCTGGCACAAGGATAAATGCTTTATATACTATGCAGCAATTGTGATTAATTTAGTCTATGAGTAAACTTAAAAAGAAAACTTCAGTTAAGAGCCAGCCTGCAAAAATGTGCAACAGATTTATCTACCTATTTATTTATTTATTTATTTATTTATTTATTTATTTATTTATTTATTTATTTATTCTCTTCTCTAGAAGCTCAAGGTCATGAAACAATTGGTTAATATGCTCCAACTTTCAAAAAAGCAGGGGGAGCTCATGTAACAAAATATGATTTCTTCACCAATTACAAATAAGAGGGTTGGAAACACGATGTACTAAGGAACAAAAGATCCTGGTTTGTGTCTCTGATCCAAGAGTGCAACAACTCCTCCAACATCAGAGAAGAGCTGGATTTTCTTTGGACTAGCAGGGGTCTGAAAAAGGAACAGAGCCAAACCATGCTCCTGGAGATCAAATGTACTCTTCCCTCGCTCATGGAGAACTGACGGGGCTGATATAACTCCCTGGGCAGTGTTTCACATCCCTGCCTCAGCTTCCCCTTGCACTCATCTCTTGAGAAGGCTGTCTGGCAGGAAATAACCCATACAGCTTGATTTCCTCTGCCAGTGCCATGGCCTCCTCATAACATGGGCAACACGCAGGGGAGGGCAAAACTCGTTTCCAACAATCAGAGAAACCAGACTCAAAGCTGCAAAATAGGCTTGAGTTTGTGTCTCCCCAGCTTCCAAACTCTCCACATCGACCCAGTGAAAAAAGCCCAGCTGTTGGACTGAGGCTCCCATGTTCCTGACAAACGAGGTGCACACCGCAAGGTGCACGAGGCAGGGTCACGCGTCTCTCCCAGCAGCCGGGTTTCGTATTTACCTGAATGATCCTTTCTGTAAACTTTTCTTGCTCCTCTCGGTGAAGTCTTGTCTCCTGCTCAAGCTGAGCCTGAAGCTCCTGTATCGATACACTCTGTACAGGTAAAACATGGGAACCCCTCAGCTGATCAGCAGGACAAAGGGGTAGGCAGAGCGGAAAGCGGGTCTCAGTGGTGGAAAAAAGAGGAAAAAGAAAAGAACCGCAGGACAGGCATCTGCACAACTCACGGTTATCGATAGTTAAAACCAAAGCACAGTGTGCAAATAAACAGCAGTGCCCTACATGGCTGTGGGAATTGCCTGTGTGGCTTCTGAAGGCTAAAGCTGCGATGCTGGTGTTACTCGTTGTGTTCTTCCCTTCAGGCCCCTGCTCCAGGGTTGCACTGAAGCAGGTGAGGCAGCTCACCCTGAATGGAGTCTGCCAGATCAGCTCCTACTAACAGGATTCCACGTTTGGAGGCAGATTTTTCTATGATAATCAACGTCTTAAAATTTAAACATCTCTGCACAAGATTTATCGAACGTACGTATATGGCACCTTATCATTTATTCATGTGCAATACTTCTGAGGAGACAGCTAATGGGATAATATTTATTAAACCAACTGAGCATAAAAAGTCCCTTTCTTCAGATACAGAACAGCTCTCTGCACAAGTGGACTTCATTCTGCAATTTCCACTCAAAATAATTACTCTATAAAAGTCATGGTGATGAGCTAGGTGAGCCTGAGATCTGACCGTTACGCTTAAGTATCTCCCCTTCCAGGTCCAACACTATTTTTATCTTAATAATTTCAATTTTACATTGAATATAAATTTGGGATCCCATCCACTTTGTTCCTGACAGTTACTTAATTCAAAAATAAAGACCCAAGAAGGCAGAGTCACAGCCCTTGTTATTTATACTGTGCTAATTAATCTCGTGGCACTTACACTCCTGATCAGCGCTTTCTACATCCTTCATTTTCTTTTTCACATTGGAGCTAGACTTGATTTGCCTGCAGCAATGTGGTGCTCAGCCAGGCTCTCTTCACGCGCACCAGGAGTGCGACCACAGAAAGCTCTGCGGCACCAATTGCCTGCTTTCCAGAGTAAAGAAGCAGTTAAAGAAGGGGTCCCTTCAGGCTTTGAAGCACAAACCCAAATTCTCCACTGGCTGATGTCCAGCACACTCCAACCTCAGCAGGTGCGAGGACTTAATGCTGGCTCCCAGGGGCTGCACTGGCATCAGCCCCAGCATCCTTCCCCTCTCCCTTCTGGAGAGCAAAACCAGCTCCTGCTGCTGTTGGGGCCATGGTTACTCAAAGCAGTCTTGGTTACTCAAAATACAAAAAACTATTTGCCCCTGGAACAGATGCTCCTGTCCTCCTCTAGGGAAGAAGGAGATAAAGCAGACAGAAGTATCCCCAAAACCACCCGCAGGACCATACTCCACTGAGCAACAGAAGTCACCTACATCTACTTTCCGGGCCCTCTAAGTTCCTTCTTCACTTGACACCCTTACTGACTTGTGCATGTCTGTGTTGTACCTGAAGAAGTGACACTTCCAGCACTCAGAAAGGCGTGCAGAAGGTTACTGAGAGTGAGCTACCACATTATCTGCCTCACCCATTTTGTTTGAGGCATTAACAGGTCTACAGACACGTTTTATTGCACAAGACCAATTTGGTCTCACATATAACTTGGAAAGAACTGCTTGCGGTGGGATTTGTGAGTTTTGTGCAATTATTTGTAAATCATGTGATACATTCAGGTACATGTCATCCAACAGAAGAAAAATTACTTTCATCAGTAATTTTGCATTCATTTTTTTTTTTCTTTTCTGATAAAGCTTCTTTAGGAACATGGTAAATAAGTGCCAATGTACCGAGTTAATTCAGGTGTAATTTTAAAAAGGGGTGTTCCTTCTTTCTATGTATTTAAAATTAATCAGAATCATGCAAAGTCTTTCTGGCACAGTTACAACATGGCAACTCTTTCCTGTTGCCAATAATCACTTAAAAAATCTTATAATGTGCCTCAAGAAACGGAGACAGCACAATTCTTGCAAAAATTAATATGTTATTAATTTGAAATATATAGGAAATATAACTAATCTATAACTGATCTTAATGTGACTCTTTCTAGAGCCATAGGACTACATATTTGGGCAGCTAGAAATAATGTTCATTTTTGGACTCCTGAAATTGGGAGCTGAATCAGAGCAGCAAAAGCTTTTCCTGGGAAGCCAAGGTTTGAATTTTTCACTGTTCACTTTGCTCTTGTGTTTTCCAATCAACAACAATTTGCTATGAGATCATATGTTGCAAGGTTTGAATTTTTCACTGTTCACTTCACCCTTGTGTTTTCCAATCAACAATTTGCTAAGAGATCATATGTTGCAATTTAGACTACTGTTAATTGGAACTAGACAGTTACATAAACACTGAGAACATCTCGTGTCTGCAAAATTAGGACAAGAAAATGATGAACTTGTGTAAATTTTTTAAAACATGCAGCCCATGCAAAGCCAAGTTCCAGGAAGCTGGGGCAGTGGGATTACATGATAACTTCTGGAATTACCAGGAAGAGTTTAAATACATCATAAAGGCAGATATATTATTACATGCACACTTAACAGTGCAAATCCTTTTACAATTGCTTTGCCTGTTCAAGGATGATATATTTTTATAAGCGGCAAACATGCTGAAGATCAGCTAATGCATGAATGCAGAGCTGCACAACTTTTTTCTTCCAGTGCAACCTGAGGGCTCTTCACAGTCTATCATTTCATATAATGCAATTTCTAGTAAGAGCAGTGGGATTAGTATTGCTCAAATCAAGGGAGATAAGGCTGCTTAAGGGCCTAATGGATTGCTGCTATATGTCTGGATCATAAATATAGAATGCATACATATTTGTATATGCAGTTCAGGCACCTGGCATTGCACTGGTGGATGCCTCTTTGCCTATATGTTGAAATCAAGCCCCTACCATCTAATCAGCAGGATGCGGTCTGTGGCACAACTGTGTTTTTGTTTCGTAAAGCAACACTGCTACAAAATCAACATGAAAATTGATATCCTGCTAATTTCCATTCTTTCTCTCCTTTTTTCTCATTAATGGATGCGCTATGGGAGGAACAGAAAACACCCCAAATGTGATAGCTACCACACAACATACCGACACCACAGAAACAAGACACAAACTCACTACAACGAGACACAGAAACACGCTATAACGAGAACTACAGGCTACTGCTACTCCAACACAGTGTCACGGAAACAGGTGCACCTCTTCTGTAGTTCCACAATGACCAAAAGTTTCAAATGAAACCCAAATTATTTCATTTCCAGATCTACATTCACCCTCATCATCTTGGGCAGATGGTGCCAAGTCCTCCTGCCGAGTCATTTTATCTCACCTGTTATCACTCCAGTATAAGCTAATCCACGCCGATGTCTTTACCTCAAGAGGACAGTCAGAGGAAAGTCATGCACAGTTTGGGGGCTTCACCACAGCTCACTCCACCAACATCTTTCTGCCCCTCTCAGCACGTTGAAGGCTTTTCAGGTTACTTTTCAGCTCACATAACCCCACATTTTTATGACAACTGGTTTACTATGAGTGCCATGCACCACGAGGTATGGCTGGGTTTTACTTGTTTGTAGTCTCTATATTACCATACCTATTTCAAACCTCAATTTGCCTGGAAACTGAATTGATTTATATGCAACAATTCTTTTTAGCCTTTTTTTTTCAAGAGGGATGGGGCAAAATAAGGCAGGGTAGAAAGATGCTCTCCAGCATTTGTGTGCAATTCCAAGGAAGCCAAAAGAAGAACACTTTATGCTGCCCACCAGATGCAATGTTATAATGTTTTAGACCACACAGTCTAAAAACTACTTTTTTTTTTTTTTTTTATACTTCACAGCTGACCATTGCTTGCATACAAAAACACAGACTCAACAGGAACTTCCAATGCCTTTTGTGTTATTTTTTACATGCAATACACATCTAACTGAATCCTCAGAAGCTACTTCTGAAGATGTACTCTTCTCCTTTCCCACTTAAAAATATATGACATATATTCCATTCACTAGTGTAAAATAGACAGTTTTGTGGTTATTTGTCTGTGCTTATGAGTCTCTGATTTTATGAAAACACAGAACACTTTGCTCCAGGTCTTTAAAAATCCATCTCATTGTATGGATAGTATACAAAGTCTCATTGAGTTCAGTTAGGACTGGAATATCCAGATTTACATCATAAAGGGTCTTTTATGCCATTATGTGGTCAACCTTTAGGGAATCTTGCTTAGCAAGAAAGAATACAATTCATCAAAGTAAATTATTCTTGCTGCTCCTAATCTTGGTGGGAAGGAATACTGTCAGCACCAGTTTGTCTTTCTTCTTCCCACAACTTTGAGTTCGAGGGATAGTGCACACTAAGAGATACAACTTTCTATGTGGTGCCCTTTTTCTTTCTCTCTCTCCCTCTCTTTCTTTTTGTCTGTCTGTCTAGAATAAAGAAAAGTCACAATGTATAAAACATTCACTGTTTCTTTTCTGGGAAAACAATATCTTAAATCAGGGCAAGAGAAAGGACGTGTGAATTTTCAGTGCATGGCTGGGAGCTGCTGTGAATGCCATCCAGCTGAAAATTTCTCAGTGAAAGTTGCACAGAAGGAGCACAGCCTCCAAAACAAGCTAAAAATAGAATATTCAAAATATAGACCAAAATTCTCACATGTCCAAAATGTATCCATACTGAAGACTTGACTCAAAGCACGTGATAAAGTGACTTATCTAAATTGCACATCCCTGTATTTGGTTCGTTCACATTTAACCCAGAAATTAATTTACACTAATTGATCTGCTTCATATTTCTTATGGGCAAAATAAGTAAGAAAAATGGAAAAACAGATTAAGAATGGCCTAGAAGAAATTATTCCTCAATGTGACCTCTTCCTATCTACTAATAGAACTTGCAAAAAAATTGCTTCTGAATATATGCTCTCACCTTTCCTGTCGTATCTGCTTTTATTTTAATTCTCTGGTGATAAATTGTACTTTTTAAATTAAATCAAACCAGTGACTCTTTTTCCATAAAACTGGAGGAACTGAAATTTTGTGTCATTTTTGTACAGAGAAACAGATCTGTGAGTTTTTAAAATGCTTGTACAAAACTAATCACAATATTCAAACCTAAAATGCAAAGATGAGTACTTTTGCCTTTGGTGATACATACTTACTTACTCAGGTAAGGGCAGAAATGACACCCTGTCACTGGAAAATAAGGATTTGCTAGGAAATACAGCTCAGTTTTGGAACATGTGATATTAAATCCAAAAAAAAAAAAAAAAAAAGAGTTTTGAAAGAGTTTTTTCTTCTCCAGAATATCTTATTACCTCTGAATAAACATGAGAAGTCTGCAGCCTGCTTTAAGGAAGCTGCATTTTGTTTATGGCTATTCCACTGGTGGAAAGGGTAAAATTCACCAGATGATTTTTTTTTTAATCATATTTTACACAGGTTTCCATTTGTTGCCATAGTAATCCTTTGATTTGTACCAGGCATTTGCTCCATAAAGCATTGCATTACCTTTTTTAGTTTTGCCATGCCTTTCAGTTATGGAGATTCTTGCCTGTTCACTTGTATTTTCTTTGGATGGTGAGGAATCATTTCCCCCACCCACCACAACCCAGCTCTACTAAAATCATGAATAATGGATTGAACATCCACCCCAATGGGCTCCAGCCTCTTGCGACAGCAGCTGAACAGCTCGTTTCAGCAAGAAAACAAAGCCCTGCTCTTAAGGCAATTTCAAGATATAATTTCCCTTGGACTGTGACTCTAACCCACCTCTTTAATATGCAAATACATTCTAATAATACTGTTGCACTAACAACTGCAGTGCAAAGACCAAACAAAGGCAGATGTTTACAGTTAGGCTACAGGGTAGTTTCTAGCAGAAGTCAGTCTGCATTTATTGTATTTAATCAAACAATTAGGCTCCTACAATGCTCATTTTTTAAAAACTGAGAAAATAGCTAACTGGAAGCTGCTCAGCACTGTTTGGGACATTTTCAATTTAAAATTCAGTTTCAAAAAAAAAGGGCTTTAGAAAAATGGGTTTGCTTGTGTATAAAGAAATCATTTGCCTAACTGAAATGAAATGTGTTCTTCTCATGCTGAAAGTCCATACACAGTAAGAAGATCATCAATCAATATGACCCACTGGACAATGTGAATATTTTCACCTCAAAAGTTAAAGCAGATAGCGGCTTACATGCAGCCATCTCTACTGTGGGAACGGAATGGTTTGAGTCTCCATCTGAAATTTCTGTGGTAGTAAAAAAAGCCCTTTGGTATTTGAAAAATATTTTTTCTTGGTCTTTCATCTGGCACAAAAAAATGTTGTTTTTTTTTTGCTAATGCAGTGTATGCAATTAAAAAATAAAAGAATTAAATTGATAACATACAAAATTATTTGGAAGGATCTTCTGCTTCACTCGGTCTTAACTATTACAGATTATATGATTTCCACCGGCTGTCCATCCACTGAAAAGTTTCAATGTAAAGCAGTGTGATATTCTTTGTTGTTTAAGTAAACCTGACTGAAACAAACACATCAGCTTTAAACATTTTCCTTGTTTGGGACATTTAAACTGCATCCTTACTCAGTTTTTGAGCACATCTGGACCTCGGTTAGAAATTCTCTACCTTTGATTATAATTCCTGGCTTCTTTCTTGTCAGGATATGGTGTAAAAACTATCCAATCTGTGTTTAAACAGTTCTGTCCACAGTTGCACACTATCTCATCTTGGGAAAGGAAAAAAAGAGAGATTGTGCCCATATTACCCAACTCCCTAATCTTAAAAAGGTCTCTCATGTACACAGCAATACAATAATGTGGCTGATTTAAGGTAACAGAGAATTAATAAAGATGACAGAATTAAAACAGAAATATCGTAAACATTTGCTTTGGTCATTTTCTGACTTAACCTACCATGATTATTTACCAATCAAATTGGTGAACTGGAAGGTTTCTCCACCTCATCTTCCCATTTTACAGCTGAAGAAGAAAGACTTTACTTTTCAGCGTTTCAGACTTATGGTGTCCTGGATTTATCAGATATCCTTTCTGACATTTATTATCACTTGTAAATGTGAAAAGTTGGAAGAGAAGCTGCTGAACAAATTAATTATTCTAATAGAACCAGAAGTCTACACTGTCAGGGTAGTTTAAAACACACATACAAAGAAAAAAAAAAGGCAAAGAATTACCTGCGTTAAGATGATGGGCCACTCTTTCTTTAGTGTTCAGTACAGCATTTTGCTGTTTGGCTACCAGCCACCCTGAAGCTCCCTCTTTCTAGTGTTTATTATTGCTTAATGACAAACACAGCTGTCCCAGCCAGCATTCTCTTTTCCCAGTCTTAATCAGAGGTTTCAGAGTTACTAAGGCCTCCATGTGTGTGTCTTTAGAATTGAAAACATATTAATACTCCTCCCTTACTAGAAGCTATTCTAACCAGCAGTTTCAAGGTGGATTTGGCATGCCAGTGGCCTGCAGAAAAGTTTTTCAGTGTTCTCCTTTATGGAGACAGACTGGAAATTGTATTTTTCAAGATGAGTTGCTGTGCCTGGACAATTTATGTTCATGAGAAACCAGCTGAAGAGATGTTTACTGAGGCTCATATGGCCTCTGCATGGATGAAGAATTAAATAAAAACTGATCAATGTTTTTGATGGATGGAAAAATACTCAACAACCAAAACAATGGAGAATTCTGCTTTAAATAAGCTTTTTTTTTTTTGGAAGCTGCAGGTTGCTGTGCTCCCTGTTGAGAATTAGCGTGCATGCCAGCATCAAACTCTTTCCTACACAAACTGTCAGGTAAAATGCAAAGTGGTTGCTATCTGTAGACTTTCCAGATTGAAAATATCCAACAAGGTGAAACCTGGAGTCACAGAAGCATGATCTGACATCAGGTATCACAACCTCTTCCTGAGATTTTTTGCTACTATCCTTAATTGCACTGGGTCCCTGAGCCGTATTTTTCCACTTAGCAAAGCTGCTGGGAGCAGGGCAATGAGTCCACAGTCAGGACCAATTTGCTTCTCTGAAACTGCAAGGGTGGGGAAGGAGGTCACTGAAAATTGCACAACATGGGTGCTGTGTTTTGCCCAATTTACTCCCCCAACCCCTGGCTTCTGTTCCTCATATCCTGGCTAAGGCAGCAGGAGGCAGTGAGCAAGAGGGGCTGCTTTGCTGACCTCTAGACTGAAACAGCCCTTGTCTCCTGGCCTGTAGAGTTTAATGTCTCCATCAGCTCTGCGGTGTGGGTCGGTGGTGGCTCGCTGGTGGTGAATCTCTCGCTCCTCTCCACGATCTTGTTTGAGCTGCCACTCCATCTGATCCCTCAGTTTGGACTGTTAGGTGCATGGGCGGTTTATAACAAAAAAAAAAACAAAAGGACAGGAGGGAATAAAGAAAACAAAAATGGGTAAGGTAGACGACTGAAAAACTACAAGACAAAGAAAAGCGTGAACAGAAAAACCAACTTAAATACAGTGGCATAAGAAAGTGAAGAGAACAAAACCAAAATGAGGATGAGCAAAATGATGGGCTGAAACATCTGAAAAGCAAAAAAGAGAAAGAGAGGAAAAAAGAAGGCAAACACTGGTTATGAGGCGCATGCAATGAGGATGCATGAGTCAAACCAACAGCAAGCATACAAGTCATGAAGGATATGGGATACAAGGCTCTTCCTTCCTTACTTGTGCTGTGCAGAAAAGCCATATCCAGTGTGGCAGCTGTGGCAGTTTAGGCATGCGCCCATTGGCAACGCTTTACGCAAGGCAGTCCTTCGCTGGCTACAGTGCTTCTCACTCGCTGCTCGGTTAGGGGAGTGAGCTGTAAGCAGGCTTTTCAAAACAGATCACTTAGAAAACGGTGTTTTGGTTGGGTTCTTTTGGCAAGGCTTTTGAGAACACGCCTGACCCTTTTACCAGAGAGCATAATAAAGACCTCCACGTATTTCTTAGCAAGGCTGCTAAATTACTTTCATTAAGATTTTTTTTTTTTCAATTAATCTCCTCTTTCATGGGGAAACACTGCTGTTACAAACAAAAAGAACACAGATCTCCATAGCACCAGTGGATTAGCCTTTTTGCCATGAGGAACCGCCTCTAAATCAAAGGATTTGTGCAAACAAACAAAAGAAAAACCTATAAAGTGTCTGTTTAACATTACACACTTTAAAACATTGCAGGTCTGAAATCATAACAAAGCAGCTGTGAGGAAAATTAGCTCTAGGGTAGCGATGCCAGCAAGAAAGAGAAACGATAAACAGAAAGAAGGAATACAAGGGGTCAACCTACCTGGAAGTCTGTGATTAACTCCTTGCCCAGGTTACCAATGGGAGAGTCTCGCGACATGGACGTCATTGTGGATAGAAAACTGGAAGACTCGGTGAGGTGGGGAAGAGGAGACAGGTCCTCCATCTGCTCCTTAAGGCCCTCCCCAATGTGATCAACCTTCTCCAGGAAGGTCTGTAGCTCTTTCCGGAAAGCTTTCATCCTGGAGTTAATGGTGTCCAGAAGCTCTGGTTCATGTTTATCTTCCCCCCTTCCCTCATCACTTTTGAAGTCCTGCTCAGTGGACGGGCTGCTGGTTATATGCACCTTTGCGTCATAAATCAAGCTGTCCGTATCAGTGATAAGGCGGTCTACGGTCCTTTCAAGCCGCTCAGCCTCGCGTTTGATGTTAATTAAAGACTCAGTGTCCTCTTTCACTCGCATGAGCTCAGTGGAGCACAGGTCGCTGACTTCCGATGGCTTCCCACTCCCAAAACCTGACGTCTTCTCATAAATGTCCTCGGAGTCACTCTCCCCACCGATCGGCCCCTCTCTCTTTGGCTGGGGTGGCCGACCTTCTTCGCTGTCGCTCTCCTTCTTCCCAGCATCGCTGTCGGCATCGCTGTCTCTGGGGCTGGAAGTGCGCAGGCCCAGGTGGGAGGCCAGGTCGTACCGCTGCACATTGGACATCAGGACCCTGTTCTCATACTGCAGCTTCATCACCTTCCCACTCAGCTCGTTGATCTGCAGCCTGGCTGATTTCAGTTCCTCTTGCAGCGGCCCGCCGCACTTGGAGGCTGCATCCTCCAGCCAGCCTGGCTCCTGGCCGGGCTCAAACTTGAATTTGCTCAGCTCATTTGTTAGCTGCTTGTTGTGATCCTCAATTTCAGAGATGGACCGCCTCAGCAGCTCTGCTTCCTCTTCCACAAACTGCAGGTGCCGGCGCAGCTCTGTGGCCGACTCCACAGAGTCACCGTAGGGCGAGGTAGGAATGCTTGAAATGTGGTCCCGGCTGAGACACTCTTTCTCGTACTGGCACCTCATATCCTCCATCTCAGCTTTAATCCCCCTGTTCTCCACCTCCAGTTCCACTATTTTCCTGCCCAGTATGTTGGCCTCCTCCTCCACCAGCTTCAGCCGAAGCTTCAGCTCGGCCTCCCTGGTGCTGGGAGGTCCCCCGGCCTCCCCTGTAGGCAGGGGACTGTCCACATCTCCATAGATGGACTTGTATTTCTGGAGCTCCTGCTCCAGCTCATCCTTTTCCTTCCCCAGCTTGGCCATCTTCTTCCGCATCAACGCTGCCTCCTCTTTGGCGAACTGAAGCTGGCACTTCAAATCAGCGCTGTCCTCCTGCCAAGAACAAGCCCCCCCCACACACAATGTTAGAAAAGCACAAGAAGTTGCTTGCTTCTCCAAATCTTCACCTCCCCACTCCCCTGAGCCATGTCTGTTAGGTAGGCAAACAACACAGACAGAGCTGCACAAACCACACGGTTGGCGCATTTCATGGCTCGGTCCAGGTTAAGTTGGCAAAGCAGCTTGACCCAAGTTACAGAGAAAAAAAATCGTTGTGCTGGTCCAAGTGTTCAGTGATGCAGGAGTGCCAGGGCAAGGGTGCTCAATGTTTATTTTTTTCTCAGATATTGAATAAATTTTGTGGAAAATGAGAATGACTATATTGAAAAGGGGCCATGATTTGTTGGCGCTTTCTGTTCCATTTATCTTTCATGATACATTTGCTCATTATTAGCATCATGAAACAAAGACTGCTCAAACAAATTTCCTTGTCATAATCCCGCATCTTGGGCTTCTTCAGCTACGGAGCACAAAAGAGTGCACTAAGCTTCACAGCTGCCCTGCACAGTGAAGAAATGTATGCTCTGTACTTTAACTACTGGATCTCACAACACTGTGAAATAGCTGGAGTACCTAATTCCCTTTCAGAATAGACAGCACTACTGTTGTCATTGGTGTTGTTATTATTAGGATGGAACAGAACATGATCACTCTTTCTGGTATGGACAACTGTTCACAAGGGAGATTGGTGATAACATGAGAAAAAAGAATGAAAAAATCATTAAACCATGGTTACATCCAAATCCATCCCATGTGAAAACCTGCATTTTTTTTTTTTTTTTCCTGGAAGCACCAGGGTATTAAATGGGAGTTTAATTATTATTCTTTTTTTCTGGACTTGGGCATTTTAAAGTCCTGCATCTCACTCAGATGAAAACTCCAGTGTGCATTGTGCTGAAATAAGAGATGAGGTTAAGTAAATTCTAAGCTGGTGAACAATTTCTTTGCATGAATCACTTTCATGAATTGTCATGGAGATACAGGCACTTGGCCTCATAAGAGACACATTTATCAGCATTAGCAGCATAATGGAAGGCAGGCTTTGAAAGATGATCTCTTGAGACAGCAGATTTCATCGTTGTTGTTAGGCCATGTGGACATATGTGCAATTGTCTATGGAAACTTCATTTCAGTCTCCATAGCACTGTTGTCTTTCACAAGCACCATTTTGTTACAATTCCTATTAATGGCAACCGAATCCAGAAGAAAACATGACTGATGTTAATTGTTCACCCAAATCAGCCTATTAAAAAAATAATAAATTACAAAACTAATTATGGCTCAGCAAGCTGAGGAAATGATTTAATTTCTAAAGTACACATCCTTGCACATTGGTAATGGTGCCTTTTATGTTACTTGGATTAATTTCTCCTCATTCTATTTAAATATATACTAATTACAAATTATGTCTTCATTTCGACTGTTAATACAAAAACAGAGAAGTAATTGATTGCATGTTTCTGAATTCAGTCAGCTTTCCTACTGATTGTGCTTGGTGCAGGATGCGACTTTTAAACCTTAAATAGCAAAAAAAGTTATCCTACATTGTATTAACAAGACATGGCTAAAAGACAGCCAAAGTTTCCATTAATAGTCTGTTTTCAGTGATAACCAGGAGTCTAAAGAAAACTGCAACCAGCTGACTGACTGAAACTCTGTTCACTGTGTTTCTGGCACCTGTAACGTGAGTCTTCTACAAATGCAGACAAGGTGCATATAACTGACTACAAGCAGAGCCTCCAGGAGACGGGCTTTTTTTTTCTTTCCGTCTTCTCACATGCACACCTCCTTTCCACGCTGTTACAAAATCCATGTGCAAATTGCTTTTCTCTTTATAGATCTACATTGCAAATTAAGTATCACATTAAAACCTTGCAAAACTCAATGCAGCTTGTTCTGGAGTCACTCTGAATGTTGGTTGCTCTGATGTTAGATTAAAATATCATCTTTGGTCAGGGCTGAACAATACATTACCTTTGTGTTTCCTGTCATCACAAATCAGCTCCTGCTGTAGGCCTCGCTTTTAGGGAAATACAGAGACTACAAGGAAAGTAACATCCAGACCAGCACTGCAAATCAGCACTCACAGGTGGGGTGCTCACTTCAGTTTCTTTATTTATCTGTTAAAAGCTTGGAAATAATCACATCTGACATTTTCCTTATTATGTCTTTCTGATCCAGTGTCCTTCTCCATGCTTGCTGTCTAACATTGGCTGCAAGAGCCCGACAATCAGTGCCACCACCTGCAGGCAGCTGCACTGATGCCCTTGATGATGACCAGCCTGCCTGCACACCTTGCCCATGGCTGTGAGCAGTAGGGGCAGCTTCTCCCAGGAGCTTCTCCTGGCTGTATTTCAATCAATACAAATAGCAGTCACTGCCTCATACTTTGTCTCACAGAGACAATGCACTGTGCATTTTGAAGCTTTTGAGGAAAAGGGAAGGGTTTCAGTGGGTTTGGGGTCAGGCCCCCAATGTTTTTTCTCTGCATCACTGCACAACTCAAACTTATATTATTAGATTATATGGAGTTAGCATGTTATTACAGCAGGACAAAAACAGTTAACTATTCTTATAATAGCAGTTCCTTATTGCTAGGTTTTGTCTATGTTAAAAAAAAAAAAAAAAGTATTGCATTTGTAAGTTTTGTCTTTTGCAAGAGCTGAAACAAAGAAGATTTTTTTTTTCATTAAACAAACACAAGCCTTATACAAAACAACAGAGCAGATGAATGTTTATCTCGCCTACTAAATATGGATCCCATCTGGAAAGGTGAGAAAGCTCTAGATCTTCCCTGCTTCTCTGCCAGGAAACATGACTACTGAAAATCCCATTCCCCAGACAGGTTTTTTCCAAAGGAAAAGAATGGTCAGGAGAGATTTATCAGCAAGATCTAAGCATGCCAGAAGGGTAGGACCCCAACCTTCATGCATCTGTCCCTCTGAAACTTTGTGTACAGAAATATCAATCATTTCTTGATCAGTTGAAACCAAGTGGAAACAGCAAAAGGGCAAGACCCACTTAAGCAAGTAGAGTTTTGAATATAAGGCAAACTAAGGTGAGGCCAAATCACAGAATTAGGAATAGTTTGTTACAAGTTGTCACAAATGAAATGAAAGCCAAAAATAAAATTAAAAAGTTAAAAAAAAAAAAAAAAAAAAAAAAAAAAGGAGAACACAGTCTTTACATCATTCTGTAGAAACAAGAGGCTCAAATCCCAAGGGCTGAAAGCTGGGCTATGGCACAGCCTGGCTGTATTTCTGTATTTCACATCCAGCATGTGGACACTTTCCTAAAAGGTGTATGTAGGGCAGACTGTCTTGAAAGAAAAGAAGGAAAAGTGCAAAAATGTTCAGTTGTTAATGGTGTTAGTCACTGACTTAAAGGATCATTAAGGATAAATGGGAAATTAATGGTTACTGGTAGTGCATATTTGGATGCTATAGCACCACAACTGTGTATAGCACTACAGAGGGATGTTAATGGGAAAAAAAAAATACAGAAAGAAAAAACCCAGATTCCTCCCTAAAGAGTCTGCAGTCTAATTTAGGCAAATGTAGAGTGTTGAGATAAACAAATGAAACTTAAATGAAAGAAATGAACTTAAATTCATTATGCAATGTAAATGATGCAATGAGAATGAGGAGCTGATCAAAAACTCCCAAATGTGATATTTCTTTTCTGGCAAGAAGACACAAAGATAGGTAGAGACCACCACCATCTCCTCTACCACCACCGTCTCATGGGACTGCCAGGCAGAAGATGGGTAAGCGTGCTGGGGTTGTGAGTCTGACGACAGGGCAGTACGACCAGCACCCAAGCACCAGGTGAGCACCAGCACTCACTCCTACCTTGCGCTGGAGAACCACTTTTCTCTGTGTTTTGCCTGGTGCCTGGTACTTCCCAAGAAGCTCCACTTTGCAATTCTGCTGAATAAAAACTTTTTTCTTCAGTACTGCTAGAGGCGGGTAAGCATGACTAACAACTCTGCTTTTACATGACTTCAAGACAATCAGTTTCACAGGAATTTACGATGTGCCCTGCAGTGGATGTGACATTCCCACTAATTTTCATGATGAGCTCCCAGTACATAAAAACGCCGGTCTTGCTGTATGTTATACATATCTGTAAGTATGCAGATGCACAGATTTAAAGAATGTAAGTCTGCGGCTGCTTTTCAGTCGAAAAACTTGTAATGGGGATTAAAAAGAAAGACAAAAAGGTTCTTCCTGTTGGCTTGAGTAAGTCAAGCCTTCATTTCAAAAGCTGTTTAGCGTTTGGCCTAAGATGTCTCAGTTTAGGTATTTGAACCTCTTTTAGGTGTTTAGGGTGGCTGCTCCTGAAAAGCAGCACTTCAAACCTCCCTGGCTGTGTCTGTACTTACCCCTCTGAGCCCTGCCCCAGGACCCAGAGCTGTTGAACCAGGGTCAGGCACTTGGTATGGTGTGCTCTGGTCTCAACCAAAATGTGACTCTGAGTGGATACCTGGGTTTGGAGACTGCTCTGTCTAATGCCCCATAGCTGGGAGGTGGCTAGGACATGTCAGTATACCAGATTGTTTCTCCATCCTTCCTACCCTAAAGAATTGCTGAATAAAACTGAACAGCAACCTTTGAACATAAATCCTTCGCTTTCATGATGTATAAACACGTGTGGGTATGGTGTAAAGGTTTTTATTTTTCCTGGGTGGTTTCCGGGATCACTTCCTCATGTTGTGAATGGTACAGAGGTGATCCAGGGTTACCCCATTAATTTTATGAAGTCCTTTGTAAGGCTTTTCAAGGCAAAGTAGAGCTGCTCCTGTGCTCTGGAGTTCCAGTGTCTGGATTTGGGTGGAAAAATACAAGCACATGAATCCATTCTCTCTGCACTTCTCTGTATTTCCAGGAATGAGGAAGGGAAGGACAGTGCCTCCTACAAAGCCCAATGGACCCAACCATGCATTCATGTATCTTGACTTGTAATTTCCATGTGTATATATTTCATATGTATATCTTACATACTTATAGGAAAACAAACTTTCTGACCTCAGTGGTGACTTAAATAATTACTTATAACAGGCGATGCAGGAAGAAAGTCTCATGCCCCATTTTAAGGTCTGATTCAGTACTTGTCCTCGCTCCACAGGGATGCTCGCTCTGTTGTGCCCCAGGAATGGAGGCAGCAGCCCCCAGTCTGGCCACCCCCAGCCCTTCAGCCGCCCATGGAGCCCGTTTCAAGTGCAGCATGTTCTAATTTATTACAGCTATTATTACGAATCAATGGGATTTTAAGACTCCATCGACTCTGAGAAAAGCCATACGTCTCGGTTGCATGCACCGAGCCTGCCAAAGGGGCAGCAGGGGAAGCTCAACCTTTCTGTAGCGAAGATAATGATGCCACTCTTGGCTCCTTTCACAGGGAGATGAAACACTATCCCCATCTCCCTGTCTATAAACAGTAACCGTGTGGGTACTGGGAAAGGCTTCAACTCCTACTGTCAGCACAGGGAGCAGAGGAAGCGGTGCAGAGCACTTTCCTGAGGGGGACCAGCCCAGGAGACTTCGATAAAACCAGTGTCCAAAGGCAGACAAAGGGTCTGGCTCGGGCTCTGCCCTTTATCTGAGCAGGGAGAAGCACAGTGTCACAAGTGGCTCCCCTGATGTGACACCGTGCTGGCTGCTTCACCGCTCGTTAGTGCAACAACTTGGGCACCACGTATAAATTTAGCCAGTCCCTAAGCTGTGATCCAATTACTTTGTGAGGCAAGGTGATTTTCTCTTCTTGTACGAAACCGTCAGCCTTGCTCTGCTGATAACGTGCACAACGAACCCGAGATGCTGCGTGGTTTGGAGACTGTGCTTGCGTCCTAAATTGCTTCTACATTATCTCTGGGAAGTCTCAGTAGATTAAGGCCTAATTGCACTCTAGTTAATGTGCCCGATGGCCCCGTCAACACCCGCAGAATGAAATTTTGAGTTCCGTCATGCGATTTTGCTACAAATTGCACGTTCTTGAAAAACGTACCTGGGTGAGTGTTTTTTTTTCTTTGTGCATTTCTCTGCTGCCTCTTCTCTTCAGGGAACTCTGAAACAGAAGTGTTGCTGGGTTATTGATAAGCTAAGCACAAAGCCTGCAAGTTTGGCAGAGCTCACAGCCATAAAACTAATTGAGGAGAAAGTGGGGATATACTCCGGAGCAACGAGGGATTTAATTTTTGTTATTAATCGCTGAGAAAACAAGATGATCAGGGCCTTGTCAGTGTGCACACTATTTCCCACACACAAAACAGAAAGGAATAAAATCAGTCAAAAGTTCACAGAGGCAAACAAAAACAAAACCCACAACTTTTCTTCTCCTCTGGACCACCACAATTTTTGGCAAAACTTTCTTTCAGTATGGGGCAATGATTTATGTTTGATTAGTCCAGGGCAGAAGTCCAAGAATGTTACTTACAGTGGATGTGAAACACATTGTGGAAACCTTGGAGGAAAGCAGCACAAAAAAATGGAAGGTCACGCACATTAAAGCTGTGTGGCATAACATCATTGGTTAGCCCTTGCTAGCAAACACACAAAGAGCCCAGATAAACACCAATAAAATAAAATAAATAATAATAAAAAAAATTCTCTCTGTGTGTTTTGGAATTTACTACATACATTTGATTTGATTGGCATTGCAAATCTTCACAGCACTTTATAAGCAGTTTTTTTAAGACACAATTTTACATTTAAGATGTGGAAATGATGTCATCACCCCTGCTCGGTTTTCTGAAACCTCCCACCACCAAATGGAAACGCACAGCTTTCCTCAGGAGGGGCAGTGGAGCACAGCCACCTTACTGGTATTTGCACTCATTCTCTCAAGCTTGTGTTTCAGGACCAAGCTCAAACCAGTGTGACCTGGATTTATTTAGAAACGGCAAAAATTTGACTTGCGTAGGTTGAAGTATCTAAGTATCACAGGAGAACAGCAGATGTTAGGCAAAAAAGCAAGAAGCTGGAAACTATGGAGTCATCTGAATTCAAAGCTTGCTGCAATGCTTTGTTGGCATCCAGAGCTTCAGCTTCCCTTGAACCTGCCCCATACACACAGGAGAAGGAAATATTGGGTACTTCAACTAGCAGTGCCTCCCCTTTTGTCAGCTCAAGGTCCCTTTTGCAGTGGTTTAGGCCACTGCTTCTAATATGGCCCTCAGTGGCTTGTAACACTTTTGGGCACAGAAATTAGTCGGCATGCTTACCCCTCCAACAAGCAGCACAGCAGGCTTCAGCACAACCCAAGAGAAAACAGGAATTTTCTCCATCAAGAAAGGCAAAGGAAGTCTGAAGGATGATAATCCCTAATGATCGACCTGACACTGTGGCATCTTTCATTGATTACTTCTATTTATATTTGTTCTATGAGGGACGGTTGCCAGCTGAGGTGAACCCTAAGCTGTTGCAGGTTCATGGTGTGAGCTCAGGGACACGGACACACACCATGCAAATCTAAGCAAAAGCTTTCCGTGCCTCTGTGGTTCCTGACTGTTAAGCTATGCAGCTACTACGAATTATAATTATGCCATGCTAAGACAAATCTCCTCTTCTGGTCTTTGTTATACACCGTTAAGTAGTTAAAACCCATTCATGTGCAGCACCATATGCCCAAAACATACTACAGTTTGTTTTTGCTAATCTGCTCTCTACTCTAATCTCATGAATTCCTATAACTAATGAAGCTGAGTAAGAGATTTTTTTTTTTTCTGGATACTGAAACGGTTTAATGAAAAAAAAAAAAAAGATTTTAAACACTGCAAACATCATATGAAAACCTGTTACACAATCTTAGCCAGGATAAACAGTTACTGTTTCCCCTTTTTCTATTTTCAGTGTGGCATTATTCTGGAAACAGAGATGCAACTGCAAGCAGCCACCAGCCATGGTACCTGCCCTGGTACACAAGACAAGTCAATACAGCTGAAAAGCTGCAGGTACAGCTCTACACTCACATCCATTGCTCTTCTGTGTGACTTCAAGCAAGAGTAGCACAAATAAGAGGATGTCTTCCAGTTGTTGCGTTCACTTAGCAAGCCCTTGGTGTCACAGATGAGCCTACCAGTTTCTGCAGAGGCCTCCACACACTGCTGCAGCATAGGAGTAGCAATCATGTTAGAGATGCAAAACCTTCTGTCAAATCCTAAAAACTTCTTGCTTTTACTAAGACAAAAAGCTACAGTTGGAAACATCCAGCCTGAGAAGCCAGGAGGATGGTGGGTTGTGGTGTGGGATGGACAGTAATGCAACCTTTGCTCAGTTACAAGGAATAATACTTGGAAAGTAAGAGAAATAGAAATAAAATATAAGTAGGAAAGATGCATCACATGATGAGAAACAGGCAGGTAGTGATCTGGCTTTGGGAGCTATAAACTCTGCTTCTTGCTGAAAAAATGGATTTCACAGATCCAGAGTACCAAGTGTTTAACGTAATGCCACAGTCAGGGCCATACTTTGCACGTTTTCACACCAACCTGCTTGGATTTGCATAACAGCCTTCTGATCAGTGCTGGGCTGGGAGATGGCTCTGTATTTCCATAATGCAAGGACTCAACTTTAGGCTAGGTGCGAGAGAAAGAATGCAATATCTACCTCTGGGAGCTATCAGAGGATGATAGGGAGAAACATCCGCTGGCCAGTGCAGGACTGGAAGCAGGGGGATGAGCACAAGGGGCTAACCAACCAAAAATCCCTAGCCCCTATACAAGAGCAATGAAAGATCTCCAATGTACCTCTGTGGGACTAGGCTGCACGTGCATGGGAAACGCTAACCAATATAGATCATATTTCTGTAGGACTAAGGGCAGAGGGTGCCACTGCAAAAAGAAATAGGTGGAACACACCACAGGCCTAAGTGATTTAAAAATAAAAGTGGTACAATAGAGGAGCATTTCTCTTTGATGCGCAGGAAATTGGTATCAGAAGCTGATATGAATTAATGCTGCAAGGAACATTTCTGTGCTACCTTTTATAATCAAGAGACCAACCAGAGTTGGCCATCTATTAAAAAGTCTCTCCATGATGGTTAAACAAGGTTTCGTTAGTCTTTTGGTTAATATTAGTGTCTCAGGAAAGAGGTTACTCAATGAATACTAACAAATTGCCTGGTATTTTAAAAGTTAAACTTCCCCAAAAGATCACTGGATATAGTGAGTACAGTATTATCAGCAGGAAGAGACACAATTATTTCCACTTTCCCAGAAGCCTGGCAAGGACAGGAAGAGACTATTTTCATCTTTCAGTGAACTCTAGTTTTAGCAAATCCGAGAGGAGTGCAGCAAACTCAGCAATGAGAACAAGGAGAGAGTGAGACAACACGTGGGGAACAGCAAGGGGTAGGCAGTGCACTGGAATTAGAGGCTGAGTAAGACATTGAAATAAAGTTTGAGTTGAGAGGAATCACAAATGTAAACACAAGATATGCCCCAAGTCTCAACACTGAGGTAAGCGCTAGGAAGGTTGGGAATAGAGCTGTGGACAGGAGGCAGGAGACAAATACTTGGAAAAAAAAAAAAAAAAAAAAGGGAATTCAGAGCCTGTTGGAGCAACCACCCTGTCATTTTATTCACTGCTACCAAGAGGAGCGAGTCATTTTGGGTGTAATTTGGCATCTGCAGGCAGGTGTGGGCTTGCTATCGTATGTGCATCAAACTGAGCCTGCAAAATCAAGTAGTCAGCCATTGAAGTGAGGATGTCTGCAATGTAAAAACACAGAGGCTGGCTTGGAAAGTCTGGCCTGAAGGCCACTTCTGTCACTGTGATGTGTGAAGAATTATGCACGAGCATTACTGTGGCTTATGAATTGTATAAATAATGTTCTCTCCCTGCGCAATGATGGCTTGCTACCGATCGCTTTGAAATGGATTATCACAAATTTCATTTGCATTCATTAGAAAATACTGCCTGTGAGAGATCTGACAGCACTTCTAAAAAAATATGTACGAGTGACCAAACCCACTGGCTCTAAATATACCAGTAGCTTACCTGGGCTGCTTTCAGATTACTGGTTTATCTGTAAGGTAAAAGCTTAAGAGTTGCACGTTGGCACTCCCCAGTGAGAGCTAACTTCTTGCTAGGTGTTGAGCCCCCGCAGGTCCAGCATTCAGCAAAACATCCAGCAAGATGTAATCTCTGCCCCATAGCATGTGGATGACTGTAAAGCCTGGCAATCTACCGACCCCTTCACAACAGTTACATCCTGCTAAGCAGCAGTGATTTAGATGAAGGCAACTCTGCTTGGCATGAATGTGAATCAGAAGGAAGGGCCCACTCACAACATACCGTCAGAGGGGGGACTTGTCCCCGTGTAATGTAAAGCAGCACTCGTTAACTGCAGCACTAATTGCTGCTCAGGAGTGACTCATGCTGATGTTTTCTGGGCACCGTGCTGGACCACAGGGGGAGGTTATGGCAGAGGGTGACAAAGCCAAGGGATACTGCTCTCAAACCACTAATGAGTGAACTCTTTAAAAATGCTCCACTGTGCATCTTCTTTCCAGTCCTGTTACTCATCTATTTGAAAAGGAAGCATTTCCCACTTCTGCAGCAACACACTTCTTTGTAATGGTAGGGTAGGGTGGCTTCCACTTCATCTTAAAGCCTGAACTACCTCAAAATACCAGGTGTACAACTGAAATTTTGTTTAGCTGCCATCCCACACCTCCATACTACACAGGGCACTCAGTGACAGCATGGCAGCAGGTTTTCCATGTGGGCTGTCATACGTACCTATGGGATGGAACTGGAAAATACAATGAAACCCTAATCACTTTTCAATTGCTGTAGGTCCTTGAAAAGAATATCTCACCGAGCCCTGATAACACTGGGTTTGACGCAAGTGATCTGTATCTGCATTCACCCCCATGTGTGTTTCATTTACTGGAAATCTCCAAATGCGGTGATACTCATCATTCACATGACCTAGCGAAGCAAGCCATGTCTGAAATATCATAAGCATTACGGTTCAGAATAAAAGCCATCCCTTGAGTAAAAAAGCAGCAAAGCAGAGCAGCTTTCAGCACCAGCTTAAATTTCCCTAACCATTCTTTACCCTATTGTGCTAAGTTTATGAATGGGGGCTTTGGAGGAGTCTCTTTCTTTTGCCTCTTATGACCAGCGCATGGCATCGGTTGTCTCTCACAGCTTCCCAGTGCCTCTTGCATGTGGACTGATCCCCTGGTGATACCAGCTGGAGGGGTGTTTGCAAATAATTCGGTGTGGCAGATCTGGGAGGTGCTGTGCAAGGGAAGCCTGGAGGCCAGGCTGCCGAGAGGGCAGCGTGTGGGATGGGAAAGACAGCCAGGCTGCCTCAAAACAGGCTGCTTCCCTTAGTATTTGCTCCGCTGAGGCTGACAAGGGGTCCTGAATTTAATGTAATCATCTATAATAATATGATAATTGTTATAGCAATAACAGGTAAGCAGTTATAGCACAGTGATGTAATAGATGTTATTAATACAATAACTGAAATCCTAAAGCAGACAGCTGAGATCCCAAACACTGACTGGTGTCGTTGTCTTGTGCACTACTGCTATTTTTAATAACTTCTTAAATTCATTAAAATGTATTTTAAAAGTCCCTGTGTGCGAGTCCTACTTTGTTGAGACATAAAATACCCAAATTACATCACAGCTATCACAATACGTAAGGGGGATTTTAACATGCTGAGACCAGACCAGCGTCAGCTGAGCCGCAGTCGCTGAGCATCACCCTGCCACTGGCCCTGCACACAGGACAGGAGCCACGTCAGCTTGCACCCTTTTGAAAAGAGCTCATTCAGGAGCAGGGGCATAATCCCAGAGGTATGTGCTGTGCTGACACTGAGCTTGCTGGTATCACAGTGCAGCAGGCAGCCTGTGAAAACGTGCCGGGTGCCGTACACACACAGAAACAAAGCTGCCCTCTCCTCCTGTGTTCCCTGAAAAACACTTTAAAACCAAAATCCTTTCTGAGGGGCTGTAGCAAGCATCCTGCTGTTCTGTTGCAGGCCTTCCACTGGGAGCTGCTGAGCAGCAGTCAGCCTGGGCTGGATTTACAACATCACAGGGGTAGTGCTCAGAAAGGGGATTAGGAGTTGATGCTTCCGAAGGAAGACAACATAAGAGCATTTACTGCTGATCAATGCACATGTAGCATCACATTTCCTGTAACTGTTGATCTATTATTGGCATAATTTTTTTTCTTTCTTTTTTTTTTTTTTTTTTTCAGAAGACTAAAGCAGTGGTATGCCCACAGAGACAGCAACCTGCTCTCCCAATTGCTTGCAGAGATAGACTTCATCCTTTCCCTGCCACCAAGAGCATTTAAAAGCAATGCTACATGACTGATGGTCCTGGGTTTTCAGGTTTTGAGCAGGTTTCAGTGCACTGGAGAAGCAAAAAGTTGAGTTTCAGGGTGATGAGGTGAAGCAGAGAGCTGTGGTTTGGATGGTGCTGTTAAAGGAGAGGAGGGGAGCTGGGTGAAGCTCCAAGCTCTTAGGGGGTCACGAGGCTACTTCAGCAATTTACAGCACTAGGAGAGGAAGAAAACACACAGATCTGAAATCTCTGTAGTGCCCAGGGTATAGGTGTAAAGAGCAAATTGCACAGAATAAAAAAAAAAAAAAAAAAAAAAAAAAAGAGTATTTTTAGAACTTTTAGCAGAGAAACATATACAAAGCTGTGCAGCATCTGTACTTTCTGTACTAATAGATCAACAGCTATAGGATTGTCTTTGTCATTGGGGATGGAAAGATATTTTTTCCATGAGCAGACAACTATAACTACAAGTACATTCAATCGCCCCTGGATTAGAGCAACTTGCTGTTTCTATAAAGTATTAAATAAAATTCTAAAGAAGCAGAGAGATTAAAGGCCAACTGAGATGATCTCCAGTGAACATGGCCCAGATAGGCTTTGTAATCCTCAGGTGCCCATCTATTATTTCACAATTTCAAGGACACTGCACTCAGAAAACAGGTTTCCATTTTTCATCTAGATACAACAAAAAGATGGTAAATGTATACAGTTGTAACTGATGACTATTTTGACCCTCAGACAAGCGTTACCTGTAACTCCCATTCCTATATATAATCCGAAGCACGTAACAGTTTACTGACAGGTGATGCGTCACCCCAAAGACACACGTATTCAGCTTGCCATGGGAGTAGTCACAGTTTGAGCACAAACAATATTAGTTCTCAAATAAAGAACAAGGCCATCAATTATACAAATAAAATTCAAGTTAGAGTTGCCATCATGGGAGAAAAGTGTTAGGCCACCTAGGATCCCAATTTCAGCTGGAAATGGCCAGTAGGAAAATAAATTATGAATTAGGAAAGATGGTATAATTGCAAAATCCCCATTTCAAGCTCTCTGACCTCTCGGAGCAGCTCCTAGGAAGGTGGGTGAAAGTGTGGGGTGGGATAATGCTCCTCGGTCTGCTCTGTAGACCCTGCCCAAGACACTCAGCTTTCCCAGCCCTCCCCAGCACATGGGGAGCTGATCTTTGGGGGAATCAGCTCCTGCCCATGGGAGGAATTTGCTACTTCATCTTTATTGGTATTCAGCCCTCCCTAGCCGCATCCTACGTGGGGCCTAGCTGCTGTACTTCCTTGGGATACAGACTTCCTTACCAAGAATAACATTTTATCTGCAGGCAAAACAGAAGAGAAGACGGAAAGAGGATAACCCGCTCATACTCCCTTGAAACCACAAGATTAGTTTTACCGGTCCAGACCACTCCAATAGCAACAACCCCAGGCAACAACCTTTATTCAAGCAAAATATTGATTTTAGGATACAGGAATAAGTGACTTGGATCATCACCTCTTACATTAAGTTCCTGTATGAATCAGACATCAGAAAAATCGACTAGGACATCTTTGTGCTTTGTCTCCTTGCTATGTATTACTCCTCTTTTTTGTTTAGTCTAATTCAAAACATCCATTCGCTGTGTGGGGTGAGCTGCTGGCACACAACTGTGGCTGGTTTTCAGGAGATTCTTCTGCTTAAGAAACCTCATGCCCTACAGAAACTGCAGGCCCTGCTAGAAAAAAGAGGAAAGTCACCATAGGCAGGACCAGCCCTGGTCTGAGGCAGCAAGCAGCAAGGGACAGTGTCTGCACTGTGCTAGGCTGCTTGGGAAACAATTCTTCACCCATTCCCTAACCTTTCAATTGACTGAATTTGTAACCCTAGTCACGTTTTACACAGTATTTTTATTATGATAATTATTATGATAACAAGTGAAGACTGACAGCACTTGGTTTTGATGACTTTCTCTCAGAGGCTATAAAATTATGCCCTTTTCTTTGCACTTTTATGTACCTGTTGTAAAAGGCACACTTTGCTGAGAATATGTATGTTTCTTCAATGAAGTGGAAAAAACCCACTACAGCTATCTGGCTGGTGATGCTGCACACCCAGGCTCAAATACAGAATGAAATAAAAAAGCTGAGCAGCGCTGTTGCCTTCACACGACCCTGACAGTTGATGCCAGCTGCTGTGTCCTAAGGTTGAACCATGCACCAAAATACATAAATTACAGGGAGGAGCTCACTGATCCCATCTGCACATCGTATTGATGCTGCTGCCTGGTGAAAGAGGTATCTGAAGACGACTTGAGATGCAGCTTCTGAAAAATAATTGTTAGACAGTAACTCTGAAGTCCTTCTGATCTCTGGGTACTTGGCATGCTGAGGTACATCAGAGAAGGAACGTCCTCGTGTATTTCGTATTTGATTTGCCTACTACAAAGAACCTCTTCATATGTGGAAATCCTTGCAAAACACTCAGGAAGAGTGAAGCTGCAATGGCAAGCTCCTGCTGGGGAGTGCAGGCTGAGAAAATATTCTGGGAAAATACCTTTTTATTATACTTCTTGGCCCAAAAAAGCCAAAGAAGCAAGTTTTTTTTACTATAAATCAGCATATGAAGTACAGGGATTTAACCACATACAAATAGCTAAGTAACAGATACTACTGAGGAATATACTTCTGTGCCAAAATCACTCCAAACTCCATTTTTTAATGTTTTTTCATTAACTCCAGCAAGTCTTGGACTAGGGCCTCAGGCAGTGCAAGCTGAGCTTCTGAAACTGAAGCTTTTAGGAGACCAGACAGCGTGCCACAGATGCTGCAGACAGGCGTCTGATGGTCACTGGTCCATGCCTACTGTCACGCCTGGTAAGAGGACATCACCAAGTCACGTCACAAAGCCCTGCTAAGCCTGTCAGGCAATAATACAAACCAAAGTTTGTTTTGTCAAGCCCGATGAAACAGCAAGTGCAGATTCTCTGGGGGACATGATAACCCTTCCCCTCTTATCTCTGACCAGCCATCGGCCATCACGTGCTAGGCACGGGGCTGCCGCAGGGATGCTGTGCTGGCTGCTGCCCCAGCACCCCTCTTCCTACAGGGTCTCCCTCAAAATTACGCCCTGCTGTGAAGCAGAGGCAGCTGAGCCCCATCGATGGACCAGCTCCTGACCTGAAACATGGCAACTCGCAGCAAAATAGAATATATCCTAACCCGGGGGCAGAAGATTAACGATGATGAATAACACGTATGCATTAGAGTGAATAATGGCAGCCTGCTGGAGAGACTGCCAGAGACCTGCAATTTTTTTTCAGATCATTATTTCTCAGATGACAGAGACTGCTGAAATGGGAAATTCATGCACTTTTCATTTTTCTAATTAAAATGCAAAAACGGTGTCTCTCCACCACTGAAGTCATTGGTCACTCTTTTCTTTCTGCATCTTCATCCATCTGGAAAAAGCAGCTCCTTACAGGTAACCTGCTGAGAGCCCACCCTATCCCAAAGGGTGCCACAGTGTCAGCGCTTAAAGTAAGCACAAACAATTCCCTTAATGATGCCCACAGAAGATAAGCAGCCAGGCACTGCTCCTGTCCCAAGTACACCGCGTGCTGTGGGGCTTGACCAGGGGAAATGCCAGAAAAGTTCCTACTGACCACCCCAAATGCCCCAGACAACACGCGATTGCCCCATTTGGCTTTGTTATTTTCTCTTTATTTTGCAAGTAACAACCAAGAATTTTGAATACATTTTCATTTACATGGGAAAACCTGAGAAAGCTGTTTGTGCCCCAGAAGGAGACCAAAGAACTTTAAGCAAAAGTAGATCTAGAGTTTGACAAAAAAAAATTCTAATTGAGATAATTATTTTAATGACTTGGAACTAAAAATCATTTGGATGAGTCCTCTTCAGGCTTTGCTTATTCATTTCCTTGCCACCATAAAGCTGGCATGCTTTGACCAAATTCTCCCCCTATAACAAAAACTAAAAGGAAAGCTGGTGGCAACCCTAGATTCTAAGAGGTATAAAGTATCAATTATAATAGAAGGCACATACTTACTTGAAATCCCCTTCCACCTTAAAGTAATAAAATTATTTATGCTGGTGGAATAATAAACCTTTGATTCTGACTGGTGCTTAAAGAAGATAATTTGTTTTTGCCTTGTTTTTTGTTCAGCATCATGCATCTGTATCATTGTATCACTTGTTGCTAATGATTCCAATAGTGGCTTGCAGACTCTGCAGGATGAAATCACCAGGCTCTACACTCCTTTCAAATGATTTGGCAGGGATTCTCTTTGAAAATAAACTTTTCGGAACACCACTCACCAGTACTGAGGCATAAAATAAAATAAAAATAAAATAAAAAAATAAATAAAATAAAATAAAATAAAATACAACCACTACCCCCCCCCCAAATAATAACAATAACAACAATAATAATTCCCCAATTCAATAATCATTTTTATTTCTATAGAGCAATGTGATGCTATAGTATTCACAGCTCTCTAGGCTTAAAAGCTGTGTTGCACGTACTAATGCGAGTGGTTCATTGTTAGTCATGCAAGGCATCCCACTGGCCTCTCTTCAGTGAGGGCTGCAGAATCACAGCCCTATTATGGTCAGGACCAATATTTATGCACACTTGTCAGATTTCACACGGCCTGTCTGAATGACATGCTCTCCTTTGGCCCTGCTTTTCTCCTCTTTAGGCGCTTCTTTCTTTCCTTTGCCCTCTAATGTCTACGTTGCTTTTCATAATAAGTGTGAATTTAACCAGGGAGCCTCTCAGCAACCTCACATATACTATTTTTCAGTGTTCACAGGGAATCCTAGACATATTCATTAAGACCCCGGGCAAAATATTCAGTCACACAATGAACCTGCAGTGGAAGGACACTTGCTGGCAAGAGCTAAAGAGCTGAGCCCAGGGTAAGGGCTGAGGCAATGGAAGAGACTTTTCAAACTTTGCAATTACAGACTGGAAACAGTAGCCTGAAAATACTCCAGGCTACCAGCTGATTGCACTTCTACAAAATGCTTTAAAAAGCAGCTTTGAAAAGCTTTCCTCTGATTCAACTGCTATTCCTCCAAAATTTTCCTTTTCAAACACTGCTCCCCCTAGAAGCCAGGGATTTTCCTAAGAATAATAAGGCTTTGCTACCCAAAGCGCTGGACACCGGCCACAATGCCAGGTGTCCCCCCGGGCTGCACAGAGGTATGGATGCCTCCACCAGTGCAGCTGCACTAACACATTTCCAAAGCAGTTCAGTATTTCTGGATATATTTCACAGCAAGAAGCTGCATGGGGTCTAATGCAGGAGTAATCCGCAGAAGCAGTGTTTTCCTTTCGGCTGGATTTTAACAATGAATGCAAATGCATATAGGCTTTTGTAGGCTGAACGTTTCTATTCAAATCCTTGGATTCAAAAGCCTTTTTTTTTCTCAGCCACTGATCATGAAAACAGAACCTACAAAACAACCCGTCCCTTTCCGAATCAACATCCCAGCTACAATCTTGCGATAATGTCACCTAAGGGGTTAGTCTTTAAAATCATCTCTTTTACTTGGATATTTCACTTGCCTTTAAGTGAAAACAGAGTAATCTCAGTGTAGAAAATCCTGTGGTTTTGAGGAGTTTATTAGGATACTAGCTTGAAAGTATCCTGTCAGATGGCTGCTCCAGGTTAGAGAGAGGCTGGCATTTCCAGCTCTTCTGGCATTTTTTAAGTTTGCGCTTTTATTTCCCTACAATCCCACCCCTGCTCTCCTATTTGGCAATGTGTCATGAACAGAGAGATCAGCTGAAATTTCAGAATCAACTCAAGTCTCTTCGTCCTTTCCCATATGCTACTACCAGTGCATTACAGCACCTCAAACAAGAAGGGATAACTGGCAACAAAGTGCTCCAGAGCTCAGAGTGCTGATGTAAATTTGTCCAAACCACAGAATTTTTACACCCTACTACGCTTGGATGTTTGTGCATACATGTCTGGATCTTTGTGTAGAGTTGTAAGAAGTTGCTAAATGAAGAAAAAAAAGAAAGATGGATTTTTCTCTTCTTCATTACAATTGGATATTTATGATGCAAACACTCCCTAAAATATGTAGGCTTTCTTGCAAAGCCTTGAAGAGGCTGCACAGTCAGCACAGTCCAAAAGTTCAGCTGTAAAGGTCAGCAGACACATAGAAAAAGGAAGAAAAATGTCCTGGGACTATCCCCACTTTGGAGCAGAACAAGTGGATTAATTTGTGAGAGAAATCACAATTTAGATTCCTTTAAAGCTCCGCTTCCACCCCATACAGACAGATCACTGAAGCAGCAGATGCAAGCACACATCTGTGCTTGCAAGAACACTGAGTTCTAGTTTGACACCAATTTTCGCACTGCCTAATTTCTGGACTGCAGTTTGCCCACATGCGCATCTCACAGGATTGTTGCACAGATTAAATTTTTGCCAGGATTACATTTTTAAATCTGGGTTTGAAATGTTCTGCATATTATACTCAGAATAACAAATATCATTAAGGTCACTTTTTCCAGGCAATAGAAACTAAAAGATCAGCTGGTAGCTATCATATAATAACTTACACTGCATTTGGAAAAACTATTATATTTGGATAAAATTTGTGCATAATTTGGCATCATTTAAAAAGCAGACAGGTATCACAAATAAGTGTACCTCAGCTGATTTCACAGTTCCACAAATAGCAGTCATAATTTATTCTTCATTTCCCTTTGCTGTTACCACACACTGCAAACACATATGTCATTTCACGTCATGGCAGCTCTCCTGGAACAGAGCCAAATTCAGCATTGGTGCTAATAGGTGCAGCCTGGCATAAGCCAGCCATGACACAGATGCTTCCAACAGAGATGAAGTCGGTTCAGAGCTCTGTCAAGCCAGGAATGTGCTAGTTTTACACCCGTACAATGAATTTGTGCAATTCTGCTCCCCTATTTGATGCTGTACTGCAGATTTCTTGAATACAAAGCACTAAATCAAAAGCAGTTGCATAGAGAAAAGGCAAAAAATGCAGTATGGGTAAGATTTCCCACAAAAGCCAACAGCCAGGTTTATAGCTCTGAGGACCTTCTTCTGAGCTGCGGTCCTGCATGTGGGGCCACTCAGGTCTCCCTCTGTTAAGCTCTGACAGAAGACAAAACTGTTCAAAATGAGAAGTGGGACAAGTTCAGTGAAAGATGCTGCCACTGGTATGAAGACTCACGCAGGGGAACAGGTATGCTATCAGGGGGGAAAAAGGATGCCACTGAGACAGGCGTCAGAGGAGCTGCAAGGGTAGCTGGCTGTGAAGGGAATTTGGTGCTGCAGACCCTGTGCCTGTGCAGTACATCCAGGATGACCTCTACCCCTGGGCTTAAAGGCTGCTTTGGAAGGAGGAATTTAATTCAAGTCCCTTTTATTCATGGCTACCAGTGCTTTCCCAAGAGCTTGAGGGGTCCAAATCCCAGTGGGACATGCATACAAAAAGTTCCTTCCCTTCATCTGGAAATGGATATGTGGGGAAAAGTCCAGTCTGGGAAAGGCCTATGGTCTGGAAACCCACATTATGGAAGACTCCAAGAGGAGATCAGTTGTAAGGTCAACCTAATGACAAAGGCAAGAGAAACCAGGAACTTGTGTAAGTGGAGAGTGTGGCACGACAGCAGCAAGTACTATCTGGCAGTAGGAGACATTGAACACTTAAAAACAGCCTTATATGTTGGAAACAACACTCTCACCAACAGTTAACTAGGCTACTTGGAGCCCTCCACAGCAGCTGCTGTTGAGCTAGTCCATAAGCAGATGAGCTGCCCCGTGTCCTACCAATTCTTCCAAGCCACTTCTGGAGAAGCTAGGGAGTACATTATTCAAACACATCGTTTGGTAGGGAAATGTGCCATCTCTGCTCTCTACGAATGCCTGTAACACACCATGTAATCTCCACATCACAGGAATAGCAAAACGCTCTTCCTTCTTATCCGTGGACCAAAGTCTGACATCAGTCCCACGCTGGGCTGGGCCGTCGGAGCTCTGGGTGGATTCCCAGGGGTTTTCTGCCTGGGAGTTGATTGATTAATCTCCTCCCACCTGACAGAAGGAGGTGGATGGACGCCAGTGGCTGTGAGCTCTCCTGAATGCTGCACAATCACAGGATTCAATGTAAAGTTCCTACAGACCAGCAGTCAGCCCCCCAGATGCTGATCTACCAAACAGTAGGGTGCTCAGCTACAGAATAAAGGAGAAGAGGGAGAAGGCATTTCAGGAGACTCTTGCTAATGAATGAACCATCTGTCTGTCTTCTTTGTGAAAACTGGCTATTTATTCTGACATTTCCTTTTCCCCAAACACATTCTCTGCTGATGACCTTATTATTTTAAAGTAATGTAATTTAATTTTAATGCTTGCAATTGTCAGGGTAGAAAAAAAATAGCACTGAAGATATCTGTAGCTATCTTAGCAACTGGAAAAATAAAAATGTGCAAGGCCAATAAGATAAAGCAGATGCAAACTATCCAAGCCATGAAGTCCTACCACAAACAAACCTAGCTGGTAATAATTGCACTCATTTAAAGAGAACCGTGGCCACAGCTGTGAAATGAGTGACCAGCCCTGAATTCTTTATATGGGATAATTCTTCTATCACAAATTAAAAAACGCTGAATATAAATTTAAAAAAAATGAAGGAAAATCTCGCTGTTGGCAAAAGCTTATCATAAATACATAAACTGGGACGGAGCCTCCCTGGTCTGTCTTACCCAATTTAGGTCTCTCAAAGGAATGGGTCCATTTCAGGACAGCAGACTGTCCTTGAATGCCTGTAAATGTGAACACCATTTTAGCAGAAATGTAAGAAGAGGATATGGAGACTAATCAGGTTGTCCGTCCATCTTCTGGTATCATGTCTCTGGTACAGCCAACACCAGCTGTTTCAGACAAATGGATAAGAAGCCTTGTAGAAAGTTAATAGGGATAGCCTACCCAGCAAGGAAGTCTCCTCACTTGCTATTTCTTACCAGCTATTGACTAGTTTCAGATCTCAAATATGAAGTTTTATGGCCCTTTTAGGAATTTCACCTAAAATTAATTGACTGTTTTCAGGCAGTGCCATTACAATCCCAAATACTAGCAGAGAGGCAACATCTATGCACTTCTGGCAGATATGAATACTCATATGTGAATACTAAAATGCGAATACTAAAATGTGGAAAAAAAGAGTAAAATGAATGGCAAAATGTGGGCTGAGTACACATGAGTGGCTATTTTGGATCCACACACCTTTTGACCTGTTGTCCCAAATCGGTAACTCAGACCTCAAAAGTGAAGTCAGGGAGGGCTCTTTTTGTTCCATCCCCAAATATGGGATATAACTTGATAGCATCTCCCTGACCTCCTTCTGTTGTTCATTTGCATCTCAGCTGAACCCAGATGATCTTTGTACATGGTTTTATTTCAGGTAATAATGAAGAACACTGTTTTTTTCATATTTGGGCATCAGTGAGACATGCATTTACCCCAAACAAACAGACTTTGCAGAGGAGCTTTGTCAGCAACAACATTTTGTGCTATTTAAGCTGAAGTTCAGTTTGCAAGACTTACGGAGTCAAAGAGATGTGTGGAAAAAGAACCAACACATCCAGGGGCCATGAATGGGGGGCTCACAAGAACACATAGCTCATAGCTACATGCAGCCCGTATTCCTTCAGCCTGACACCTTCCCACCAGCTTTGGAGATGTCTGTGACACACAACGAAAGGAGGCATAATAAGCCCTGATGTCTCTGAGATGCAAACTAGCTGCTAGGGATCAACAGCAGCACGTGACATCCAAATGCAGAAATCACCATGGCGCAGTGGCTACAGCTCTTTTAATAACTTTATGCCTAACAAAAGCAGTCCCACAGAGCAGGAAGCTGGATCAGATCACTGTATTAGCAGAAAGAAGCTGCTCACCCCTGTTTTATACAGTGTGCTAAACTGTGTGCTAACGCACTACATAATGTTAACATTAACCAATCTTTTTCTTTGATCAAGCAGCCTAAGACACCTCAACAGAAACTGCTAAAAGCATCCAAACTGGCACAAACTTTTCTTATCCTGATGAGTAATGCTTAAGCAACTCTTGTTTATCTTGCTGTTTATCCAAAGCATCTTGAATATGTCCACTTGCATCTAAAGGCACTGTAGACAACTGCTCCAACTGAAAAAGGGACTTCAGAAAACATTTTCTTAACATTCATCTGTTCCTCATTACTGCAACTGAATGCTAAGTCTGAACAGATCTGGGAAAATGTACTTCCTACACAGACATTTTCCCCTTATTATTGTCTCTCTAAGTACTGAAAATGCAGCTGAAGGCGTGAACAGCTGCAATAATGGAAACTACAAATATGCTACTTAGGCAGTAGCAACGCTGGAGTTTTGAGAGAGAACCGATAGAGCAAATTTTCCTGCTCCTCTAAGTAAAGACAATACTTCAGGGGCATGCGTTCTTCAAACGACTGAACACATATTTATGGTTTTACAGTCTACTAGAAGAGGATAAAGGCCTAACTAAACCTTGACAATAGCCCAGAGTATGTCTTAGCAGCTCTATTCTAAGTTTTTCCTTTGGGGAACGTGAAACTACATGCCAATTTAATTTTTTTCATTAAGCGATGGTCCCAAACAGTACCAATGGCAGTGTGACATGGAAGGGAAAAGGATTAAAGGTAGACTAATTACTCACTGAAACCCACCACCAGATTGGTAATTTTATTTGATCTGAGAGTGGCTGACCCAGGAATGCCAAGGCTATTATTGTTGTAAAAAAGCTACACCTCACAAAATGGAAATATTATAAAACAAAAAAAATGAGGGTGTAATGTTATCTGACTAAAGGCTGTATTACCGTAAACATAAAGACCTGGAGAGGATAAGAGGAACAATGATAGGTGGAGGAACCCCATTAATCTTGTCAGGGAAAACTGAGCACAAGGAGCACTCCATCAAAGAGGAGAATTAAACAGCTGTCCCTGGAGGGGAACCCACAAAGAGCTAGGGAGAAGGAACTTTCTTCCTGGACTGCCATGCAAACTGTGGGGGTTACAGCCTAAAGGAGCATTGGGCTTGTTATGGTATGCAGAGGGAAGCAAATCTGGGGATTGTGTAAAACAGATCCAGTTGGCAGTTTGCCAGTTTGAGAAGATGAAATACCAAATTTTGCAGACTCACCAGCTTAAAATGGGAAGAAAAATAAGTCTAGTGAGAGAGATGGTTCCACTAGACAACACTTTTTTTTTTTTTTTTTTTTTTTTTTTTTTTTTTTTTTTTTTTTTTTTTTTAACTAGGCATTGCTTATACATCTCCTTGGATGTGTCCATAAAGGCATAAAGTGCACTATGGCTCTTTATCCTACATGCCCGACATCTGTGTATTTTATTTACAGGGCTGAATAAGACAGCACAGATACTTTTACTTACCCATTACAGTCTTTACTAGCTACACTCAACTTCACTTGAGCATCTGATTTTGATACTAATGGGCTGCAGTTAGGTTCACCTATTCTGTGCTCAAGCTGAGCAAACGACTTTATCATACAAGTTTCCAGGAATGAAAATTAATTGGAAGAAACAAAATTGAGGCTATTATTTGCATACAATGAATGGAGAGCATATGTCTGTTTCCAAAATGTTGGGCTGGAAATCCTGTTTTGAAGTTTCTGTTCTTCCAGACAGGAACGAAACACAATCCCCTACCTCGGGTTATAACCAGGTTACCTCAGGTTATGAATGCCAACTTACAAAGGGACTGTGAATCAAGAATTGTTACAGTAGGTTAAGAGGATATGCAACTTGAAAGGACTGATTTAACTTGAAAAGACTAATTGAACCTCTCTCCACTTAATTCATTATTATGGTCAGAATAAGAGAAATAACAAGGACTTTACCTCTTCTGGCCTGAAAATGGAGATGCAATCTAAGGAGATTTCTCTGCATCTGTGTACAGTGACCCCATAAGACATTCACAGAATAGTTCATAGTCATTCATAGCATCACAGAGTCACAGAATGGTTTGGGTTGGAAGGAACCTTAGAGACCACCTTGTCCCAGACCCCCTCCCACCAGACCAGGTTGCCCAAAGCCCCATCCAACTTGGCCTTGAACACCTCCAGGGATGGGGCATCCACAGCTTCTCTGGGCAACCTGTGCCAAGGCCTTACCACCCTCATAGCAAAGAATTTCTTCCAAATATCTAATCTAAATCTACCCGGTTTTAGTTTAAAACCACTATCCCTTGTCCTATCTCTAAATTCCTTGATAACAAGTCCCTCCCCACCTTTCCAGTAGGCCTCCTATAAATACTGGAAGGCTGCTATAAGGTCTCCCTGGAGCCTTCTTTTCACACCTTGGTAAACTGCTATCTCAAACACTTGAAAGTGTCCTGGAGGCAAGCAAGTGCCCCTGCTACAGTCCACATGGTGTTACTCTAGTGTCCACAGAGAAAAGCACCTTCTGCTTTCCAGCTGTGCTTTATCATGAGCACTGTCCCTGCTTCTGACCTGGATTCATTTGTTTCTGCTCTTCCTGGACAAGAGCCTCCCAGAGTTAACCATGGAAACAGCACAAACTATCTAAACCACAGCCATGTGGCTGCAAATCTCAACACATTCGGTATATGCACAGCTTTCTGGAAAACAGCTATAATGATCTCTACCAGAATGTGAAAAAGCAAATAAATACAAGAAACTACATTTTTAAAGCTATCATTGTCATTGTGCTGGAGGTCAGCATGAAAATTCTTATTTTACAGAAGTACTTTATGACTGCTAAATTAAGAAAGATAGTCTTCTAGGGAGAACAATGCAGCAGATGTGCTACAGGAGAATCACTGGAAGATGGAGATTTGCAAATGTTGCTCTCCTTTTCACAGCTGGCAGTAAATTCCCCTGAAACATATGTATGGAGGAGACCTGCCCACAGTATGAGTCTATGTAGCAGCTCTGAGCAAGAGTTTATTAACGTTCCTTTCAGCATATACCCATAAACAAATTTGTCTTCTCTGCATACATCCTCTTTTACATTATACTTATGTTCCACTGTATGTCTCAAGAAAACATTAGAAGGTTTATCATTACTAAAATTTAATTTATACTGCTACTGATGGTTTAGAAAACTACAGATTAGCAGTTAAAACAGTTAATGTAAGCCTCACTTCTAAACTGCAGGATCTTTGTGATGGAGAACCTGGCTTCTGCCTCTTCTATGTAGTATTTGGGATATTTGGAGGCCACATAAACTGATCTAAAAATTCTGAAATTAAGGTAATGAAACCTAGCATCTTATAATGGTCTCTCTGATAGAAAAACTGTTCCAGAAGAATTTGGGTATAAATATATTTAACTGGAATTTTTATTTATAATCAAAACAATTTCTACCTCAAGAGCTCTTGATTTCATCCCTTTCAGCTTTTAAACAGGTTTTCACTTCTCCTTTAAATGATACTTTCACAGGAACAATTGGCTTCAAATTGAAATCCCTATTCTTTGCTTTCTTCCTTTCCTTATGAAAAAAAATACCAAGGAAATAATGCAAATACTGGCCTTCTTGCCATAGGTCAGCACCAGAAAAATCTGAAAGCGTTAACTTTTTATATAATGCTCCTTCTGTCTGCCACATACATTAACATTTGGAATGGAAAATGTTGAAGACCTTCCACCTCCAGTTGTTCAAGAATTTCTTGTTTAGCATCCACTGCATACTGTAACAGATTTGCTTGAATATAGACTAATTTCATCTCTGTGTCCTCAGATGAATACTCTCAGTGTTTGCAAAGGTCTAAGGAATGGGAATGTCAGAATGAGAAGTTTGTTAACAGCTCTGGATGGTTCTCACGCGAGTTCCTCTGCGCCTCTAGTATGCATCTCAGTATTCACCTGGAGAAGGCCACACAGAATTTCTCTGCATAGAAATAGTGTTTCCTCATTTTCTTGTTTTTCACTTTCCCCAAGCAGAGCTCATCGCAGCTGATGTCCAGGTGACACATGCACAGCTCAGTGGGGATTTGCCTGCGTTCAAGGAAGTCACATCCCTCAAGAACATACAGGTACAAATACAGGCATCTTTCTAAGCACTTTCAAACCTTACAAACTTTTCAAACATATTTTAGTGAGTAGAAGGTCAAAAGAGCCTCAGTGTTGATATCAGTAACTCCGTGCTAATCCCTGTCCTTGAATGCTGGCTCAAAGGAATAGCTTGCAAGGAAGTTCAAACATTCCATTTTTTCTGCTTTTTTTCAGCTTCTTGGTAAAGCTTTACCTTCCCATCTGCTACTTGAATTCCCACTGAACACAAAGAACATGAGCCAGAAGTAGACATATGAAGCATACCAAAATTCCTGAAAAACAATTTCACTACTAACCTAAAGATGTAAGTGATTAATCCCTCATCATCTGACTCGATTCAAAAGCAGGGGTGTGATAGGAAGTGAATACTTCTTTCTTAGGTAGCCTTCAATTCACAGATCCTCCATGCCACCACCTACTCTTTGACATGTGCAAGCGAGGACTTATAAATAAACCCTACCCACTTTTTGGGGCCAGAAGTCTCATTTCAAGATTGTCTATTTCCAAGCTCCCTGCTACTGCAGGGAACAGTGATTCCAGCCTGGGCTTGGAGCCATTTTGGCTGCAAACGTTAGCACTGCTCCATCTTCCTGTGCAACTGATGTGGGTGAGGGAAGAAGCCTCAGGAAGTGCTGCCTCTCCTGACAGAGCAATGCTTCAACAAGGGCGGCATTAGGAGGACACATTGGATGCCACCTTTGTGGGGATGGGTGCGGTTCCTGGAGATACTGTGTCCTGCAGGCCTGGTCCCACCAGCACCAACCCACCAGGTGTGTGGCCTCCTGCAGGAGCCATCCCAGTAAGCCCAGGCCAGCCACTCCAGCACCTGGTAGAGTGACAGGCCAACCAAGGGACCAACTGATGACATTACTTGCTTCGTCGGGATGGAGAGGAATAGGGCAGTCAAGGAGTTGTTGTGAAGCTCTGCCTGGAGACTTGCAGCTTGTGGGAAGCAGCTAAGCACTGCTCTATTTACTGAACTTAGATACGCCTCCTTCAGTCCTACCTGCTCATCTAGCCTGAGGAGGATATGGAGTAACGCCACCAGTCCTTTCTCCCGGTGACTCAGGACACAGTATGAAATCAGAATAACAATTATTAAAGATAAAATAGAATTCCCAAATCCTCCTGATTCAGTTTTCCAAGCAGTACTGAGGTGGCATGTCATTAGTTCTTGTCCTCATTTCCCCAGCAGTGCCACCAACCGATACATCTACCACCTGCTTTGTCTAACTCTTTCCTTCCACTTTCTACCCGTGTGAGAACGACTCCTGTGCTTTGGTCACATTTAATATTCCTGTTTTTCCTAAATTAGATCTAGTAAGTGTAACGAGGAGATCAATAGACTTTATATAAACCTTATCCAGTGGAGATAAAAACGTGGACACTTTCTAACTCATGTCAATGATCAAGGAAAAGGACTACACTGCACAAGTGTGGAGTTTGCCCCCAGCTAGGTTCCACTTCCTCCACTCCCAGCACAAAAAGCAGTGCCCAGCAGGCTGTGCCAAGCTCTGCTGCACCATGTTGATCCCTTCATGTCCCAGAGAAGATGCCTGGCACCGAGCATGGGGCGCTGAGCAGCAGCTCTGCTGCTACGTGAAGCCAGAGCTCAACTCCCCCGTGATGCCGCAGCCCACAAGTGACTGCAGATCTGTTTTGCAGCTGTTTCCTTCAGATACCTACCCACACAAATCCTGTTTACTCCAATTCTGCTGGGAAGGTACAGAGCAGCACTAAATCCTATTTTACTATAGTCAGGATTAAGATTATACATCCATGACAATAATCTAAATCTTGCTAAAAGGCCTTGTTAAAGTCATGCATCAGCTAAAAACTGGACTCTAAGACTTCCTAGAAATTCAATAATATTATCTTTGATTCATTCACCACTGGGAGAAAATATTAAAACTAAAGACCACAGTTTGGTTGAATTACAAATTATATGTTCATCTAGCGGTTTCCATTAAAAAAAAAATGCAATAGTAAGCAGCAAGATGATACAGCATACTTAAATTTAATTTCTCTTGCCAGAGAAAAATTATACGAGCAACTGAATTACTAGGATGTACTAATTTTAATTAAAGTTCCCAAGGAGAACATAAGCGTCAACCAAGAAAACCAGATATGTCTGGAAGCTGCATTGAGGATAATAAAAAACAAACAACAACAACAAATAAAAAAACAGATGCCAGAACACATTACAGGGATGGACTTTTGACATTTGAATAAGGATTTCTAGTAACTCAGTTGAAGGAAGACTACAAACCTGGGCTTTCAATCTAGGGTTGATTCAGATGCACCATACCTTCTACTGAGACTTTGGGTCTGGGAAGCTACTCAGCTTCATTTATCTTGTTTAGTAAGCTTATGTATATCAAACAGAGAGAAATCCACATGACACTATGATTCTATGTTCCTTTTGGGAAATAAGCTTGGGATAATCTCTGGTGGTGCCCCAAAGAAAAAGCATCAGAAAATCCAGTAGGAAATCCCTTTCGCATGCCAGGTAAATCTCAAAATTTGACATTCACTGAAATTTGAAATCCAGCGCTGCCTTCATTCGTAAAATTTGTGGTAATATTTTTACTTGTTTTACAGGTCCGGTTGCTCACTTCATACAGATGCATGCCTAGCCTCTCATGAGTCTCCCTAAATCCTTACCCTGGGGTAATAATCATGTAGCAGTGACTTTCAAAGGCTGGTGACTTGTTTATACTGTCTACCAAACAAGTTTTTTTGGAATCGTTTCTGCCTCTGGCAACCCTCTGCGCCTGTAGAAAAATCCCTTGGTCTTGGTAAGGAACAGCAGAAACACTTTTTCTGCAGTAAACACTGAATAGAACTAATGGGGATTTAAAGACTGTTAAAAGCTGTGATTTGAAACACTGTCAATGCAAGGAGAACAAAACAAGGCACAAACTCTTTAGCCATACACACGTAATATTACAACTGCAAACTGAAAACCAATACAAAACATAAAGCTGCTTTCAAACATACCCCTGGACAAACTTAGTAGTTGAGTGGTTGCACTAACAGCAAAAGAATTCATTGCATATTAGCTGGGCCTCAAAGCCCAATGCCTCTCCCTACTCAAGAGATCAGGAACAACAACAGCAACAACAACAACAACAAAAATAGCATATGTTTAAAATAATTATGTGCCTCACTTCTACTCGTCAGTAAGCCTGGAGTAAATCACACCAAGAACTGTATGCTGTAATTTATTAACTTCTGTGAACTGTAGCGAAGGTATTCAATTAAAAACATGTACAATACTAAATGTCAGGAAACACTCTGAAATATTTTTTTGTATTTTTTTCATTTTTATGACTGTGAGAGAGCTAGTCATACTCTAAGTAGTTATATTGTTAAAAATCTGTTTAAAATTGTTAGAAATTCTTAAATACAAGACAGCCCTGTGCACTCCTGATTTTTTTTCTCAATGACTCTTTTCTTTGTAGTAGCTGTAATAGTAATAAATAGTAGTTTAAATTTATTTTCAAGATGTTCTTTCTTTATTCAGGTATCTTTTCCTACTACTGTTTAAATCCCCCTGAAATTCAGTGCAGACTGTCCTCAAGTGTGATGGCATTAGCAGAGGATCTACCTTGTGTCTGAAATGAGCCTCACTCTGCCATTAGATAAGACTCCCTGGATGTGCCTGAGCAGTAATTTGGATGTGGCTATTCCCTAACACACCCAAATATGAAAGCAAGGCATCAGTCTCTGTTTATGCCATCACAAGGAATGCTGTCAACATTATGAGATCATCACAGGAAATTCACGTAGCAAAAAAGTAGGGAATGAATAGCACTAACAGATGAGTGCTTCCATGCAAATAATCTTCATACTGAAAATAGGGGAGGCCTCTTCCAGCCCATGCTGCACCAAAGAAGACATACCAGTTGCAAATGAAAAACAGAGTGCTTGTATTTCATTAAAGTTAGGAAGGAAATTCTGTCTGCCCTCTGATAGTTTTTTGTGCCAGCTGAAAGTGAATTTATGGCATAATTGAAATTACATTCCTTTTCTGCTACTCACTTGCTTCTGCTGAGCATCATTATGCTGATGTAATTTATCAAGTCTTACATCTGAAGAGCTGTTCTGATTCTACAATCCCACTCTTTGTACCATCAGCCTCTGAAAATCTGGGCATTATAATCTTCTTCCTCCACCTGATTCCCTTTCATGAAAGCTCTGCAAAAAATTGTGATAGAAAAATGCAGAGGATCCCGGATAGCTATTAAATCCGAGAATTAAGACATACTTTCACTGTTACCGGTGAATTTTCATTATGAACTTGGCTCCAGCATCCCTCACTCCAGCCATAAATGCTCCCAAAATACCGAAAGGCAGAAGCAGACAGATGAAGAGAGGCAGCAACCTGAAACTGGGATAAAAGTAAATAGGAAAGTGTCCCACAAATGCCCCTGGCACCAGCTGCATGGCCGCCAGGATGGCTGTTCTGCAGGGGAGCACTGGGACATTTGGTTCCCCCAGATCTCCAGCAAGCAGAGGCAAGGACACGTCTTCTCTTCCATGCCTCGCAGCAGACAAATGACTTATGCAGCTGCCACCAAAGGCAGAAGCTGGTGGGTTGGCCGGTGCCCTCAGACGTGTGATTGCAAGAACAGGCTACCTCTGCTGATTACAGCGGAGAGCAGCAGGTCTGTGCCAAGGAATACAGTCTGCTTGGCAGAGCGTCATTTTTACTGTTGTTTGTGAACAAACCCGATCCCTTGCTGAGGATCTGGGACTGGCAATCAGAAAGTAAACTAAACACATTTACTTTGAAGGCCTGCTGGATCAAACAGTGAGCCCCAGAGGCTGCTTTATATACAAGTCTCAAGAACAGAAATACTCTTTTAAACCAGCATGCTTAACCTCACCTAGTCCACATTTTAGTTCATTACCTGTTGCCACAGATCTGAACTGACAGTCCAGAGCAGACAAAACTGTACCACGGACCCGGGAAAGGGACTGGTCCCCACACCATGGGGGTAAGAGTAGGCACTCCACCAGAAGATGCTAATGGGAGGTTTTTAAATCAGAAATGCCCATGTAAATCCAATACTTGAGAGTACTCACAGCTGCAAGATACTGAAACCTTGACATTTTATTTGGCTGTATTCAAATTACCCTATCAAGCCTCACGCACTTTTTTGCTGTTGAATGCCAAACTAAAATAATCGGTGCTTGGATACCTATGTATTAGTAGGAACGTTTCCTTAGGCCACGTAAGAATAATGAATTGTTTGAGACAGAAAAAAAAAACACTTTTTATTGCACAATCTGCCTCCAGAGATTGCGGCCGTACTTGGGAAGGTTTGACAAGCCCTTGCTGCAGAGCCAGCTTCTCTTACAAACTGCAAAGAGGCAGTGATCTGACCTTTGACAGCTCCAGGGATCCAATTCCCCTATCTCCAATCCTTTGTAAGCATTAAGTACTGTCATCAGTTTCTCCCATATTTTAACACTCACATGAATTGAATACTAAAGCCTATAAAGCTTAACATGGAGTGAACTTCCTCGCTTAGGCAGCAACGTGGTATTTCACTTTGCATGTCTTCATCACATCACCACCCAAGGCTGACTTTTTAACACACACTCAACCATGAAAAAACCACCACAAAACAATCTAGGTTTTCAGTTAAAGAAACAAAACAAAGTGAAAATCCAAGGAGATATTACACCAAGAGCTTTGAAAGACCTGCAGGTAGTGATGACCATTTGGACATCTGCTCACTTCTGGTGAAAATAAAAATGGAAAGGTAAACTTTCCCTGGTACGCACACTGTAGAGGCAGAGTGTGACTATTCTGCTATAATAGCTGGGACTGCTGTCAATTACCCCTAAATGCACCATCACTATGATGATTTCATTGTGGTAAATCTTTCATTTGAAAATAATAGTCACTGCTTTCATGGAGAAAACAGAAACTCAATAAATCCTTAATGATGCCTACTCTCATTTATGCTGGCAGAGTTAGACAGTAAAAACAATTTTTCTTGCAATCGTCAAACTGACGAGCTGGTTTCAGGTTTTAACCCTCTATGAAGAGTTTCGGAGGGAGAGTAGAAATACAACTATTAATGGCTTTGTATGAAATATCTTGATTATAGATGTCAGCTATGAGTAACTGCAACACAAGATGCCCCTGAAAAGAAAATTAAGACTAAACCAGAAGTATTCCAAGAATTTCTATTTCTCTTCCTCCCCTGCAAGCCCCGTAGTGGTTATTACCGCATCCTCCTCTCCCTGCAGCCCCTGCTTGTGAGACGAGAGTAAAATGAGACTTTGGTGGTGGGCGATGTATCTGAGCTATTTCCTCTCACAATTGCTCCAGCGTTTCCGGAAATCTCATATTCTTCCCATTCCCCTCTCCGAGCAGCCAAGTCCAACCCAACTGCAGGGCCTCAGAGCAAGGGGCAGGATGACCAAGTGAAGCACCAAAAAAAGTGAAATGGATGAAAAAGCCAGCTTCAGTTTTGAAGACCAGACTGTAATATGACAAGAATGACAACCTTTGCATTCCAATTAGTGCTCCCATCCCCTTCAATTACGTCAGCTGATGACCTGGAATAAAAGTGTCAGGATCCAATCAACACCCACATTTAAAGCTAGTTAACAGGCTGTCAGGTTCAGTTGCGAAAATGCCTTTATTAGCAAGCAGTCGCAGTGAAATGTGAAAAGCATTGTCAGTCTTCATACACTGAGAATTACATGCTGATTGCTTTAGGAAACTGAACGTATAATGAATGGAGTGACCTTTTTTTTTCTTCTTCATTTGTTGTTTGCTGTGAAAAATCATATCATTGTGCTTCTGAGATATTCCTATTAGCACCAGATTCTTTGAAGAAGCATTGTTCATCACATGGAGCATTACATTGTGGATACTTGTGGAGTATCACTTGTGGATTGTCACATCCACAGCCTTTCTGTTGCTTTTACTTCTACAGGCAACATCAGTGAAGCCAAGAAGCACATGTGAAAGGAGCAAAACATGCAAGAGTCCCACCAAGGAGGCAATTTCAGAAGAGGAGGATGGAGGGATGATATGGCTGGCCACCTGAGCAGGTGAAGGACACAAGGACCTGAGCAGCGGTGGCCACTGGTGCACTGGGCATTTCAAAGATGCATTCCAATTTTTTGTTTGTTTTACAATACTCACCTTAATTTCTTGACCCTTTTCCTTGTGAAAACAGCTCAGAAACTATAGTTACAACCCCTGACAGCTGACCACAGCATGACACAGTGAAGAACTTAGGAGCTGTCTTCCCATAATCCTGATTCACAATGGTCAAGGCACAACAATGATTTATCTCTTCATCCCTCCACTAGTTTTCTACCTTCCCTACCCATGGCACAGCAAAAGGGAGACTCTTTGTGTGGGGGCCTGAGGACTAAAATTTTTCCCTGTAGTAAAAGACCTGTTTGTGCTATCTGTGGCAATGTGCACTACATCTTCCAGTTTGGGAACAATCAACAAATGAATAAAGTCATCATAAAAGACACATGGCCAAGGCACTTCTGCCTTGCAAGCATTCATCACGCCATTTAAAAGCTATACTCCCTCCTTTGTCACTTCAAAATCTGCTGCTTTGGCACAACTGAACTCAGGGACGGGAATTTATTCTGAACGCTGAGCAAAGTGTTGGCAAGAAGAGCCGCGTTCGCCCATCTCCACCCAAGCCCCACTTTCTTCCAGCACAGAGGACTGCAGCAAGAGCCTGCTGAAGAGATTGAGCTGCAACTATTTTGGAGTGATCCCTGAGAAAGAGGCCTTAAATAGACCAATATGTACGTCTGGCAGTCTCAGATGGATCGTTGTGCTCCCTCTGCCCACGTAGACATTATGCTGACGTCCCTAAATACCAACGCAATTTACCCTCTGCAGCTATTAGCACTGGAGCAAAATCTAAAATCTTCATATTCAGGTACGAATATCTTAAAACGTTCACATTCACTAGGGCTTTAGCTGCTGCATTGCTACACATACTCAGTAAAAAGAAAAGGAAACGATGAACCCCAGGGTAGGATACCCATGGTTATATACCCAGATGGTGCCATTTTTCTAGACTGAATGAACCACTGCCTTCTCCCTTACAGGTACTAAAAGAAACGGCAGGTTTTCTCACATGAAGGCACAAAACCCAAGCCAAATGAGGCACAGCCTTCATTCTGCATCCTCCCTGCACCAGGATCCGCCTCCATCCCATGCTTTTCTCCCCAGTCCGTGTGTGGGGATGGGCTAAAAACACAGACCGCCCTGTGATCCAGCTGCAGGGATGTGTGGGGTGTGTGCAGGTTCCTAAGCACTCCCGTGGGGATGGGGAAGGGGCTGAAGCACCACACATGTCACCACTTTGGCACGTGCTTGGGCTGTGTAAAGTGGGATGGGTGTATCTTCAGCTTTGGCACAAAAGGAACGGGTTATTTGCAGACAGCAGTAAAATGTGCTGTTTCTTGGTTACTCTAAGACTGCCAGCTGCTCAGTCCCACCTCTTTGCCACTTAAACCCTTTTCCTGCCCCTCTTGCACTGATTGATTCTGCTTTTCCACTCTGCTTACTGCAGGCATCAGGGTGGGGAAGGGCAAAGGAATAAACAGCCTTAGCACTGTGGTTCAGCCCCAGTATTTCTGAGTTGACTGGCAACTTACTTGGCTCCTTTCAGTGGCTTCGCCCCATCCTGTTTGAATTTAAAGCAAGTGGGCATCCAAGAAATGCAAGGGTTTGGTGGTGGAGCCATGCTTAGCAGTGCAGTGCCTGGCACAGGAAAGTGGTAAAGCCCAACGCCGTAGCATGTGGCAATGTGAAATTCGGCAAGGCGGTCAGATCTTACTCCCTCATGCATGCTCAGACAGCTCGAGTAGTGTGATGTTAATAATAGATAAGTTCTCTGTGCAATAAGTTACATCCTCCTTTCAAAAATGGAGCTGGAGAAGCAAGTGTAAATAATTCATCCGGGAAGAGAAATAATCAATTAACCCTTCCAAGCAAGGACAAAAATCAATGGCGCTGACTTTCCCTGCACAGACATTTCCAGGCAGCACTGCCCGATGGCTGCCAACACCCCGAGCTGACACCTAGCCTTACGTGCAGCATCACCACAACACCCGCCAGCACCAGGAGCATCGGTACGAAGACATGCATCTCTCAGAGCTCCTGTTCTCACTCTGACAGACTGCCTCTTCCTCCTTTCCATCCCTCTCCCCAGAGCTCTGGATGCGAGGATGAAATTCCTGGGGACGTGATATGAAAACAGTTGGCGTCCGCTCGCTGCCAGGCAGCCAAAGTGCAGCACGGCATCCATGTGTCGCAGGAGCAGCGTCACCAAATTCACCCAGCAAACCAACAGTGTTTTTTTTTTACAGCTTCCAACTCCCATTTTCATTCAACTGTAGCTCCTTGATGTGCTCGAGGCCAGATTCACTCATGATCTGTGCTGGTTCCTCTGAACAGAGTGTGAGACGGGTGTGAGAGCATCCCCGAAACGCATATCCCCCAGCTGCCCATCTCCGCCACAAACACCGCATGATGCATCCCATGCCAGCAGCTGCCAGACAGTTGCTGGTCTGAATATCACCAGAGAGTGTCAAGGTGAGGGATATTCCTCATTAGCGTCGGTGTATGCTCAGCTGAGGATATTCCATCTTTAAATCCTAGCTTGTGCTCATCCAAAAACTGAAAATGTGCTTGCCCTGGGACCAAGTCTTGCCCACACCTTGGCAAGGAAAGCAAATAGTGCTGCCTTCAGCCACTGAAATGTGATTCAGAATTTGGAGACCATGCCTTATTTTCCCTCCCCCAAAAACCAGCACTTGTGGATTTGCTACTTAATTTTTACAACGGCTTGCTAAAGAAAACTGTTAATTATGCTGTTGATAGAATAAGGGTCAGAATTAAAAATAAGCCTGTACTTTTCCCCTGAACGTTTTATATAGATGTCACACAGGCTACAGTTTGTTTGCACTGTCACTGCTGAGGCACATGTGACACACAGCAGGATTATTTTTGGTAGCCGGGTGGAGGATGGGGGAAGGATGCACAGTCTGAGCTCCGCAGAGGTTATCTCCATGCCAGCTTCTGCTATTGCAAGAGTAGCAGTCTTTCAGCGAATGATAGCCTTCTGCTATATTCTAAGAAAAAATTGTGACTAACAGGGCATAGAGATATTTAGTTACTATACAAAGACTGTTTCCTTATAACTCTCTAGCAACTATCTGTTCAGTCCCGCAGCTGTGGTAGGTTCCTGCAGCACTTCAAGGATATTTCTCCATACACAAAGGCCAAGTGAGGTCCCCCACAGTGCTCGGTAGCAGGGCGATGATGGGGGTGATGTGGAGGGTAGGTTTTCTGCATGATGTAAAACTCTGGGTCTGATCAGCAGCATTACTATTACTTGCTCTCAAAACCCCTCACCTCAAACATCATACTAGGATTTGGAAGCAGTGCCAGATGACTGTTGGCAAGTGTGGTCAAATAACAGATAGTTAGAAGATAGAGACTAGATAGAGCTTGGTGGTAGTTTATTTGGCAAGCCATAAATTCAGGTGCAGACACAGTTCTACAGTGTCTGTGTGTGTAATGTTCATGGGGCTGGCACTAAGCATTTTGGCATGAGATTCTGGCACAAAACCTTTTGAAATGTTTGTTGTTGTTGTTGTTTAAATATATTTTTTCAATTTCCAAAAAAGAAATACAGAGAGTTCATTAGAAGATGTAAAGTATAGTTCCTCTCAAAAAAAAAAAAAAAAAAAAGTTTCTGTTCACAGAGACTATTTCCCTGTCTGCTACACATTTTGAGTTGACCCAGATCCATTCCTTCACCTTCCCTCCACCCTCTTTGTGAGTATCAACACCAAGCAGAGAATTTTACTAGTAGCATAGCTCCTGAATTGCCATAATGATTATAAATCATCCACTGTTGTTTAGGTAACAATTCATTATTTAAAAAAAGAGACTGGAGACAAAGTGGTGCTTCAGTAAAACTTTCAGCCAGTTAATGGTTTTAGCTCTACTTATTGCAGAATAACTCATTACTGAGGACTGTCAGAAGCAGTAACTTCCAAGCAGGGTTACTGAGTCAACACACTGATTTTGCTCAGCCCTTTTTATACTACTTTAATCTGTAGCTTGCAAAATCTTCTCTTTTCCCCATTTCTCAGCAAATCCCCATCATTTAAAATCACTGACAACTAAGAAGAGCCATACACTAGAAAAATCAGATACTTCACAGCATAGCCCTATTTCACCCTGATGAGTAAGAAAGTTTAATTTGAGGAATGACTGAAGAACATTATGCGCCACCTTAGTAAACACAAATGAACTCCTAGCTAATGAAAATATGGGCAATATTTTCTACAAACAAGTATGTTTTTGCTAAGAATAATTTCTTTACCTTCTGTGTATACTTCACACTCTATCTATGTGTTTACATCAGCGAGAGAAGAGGAAAAAAGTGATTTCAGATTGGAATAACTATGCTTTAAACATATGCTGTATGTATTGCGTCCTACTTAACAGGTTCAAGGCAATGCAAATCAGCTGTCATGCTCAGCTTCAGAAAATAGCCTCCAGATTTTATTTTGCTATATTATAGAGGGAGAGAGCAATAGCCTTCTATCAGAAAAAATGCTTTCTTCCTCTAGTGATGTTAAATGGAGTAGTGCACATGTATTTTGGAGCAAAATTGTCTCTAAATACTATGCCTGAAAGATATTTCATCTCATATATACCTACCATTTTTGCAAGCATCTGAATGCAGCTTTTTACTCTGTTAAAAGGAACAGATATTTAAACAAAAAATGAGTTTGAAACAACAGTTCTCAAACTGTGCCTCCAAAACCAAGTGTTGCAGGGGAGGAGGAGAGTGTAAGCTCAGGCATGACAGTATCCCCATTAGCAAGTGATCCTTGGATCACAGAGCCTCAGGAGAAGCCATTGTCCTGAAAAGTCCACGGGTAACCTGGGAAATCCCATTTACTGCTTGTGCTGGTTCTCATCTCTGTCTGTGTCCTAGAGAGATGTTAGAGGCATTACTAAAGGCCAGTGGGTTTTCACTTCTCTCCTCTCATGCAGAAATTAATGGGAATGTTTTTTCTTGCCTTCCCATTTGGCCTCTGCCTTTCTTTGTAAAACCACCAGCGGACACGAGCTGCAGCAATGCCTCTCCACCAACTGGAAGTGATTTCCTGAACGACTGTGCCTGGAGAAGAGCACTGGCGCCTGCAGCAGTCCTGACAGCCTGGAAGCACAAATGACTTCAGCGAGTTGCTGGCCAGGAAAGCCTCAGCATCACAGGGGAGATGGCAGCAAGGCGAGATGTCCTTGTGGGAGAGAAAGCAGCACCTCCACGCTGCTCCCCTCTGGTCCTGCTGCTTGCCATGGCAATAAAGAGGTTGTCACCTGCTTGGTGTGGCTGTCCCCCAAGCAATAAATGCCCCTTTCTTCCCAGTTACACAGTTCTCATTCATTTCTTGTTAAACCGTTTCATAGCACTCACGTCAAATCTTCCTGCAGCTGCTGCCCTCGTCCCTAATCCTCCCCTCTCTTTGTCTGCCCAGCAGGGCTGCCCATCCCAACCCACAGCAGTGCCTCCCTTTCTCTTCCCCTGCTCGCGACGCCAAGCCCAGACAAAGGGCACATGAAAATACACATTTGGCAGCTGCGGGTAGGAGACCAACTCACCCTCCTCCCTAAAAGAAAGACATTCCCCCTAAGGATGCCCTCCTGGCTCCAAGGAAGGGGCATTTAGGACGGGTTAGCTGCTGAGTGAAGGATGCTCACATCTCAAAGAAAATCCATGTGCCCTTGTCAAAGTTGAGCCTTTGAGAAGGCTCAGCATCTTTGCAGCTGCTCAGGAGAGAACCGGTGTGGGCTTCATATTGGAGTTTTATAGCCCCTGACTACAGGACATGCACCTTCTCCTCATAGCTCCTGTATGTCAAGTTTCACTTGCACCACAGAGCAATTAAGAAGGATCCATTTGGGGGCTGCAGGGAGGGAACCAGGATTTCCTCACAATTGTTAGTGGGGCCATTGTGGCAATGGGCACAGGCCTTTGAGTAAGGAAATGATTTCTCCTGAGATTTAGGTAAAACTAAGTTTAAGTGTACACACAAAAAAATTGCCTTATTCAAATTAATAGAATATTAAGCAATGTATGTATTTGTTCACATAACTTAAAAGGAATTCAGCTCACTGAACTGGTAGAAATCACTGCAGCTTTTAAAGCAATGGTGGCTTTTTCTGGTGCATAGATAATATATTCCTCGTGTAATTTTTTCAAATAGCTTGTCCAGAGTTGGACAACCACTGGTAGACAAGAAAGCTTATCTTATATTTAACATATGAGTAGAAACCATCCAGTGACCATCAGCCATGTGAGACAGGGACACCATAGTAAATATGTTTGATGATACAATTAAAAATCACATGCTAATAAATAGACAGGAAGATTTACAATTATAGTTGCACATGCAACCTTGATTTGGTTTTGTCATAACTTCTAAAAAATTGATTTTGCATCCCTCTACAAAGTGTTTTCTGAATGCTTGATGGTTGATCAAGTTAGATTGTTAACCTACACCAGTATTTCTTATGAGTTGAATTAGGAAACTAGGAAGGAAAAAACAACAATTGAAGAGCTGCTTCCAAGGTAATGTGTCAGTGATAGGGTAACTTTTTTTTTTTTTCTCTCTTTTGGCTGCCTATTACCTCAAATGTCCATGTTAATAACCTAGACAACAAGAGGAAAAAGCATACAAACCTTGGCAATGACATGCATGCTTATCCGAGTTGTGAGGGTGCACTGCCTTTGCTTTTAAAGCTCTAAGGAAGAAGCAGCTTTGGTGAGACACAGAAGATCCTAGCAGATTTCCTAGAAGACACAGCTCTTAGGGACATGCCGATTTTGCAAAGGACGTACTACAAAGAAGTGCTCACAGCAGTAGAAAAACTCTGAAGCTCTGATGAAGAAAGTAATAAGCAGCTGCCACAAAAAAAGGTGTCAGAGGGAGGCATAAAACCAGCTGAAAAGGCTATGGTAATAAAAAAGGAAGAGTTGAAGAAGGGAAACTGAAAAAGCAGGTGAATGTAATTGTGGAAAAAAAAAATCAATGAACCACAGTGCTGGAGCACTGGGAACAGACAGAATTAGAACAACTTGGCACAGTCAGTAAAGTTAAAAAATATTCAGAGAAATATTATTACCCAGTGGAAGAAATAGCTTCAAAAGAACCAGTAGAAGTATTTTGGGCAAGAGTGCTGAGCTACATAGTAGCCAAAAAAAAAAAAAAAAAGGGGAGAGGGGGAGAAAATAATTATGGGAAAGGAAAGCACCCTATCACCTTATGGCTCTTTGGCTAAGAGGGCTGAAAATAATGAAGTAGAGTGACATGATTAAACAAAGTGTATGTCAGGGTGCTGATGAAAATATTTAGAGAAGAATAAGAATGGTATCTAGTTGGCAAACCTCAGGACTGGATAAAATACACAACTACTGGTCAAAAGCCCTAACTGATTTATATTTTACCTCAAAACACATCTACGGGAAATGTTGCAAAAGACTGGAGGGATGGAGCACGCTTATGAAAAAAGGAAAAAGAAAGAGAGGTGGCATTTACTTAAAAACCCATAGCTCACCTGTGATCTGGAAGCTCTTTATTGGAACAATCAGTGAAAACCAGAATATTTTGATGACAGGAGGTACCTGGCAGGTGCCAGAACAAAACAAAACAATCTAGATGTGTTTTTGATAGATTATGCAAAAGCTTCTGAAAGCATATCATGAAATAGGAATTCAGAAGTGTCCAGGACTGGGAAGAGAATCGCATTAGCTACAACACAGCAGCAGAGCAGGAGATAAGAACAGTGTGATGGACATGGTGGGTGACTTCTTGTCACCCTTCCTCTTTGTAGTAATTTTGCTTCTATTAATTGCAAAGCCGAGACACACTGAGAAATGTTATTTAGTGACTAAAGAGGAAAGCTTGTCTCATATCTACTTAATATGACAATTTGAAAATATATGCTCTGGATGGGACTAAAATTAATTTCCCAGTTAAAACAGGAAGGCTTTTTTGAGAGAGATTAAAAATCTTGTTGAAAGTATCACAGAAGGTAGAAATAGGTACAGGGATGAAAGAATATGTAACTCCATTGAACATCATAAATGTTTAGGAATTCCTCAAACGATTACAATACAAATGAAGATAGATTTAAAGAGTGTTTTCAGAGATGTGTACAATTCTTAAAAATATTTCAGCATGAAAAATACATTAAAGATAACCAACATATGTGCCTTTCACAGCAGTAAGAAATTGGACCTAAGGGAATTGTATAACAGGACAAAGGAGAAGTTTTTCACTGAATTAAACAGTGAACATGAACGCAGATGTGAGAAAACCTTTCTGTTGATCAGAAGATAGAGGAGGGCTGTGAATAGTCAAGGATATTACAGAAAACGGGCATATGGAGAGAGCAAGCACTGCTTAACTGGGTCTTGGGCAATGCTCCAGGACAGAGCAGGAAAGATATCCCTTCAAAGTGGCAGCCTTTGGATAGACAAGATGCACAGGCAGAGTGGAATGGGAAGAAGCTATATGGCCTTTGGGTCACTTTTCTCCTGACATATAAAGAACTAGTTTTTGTACTGGCACATCTGTTACATATTCTTTTAGGGCTGTGTACACATTAAATGCTTCTAAAGAGGAATCACTTCTGGTAGTTATTTGAATACGTTTTGAGGGAAGAAATCTGCTTTCTTTCTTTATTTATTTAGGGTATTTTTCAGCAATGTCAACAGCTTTGCAACTACACACTCATCTGGCACAACTGTCATCATGCTCCTCAAACTTTTGGCTCATCTGTCCTTGTGTGACCTGCCAAGGATCTAAATTTCCATCTTCTAACCCACAGTGACCTTGTGATTATTTTTTTTCTGCCTCCCAGAAAAAACACCACTTGTGGTATGAAAAAGCAGAATACATCTTTAAGGACTACTACATCTTATGCCTCACTGTGTGTCCAGGTCGACATGAGTGCATATCATCATTACACCTGCCTGCTTCTCCTTTCCTAGCTCTCCACCAGCAAAGATGCAAAGACATCTTAGGTGGGGAAATCTGCTTCCTAAATAAGAATACATCATTTCTACTTGCAGAGCAGCAGAGGGACAGGTAGGCGAGTTAGCTGGGCCTCCCTCCTCTGCTTGGCTGCAGTAACCTAGGAAGCAGGGTAAATTTAGCCTGGCCAGAGCTACTTTGAGAATGCACACCCACAAACTAGCTTCTTGAATGGTTTAATCCCAAAGACCATCACACAGTATCTATCAGGCTGTGAGTTAATCAACATCAAACAATACATCAGGTACCGGCATTTTTGTGTGGAATATATATTGCATACCCTGTAACATGGCACTACGTCCATTAAGCACAACATTCACAAATAACATTGAGAAAGAAGAATAGATAAAACATCATCCAGACCTTTCTTTTGTGTCTTCCTTAGAGGACACTCCTAGATTACTCCTAAGTAATCTAAACTATTATAACAACACCTTCTGATAATCTTCCGCATTATGTACAAAATGCTCCAAAACTCCTGCTCTGGGCTCCTTCATCCTCATAACTCAAATTTACAAAGAAATAAAATAGGGGTTGTCCTTATAAAACTGAATCAGGCTTTGTGCCAGTTGACTTGCAAACATAGTTTGAAAGATTAAAATAAGACATAATTGCACTGGCTCTCTAAATCTGACCAGGGCTCAGAGGATAAATGCCTTACCTCATTAAGTTTAAATGTTCTACCTCAATCTCGTTTAAAACAGAGCAGAGACCATGAGCTGCCAATCTGCTGTACAGGTAAGAGAACAGAAATACTGCTACAGTCTAGGATACTGGCTCCAGCAAGGAGCCACATTTATTATATGGCTCTCCTTTATTGTCTCCTGCACCTCAGTTTGCTTGCTTCCAAGGATCTTCACTTCACCCAGTACGACTACTTGTCAGCTCCCATCGGTGATCCCTTGTCTCAACAGACAGAGTTTCTGTTCCTGAAGTGCAAATGTTATTTATACATTACAGACCACATTCCTGCCGCCTAACTCATGCTGGTGGCTCCCACTGTCACCACTGAAGAGCACCAGCCAAAACGGCGGCTCGCCTATCTGAACTAACCTCTGAGGGATGAGTCACGCACACTTCATTTGACTCTAAAATAGGTGGAAGTCCCAGTTTGGGTAAAGGAGAGTCAGAGATTGCTGGCTTTGAATCAAAGTTAGCTTTGCTCCATTAGGAAGAGGCCATGAGGAACTAGGTTAAAATAGGACAGAAGCCCTGTGAGAAGCCCTGGAGAAAACCCCCAACACCTACCTCTCTATTGCTTCTAAAGTACCAACACACTTGGGATGTATAACAAAGGCAAGGAGAGCTTCAAGACAACTGTACAAGCAATATCTGCAGGCATTTCATGCAAGAATTAGTCTAAGACACTTGAGTGCCAAATTTCTCATCTAACCCATCAACACCGTTCTGCATGATTTTCCAGATTATTGCTTACCTCTTTTAACTTGTCCAGCTCATTTTGCAGTGTCTGTTTTGATACTTCCACCTCAATGATTTGCTGTCGAAGGACTTCATTCTCATCTTCTGCTTTAACACGTTTCTCCTCCACACTCTCCAGCTCATGGTGCAGTCTGACAGAAACATCTTTGGCTACCTGGTCAGAGAAGCACAAACACATGAAGCAGATCCATGAGGAGCAACACCTACAGCATGTTTGCTACAGCAGAAAACATCCAAGAGACAGCCAAGAGATTTTCAATTCAATTATGAGACTGCTGATGAAAGGTTTCAAGCCTTCCAAATACTAAAATGAATATTCATTTCTAAAAAATAAATCCAAGATGAAAATATATTTGATTACACATCTCCAGCTCTCCCTCCACATTATGCTAAGGCAGTGTCATGGACAGCAGGAGGAAACAAGCAGATACGAAGCAGATACTAAGCACATCAAAGTCCCAGCATAACACACGGATAAAACAAAAGATATTGTGCTGCAAAGTTGACAGGTCATTGATCAAAGCCACATCCATGCAAAGGTCTCATTTGCCCAAATTTGCTTCTCTAGCAGCAATCACAACCTGGCAAGAGTGATAAGAAAGAAATATATGCTAGCTTAGGTTTTCTGAGTCCAGCCTAACAGGAAAGAATATTTACTCCAAAAACATTCAGAATGGTGATTCATCACAAGAAATGATGAATTACTGAATTACAGCAATTCAGCAAAAACAAAGCAGACAAAGAAACTCAATATCTCTTTTACTTGGATTTACATAAAAGGTTTTTACTGAATAATGCATTATTTATATTATGATAAGGTTATCATTTGTTTAATACAATAAAAGAGAAAATTATGTCTGGCATTTTGAAAGGTTTGATTGCTTGATACATCATGTGGATTTCCACTGCTGGGAACCAATAATTCCAGTTTCAGAAGGTTTTATGTTTTGTATTTTCGAGAACCAGGTGCTTAATAATTCCAGCAGTAAGATATTTTCAAAACAGTTGCATGATAGCAATAGTCAGAAAGAGAACAAGGAAAGTTAGATAAGCATCATGCTTATGCAAACCTTAGCCTCAACAGAAACATTTCTGAAAAAACATAAAGACTGTTTCAGTATGAACAGATTTTACAGGAATTTGAGTTATGGGAATAGTATTTTTATTCTCTATCTCCCCTCCTAAACTGCTGTAACAGTCTGCTTCTGTATGAGACTCAAAAAGAATAGCTTGTTAGGCCAGAAGAAATGTGCCTTTGACAAGTTTTTTTCAGTTATTTGACTTAAGCAAGAAATGAAAGGAAGGAAACAGTATGAACTGGGAAAAGCATATCAAGTTTTGTTTATACAGTTTTGGACATCTAAAGTTTTGAGTAAAGCCAGTAAAACAAAGCCCTTTAAATCTTTCAAGTGCACAAATCTAACTCGACAGCATTTCTTTCATTTGAGGCTAAGCACATGTTTTTTCACTTGCTAACACATCTTTTTATGATGATAAGCTGAACATTTGTTTTCCACAACAGAAGAAGGAAATTGGTCCTGACATTTTGAGAACTACTGCCTGTTTCATATGTCACCTTTGCTTCCATTATAGGGAGCCAAGTCCCGCTCTGCTCTCTTTCGCTGTGAATATGAATCTCTCACCTACCTTTAAATCTTGTTCCAAGCTCCTAATGAGCTCTCCGTCCACATGGCCTGTTTGTGCAACTTTCAAGCTTTTCTGTTCTGCTTTCCTGAGACGATATTGCAGAATGCGGCAATTCTTATTTGCCCGGTCCAGCTCTCGCCGGAGCTCCTGCAGCTGGTAAACATCTTCCTCTAAATAACTGTCACGCATTTCTTCCATTTCAGCTCGAAGTTCATCCAGCTCATCCTGTGAAAAGTGAAAACAGTGCTCCATCATACCTTTAAATCTCACCCGTGGGAGCAAATAGGAAACATGCTCACTAGGATACCAAGCTAATAGAGTGATACAGATTGCAACAAGCATCTCCAGAAGCCATAGGAACTAAAGTTTTATCCCAACATTGAATAATTATGATGGACCAACGAATGCTTGTTACATTTCTTACAATTGCTTTAATAATTAAAAACAGACCAGATGCTTATCTGTTTCCTGGAACTGGTAGCACCTTCATTTTTCCATCTCTAATAAAAATAAAAAATGCATAATACTTTTCCACTGTCTGAACTGATTCCTTGCTTTATTCAGATTACAGTAAACCCACCTAACAAAGTACCTCAACATCTCTGTGTGACGAGCATTTTTAACAAGCAATTCCTAAAAATGAAATTGTCTCTTTAAAACTGTAAAGGTTCTTTGACATAGGAACTTTCTGCCAAATATTGAACTGCTCCATATGAAAATGCTGTCCCACCTGAGCCCAGCGCCATGGACATTTTGAATGACAGACGGGTTGGGTGTGGGAGAAAATGGTTTTTGATTGTGTGTGTACATTTGAATAACAGGGATCACAAGGACAAAATAAACCCTGTGCCCATGGGAATATAGCCTGGGCATTCCTTTCTGGGCACCCTGAGCTATCCCAGTGCCACCTCATTCCATGAGCAGCACATGCTCTCTCAAGTCAGATTTAAAGATTTATGGCTGAACAGGATCAGCTCTATCATTCTCATTTGTTTAATCTGTGCACGACTGAAGCTCCAGGGTTAAAACTCTTATAAAGGTCTTCCAGGCTCAGGGGTACAAGCCACTGAACTACTGCATGGGAGGAAATCTCTACTAAGCTGGGAAAACAAATCAAGGAAAAGAACAAGAGAAGAATATTTGAAATTAAGCAGCAAATTTTATTTTTTTTCTTTAAAATTGCATTTGATGTTATAAAGACCACATTTCTGTGGAAAACATAAATAAGATTCAAGGAAAACTTGCATTGGGGTTAGCTGCACTGCCACCTCACTTCAGATTTGTAACTGATACTTGAAATACCTGAAATACGCTAGCTGGAGGGTATTTCACAGGTGGAGAAGACACAGCTATGGAGCTGACATTGATGACAAAGCCCACTCCGAGCTGGACCGTCCTTGCCCAGTCCCACTAGCACAGTGGGGTGCCAACATCCCCCCTCTAGTGAGATACACCATTCGCCCCCTCCCATGGCCACACTGGGTGGACAGCCCTGCTCCTCCCCATATCCGTCTTGCTCCCCTCAAGCTTTACAAATCAACTAAAAGAAGACTTGTCCAATTTCTTTAGCCTCATTGGCACGGTTATGTTAGAATAGGAGTGTTACACCCACAACAATCCCACCAATATACAAAAACTTGAGTATTTACACAATGATATTTTAACTCAAGGTAGCTGAGCCAGCATCAATCAAATTTTGGGTAAGCCCAAAGCTTGTTATTTCTAAAACAAACACTCTGAGCTCCATGCAATTCTCCTTAAAGCTCAGAAAGGACAGACTGGGAGAAAGGTTTTCTCCCAACCCCTCAATAACCCTATACATTCTCATTATATTCGGATTTCTGCAGCGTTAAAGCTAAGGTACATCATGCCCTGTAATCTCCCTGGGACAGCTGCAGGAGAAGGGCATTTGGGTGGATGAGAAGCTCCTGGGTGACTCCCTAATGAGCAAGGTTTTAGAAATTGGTTAGAGAATAGCAGTGACTTTTGAACCTGAGAAAAGGAGGACACTGTTGTGTTACCAGTATATTAGCTAGTTGTTTTGGCTAAGGAGATGATTCCAAAACTGCAATCTGTAGCTGTCAGAGCTAATATAGCCCTATGGCATGAACAGGAACTGAGTTATTGCTTAAGGCTGTCTGCAGACTCAGGAACTGAATCACGTACAACTAGATTTAAGCTCAATCATCTTTTAATGGCATCTTCAGAACTCAAATGTTACATTGACAATTTGGTTGCAAATTGAGAATTTTGCAACACAGTTCCACGATGAAGAAAAATATCTGTTAGCACCAAATTAATGGGATCTAGTTTACTTCAAGTTTACTATGTTTATACTTCAAGGAACAAACAATGGCTTTAGTATATTAAGTGGTCTGCAAAGAGTAATTATAATTTTATTGCTGATCTCTTAAACTTACTCCTTGTCTGTATCAGTTTCTGGAATTAGTAAATCTGGCCAGTTTCTAAAGATAAACAGCCCACTCCAATTGACTTCAAAGTATTTACTACAGTCAAATTTGGAAAGGGAATCTGTCATCCTTTCAAACAACCCAGTCCCCTGAAAAAAGCATCCCACTGAAACTGAAGAGCCTCAAATCCCCTCGGTGGGCATGGAATCTCTCACAGCATTCAGGGTAACTCTGCCTCCAATCCAGACTTGAATCCAATATCTTTCCTCCTACCAAAGAAGTTCCCCCCAAAGTTGCAAGCACTGGCAGGAGCTGTATTTCAGTAGAGAGGCGTGTCCTTTACCCCCAGTAAAACTTCCATTTTCTCCATCTCCCTTACCAGCACAACTCTGACTTGGCAAATCTGTGATTTTCTTCTTACGATTGCCTCTGGATTTGGTTATATAAATACACAGTTTGCTTTTCTTTGGTTATATAAACACAGTTTCCTTTTCTTTAGTGCAATTTGGCAGATAAACTGAAATTGAGGATACAATCAAGAAAGCTGTATTTTAAAACCATTCATGGTTCTCCCCTCATTTTTATTTATTTATTTTTTTTAACTGAATTGAGCTTATTTCGTACACATTTTTTTCCCGCTCCCCAAACTTTTATTTAGAAATCAGAATGTGCCCTGAGCCCTTATATTTTGGAATACAGCAGCCTTTGGAGGAGTTTTAAAACACGGCAACATCCATGCAAACACAACGAGGGAACAAACAAGTCTGACCATATAAGGAGCAGAAAACTGGCTGTGCAGGCTGCACACGCCGATAGCCTGCCTTCTGCTGCACTGCTGTGTTGCCCTAAGCTCATACCTGCTGGGTCTCCCCAGCCAACGCAGAAAAAATAAAAAAGGGTCAGACTGGGTCTTTTTGAGGAGCAAGATGAAGGTATTTTCACATATTAAAAATACACGTATGGGAGCAGGTTCAGGTTTATCATCTCTTGAAATGCAGGAAAGCAGTAGGTCACTCAGATCTTTGTATGACAGCACACAACTGTGGTTACTGGGGTAGTCTTTACTGGTTACAGCAAAGACATACTCTTGCTCTTGATATAGCAGAAAGGGTGCAGACGCTCTCAGCTGACAACAGCTAATTCTCCTCAGTGGGTCCTTGTGACTCTGCCATAGGTACCACAAACCTGTATCAGCATCCACTAAGTCACAGCTGTTACACTTGCACCTACAAAACCAGGGCAGCTTACGGTCCTGTTCTGAAGTGATGTGTACACAGAAAAGAGTGGAAGCTCAATTAAAGTCTGCTTTATTTTTTTAACACCCCTGTACATGTAAAAACTGCCCCAAATGCCAGGGAAGGGAAATAAGATATTTTCTAGTCACCTCACTGTCCTTGCAGCTGTCTTGGTGGGATCTCCCAGGCACAAATGCAAGGCTGGCCAGGATGTTAGGCCAGAGGCTCCAGCTGAAAAGAGTTTTATTCAAAACCACCAAGAGGAAGCAAACACTGAAAGTGATGATCTGCAGGCCTCACAACAGCCACGGAGAAACAACACAGGGAAGTGGAAATTACAATTGAAACTGTGATGGTCCTACTTACTAAACTGGTGACCCCACCACTCTGGAGGAAAACATGTCAGTCATTCGTTCAATCAAAGACACATGCAGGCAAAGCAGAACCTCAGAAAACCCAAACTCGGGAGTCTGGAAAAAACAAAGTGCTTTCACTGCAAGGCAGTTGGAAAGACTATGTAATCCCAATCCCTGACTTCATTAAAACGTATTGTTATTATTACTATTATTATTGTGAGTGAGAACTGCAGCTCTTTCTCTCAAGAGGTGTTGAGTTTCATACCGTGGACTTTAATTTCATAGAACTGAAAAGAGAGACCAGAATAGGCACTTAAGAGTAATTAAAATAAACAAACAAGTAAGAAAGCAGGCATCCCTCTTTGTGCATGTAAAAAACTGAGAGCTTGCACCCTGCCTTAAACAGGGAGGACCTGCTCCAAGATCCCAAACTGGCAATTGAAATTGCAAGGTTAAATGCAGGCAGAAGCAGCTTCACTTCGCTGTACGCTCCTGCAGGGGATGAGAGCCTCCTCTTGATCCCCTTTAATTTACTGGTAATTATGTTATTGACTTCAGTAAGAACAGCAGCAGGCAGAGAGTCCTGCAAGAAAGAACATTGTTTAGGAAAAAGCTCAACTGCTTTTCTTTCCAGATGTCACGCTGGTCATAAGAAAGGAAAAGCGGAAAGTGTGGGAAATGAAACCACTTTCTAACTGGCAGCTCCTTCTAAATTTGCAGTAGAAATCCAAGTTGCTCCTGAGTCTGGCTGCTTATGCTTTAAGGAACCCAATTCAGATGACTTCCTAAAGGCCAGCTGTTTGGGGTCTAATGGGGACCACCCATCTGGGCATCTGCCTGGATGCAGGGACACACATAAAGAGCTGCTCCGTTTGAGGGATTCCCCTAGACTCCAGTGGGAAAGCAAGACAATTAGGATTCACTGTTGCCACGTCCACGCACTAAGCCAAGGTGAACTGGTTAAAAGGGGAAAGAATGTGTGCAGTTTACATTGCTGCATAGCCCAAATACATACTGATGGTGTAATTCCACATCTGCACCGTGCAAATTGAAGACCTGCCTGTCAGAAGAGAAGCCATTACCCCATTAATACCTTTATTGATGTCATACTTTTTAAATATTGATTTAATTTATAACAAAGTATAATTAAGAGTAAATTATAGGAATATGCCCTGTTTGGGATTCTTAAAAAAGAGAGAGAGAGAGAGGAGCCAGGTCTTGCAGCTATTACACTGAGTAACCTGTGCTCATACATATGAGTCATTCCCAGTGAAGGGAACAGGAATACTTGCACAACTGACTGGTGGTGTCTACCTGGCCAGTCTGGCCAAGATCCGTAATGAGGTTTGAAGGCAAATTTTCCAGTCATCCCCACCACCTCCTGTTTTCATCCACACAGCCTGCGGAGCACACACGAACTGTATTCCTTTGGGAATAAAACACCCAGAGAACTACGCTCCAAGGGTGCTCCAAATGTGCTCCATTACTCTTGCATCCTCTGGACAGCTTTAAAACACCAGCATGATGGAGACGTTTTATTCAGGAAACCCAGTGGATGTAGAAACCTCAGTAAGGATGAGGAAACTTCAGTAGAGGTTGTATAGATACTGAATTATTTCCCATGCATTTACAATTATGTATACCAACAAACTGAAAGTTTTGAGGCTCTGTTGAAGTAGAACACGTCAGTGTCTAGATGGTAATATTTGCAAACTAGGAACGTATCAGTGCCCAGAAGTTAAATACTAGCTTGGTAACATCTGCAAACAAGGAGTAGAAAAACAAACATACAAAACCAATAAGTACAGCATTTAAGCAAATGCAAGCAAAGCATGAAATTCAATTGTCTATGTAAAAAGTCTAAGTGTTGTTTAATTTAGCCAGAAGTCACATTTATAGCTTATGCCAGTAGCTTTTCTAAATAAAAGGTTATTTAAAATAAGTTAAATCAAATGTGGGGAGGGCGAGGAAGAAAGGATGGGTGGAAATTACAGTGGGTAACCGCTATGGTACTGGCAAATCCAGGAGTTCTAGAAAGGCCTTGAAAAATCTGAGATTCACGAACTGCAATTTTATGTAATCTCTGTTTTTGTATTTTAAATATCTCAAACCGTCTTTATGTAGGAGACGGTGTTACTGCTAAGGAATAAACACATCCCCCTTATCACTTTACCCGCTTTGGCAGAGCTGCAGTAGGGATAAATACGCTCTAAAAGGCTTTGGTTGTGAAGAAAGCAACAACCATTATTGTTGCCTCTTGCAAAATACGCTAAGGAACCGAAAGCCCCTGGGCCCCTGATTGTATTGTTTAGCTCTCAAACCAAACTACTTTAACATAGCCTTGCACTGACCCGGTGCTGCCTGAAGCTTGCATGACTTTCCAAGGCAGAACACTGGAGGTGTGAAACAAGATGAGAACCAAAAACTCACATGGTTGTGAGCAGCTGCTGACTTCAGGGCTGCTTGGAGTGTGCAGGATGTGAGAGAGAGAGGAGCGTCTGGCAGCTTTTCTGTTTCACTCAAGCACCGGGCCTGTGACTGTGCCAGCACGCTTCCTCTGATGGGGCATCTGAAGCCCTGGGAGCACTCATCTGACGGATGCACCACCACCACCAAACCTCCTGAGCACTGGAGATGGAGGTTATGTCCTGGTACATCGCCTCCTCTACCCTCCAGGCAGCACAGGGCTTTGGTGGGGACGCAGCTGGGGCCACCAAGGCCCCGTCCCCTTCCCCTATTCCCCCCCAAGGTGATGTTTCCCTCCAGCAGCTGGCTGTGGCCCAAGGCCCATCACACAGGCTGCAAGCCCAGGGCAGGATTATTGCTGCTATTTGCTTCAGGAACACCAGGTACCAGGTGAGATGGCAACGGAACCTCTGTTTGTGCTTTGTTTTGCTGACCCCTGTCACCCTCGCTAAAGGAAATATTTGGTCCCGTCACTTTGCATCGTTCTTTGCTTGGCAAAGGTCCTTTGAGGTACACAAGTGAAGTTCACCTCAAGCATACAGACTCAAGGACCTACAGTTTCAAGGGAGCTGGGAAATACAAGATAACCCCATGTGACACACACTGCAGTTTTAAACAAAAATGAGCTTTGTGTAGATATATCAGGGTGCAGTAAGGTGCCAGGAGTGGCCACTTATTCCCCTTATATACACCCTGTGTCACAGATAAAAATGAAAGTACAAAGAGTAAGACAAAGCAAGATAAACAAGGTGATTATCTAAGATATCCTGGGTAGCTTAGAATACATTTTTGTGCTAGTCTGCACAGTAATAGCATCTAGGGCATGTGAACTTGTACCAAGACACTCACAAACACTCAGTGAAGCAAAGCAAGCACCAGTTTCATTTAAGAACAGCAAGAAGTGTTACACTTCATGGACAAGGCTTTTTTTTTTTTCTTTTTTTTTTTTTTTTTTTCCAAATAGTGTCCGTGAAGGATGTAAAGAGAAAAACATGTGTCAGACTTGTATTTCACAAGTCAAGTATCACTGCTGTTTCTGGTAACAAGCTTACTTAATTAAAACAGCCTGAAACAAACTTATGCCAAGATAAAGCGAAAACATCTTTAATTGCTAAAATTTAGTCCCTCTCCCTTAGGAACCCTGATCCTTTAGAGGGATCTGCACCACAAGGAGAATCTTTCAAAGCTTCCCAGGACTTGCACAGTCCACAATGGTTCTCCACAGGCAGTATTTTGCTCCTACAAATGGGACCGGACAGAAGTAACTAAACCTATACCTTCCACTAGCATTTACCAATGAACTTCTGACTACAGAGGCAGCCACCACGACATAATTCCACTCTTTCACCTCAGCAAATAAGTGACACCTTTTTAATTGCTGTTGTAGTATTACAGCCTTTCAGCATGTTACATGGGAAGGTTATGCAAGAAACTCCTGAAACTGAAATCAACAATGAAATTTCACAGAGGTAGTAAAAGGGAAACTGCACCATGTGAACACTTATCCTGAGCTGCTTCATGTATATGCTTCACTTTACAGACAGTCCGCTACTTCTGGAGCCAAAGCCCCATCTAGCATGAAATCACAGTGCCAGGAAATAAAGGGTGGCAACCTTATATCAGGTTGAGATCAGGCTCACAGTATATGGAGTCTCAGACAACTGGAGCACCAACAGCTTGCTCTGCAAGGCTTCCATGGAGAGTTCTGGGAGACTGTCTAGTATTGGGGTAGAAACAAAGACAAGTGATTGTGTTCACGTTGTTTCTTCTAGAAGCCCTTTTATCTCCAGTAACCATTACAGTTAAATAAGTCTTTGTATGCAATGTGTGCATATATATACACACAGAGAGAGTACATTCTATATCCTGTTATAGAGATGTGAAAGAGATGTGAAAGTCCTCTCTATGTGAAAGAGAAATTTCCCTGGAATAGGCTCTAAAATCATGTGCACTTACTGTTGCATTCCAGATGTAGGGAGGGAAGAGGAGTGAACTCTACAAAACTCAGCATACGGACACGCTCAGGAAATTAGTGTTTTCTTCTGGGATTTATCTAATCATTTGTCTATTCGCAGCTGACGGCCTCCCCATTATTTCTTAACCCCCTCCAGTTAAACAAGAAACAAAGCTCACTCCTTCACCAAACAAGAGAACTGCCTTGTAAGAAACGCAAGAAACAAACCCACACGTCAACAGCTCGTGCAACGCTGTGGTTTTAATTTGTGGAAGACTAGAGAAGCGCTTTAATAAGTTTCCCTAGGAAAGGAAAAGAAAATTTGGGAATTCTCCCGATGGCTTCTGAGCTGTCAGACTGATTCCAACCCATCTGGGACAGAAGCAGTGCTTCCAAGACTTTGTGCACTGGGGTGGCCAGGGAGAAGAAAAGTTCACTGTGCCAGCTCAGGGATTTCTAGACACCAGCAAATGCCCACTGGAAGTCAACTAGATCCCTAAGCAAGCAGCCTGCATTACTCTGCAGGTCTCTGAAATGCTTGTGGCCTGAAAAGGTTACAGCCCAAATCAAAGGAGGGTTGGGACCTGACCGCTGCAGGTGATGAAGACACCAAGGTGAAAGACTTGAAGCCACACAGAGATAGATGTTTCAACCAATGTGGAATAAAGTTCTTTACCTAGGACTTGCCACTGCCAAACCCTAATGAGAACTGGTCCCAGGCAATTCAGACAAATGTTATTTTCAGCTTCCCACAGTTACAAATTGTCTTCAAAATGAAGCAGGAGGATTAACACATTCTTCATACTGGGTGAAAGTGTAAGCACAATTGTGGAAATCCTCTAATGTAAAGAGATGTCCAAAGAGATGCTTTTCTGTGTACTCCTACGCTCCTGGCCTCCAGGACCTCTGCTGGCAATGCCAGTTTGCCTACTCCTGAAAGCAATTCCTATTACCAACCCAGATTTTGTTACATATCCTCTTTTTTCTGGGCTGTAAAGTAAAACAGAAGCTTTTAATAAAGGCTCTCCATGTTGCTCATCATTTTACAGACTTTTCTTACATTTCCCTGATACACCCCAGAGTTTTCCAACAAATGAGTGCTATAAAGGCTCTGCTATCTGCCAATCATTGTTATTGGTCTACTTCTGTGTTATCCTTTTCTAGATGACCAGTGGTGCCCACAGTATTTCAGGTACACCCACTGGTCCACATAACAGCTATGGCTCTATAAAACATTAGAATATTTTCTTTCTTATTCTCTGTTCAGTTCCCAATGAAATCAAACAGATTTTGCCTGCACTCTCACACTGAGCAGCAATTTGCATTGCTCCTTCTCTCAGGATGCTCCTGAGCCAACACAAGGCATTTAAAACCTAGAAAAGCGCACGTTCAGTCCTTCTCTCTGAGTGCTTCAGATTTTCAATATTAAGATTTATTTCCCGTCCTCTGCCTTCATTTCTCACTCATTCACCAGGGCTAAGCCTCCAATCACGTTCTGCCCAGTCTTTGCTGGACTTGACTTCAGATTAAGAAAAACTTCACGCCGTCTGAAGATTTTGCTGTATCATTGCTCACTCCTTTCTCCAGTTCATTAAGCAGCACCAGCCCCAGCAGAGAACCTTGCGGCACCCCTGCTGCTAACCTTTTGCTATGCTGAGCATCGTTTCTCATCCCTTAGCCAAAACCCCTCGGCAAGCCCAGTTCACATCTTTGCCATCCTCCTCTCTCCCAAGGTTACACCCAGCTCCAGCCCTCACTCGAGCAAAACTCCCCTAGATTTCTGCGGTTGTTTTGACTTAAGTGGAGTTTGCAAAATCAGGGAACAAACATTGTTGTCACCAGCAGCAGCGTCAAGCGGCGCAGTACCCACGCTTACACGATTATCCGACTCTGTTTATTTATAGCTCTGTATGGATGTAGCCTCTCCGCTGTGCCAAAAGCTCATATTCTAGGGACAAGCCCAACCAAAGGTTTCTCCGGGTCAAGCCGGCTTGGAGCACGGCGCGCCTGAATTTAGCTCTCCTGCCTCTCGGGGGATGCATGCACAGAGCTGTCCGAGGGCGCACCTTGGGTTGCGGGTGCTGTTGCATCTCAACTAGAAAGAAAAATTGAAGAAGCAAGGACGCAGCGCTGCCGGCCTTCCCGTGCCGAACGGGGAAACCGGTTCCTTCTTATTTAACGGGCGGAATTGAGGAAAAGCGAGCAGTTCCTGGAAAGCAAGCCTCGCTCCCCGCCGCTTCGGGAAGAGTTTTGCCCAGCCACCACCGCAGCGAGCGAGCCCAGGCTGCCGGCACCGAGCTACCCCGCATCCCCCCGGCCCCGCCGCTCACCCACCTTGAGGTACTCGTTCTCGGAGCGCAGCTCCTCCACCTCCCGCTGCAGCTCCTCGGGGGCCGCCCTGGCCGGCTCCCCGCGGCTCGGGGCTCTCCCGGCTGCGGGCTGCGGCCCCGGGGGGGGCTCCCCGCGGAGCCCGGCCGCCGGAGGGGCTCCGCGGGGCTCCCGGTCGCTGGAGCCGGTGCCGGACTCGGCGTCGCTGCTGGCGGCCGGCGCCGGGCGCTGCTCGTCGGAGAGCGGCTCGGAGGGGCAGTCGGACAGGTCGGAGCTGCTGTCCGTGTGCCCCACGCGGGCCAGCACCGCCGCCGCCGCCGCCGCATGGCCGCTGCCCGGCGGGGCTCCCCGCTTCGCCTTCCTGCCCTTGCCCCCCGCCGCCACCCCCTCGCCGCCGCCGGGCTGCCGCCCCCCGGGCCGCCCGCCGGGGCCCGGCTCGGCTCCGCGGGGCGCCCGCTTGGCGCAGGGGGCGGCCTTGGAGCCCGGCCGGGCGGCGGGGGCGGCGGGGCCGGGGGCTGCCTTGGCCCCCGGGGCGGCGGGGCGGCGGGGGAGCCGGCCCTGTGCCGCCAGCAGCCCCGCGGCCGGAGGGTGGTGGGCGCCCGGCTGCGGCGAGGCCGGCGGCGGGGAGGGTCGGCCGGGGAGCCCGGGGGACTTGGGGGGAGCCGGGGGAGGCTTGGAGGCGGCGCTGGAGGCGGCGGAGCGGGCGTGCAGGTCCTTGAGGAAGGGTCTGGCGGGCGAGGGGGCGCGGTGCGGCCGCTTCTTGTCGGCGTGAGGGTGGTGGTGGCCGGGCGGCGGCCGCAGCGAGTCGCCGGGGCCGGGGCCGGGGCCGTTCAGCGCCTCCATGGCGAGGGCCGGGGGCGCCGGGGGGGCGGCCGGCGGCGGAGCTCGGCGGCGGCAGCAGCAGCCTCCTGCAGCCTCCCCGCCGGCTTTCTCATCACTTCTGCTTCGCCCAGACACAGCCCTCGTACTTTTCTCGCCCGAGCCCCGTCTCCCTGCCCCCTCACCCCCTCCTCCTCCTCCTTCTCCTCCTCCTCGCCGCTCTCTCCCGAGCACTGATTTGCTTCGGCGAAACGAGCCCAAATCCCTCAGCGGCGGCAGCCGCCGCCTTCTCCTCCTCCTCTTCCTCCTCCTTCTTTTCTTCCTCCTCCTCCTCCTCCTCTTCCTCCTCCTCTCCTTCCCCTCCCGCTCCCCTCTCCGCCTGGCTCAGCTCAACTTATGATGCCACCCCAAAAGCCTCCCTCTCCCCTCCACCCCGCCCGCAGCCCCCTTAGCCCGGCCGCCCCCTCTCAGCCCACCGGCCCCGCTCGGTCCCGGTGCCGGCCCCGGCTCCGGCTCCTGAAATAGCCCCGCTGCTGCCGGGGCCGCTCGGGCGCGGCGCTCCCCGCCTGTGCGCAGGATCCGCCCCCTCTGTCACGGCGCCAGGCTCCCTGCCAGCTCCTTCTCCCCTCCAGCTCCCCGCAGCCTTCAGCACAGGGGCGCCGCCGGCAGCCGCTTGCTGCCAGAAACCCTCATTTTCGGGCGGGGAGTTTGTATTTCCCAGCCATCGGCGTTGCACGTTGATTGATTTATTTTTTTTTGTTACCGTTTTATTTATTTATTATTTTTTTTTCCAGCTAAGACTTGGCGAAAACCCTTTCTCCGGCGCTTTGCAGCAGCCGCCGCATCACCTCCTCGCTGGCGGCAGGCACCGAGCTCGCCCAGAGGCAGCGCCGAGCATCCCGGGCACCCAGCGAGCTCCGGGCTGTGGCTCCGAAAAACACGGGGGCCGTCCTTTCGGGGTCCGCGGGGTCGGAGCCCTCGCGTTTATTTGCAAAACGCCCGGAGAGCCCCTAAAAGAAAACACAAGGGAGTGGAGCTGGAGCGTGGGAAAGCGGCGGGGATGCTCCGGGCTCCTCCGCTCGGCTCCCCGGTGTGTCACGGGCAGCTGGTGACGCCACCGACAACGTCATCGTGCAACAAGTGACGTCGTTTGGCGAGAGCTGCTGCAGCGGGGGAGAAAAGACCCGAGGGAGAGCCGGGGCTGCGGGGGCAGGAGGGCAGCGCCCCGCCGCGGGGCAGCAGCGGCGTGCCGGGGGTGGTGGTGGAGTTATTTCGGTTTGTTTTAACCATCCAGAAGCTAAACAAGCCTCCTTTTCTGAAATCCTGGAGCGAGCGATGCTGTGTTTCATCCGAAGAAATATTATTACGAGAATATTAAATGTTAGGGATGATAGGAAAGGATGTCGCCACTCTCCCTTGGGTCCAGTTACAACTTTCAAGAATACGCCATAATTCCAGCTTCTCTTAGCTTTGCAATGTGTTTTAGTCCTGTGATGAAAGGGGAACTGCTCGGGACTGATTTATGAGTACTCTGGTTTGACTCGGTTGCCCCACGAAAATAACACTTCAAATCAAAAGGAAAATGAAAGGAAAAAGTATGGCTCAAGATAAGCCACTTTCCTGCAAACAATAGCTGAGAGACAGTGCCAGGCTTCTTTGCACTGGAGGGGAAGAGAATTAGGGAGGTGGAGAAAGGAGCACATTCACAAAAGGCTTGGAATTAGCTGGCAGAGTTAATCCGAGACACTTCAGTGCCTGACAGAGTCCAGTTTGCTTTGGAAATTTACCTTGCAAATTTCACATCACAAATACCAAAATATAGATTATTTTTGCTTATTTTATGATTTTTTCCCCACCAAATGCTTTATTTTTGAAGGGTCTTTTTGTATGTCCATGCATCGTCAGCCACGAGCTCCCAAAGGTGAAGATGAGGAGCTGAACTCAGTCTGGCTCCCCAGTAAAGAGAAGCCAGGCTCAGAACAATTATAGGCTCACAGCGGGCAGGGTGGCCTTGGATCAGGAGGGGAACTGGAGAGCAGATACCTCCATAAATGCTTACCCTTGTGTTCCTCTCCTCGAAGCATACAGGCTGGTTATCCCCTGCACTCAGAGGCAGCACCAGTCCAAGGAGGCTTCATAATAAAGTGCCTCATTTACATTGATACTCGCACAAAATAGCCTGGGACCAAAAACATACAACAGCAGCACACATCGCGCTGAGACGAATGCTCGGTCACGCCAAGATCCCTTTAGGTTTTTCTGGCGGTATAAAGCACTCAGTAACAAAGCCGTGCAGTACCAGCAACCCTGCTGGGCACGTGCCTGGCTGGGTGCAGATGGCAGATTTCTGTGGCCTGAGCCCAGCTGCAGCAGCTTGGCTGGGTTCCTCCGTCCTCTGCTGTCTGTGTCCAACACCATTTGGAGGTCCCTGGAAGAGGGGCATAAATGGGCTTGGCAAGAGTGAGAATAGGACCCTAACATGACAGCTAAGTACATACCACAGAAATCTCTGTTGGGCTAGGCAAATGCCCAGTAAGGGCTGCTGATATCATATTTCTTATTTATTTATATCAAACCATTTTTTCCCTTTACTTAAATCTCACTGATGGTTCTCACAGGAACGTGCAGGCACCGACTATCACGCTTAACCTAATTCTCCTCTCCCATTCTTTTTATTTGCTTGTAATGTCCAATTGTTGTCTCTTATCGTAAATTAGTCATACACTCCCTGGTGGGGGAACAGTTTCTTATATGCTTGTGTGACTCTTAACATAATAGGACGCCTGGGTGTTGGTTGAATAATACAAATAATCAGACATAACACTTCTACAACAAATTTATTTTGGCAGTGCTGATATCCTTTGTCCAATTTATGCAGACATTTGATAACCGAGTAGTATTTGCACAAATAATTATGAAAAGTAGATGCTAAGCCTGACTACTTAGATTAGCTATCACATGTTTTACAAAGTGTAAGGCACAGCTTGGCAGTGCAGGGCTCCCTAAATTCCTTTGTAGGGCTGAGGCACAAGAGAGTTTACAATTACTTGGAGGAGATGTGAAGAGACTCAATCTAAATGTAAATTTGTCCCTTAGTCAGCCCAGCTTACAGTGGCCTAAGCCTAAGCTGTTATTTTCTCCTATTTCAAATCCCTATTTCAGATCTACTTGAATGATACCCTAAGAGCAGCCGACTTGTAATGGCCAGACTCGGAGCTGTGAGGGAGCACTCGTGTGTACAGAACTAACGCAAATGCTAAATGAAGACACAAACGCATCCACCCAGACTGTTCGTGTGGATAAAACAGCATATACCTGTTTGAGTCTGTCATTATTCCCCCTTCATATGCTGCAGATCATGAGTTGTAATTTCTTTGTGGCCACATTGTGCTCTGTGATTATACCCTCCCAGAGGAATCCTCACCGTGGCCAGCAGGTGTTACAGTAACACATTGACAACAAAACCCATGAATAGCTTCAACAGGAAAATGTGTGACATTGGAAGTTCACTTTTTTTTTTTTTTTTTTTTTTTTTTTTTTTTTTCCCCAATCTGTTCCTCTGCTCTCTCTCCTTGGGGGATCCAAAGCTCCAAAGACCTTTTCTAAAGCTTTATTCCTAGTCCCCAGACTCATATCTAGATTGTGACTGCTTGTTCCTTATTTGTACAAAACCCCGCTATTAAAAGTCTTAGATCTTTACTGTTACAATATTACCAATAGCCAGAATTCAACCAGGGAACAGAAATAATTGCATGAACTGGCTCCTGTAAAGGACCTCAGTATCAGGAGAAGGGCTTAGGCAGAATTTAAGCACCTTCATCCAATGCTGTGATTTCCCCAAAATCCACCACCCAACCAACCCCACAGGCACCTAGCCCTGCTGGCCACCTTAATTTTGGCTGTAAAACCCCATGAATGACCAGAGCTGTCCCCCTGTGGGTGCCCATGCTGGGTCCCCAGGGATGAAGCCCTCCTGTCCTTCCCAGGCACGGAGCTGCCCCCTCTCCCTGTCCAGCCAGCTCTGGGTTGGGCGCCCCTGCCCGGGCTGAAATCTGCCCTCCCGCCTCACTGCATGCATAGTACAGCCAATATATGTCCAACATAGCCAGTGGGGGAGAAAAAAAAACACAAATAAAGAGCTAAAAAAAAACACCCAAAATTAATATATCATGCTGTTATACTAGAGGATATCTCTAAATCTCAAGCACCAAGCAGCACATACCATCCTATCAGGGTTGTACAGGGTTCAGAACTAAGCAAGTCAAACATGCACTTTCCCATGTTAATGAATTTGTACTTTTCCTTCTCACAAACCACCTGCGACCTCACTAAACACCCACGTGCACACTTCAGAATTTATCATCCGCTCACCACTGCAGGTGCAAGTTCCTAGGATCTTGTATTGTCATTATCTGTAGCACAGCACTACTGTATACCACTCATTTTCTAGCTTCTTAACTTTCAAGGGATGATTTACTGCATTTCATCAACTTTGTCTTTTAAAATAGAGACAACAAAGCTTCTGCTATTTCTGATTAACCCTTACATGCTGTTCAGCTCAGTTTAAAATTACTGTTTTTTTTTTTTTTTTTTTTTTTGTTTTTGTTTTTGTTTTTTCCTGACTCTACTAAATCAAGACTTTCAAAGCCATAAAACATCTGATTGTTTTGAAGCTCTGAATGTTTGGTGGCATTCAAAAGGCATACCAAGTAAGTAAAAAATATCACTGAGAACCAAAGGCTGGCTTGGATCAGAGTCACCAAAAGAGAAACAGCACATTTTGTTTCTTCCTTCATAGCCATTAAGGCGTTTGCACAGAAAGGTAGTGTTAATTTATAGATATTCAATAAGGGAAAAGAAGGAAAAGTCATACACTTGTTATTTATTGAAGACAGAAGCTTTTCACAGCTTCTGGTTGTTGCAACTGATACACTTTACTGGATATACTGTTTGTAAGTTATAGTCTGACATCACCTCAGCACCAGAAATGTTTCACAGAGTTATGAAACATATTTCAAAAGCAGAGGAAGCAGACTAATAAGCTGACTGTTGGTTGGCAGTGCTATTAATTTGTATATTCTTCAAGGAGTGTGTCACCTTACAATAAGCAAAGCATCAGTCTTAGAATATTATAAATTATCCATCTGTAATGTACAGTTGGCTGAAGGAAGCTGCAGAAAATATCATATTCTGCACACACACACACCCCTGATAACCAACCAATATCCAAATATAGCAAACACTCGATAGGATTAGCTTCCCAGATATATCTTTGCCAAATTTAGCAATTAAAGCATCAGTATTTTTCCACAGTGCTTCGTTCCCACTGTATTATTTCCTCCTACCTCTATTACCTCTTCAACTGCTTCTTTTCTGACCCCGATCAGGGAGGCTGTTCCCAGCAGAAACCAAATCCAAATTTATTTTTTTTTTGTTGCCACTTCAGTTCCTCCTGAGATGCTGCAAGCAGACACACTGCATTTGTCTCTTTTCAGTAATTTCAATTAATCTACCTTCAACTGATCCTAGACCTTTAGGACATCAGGCTTTACTGTTAGTTCCTTCAAAGCTGTAGCTGTCTTTGATTTAAGTCTGGGTTTTGAGGCAGCTGCTCCCTATTTTTTTTTTTTTTCTGTCTCTATAACCCCAAAACAATTGCTTCTCACAAACACTCTGGCTGTGGTGGTTTAGGAGTGGCTTTGTCCTCAGTGCATCTGTTGTTCTGCTGGGGTTCAGGAAAGCTGATTACTGAAGTCTGCTTCCCTGGCAGTGCTTTCACATGCAATTTCCTCTCCAACTCTCTCATCCAAGCTTGGGGCACGTCACGGCATCACCGTGGGACAGTCGAGCCCTGGATTACACACCACCTTTGAGGCAAGCACAAAATTACCTCCCGCTGTTTGCACTCATCTGAGCAGGCTCCACAACCAGTCAAGAAATCAACGATTTTGAAGAAACATGCAGACTCTCACCCACCTGACAGTGCCTATGGGTCAAAACCAAAGGCCTGGAAGAAGCAGAAGCCAATGAGTAGGAATTATTATCTTGACACAGAAAGAAGACTAAGCAAGTAAGGTGGACTTACGCACAGATGGACCGTGTGTAAGATACACATGAGATGGACCACTGATTGCAGGACAAGATGGAAGCACAATCGAAGTACGAAGGCATACAGAAATCTCCAAAAACAGTATTACTTGTCTGTTCAGGATTCTAGGCTCTTTTAGCAAATCAGTCGTTTACTTTAATTCATGAACTTAAATAAATACTGTTAGCACTGCCGAGTCAGAAGACAAAGAAAAGCTTTGCTTTGTCAATATGTCTCATAGCGTACTACAGCTTTTGTCTGATCAGTAGCAGAACCAACAGTGGTCAGTTTTCCCTAAACTGGTCCAATATAAAGTTTTTCACTAAAACAGGTAGTTAATATTCACTAAAAATATTCAGATAAATATTCAGATAAATAAAAATATTCAGATCAGCAACCATACTTTCACAGATCAATAAATATATATATAAACAAAACAAATAACAAATAACAACATATAAATATACATGTTTTAAGAGCAAAAACATATCTCCAGATATGTAGCATAACCAGGAAGATATGTTCTTAACACTGAATAATTAGAATTCAGAAAACAAAGACTCAAAAATCAGACAATGACACATCTGTTATGGCTTCACAACACTTTGAGGCTCTTCTGTTTTTGGCTGGTTTGAAGCTGCTCCATATGTTAGCCAGTACAAGGAACTGCCCACATTTTGTGAAGAATAAGATATAATCTGATAAATAATTGAATTCCCACATCTCATTTTGTAGGGTTCATCTCAGAAAAATGCTGAAATGCCAGTGCAGGAAAAACAGGTGAGGAAGAGCAGTTTTTGGAATGTCTTGTCTCGTAATAGTGTTTGGACTCCATTCACTAGCTTCTGAAGGAAAAAATATCTTTTCATTCAATTTCTTGCCTGGTAATGGAAATAAAGCTCTAATATTCTCTATTTGAAGCAGTGATGCTACAGCATGGTGTCAGCACTGACTGGTCTTAAGATGCTAAATGTATTTGAGTGCCTTACCTGTGTATAACTGATCCAATATTCATATGAAGATCTTCTTGCCTTAGAGACAAAATAAAACAACAGCTCAGTTTCTTGGATATGTGGCTTGGTCTGGGAGGACCTATGAGTTCATGTTGCCATCTTTTTTATAACCATGCTGTCATACAATGGCCACCCTTCTTCTAAATACCAAGTGCTTATGGCAAACATGCAACGTACATGGCAAACAGCAGCTGCAATGTACTGAAAATTTTCTGAAGAGTTTTGATAAAATCTGTCTCCGGGGGCTGTTGACGATTCATCTTGTAAAGAGCTGAAAACTCACTGCAAGGTGGGAAGTATGTAGGAATAACTGGCAAAATGGAAAGCAGTTAATTGTTGAATTTGTCAAGGACTACCACAATATAATTGGCATTTGCAATCTATTTATTAACAATTTATAACAGGATGTGGATGTCCACATTCACCGAATTTGCTGATAGCAAAATGTTATGCTGATAGCTCAGGACTGTGACAGGCTGTAGGAAGACCTTAATGAAATTAGGTAATAGACAATTTTGTGGTAAATTAAATTTATACCCATGCAAGACTGGGGACTAGAGCTGAGTGAATAATTATTTCTAAAATGTATTCAGTATATTTAGCTTCTGTTTATGTTTGGGAATTGCTCAAGATCTATTTATGGTTTTCCAAAATTCATTACTTATTTCAGTCATTCCTAACATAATTGTTATGAATAATTCTCAATTCACAAATTGCTTATAGCTAGTTGTGGCCATTTCACCTCAAAACACATGCCCTGACTCCTAGTTCCAGGTTGGCGGCATCTAGAAACAGCAATGCAAACTGATTTCTGTGCTCATAGACCCAGAGCACCCTTCCTTTAAGTTTAAGAATTAGTTAAAGAAGTTTAAAATTAGCTAAATTAAGGACAGTAAAAGAGAAATGTATGGTAGAGTAGAAGATGTAATTACAAGACTTAGAATATGGATCAGATTTTCTTCTGATGTTTTGGTCTCAACAGAATTTTCTGCATCAGAACTTGGCAGCACTCAGGAGAACTAAGCTAACAAATACAAAATAAGCTTTAGACAATTACATGAGTAAATACTGAATGGAAGGGAATCGATACTAGAAAAAATGATGTTTTTAAAGGAAACTCAGAGAAAGAATGCAGAGAAACCCAGGGAGTTTACAGGACCCTAAATGCTTGGTCTATCATCACTGGGGCTTCTTCAGTGTTGTCACTTTATCAGGACGGCCAAGAAAGATTTCCACAGTTAAGAACATAACTTCAGTTTCCTTTTGAAAATGAACTATTCTACGTGTTAAAAAAGAAAGAAAATTATGCTGGTCAACAATACCTAAAAACCCAGCCATTAGGGCTAATGGGCATCTTAACGGTGTGTGCTGAGAATAGTTTGGAAAGAAGAACTGGTTCAACCTTTTTTCATTTCAAAAAGATCTGTTTTAACCCTGCTTTGGCACACATTATAGACAACTAGTATTGGATTATAAACTGCCTGTCAGAGTTCAAGAAGCATTTGGACTGTGCGCTTAGTCATATGGTCTGAATTTTTGGGTAGACCTGTGTGGTGCCAGGAGCTGGACTCAATGATCCTTGTGGGTCCCTTCCAACTTGGGATATTCTATGAAACTCTATGAAACTAGATTTCTGTAAATTTAGCATCACATTGCAAAGTGCAAAATTCTGGTGAAAAAGGAAAGAATCTGGACAAGAAAAAGAGAAGTGGGCTTACAAATCAAATTGCCTTCCAACGATTAATAAAAAAACAGACCAGGTCTAGGACATACTTCGTATTACAGTATATTTGGAAAATTATCCCAGTGCAGCCTGCCAATGACTTGTACCCCTCTCTCTACCTGTACTTCCCAGGTCTTTTCCCAGTGGACAAAAAGGAACCAGGAGAAGGAGAGGATGGAGGAGGAAAGGGGGTACAAGAGGCTATGTGACATCATGGCCATGTGCAATAGCTGCTGCCTTTCTCAGGACAGCACTTCCTACCCCACAGATCCCAGGATGTCCCTCTGCTTTCTGTGTTAAGTGGTGAAGAAGCCAGCCCCCCCTGTAGGGGCAAGCAGCGTTTGGAGGACTGCCAGCCTAATGTGGCAGTAAATGAGCAGCGCCGCAGCGCAGCTTCATTTTAACAACGGCAAGTTTATACTTGTGCCACCTCTCGTTTTTAATCCACCATCACAGAGGCAAGAATTGTGTATCGTTTGCAACATAAATAGAGCCTTCCCTGTAAAAGGATCCCTTACTGTCCATTGTTTTTATCTTTTTTTTTCTTTCTTTTTTTTTTTCCAATCCTCTTCTGTTTAACTGTTAGTCACTTCTGCCTTTTCTACATGAATCAGTGTTGCTTCTCTCAAAAAACAGGCATTTGGGATTATTTAGACCAAGTGTTGATATTAAAACTGGGGCCACTTCCCTTTGGTAATATGCAGGGAACAATGATGTGAAGCACTACAGTATGACAGCCATCTCTTGAGCGGAGAACAATACACACCTGACTCATTCTTTCTGCTCTCTCTCAACAGCAACATATTGGGATCTTGCAGTGCTTCTGCATGCCACACGACATGTTGTGTCCTCATTTCTTTTGGACTTTTCTGAGAATCTGCAGTAGCACACTCCGGAGATGTACATCAATTTTTATAACACTTCTGTTCTTTGAAGCATGAGGAAGATCTTAAATATCTATTAAATTGGCACTTGTCACTAATTATTTTTAAGCTTATCATCATTTGTAACTTTAAAGTCTCTTTAGTTGCTCTAATTATAGATTCTGTACACCATACTTTCTCCATTCAAGAAAAGCATTCATCATCTCAATTCAAGCACAGTTTTAACAAACTCCAGGAGAGATCAAAAAGATATAACTGAATCCTGCAGTGTGGGCAAACACCTATTGTGCTTATGTGACTGCATGACAGAAATCCACACCCAGAGCAAAAAAAGGCAGACTTGCTTTAGGCATAAAGTTTCTCTTCTTTTACTATTGTTTCCCCTATGTATGCCTGTGACTTTCTTTATTTCCTGCTCTCCCTTCACATCTAACTCCTGCTCATCCAGAGTATCAAAACCACCTTTGCCCTCTGGGCCAGGTCACTGCTCTCTTCAAATACTTCTTGCCAGCAGCATAATTTTTAAGGTCTTATCCTCCCATCTTCATGGGTTTACCCATGTTTTCTGCTCCCTTCAGCACACAAAATGCAGCTTGGGTTAGGGAAGATGCTGTAAGCCCATGAGGTTTGAAACCATCTGGAGGCAGAGATGCAGCTGCAAAGCTGCATTTTGGTGTATATTTTATGCCTGACCTGTAGTTGAGGTGGGCTGTGTAAACCACCTTTTGAGACCTCTTTTTTCATGCCTTCAAATTATGTGCAACAATGGAGTAACACATCCCCTTTCCATGTAGATAGTATTAATTTTACCAAGTGCATGGGATATATAGAGAGAAATCATGGTGCAGTTCTGCTAAGACATTAGTGGCTCTTCTGGCTAATCGCTGTGATTGTAGACACTGTGGGCAGGTTCAGCACAAGAGTGTAGGCAACTTTTCAATGTTCACTGTGAGATCAAAGTCAGCCACTTGCCCCTCTACACCTGACGGTTCTGCTCCATTTGATGAGCCCCAGAGTCCCTTTGGTGACCTACGCTCCTGGGGGAACCACAGCCACAGCCATGACAGCTTGGACTCAAGCTCTGCTGCTCTCACCTCATGTAGTATTGATCCCACTGCAACAGTCCTGCAATCTCAGAGATCAGCTCTTAAGCTACAGCCCATGTTCACAGACCGTGTCTCAACTGCTTACTAAATGTTCTTTTGAATACAGGAAAAAATCATAGGATTTAACGTGGCATTACTGGATGGTGTGCTTTATTTTACAATCTTTGGTGTTTTAGTGAATTTACCCATAAAGCTGCATTACTACTTCATATTTCACCTAATGAGTGATACTAAATAAAGGTATTATTATCTCTTTTCAGTCTTAGTTAGTATTCACCATTTCTACATAGTGTGAAATGAAGAAAGCAAAACTATCAAGTCTGAAGAACTGAAATCTATACTGATAAGTCAAGGCTACCACACACTGCACAGCGAAACCTTTTAAAGACTACTACACAACACATTACAGATCTAAGCTTTTCAAAGCAGGATATGCAGGATTAAGGCTACATTTAAATCCAAACATGATAAAAGGAAAAAAAATAAATAGGCAAAACACGATTACTTTATATTGATGTTATGTAAGTACTTAGATGGGGAAATAATTCATTCCTTATTTCTATCTTGTAATGGTACTGGGAGGAGAAAAGATATTTTAAAGCATTAACCTCCCTCCCCCCTTTTTTGTCCTTATCTAATCTGATACCATAAATACTGAAATACTTTAATCCAAACTGTATGGTAATTGTCATCATAGTGGCGAGCTCATTTTGTTTGTAAGGCTTGGCCACATCTTTTCTGTTTTAGCACACACATTTCTCTTCTGTGCTTCAGCTCTAACATTGGGGAGCTTGTCACCTCTGAAATTCTTACCTCCACGATGCTTCTCAGATAACCACAGCATTGTCTGTACTGTATTCCACCTTTAAGTTAGTGACAGATATTCTCAGTACTGACTCAGTCTTGAGGTTACTTGTGTTTTCAGGCAAGACGACTAACATTACATTATCCTTTGGGACTCTGTATGCTGTCTACATAATGTATGTGTATTTTGTAAGCAGCTTAGGATAGATAGACCATATTTTATATGAAGTAGAGCTTATAACCAATGCCCTTATTTAGTAATAAACCATGTTCACAGTCCTGCCTGTAGCGCCCAGTGGCAGACTGGGATTTATTTGAGAGAACAGGAGTGACAGCACAATAACATCTACTGAAATGCACTCGCTATTGCTGCCTTTCTTACTGGGAGCTGAGGACAGCAAGCAGCCAGCAGTGTAGCCTCCTGTGCTCCTTGGTAATCAATATGCATAAAAAGCTCCTGGGTCCTCTCCCTGTCACTCAGCAGTCCACCTTCCCAGGAAGGGACACGACAACAGAAACGGCAGCAGCATTTGCAGGAGGGTAAGGCTGCCCCCATCCCTCCCCAAGGCTCCCAGAGAAATATGTTGCCTTTGAAACCCACATGCCAGGATATTAAAGATTTATGGCTCCTGATTCTTGCTACAGTTCACTTTGCTGCTTTGTTTACTTGGCAGGGAGAGGGAGGGAGGAGGGAACGGGATTAGCCTCGAAACCCCACGACAAAAGGCAGAAAAGCTCTGCCTCGGGCATTTAATAATCTACATTTCTACAGAATTACTAAATATGCCTGCCTTATCTCCAGAAAAGTTGGCATATTTTAAAATAGTCATTCACAGCACTTAAAAAACACTTCACCCTAAAATAGTTTGAAAACCAACAGGAGCTTTGTTCTGATCCAGCGCCCACTGAGACGTACAAGAGAGGCACAAAGCCACACCGGGACACAGAACCAGTATAATTTAGATACTATTTAAAGTCTCCGAAGTTCTTTTTTTACCTACATTACCTTTAACACCACAAATGTTACACAGCTAAAAATAATAACCAGAACCACTGTGATGGGAGGCTTGTGAAAAAGAGGGGGAGACAATTCGGGATTTCAGTCAAGTGGATAATTATCCGTACATATGCAAAGGCCTTTACAGCTGAGAGAGCGCTGCAGTATTTCTCTGAACGTAACATAAGGGAAAGCGATTGGGGCATTTTATTGTATTTTTGTTAACATTTCCATCAGAGAAAGAAAACTACCTCGTCTTTTCTGATGGCATTAGATAAATATCATGCAATGGCTCAAAACGCTAATTTGTTTAATTGCATTAGTCCACTCCCCTCCTGTTAGGGGAATTCAAGCTTCAATGGCAAATCCAACCCCTTAATGAGATTATGGGGACGTCCTCAATATGAGGCTGTAGGGTGGCAATAAGATGGGCAAGGGAGCCACGCGTCTCCTTGGTGACCGGCCGAGTGGTTAACCCTGGTAAGAAAGGGTGGAGGGAAAAATCAGTTTGAGTGACAGCACTTCATCCTTTAAACTTCACTTCACTGCTGAGCAAAGCAGAAACAGTGCCAAGCAGTGACCATGGGGAAATTACCCTTGTTTTAATCTCCCTCCCTTCCAGCTGATGTCAGGAGAAGGGGACAAGACAAAGGACCTCCAGCTGTGGTAAAGATCATTAAAACAGAAGAATACAAAGCCATGGACATCACCGTGCCATCTATTAAATATTAGTTTCAGTTGAAGGCAAACATTTTTCTTTGTTATGCAGCTTGATACTATTATTGCTGTTATACCTTTAATCCTTTTTGTGTAGCTTTATTCCTTTTTTTTTACCTCCTTTGTAACAAAGGTGCCTCGTAGTCAGCTCCACCAGCTAATCAAATTGCTTTCTCCTCATTACCCACAGTGAGCTGTTAGAGCCTGAAGCCTAAGCTAACCGGGATATACGGTCACGATTCAAGTTCTGTGGAAGGGCTGAAACTGTGCCAGAATCACCATACACAGATATGTTGTTATTGCTGTCATATCAAGAGCAGGTGATATGCTTTGGAGTCAGGGAGCATTTAATCACATGGATGCCCAATTAGTATACAGCAACAAAACATGGGTTTGTCATTCATGGCCTTCACTGGAGACAACTGATAAATCTTTTAATGTCAATATCCAGTACATCCAATATCAATATCTCCAATCCATTGTTTTAAGACAAATGTTGGGCAACATTAAAGAGGTGAAGTCTGTGAATTATTATTTGTTACATTATTTTTTTCCCACAACAGAGATATTTCTGAGTCAGAGGACAACACTGCCCACATACATTGAAGCAATGCATAACCCACACACATGGATCCCCTGAGCCCGGCTCAGTTCACAGCAGTGCAACTCTAGAGGATTTCCACTGGAGCCAGCCAAGTTAAAATGCTGTGAAAAATGTCCATAAAGGCAAAATGGTTTCCATTTCACAAGGCCACGTAGGGAAGAAAGGTCTGGAGGTGTAGGCCCATGGGTAAAACTGGTCTAAGGGTCCCAAATGTTATGTGAATCAAAAAGCATCAGAAAACTTACTCTGAGCACCATGCGCCACGGGTGGGTGGCTGGCCTCTCTGGCACGCTGCAGCTGGCTGGGAGGGCAGTGTCCTGCTGCAAGGGCGAGAAGAAAAGGGCAGCCCATTACTAAGTGAAACCAACACAGGCAACTTCTAATTCCTCCATGCTTTAATTTAGCTGAGAGTGTAATCAATTGCTGAAATCATTTTGCTATTTTTAAACCTTAGGGAGCAAATGGAAATCTCATTTTAAAGACAGAACCTTAATTATGCTTTCTGAGAGCTAGTCATTTGCCAAAGGAGAAGCAACGAGGCCAGTGCCACATTCCTTACCTCCTTTCTCACATCTGTGAAGGTTTCCGATGCCTCCTGCCGACTCACCGAACGTAAGCCTCCACTGCGTTGGGTTTCCTTTATTGTGGACCGGCTCCTGGCAGGTATTTTGATGCAGCTGGTCACCAGGATTAGAACAGAAGGATCAATGGGTTTCTCATTTGGTTTGTTTTTGTTTTCCTTGGTGCTTTGGGGAAAGCCTATAATTCTTATAACCACATCCCAATCTCAGTCATCGAGATCTTCTGTACTGTAATCCAAGCTGCCATTACAAGCGTGGCTAGGTATACTTGCAGCAGCTGTCATCTACCTAGAGCCAGATGAAAGGTTTCTGCAGCCTTGGGGCTGCTGAAGCCAGCAGCAGTGAAGCTGCAGCAGCATGGGGTCCCTCACAGCCCCAGAGGGAACGCTGGGCACCTGCTTGGCCATGGGCTCAACAGCCCTTTCTGTGGCACCTTGCCTGGCTCTGCCAGAATTGTGCCTTGCCCTCATGGAAATAAATCATTTCCTCCACCACAATTAGACTGTCTGTAGTTAAGTCTTCAAAACCTCATGTTGTTCTTTGGTCCTTCAGCCCATTTATTAAATGCACAGCCAGTTTTGCTCATTAAGCTTTGATAGTTCACGTGGGCTGAGAGTTCAGCCCACAGCAGCTCCTGTTGTGCACACAGGGCACACCTGCTGCTCCTTCTCTTCAGCTCTGGATTTTTTCCTGAAAAAAATCACCTTTTTGTGTTTCTTGAAGTTTCTTTGTTGGTCATGGTTTATCTAGAGCCCAAGAGAAGACATTCTGGTGTACATCTGAAAGTTCAGCAGGATCAGTAAGTTAGCAGCTTAAGAAGCTGAAGGCTGGGAAGAAGAAGAGATACTCACAGCCCCTTTAAAGTTACTTGATACATAATCAGGTATAATCAAATATTTTGATATATCAATTATGAACACAATCTCTCTTGACTTTCCTGACAGTGAAAGATATGAAATCTCTCTCCTGAGAAGGACTTGGTGTAGGAACACAATTTAAACACTCAGATTTAGATGAGTTAAGTGTATGGTGCGCTGACTCCTTCTCACTCCATTTTTCCACTGCTCACAAGTAGGAAATTCAGATGTATGTTATTTATTTACTTTTTAACCGTGTGGTGTGACCTCTTGCTGCTAATGACAAGAGATTAACCTTTTGAAATGTGAGGATGAAATTACACTCTCTTCATGACTACAGTCATGAGCGAATACATTCACAGATAGCCTTAGAAAGAGCTCTGCACACGTCAGAAACCCAGATCTGAAATGTGTCTATAACAACAAAACCAGAACCTTATTAAACAGTTATTTAGCAGGTTCGGGATCACAATCCCAATCCATTCTGCTTTGGCCAGGAACAGAGAACAGTTAGTAAGGTTTTGAACCCAGATCTCCACCCACAGTTTCAGGGGGAGGAAAGGCACCTTGCAGCTGGGTCTTAACTAGTCATGCAGCAACAAGAATTTTGGTTTTCATGGAGAGGTCTAAAACTAAAATGAGCTCTTAAAATGCATCCCCAACACTACTTGGAACTGAGTTTTGGGTGTGTAACACATACTCAAGGCCATGCGTGGCTGTACTATGTTTTGAACACAGCTGCAAGCACTCATGTAGTCATTCCCTTAGCAACATCCATCTGAGATATGGAAATATTAAGGTTATTAGAAAATAACTACTAGTCACTAAGAAAGAGCACCTTCATCTCACCACATGCTAGGAGAGTTGTGAAATACAGACAGTATCATCTGGAAATTTAGAAAAAAAAAGAGGGGGGGGGGAGGCGGGGCAAAGAAAGGCCAAGAGAGACCTTTTTTTTTTTTTTTTTTTTTTTTTTTTTGTGTGTGTGTGTGTTGTAGTGCCATAAAATACAAATAAATGGGAGAAAAGGCAGTTATAATTCCAATGAAGAATTTGAGGAATTCCTTATGGCTCTGCCCTCTGCCAGAGGTGAATGGTCAAGGACACTGCCCTTGTGATTACCATCAACATTTTCGCAGTATTTCACATATGTTTAGGTGGTTGTGTATCTGCAGGGGAGGAATAATAAGGTATAATGTAATGGCATTATGTAGGTTTATCCCATGCAGAAAATACTTATCTACATTAATCCATCTCCCTTTTGGTTCTGTTGTCTTGTGCAGCAGATGGGATGTCAAGTTAAATATTTCAATGCTAGAAAAAGAGGTTTTGCTACCATTACTGGCACAGTTTTAAGAAAATTAGAGGTCTAGCCCTACATACACGCTTCAGAAACAACAAAAGTAAGTACAGTTGAATTCTCGTTGAAAGATGCTTCCAGTGATAAACTAATAATTTTGTTGGCAAGACCTAGACCATATTCTTTTTCATTTGTTCCAGTGGTTCTCTTCCATTTCAATGTCTGCTTCTTTCTTCCTTTTTATCCATCCCTTCTAATCCTTTTCCTCCTGTTTCAATGGTTTTCATCCCACCCCAGGCTGCTTACCTCCTAGTTGTACTCCACAGGACCTTCACTTGTAGAATGCTCCATTGGAACTTTCTCACCACTTTTGTCCTCTCTGTATTCCCAGGACATGCCTCTTACACCATTTTCAGATTTATATTTAATTTATCCCTACCCCATAATCCCTAATCTTTCCTTCCTTGCTGAAATCCCATAAAGCCTCATGCTCTGACATCCACCAGTGCTCTGGAGGCTCCTGTGAACCCTATTTTGTAGATGCTGGAGGGTGCCTGTGTGCAGCTTGCACAGTGCTCTGCTGACTGGCAAGACACTGCTTTGATGGCTCATCTGGGCACACCAGGAGCTCGGCTCAGCTCAGCTCGTGCTGACAAGGTAGGCATCACCCCCGCTCGATCTGACAGGCTGACAATGCTGGTTTAATACTAATGAGCACAATTTCCCGTTCCAGTATCTCATTAATATCTGATTCTTTAGTCACAATTCTTCTCCCTTTGCTTCCCCAATTCCACTCTCATCTACATTCAATCTACTGGTGATGTACTCATATCCAGTCTCCATTCTCTCTTTGTTTTCTCCCCAAATGCTCCTCTAATTCTCTTGCCTGGAGCAAGAAGCAAGAGTGGCCAAACACACTGAGCAGTTCAAGTACATATAAATGGTTTCTGAGCTCACAAGCCTTCACTGAAAAAGCCTTTTCCTTTGCAGTATGGAGTTAAATGAGAAAGAAGGGGACACAATGGGCCACGTGCTGGGGAGAGAGGTCAAGGTGGTAGCTATGACTGAGACATGCTTTCTGATGAAGAGCTGTCATGGGAGATCAAAGATCAGGCTGACCAGACGTGTCTCATATGCAGAGGAGGAAGACAACAGGCCCAGCTCCCTCTGGTCACCATCACTGAAGCCACCCAAAAAGGAAGAAGGAGAGCACAAGGCAAAGAATGCCCCAGGTGAATCAGGGCAGATATGACCTCCAGAGATGCCTTCCAGCCTCAGCCATTCTGTGCCTCTATAAATGCAATCTGACCTCTTCAGATATTGGCAGGAACCTGGAGGCAACTCTAGGTTCTACCTGGAGTCTACCACCTGAGTCTCAGGTCTACCTCAGGTCTACCACCTGAGTCAAAACCCTCTTGTAAGCCTCAAACATTAAGACTTACTCCAGTTATTTAGAGCTGTGCAACGCATGCAAAAGTTGGTGATATTGCAGAAAACCTGTAACCCTCCTTGTCTTACTGACTTCACTGCATGGTGTTTGCATTAATGGGGAAAAGAAAGGTTTAACTGGTCTCAATATCTCTCCTTCATCCTCCTTTTAGCTCTGTTATCAGCAATATTTTAAGTTTCAGCAGACACCTAAACTTTCTTCATAGGCTCCTAGCACAGCCTAGCACAACTGCAACAATTTCAATCTGTTCTATCCAAACACATTTTATCTTTCAGTATCTTATGACCCAGGAAGACATAAAACTCAATTTACTCATTAACCTTAGCTTCCTGAAGCTGCAATTACCGCCCTGTGGACAGCCAGTAATTGAATTGAGTAAGAGTAGCATGCAAATGCCACCCAGTGCTAGATACTGCTAAGAGATAATCCCGCATGCTTAAGAAAAAGGCATTGGCACACAGACAGCAAGTAAGAAAGCAGCAAAAAGGAACATGCATAAAGGAACACATGCAGAAATTAAAGAAATGCAAATGATCAGGAACACAGTGGCAATAACTACAATATTACATAAGCTTAGGTTTACAGTTTACAGATAATAGCATGCAAATGTTACTTTTGCACTGAAAAGCATGTTCTGGTAGATGGCTTCACCACAGAATCAGATCTTGTTTTCCTCCCTGCCTTCCCGAGTTGTAATTCAAGGTATTTGGTTACATTTTATATAGCCTAGCACAACTTGCTCCAACTGCAGTGAAAGAGATCAAGGCATTACAAATAAGGACTGAAGCTAGCAAAATGAGATTTAGTTTTAAGGACACTTGTCTTTTAACATTGTGTCTTTTTTTTTTTTTTTTCCCTCCCATTAAACCCTCAATGTATTTTTCCCAAGCCTCTGGGCAGAGCTTTTGCATTTTTAAGCTTGATCTAATTTAAGTATAGATGACCCTGGCCTCTTACTGCTATATTACGTATCTCATCACGGTACTTGTGGAAACATCTCAGTATTTGGCTGAGTGCATTTATTATGTGACTTCATATTCTTCTCACGTTCTTCAGCTTGTTTTGTTTATTTTCCTGGTTCCAGCCCCCTTTGTTTCTTTCTCCCTTTGCTCATAGAACATGCTCCAGGAAATACAAAATGCCACTTAAGACCTTTCATCACCAGGGTTCTGATCCCATAAAAGACATGCCTATGAGAGTATTTCAATTCAGATTAGGATCATCCCCTCTTACTGCACTAGAGTTCACGTGGTAGAGTTGTTTTGGAGGAAATGGATTTCTTCTACAGGAAACTAAAACAAAAAAAGAAAAAAAAATACAGAGCCAGACCACAGCAAGTGCAAAGTAATCCCTTCCCTAGCAATGTGCTTGGGGCAGAGCCACAGGCACCAAGTCCATGTGGATCTGCTCACTTTAGACCTCAATTCTTGTTCAGACTGACATAACAGCCATGGCATATATAAGTATGTACCACTTTCTCCTATTTTAATGTGATGACACCTCTCAAGAACCAACAGAGGATCTAAAACACAATTTTTCCACTGATAGTTTTGTTGTAAATGATGTTGTCTCTTAAATAAGATGTTTGACTTGGGTCAACTTGACTCAGGTTCTCCTCTTATTCTTTTCAAGATCAGAGACAGACATGAATATAACTTTCCAGGACCTCTCAGATCCTCAAGTGTTTTTGAAGAGCAACTGTGAGTGCTAAAGAGACTTACGATTTCCTGAAGCCATCATCTCCCTAAGGTAAGTCACGCATACTTTGTTTTTCTGCTCAGGAGCTTTTCTGTGTAGTTCTTATATTTTGCCTGTTAATATATCATCACATCAGTTTTTGTGACATGAGACTTTTTCTGGGATAGAAAAAAAGGGATGCATGGGATTTTGGATGCTTCTTCTAGGCACTTCTTCCCATAGTTTTTGAGACCACGTTGTTTAGGCTCACAGAGTTCCTGGGTGCTTTTTTCTGCAAGGCATCACAAATGAGGTTTGGCAGGCTTTGGCTGAACTTCTCTCAGCCTGACTGGAAACTTTAGTTTAGCTTGTTTAAATGTCAAAACAGCTTTTCTAGTGATCTGACAGCTACTACCCAATCTGTGCACTTAAGCTTATTTGAAGCATGTGATATACTGATATTTATACAATAAATATCACTAACTTCTCTGTGTAGAAATAATTATTTAAGGTTGATATGTAACAATACAGTGAACATTGCAGTTACACAGAGGCAAGGTATGACAGCACAGGCCTCTGAAGTGAAAGCCCTGGATGTGATTTAGACAAACACAGCCCTGGGCAGATGACAGAGGGGGCTCAGGATAATGCTCAGGATGTAAGTATGCACCACTAGTCAATGAAAGAGAAGTACAAATAAGAAAGACAAAATAAGTTCCAGCAGTAAAGAAGAATCCAACACATGCAAAATGCACTGTATATTGAAAGACACTTGCAGACCAGTGAAGAAAGGACACGATGTGCCAGTACGTATGAAATGTGAAAACAGCCACCAGTGTAACCTAGGGTGGTAAAGAAGTCACCAACATCACACACCTCCTGTTAAAGAACCGGAGCAAACCCCAGCACTGGTATCACTCTACCGTATGTGTCTGCATGTGCTCATGTGTTTTTGTGCAAATTTAAACTGACTTTTTAAAAGTAGAGATGCATTTTGAATTAGTTATATGATGAGGACAGTGAAATATAGTAACTGGACTAATCACAACATCTGCATTTTATTTAAAAAAAGGTTTCCAATTAGACCAACAATAAATTCTTGGCTTTGCATATAAGGTACGTTCCCCTTTTTGCCAATAACAAGATTCTGAAACTATCAAATTGATTACAATTAAGATTTTTTTTGTTGCTATCTCAAATAATTTGTATGGACACAGAGAATTCACAGGAACCTCTGACGGTGAGTAATTTTGTTATGGATTTGTATCTAGAACAATGTCAGTCATGCAAGATCAGCAAAAGTAAGTTTAAACTTTTAAACATGTCAGCATGGAGATTTGCACTGCTTTTAAAACACTTTCAATCTGCTTTTTAAACTGGCAGAAACAGTGCAACCTGCCTGTGCTTTCCTTTACCTTGTCTATAATGCCATGCAAATTCCACTGAGTTCTCTAAGGCTCACCAGGCTGACGCTGATTTTGGGTGGTTGGTAAGTCCTGTAATCAAGGAAGACAGGTAATAAAATGATATTAGGGATCTATTAATATCTGTGATATTCAGCCATCATAGACTGCATCAAAAGGGAGATCCACTTGATGTAGCCTACCTGGATTTACCAAAGCCGTGTCCCTCCCTGAAGGCTCTTAGATATACTAAGACACCACAGGATAAAAGAAGCAGTACTCCTTTGAATAGATTCCTGATTAAATGATAAAAAGTTATTGTGTACATTGATGCTGAAAACGCATTTTTGAAAGCAATCCTAGCCTTCTTGAAAAAAGAAGGTAAAAAAAATTGTACAGAGGAGAGCTGTAAGGACACTTAAAAGAATGAAATGACTTCAGTAACAGGAACAATTGAAGATGTTATGACTTGTCAAGACTAGAAAAGATATGACTTGATGGAAAAACTTGCTAAGAGATCTGAAAATTACAGGTCACTTAGAAAAGGTAAAAAGGAAACAATTGTTCACTGTTTCTTCCACTAGGAGAAAGATGGGGAATGAAGTAAATTAGAAACCGATAGGTCCAAAATAGAGAGGAGCATTTTTTTTTCCCCTAGTGTATAGTTACACTGTAAAATCACAGTACATTGCAGGTATCAACAACCCACATGGGTCTAAAAAAATTGTAAGCAATTGATCAGACCAGTTCTTGGAAGAAAAATCCATTGTGCTGTTAAGATACTCCTGGTGAGGGACAGCAGAAGTCTAAAGTCAAGTTGTCCTCTGCAGTTGGGAAAAAAACTGTACTTTATTTTAATCTTTGTCTGTTAGAGGATGGCAGTGAGGAAGAAAAACAACAACTTTATGTTTGTCTATAATCATGGGGGGCTGAGTTAAAGCAGTCTGAGCCATCCCTTCCAATTCCCTATTCTTAAAAAAAATCAAAACTGTACTGGAACAAAGGAAGCCACTCCCTTTTATGTGTAGGTCACCACTCGTTGCAGATGGATGTTTGTCTCCTCTTTCTGGTGGTTATCAGAGCTCTTTGGATTTTGTGCCCCTCCTTACACACCACCAGAGACCCCATCAGCAGCAGCTGCAGCATCTTCCACAGAGGGGTGACTATGTTCAGAAGCTTGTAGTATAAAGTCATGTTATAATTTGGCAGGTAAACAGATTTTTGGTGCCCTACTGCCTTCTTCCCCGCTTTTAATGCAGGCCTGTACAATTCCATAAAGCCTGTGCTCAAGTAGCTACTGGGAATTTTCATCACTGTCCCTGAGAAAGAAAACTGGCTGCTTGAGTACTAGCCAGCTTTCAGAGACCCAGCTAGGGAAGGTGTCCGGAGGATTGTGAGTGCTACAGCACTGAGATACATGTAGTAGATTTTACAGCTCCTGTGTGCAACATTTAGAGAATGTGATAAAGGACTCTGGGTTAAGAGGAGAACAACTATTTTAATCTAAAAGACATCTTCATTTCCTCGTAGGAAAAAAAAAATCATAGCCAACACCAAAGAGGAATCCTCATTTTTAAGAGACCAAAATCCTCTTCAGGAAATGCAAAATTAAGATTATAAATAAAATAAGATCTAAATATTTCCTATCTGTTAGGATCCACAGGAAGCTTGATTCTTCTGTTAGAGCTGGCACCTACCCAGACCAACAAAAAAATGTGTTTTAATAGCATTGAACCTGTGATACTCTACAATAGAACAATGTCCTTAAACAAACAAATGGACCTCTGAAATGCCCCTAAAACTCAAAATATGATTTTAAGGAATAACACTCTTCACCAGAAACATTCATGTATATTGTAGTCAGAGCTGGAAGTAAAAACAATTTCATGCAAGAACACCTAATCAAGTTAGTAGCATAAAGAACAGGTTTTAGAGGCAATTCTAAAACAATATATATGTGTGTGTGTGTGTGTGTGTGTGTGTGTGTGTGTATGTGTGTGTGTTTCTAGTAGGAGTCATAATACAGAAGCATAAATCACATTGTGGGGAGGGTGCACATTTCAATTCATTTATTAGAAAATGAAGGCTCAAGTGAGTATGAAATCTTGATGATTTTTAAGGAAGTTATAGAAGTAGGTACTCAAGAAGTACAACTAAGCAAATTACATCTATCATACAGATCACTAGAAGTTAGGTAAAGTATCCTTTCTATTAAAGATGATGCCTAAGCATACACAACTTTGAATATAGAAAGAAAATATTCTATTTTTAATCATTCATATAATTATTTCCTGGTATCAATGCAACACTAATGCATTTCTTTAGCCACATTTTCAGTGCCCTCAGCTATTCACTACTACTGTACTTTTCCATTTGCTGCTTCTGAAAAAGGAGTTTGGGCAACAGACCTTAACTGAGCAGGAAGAAAGCAGCAGCTAACCCTACAGCAGAGGTCTCTGACTTCTTCCTTGGCGGAGCTTCACTGACCCCTAATGGACAACTTCCATCAGTGCGCCTGCCCCTAACAAAAACCAAAGCCACGCTGCAAAAACACACAGTACTGAAAACATCTTGTTTCAGCCTAATATGAACTCTGCCGCTTTGACATATTTATAGCTCCCATCCAAGACCAGTGTACCTCTTAGGATACCACCTTCAAACCCTGGATATTTGAAATACAAAGAGGAATACGGTTAGAGGTGAATAAATCCTACGTTTAATGGGGTCATTCTGGCGACTGGTTATGACAAGGCTAATTCAACGTTTTTAAAACGAGAGCACAGTGGTTTTACATCTTCCCCCCCCAAAAAAAAAAAAAAAAAAAAAAAAAGTTAAGGTCTAATCAACACTTTGAATGGATCCATTTATACCATTTTAAAAGGAAGATCTGCAATCAGCACAATCAAGAGCCTTTATGAACAGCAGTAGTAATTTGAAAGAGTGCAAAGATTTCTACCTTCTCTCCCGTAAGTAACTACACCTGCCAATAGTATGGCAATGAGCAGTTTTCATGACATGAATAGGATTCTCTGCTTCAGTACAACTACTACTATTTGTAAAGAATAAAAAGCAAACACAAGAAGGGAGAAGTTCATGCTGGTTGGAGCAATTCCTTTCTTTCATTCACCAACAGCAAAGATGAACTTGTGTGAATGAGTTCTCAGTAGAGGAAAGCAACCAAGCTGGAAATGGTCCGCACTCCCTATTCCTCTTCAGGCAAAAGTTTCTGTTCATGTGCTTTCTTCACTAGCTTCATTGCTCTACTCCCCTTTTCCTATCTACCTTCCCACCTCAGAAATGGAGCTGCTATAAATCTCCCCACTTCACTGAGATTTTGACACACCGAGGGGTAAAGGCAGCGAAGAAGAGGGTCACAAAGCTCCATTTAGACAACTTACAACAGTAGTCCATAAGATAACTATTGGCTTCCAAGGCTAACTGGATTCATAAGAAATTCTTCACATACTCAGACCTACTTCATTCCCATTCTTGCTTAAATCTAGCACTTCAAGTAGTGATCAGTTGGCAGCATCACTTTCACAAATGATAACAACAAAAAGGCAAACCAATTATGGCAAAGCCTTCACTGCCAAAAACTCCTGCCCCTTCAGCAGAGTGACATAAATTAAGCGTTTGACATAAATGAAGGAATGTCGAAGTCTCCAGCAATGGCACAAACGTGCAGTCCTAAATTTGCTTTAAAAAGTCACCATACCCTGGCTTTTAACTCCCAGTCCTTTCTTCTTCTGCCTTCTCTTCCTCTTTCTTTAGAGGCTGCAAACACTGAAATCAGTTGTGTATCTCTGTTCTGAAGAGGCAAAAGATCTGGTGAACGGGAGAAACAACTGTCACTGCTCAAGCAGCACACAGCATGACAGTACATGTACTCAGAAAATAGCCGTGACACCTACTGAGTAAATCAAGATGTGCTAGTGAGCCAACAGTTTTCATTTTTTTCTGTGTTGTGACTCACTGCTGCACAAAAGAAAAGTTTCCAGCCCTTCTACTTTTCTTCTATTCATCTATAAAGAAATGACCTGGTAACTCAGCCCACTGGTTGAATGCCCATTATAGGCAGATCTAAAACTCTTCAGAAACATGCAAATACCACATCAGTCTCTGGATAGAGATGAATTTCATTTTTGGTAGAAGACAATGCTAATTGGACATACCACTCAAGTTGTGCCATTTCAATCACTTTCTGGATTAAATCCTAACCGCACTGAAATCAGTGGCAAAACACCCTTACATGGCCATGACCTACCTACCATTTTTTCATGAAAATCAAGAAACCAGTGCTACTTTGGAGCAGATGTTACTGTCCTACTTCAGACAATTCTTTGATTTCTGATCACTATGCTAGATTATCAAGAGACACTGCTGTGAATTTTTGTCAGCATGAAGAAACTGCCAGGGACAAGTATAGTGGTAAAGCATGTTGGGCTCAGTATTAGAAGAAAACCATTTCCACAAACACCCAGAAGCACAGAAATGGATTACTCCAAACCATGGCTCCTGAAGAACCATGATCTGCTAGCACAAGCTAGAACAGATTTACAACTGCAGCTAGTTCTCCCCTTTTCTTCCTCCTTTGATCTCTCAATGGTTGTGCAGGCCATTCTAGCAATCCATCATTAAAGATCTACAAGGGTTGGGCTGACAGATGAACTTCTGTATGAGGAAATGGACAGCAATAATATTTTCCCCCCCACCCATCCTTCCATGCCACACTGCAAAAGCTTGCTAGGATGTAAATTAACTTTATCTTGTGTAAAAGTTGTAGAGATCAAATTAGGAGACAAAACCCACTTCAGGATTGTATCATAATGGATGTGAAGCAAACAAGTTTCCTGAACTTTTTATGATTTCCAATGAATCACATACACACACTCTTAGATAAATAGGTGTCTCAAATGCAATGATTTTTCATTGTTGATACAAGAGACTGGGATCCCAATTTACCTACATACATACAGAACATAATTACAAGAAGAAAGTTTATCTAAGTCAGATTTCTTAATTTTTATTAAATCCAAAAACCGCAGGAAAAAAAAATCACAAGTTTCTAAGTACATATAAAAACAAATCAGCTAAAATAGAATGGTTGTCAAATTAAAACTCAATTTCCATAAATTTTCCTTCCCTGCTATTGCCCACAGTATCATCAGAAATCCTACAAGTGCTTTAGAAATTGATTTCATCTTATCAATATGATAGTAAACCATAAGTTTACTATGTAAAAAAGCAAACTGTTTAGGCACAAGGTGGCAGAAGACATAAGCACAAATATCAACCATGCTTCCTTAATCTGTAAGTATAAATCAAAATGTGCTAAAGACCTGCATGGTATTGTATTCAGAATGTCAGAGCTCACTCAGTAAAATAAGGGATCAAAAAATTTATTATTACTTTTTAAAATGCTTTTTACAGTTCTGTGTGTCTTTTTTCCTTCCCCAAAACACAGAGAAGCTGCTTCAGGCAGTGGTATAGCTTACTGTTCAGTGCCAGTGTTTTGGCTAGAGGAGTGGCAAAGGTGACAAAATGGTTCCAGCACCAGAGAATGAGAAGTAGAGAAGCTGTAGTGTGAAAAAGACTGGTTAATATTTGTGTTGCCAGTGTAATTAATAGCTTTGCAACCGCCTGCTAAGATGGCATGACAAGCAGTCACATGCTACTTGAAGATATCGGCTGGGCTAGGTCATCCCAAGACAGCAAGTATCATGGTGAACAACTAATGCTTGCTGCTCTTTTAACTAGACCTAAAGGAACTGTCAAACAAAGTTAAATAGTACAGAAATTAAAACAAGAGTCGTTCCATATTCTAGATTTTACCTTTTACCCATAACTTGATACTTGCCATTCTAATAACAGGTGCAGTTCCACTGTCATTCATAAATACAAAATTTTATTTGCACTTCATTAGTTTAGAAAGACCACAATGTTTTTCAATACCACAACATTCAGGACACACCAAGTTATTCAAATATGTAACTACTGATTTACCACAGCTAAACTAAACAGTGCATTTTAATAAAAGATATACCAAAGATATAATTCACAAATTCATTATCAGACAAAAACCTAACACAGTATTTGCTTGATGGGAATATTTTCCACCATTAGGAAAGAAAATCATTTCACCTTAGTTTCCCCTCCCCCAACCCTACAGATGTCCAGACAAATACACACATATGTTCCTTAACACAGGAAAATGCATTACCTTAGTATTTTTTTTTTTTATTTAAAGAATTTGTCTAGGACAGCAGCATTGCTTTTTATACCTTCTTTTAGAGCTTGAATATATCTCCATTCTTTTATTTAAACTTATTGATTCTTGCAATTAAGTTTATGCTTATGCAGAAAATTATATATGCAATTTGAGAGTGCAATCTTAGATCTGCACCAGATGTGATGTCTTAGTACACAAAGAAAGGGTTCAGCATTAAACAAAATAAATAAGGCTGCCAAAAATTAAACTTAGCTTTCAATAAATCCAGTCAGCAGAGGATGCTACAGCCAAAAATGTCTTCACTACATTAAAATGAAACATAATGCTGATTATGGAAGCTTTGTACATAAAGTCCTCTGTTTTAAAAAAATTTGTCTTTAAAATAGTTAGCAAAGCACCATATACTTATCTTCATACCAGAAGAGCTTCTGCCTGCCTGTTTATAATAACAAGAACTATTACAACATTTATGTCAAGAATAAGTATAGATTTAACTTCTCCTCCTCCTCAACTGGAAGTGTGGTAAATCCCAACCAACTGTACAGTATTTATAACACCGGGGCAATGAATGAAACATCATTGTGAGGGAGAGGGGTAATAATTAAATGTTATATAGCTGAATCCTACACAGGATTGCATATTTGCATATTTACAAGTTAGTGTGTAGCTCTGACTCGAATAACAAAGTGCAACAAGAAACTGCCAAATGATTGTAGTGCAGAGTACTATAGACACTTTCTTTACCCTCCCACTCCTATTTTTCACTCTGTACGGAGCAACAAGTCAACAGCAACGGACATGTGGCCTTGGAGGAGGCAGTTCTGGTGGGATTTCTGGCTCTGGTTGCAGGGACAGGATACTGTTGGACAACTCATTTCTTATAACATCCAGTGGCATCTTAAAGAAAAGAAAAAATCACCTGTAAACAATCATCTGTACAGAACTCAGCGGGATGAGATAGTTTAAAGAGCGTAGCCAGCCAAAGCCTTCACTTAAGGATTTTTGGTTCTTATTAATTAGCGAACTACATTAGAGCAAATTGTGTTAACAATTCCTTTCAGAAAGAAGTTGCAGGACCCTATCAAAATAAAGTCACTTTCGTAAAAAAAATAAAAGACAAATTACAACAGAACTGCCTGCACATGAAAGCAGGCAAATGAACAGTCAGACACTGATATAAGTGAAGTTATAGGAAGTAGGAAGTGCAGCAAATAGCAGCAATTTTTAACCAAATTCAACATCAGTATTTATTAAGTGAAACATACATCAGAGTCTGCAAACTACATCATGCCCACTACACATTAGCCTCGCCTGACAGTGTGCACTTACCCTGTGTCCTCCCAACAAATACAATCAGTGATTCAGTATTTAAACTCTGACCCATTTATGTGGTCACAGAGACTACCACTTCAGTATTTTACCTTTTTCAGAATGTCATCAACAAGTTTTAGAAATATTTCATCCACATTAAAATTATCCTTGGCACTTGCTTCACAGAACCGCATCCCAGTTATTTGCTGTGCAAACTGATGGAAGAGAAAATAAGGTAACTACACAAACAGCAACTATACATTCCTTATAAAGCCTTTAAAAAGTTTTCTTGAAATCTGACTGGACTTAAATTCAATTAATAATCCTGAATCTCTAAGGTATAGCAAATATTGCCAGATATAGCTAATTTTCACTTAGAATTGGTTTAAGGAAAAGTATGTTACATTTTTCCAGACTTAAATCTGAGAAATTCATGTCTTCAGCTGACATGGATTACCGCAGATTGCCAAAGAGTAATAGCTTCTGAGAAGTTTCATTCTCAACCTTATTATTAAATGCACAAAAGGGGAGTACAGACGTACTCAATCAGCCTTGACTCCCTAACAAAATTCTTAACTTTCCAATGTATGATGGGTAGCTGAAGGAAAATGCATATGTCCATAGAACAGTGCCTTGATCAAGATGGTGCTATACGTATCATGATATAACATACTCTCTTTTCAGTTTTCTTACCGCTTTGGGAGTTGGAAGAGATCAAAAAAACATGGAAGCAAAGATGAGCTAAGTAATCAAGTAGGACTCTTGCCTATCCTAAAATAGTACTGAAAAGCAAATCCCTGGAAGAAGACAAAGATGTTCTGAATGGGCATATTGCTACTTAAAGCATACATCTTTACTACATCCTTTATCAGAGTCTATTTGCCAAAGACAGGTATCCCCTACACTACTGTGTACTGGCCCAACAACCAGATTTGTAGGATTTTTATTTTTTTTTCCTTAAACAGCAAAGCCATACTGCTCCAATAAGAAAGAAGGTAATTGCACGTTGAATATAAAGTAGTAAATACCATATGGCTTTTGACAGAACATCACCACTCTCACTCAGTATGTTCCTTAGACCCAACAGTCTGAGCAAGAACAGCCATGGACTCTCAGCAGGAATATCACAGCAGTTTTGGTTCTAGCTGTAACTCAGAATTTGTTTATACTTGTTCTTACCTTTTCTCCCTGCTGTCGAGAAATCTCTCGATCAACTTCACAGTCCAGTTTATTTCCAACTAATAGAAGCTCCGCATCTTCTGACGCATACTGCAAGTAAAACATTTTAGTTAACTAGACCTATAAATGTAAGACTTTGTAATGCCAATGCAATATTAACAACAAAAAGGGCAATTCCTTTACTAAATAAGGATACATTCTACACAGTCTGTTATGTCAAAGTACTTCCCAAACATTATTTCAAGAATTTTCATCTTCAACTTTTAAATATCGATTTTAAAACATTACTTGAGAAATGGTTGTTCCAGTTTGTCTGAGTGAACGTAGTGACTTACTTCACAGACCAAAATAAAACATTTATTCATTCTCCAGCGCATAGGCAAATGCATAACGTCTCAGATCTCCAATGGCAATTCTAACTAGGACAATTCCAGTCCAAGGATGCAGGGACTGACAACCATTTTACAACAAAACACGTAATTATTAAATTCCTCCTAAAAGAATCTAACATAAATTAGCAGTTGTTAGTTTAATAATCCTACACATACACTGTTAAAAGTCTTACAGAGTTCCTTTGAGAAAAGGCTTCTCAAAACAAACAAAAAAAAAAAGAAAAAAAATACACAGAGCCTACCTTATCAATCATTTTCATCCATTTTGGTAAATCATCAAATGTTTCCTTCTTGGTGATATCATACACCAAAATAATTCCCTTGGCACTTCTGTAATAAGCTGAGGTAATGCTGTTGAATCTCTCCTGACCTGCTGTGTCCCTAAGAAGCAGCAGCAAACATTGGCACAAACATTTCACTGATTTGCAAAGTACACAATAACTTTGTTTCTATTTCAATAAAAACACCCCTCCCACTCATTACACACTATATTGAAGATCTCCTTCTATATGTGTGAATTTCAGGCAAAAAAATGGAGCAGTACTTTCAATCACAAAAAGTTTTCACATCGTAACTACTTATTCCATACTAACTTCACCAAGAAAGGCCACCAAACAGTTCTACATGCGTCTGAAAATGAAGCTGTCCAATGGAATGAAGCTGTTTTTGTGGGTTTTGTTGCTGTTGTTATTTTTTAATAACCCTGAAAAAATGAAAAAAGAAATGGAAACATGCTTATCAAACTAACAGCTGGACATCCAACTATAAAATGAGCAAGGCATTGATCATTATGATTTGAGCTTTCACGGTCTTGTTGGATCGACCACTGCAATTCAGCCATGGTTCTAAGACTAATGCAGAGGCTACCGGCAGAAGTGAATGAAAGAAGCAAGCAGCCACACGGCGTGGCTTCTGAAAGCGGATTACTGGCTTTCACACTTCGACCTACTCATCTGAAGTGTCTGAATAGCACTTCCAGTCCTCATTTTCATCATTATAGGCATTTCTATCAGGTTGCACTTTACACAGGAGACTATTTTCCATCAATGACAGCGCTTTGCTTGTACTAGCTATAGTTTATATTCCAAAGTAGGTGATACAAACATATTTTTTACTGAACACCATTATGGAAGATTTTTGGCAGATATACTAAAAAAAAAAAAAAAAAAAAAAAAAAAAAGCTTGCATGTACTGTAAGTCTTAAAATGTGACTGCTATCATGAGTGGAAAGTAAGTTATACAGTGCTACAAAGTGATCAAGTATTCGGTGCTTGAGTTCAGCCCCCAGAATTAATAGGTAATTTTGAAATTTTACTGTAGGAGTAAGTTAAAAGATGGCTGAAATTCAGAGCGGATAGGAGAAAAGTTCGGAGGGAACTCTACTCAACAGCCACATTTTAGACAAAAGGAGGATGAATTTGGGAATGAGATTAACAATGGAGAGCTGAAAACACTTGTTACAAAAAAAAAAAAAAAAAAAAAAAAAAAGTTATGTTCACAAAATACCACACTGATTGTCCTGAAGAATTCTTTTAAGGTTTATGCACAACAAGCAGTAGAATGAACTACCACAAACCTATCTTGCTCTTCACAAAACCTTTAAGGATCTTAGATAAGCAGCTTTAAAAATGAAGCACTTGACTTTCTTCTGAAATTGCCACAAGTGTGCTTGATAGCAATGAAACTTTGCTAGCCATTTCACAAAGTAAACACTGTCTACTAGAAAGAGGTTTGAAACGTCTGCCTCACAGCCTGTGGAAAAATATTGACTAATACTTCACTGCAAGTCAACATCATCGTGATGTGGAGCTTGGGGTAGGGAGGCTGAAGAGAACAAATTCCTATTGCATCCAGTTTTGTTTTATTTTTAGTCATATACCATTCTCCACTCAAAATGTAAGAATTACATTCAAACAAACCTTTGGGACCCTACAGAAGGTGAAAACGGGTAGCCTGTTTCAAAAAGGCCAAGCTCTTAGCATGTCAGAGCAGTTTTAGATGGTTAATTGGTTGCTTTCTTATCACTAACGAAGCATTTTCATTAAAGCAATACAAGTTCTGGCAGATGAGGTCACACAGATAAACATTACTCAAAGCAAGTAATTTGATTTTTCTCTTCCCTTCTTTGCTATGGTGAGAGTTGTTTTTGACAGGCCCTTTGGAGGTTCCTTCCGTGAAGGACTTGAGAACCCTATTACGAACTGTTGATTTTCCACACATGGATAATTTTGCTCCAGTATTTATGCACAGACTTGTCAGAATTAGGATCTCATGGAGCAGCCTCTGCCAGCTTCTGCTCACCCAACCTACTGACCAGGTGTGGTAGGGATGGGATCCCTCCAGCTCCATCGCTCTGCACAGACATAACCAGCTGGCAGGTGGCAGGGCATTCCCCGTGGGGAAGAAGGGATGCATCAAGCCTGGTTGTGGCCAGACTAATGAAAAAAGTTGCCTCTTTTGCTGGCCAGTCTTCCCCTCTTCCGTGTGCCCTTTTCAGAGCAAAGAAATAGAGGAGCTGTTTCAGAGTGGCCTGGCTGGGCCTGCAGGCCCACGTCGAGGACTTGTAGCAATTCCATCAGAGAGGGGCTGCTTCTGAAGTACCAAGGCACTCGTTCATACATTAGAAAAACACAGGGGGAAAATAAATACACTAATGCTCAGCTACCCTGTCTGAAGAGACTAATCAACACGTTAGATAAGCTGAGGTGTAAGCAATGAAGTCACCTACACAACGCCACTCCACCTGTCTGCAGCCCCACGTTCCCCCAGCCTGCTGAGTGCTTTATCTCCAAGTCTATCTGGTGTTATCAGCCTCTCCTCACCCCGCAACCTCAGGTGCTTGAAATGTTTATAGCATTCCCTGGCAGCTGCTCCTCTCCGTTGCCGTACCCTCAGGCCCTGCACTCCTCGAAATATCCCACACCTTGCAGTCTGGCTTGCTGGCTAAACAAGAGGCTGTGGCTGGTTCAAAAAGCCACAGACATCCTGGCGGCCCACTGCATGTGTTAAATGGCCAGATGGCCACTAATTGTCACCTGCCAGTCGTACTGAGCATAGCTGACTTTCCTTGCCTTGCTCTAGCAGTCGTAGATGTCCACACACTTCACGTAACCAACGCGTTGACCGCTGCATCAAATTTAAGTGAAGCCCCCCCCAGCAGGTTTCTCACTGTAAGCATGATCTTACAACCCTTGTTTCCTTCAAAAACTGGAAGAAAATAAGCTGAATTTGCAGTCTCTAACATTACCTTAACACTGTATTAGAGAAAATTGGAAAATTATCTCTGGAATAAGCAGTAATCAACAGCGGGCAGCTAATTTCGAATGCAACCCCAAGCTGGCTGAGTAAGCTGCAGAGGGAGCATCAAGTTGATCTTACACGTGGAAGCTTTTGTCTTCTACCAGGTGCCATGGTCCTTTTCTTTTAAAAGGAAAAATATGCAGTAAATTCTTCCAGCACTCAGTAAAAAAATAAGTCCAAAAGCAGAGCTGATGTTAAAAGCATATCTACCTTAAATGCCTTTCCTTCATGTGCTGTGCTGGAGAAATTAAGTTTGTTATACTGTTCTCATCAATATACTTCACTCCCACAGCCAGAGCATTTTAGTAAGGATAGCTACTAAAGAACCAATAGAAAGCTGCAAGAAAAAACAAGAATTATGTAACTGCACTGACTGACAGTATTCAACTTCACGAATTTCGTGAATGACACTAGGCGCTGCTAGTTCGTTTCTTCTCTGTAAGGATCAACAGAAAAGAATCACTCAGTCCAATGTCATTAAACACAAGTCCAAACAATAAGTTACTACAACTTGATCAATGATTTGGTGTCACTGAGAAAATACACCAGCTGAGTCTTTTTTTTTTTTTCCTAATACTAAAACCAGTTTTCTTTTATTGATTTTTCAAGGACTTGTTTTAATGGAAAAAACACTGATATTTCCAAATCATACTCACAAACACACAACACATGACTCCTTGACCAACTACACACTGTAATTTAAAAAAAAAAAAAAAAAAAATCCTCGCTTGTTTTTCTGCTTAAGTAACAGAAACTAGACATCACTCCAAAAATGCAAACAAATGTTACACCAAACAAAAGCAAATTAAAAAAAAACAAACACACGAAGCCCATTTTCAAGTGTTGACTTGCTGCATTCTCATTATTTCAGACTGCACAGAACACAATACAAATACAGCTGATCTTCATTAAGATACTTTTGGATAATTTTTGTTTTACATAAATATTCTCTATCTAGAATAGTTGCTTGAAAGACAGACTCAAAATTGTCCTTGGCTTGGAAGTTAGATTCATTTTTTAATGAGTAGTGGTGTGAAGTAGTGATAGAGGGGGATGTATTTTTAAACAGAAGTTAAAAAAGAACACTTTCTCGTGCTTTGTGCATTTATGGAACTTGAAGGCAACATTTTAAGAATGTTTTATGCCCTTTTAGAGGTTAATTCTACCTGTCATGCTGAGCTTTTCCTTCCCATAAATTAATACATATATATATAGATTTACAATCTTTTATTGTATGGAATAATTTATTTCAGAGGTACTAAACAGCAGGAACTGCATTCTGTTACGTTTCAGGACAGATGATCTTTTCCTCAGAAATTTTCCAGGAGGATAATTGCCCATTAGGAAGGCCTGAGCTGGCAGAATCAGAACTCTTTATGAGAACGCAGCAGCCCAAACTACCTTCAGAAGCAAATTGGACAGTTTTCTTGCCAAATCAGTAAATTTGTAGAGCTACCAGAGAGCTCCCCTGGCAGACTGGCAGGACGTAGCACAGCGGCACAGCACCGCCGCTTCCAGCAGCCAGGTGCCTTCAGACAGGTAGCCAGGGCTGGCTAATTCTTGCTTTAGGCAAGTGCCCAGATGGCTCAGGGGACAGGGCACGCTCTGATCCCCTGCTGTCCTCCTCAGCAACCCCTGGCACACATCAAGGTGTGCTTCCTACATTTCCTCCAGTTTTCAAGCTCTGAAAAAGCTCAGCTGCTCAGAGTCGCTTCCCAACTCAGCTGATGGCTCCAGTTACTTTACCCACAGCCTGACTGCACCACACACTGCTTCTCAGGGAACACGAACTCCTTTCGGCCCAGAACTGCAGCACAGAAGCAGAACTATTGCACCTGCTGCTCCTGGCAGCCCAAGGGGCGCTGCTGCCTTCAGATGGAACAGAGAAGGTGGATGCTACGTAACATCTTCAGTGCTGCTCTCCTATTTTATATCCTAATGAGTAGCAGGTTGTTTTCTGACTGAAAGGCAGAAATAGGGGAAGAGGTACTGTAGTTAGGAGTGATTGGATAGGAACAAATAAGCTAGAGGCAAGAGCAGAAGCCTCCGTGATCCTCAAGTGCGCAGTGTCCACTTGGAAAGGAACATGGGAGACCAATTTGTATGCTGCTGTACTAACAGCAAGCAGGTGAAAGCTGCTTTCAGATGGGTGTCTTGCACACCTAGTTGACTGATACATTCACAGTTCTCTGCTGTTTTTTCCGTAACTTTAAATGGCAGAGGTCTGTTGAGAGCACTGCTGGCAGGGCAGTCAGTGAAGAGACAGGTCGAGTGACCACTGAAAAAGGCGGTACTGAAATACCAAAATTAAACCAAAAATAAAACAAACAAAAATCCCAACCTGTTCCTATTTGATTTTTGAAGTAGAATTATCACAACTAAAAAAAAATAAACAAACTTGGATGCTTCAAAATGCAACCGTAGTCATTTTTAGAAAACAGATGTGCAAAAAATTTACAAATCATTTGTTTACTGAAAACACATGTTTCTGTAGCAGTTACTGTGATCTTTGTATGTAAGGACCGCCAGGAAATATGAGGCAACCTTGCCTTTGTGTAGGTGTGAAAGGAGACTGCATTAACCATGCAAACTCAAGTCTGTGTTTCTAAATTTCAAATGCCTGACTTCGTAAATTGTTTTCTTCTTTTAATCTAACAACTTGAAGTATAAAAAGAGTTAATAAATAGGCCCAGCAACATACACAACATACTTCAGGACAAATTAGCAAAAGGAGGGGTTATCTAATTGCTTTTCAAAAAATTTACAAGTATGTCATGACAGTTTTAAGGGTTAGCTGTAAGAAGAGCATTTTAACAGCAACTGTTGGAGAGAAAGTGACACGTGGGAGCAGGAAGTTGTACACATGGATATTAAAGTACTTTAAAATATTTCCTCTTTACAACGTGTTTTGTTCACCATTTTAGCAGGGCTTTGCACAGGAATACTGGTCACGGTTTAGCAAGCTATCAATTTTTAGTTTTAACTTTCCTGTATCCTACTGGCACATTCTCAGTATGTGGAAAATAATGGTTTAAACATCTCTTTTCCAACAAAGCTTCTCTTCTATAAAGTGTTTATTCGACATGAAGGAATCAGTTGACCAAGTTTGCACATTTCACAGCAGAATTTCACATTAGGCACACGGTAGCATCTCCATATCAAAATTCTTTGTTACCTCCGTCAGCTTCAGCAGACCCTGGCTAACAATTGCTGGCTCAACTGCCAGCCTTGTGGTCACAGGTTTCCAAACAGGGACAGGTGATGGATGGAGACATGCCAGTAACATTCAAGTGTTAGGTGACTGATGACACCAAAGATGATGCAGCAGTTAACTCAGAGGGAAGCAAGACAGACACATGGTGTGACAAACAGAGTTGATGGTGACCTGCCAAGAGGAGTTAGTAAGCTCAGTTCACTGCATCCATGTAGTTAAGAGTGAGAAACCACCAGAATATCCCCAAAGTGCATTGAAGAATTATTTAGAGCTTCTTCCCCCTCTATAGATTGTTAGCAGCTTTAACAGCTTAACTACAATGCCAATTATGCATCAAGCACTATTAATAAACAAAGCTAAGCCTCTACATAGTAGCATATAAGATTAATGTATATTAACATAGCTGGTTTATTCTCTCGTAACAATGCTTATGTTCGCACTACTATGCGAAACAAAGGAGCTCTTAAGCTCAAAAATTCCTAAGCAATGTAAATTGTTTTAATCTTTGGCATGGGGAATTGTTATGAGGAAACACGTAGCCTACTCCAGAAAAGAAAAGCTGAGCTCAGACATTGAGCTTTCTGCAGTAGGACATCAGTTCTAGTTAGCGGGCACGGTCTTAGTTGTATGGAATCATTTTACTTCCCAGTGCTGTTCATAGTGGGTATAATTTACTTAGCCTTGAATGCCCTTCTCTTTCAGTTATTTAATATAGCATCAAAGAAACAGCACTGCTGACACCAAGTTTTATAAAAATAGTTTAGGAAATATTTTACAGTTGCTTTATGATTGCTTTTATAACAAACGTCAGTTTTGAATCGTCCAGAATTAAAAGCAAAAAACCACCTTTCTCTAGCATCTATTTAACATGGTTCCTTTTGTTTGTAGAACTCCTACTTCTTGTGCAGACAATTCCACACTTTTAGAAAAAAGGGCTCGAGACCTCTGTGATGCATGAGCATTTCAGTAGTTACACTCATGTCCTATTTCTAATTTTATCTTTCTCCTCCTTTGTCCTCACAAAAATCTAAGAGCTATTTGGTTTTGCTTAAGTCTTATGGGAACAGAGGAGAGGAGCAAAAGGGCAAGAGCTAAACCAGCTTATAACAGTTAATAGTATTAGACAAGCATATTGATTCATGCTATAACATAAAAATTAATACATACTGCTGGTTGCACATTTACTTACCAGATTTGTAATCTAATTTTCTTTCCTCTTAGCTCTACTGTTTTGATTTTAAAATCAACACCTATAAATAAAATACAGTAAACAGAAAAGTAGGAATAAGAAGCAAAAGTAACGAGGGTGTAATTATTATTATTATTATTATTGGATTTTTTTTTTTAATATCAAATTTAAACAGTCTGAGCAAGCAGAAGGGTTTGCAGCACTATGGGGCACCTCAGGAACATCAAGGGGATTTGACAACCGCTGTACAGTCTGTGAGCCACCCAATTTGGCAGCACCACAACATAAACCTTCCACTTTGTGCAGCACTCCCAGCAGCAGGTAAACCCAACGTAAGCGTAAAGCAACGGGTTGTTCCTCCCTTATCCACCCTGCCTGCCAAGGACAAGCCTGCTCTGCCTTCAGCTGGCACAGACGCCTTGGAGCATGAAGCAAACCCCATCCCTCCGCACCAGTTTTGCTGCCTGTGACGTGGAACAACACGCATCCCTCCCCAAGTTGGATGCTTAACATCTGTGAAGTGCTATAGCACAAGTGCTGGAACTGTGGTTGGTTTATGCAGTTTGTTAGCACCGTCATTCTTAATTCCTGCAAATATTTAGAAACAAACTGCTTAGATTTAGAGCGACTTTTAGAATTCCTTCTATACCTGCGTGGTGCTTTCATCCACCATATCAAAACTCCAGGCACATTTTGAATGCATGCTAAATATAAGAGATACAATCATGAAGACTTTGTTATACGGAAAGATTTTAAGTCCAAAAAATGCTGGCAATCAACACATAAGACACACTATGGTCAAACAATACCTAGACACAAAAGAATATCACCTCTCCCACAAAAATATTTCAGGGTACAGACGTCCTAGATTATCACTGTATTTGTGAACTGTTTGCCTGATCATCTTAGTATACATTTGTATAGATTTTCACCTCAGTTCTTCCTGAGGAACACCATCCCTTCTAACAGAGCTAAATCAGAAAGGAGGGAAATAAAAAGACAAGAGGACATGGTTCAGACTGGTACACTTAAACTCACACAGAAGTGCAGAAGCATACTGTGTTGGAAACACTTTTCTCTTTCACATACGAGAGTATACCAAGCATAAGGATGACAGCAAATAGGAAGAAAAGATTTTTATTTCCTCCAACAAAAAAAATACAATTTTTCCTAATGCCTGTCCCTGTTAAAAGCTAAGTGTCCCTACTGATATTGCTAGAAGCAAGACCAGACTATCATTTCTACAGAAGGAATTGAATTTGGCCCTCATTTAAGCTTTACAAAAGTCCCAAAAAACTTAGTTACAAAGAAAAAAAAAAACAACAAACATTTTACATCCTGAAAACCAGTTACACATTGTTGACTTGGTGTTTATCTCAAAGTGCTTTTACAGTTGTGTCTGTAAAGCTGTTGGCATGAGATAAGTCAATCAGATAATAATTTCACAGCAATTAACTTGTTTTGAAAAATGAGTTACATTTTACGAATGGAAATAAAAAGATAGCTTTGACTCTACTTTTCATTTATAAAACAGGCTGTCACTATTTAGCTAGACTAAATATGTGAAAAAAATCACTGATCTTCATTCCCCTAAACAGAAATCCCTCCAAACAGCTTGCAGTTGTGCACTACACAGTGATAAACGTGTTGGTTATCACCACGACAGTTATTCTACTCCATGTCCTTAAAATTGCCTAGCACAGTTATTCACCAGTTCTTAAAGTTGCTCAGGACATGTGATATTTACGCTCCACTTCCCAAAATGTACCCCATTCATACTCCTGTGGGGTTCTTGGGGAATACAGGAACCAAAGTAATAACCCGATTTGTCTACAATTTTAACACCAATTTGCAAGCATTCGCATGCAAACTGAGAAAAAGTATCACAATAATTAAAGTTTCAGAATATTCACGAATCCTAACTTTAAGAAATATTTGCTGGCACTTTTGAAAAACCACCATCTCTGTTAGAGTAAACGTTGCTGTGTTAGCGTAAATGTTAACTATTTCTATTACTAAATGCCTTTTCTCTACATAATTTCATTAAAACTATAAAACGCAGTTGTCTGAATGGCCACAACTTTGTCTAGTACAAGACAGATGATTTACTTGCAGAGGAGGTAATCAGCATTAACTGAACTTGCTTCAGACCTCTCCCTTCCTCCAGGAAGCTGGAATACAGCCGCCCCAACATCTCACCTCAAATTCCACTGCCACTATCTCATACAGCATGCCACGCGATCTGCCGCTCATCTGAGACCTCTGATTCAAATAAAATACAAATTAAGAAAATAAAATATAAAAAATATAAATAATAATAAATAAATAAATAAATAAAAATAAACAAATATAAAAAATAAATCAAGCAGAGAAGTGCCTACAGCTGAAAAAGACTGTTTCAGAAGAATACTCTTGAGATCCTATTTATTATTTCAAAGGCAGGTCCTCCTATCAGTCATTTTAAGAGTCAAATCATGAAAAAATTCTTCGCTATTAAAGCTTGCAACAGACAAAACAAACTAGCAGGTTTTACAGAAGAACAAACTTCTCTGAAGCTGAATCATTTAACACTTACATCAGACAGCTTGCCAGCGCTACGCAAAAGTTGCTCAACTGATTTTTATAATTAGTAATGCTCAGCAAGCATCAACACAATGCCAAAGCTTCCCGTCTGCCAACACTGAAGGAAAAGTCTGGCAGCTTTCCTCTTGCAAATGAAGAAATAAATTCCTAAGCCCGTCAGTCTTCGGTACGGTGTTTCACCATACACCTGCCAAAGGTACCGCTTTGAGTTTACAAGCAAACTCATAATTTAATTAAAATAATACACGCACGTGTCTTCCACTTGGACTTCAAACATCGTGAGAAAAAGTTCAATGGATCAAATAAGTTAGCTTGACTAAAGTCCATGAATATAACTAAACGTAAGGCTTTGCTATCCACATAACTTCTCCAATTACTAAAAACCGGAGGAAAAACTGTTAACAGTCCCAGGAAGTCAATCAGGAAACCCATGCTTTTTTTTTTTTTATTGCTTTATTTTTAAAGAAGTGCTTTGTAACGCTCCAGTACTGATGGAAAGGATATTTGATAAATTCTTTAAAATCCCTGCTTCAAAGAGCGCCTAATGTACAGTTGTCCCCAGTTACATACAGCTCAGGAAAGCCCAGGGATCGATGATCACTGCTGGCAACAGCACCAAATCTGAAAAAAAAGCATTTTACAAGGGCACAGGATTTTAAAGGGCTCTCTTTACCTTACTCTGTAGCTTATTAGTGGTATTTTGAACATTTCATACAGAGCACAGTGCTTTTGTGGTGAAAGCACGTGAACTTTGGATTAAAAGCATGCTTCATAAAAATATGAGCACCTACTAAAACACGCACTCAGCTGAAGCAATGCTTTTTCCAGGAAAAGTAAAGGGCTACTAGACCACAAGGCAAGGAGAGAGGGGTTATTTGCTTATTAATTTATTGAGTCTATCAAACACACAGCTAGGCAAACTGTCTGCACTCCCTTCCAAAATAAACAGCCCGAAAAGAAAGAACAGGCACTCAAAATAGAAGCGCCCTAATGAAGCTCTAGATAAGGGCAAGTTGGTGACAATGACAAATCTCGTCACTGCCCCAAACTTGAGACTGTTCCAGACTGAAAAAAATCCACTAAAAATTTAGCCCGGAACAGATTTTAACATTTCTTGCCCCAAACAGGAATGAAAAGTTCCCTACCAAAACATAACTGAAGCACACACAACTGTGTCTAGTTTCTCCCTTTAAAGCTAAAGCTTTCTGTCCAGAAATAAAACAGGTAGTGAAGAAACTTCTCACAATGCATTCTGCATTTAAGTTTTAAATAATTTAATTTTTCTGGGCCTAAGTGGCAGAAAAAGGAAGTGGAAATGTTTTTGCTTAATGCACCGGGTGACCTTCAGAGGCCAAGATTTCCTGATCACACAGTTCAAGCAGGAGCTGGGAAAGCAGATGGAAATGGAGCACACAGTCCCCCTCCAGCTAAAATCAATTCCAACAGAGGACATTTTCAGAGACCCATCAGCTATGCGCATCAGAGCCAGTGACGAATAATCAGAGCAGATTTGAAGAAACCCAATCTGTTTCAAAAGTCAGAGTTTGTGTCCTGAACCACCCGAAGCCAGAGAACTCGAAGACTGGGTCGGTTTGTTTGCTTTGGGCATCCGACAGCATTGCACAGAGACGTTTTCCTGCTTCCCTACAACCCGTGGCTGAGGTCATGGGGCTTCCCGAGGTCAGAGCCATCCCTGTCACCAGCCTGTACGGTGTCTGCTACAATCCAGCCCTGCTCTGTGACTAAGGACTAATCACAACGCAGCTCTCGTACCTACAGCCTCCGGGAACTGCTGAAGCCAAAGAAAAGACGCTCCGTGGCTTTGGTGCTCATTTCTGGGGGAGGAGGAGGGACAAGAACAAGGCACACGGGAGCGGAGAAGGTTGCTAAAATTGTTTTGGAAAAAAAAAAACAAAACGAAACATCATATTTAATTTCAATTGAAGCTGGAAGACAGGCAGGGAAATTTTGAGAACCACCAAAGTGGAAGTACCCCTTTCAAACTGCACATTATGAAAGCAAAGATCACAAAGAGATGAGGGAGCACGAAGCGTTAGTCACCTGTGAGCCAGCCTGGGGATTGCTTTAGAGGCAGGTGAAGCACGCCGTCCGTCCGTAAAGCTCTGCAGGGTAACTCTAGAGCCATTAACACGCGGAAACCTGAGACTGCTCGCCTAAAATAAAAGCCGACACAGACCTCGGCTGGCAACTGAACTACAGACTGAAACGAATCAGACACAACAACACGCAAAAAAGTAATATATGGGCAGTGACTACATGTTAAAGTACAATTATAATGGGATTTTAGTAATGTGACAGGGATTTTTGAATGCCAAATATACTGTTTATGGTCATCTCAGGTGCTCGGTACTTCCAAATTCAATGAAATCGGAGGAAGTAATTTCTTTATAATTTTACTGTCTGTGAAAATGTAAAGTCCTTTAGAAAGTGTAAACTTTTTACACTATTTACAGTGCTAACTTCAAAGCACAGACCTAAATTTTGATAAACAGAACGCAGTAAAGGGGAAAATGGAACAAATAAGATTTTCTGGGCTTTCCTGAAAACAAAATATTACAAAGCTCCTGATTACAGAACGGAAAAACATCGTGAGCTACTGGTCTACAGCTACCCGACCTTGAAAGGACAATCAAATGCGAAAGAAAAATTAATAACCAGGACTCCAGATTTTTAAAAAGGCTGAATCTATTCCATCATGGGACTGGATTTTGGTGTGGGTACCGAGTTTTCCGTTCCTTAGATGCCAGGAGAAATAAATTGCAAAAGTGTTTGCTATAGGCTGTGAAACAGTTGCAGTCGTAATAAGCGGGAACATCCATCCTCTCCCTCATTTAAGGACAGCCCAGGGAAGAAGCGTCTCAGACATGTCAGGGTTTCTGTGATGAAAGGCACCCTACAGAGAGAGCCTCTTCCATTTCATGGGTCGGCTGAAAACACGAGCACGCTGCGAAGTGCGGGTGCCATTTCACCAGAGGAATATGTGAGTTCACAACTTCCAGAAAGAAATACGCAAGTCCATAACAGAATCACATGCCCACCCCCCCCTTTTTTTTTTTTTTCCTTTTGCTCCTGACACTCTCAGCTGTTCATAGCCCAGACTGAGTTTGACAGCTGCATTCCACTCGCCTTCCAAACCACGCTCCACAGGCGACACCGCTCAAGTGGGCTCTTCGTTTTTTCTCTTCTTTTACTTGCATATTCTCGTAAAAGCACCAACACAGGACCACAGGACATTTGGAGAGCTCTGCGGTGTCGATGTAACCCAGTAGCTGAACATTTCTATCAGTTTAGAGCAGCAACTGGTTTACAAATGACCAAATCAACTGCAAATTTACTCCTTGGTAATTCAAAAAACAAAAAATAAAAATAGAAAAAACCTCTCCCCAATACCCTGCTCCTGAACCCTGATAATTTATACCACCTTGCTGCTACATTTTCCTATTTTAAAATACAGTTTTGAGCCCCTTCCAAGGGCTCAAATGGCTACGCATGGAAAATAATTGCTGACTCCACCAGATGCTGTGAAACACGCTTAGCTGACACGTACGCTCGGCACACAATTACTTGCTAGCTTCTTTCAGTTGTGGTCTCCAGCGTCGATTACAAGTGGCAGTGCTACTCCTGAAAGGTGGAAGGCAGCTTCCAGGGAGCACAGGCTTCTGTTCAGAGATGCATTTCCTAAACCCACGGTTACAGAGCCGAAAACAAACAGCGCGAGTTACTACATGCTCCCCAATTATCTCAAGGTTTTGTGTAAGGATAAATTGTTTTTTGTACGAGTTTCCAGCCTCCCCACTCTCTGCTATTTGTACTTTGTCGAGTAACTGCAGCACAACACTAATGAGGTATTTGTTAGTTTTGTTTATGCTAACCTATGCTAGCCAAAAAGCCCGTATATAAGAATAGATATACATTAATATCCCAGAAAAAAATGAAGATAAGGATTAATTCTCACATAAATATTTAAGATCATTGATCAGAACCTTCTTCCTTTTCTTTTGTACAACAGCAAAGATCTATCAGAATGAGTACAGAGCTGATGTGGGGTATAAAGCCATTAAAAGGCTATCTGATTGCTACTTTATCACAACGGGGTAAAGCAAAAGACGTCTATTTCTATCCTTTCTTCCCTCTCTCCACCGCAGTTAAGTTTTCAGTGTCACCTTCTGGGAGGTAAAAATCTTCAAAGAAAAATTAAAACGAGTTACACTTGTCAGAAAGAACTCACAGACACATACAAGTGTAGCAAAAAAATGTACACAAAAATGCTATTCTTCTAGTTGATGCAGGAGGTTTTTCTGAGGATCATCTGTAGGTTGTTCTTCATCTCAGATTACAGGAAATTATTAAACTTGCTTTCCAAACATAGGTTTTATCATGATTTACTGAAAGATTACGTTTCAAGGTAATAGGACATGCAATGCTTACATTGCACGTGAGTGGAAAATATTGACAAGTAAAAAATTAAGGATCAACTTAAAGGGCAGTTCTGAAAAAATGAACACTTGATATTAAAATAAGGCCATTCAATTAAGTGAATATAATTAATATTATATGAAAAACTTACGGGAATGAAAACTACACATGAATGTTGTTACTCCACCTTTTAAAGGCTAAAAACCAATGAAGGATGTTGAATTAACAACAGACAACCTATATATATATATATATATATATACACACACACACACACACACGCATTTGTGTACCTATGTACTGATCTATCATGCCTATGTATTAAAAACAGAAGATGCCTTGCTTAAGGTTGCTCTGACAGAAGTTTAAGCTGAAGTTTTCACCATTGCTGTTGCTTATTTGTGGAAGTCAGGCATTTTGCTTGTGTATTTTAAAAAGAAACAATAGGAAAGAGACTGCTTGGATAAAAAAAGCTACGGAGCTCTGTAAACCTGATGAGCCCCCAATGCACACGCCAACAGACTGTTTCACACTAACATTAAAGCAAAGTGGAACAGGGTAAAAAAGCAATTTTTGTGAAGTCACAGCACATTTGCTTCAAGTGGTACTGTGGTGTCCCATGAATAGCCTGCCAGGGCACCTGAACTCTTACATTTTCGAAGGCAAGGCTTCTTTCCTGGGATGCTTTCATGACCGAGAAGAACTGAAGGGTAAGACTAAGCCTCAGAAACTTTACATACTTGGCCAGCTTGGAAAAGATGAGCAGAGGAGCTCTGCTTGATCTGGAGAAGCAGGAGAGTCAGCCGCCTGAGAAGTGAGTCAGTGCAGGGCCTCCGGTTTGGGTGAGCAGGAACCTCAGGTTCTGAGATTAAAACCAGAATTTTGCCTGTGGCAAAACAGGTTGGAGAGGAAATAATACTGAGCACAGGAGCTCTGTAGATCGGTCGTGGAAGAAAAAATAGCATGGAGATTGATAGCGAGTGAAGACTTAGATACAGATAGGGCAGACAGCCGTGAGGGTTAAAGGGCACACAGAGGCCTTTGGAAAATAAAAGGACTCTTTATTATAGTAATCGTAATAACATCACTACAGAGATCTGAGTTAGGATGTATTTCTTTGGGGATAAAACATACTTTTGGGAAAATAAGGAAGGGGCAAAAGAAGCAAAGGCAAAGACTCCTCCTTCACCACCCATCTTCAGACCTCCTCACAACCATGCCAGTATCTGTCCACTGACTCTGGAAAGATGACCCTTTTTTATGCCTAATTTGGCAAATTTGGTTTTCACAGAATCACAGAATTTTCTAGGTTGGAAGAGACCTCAAGGTCATCGAGTCCAACCTCCAACCTAACGCTAACAGCCCTCCACTAAACCATATCCCTAAGCTCTACATCTAAACGTCTTTTGAAGACTTCCAAGGATGGTGACTCCACCACTTCCCTGGGCAGCCTGTTCCAGTGAAGTTTTTTCTTTGTCAAGAGCCTGAAAAACCTCCAAGTGATAGTCCTGGATCTTTCTCCTTTGTGAAAAAGGCAGGCGCATGGAGGTCAGATAAAGCCTCATAAATGGGGAATTATTTTTATTGTAAAATAAAGTGTGTATATGTGTGTATATATATACATATATATAGTTGACAAAATTAATATAATGCCAGTGTTACCTTTAAATAAGCATTCTTCCACCATGGAAAAGAAGTTCCCTTAACTACTTTGGATTTAATGCTGGCATGAACCCAGCAATTTTACATCACTGTAGATAAGCAGTAACACTTCTAAAGAAAAGTTCTCTGCCCAAAGAAATAATAAGTTATAACCTAATAATAAGAACAAATATTCAAGCCTGGCATGTAAAATTGTAAACAGTGGCCTCTATTTCTCATTTGACAACAGTGTGCAAAAGTCAGTAAATATTTGAGCACTGTGAGTATTCGCAGTGCTATGTAAATAGCAGATTAAGTAGACACAATATTCTATGCAACTTAATGCCCAAAATAAATACATCAAAAGAATTTTAGATCAACAGCACTTCGTGTGCCATTATGAATAATGTGCCAAAATCTGCCAAGCTATTTTTGAACACTTTCAAAGAACTTCAGTGTTTTGAGATGAGACAGAAGACACTGATATATTTTTATTGCAGAATTTTCTTTACCAATCTGGCAAATTTAGCCCTTGCAAATTAACATTAAAGTACTGAATCTTTTTTAATCTAATCCACACCTCCCCATTCATGCAGAAACACCCAAATTTTCCAATTACCTGGCATTATTATCCTAAGCAGTACTTAGAGACAAAAGTCAGCCAGGTACTTCTAATAAGCTTTGGACAAGGAAAGTTTTTGGACATCACTGTCAGAGAAGACCTCTGAGTAGCCTGCACATTTCCATGCAAGAGGTTAAGGTGTTAAATATTATTCTACTTAGCCTATAATTCCACAGGTTTAGGGAAAAAAAACAAACAAACATAAAAATTATATTAGTGGTAGAGACCACTAATATCAAGGTAAGGGAGTTAATATGTATTTTAGGATTCTGTTTAAAATATGTCTTCAATCAGATAGGTAGATACAGCATATTTTAACTTCTTTTATCACATGGTCTTTTCAAATTTAATCTCGAGGTATATTCTGTTTACATAACTTCCCCTGAAATGAGATCAGTCACACTGTTTTCAATAATATTTCAAAACATATTCTACACTTCTTGAAAAGCACTGCAGTAAGTAGTTGCAGAGAAAGAGTTTTATGATTTCAACTGCGTATCAAAGTCTGACCTCAGATCATTTCTGAGTGTGGGTTATTTTCCATCCAGCTAACATGTAAACAGTGGAGGTTACTTTTTCTTACTCTACGGTGCAAAACAGCGGGGTGCGAGCTTTCAGTCACGGCTGAGAAAAGCTTGTTCATTTAGCAGTTGAAGGATCTGGGGGAATCTCAACAGCTCTCAACTTTAAGTCAGAGGACCTTGCAAGAATGCCATTACTGTCAAGTCTTTCTTACATGTGTTTTGGCACAAGCTGATTTCCCTATGCTGCTTTATGTTGGCACACTTTGTACATCAAACATTACGTAATCTTCTGTCTAGCGGCATACCACCATTTATTTCCTGTTTTTTTGTAAAATAAGGAAGCTTCTCTGCCTCAATCACTGTCTCGGTTATCTAGCAAATCAGTTTTGCTTTCAAGGCACCAGACTGGAAGTCTGGACTGGGGTCTAGGGCACGTCCTCTCACTTCTCAAGGAAACTAACACGAGGTAACAGAGAGCGGTCCGGCCCCAAAAGAGCACTGAATGTAGGTCAGCCCAACGGAGAAGCACACAAGTTCAACACAATACATAAACCTGGAGAACTTATGAAGAATACAGTCCACTGTCTAGTTCTTCCCTAGCTCACCATATGCTTAACTAAACCAGCCCGTCTACAGAAGCCCCCAGCGTTTCTTCATGACAACGCATCGCTTCAGGATTGCGTCTCTGACGTGCTGTCACTTCTTTCTAACTTCTGAAAAGTTAAGTTACCTGCTTAAATACGTCAACACTAACAGGCTGCTAAGAAGGGGAGCCACGGCTCCATCAGATTTGGATTTTTAAAGGACCTAGGAAAGAATAAGAACAAAAGAACTGACAGAAGGCACATTAAAATGAAAATAAGGGTAACTGTATTATTCTGTCACAGGAAGATCATCTTGAAAAGTAACAATTTAGCTTCTAAAAGGCGATACACTCGCTTTCCATCAGACGCTATACCTTTCCCTACACGTCAAGCTGCAATTAAGCTCGGCACAGGTACTTTACAGTGACACAGCCTTAACAACCACCTCGCTGCAGCGCTCGGGAGCTCGGTCCCAAGAGCTGGTCTCTAATAACGCCGTCTCCCTGGCTTGCTTTCCGCCCTTTACACACTCAGGCCTTAGGACAGGAGGTATTACGCTCCCTCAAAGGCCGGCACCGGTGACTAAACCACGCGCAGGACGCCGCTCTGCAACACTAGGAAATCGCCTTCTGGTTTGCTGCAAGGGGGCAAAACATGCAGTGTGCTCGAGAGGTGCTCTTCCAGAAACAAACCATCAGCTCTTCATCTTATCTAATATTGACCTGAGGTAACCTGGAACAGCATCTGGAGTCCCACCAGCTAGGTGTTGGTGTTGCATGCCTCCCCACCCCTGAAACACTCCCATTTCCCTACACACAACCCCACAGCCACCTGTTCCACCAACCACCCCGCGTTTCTCTTCCTTCAAACCCTGCTTTTTGCTAGCACCAGCGACGCAAGACACCACCCACCTCCCCCAAACCCGTCAGGACACCGAGGACCCCCAACACCTTTCCAACCAAGGGCTTGTAGGGCAAGCAGAACCCCCCCCCCCCAGGGGGGTGCCCCACCACCCCCAAACCCACCCCGGGGACATCGGGGCAGGGCAGCGCAGCCTTACCCACGGTGGACTTGCAGGCCTCGCAGAAGGTGTCGTCGGTGAAGCGCTCCATCAGGCTGGTCTTGCCCACCCCCCGGGAGCCGATGATGATCACCTGCAGCTTGAAGTCGGCGGGGCGCGGCGGCTGCTTCCTGCGCCGAGCCTGCCCCCCGGACAGCGCCGGAGACCCCCCCGCCGAGCCCGCCCCGAGCTCCAGCCCGCCGCCGCCGCCGCCTCCCCCCGCCGCCGCCCTGCGCTGCGGCAGCCCCGAGCCCGGCTCCATCAGCGCCGCATGCGGCGCCGCCACCCCGCCGCCCCCCGCCCGGACCCTGCCCAGCCCAGCCCCGGCTCGCCCACAAGCCGCCGCCGCCGCCGCCCGGCCCGAGGGGAGCGGCGCCGGCAACGGGAACGGGAACGGGAACGGGAACGGGAATGGGAACGGAACAACTCCGTGGCGCCGGGCACGGCCCGGCCATGCAGCGCCCTCTACAGCGCCGGAGCCGCGGCCCCGAGCCGCAGTGGCGGCTCCGCCCCGCAGCGCGGCCCGGCCTGGGGTTGTCGCCCTCGGGCTGTGGTGGGGTTTGGCGCAGCCCCCTCCATGCTCAGCCAGGCCCCGGAGTGAACCCCAAGTTCTGTAAACACGAACCTCCGACAGCACGCACTAGGTCGTCTGCCTCAAACACTACTTGCAAACAAAGTTAATAAAGAGTTTGTGTCGGGAGAAGTAATGCCATAAGCAGCGTAACACATCGTAACAAGTGCTTGCTGCCCATACCTCTGAGGGAATTTCGCCTCTAACTCTTCAGAGTTAGGTTTTTCAGTTGCTGGGTTTTTCAGAGCTGCCCCCTACAAAGGTACAGGCCTGCATTTTGGGGCTCTGGGGAATTCAGCTTTACCTGGCCTACAGATGGGTGCCGTGCTCCCCTGGACGTCACAGTTACGAGCATCCAGAGCTAGTGGGTATTTGGGAAGATTCAGTCCCATTTTCTAGCTTTTCACAATTATAAGACTACACAATTCCAGAAGGGGATATCAAAGCGGGATTTACACATAAGGAACCATTGCTTTACAGGAGTGACTTTCTTAAGAGCTAGTTTTCTCAAAGAAACAAGACAGCTTGACAATGAGGCCATACTGTTAAGAACAAAGAGACCAAGAACAATTTTAACATAATTTAACATAATTTTCACCAATTTACATCACTAGAAATAGTGGCACTTCTACAAGCAAATAAGGACTAAAGCTTCAAACAACAACAACAACAACAACAAAAACACAACAGTTAACAAATCAATCCCAGCACTTCTTGTGCGTTACTCTCTTCCCACCATCTTCTTATTGATCATCTCCCCTGCTATGATTAGGTAGTTAAAGGGGCAAGCCATTACTGAGAGTGAAATAATCTAGCAAGCAGAGCATCATTACAGACTATATCCTATCCTATCCTATCCTATCCTATCCTATCCTATCCTATCCTATCCTATCCTATCCTATCCTATCCTATCCTATCCTACCTCTTAGTTCCTTCGTCTAGAATTATAACTTTCTCCAAAATCAGACATATACTCTGGCACATCTCTAACTCTGATAGATTCTCGGGATTGCTCAGATTTCCCTAAATTGTGCAGATCACTAGGTACTGTGTAGTCTGTTTCCATACATCCGTTATCAGTCATTAGAGAAGCCCCAATTCCACATATTATTTTATGTCCTACTAACTCACATTCAAACAAGGTAATTCAAACAAATCCAGGATGACCGCTCCATTTCTATACCTGCACGTAGTCAGCAACATCAGTGCTTGTTTTCAGTCCCTCAGTGGATGAAGCAAACTGGATACCAGGTTTCAGTTGTGTAGCCTTGAGTGTGTGGCATTTTTTGAGCGGTTCTGTTCAGCAGGAGAGCCTTTTCTTGAGTAGTCAACAGCGGTGCCATACCCACATGAGCCAAGTGCCTCAAATCTGCCGTGTGTTTTCTAATTTTTTTTTTTTTTTCTTTTATTATTCCTCTCTGGCTATTTCTTGGGACATTCTCAGCTGGCATGTATAAATTATTCATGTTAGCCAGTTTGAGGCACCAAAACTTTTCCTTCAGTGTCTGTTTTCAGCTTTCCCACTCAGAGACATGTACTCAACTATGGAGTACAGCAATAGGTCTTCTTGTCAAGGTCAAACTACAAACATCAGGCAGAATAAAGAGCACCTGGACAATCTGCAATACTGCAGAAATTAGCTTGTCATTCCTCAACTATTTTAATCCAAACATTTTTTTTTAATCCAAACAAGTTTTTGTTTGTTTGTTTGTTTGTTTGTTTGTTTTTCAATTGAATTCCTTGGCTTGGATTTTCTTTAAAAAAAACAACAAACATGATCAGTAGTTGCTGACAGAAAAGATTTTTGGACAGATTTTCAAGATGGTCTGAATTTTGCTGCTGTACATGTATATCAGACAATGTCGTTCATTGTGTGCAATGATGTAATTCCTTATCCAAGGAGTTGGATACTCCACAGTATTAGTTTTTTTGGTGTTACTTGACATCTTTGGATGACCTGATCAGCACTTTGATCTCTCTGGCTGAGAGCTGAGGCTCATGCCTTCATCTAGATCCTTTTCTCTCCTACCCACACCAGAAAGCAATCATTATTGGAAATCATTATCAAAAACACAAAGAATGGTTTTGTTGGCTGAGCCAAAAAGGGATGGTAAATAGGAACTGTAGATGACACTGAGGAACTGTAAAGTTTGTTATATGGCATAAAGAGATTATTCTGAATTAGGATTAAATAGCGTTTTAATTAGTTCAGCTAATTAGAGGCAAGATTCTTTAAGTTTTCTAAATTAAAAAAAAAAAATTGATTTCAGAGAAAAAAAAAAGGCTAGGATCTGAGTTGCACACAGTTATAACGTGGATCAATTTGACTGAGGGTATGATGTTTTAAAAACTAAATACTCTTACCATTCACACTGTGAATAATACTTTACTGCTACTGAGCCTTATATTGGTACAGTTCTCTTATTTTCCCCAAATGGAAGCATGTATGTATGATGTATTAAGCATTTGTGCACGAGTGGAATCATATCTATATCAGAAGAATGTACTAATATTACTATAGACATCATTTTTGGTAAAGCTAAGCAACTTTTGTGGTACCTTGGCCTACACTTCGACTCATTTATGCACACAAGTAAAATATCAACTTGGAAAAAGAAAACAATCAAAAACTAGCTCAAAAGGCAGTAAAAGAGATGGAATTTTGATTTCTTCGTAATTGTTTGGTGAAAAACAATCAATATGCTAGTAGGCAGTGCAGTCAGAGTTGCAATGTTTTCATTACAAATGAAATTGGTATTGGCCAGCAGAAAAAAAGCTCGGGGCAAAGCTCACAGGATTGGTACAGCAACGTGGCTGACAGAGAATAAGAGCTTCCAAACTCTTAAAAAGCAAAGAATCAAAAGGAAAAAAAAAAGCAAAACAAAATTCTTAATAAGTAGACATATGTGAAAAAAAAAAAAAAAAAAAAAGTCTGTTTTAATGTAGTTTAAAGCTGTGTTCATAGGACAAGTTTTATTTAATAGTGCCATCCCTCCTCTACATCCCAGATACCCGTAGTGCAGCCAGTACACTCATTTATGCTTATGGATGTGACGGATGAATGGCTGCAATGTGATGAAGTGTTTGGAGATACCATTTTGTATCCATGCAGATAGTTTCCACTGTGTATGTCCCCCATCTATCACCCTTTAGGCCTCAGGTATTTTGACTATTTTTTCTTTTTTTTTTATGCATATTTTTTCACCGTCCACCATGTCTTGTGCTTTTTCAGGTTTGACCCAGGTTGAATTTATTTCAAGAGAAATATTTGAAAGAAAATATACAAAGAAGGATTCTTTGGGGAAATGGGGGGAGAACGGGGCTGATTATCTAGAGCAGCGTAAATGGATGTTAAAATCAGTCTCGCTCAGCCTGGAGGATATTGATGGACTATTGACAGACCAGTCGTCTTTCCAGTGGAAGGAACTCTTGCTACTCAATTGAGGACAGTAGTACAGTTAATTTTTAAGTCTCCTTAATCAATCTTTCCCATAGTCTGCTCTGCAATACTGATGGGAACTATGTTACTATTATAATTCATTTATCTTTTCAATACCCATTTAAGGTATCATTATGCCTATTTTATAGATGGGAGACTGAGGCACTGGTATTTTGGCTGTGGACCATTTTACAGTGACTTGAAAAATTGTAGGTGATTATTTTATGTGCCAGGTCTTGAGGGTTTCCATTGTAAATTGGTTGGAACTTGCTGTTTTGGAATGGACGGCAAAATGTTTCTTAATACTATGGCAGTCAAAACGAATACAAGAGAAGGACTGCAAGCTTAGTTGCATGTGCCACACAAGTGGAGTTTAAAACCAGGATTTTAAGGCTTATAGCGTAGTATGTGGTTAAAGCTACAGCACCTTAGAAGAGCAATCCAAGAAACAGTTGTCTTGAGCATCTCAGAGGAAAGGCTGAGCACAGAAGTATACTTAGCATCTTTTCCATACGTGATATTTTAGACAGCTTTTTCAAGGTCCAAGGCAGAATCCAGATCCTCCCTCCTGGATTAATAACCTAAGAGTTCCGCTTGGAAAAATAAAAGAAAAAAGTGTGCTTAACAGATAACTGAGTGCTTAATAGACATTTTTTTTCTCACATATACTGAAGTCAGTGACTTCCATATTGCAACCTTGAATCTTATCTTCTGTTAACTTCATTGCTTTTATTCTGTTCTGTAAACTTGTGAAAAGATATCAACAGTCTGTGTCTTTCAGCAACTTTTTTCTTTTTTTTTTTTTTTTTTGGGGGGAGGGGGAAGAGAGGAGGGAAGCAGGCTGGAAATAAACAATTACCTTTTTCCTACATTCAGCTTCATCTACTCTGAATAGTTTTTCATCCTTTTACAGGGATGTTATTCTCATGTGAATTTGAGATACACTTTCTAAATGATTTTTATTCTGAGCAATAAAACCCCTTTTTAATATGTTTGTTTCTCTCCAAACTCGAATATTTTACTTACTGTTTGAGTGAACTGGAAGAATCTGTTTCCTAGGCTATCAAAACCCATTCTTGGATTGGAAAGGTTAGCAGTTCTGAGGGATGTCACACTGTATTTCAGGTCCTTAATATATTTTTTTTTCTCTGAAAATTCAATGTTAGTATTATTGCATCCATATTGTTCTTATTTTTGACAGATTCCATACACACATGGGATATTTATCATCCAGTATCAGCATGTCACATTAAGTATGATTAAATCAAAGTAGAAACCAAACAAAAATTAGAAAAAGTCTTGCTGCAAACAGCTCTGCACAATCTTTATTGCACTATTGATTTTAAGCAGGTCTTCTCATTGATTTCGGTGGGGAGTTTGGTTAAAAATCAATAGTATGAGATGGCCTCTTGATTGCACCTCAAAATTTGTACAAAGACAATAAAGGGATTTTATGTGAGGGAGGGCCTTTTCACTACTACCATTAGTGTGAGAGTTAGTGGGTTATATTCTGATTACTCACTTCTGAGCGAGTTTTCCTTTAACAGATGATGCAGCTCATGTACACAGAGAACAGGCCGTACACGTATAATTCATACCTTTCTTTATGCAGGAGTCAACAGGCAACGCCACAGATTTCCACATCATCCTGGGATCGGGATTGATTTCTATATATGTGGGGACCCTTAGGAGAGCTGGAAGGAAATAAGTCTCTTTAATGTTTTTATAAATGATCTGGATGCAGGACTCGAATGCATACTAAGTTTGCAGACAACACTAAGTTAGGAGGAGCTGTTGACTCCCTCAAGGGCAGAGAGGCCTTGCAGAGAGATCTTGACAAATTAGAGCCTGGGCAATTACCAACAATATGAAGTTCAGCAAGAAGAAGTGCTGGATTCTGCACCTGGGATGGGGTAACTCTGGCTGTATGTACAGACTGGAGGACAAGAGGCTGGAGAGCAGCCCCACAGAAAGTGATTTGGGAATTTTGATCGTCAACAAGCCGAACACGAGCCAGCAGTGTGCCCTGGCAGCCAGGAGGGCCAACCGTGTCCTGGGATGCATCAGGCACGGTATTGCTAGCCGGTCAAGAGAAGGGATTGTCCTGCTCTGCTCTGCACTGGCATGGCCTCACCTTGAGCCTGCCAGAGTTCAAGAAGCATCTGTACAATAATCTCTGACATACAGTTTGATTTTTAGGTAGTCCTGATGGACTTGAGTCCAGGAGTTGAACTTGATGATCCCTGTGGATCTCAACCCCAATGAAAAGGCATCTTAGAAAGGTATTTTGCTGAATTCCTTGGTTCACAGAGAAGTGCAGTCATAAAAGAGCAATATCTTTCTTTTCATTGGTTTCAGTGGAATGACTTCATAATTACACAGCAGCTTCAGATTTGGCCTTAATTCTATAGTCATGATGTACATTCTTTTTTCCAGTTTTACATTTGTTTTAAATGTAACAAGTTTCATTTTAAAAGAAGACGGTGGTTTTAAAAGCTTCGGTATATGTCAAATAAATGTGAAACTCCATCCATTCATCCATCCATGTCAAGCCGGCTTTACCACTCTTCTCTTGATCACTCCATGGTACCCAAAAATGGATACAGAGACTGTATTCATTGACCTCTGTGGAATCAGACTGAATTTATACTAGTGCATGCTTTATTTTTTCTGAATCAAAGTTTGCAATAAACTCCAGAAGAGCACTGAAAAATGTAAAGAATGGTTTTGCAGATGCAAGCCTATTTACTTCAGTCCTGCTTCCAGCAATGCTTCAAATAGACTCAGATATAATACACTTGCTATTGAAGTGAGAAACTAAGTAGAAGCAAAAAAAATAAATAAAAAAAGTCATACAGATAAATGGATTTCCAAGCAAATTCTTGGAATAAAATTAAAGTGAACGTTGTGACTACTGTAATGTGATAAAACACAGAACATACCTTCGAGGTATGCAATCTTATGGAGTTCAGGTTTTTATAATAAGCTTAACTGACCAACTTTCCTCCTTTTAATTATATTTGTCTATTCTCCTCCCAGCAATTCCAGAGAGCTATTTGTTAGACAGCTTTTATTTTTATTTTATTTTTTATTTTTTAATTCATTTTAACAGAAATGATCTCTCAGGTTTGATCATCGGTATTTCAAGATCTTGAACTGTTAAGAACTTGCAATGTTTATGCATTTCAAGACCACTAGGTGCTGCCTATTCACTGCAGTATATGAAACCTAAGCAGTCTCTTACAGTAAGAAGAAATAATGTGAATTATTCACAGTACCAAACTGAATTTGAGACCTTTTGCTTCCAAATGTAGTCTGAAAAACTGAGAATAAAGCTAAAAATACAGCAGAGGGCTTATGATGTGTAATTAGAGGAGGCATTTTCTCAGCCGTTTAGTTTTGAACCCTTAATTAGTGACATAGTGAATAAAAGTTATCAAGAAAATCCTGCAGAAAGCCCTTCCAATGTTTTAAGAAAGGAAAACACAAAAAGCCCTCTCGTATTCTGGTCTGACTGGCATAGTAGGGATTTGCTGTCAGGCGATTACTGAAAATTGAAAAATGTAATTAAGGTTCACTTAAAAGTTTCTAATCTAACTTCAGCTCTGACGCTCATTATCATCTTAAATGTGACATCCATTGTTTCTTAAATAACAAGCGAAGAGCTGGGTTCTTACAGTTAACGCTCAATCCTTCCTAATATATTTCATTACCTGCTAATTCTGTACATGCAACTGCAGATTAAGGACAGGCAGCAATAGAAGAAGGAAGTTTTTCTGCGTGGCTATAACAGAAAGAAGTAGCACAAATCTCTAGCTTTAAAGGAACCCGCCTATAATAGTTGTAAATATGCTTAAGAATTAAATGCCAGTAGCAGTCTTAACATGCAACCAATCCACAGACAAATGCAAGCTCATGGTTGCATGAAACAGCCTGGACAATTTTGTGGTTTTGCTGTTTTTAACAAACCTATATTCCCATCTTCTAGAAGATGGACTGTGCTGGGAATAAACATGGGACAAGGAATAGAAATAAGGGCATGGATAGTGTGTCTATATTAGCATATTACAATAAATGAAACTGCTACTGAAATAAAACATGCAGTAAGAAGAAAGCAGAGTTATTGCTGTTTTGTGTGTTTGATATCACTGTTCTCTTTTTATTGTAGAAGAGATGACATTTCATTGTTCCTTTGACTCAAACAGACCATGTTTTTCAGTAGCAAGAATAACGGAGATGTGATACTGATGTTGAAAGACAGACCAAGCATTATCAAAAGTTTATGAAAAGATTCAGATAAAAATTTGCAAGGCTTGTTTTCTCAACGTCGGTAGATTGAAGCTGTACACATATTGCTTGCAAGGTTTGGAAAAAAAATGCTTGAGTAAACAATAAATACAGTAAATTAGTAGCCAGGGTAAAGAGATTTATCACCTCTGTAAAAAATCTGTCTGCTAATGCTTCATGTAAAGATTGGCTGAAGGGAATAAGTAATCAAGTGACCAAACACCCAGGAGAGCAGGCTAGCAGTGAAAGCATAGGTAAGGTTCTGAAGCAAGGTTTAGAAACCGTAAAATCCTGCATGTTCAGCTTCCAGTTTCCTCTCTTTTTAATAGGATTGTGGTGATCATACTTCCCAGAATGATGCTATGATCCGGAACGTGAATCAAAACACACTCCATGTTATATTTATCTGCTAGAAATCCCAACTCCATTTAAGCTAATTGGATTTCACCTCTGATTTCAGTCAAATGAGGTCTCATCCATCACTGTGTTGGCTTTTCTTTCACTTGAAGCACTGGGTAAGAAGTGCAGGCTGCTACTGGCTGTGTGGAGCAGGCATGACATTCCCAACCACACTTCGCATTTTTCAAAGCTACAGCCAGGTTTGGGGCCACGCAGTCACAGTGTTCTCTGCCACAGATGTTCTCTCCTTTTGCAGGGCAAAAGACTTGGCATCAACTATTCATACTGGCAGCGCTGCGTGACATTTATACAAATGTGGACAAAAGAAAAATGGTATGTACTGGAGGTGGGAGCAGTCAAGCTCATCTGTTCCATGTCACTACTTTATTGTAGTGCACGTTCTCTTTCTCAGCTCTAAAGATAAGCATGATTTGGGGAAGACTCTAATTGTCTGCATCATTTGTTTCTCTAGGGTATTTGCCAGAAAAAAAACAGCCTTACATCATGTTTGGAGTACTGAAGAGGTACTGGTGGCACAACCTGCCCCAAAGAACCACAGCCGGTTGTATGGTGTCAGAGCTTTAAATTCCAAGCTCCTGGAAGCCCATCAGCTGTCTAAGTGGGTTATTTTTCAGTTACACATGACAAGCTTGACCAAAGGACCTGCTTAGTGCACGTCACTGTTCAGAGATTAACGTTTAAATGCCAGGCTTGTGTCTGATCACACTGTTGCCCGAGTTACAAGGGTTAGACCTTTCTTTGTAGTGAAGCTGGCCTCTTTACGACAGTGATGGTAAGATCACTGTAACAAACTGGAAGCATCTTCTAAAATTAAACATATTTCTATCAATAATTCATGCGCTGATAAAAATCTTCTTGCAATGTTATTAAATAACACCAAGTTTCAAATTATCTTAGAATTCTGAAAACATTTTAGTGAGGATTTCCAGCATTGCTCTAGAGAAAGTGAAGGAAACTCAGGATCTACTTATTTGATTAAATCCCATGCAAAGTAGCAAGACAGTTGATTTGTTAGCATTATAAACTTTAGCTGTCAATAAACATATTTTCAAGGAAGATAGATCTTTCTTTCCAAGCAAACTTGTGTTTATTTTAGGGTGTACTGTGCATCTGATGTGTATTGATACAGGAGTGTTGATTTCTCCGGTGTGTTTGATATAACACCAAAGCTTCTGAATAAAAGATGTGCTCCATATTGGACAACCAGCATGCACAGCATATACATTTAAAACTAGATTACTGAAGTGCAACTGGTAGCAAGCTGGGTGTCTCCAGCAGGTTTTGTAGAGGTCATCAAAACAACTCTTTTCAATAGATTAAAAAATAAATAAATCGATTGTGTAGATGATGATGCAGAACCTTCACCTGAATAGTTTAAAGATGATAGAGATTGTCCAGGAAGTAGATAAGGAACATAAGATGCTATAAAAAGAGAATTCAGTTACCTAATTAAATGCAGTTACCCAGGACAAAGAACGGCGTTTCAGAAGAGCCACATCTGCAAATAGGAGTCACTACAGGGCACAGCAAAATTGGAGCCAGCTTTGATTGCTCTTCAGGAGGGCTACTTGGTCTTGGCTAGATGCCCTGTGCTTTCAGCTATGCTGTCTCTAGTATTCAAATTAACTCTTTAGGGGCCACCTCAGGTATGTCTGTGGTATGTTCTGTAGGCTTCTTGCTCTCTCTGTTCGTAGACAAGTGACTCGAAAGAGTTGAAATTCACTCATCTCAAAATCGAGTCTTAATGCTAGATTTTAGGAAGAAGGAGCAAAAAGAAATGGGGAAGTGACTTTGACAGTATGTATATCAATCGTAACAGCATTACTAGAATACTGTCTCCATTTTTCATAGCTATTTTTCTAGAAGGATAAGGTAATCTAGTTAAAGGATACAGAAGAGTACAGAGCATAATGAGAACACAGGCTCTGAGAAACAGCCTTGTGATGTAAGACCTCAGAGGTATTCAAGGTATTCAATTTATTAGAGAGAAATTCAATCACTGGATACTGTTATTTACACATGGAAAAACTAGCACTCTGTCCATAGATCAATCACAGTTCCTGTGCACGGTTAAGACTGCATACATGAATTCAACATGCAGTACAGCTGGGTGACTGGGTATGAGAATCTTTGGGCCGTAAGGGAAGGAAATGGCTCATGTATATCTCCAGACATTACCCACCCCTTCTGCCACAGTCTGCAGAGGCCATTCTGCTGGCTGAGGATCAGCACTGCATGTCTACCTCCTGCACCCAAGCACACATTCCTTCTTACCTTCCTTTGAAACTAGAAGCATTTTGTACCCTCAAAGATGACTTGCTCCAACAAAATGTTAAGTAATACTCAATGCTTAGAGTATCTAGGAGGTGAAAAAAATCTAGGAGCCTGTTTTCAGATTCTTCACAATGGAGCAAACACCACATTCAAAACTTTGGAGCCAAGCCCCTCAAACCTGTGTAGAACTATGGATCACATAACAGGATTATCTTTGTTATGTGTGCTTTCATATGAATTTACCCTGAGTTCCGCTTAACTCAGAAAGGATGGTTTGAACAGCTGAATTAAGTAGAACTGTAGCCAATTGACAGCGATGGCACCAACAGGATTCTCTCCCCTCCAGTACTTTCATACATGGATGGAATGCCCTACAACAGCTCCTTAGCACAAATATAAGGTGTCTCAGCTTCTCAACATTTATACTTCATAAATGAAATCGCTTAGCTTAGTAATTTTACACACTAGAAAGGTAATTTGTTACACTTTATATAGAAAGCCAAGTCTTAAGCAGAACATTCTTTCTTTGTTCAAACAATCATCTACGACAGCAGAGATGGTTCAGATAGAGATTGTCATATTCCTGGTTATTCAGAACTGCAAATATACATCCTGAAGGACTGCTGCATTTCCACCATATCTATATTTCCCATCTCTTCACATCGTGTGTGTGTGTGTGTGTGATCTCTTGCCATGAAGGCAAGACAGTTCTGTTGGACATCCGTTTCTTAAGCAACAAGAAAACTTAAGGTTCTTCCTTTCAGCTCAGAGGTCTATCTTGGAAAGCTTTGTTTTTCTTTCTGTTGTCTTTAGGTTGTTTTGGGTGCCTTTGCCAACTGGAAATGTTATGATGAGGTTTGTGGCTATCCATGCTTGGATTATTGACTTGTAACTTGAAGGGAGTTTGAAAGAAAGCAGAATGCCTTTCTACCAGTGGACTTCATCTCACAGCTTCACTTGAGTGGACTGTTCATTACTTGGTTAGAAAAAAGTCTGAGCTAAAAGTTTTCAGCATTTTTCTGAGCATCACATCTGTCAGTCTCCAATTTGTGTCCCAAAGCAACTTTTTGGAGTTTACCCCACAGTTGCTCCTTTTCCTTGTGCTTTCCCTTATTAATTTGATTCTTAAATGGTCTTCATCTTGTCACTTTTTTTTTTTTCCTTTTTCTTTATGAAAGCCTGTTTTCTACCTAGAACAAACATCAGAAAAGATGAGCAAAGGAGATTAACTAAGTCCTGCAGAAGCACCTGCATAATATTACGCTTTTTTAAATTTAAACCTGAATTTTTAAGAGAAGGTGTTAATTATTGTATACTAGTTTAAGGACACTCTGTAATTACGTTTTCATTTTCAGTGACTTAACTGATAGCAGAGGGTGGACCAGTAATGATCTTTGGCTACACAGTGCATTTTTTCCTTTCAATGAAAGGACAAAAGATAATTATAGCTTATTAATGGACAAGAGAACTGTTATATACATAAAGAAAAAAAAAATAAAATCATTAGCATCTTATTCAAAGCTTCAGAGGGAAAACATTCAATGTGTAGATGCATTCTGTTTTATGGACAGACTTGGTTTTTGTTTTTCCTCTGAACATTGTTTTTTTCAGAGGCACAGTAACATTTTGTACACTGCATTGTTGTGTTATTTAGCATCATGTGTGGATTTCCATCTCAGAGAAGGAGAAATCTACCAACATTCAAAGCACTTTTGCAATTGATTTATTGGCTCTAGTTCAGGTGGATCTATCCTTTCCACTTAACCACAGACTTGAAATACAGGAATTTAAAGAATGCTATAAAATTTTATTGCTGCTGGAAAACTCTTGCAATCTTCATGCTTCCCAAATAACATTTCAATATGCATTTTTGCTATTTTAAAAGATCAAATTTTCATATGAATCCAGTAACAACATATAGTATTTGAAATTTAAACAGTTTCTGAAATATTTAATAAGTCTTTTGGCTGAAACAAAAACAAAAACCTCTACATGTTGCATTAATAAACCTAGACCATCTGCCTCCTGCCTTGATCAATACATTAGTTGTTAGGGAAGGGATAAGTCTGTACTGTAAATTGTAGCGATTTGTTTGCACTCCAAATCTTTTCAAATCAGCTTTTTAAAAAAGCAAAGAGAAATATGTCATCCTCCCCAGTCCCTAACAAATATTACTATGACTCAGAAATGCAATTTGAGATTAGGTTATTTCCATTTCAAAAGGAGCTTTGAGAAGAGTGGATATGTGGAAGATGCAAAACCACCAGAGTCTTTGTAGACCACAATTTCTGAACCATAATAGACTTTTATTTAATTTATTGTTAATAAGATGCACCACAAGATGGCTCTCTAACAACAAAAATAGTAAAAAAATAAATCCCGAGCTAGTTTTAAAAACAGTTGTTGAGCTCTGCCTGGGAGCAAGTTCATGGGCACAGACCAGTGCGTGGTGCTGTTGGAGCTCAGGAAAAACAGCTTAGCTACCCCTACAATATCAAATGCGTCATTGTTTTTGTTGTATACCCCCCCCTCCCCAATCCTGCATGATGTTATATGCTTACGGGAAGCCGCTAGGATACAATAGCACTCAGAGGTTCAGCAGTAAATAGCCATGCCTACCTGTGACAAGTTAAGAGCGTATTTGTTATGTGGATGCTGAGTGCAACAGCACAAGAACTCATTGGCATTATTAGCTGAAGAATAATTTAAAAATAATTTATGCCCAGTGTAGAGTGAAAAAAATGAAGCATTTGTTCTTAAATTATACAATTTTGTTCTCTACTATTGCTTTGAAAGGAAGATAATCATGCTCCAAGCTTCCGTTTATTTACTGAAATTACATACATAGTTATTAGTTGACCAATGTCCAGATTTACTTGCTGGAAAAGAAGACGTACGTATGTGCAAAAGCATGGAGAGAGAATATGCATGTTGAAAATATCCAGTAAAAGTATCAACCACAGCTGTGTGCAGTAGTAGTCTTAGGTGAGTATGATCCAAAGTAGCTGCTAGAAAAGGCCATCTCCCAAAAGCATACACTGATTTTGCTAGAGATGAGAAACTTTTCTATTTTTATCCCTCATCTCATAGGTTACTGCCAAAAAGCAGAACTTGCCTGCCTGTAGCAACGGCTAAAGCAAACTTCAGCTCTTTTAAAGGGAGTCGACATTTTCAGGTCTGCATGGTGCCAAGCTGGACACACAAAAGGCAAAGAGTCCGTTCTGACTTGGCTAGTGTAATCTAGCCAAACTCACCTTGGAGCTTATGTGCAAAATAAACAGGGCAGCGGAAGAAACAGGTTTAACATCTAAGGCTGATTTTGCCCTTCTTGTTTGAGCTGGTCAGGATACTCAGAACCAAGAGGAGAAAAACAGAAATTGTCCTTATCTGCTTCTCATCTGTTCATCATGGCTGCTGGCTGTAATTCAGTAATTGCCCATGTGAGCAATTCTGTTCCATGTGAGGACAAAAATCAAATGGATTAAATTCACCTGTTTGAGTTTTCCCCTAGATGGAGCAGAAGAGCCCTTGTAGTCAGTTAACAGCTCTCAGCTAAGAGTTATACCCATCCAATTCATAGCAAGGCAAAATAACAGATTAGTTTGAACTATCTTCAGCAGCTTGTTAAGATAACATGTCCTGAAATGAAGTGCTCCCATAGTCAGGCACAGCAGAGATGTGATGTAGAATCTAGTTTTTGTTCCCCTCTCAGCTGCTAGCTGCTGCCTCAGGTCTGCTACCTGACTGCAGCTGTGTGGAAAGGCTTAGTGGGTGCTAATAAATCAAAGGCAGGCACAGATGCAATGTGTTAGTGTGTTTGCTGTGACTGAACTTGGGATAGAGAGCTTAGCTGCAACCCATTGTTATTATGGTTCTGATAGAGACCATTTCACAGAGGCTTGTGGTGCTAGTAATGAAATATAAGAGGATTACTGCTTTAGACAGAGATTTATATCTAGTCTTCCCAGCTCTAATAAGAAATGGTCCTAAGCCACATAAAATGGGATCCAGACTTTCCTAAAGTTTAGCAGTGTTTTGAATGGAGACTTTGGTTCAGGCCAAATGTTTATAAACATCAACAGATCCACAGAACTGAAACTCTCTGAGACTCCCTGGCAGTCTGCACTACTCCCTGTGGAGCAGTCCAGCAAAATTACTGTGATAAAAGCTCTGCCTTGCAGTTCCTCAATCCCAGCCCTGTCCAGGTTTCTCATAACTGGTTCCTGCTGCTGAGATGGCATCTGTTGTTACTGCCCTTCAGATAAATCATCTTTTCACCAGGGTATGTGCTCTGTCTTGAGCTAAGGTTACAGGGAAGGTTAGGAGAGTTCTCCTATGTTGTTATAATGTGAGCATTGCTTGGTTGCCCAAGGGAAATCATGGGATAGATTATGCTTGTTGGCTGACACCAAGTGAGACCCTGAAATGGCTGGATTAAACTGGAAGTCACAGCTGTATTTTCCACACAATATTCCTGCCCTACTACTCTTATAACACCCTGATTGCTCTCTTCCCTGAAAGGATAACATCCATTTACAATCTATCGCGAACTTAGTCTGGTAAAATGGCCCATGTCTGGTAGGCACCATAAAGGGTCCCTTGCTCTGTGGGGTGGACGAGGCAGATTATACCTTTTGTTACAGAATCACAGGATGGTTGAGGTGGAAAGAGACCTCTGGAGGCCATCTGGTCCAGCTGCCCTGCTCAGGCAGGGCCACCCAGAGCTGGTTGCCCAGGACCTGCAGTCATGCTTTGAATAGCTCCACAGGTGGAGGCTTCACAACCTCTTCGGGCAACCTGCTCCAGTATTTGACCATCCTCACAGAAAAAAATGTTTTCTCATTTTCAGGTGGAATTTCATGGTTTTTAATTTGTGTCCTTCCTCTCTCATCCTCTCCCAGGCCCTACTGAGAGGAGCATGTTTCAGCTTGTTGTCTCCCAGGACACCAAGGTTTTCTTTGGCAAAGCTGATTCCCAGCCTGTTGCTCCCCAGTGTATTCTGGTGCCTGGGATTATTACTCCTTATGTAGGAGACTCTGCATTTTGCCTTATTGAACTTCATGAGAGTCCTCGCTGCCCAGTTCTCCAGTATGTCAAGGCCCCCCTGAACAGTGGCACAACCATCTGGTGTAGGAGGCATTCCTCCTTGGTTTGGATTATCTGTGAACTCACTGAAGGTGCACTCCCTATCCTATTGTCCAGCTCATAAATTAAGGTGTTAAACAGTATTGGCCCCAGTATTGATCTCTGGGGTACCCACTATTGACTTGCCTCCTACAAGACCTCATGCCACAGATCACAACCCTCTGAGACTGGTTTTCCAGCCAGTTTTCAACCCACCTCACTGGTCACTTTTTCATTTTATGAATGGTGATGCTATGGGAGATGGTGTCAAAGGCTTTCCTAAAGTTGAGGTAAACTGTCCACTGCTGTCCCTTTGTCCACCAAGCCAGTTACGTCACTGTAGAATGCAGTCACATTGGTCAAGCATCATTTCCTCTTTAAAAATCCATTCTGGCTACTCCCCATCACCTTCTCGTCATCATGTATTTGGAAGTGCTTTCCAGTATCATTTTCTTCATCACCTTTCCAGGGACCAAGGTGAAACTGACAGGCCTTTAGTTTCCCAGATCTTCCCTCTTGCCCTTCTTGAAGATGGTATTTGCTCTCTTCCAGTCTTCAGAAACCTATCCCAAATAGGATGAGCATTCACAGATAATCTAGAGTGTCCTTGAAATGACATCAGCTAGCTCCCTCAGCACTCATGGGTGCCACCTGACAAGCCCCCTGGACTTATGTACATCCTCTTTGCTGAAGTAATCCTTAAGCTGGTCCTACACCATAAGGTAAGTCTTCATTTTTCCAAACTTTCCCTCTGTTTTCAGGGGTCAGGGATCCCTGAAGAATGGTTTCCCTGGTAAAGACCAAGGCTTAGAAGGCATCAAGTTTACCCTTCACATCCCTCTCCAGGTTCAGTGCCAGGTCATCCTTGGCTTTTCTAACCCTGTTCCCTGCAAGATCAGACTGTTTATTCCTCCTGGACACCTGCCTCTGCATCCACTTGTACACCTGTCTGTCATACCTCCTGAAAGTACTTCAGCAAAAACCCAGCAGAGCACTTTGTCACCAGCTGGATCATCCGCACAATATGCAGCACAGACTGCACAAGGGCTCCCAGGCCCAGATGTCGCTGCAATGGGAACAGAAGGAAGCACAGTAGCTGCAGCAGTGTGTTGTGATCCAAAGCAAACTTGCTGTCTTTAAGATGTGACAACCCTCTCCTGTGTTTATTTTTGGTATATCCAAATGGGCTTTTTCCATCTACTGCCATACATTTACAAGAACAATGGATTTTTTGATATCTAAAGGATAAGGATAAAGGACATGATAAATATGTTACACTGAGTTTCCCCTGTATTGTAAAATTTACATTCTGTGACTCAAGTAGTGATACCTGAAAGTCTTTAATGATAAAGCACAAAACTGACTAGTTTTGTGCAGAACATAGAAATGGCATCAACATGCACTCAATACATAAGGCAAGAGTAGGGAACAAGAGGAAACAAAATTATGGAGATGTCCTCATTGCTTTTAGAGATGGTGTGGGGATCAGAGGTGCAGAGGTCCTTCTTAAAAAAAATAAATCTATTTACTTAGTGGTGATACTCTCAGGGTATAAAAGAATTACTTGATGTGTTTCATCTTGTGAGATTTGTATATCTATACATGCCCCAGTGCCACACTAGGTTATGTAGATGCTTGTGGTTTATCAAAGTGTATTTTGTTAGATCTGGCAGTCTCCAGGATGCTGTCACACCACTAATAAGAATGAGAAGAGGCAACGTTTTTTCCCTGCTCTGCATGGAGCACTTATGCTCCTAGACAGATGACAGGGCACCAGAGACCCTTCTTTGTTCATCATTACAGCTTAGGAGTGCCACAAGCACATGCCCAATTTTAATTAAAAGATACAATTCAAAGCTGATATTGATGAAGATGTTCACTCAAGGAATGGACAATTTCCCGGTGACCAATGTTGGAACCTGGGATGCCTACACCTCCTCATACAATTAAGTCTGATCAGGTATCAGAGCTGCTAATTTTCAGTAAAGGGATGAAATACTAAAGGTTGGACTACCTACACACCATGTAGCCATCAAACTGCCCTCCATGAAGGCACACATCACCATTAGACTGGTCTTGAGTAAGTCAAGTGTAGTCAGCGCTCTTCTGGGTTCAAATTTGCTAGGCTTTATCCTGCCATAGTTCTCAATATTTTGTGCATTGAGTACCTCTGTTTTCTTATCAGAAGATAGAAAGACAGACATATGTTTTATTTTAGACATACCTTGAGTGTCTTGAAGCCATTCCTGACACCTTATACAGGTTATGTTGGGGGGTACCAGCTCTTGCCTGGTTCTCTGTTGTTGTGCCTAGGTTATCAGATGTACTTTCTAAATCAGTGCTCTATCAAAATATATTCAGTATAATTAATGTCTTGGAGGTGTTTTCTAGTGAGGATATAGCTATTAGCAGAGGCAGCAGTAAATGGGCTTAAAAAATATGAAAAATCTCTTAATCTAGGAACAGTATCTTTCAGGCTTGTATGCTGCCAAATATACTCCTACCAGGTCTTCCAGGGTCAGCCTCCAAACATGGAGGTGCACAAGTTGCTTTATACAGATAAACAACCTGCAGCAGAACTAATCTCCTGGAAGTAGTTGCTTGTATGCCTCAGCACTTACAGGACTCAGCAGCTCTCTATTTGCATCATGCAGTTACAAACACCAAGAGTAATGGTGTCTAAGTGGTTAAATTCTCACATGAAAGAGATACCATAGCACTGTAGTTGACGTCTGTGCATTGGTCCAAGAGAGTGTTTTCTGCAAAATTCTGTACTAAATTACAATAATAATACTTTATTTGCTTAATGTCAAGCTATCATTAGTCCCATGCAAATTGTTAGCTTAGCAACAAAACACCATGTAATTGTCACTACAATCTTAAGCCTCACCAGTCTTGATTTTCAAAATAGTAGTTCATCAATAAACCATTGTAAAGGCTTTAAGCTCCAACAGGAATGCAGTAAGGAAGCTCTTTTCATCTGCGATGTCAATAGGCTGAGGCAAGAAACTAGATTCATCAAAGTGACAAGTGGATATATATATTTTAGCTGTAATGAATAAATGACATCTCTATTAATGATTTATCTACTTTCAACTTTAACAAACAGTTCTAGTGATAATGACTAAATTTTTTGCATTAGGAAAGTAAACTGACACATACCTAGCATAGCTAAATAGAGCCTAGTTCTATATTCATAAATGCTATCTTTGTATATGGAGCCCCAGTTGGTAATTAGCACCAGAACTATTCATTTCATTTTTTAAAAGTAGATACCTGGGAGTGCCATTTAGTCATTACTCAGAATTACTTGTTATCTTTGATGAACTTAGTCTGTGCTCTCATCTGGTACCAGACTGCATGCTAATGCCAATCAAGAGTGTAAATATGCAGAGGAAAAATATTTGGGATATGAATTTTAAATATGCTTGGTGTCATTTTCGTTCAGTTCCCATTGAATCAGGGACTGCAGTGGCAACACCCTCTTAAAAATGTTATCACTGGGGCAAGAAGTGATATCACTGTGCTTAGAGAAATCCATCTCTATTCTTGTGACAAGAAATGCACTGTAAATGGGCATTTTTCCTATCCCTCAGTCCATTCCATTTGTTCCTATTCTTATAACAATTTCAAGCCACTCACCCATATCCTGCACATTAGGGCTGGTTAGGACACGCTATTCATTTATCATACGGGAAATAGGCTGCTTCACCAGCCAGACGTTTTACAGAAAGGTGTTGGTTTTGGTGAGAGGTTTTCTGAAGGTCTGAAAGACAAGAGAGAGAGAAAGCCCGTGTCCCAGGACAGCACTGTGTTGGCCGGGAATGAGCTGCACACATGTGCCAAGCCAGAAACTTAGCTTTTCAAAACAGGCACTTTAACACACTTCCATTTTGTGCAAGCAACGGAATAAACAGCTTGTTTTTATCCTAGTACAGAATAAAAAAAAAAAAAAGCACACACAGCAGCAACAATAAATGTCACAACCTGAAGAGCTGCTGCCACAAAATAGACGTGTCATCCTGCGGTCAACTTTTGGAGACATTTAATTTGGAGATGTAACTCAGCATCTAAGACACACACGTGCACACACACACACACACACACACAAGATGATGTAGCTGGTTTTCTGCAATCAGCTTCTATTTTTTTACATCCTTTTAGTTAAAGTATCTATTTTAAGGTTTCCTTTAGTGTCTGTCATCATCTCTTTTAGGTACTGCAGAGGAAATTTTGAAGCACAAATACTCAATAATAAAAACAATAATAATAAATATGAATGTCAGGGAGGCAATTGCTCCAATTTTGGCTTTGAAAAACTCTCCCACTGAATCACTAAACAACCCCAGTTTTCTCTAACCTCAGTACTTTTATCTGTAGGGAGATTGATGTTCTTTTGAAGTTATGGGTCATTTTTCAAAACATTGGTTTCCTCCTATTTTCTGTTAATTTTTCTCAAGATGACTACTCTGTGATGATGCTGGTTAGGACATTGGCTCCTCACCTCTGAAGAGCTGGATGAAAGATTTTAGCCTTTCGTATTTGCCCATTTTATTTATTTAATCATAAACCATGGTACAGGAGGAAACAAACAGCAAGAGGAAATGCAGGCCAGAACTGGAGCAGAGACATGGTGTGAGGTAGTAGTAATACAATTGCAAGGGACACTCTTCGTAGTGTTGCAAACCTATTTAAACCTGCATTAGGTTGTTGTCAGCACTCATGTTAGTGCATTGCATCAGCTGCACCAAGGTGAAATCAGGACTTGGCCCCACTTCTCCTGCTGGTGACAGCATTGGCCTCTTGCTCTGGCAACAGCTCTCTCCTCTCCTTTGAAGAGCAATGGGCCAGACAGTAGCCTTGAAGATAGTTATTTGCATAAAATATGTTGCAAATAGTGGATTTCTGAACACAGGCTTTTGTTAAAATATTTTTTTCTATTTCAATAAATACACGTTAAAAAAAATGGTGGTTTGGAATTGTTGCACATTACAGTGAATACAAATACACTTTATAAATGAATAAAATGCTAAAGCTTCTTATGTTCGGATCTGTCACTCAGTCTCAGCGGAAGTTTATCCTCTTCATGAAGGTTTAAACTTTCTACTGAAATAAATATGAATCAGCACCTCATTCTAAGCCACTGAAATGGTGGTTTGCTTTGTTTTCCTTGACGAAAATCAGATGGGATCCAGTTGGCAAGCTTGCAGCGAATGCCTTAGTGGTCGGAATAATCACCTTTAATCATTTCAAGCCTGGAGCCATTCTGACATGAAAAGGGAAAATCCAGGCATTGCTGTCTGCACCTTTATGAGAAAAACTCCGTCTCTGGGCACACAGCCCAGCAAAGGCCATGGCCTAGGAAAGAGGGGCCAGAGGGAATGATAAAATAAGTTCAGCCCAGCCTGGAAATGCCTCTTGTCATTGTGGGGACCCTTGCAAAGCTCAGGGGGATGGTTCTGCTGCCCTTCAGACATGCGTTAACCTAGCTGCGGAGGTGCAGGGGAAGCAGGAGGATAAATGATAGTTAATGCCTCCCACCATGCTGTGTGATGGGCTGTGCAAATAAGCAGAGCAGAACTATTCAAGGGCTTCAGAAGGCAAGTTCTGCGAAGCTGGCTGGAAGGAAGGAGCGAGTGCGCTGTTTGTGATGGCTCGCTCCCAGGAAGAGGGCTCTCAATCTCTTTCCCAATGGGGATCTTTTACACAAAGTCATAGCAAACATCAGGCCGGGCATCAGCCAGTTCCGAGGTCTCGCCGTCCTCACATTTCAGAAATAGCGTGCATAGGCCATTTTGTTATTTACACTGAAAATCACAGCTTCCTTCCAAAGTCTGGGGAGGCTAAATGAGATTTGTTAACGCCTCTGGATTTCCTGCTGGGCGAGGTCCATGGTCTGTATGCGGGTGTTGATAGTGTCGCTGTATGACAAGGAGACAGCATACAGAAATCGAAATGGTTGTTCAGCATGAATGTGATTTGTGACCACAGACTCCGCAGTACATATGAACCATCTCTGGTCTTGTCAAAAGAAGATGTGGGGGAAAACTTATCTTGGAAATAAAATGTTAGCAGAGCTTTTCAAGTGCAGTTGCCACCCTTTTGCCCATTTTCTTCCCCAGTTATTGTAAGAGTTGAGAAATACATGCACTTTCTTCCTCCCCCGCTCTGTCTTTCAGCTCTCTATACTCCTCAAACTCTGCCAGGCTTAAGTCACTGTGCTGGAAGTGCTTTTCAAGCTGACTGGTTCTCAAAAATATCTAGCTAGGGGGAAAAAAATCTGGACTGGGACCAGAAAACAGCAAAGGGAAATGGGGGTATAAGGCATGCTTTATAGACCATTTGTTCTCAACTTTTTTCTGTCCCCCACGGCATCATGCAAGCAGTTCTTGATTACCCATACTAACAGAGATGTAGGATGTCCCATGTGAAGCAAAAATGTAGCTAATGCAAACCATATGGCTGTTAAGCTTTCAGAACGTTCATTAAAAATAAATAATAAAATAAAATGGGGAAAGGAAATAAAGCCAATAAAACTGGAGCATGACGGTCCCTAAACTGACTCTGACTTGAGCTGTTAAGCCCACAGTAACCTGTGCCACCTGCTTCTGGATCAGGAGGAGCTGTAGGAGCCTTTCTCTAAGAGTGAGTTTATCTGCACCTCAGCCAGCCTGTCCTAAACCAGCCCAAAGGCAGGACCTCCTTTCTTCCTGCTGGTCAGGAGGAGCAGTGATCACAGGGCCCTGAAATCTGTCCCTTTCAGACTGCGTTCAGCAAAGAGCCCTTATTGTCCTCCTCTAGCTGGTGGATAAACCAGACACCTGGCACGGGGTCATTCTAGTCTTCTTATTGACAAAGCTAAGAACCTCACAGAGGGCACTCAGCTTTGTAATTCCTTACCCAGCAGAGTTCAGAGCAAGAATCCAAACCCCCGGCTTATCTGTTCCCACACGCGTCAATGTGGTGACTGTTCTTTAATGGGAGTGCAAAACACAGCCCTCACCCTCCAACAATAGTATTTCAGGCCTGCCACTTGAATAACTGGGCTTGAAAATTGTTAATCCTGCCTTGTGGGTTGCCAGAAGAAAACAGCTCAGACACAGCCCACTTCAGGTTATGATGCTCAGTGGTCAACGCTGCGTGATGGTGCGTGCAATTGCAGGTGAGCACCATTGAGAGCCTGGCTGTGAAACACACCGGCTGCTCAGTACCCTGGCTAAGAAATGAAGAGCCCATACCACAACAGAGTCCAAATATTGCAATATGATGAAGTAAAGAGGACTGCCTGTTTGCAGTTGCTCAGCGGAACTGTCGGGCTTTATGGTGCCTTTCTCCCCTAGAAGATAAAACCGAAGAAGTTGCTTGACTAATGTGTGCAAGAGTACCAAATGTTCCTGCAAGTTTACTGTGTTTATCCTGTCCTGGTATGCTCCAGTTCTCACTGGAAGGAAACAAGAAATCCTTCCTCTTGAAAATGCTTCTATTAGAAGCTGCTGCCTTTTGGTAGTCTGATGAAAATACCAGGAGGCTTTGCTGTTTGGGAACACCAGGTGTTACTCCATGGGATTACAAGCAAAGCCTCTGTAGTGTGTTGTGAAATAGATGCCTGGATTTGAGGAGATGGTGAAAAAAATCAGGGGAGACTTCAATATAAAACTGTTGGGAGAGAAAACAGCAATTGGGATTCTAGCCATGACGGGACTGAAACCATCGAATTCCCCATGTGCTGTGGGACATCATTTGTCCTGAAGTCAGGAGCCTGTTGATTCCCACCATACTGCAGTGAAATGATGGGAAGGATATTGCAACGTCTCCTTACCTGCCACAGCTGTCAGAGTGTACCTTTTGGTGAGTCTAGGACCAGTCTGACATTAAATAATGGAATACTAAGGGGAAAAGAGCTCCATAAATGTCTGGGAGATATAAAACCCCGAGAAATAATCTGTGCAGGTTTAGAGAGAACAAATTGTACCACCCATGCTAGATTGTTTTTTGATAGAATTACTAAATTAATGGATGGTTGGAATGAAATCGATTAAACAGTTCTGAGCTCTCAGTAAGGTATTTGATATAGTGTGTCACAAAATCTTGTGTGAAAAATGAATATCCATCTGGGCTGCACAGAAAGTGTCATGGGAGCTGAGGATTGAATCAAGGACTTAAGGAGAAGGAAAGAAAGTTCAAAAATAAATGACAATGACAAACCAGAAGGAGGAATTTACTCTGAGCTCTCCAAAATCCAGTGCTCATTTCACTCCTTTTTCATGCCCTATTAGGGATCTGCTAATGGGAGGTGGAGGAGACTGTAATTAGGAGATTCAGCTGAGTTAGAAACATGAGCAGGACTTGGTAGGAAGATGAGTTGCCCTTCAGCCTCAGCTTTGGTCAGTCACAGCTCCCCCCGAAAACCAAAGCAAACGTAGCGAGCAGGGGAAGGAAGAGCACCCGACTGAAGCATTCAGTGGTGTGCCTGGAAGGAGCAGTGTGGCAGGCCTTGTGCAGAGGATGAGAGGAGAGCTCCTGACTGGCTGACCACCCATTTGACCCATCTTATCCTCTATCTGGGCCCCTTCTGTGCAGTGGGTTTTGGTTTTCTTTCAATGCTTTCTTTATCTGGAAGCGGTGCTCTGCCTGTAAGGCTGACGAGCCAGCAGAGACCTGCAGAGATGGGAACTGAAGAGAAGGAAAATGCAATGCAACTCTCGCAGCACCCAAAGGGGGCATGTTAGGGAGTATGCAGGAATGTTTTATACCATGTCACAGGAAGGTCCTGCCTGCAGAGTGCTGATGAAGCCCGACTTCAAATGCAGCTTTTACTGTACTCATTTTTTGCTCTTATTTCTCTGTCTCTTCAATAATGAACAGCATCCTCTTCACACCTGCTTCTCAGATAAGCTGCATCTTTTAGAAAGGGCACTTCTTGCAAATCAGCACGCAGGTGTCCCACATCCTCAGCTAGCCCAGGCAGGGTGGCAGTGCCCGACCTGCTCCTGGCCAGGAGAAGCCACCATGCCATGAGTGGTCGCTTTGCTTTGCGCTTTCCTGCAGTCACTGCTGCTGAATTCAAGATATCTCGTGGCTGTGCACATGCCCTCTGCACTACCTGCTTCTCCCAAGCAATTACTAAATAGGGTAGGTATTTTTTTTCTTTCTTTGTGTCCTACAGCTGGAGAAAAGAGGTGAAATAACCAAACTGAAGGACCAGATTGGGTCTGTAGCATGGCCCTGAGCCCTTGATGCCTCACACAGGCTGTCAACGCCAGTGTCTTCTAGCTTCTTATGAGCACTTATTTCCCTCCCCCCTCCCAATATTAACACTTAATCTGGAGTGTGGTTGGCCACAGCCACTTGTAGACCTAGAAAGTGCCTTTTATTTCCTCGTAAGTGGTATAGCAATTTCTATTCTGAAGGTCCTGGACCTCTCGTGACTCATTTTTTCAGGTGTTTTTAGATTTTTGAGCAAGTATAGAAGCAACCAGGAGTGACGGTAAAACCTTGCTGCACGGAGAGACTAATTTTCTTCTGTTACAGAGATTAATGTTATTCTCTATGAATACAAAAGAAATCTCTTGGCTGATGAACTTTGCTGTGACACCGGGAGGGAATGGCTCCAGACGGTTATTTTCTGTCTTTCCCCAGAATCGCTTCACTCAGCAGCTATTTGTAGGATACTGAATAAGCCAAGGAGCCGTGCCAGTTCCTGCTGAGAATCAGCCATCAGCTCTTGTGCTGGGGGAAAATGCTGTAGGAGCTAAGCCCTTCCAAGAGAAAGCTGGCTAGCTGAAGACCTGCCAGCTGCTGCCAAAGCCAACAAGGCGAGCAGCCCTTGTGGGCGGCTGCGAGCCTGTGGGGTCGGCAGTGAGCTCTGCTGGTGGCACAGCACGCTGGGTGCAAACACGGGGGTTCAGCAGGAGCCAGGGGTCTGTCCTGATTAACACCTTTAACACATTAAGCACGTTTCCATCTAGTTTACCTTGCCCGGTTTGCAAATAAGCCAGCAATGTCGCACCTGCTAAGCAGCTAGAATTATGCATCATCATAAATTAAACTTTTTAATTTGCCAACATTTCTGGCTTATGCCATTTATCATTCAAAGCCATCCTTCAGAGAGGCAGAAGGGTTTTCTGTGCTGCTGTGTATGGGAGGGGAATCTTCTCCCTTTGCCCTGCTGCACAGGACAAGGGTGTGGGTGCTGGCGGGTCGAGTGCTGGCATCAGGAGCTGCTCATCAGATGGAGGTCTCGTCGGTGAAGTCATTAAGCCAAGGACACAACACTGTGCTTTGCACCACAAACCCACTGCAGCTGCTTCAGGCTGAGCAAATGTTGATGTCCTCTCTTTGGGTCACCGCAACACCAAGTGAAGCCCGCAGCAGCCTTCAGGCAGGGGGGACGCACTGAGGAGCGAGCTGCCTCGCTGCTCTCAGATGCTCGGAGAAGTCCTTACAAACAGGAGCACGATGCTCACATCAGTGATGCTGTTCCAGCTGAGCAGGCTGGCATCAGCTACAAACGCTCTGCAATACAGTGAGGTAAAGTGTCCTTATGAAGCTGGGTGGTTTTGACCTCCCTCTTGCCTCGACTCAAGGCTCAAAGCTACTTAACCCGGGAGATGGGGAATCAGAGAAGTGGCTATTTCTGTAAATGCATTTCACTGATGAAGGCCAGGCTTTGAAGATTGATATCTCTCTAAAACTCTTTAATACCGTGAATATCTGTCGGAAAAAAATATTGACGACTCCGGGTTTTATGTACAAGAGCAAGGCTGTGTTGGTGCTTCCCAGAAACGAAGTCAGAAATGTGAGCTTGTCTCAGGTCTGGTAATTCTGGACCACAAGGGGGTGCTTGTAACGCTTTTTTCCCGTGAAAAAAATACGAAGTTTTTTTCCCCCCACTGCCTCTCCTTTAAAATCAAACTCTGAACACTGCTCATGGTTTCAAGAACGGTGGAGGTGTTGGGGGGGGTTCTCCTTCCAAACAAGAAATAAAACTTGGTTGTGGACTAGCATAGATGGGGTAGGGGTGTGTGCAGTGGAAATTATAGTCGTATATATATAAATATATATATATATATATATATATATATATATATTTTCCATATATAGAAAAAATAATTTCCCATGAAATAAATATTAGAAGTCAAAACATTTTTTTTTTTTTTTAAGCAAATCTATGAAGAATTGTCTGGGCAGCAAGTAATACAAATGAGTTAAACTAGTCATATGCAGTTGCCCTTTTCCGTAAGCAAAAAATCTATGTCAAAACAGATGTAGATATATGTGGATGTGCTTAGGGTAAGTGAGCTGCATTTAAAGAACCCCAAAATGGCAGCACTACACAGTCTGATGCCAGCAAGAGGATGAGGGCAATTTATGGTACCTTGCAGAGAGAGAGTTTAATTTGGATGCTACCCCTTCTTTCCACAAAGCATCTGCATAGCTGCTGGCAAAATACATCGGGAAGGAGCCAAGAAGAACAGCAGCGAGTGGCATGAACCCCACAAAGGGAAAACAAAGTCCACATGCTGTGTGCAGCACAGCCTTTCCTGCCCACTCTCTGCTTTATGAGGAGCCACCAGCGCCGCTGGGGTCAGCGGCAGAAGATGGTTTTCCATGTCCTGGCCTTGCTGCTGTGATCTTGCTCCCAGGAATCACCAGGAGCCCTCAGGGGACCTGCAGCTCCCCACAGTCCCCTTGCTGCCCACTGTTGTGACAGGAGATGTGCCAGTGCCGTGGGTCTGTGCCTTGGCGGCTGCATCTTGGGCCTGCAGGGCCTGCCCTGTAAGCCTCAGCCAGATCTGTCTGCAACAGCATCCTGAATAGGCTATGTCCTATTAGTCTGAGCACTAACTTCAGCAAGTTGGGAGGTATTTGCAGTGACTTGTCTTTGCTTTTTTTCTGGCCAGCTTTCTCCAAGTGGGACCCTGGGCCAGGGAGGGAGCAAAGGGGATGTGAAGATTCAGAGCTCTTCACCATGCCCTGCACTAGATCGCATCCATGCTCTCGAGGCACCAGACTGCACTTCTTGTCTCAAGCAATCGGGACAGCCCAGGTTTTGCCTTGTTGCAGTCTATTCTGAGGGAAGGCAATCTCTTAATCAAATTAAATATGCACATTGCCCATTTGTTATTCAAAAAAAAAAAATGGATTTTCTATACTATATCCCTGCTGTTAGAGATATAAAAACTCTTTGTTTAAAGTAACACTGCATCATTGCTCTTTATATCTCCTAAATTAAAGAAAGCCGTAGTGTGTGGACCAAGGTTGGAGAAGGTACACACCTCTCATATGTGTCTTAGTCATATTTATTACTGGACATGAGAAGGTGAAAGACTAGGAATGTATTTGTGCCTTGGATATGCTTGGGTATGCCACCAAGACCTTGCACTTGTTCTCTGAAGCTCTAGCACTGTCTGTTTTGTCCACTTGCTCCTGTCAACATCCTTTGTTGTCACCACCCCAGAGCAGCAGCAGGTAAAAGCACGATACAGTCACCTGCAGCGGGGTCCTTGGATAGCAGATTATGGGGAGAGAAATCTTGATTTCAGCCCTAGGCCAAGCTGTGTGTCCCTGTGGGCCTGTTGGGGCAGGTTCTGACAGCCAGGAACCATCCCACCACCCCAGCTGGAACCCAGCGGTTGGCGAACGGGCTTCCCCAAGGGTCCTGTGTGGCACCCCAGGAGGTGGCATGGGGTGGGTGGTGGTGGGTCAGTGATGTGGATGGGTTGCAGAGCATGGTGTGCTTTGGCTTACCTCTGGATTCAGAGGAGCAATGCAAGTAATTCCAGGTCCGGTGGTGGAACAAGCCCGTGCCAATAGGTTGGTCCCGTTAAAAGTCTTCCAGAATCCGACTGAAATACCTCATCACCATGCGAAATGTATTTAGAGCTTTGCACCTGTGAGTTGTAATAAAAAAATATGCTAACATATACAGCAATAAGGGGTGATTTGTGATGTTAATGACTTTCCCATCTATACATTTACTGACAAAATATATTGCATAATTTATGAAATTGCTTTAGCACTCACAGCACAAATGATGCCTCCTGATTGGCTAAATTCAGTGCCATATGTTGTATATAAAATGTATTTATACTCAACCAAGATATAAATTGTAAGGAAGCCTTGAGTACAATGATAAAATTATAAACACATTTTCCGCCTGTTGAACACAGAATTTATATCTGTAATCTTATCTTGGTTGTGTTACAACAGTCAACTTGGCTTCTATATTCGCCCCTAAAGGCTTTCTTCAAATATTCCCTCACTAGAAGTATTTTTTGAAGCTCTACAACCAGACAATTAAATGAGTACAAAGAGCACAATAATTACTTAACACAGCCAGTATCATGTCATGTGTGCTAATGTCTTTCTTCCTTTTAGTTTATTTGATCTAGCGATATGCTACGCTGATAGACTGGCTTCCAATTCTATATTCAACTCAGTTGCTGGCAGTTTTAAGAGAGCATTTTTGTTAGAGAAAAAATACATAAGTGTGCCAAAGTTTGAAAACTGGGAAGAGTTAAAGTTATCCAGGGATTTTCCATTCCCATCAGCTGAGCACAGTATTTTAAATTTGAACTCTATATAATTATATCTATCTATATCTATATCTATATCTATATCTATATCTATATCTATATCTAATCTATATCTATCTATATCTATATCTATATCTGTATCTATCTATATCTATATAGTTACTTAATTATTCCATTTCCGAATTGTATAAATCATATCATCATACAGAGAAATGCTTTAGATCTATCCACTGGGCCTTGATTCATCCCTTCATCCTTTCTGAGAGAAGTTTTGTGCAAAGTACAGGCTCAGGGTAGGCAGATCCTTTCAGGCTCCTTGGGCAGAGCCTCGGCACGTGTGTTTCATTTGAAATAGAGCTTTCTGACAGTCCTGGTACACATCAGCCAGGTTGGCTGTCTTTCCTTTCCTTTTTTTTTTTTTTTTTTTTTCCTTCTTTTTCCAGAGAGAAACGAAGATCCATTTAATGGCTGCCAACTTCATTATCTGATTGATGGCCTTGCTGGCCTGGCTGAGCGCTGCTCTGAAGGTTAGGTTTCCTGAAAGCAGAAGCAACCCCTTCCCATGACCACTCTGACACGAGCAGAACAAGCAATTTATCTGCCTGGCTGCTGAATGTATTAATATTTGAAGTTAATTTGTCTGCCTGAATAATCTGGTGCCAAATCATGTAGCCATTTATCAGTTGTAATGGGAAGATGTTGCTCTTGTCTGGATGCCTTTAGAGGTAACCAGCATAACCTCAGCACATTGACACAGCTGATTGTGGAAAATTACATCGCAATATTGTTCTGACTGCTTGGTTACAAAAGATATTTAGTAGCTTTATGTGCAAGGTTGGACTAAATTATATCCGGGTAGCTGAGATGAAGTGTAGCAAATAAAAATACAGTTGCTGTTGCAGTACCACTTGGGGGAGGGCGTCTAATTCTTCACAAGCATTTCAACTAAACATAAACCTCACGCAGCAAGCATGAATGTTGAGAGAGAGTATTCACAGAGGAGATTTTGGGAGGGGAGGGAATGCTGTGTCTAAGGGCAGGGAAGGTAAACGCCCCCAGAGCCAGCCAAACCTCGTCCATCTCCAGCAGCCGACACGCTGCCCTGCTGACAAGTGCGGTGGGACAGCAGGAGGAAGAGCAGTGCTGTCAGTGTGAACGAGGGCCCTAGCTGGAGAAGAAACATTTGGCAAAGCTGTCTGCTGAAACAGACGCGAGATGACCACGAACTGGTCCTTGAAGCGTATTCAGAGATTCAGGATGTGGGTCAGAGCAATTTGGCAAGAGAGGACGTTGGCAAGGGCGAGGGAGGAAGGAATACAAACAGAAAGGGGGGGAAGCACAGTGTGACCAGCAATCTCTGTCATCTGGTAGGAAGGCAGCGCAGTGTAACATACCAGAAGCTTTTATGCGAATCAATTACAACAGCACTCCCTTACTGCCCCTTTTGGCTTTCAGACCGAGGTGTAGCTCCATGTGAGGCAGCCTGGAGAAGGCAGAAGGCAAATTGGTCATTCATTTATTGTTACTGAAAGAGGTAGGGATTTGGGCATGTGCTATCCTCTTGCCAGATCACAACACAGGTTGTTACAGGAGCGTTAGCAGTACCGGGATGTGAAGAGTAGCTTGTTTGGGGAATGGCTTGTACTTTGCTCATCTTTCACCAGGAGAAGGCCAACGTATACACAAATTGAAAATAACGAAGCAAAAGAGTTGCAATCCTTTGGCAGCTGTTTTTAGCGGTGCTGTCCCTGAGGATTTGCTCAAGAACTGATTGTTTTCAGATGGAGACTGTAGCCATTCCCAAACACCAGGCTGCAAGCCACCGACGTAGCTGCATCTGTGCCATTCCCCTCCCCTTCCCTCAGTATCGCCGGGCTGTGCGATGTAACGTCCAAGCTACACCGTGGTTTATGTAGCGCGTAATGCCGATGAAATTCCTGTACATGGCCAACAAAGGTCATTCTCCTTCTGCCTGGCTCTGAGAGAGTTTCACAGGCATTCGCACCGAGCTGCACGGAATAAAGAGCACAAAGACCCGCGGATAATGAAGCCTTCAAGGACCAGCAGCAAATTTCATCCCGCTTCGCATGTGGCAAGGCAGTAACTATATTTCACTCCCAAGACTTCTCATCCCCAGAAGGCTTTATGTTATAGGCTGATTGTTATATGCCATATAAATCAGAATTTCAAGGGGGCACAACAGCAGGCTGGTTCTCTGTGAGTTCAAGTGAACCTCTGAAAGTTGCAAGTACAGAGAGTAACTCGAGGTTGGATACGTCCCAGTGTCCCTTTGGAGGCTGTAATTACCAGCCCCATGAGTAATGCAAAGATTAAATACGTGATTCAGCATGGTGCTCTGTCTTCTGAGTTATCTGAAGTTAATAGTTTCTGGGGAAGCAGCTCTTCAGGGTCAAATGCCACCTTCTTGCACAACATCTACACTCACGCAGGTCTGGGAGATCACAGGCAGGGCTCTTGTGCATCTGTACCATTCATTCATGGCAGAGCAAAAATACAAGCAGAGCTTTTGTTGTAGTAACTGCTGGTTATAGATAACACTTGAAAGCTGCTGAATGCTGTGTGGATAGAGAGGAGGCCAAGTATCATCCCCAAATTTTCTGCCACACACTTCAATTCTTTCTCATTTTAAGTGAATGGGTCAGCCTGCCTCCAGGCCTGGTTATAAATGAATGCCTTGCTGATGCTCTCAGTCTAGACTCTTGACTTTGGTGTTTATTTAGGTTTATTTTAATGACATGCTTAAATCATGTGCTTAATTTTATACGTGTAAGCAATCCTATTCATTTTAAGGCAAGTAAGGCCATGTTTAGAACTGTTGAGGCATATTGTTGACTGATGGCTGTGGAGCTTGGTCCCACAAACACTCCTGTGCCACCCGTGGTGGGGTGACCCTGTCCAGCAGCTAAGCCTCATCACACAGCAGTGTGCCAAATCAGCCATACCTAAAACCTTGGTGAGTTACTGACACTGTTTTGGTCACAAATCCAAAACTCAGCAGCATGCACCCAGCTATGAAGAAAATTAACTTGATACCAGCCAGACCTGGTACGCCATCAGGACATGACATGTACAAGGATGGATGAGCTCAAATGCAAAATGTATGTGACTATCAGATTGATTTTCGTGCACAAGTGGGATTAGACAAGGGGATATTAATGTAAGCGTTTGTACGACTGGGAGTTTTGATTGCATGTACTCTGGCCTGGAAGTAGTATTAATGTGGCCTCTGAGCATAACTTCAGCAAAAAGAAAAATCACCCCAAACAAACAACAATACCAACAACAACAAAAACAATTACTGGAAATACCAGGACTGTAGAGATACAATTAAAAGCCTTCTAGCTGCTACTGAAAATACAGCAACAGGAGATTTTCAGGAGTAAAACTGTTACTGCTTGGAAAGCCTGTCAGTGAACATGAGATATTCATCTCCCCTGACACCCTTCCTTAGACAAGCTACAGCAAGCAGCTCTCACTCTTCATTGTCAAAGCATACCTCTTCTGTGCTTTTGTGCATCGAGTACTATCAACAATCCTAAAAAAAAAAATCACGGCAGGCTCTGCATAGACTCCAACCTCTTCCAGCCTCACATCTCCTTTCTGCCTGTCTAAATGCCTGTTACCCAGAGAGGGCATCATGTCCCGTGGTGACAAGACTGGGAGGGATGAGGGCTGGAGGTTTGGCTCATGGTGGAGGTTTTAGATGATCCTGGGGTGAGAGGTGGGACCATGGCACCAGAGAGCAATGCCATCTTCCAGCAGGGCCATTGTAGTGCCACTCTTTTCTGCAAGATACAGACTTGAAAGCAGTGCAGGGCATTGCAGCACCTCTCCTGCTCTGCCCGGCCAGGCTGGGCCAGGGAGATGCAACAGCCTTGTCCTGAGGGCGGGTGAGGAGCTGGAGAGGTGCCCTGGAGGTGAGGACATGAAAGGTGAACAGTGGTCTGCTGGCAGCGTGTGGCTCAGTCCCCCACAAACAGCGTGGGGGTGACCCAGGCAGTGCAAATTCACACATAAGCATGGGATTTCATCATATAACCCTAACCCAGACAAAGTCTAAGCTATGAAAAATGAACAAGCAAACAGCAGAAAATGAGCTCCAACAGAAACTGTGTTATTTTTCACATGGTCTGTCAGGTTTTAAATTCTTGTCACTGGTGCTCATCCTTCACGTGGGAGGGGGGAAACACAAAACAACCACAACCACCCAACTGTACCTTATAATTCAATGGCAGCAGCTGGCACTGGTGTGTTTTAGAGTGGCTAACGCCAAGGGGCTTCAGGTTGCTACCAGTATGGCCTCTCCAGGCCCCACGAAAGGATGCTGCCAGGAACAGCTTCTTTTATAAGTCTCCATTTATCTTCACTGCTACACATCAAAGAGGAAAAATCTGTTTGTCACTAGCTATGCGTTATCAAAGGGACAGTGTTGGCTCAGGATGGACACATACAGTAACCTGTTAGACCTGGGGGGGCATCCACAGGCAGTGAGAGAAGAAATGATCACTTCAGATATCCCAACCAGCTGAAGGAGAAATCCACAGTGTATTTCAGTACGAACTGTGTTTTCCTTTCTTTATTTTTAAGTCTTACTATATGTAGTTCTTAAGCTTCGTGTTAGTGCTCCGTGAAGCTACCCGGCCAGTGATAGACTCCTTTTGCTGATAAAGAAGCCCAGGAAGGATTGCTGGGAGCACTGCTGTTAAAAAGATAGAGAATGTGATAACCTCTCTCACCATCATCAGCATTGCTGCTCTTTTGGAAGAGCTTAGCAAAAATCATCCACCTCAAGTCCTGGGGAGATGATGAATTGGGCAATACATATGGCTAACCATTTAAAGAGACTCTTTATTCATTTATGTATCACTTTTATACTGGGGATTGAAGAAAACATCCTTCCTCCATTCCTCCCAAATGAGGACTGATGTCTCTGTAAGTTCTGCAGCTGCACTGGGCTTGTGATTTTACAAAGATCTCCTAAAAAGAGAAGTTGGTTTATGAACACCTAAAATGGCTGTCACTGCAGCTTTCTTTCTGTTGCCTCCTTTGCAATAGCACCCTCCAGGTAACCTTCATAAGCTCCACACTGCTTTTTGAATACCTGCCCTCCACGTTTGTCTCTTCTTTCTGCTCCTTTCTGATTCTTTTTCTCTGTCCCCAGCTCCTGAAGTCCTCATTTTTTTTCTTTTCTTCTTGCTAAAATATTTCACCTAAGCCTGGATTTTTTTTAACCATTTGTATTGATTGATAGCTGTAGTATGAGTGAGGACACAAAGCAGCTTACTGTGTTTTCTTGAGCTGGCTCCAATTTTAAGGCATTGCAGTTCACAGAATGCCTTTTGGGACATTACAGACTCTGTAACATGGGTTTGACTATGCCTATGTCAGAAGAAGAACAACAAAAAATTAGTCATATCCACAGTAATGAAATAAGCAACAGTGCAGAACTCTCTCCTCCTCATCTCCTTTCACCCCTCATCCCCCAAGACCTACCTGTGCAAAGCGTGTCTTGAGGAGTCCTGGGTCTTAAATAATGTCTGGTATTTTCTGTCGTTGGGAGAGATTGCTGTAATTCTTGCTGCATTTCAATAAATCATCATCACATCAGGGATCATGTTGCCTATGTTACCTTCCATCCCAGCACTTCTTCAGTGTGCTAAACTGTCTTGACACGTCTTGAAACCATCAGGAAATACTGGGCATTTCAATGAATATATGGTGGAAATCAGATTTTTCACATCCTGCAATTATTATGAAGAAACATGCTTGGCTAGCTGACCTGGTCAGTCAAGATGGTTGTGAAGAATATATTAAAGGCTTGGTTTGTTTATCTAACACTGAAGTTTCCACACGAATCACACCATATTCTGCAACAGGCTGAAGAGCTACAGGGCTTACCCAAGGACCGTAATTCTTCTCAGGGCTGGGGTTGTTTCTCCCAAGGTCCTCAATACCTCTGTGCAATTCATAGCAGTGGCCTGTAGCTGTCAGCTACATTTTAAAAGCAATTTTCTTTTAAAAGAGAGGCTTTCCAGCTGCAGAGGAAGCCAATCCTCATGCCTTCAGATCTGAATTTTGCAGTGGTTTTGAACTGGCACTTGACAAGCTGTGAGTCATTCTATCCAGGCTGGATCCCTTAGATTTACATTCTCTCAAAACATTTTGACTTTGATACATTTATATAGATGCTGCCCCCATCCCAGATGGCATCTTAAAATGATCTTTTTAAGAGCTGAAATTACTGCGCAGTCCGCAACTTCCTTGCTTTGGGTTTCCATACAGCTCTGGAAAGTTTCAGTATCGAGCACTTGTTCTGTCTGCAGTGTCTCCTTGATGCTGCTGGGTGAGAAAGATCTGCAATCCAAAGGGCAGTGCTGGTTCAGTCACCTTTCTTGCTGCTCCACTGGTGCACTTCCCACATGGTGTCTATGAACACAAAGCACTGACATACTGTGACCAGGCTGAGTACTGCAAGCCCAACATCTCTTCACTGAAGAGGACATCTTTCAGGTTCTCCATTTGTGCATGTGTAGCTTTAAACATACAATTCTCCTCTTCTTTTTATATATTGGCATGGAACATCTTGCCATTGGCTGGATCAACTCTAGATCACACAATAAGCATGCTTTGGAGGTAGATCAGTATTTAGAGGAATTAATCTGAAAAGAGGTCTACTGGGAGGCACTCAGATGGCAAGTGTTATTAAATTATACGAGATTTTATCATGTATGTAATCATTTATTGAGCTGAGAATCCATACAAGGTAAACAAATGTTTACATTATCATACAGTAAGCATTTCCAGGGCTTAATAAAAATGATTGTCACTCACTGTGCTTCACAAAAAAATTCATTTTAATGAATAAATAATTTGATGAAATCGAAAAATATTTACAATATAAACAAATGAAAAAGCTTTGGATATATTAATCTGAGCATCCTGTATTTTGCATTTTCTAACGTTTTTTTTCTATCGAGATTCTCTCTCTGAAATGGTACAAAGTGGATAGAAATTACAAGTCAACAAAGTTAACATGATTTGGTACATGTCTTTCCATTAGTTCAGATAAGCTACATATGATTCATTTATTATGCACGTGTTAGAATACAAATATAAGTAAAATCATATATTATCAAAATGCCAGACAGCATTCTCCACAGAACAGAAATGTACACTAGGCCGTGACAATAACTGAGAATCACAGGCAACGAAATATAACAGAAAAGTACAAATTCCTTCATAAGAATATAATTGTGCTCTCTTATTTACCAGAGGACTATGCTGCTTCACCACATCGATGGCTACGTATGAATACAGTGTTCAACAACTGCCATGTGGTTTGGTGTACGCTCATATGGGTGTCAAGCAGCGGCATTAATAGTGGAAAATGGGCAGTGCAAGCAGTTTTATAAACATCTCTTTGGGCTCTTAATAAGAGCCAATTATACAAAGCAGTAGAAGCGTAACATTGAGAAGTCTTCATCTCATTTACACAGATATCATGAAACGACTTGCTTTGTTTGTGGTGGTGGAAGGAGGAATGGTGTCTGTGCTGTTTATGCCATCAGCCAGAATTCAAGTATTCCAAAGCCACTTCATAGCAGAATTTGTATTGATCCTGAAAAATCAAAAGAAAACCACAAAGTCAGTTATTGAAGGAACTTAATTAAGGGGATCAATATTTCTCTTCTGTTAAAATTAGTTACTATCAGCTACGGTCAATGGGAACCAGTTTGCAAATCCAATTTATATTCAGATAAGAAAATCTTTAAATTAACCAGACAATAGACACCACACACACAGTAACTTACAGTACTGCTCATATTAGACGTGTAGTTATCTGCTCTAATACACTTGTATGAGAAAAATTGACTACACATAAGCAGATTGACTTGCAACCCTTCAGTCATCTGTCAAAATGCTCACATAGCACTTTACCAGAATTGGAGTTATTGAAGTTCCTCCCTGGAAATGTTTATCTTAAAACAGACCCAGTGTCTAGTGCTTTCCAGATCATAACTCTTATTTTGATGTTCATACGCTTGCTACATGTCAGCATGAAAGCTGTTTACTGTTCCTCCTCTAGGTGCAGCTCAAACCTGCACTGAAATGCTGTGCTCTCTCAGTGCAGTAGGGCAGGGAGACCAGGCCAGAGCTAAATTAATTGGATTCATTCCAATTCATTTTTGAGCAATTAATGATGATGCACATGTTAGGCTCTTAACAGCTCTTCTGTTAGCCAGTCTGTGTTTCCAGGTACCAGTCCTGTGCTTCAAGCACAGAACTGCTGTTTTCATTTGCAAAGGCTTGGAGACCGGGCCAGTCCCAGGGAAATTCTCTTTCCTCAGCATTCAGGCTCCATCTGCATCCTTCTGAGATGAAGAGTTGTGGCTTCATGCCCTTCACATCTTAAGCAGCACACAGAGGCCAATGTTTCTGACTGACCCTTGTCCACTGTGCAGCTTCAAGGGTTGCGGTACCTGGGGATTTAACGACTTTGTGTGCACAGACATAGTCCGCTTTTATTTTTTCCTGCTACTTGCATTAGCAGTGCTGCAAGCATTTAAATGAAACAAAAATGCTGGAAGAAATAGTAGGTGTGGGTTGCCTGAATGAAAATGCTCTGGATTCTAACAATTCAATTTGGAAATATTTCCCCCTCTTCCCCCCACCCAAGTTTTATGACTATTTCTGTCACTGAAATGCCTCTTTCTCTTATAAAATTTAATCAATTAATGATAGTCGAACATGCACTATTATACAGTAACAACCACAACTTAATGCGTGGACAGCACTCAGTCTTCACCTTCCGAGCATCCCAAGCCGGTAGAATACAATTACACCCTACATATATTCTCCTTTTCTTTGGTGAAGACATTATAAAGGAGTAAGTGTGTTGGCCTGTACTTGAGATTTTGGGTCACATTTTCGTTGAAAAGAGAGTCTACCTTAAAATATAAGAGACCAAACAATATTACAGCAATCAAAACGCCAGAAACAAGCACAGGCTATTTATGAGTTCTTTTGTTAGAGCTGTCACTTTAGAAGAAAACAAATCCTAGGTGCTTATATTGCCTAAGTTATGAATGAGATGTATGTTAGGCTTTAAGATCCTGAGGGTTCCATAAACTGCCTATGTCTTTTTCAGGATGAGAAAAGATAGAAAAGAAGAAAGGAAAGAAATAAGTATTATGTAAATTATTCCTTTTTTGCTTTTCTTGTGTATGTTTCTAAACAAATGGCAATTATTCTATAACCACATAACAGAGATCAAAACAAGAGATCAGCCACTCATCCATTTCCATTTTTCCATGCTCATTTTATGCTGATTTTACTGATCCAGCAGAAGAACTGTCATTTTTAGTAAACCCAATACCTGTGCTAAATAGCAGACATCTTATTATTTCCCACTGTGTTCACTCATGTGTGTCCTTTGTACATTTTTATTATTCACTTGATGGTGAATATGAAAAGTTTCTTTATGTTAGCTAGCTTTAGAGAAGAATATTTATATTTTTTTCTAGGACATCATTGGTAGATCCAAAAACATGTACTACAAAATGCTTTGGACATGCTGTAATGGACATTTTGTAATGCCATGTGTTACTTTTGTATGATGGCTGAAGAATTTCATAGATTTTCCATACTGAGTCTATGTGGCATTCAAATTTTTACACTTGCAGGAAAACCAATGAAAGTAAGAGATGAATTTCTAAATATGGATGGCCAAGGTTGCCCTTCATCTGGTCAGAAAGTGTATAATAGGTTTTCATAAAGCAGTCTTGAAACTATTCTTGTCAAATACCATTATAACTCTGAGCATTTCATCTCTTATCACAGCATTTTACAAAGGTAAATGAATATTCTTGTTCTCTCTTTTTTTCTTTTCTTTCAGATGTGGAAACTGAGGCAAAGAAACATTTATATAATAAAGGTCAAAAAGGATAAAGTCAGTAACAGGATCAGGAAAAGAACTGAAGTGTCCTAGTTCCCTTTTTACCATGAAACAATCTATGCGAAAATTCCTTTGAACCCTTGCTAATTCAAGTAACTTGTTCCTACAAATAAGAAATCTGAAAAGATGTTGTTCTGACTCTGCTGTGTCACTGGATTAAGTGGAAATGGGAAAAATCCTGATAGTCCCTTGACTCAGGTCCTCTATTGGTAAAACAAGGAAAACGATACTGCTCTTCTTCCTGAGAGCTTTGAAGTCTCCTAGTAAAAAAGCCTTACAAGGCCTCTCAATACCATCCAGATATTCTCAGTACCACCCACATTTTATTAAAGGTTATTTTTATATTCTAAAATAATAGATCTAGCTTTTGATTAAAAAAAAAATCTTTGCTGAATAGAGACAGCTGTCTGACAAATCTATATATGGAGAACTGTCAAAAATGGGAATTTATAGACAGCATTTTCTTGAACTGTACATCTTCGCACTGGTAATTTTCTTTTTATTTCTATAAAATAAATGTACAAGAGATCAGTGAGTTCTGTGGACTTAAGCTCTGGGAGAACTGAGAACAGCAGGCCTGCCAAGTCTCTATCCAAATCTCTGCTATCTGAATGAAGAAGTAGGACATTTTTCTTAATATTTAGGAAATAAAAATGTATGGTTCTCAGCGTGATGATTCTCCTCCTGAGAATACAAACCAAAGGAAAAGGAGCCAAATAAGCTTCTCCCTCCCACCATTGTGAAAGCTTGATAGTTTCTCACTGATACAAGATTCACAGTTTCATGTTCCTTGCTTATTTATGGTCCTGTGGTGCTTGTTGTAAATTCGCTCCTCACTTTGCACAGCTGGCAGCATCTGGCTTTTTGCCCTAAGCCTGGCTAGAAAAAGGCCTGAAGGAAGGGCTGACTTCACAGGTAGCCTAGATGAGACCACTGCAAAGAAGGATGAGGTGGTAGCCATTCTTCCACGGGAGACATGAGACATGGGGAAGAGGATGGTCCTACCCACCTACACATGAGCCTGGAGGTCTCACACTTCCCAAGAGAAATTCCTTTTGCCCCGTGTTTCACACCCAGATCTCAGCAACCCATCTGACAGGGAGGGATCTCTCCTAATATTGCAAGATATTGGACCAGCTCTGAGATGCTACCTGCATCCTTCCTAGCCACTCTGTAGAAAAGATGATGAAATATAACAGTCTTGATGACCCAAACTTGTTTAACCAAAACTTGCAACATTAGTTCAGATGAGTTTAGCATCCCTAAAGATGCCCAGATGTTGCTTCCTCCTGCCTATGATGCTAACTCAGATACAACTGCCTCTCAAGCAGCCAAGTCTATATGAAGATGTCGCAAAACAGTGTCTTTATGGTCCAGGCATCAGCATATGTTGTCATGCTTCAGCCATCTCTGAGTACAGAAGTACACACTGGAGCGTAAGAACCTGCTGCGTTAAGCTGTTCCGCAGCTCTTGTGGCGTAGCAGCTGGCACTTCAGCAATTCTCCATTTAAAAAAAAAAAAAGCCCATAAAATACTCTCTAAGAAAATAATTGCACATGGCCCCTTGTTTCTGAACTTCTTTAATCTTTCTATGAGATAGAGCAACCATAATTAAATGCAATATTCTGGATGTCAAACTGAAATTCATGGCTTTGATAAATATTAGGTGATTAAGCTATTTATAAAATACATAATTTGAAAATCTGGCATTTCATTTTACATAACTATTATTCCTACCCCTTGCAAGGGCTGCTCTCCACTTGGCTCAGCCTGCTAGAAAAGAAAATTAATAAGGATGTTCGGCTGAAAGTTTAAAACTCTTAAAAAATTCAAATGAACAGAGACAAAGTCTCCTTGGGAAGCAAGTAGTGTAAAAATACTCTTACAAGTGAAGTGACTTCATTATCCCCTTTGAAAATGACTTGCTTGCTTTGTGAACAACTCCCACTGCAAATCTTGGAAATCTTACTGAGTCTTCTGAGAAAAAGGAACATTTCCTATTTAGTGGTGCAGTTAAAAAGCTCATACCAGAAGGTCCACCATGTTAGGCTTATTATTCCTCAGTGTCTTCACAGCATGGAATACGTCAACAGCCCTCTGATGTTGAAGCATTTCACAAACAATACTGATTGCACAAAACGTCCCACTGCGGCCACCTCCGTTCCTACAATAAAAGTGATAAAATGGCTCAGTTACAATTGACTTCATATTACAAGTTCTTACAACACCAGGAATGGCTACAGAAGGTATGAGTTCCACCAGGGAGAAGCCACTGAACATTAATGCCCCTAAAGGCGGCTGAACTCTAAGCAGAGCACTGTTTTTAATTGGAATTAATGGGCTGAATGATCTCCAACCTATCATTCAGAATCCAGGAGGCTGAAAGCCTGAAGGTAATTGAATGGACAAATTTTGTGCCACTCTTTTTAGTGAACTTCTGAAGCAGCACGAAAAGACTGCTAAAATAAGGACAAGGTTCTTTTAGATTCAATTCAACGCCCCTATGCACTGTTAATGCATAGGGTTGTGATGAGTATCGGGCTAGAAATATTATAGGGAAAGCGGATCTGTTAAGTTTTTTTATTTCCGACCCTAGTGCCTTCTTTCTGGATCCACAGGTGTTTCAGAGGAAGAGCAAAAGCGATGTCCAATCTGTCTATGAGCCATTCTGGTGGCTGTGCTTTCAGCATGGCACAAGGCGGTGCTGCAATGTCCCAGTGGCTGATGCGCTCACCCTGCAGCAGCAGGCAGAGGGACTGGGTGCATGGGAATGACTGCTTCTGAAAGTGATTGTGTTCCGTCTCCACCCACAGTATCAGAGGATAAGAACCCAAAGTGACTTGCTAACAAAGAAGCCAGGCACAAGTGTTCATATGCATGATCAAATACAGCATTTAATAATACTTTATCCCCGGTTATTTTTAATCTTTGAGATAATCTCTTTCTTTCTGGAAACCCTATTATTTCTACAGCTATTCTAATCAGAATCTTTAGGCTGCACTTCACCGAAAATAATAAACCTTAATAATTACCAGAGCGCAGCCTGGTTAGGTAGCAGGTCTTTCAAACCAGCTTCGCAAATGGCTGATTTTCAAAGGAAGCTACAACGTCGCACATCTGTCACATCCAGGCAGTATGAAAAGAATGCTCTCTGCTGCCAAAACATTGCCCGATATTGTGGGACTCTTTGAGAATTTTAATTAAAATAAAGTCATTTAAAAGGATTATATTAGAGCTTTTTCTTTCTTTACTGCCTGGAAGTGACGCATGTGTGATGTTGTACAACTATTTAATATCATCAGCCACCTCAGAGATAACAGTAATTTGCACTTCAAAAGGGTCTTTTCAGCTAAAGATCTCAAAACATTAATTAATCACACTGCACAATGCTTCTTTGATGAAAGTATTATTATCCCCATTCTACAGATGGGGAAACTGAAGAGCAATGACTTGTTCAAGGTCAGCGATAGTGGGAATTACTAATACACTTTCCTCCATAGTTGTAACATTGTCTAAGTGTAAACCAAAATTCGGGAAGTTATCGCCTACTCTTGGGTTCTAACTTTTGTAAGCACGTTAGCATGTGCTTTTCCCACTAACATGTCCCTTCTCCATCATGGCAGCACCTTTTAAGTAGATTTTCTTTACTTAAAGGGTTGTGAGGCATTGAAAGAGGCTGCCCAGGGAAGTAGTTGAGACACCATCCCAGGAGGTTTTCAAAAGATGTGTAGATGTGGTGGTCGAGGACATCGTTTAATGTTGGACTTGGCAGTGGTAGGTTAGATTTGATGATCTTTGAGGTCTTTTCCAACCCAAAGGATTCTATGAGAAGGGATTATATGGAGAGGGATATAACTTCAAGCACTGAAGACTCAGTCTCAAAAGATTGCATACTGCTGAGAGCAAAGAGCCATATCACAAGGCAGGATGGTGGATGAGAATCTGTACCAGTAGAGCACACAGGTACCAGAAGGACAAAAATATACACCATTACTAGAGAAAGGTAAGGCTCATCATAACTGGTCTATCAGAACACTTTTACTTCTGTGAATTATGTCTGGAAGAGGTATCACTCGCTCCTATACTACTTATTTCTTCCACTAAGGAACTGTAGCTGGCATACACTCCTCACCTGTAGAAATAAAATTTAATTGTTCTGAAGGTACAGTTTTGATTTACTTGGAACAAACACACACCTTTTTCATTTGCAAAAGTCACTGGACATCTTTATATAAAATGGAGTTAACTTGTACCCATCCTCTTTTCACAGAGGTCTACCAAGGGATAGAGAGGGAAACTCACGAATCTACATTAAAAATGTACAATCCCTTGTGTCTTCAAAACTTTTAAATGAGCAACTGTATTATTTGTTCAGTTCCTGATGGATACCTCTTCACCTTTTCACACATCTTTTAAAACCTAGCACAAATGCTATGATAATGGCATTCCCCCACTTCCTCTCGTCTGTTCCCAGTACTTACAAACAATGTACAACTGTGCGTCCTTCTCCCCCATTGTACTCCTCCTGCCACTTCTCCACCTGGCGGATGAGCTTCAAGAAGGAGCGCTTGGAAACTGGCGTGTCTCTGTACATGGGCCATCCCAGGAACTGGAACTGCTGCACCATCCGATAGCCATCTTGGGGCTGTAGGGATTCAGGGAACGAGCAGGAAAAAGAAGGAACAGCATTACTTATGGTCTATTCAAATGGTGTGTAATTTAGGTGTTTGCATCTGCGAGGGAAGTTGTTCAGCAGATCACCGCTGACAAACTACTAATGCAATTTCAACTGCCCTTGAGGAGTTATGACTTTTAATTTCCAACTGAGCTATTAGAATAAGAGGTTTTAAACAGAGGGCTATACAAATAGTCTAGAAGAGAGCAACAGTACAGCTGCAGGATCAAGCAAATAATTAATTAATATCATAGCAGGAAAGAGAGCACTGCAATACAATTATATAACCTCTTTTTTTTTTCATATGCTTCAGCATTTTGAAGAATGTTTGCGTGCTTCTGTCTTTTTTTACAGAAAGGTCAAAACCTCTCAAGATTATTTTGAAGTAGGAAATATTTTAAAAAGCAAATGAAACCCTCAGATTTTTCCTGCTTATAAAAACCTAACTACATTTTACTTTATTGTGTGCTACTGAAATAGTCAGAACCCCTCTGGTGAGATGTTACTGAACAGTTGCTTTATGGTGATTTAAAATAAAAAAGGAGCATAGAACAAGTGTTGGTGGCAGAAAATTACAGTCCTTTGAAAAGGGCATAATAAACACACACATGAAAACTGTTTTTGTAGCCTAGGATTTGCTACTTTCACTTCTGTGCAACGTGAGTGCATTTTAGTGCCACTTTTAAAATGAGCAATGCACAGAAATTTTGACAGTACAGTTTTTCCTCTAGAGTAAGAGGTAATAGAGAGAATGTAATATTAACACAATAAAGGAATAAACCAAAGTGGAAGCAGCATTAGATGTATTCTTCAATGGTTTTTGTCTGCTTTATGTCAAAATTTGGACTCTACTGGTTTCCTGGCCAGTTTCTTTCAGCTGAATGCCCCTCTCCCCAGATGGCATCAGCCAGGCCCAGCGCCTGCTAAAGCTCCCATTAACACTGTTGGAGTCTGTTGCTTTATGTTGCCACATTTACTGGCAATGCAAGGCCTTCATAATACAAAAGATGTATCTTGAAGCTTACAGTCTGCTCCCCTGTTTGGACATTAGTATCGCTGGGAGTGTTTCTGGGGGCCTTTCTCTCACTGTCCTGACAGCTCCCGGATTGCAGTGCAGTTCCCGATGTTTCTGAGTAGAGTGCTGCTTACTCCTAGTTATGGTTCTTCAGTGACTAATATCAGTCCATTGCAAAAGCTCTCTCCAACTGGATGGGAAGATCTGCCTGGTCTGTGGCTGAATCTTCTTTCCCCACTCAGCTTAAAGAGATGATTCTTCTGTCAACTTTATAGTAGCATAAAAGCTGGATATGAGAACTTACTTGGCCCTGTGAAGTGCTTACTTCTATTATAAAATGTGATAAATGTGATTAGTGGGATAAGATCTTCACTAAAAGCCTGAGACTGGTGTTGAAAAGCATGCCTGGTATTGGTGCACGGCCTTTGCATGACACAGGATGCAAATATGCAAGATGACTTATTTAAAATTCTTAAAACAGCACTGATTGCACTGTTTCTTGGCTACCACATTATCTGAATACTGCACTTATTCCATTTGCATTTCACGCACTTGAGATATTCATTAAAATATTTTGTAATTACACACACAAGGCCTTTTTCCCAATGATAATGGTGTGACCCATTATCCCATTGATGCTCTCAAATAAGTAGTCTGAAAAATGTGAATGGTTTTATGTGAGTTTGACTTTCTTTTTTTGTGTGACTTGAGTACAGCCAACTCAAATACTGATGCAGAATTGTCTTGCAAGTAACATCCTTACCCTGGCTGCATTATAAATTCGGAATATCCGGCTGATGATGTCTTCTTCTAAATCAGCTGATACAAACTCCACCTGAATAGGACCGTGTCGGTGTACTCCATTTTCCGGCCAGTACTGAGGACACAACTACAGAAGACCACAAACACAAAAAGCAGAGTTAATTATTTTTAATGTAATGCTTCCTCAATATACTTTTCTAGGTATTTTTGTGCTACATTTATTGCAGAAATTCTTACACATTATCTTTATAAAATACGCAGTGCACCATCCTCCACTAGTTTAAAGCACTCTGATTTTACTTGTGCAGAACAAGTTTAAACAAATGTCTTTTCACTTAACTGACCATGCAATTGCATGCTGTTCTACTTGCCGTTCTCTGCTATTTGGAGTAGCACATTTCTGACACTCAACATCAATTCTTCAATACTGCATGACAGGACAGGGGAATGCTGTCAAATATTACCATATCTTGGAGACAGCGTAAAGCCCAACACCAAAGGCCTGGTATCTCTAACTATCCCCCAAAGTTGATAATAAGTCAAACTACATCAGAATGTGGGCTTTATATTACAAAGGGTACATCAATTCTCAGAACTCAGGATCTAACTTTCACACCTATTTCATGAGCAACTGATGATATTGGCATTTATATATATTATATAAGCTTTGCTTTGAATTTTCAGCAACTGCTTAATTTCATCTTACAAACGCCACCTGAAAATAGTAATTATGCTTTCCTTAGCGCTCAGAAAACATTACTTCTAGTTATCTAAAGATCACAAATTAACATTAGCATTATCTTGCACAGTTTTAGTGTCTAATAAAACCACAATGCCTCCATCCTGGAACCAATTATCCTCTCTCTTAATAATTTAAAGATTAAAACAACACTTTGCTTGGAATTACTTGAAGCTAGACTCTGTTTTCCAATTTTTTCCATAAAAACCCTGATGATTTATTTCCAGGGATATCCAGAGCAGTTCAAGCATATAGCTTTTGCAAGCATTCACCGAAATTAAGTATGAACTCATGAAATTTTGTTTGCTTGCAGAAGCATTGATCTCATATTTTCAACTTTATTTCATTCGGTAAAACAGCTGTGGTCTTCATTCTGCTGCATTGCTGTTGGTGATCCAGAGCTGAGCTGACAAATCATATCCCCTCCAGATGTTGTTTTGCATTTCTTATAACACTTATTCCTCAACAAAGCCATTTGGAAATGACTACATTTTAGGAAAACATAGTCATTTACTACATCAATTAAAAAGAGAACAGAATCTGATTTGCAGGAGTTCACTTTAACAAGTTAAAAACAGAATTTTCTAGTAGGAAAATCTATTTTCATTTATTTTAAACCCCTCACTTGATTCAGTCTGCTGAGCAAATTACTTTCCAAATATTGCCTAAACCTTACACAATTTTTTGTTATGAAATACACTAGTGTACAGGATAGCAGAATACAATACTGACATGCATACAGCTAATGCAAATGCCAGTGCTCACATCATTTAACATATGCACAATTTCGTACACATCTTTCAGATACATAGGAATACTGTTCAAACAGATCTTTGAAAAATGCTTAAATGATAATAAGCAGAGCTGTTTGCCAGTGATGTTTTAGAAAGCCAAGATTTTCGAGTTCTAAAGAAATCCAAAAGCATTTAGGTCTGAGCATTTTGCATGCATGTGATGCTAGCGACTCTCTTTAAGTCAGAGTCACTGTGAAGGGTTGAATTTAATTTCCCAATAGAGCATAACAATCCACATAGATTGTAATATCTAAACAGAAATGTAAACACTTCATATATACATAAATAATAATGATAACAGTAATTATTAATAAATCTGAATGTGTGTTTTTAATAAACTCTGCCCCCTTTCCACTTGTGTTTGCTCTGAGGGCTTTGAGATTTATTCCTAATGAAAAGATTGTTACTCACATTAGAAGAAAAAGGTTTAACATACTGCAGAGGCAGGTGTATTAACTGCATATCCCAATAGCTTTTAAAAGCCTGTGAGGCTAATAAATGCTTGAAATTGCCGTGAACTATTGTAAATTCAAAACACAGCCCACAAATTAAAAGAACTCTGTTCAGCAGTCCCTAGCAGTCTGACTCCCTTGAGTCTTTCCTTATTCACTCAGAAAATAATCTTAGACTCATGAATAAAAGTTTTGTCTTTCATTTCTATTTTTCTCCCTGTAGACAGTTAAAGGCTTGAAATCAGAAATTCAGTCTCTAAAATAGTGTGTGGAATTCCTACACATTCCTTTGAAAGACAAAACTGGAGATTAGTATGTTTTTAAAACAAATTCTTCATGTTAAAAAGAAATAAAGGAAGCAGTCTTCTAGGTATGAACAGTACTCAACCAAACTAAAAAGATTCTGGGTAATATCAAGAACAAAAATGACATGGAGTCTGCTATATAAAAAAATTGCTCTTATTTTAACCAAAAATTAGCGAACATTTACATGTTAAGGATCTAGATTACTGCCACCTTAATCCAGCAGAGGGCCAGTGCAATTCTTTGAAACCAAGGCAATTATATCTATATAAAAACTTGGAATTGCACAGTTGCATTCAGGCTCTAGGATGCTTAGTGATTAATGTTAGTGATTAAATTGCCAATCCAGTAGGTACGGTTTTCCAATTTTCTAAAGAACATGTACAGCATGCACAACTTTGTTGTAAAGTAATTACATTCCAGCATGCATTTCTTTGTCCCATTTCCTCTTCCGAAGGATGCGTAGTCTCCAATCTTGTTCAGTTCTTATCTTCTTGCTGACAGTGTAATTTTGTGTCAAACATAACACAGATTTTCAAGCTGGGAACACCGATTCCTGGTAAGCACACCAAGGTCATTGACCTGTTTCAGGCAAGCTAATGAGTAGCTGTTGGCTTCTGTTTATGACTTTTTATTATGAGTGTGTTTCAGGCTTGAGCCAGAAATCTACAACCACATGGTTTTGTTTTTTAACAGCTCTTCCCAAAGCATGTTTTGCTATCAGAATAAATTATGGGTGCATGCATTTATGTGTGTGTGCATTAATATTTTGGTGGAGAAGATGTGATGTTCTGATTTATTCCTCCTTCCCTATGTGTATCCGTAAGCTACAAATAATTTTTTAGTATGTTAGTATTTAATGTAATTTTATAAAACTAATTACATCCTAAAGCTGTTCTGAAGCACACACGTGCTGCAATGCTGAGGCGCTGGAACTTCTCTGTTGAACAGAGCAGTTTTTGAACTTACTTGTGCTGGATCCACGTCATTCAGCATAACTATTGAAGTGCAGTGATAATCTAGGACCAGTCTCCAGAAATCTTTGACAGTATTTGGTAACGGATGCTGTGTAACTATAAAGGCTGATGGTTGTTTATAGCTCTGCAAAGAAATAACAAGAAATGGTAAGAGAAGAATGGAAAGAGAAAAAAACAACTGTTTAGCAGAATGCCCTTAAGAGCCCCCAAATTTTAGGACTGAAAGCATTATTCCTATTTTCAATATAATTCATACATTATTTTTGGTTCTTTGCTGAGATCTTACATACTTGAAAATTAATGAACTGTATTTGGGCAAAACATAACTTGTGCAGATGTTATATTTCTGGAATTTATTTTATGCCACAGGCATAGAATAAAATCATCAGAGGATTTTGCCTCCAGTGCAACCTCTACAACATTTTGAGCTACAGTTTTGGTTTGAGCTATTAATGGACAGATTAATCTTGGCCGTCTGCACAGAGCTGTTAATTTGAATGATTCCTATGAAAGGAAATATCTAGTTATTTTTCAGAAACATTGTTCAAATTCTGGTCTGTGCAACAGCAGTGAAGATACCCAGGGGATGCATTTCTGTACTCTTTCTTTTTTTTTAGTACCAGAGTATGTCATTGACTAAGCTGTTGGTGGAACTGTTAAATTGTGATTCTCATACTAGCATTTTCAGGTATGTCCTTGCCAGTGTTAAAGGCCAGCGTGACCATCTCGGGCAATTGTTGGGAGGGGTTGTCATTGCCTTCAAAGAGGGCAGGGAAGCCTCTACATGTGTTGAACTGAAGTTGTACTGCAACAGAGGTGCAAACTGATCAGCTATTTGCATCTTTCAGAGTCCTGCAATGTTTTCAAACATTCAGATCCTGGATAATGAAAACCATGCTTTCTGCCCCTTTCACTTGAAGTGACCATATTTAAAGGCTCATAAATGAGGTGGAAACTGATGGAAACTGAGAGTTTAGAGAGAGGGACAAATGTCTGCTCTTTTCCTTTAGTGTGGGTGTATTTCAGGAGCCTGACCAGGGCACGTTGGGTAGAAAGTCACCCTTCCTTGTAGCCTTTTGCACAGACACACTCTTGGATCCAGCTCATTGTTTCAAGAGTGAAGAAGGCAAGTGTTTTCAAAGCAAATACCGAGGCACTGCTCTTCCTGAGCAGTACTTTGCAGAACAAAACCATACTGAACTCTCTGGGAAAGAAGACACTTCAAAGGCAAGATTGCAAATTTCAGATCAAGGAAGCAACATTTAATATGAAGATACCACTGACCTATGATGAGAACCAAGAGAAGTCACTTAAACTTTTGTTCTTAGTTTCTCTAAATAGATAAACATAAAGATAATACATTTACCTTTTCACAGGAGTGTTTTGAACTTAGGCTTATTTTAGGAAAATGCTTTGAGAACTTGGAAAGAAAGAAATGCAAAAAATGATATAAACTGTTATTACACTAGCTTCACTTTTCAAAAAGGCCATTTACAATGTGCTCATTCTTTTCTAACCTCTGCTTTCTTGTTGTTTATGTGTGTGTGACAACCATAATTACTATAGCTCTAAATTGTCAAAGATAGGCTATAAATATCTACAGACTCTGAAGGAGGTTTAAGTGTCTTTTTACTGATATTCTATTAGCAGGATTAGAATTACTCTAGATGCATTAGGAAAAAAATCCACACACACATGAAGAGGAACCATTCATTCAAACAGAAATAAACAGAAAGACTGAAGTAATGGCTTGTGTACTATCTTGTGCTGACAGACAATTTTTTTTTGTTAATTACTGTTTAAATTAGAAACAAAGGGAACTGAAATATTGCTGGAAACCTTATTATCCCATTTAAGTGCCTTAGAGTTTTAATAGGTAACTCTTTTTTTCCTAGGCCAGATGGTTAAAAATTCAAGCACTAGGGAGAAATCTAGATACATCTAATTCATCAAAACTCCCTGACTTGCTCTCTGAGCATGGCTTTGGAACCTTGGCTTTGACATAACATATGTGGGATCCTAAATGTGCTTGGGAGCTTAAAGATTTTGTGCCATGTTTTTGGAAAATTAGCTAGAAGGATTTCAGCCTTGTGCTGACTCCACTTTCGGGCATTGCTCAGTTTGGAGGGCTCCTTATCCCCTTTTAGTTATTAATGATGTAGTGGAGACTTACATCCATCAGTGCAGCATTAATGTAGTTACTGCTCTCCCCATCTATCGTTATGAGGAAAGGCAGGCATCTGTCTGGAGGCAGAACATCCATACAGCGATTCTTTTCATGATTTCGTGGCAAAAGTGCTATGCTGCAGTCTTCCACACGCAGCGTTGGAGTCACCATATTTAAAGTCTTTCAAAAAGAGTAAACAATACAACAGAAAAATTAACACAGCAGTGAAAGCATCCCCAAGTATTTAAGAATAGATCAAGTCAGCATTCAGTTTCAGCGGGAATCAATATGCAGAGAAATGAAAACACATCACAGTCAGCAGGGTTTGGAAGCAAGAATCCTGGAAGCAAACATATTTGAAAAACAACCTCAAAGATAACTGCAGAGTAACCTTTCTGCTTTCTGGAGAAAGGACAGCGGAAGGAATTGACATAATTCCTGTGAGTAAAATGATGATTTTACTACTACCTCATTGAATTTTTTATGATTTAGCATAATTCAATAGCAATTAGTGACAAGTTATCTTTCCTTTTTTGTGGCCTTTCCCCCCAGGGTTGGCCTCAAATTCACTTGGTTATAAGTCAGCACTTAAGTCTTTAGTATAGCTGAAAAGTGTAGCTTCTATGCACTGCTAGCCACAACTTACCCGAAATTCCTCTTTGATCTGGCTGGAGTTAGTCTGAGGATCCAGTTTATTCATTTCATAATAAACAGACCTAACTTGAGAAGCTGGAATAGACGTGTCCCCACAAAGACAGGCTTCCAGGATAGCATCATGGATAAATACATACTGTTCCTGGTAAAGCAATTAAAATAATTACTGATGATGGGAGATAATGCTATTAGTAATTTGGTAAATAAAAAGTAACAACTAATATGGTTGGCCCATTAATGGGCCATTAATGAAGCAAGTCCAGAAAGAACAATAGCAATTCACAAAACTGTATCCCATTCATTTAGAAATGAATATAGAAAGATTGACTGAAACTATTCACAATTACAAACAGAAGTGCAGTAATGTAATGAACTCTGACTGTTTCTGGTTTCCTCACTCCCTTGCACAGTTCTGTAGGTACTGTTACATAACTGAGCCTCAACAAGATGAATGAATCCAGAATGAATTCTCTCTGGAAAGGAAACCCTCATGAGTTTCCCTTTTTTATAAAAATTTAAAACTTTTTTTTTTAAACCATCATTTTTTTAAAACCATTTTAAAACTTTTTTTTTTTTTTTTTTAAACAAAAACAAAGCAAACAAAACAAACAAACAAACAACAAACTAAACCAAACAAACTAAAACAAACACAACCTTAAATGCAGCATAACTGTGCCCTGGTTTGGACAGAAGTTCTTCAGATTTATGTGTGAACTATTTTCCTATATGTAATTGAATAAACTACCTTCTGGATAGTGCTTACCACAAACAGGCTCTAGTTTTATGGGCTAGAATAATAATTTTTATTGCAAAATGCAAGGCAATATTCTAGATTAACAATACCTCTGTTTGCACCATGTTGACTCTCCGAGATCGAAGCTCTCTCACACAATTGTATATGTCTACAACACCTTCTCTTTCTGCCATATCTAGCATGATGTCAATAACGATGAAGCACCCAGTTCTGCCAGCACCAGCACTAAGTAGAAGAAGAGTACAGTTAATGTTCAGCAGTCTATTGGAAAACTTTAAGTGCCAGGGTTCTTCTTGAAGGTATTTGACCAGTGGGATTACTGCTGAAATCAAGCCTTGCATTCAGGCTTTTGCAGGGTTTTAGAATCAGTTTTACCATTTAACAGCGTGACCAGCAGGGCTAGGGAGGTGATCGTCCCCCTGTACTCAGCTCTGGTGAGGCCGCACCTCGAGTACTGTGTTCAGTTTTGGGCCCCTCGCTACAAGAAGGACATCGAGGTGCTTGAGCGGGTGCAGAGAAGGGCGACGAAGCTGGTGAGGGGCCTGGAGAACAAGTCCTACGAGGAGCGGCTGAGGGAGCTGGGCTTGTTCAGCCTGGAGAAGAGGAGGCTCAGGGGTGACCTTATTGCTCTTTACAGATACCTTAAAGGAGGCTGTAGAGAGGTGGGGGTTGGCCTGTTCTCCCACGTGCCTGGTGACAGGACGAGGGGGAATGGGCTTAAGTTGAGCCAGGGGAGTTTTAGGTTAGATGTTAGGAAGAACTTCTTTACAGAAAGGGTTGTGAGGCATTGGAACAGGCTGCCCAGGGAAGTGGTGGAGTCACCATCCCTGGAAGTCTTCAAAAGACGCTTAGATGTACAGCTTAGGGATATGGTTTAGTGGAGGGCTGTTAGCGTTAGGTTGGAGGTTGGACTCGATGACCTTGAGGTCTCTTCCAACCTAGAAAATTCTGTGATTCTGTGATTCTGTGATTCTTTTGTACTTCAGACGTTAAGTTATTGTGAGTATAGTGGCTTCAGCAACCTGTGTGGGGATCACACAGCACAGGAGAAGCAGAAGTATGTTCTGAGTTTACTGGACAACATAATGAAGGGATTTCTGCTCTGCCTACCTGCAGTGAACAACCAGAGGTCCAGCGTTTGGAGGGCTCTTGGATTTGACCTGCCGTACAAATCCCAGCAGGCCTGTTGCATGGTATGGTACACCATGGTCTGGCCAGCCAGTGAAATGAAATTGCCGAATTTCTCGAATTTCATGAACACCTCTCTGTTGAAAAAATAAGGGTAAAAAAGCAAGTTGGAATGTGTAATAAATTGGACAAGAGACATCATAAGAATGTAACTTTTAAAGCCTGAGCCTTGCTGAGAAACATCCACCCCCCACCAATACCCATATCTGTACAAGACTGTTGGAGAGCTTTCTGTTAGCTGGAAAGCAAGTTCAAAGGTTACATATCAACTGATTTCAAAGCCTTACAAGAAAATGGAGTGATTTATCACTAGGTTGATTAGAAAATTCTAGCAACAAGATTGAGGCTCATCTCTATATTTAAGTACTAGCTTGCTTTGAAAACTGCAACCTTAAGATGCATGCCATGATCAACAAACAGGTCAACAGCAAGGCCATGAACATTTAGCACAGATGAATTTTTTTCCCCACTGCTCTCCACAGGAGTTTTGCTGCTGACTTCAGGGAACCAGAATTTCAGCATAATTTTCCTTATCTTTTGTCTCCTTCATTGTTCTGAAAGAAACAGCTGAATAGTACAGAAAACCTTTTTGCACCTCCAGTCATAGGGGCTGCATTTGTAGACCTCCACATGCTCACTCTGCAAGTGATTTACCACAGTCTACAAGGATATGGATATGGTGAGACAGGTATGAATGAGGAGCCGATCGTATAAGTGATTTCCCATGTGAATTTCTGGAGCAGTCTGGATATTAAAGGTGTGTATGCTAAGTATGATTTTCTTAGTCCTTGTATTTCCCCTTCCCCCTCTAAAAATGTAGCTGCTGGTATTTCATTCTCATTAGAAATCTACAGACCAGAGGCCATCATACATATTTCATAAGCAAACAGCAAAATTATGACATATCATCTCTAGGCTGGACTAAATGTCAATGATATTAATAACCAGTGGCTTATACTTTTTCTTCTTAAAGATGTATTTCCTGTCTTGATCTGGTTTGCATATAAAAGGTCTAATTTTCTTTGTGTAATAAAGTAATATAAACTCCCTAATTTATTGCTAGTATGCAAACTGAAAGAGTCGTGGATTTTCAATGGCTGAGAAATTTTGGCCATGCCAGCACTAATTGAGTGGAGTTAGCTGTGGTGTATCTTGGAGCCTTGACAGCTCAGGCTGGGCATCTGGTCAGAGTAGGAGTCTGTTCACTCTCATGTCTCATGGAAACAGTGCCACAGAAAAGCCAGCAAGGGAGAAGACAAAGAGAATGTGCAACACTGGTGTGGAATGAAGAGATCACGTCCTTGGAACAGAAATGGCCTTACATCCTAGAGAACAATTTTAAAATACACGGAAGCTCAGGAACAAAGTAATTTGTATTTTAGGATTGTTTAACAAACACATTCAAATACAATTTGGTCTCTGTATTCTGGGGATTTTAGTGTGTTAATTAACAATTATTTTTTTGGGCTAATATAAGTATGGCCTCCAAGTCTGTAAATACCTGTGCATAGGTGACCTACCCATGTCCCAAACACTTTTATATTGTCCACAACAACTGCCCACAATTCCTCAAGAAACAAAGATCCCATACCAAAAAAAAAAAAAAGAAAGAAGCCATGACGTGACTATATGAATCGAGGACTGAAAAGAATACCCTATAAGAACCTTCATGCTGTAGAAAGTCTTCATTTTCAAGCAATTTACAAGATATAAAATGCCCCCCCCAAAAATAATGTGCACAGCTGTTGCACAGATCAGAATATGTCCTGTGTATCTTGTGCATTAGCTTTGAAAATGCTGTCTGTCATGTTGACTGCATTTTTGTCTATCATTGTTGGTAACGTTCAGCAACTTAGAAAAGATTTTGCATATAGGGTACTTTTATAATGAGTTTGCTTATTATACCTACAAAAGAATGATTTTCATGTCTGTAGCTTCCCTGCTGGTTTCAAAACCCAAAATAGCAGCACAACTGCATGAATCATAAAAGCATATGCTCAGCTTGGAAAGATCATATTTTTCACTTTTTCTTTCAGCTGAAACAAACAGAAAATGGTGTACATTGCTAACAAACCCTAGGATGTTAAAAAATGTAGATCTTAATCCAACAAATACTTATGGTGCTGTTGTATGTTACTATTTGGGTAATTCATCTGAGTTAACTGTTGTGCTGTAACTCCAAATGAACTGCTTATGTGTACAATGTAAAGCACATCTAGGAAGTGTTCCCCAGAATCAGAGTACAAACTCATGCTTGGTTTTCTTAGTTTTATCCCCCTACTCCTCTATAATTACCAAAGAGCCATTTGAAAGATAAAAATAAGAAAACCAAACAATTTATCTCCAAACTAATCAACTGAAATTGTATCTTAGAAGCAGGTATAAGAATGACAACCCAAAAATATGAAAGGTGGTCAGAAGGGACCTCTGGAGGTCTCCAGTCCAACTTCCTGCTCAGAATGGGTCTTTGGCCAACATTAGAACAGGCCACCAGTGCCTCTGTCTAGCTGAGCTGAGCTCTGAAGACATGCGAGAATGATGATTCCAAAACATTTCTGGGTAATTTGCACTGCACTACCCTCCTCCTGAAGTTAAAAAAGTGTGAAAAAATATGGAAAGTAAGGTAAAAACAAATGTACTTTACTCAAACCACACTAACACTGCTTTCAGAGGCTTGCTAAAAAACTACCAACTATTAAAAAGCAGTGTCTAAGTGAAATCTTTTCAGACAGAGATTTTTTTTTTTAAAGAAATAAAATGTTTAGCGTCTTTTATCTCTATCTGTTTTAATGCACTTATTCAAGACAGTTTGGTTATGATCAACTGTAAAATCCTTTAGGTCTTTTTTTCCCAGTCCTAGTTAAGAAGTGAAAAGCTAACATCAAAGCATGGCTTAAAATTTGCAGAATAGAAATCAACGAGTGCCTCATCTACTTCAAAGTATAGCCACCCTTTCTCATCTGTTTATTAAAAATATCTAAATGCAAGGAAACAACAGACTTGAGTGAATTCAATGTACAATATGTATAGCGGTAAACATGATACAATATTTCAGCTCATTCAAACTGCATAATTCTATTATCATTACCCTCGGGTTGCTGTATTGATGCATATTTAAGTATTAGATTGAAGAATAAAACAGGACAAAAACCTAATTCCTTTGTTACTGTGAATGTATGTGTGTACAGAGACCCTGTTGGGCCATCTTTTTGGCAGTTTCATCTACCTGGCCGTGGGATTCTTTGATGCTAAAGATTAAGTTCTTCAGCACCACAACTGAATACTATTTCATCATCAGAGAGAAGCAGTATATCCCAGGTACTGCAATGAAATCAAAGGGAGTTTTCTAATATAGTTACTTGAAAGTTTACTCATGAGGCAACATTACTTCAGTATGTCATTAGGAATGTCGAGTCTTCTAAAGAGGCTATTTCCTCCTTGTTCTGCAGCTCAGATATGTCTTGATACATACAATCAAAACACTTCTGTTCTTTAATGAAACTTGTAAATAAAAAGGCTGAATTGACACAAAATGCAAAATACTCTTCCACATGAAGTAACCCTGCTTGTTTTCACTTTCAGCAGGTACCCTATTTGTTAATTGTACATTGTCCATATAGTATGAGCTGTTTGAGAGAGCTGCAAGATCTATGAAGCGTCAAACAAACACATGACATTATTCTAATAAACAGCAATACCAAATGCTGATTGGAACTGTACATAAAGATGGATTCTGCATTACAAATGAATTTGCCTCGAGGACATACTACTTTGTTCCAGAAATGTCTCACTGTTGACCAGGAACACTCTGGTCCAACAGATCACTGCATTCACCACCACGGACTTCTGAATAATGGTGCATGTAGCCTCCGGTACAGACAGAAAATGATTGTGGTGAACATAAGATGGGAAAACAGCACGAATGTGTTTTAAAATTGATTGCTGGGAGGGAGGCTTCGATTTTTCCTACACAAGGAACATCACTTTACTAACTCAGGCAGGGGCCAAGAGTGATGAAAAAACGCAGAAAAGCGGCTGCATTTAAAGAAGAACACAGTGTACCATAAGAGGGCGCTAGGTGTTTACCCAAAAAATAGCTATGAAAACCAGAATGTCAGGTAACAAATATAACTTTCCCATGTTGAATCTGTATCTAAGTCACTTACGCAGATACCACAATATTTAAGAAAAAAAGAACTTCGAAACTTACCTTTTCTACTGCAAATGTTCGAATTACATATTCAGCGAGGAGTTCTGTTTCTATTAGGGTAACTTTAATGTCTTTATATATCTCTGTGTCATCTGGCCAGTATTTGCAGCATTTAACCTTTAAAAAAATATCAGAAAAAAAAATTAAGGATAATTTATTTTAGAAGTTTCATACTGAATCTCTTCTGTATTCTTTGCAGTGGTTTATGTTTTAAAATACAATCATGTGCAAAACAGTCACACTTTCTACATGTGGAAATGATTCATGTTTAAGGGACATTAGCTCATTTTTTAAGACAGCATTTTTGTGTTGCAGGTAAGATTTTTTCAGTTTTATAAAAGTAATGTGAATTTGTACTGAACACAAGAAATACTTATACTGTGCATAACTCAGTTACAGAAACTGTTAATTTTTCATGCTTTCCAACTGAGGGTGCGTCAAGGGTGTACATGTAGAGGGACGACTACCACAAGAAGCCTTTTCCCCCTGTCTCTTGTTGTTGATTTGTTTCAAAAATACTTCATGCCTTCTAAAATGAAAACGTGTTTTTAAGAAAGGAAGGATCTTCTCTACCGTCAGAGAAGTATCTGTTTGCTCAGATTAAATTTCTGAAGGACCTGTTGAGAGTTCAAATGGCAAAACTCAACACATGAAGTCAAGAGATGAGTTTTACGTCTCGGCTTTAACACCAATTTGCTTGATGACCCTAAACACTGTTGGTGGGATTCATCTCACTTAGCTCAAATTAGGAGAAGTAGGATGAATACCTTCTAGAGGTGCCTTTATTTTTGTTAACTATGAGAAGAGTCTAGTCAACTGCCTTAGTCTAGGTGTTTGGCTTGATGGCTAATGTTAAGTGAGATGACCCCCTTTCCCACATACTGACCTCAGTTGGCTTCTGGAGCTGCGTGCGCTTGGCAAACTTATCCTGGGATATGGACATCATAGAATCATAGAACCACAGAATGGCTTGGGTTGGGAGTGACCTTACAGATCACCTCGTTCCAACCCCCTTGCCATGGGCAGGGACACCTCCCAACAGACCAGGTTGCTCCAAGCCCCATCCAGCCTGGCTTTGAACATTTCCAGGGATGGGGCATCCACAGCTTCCCTGGGCAGCCTGTGACAGTGCCTCACCACCCTCATAGTAAAGAATTTCTTCCAAATATCTAATCTAAACCTACCCTCTTTTACTTTCAAGCCTTGTCCTATCCCTAAACTCCCTGACAGAGTCCCTCCCCAGAGGGACTGTAGCCCCCCAGGTACTGGAAGGCTGCTATAAGGTCCTTGGAGCCTTCTCCCCTCCAGGCTGAAAAACCCCAGCTCCCTCAGCCTGTCTTCATGGGAGAGATGCTCCAGCCCTCTGATCATCTTTCTTGTCCTCCTCTGGACTTGGTCTAGTAGGTCCACGTCCTTCTTGTGCTGGGGGCCCCAGAGCTGAGCACAGTAGAGCATAGGGGGAAAACCACCTCCCTTGACCTTCTGGCCACACTTCTTTTGATGCAGCCTAGGATATGATTGGCTTTCTGGGCTGCAAACACAACACTGCTGGCTCATATTCAGTTTTTCATCCACCAATACCCCCAAGTCCGTGTCACAGATGGAAAGAAGGTGGCTTTTACAAAATATATTTAAGATTTTCTGCGCCCCGGTGGGATCTAGATGGGATGAACTTCACAATATTTAGCATGTTCAGAAAGGAAGCATGGACTCTGTTATTGCCTAAAGCAGGTAGCTGTGGGGATTGAATATTTCAATGTAGTTAGCTGACACAGTTAAGAATATTCTCCTCCTTCTCATTTGGGTGGGCAAGACGGTGGGTGGGGAAGCTAACACATTGCTTTTGTATCTGTTTTATTCTACTGTATCACGGTAATAGCTATGTTATCATCACTGCACCTGGCCATTGTCCAGTAGTGCAGTATGGGCTAGGAGTAGCATCTGTTACACATCTGCTGCTTGCAGCGTTTTCCTCTCTCTTTCTCACTGAAGGGAAAATTTAAAACTGATCTTTCAATACATGTAAATACACAGGTTTGCTTAAATATACACTTAAATTTGCTGGGTCAAAACACAGACTTCAAATTTTGAATGGAAAATGGCAAAAGAAAACAAAAAATTAAACTTCACAACTGTTAGAACATTTCTCAAACCCCTTTTCATGACAAAATATTCAGGTTATTACCATGCCTAGTCATGAATAAAAGATAAAACTGAAGTATGTACATATAAGCATACAGTGAAAACTGTAAAGCACAATTCAAGTGATTTATTTATACCAAATCCAGGTTCAGTGTATAAAGGATTATGCAGCTGAACCTTGCCCTGTTGGGCAGAAGAAAGTGCTTTATCACAGTAGTTTCTAGTGATGTAGCTGATCATCACCTATAACCCTTCTTTAGTGTCTGGACAGCAAACAGGCAACATTAGCTGATAGCCTCAGAAGTCTGTCAGGGCAAAGTAGCTCTGACCCTTCTCCTGACTTGTTAGCAGGATAAAATTTAAATCTGAATAAAACTGTGTGAAGGGATGGAAAAACACAGCCCTACATCACGATCCTTCCCAGGTAAAAGAGTTCATCATAACACTCTGGTTGTGAGGCCTGGCTCTCAGCCACAGAGCTGTACAAGCATCCTGACAGCTCACTCCTGCTTACAGAGCTGAGGGAAAGCTCCTTGAGAGCAAATCTGAAGTTCAGGCAGCTATTAGCAGGTTTTTATTTATTTCTCTATGCCTGTCTTCAGATCCAGTAACCACATTAGTATCAGGTACAAATAAATAAATAAATACATAAATACAATTATTTTCTTCACATTTCATCTGGTATTCAGCAAAGTTGCAGGACAATTTGCAAACACCGGGTTATACAATTGCCTTCCATAGGGAGAGGCTTGAAGGGCACAAAACCAGGCAGGGCATCAGTTTGCAGAAGATGGTTTCCATCAGCCAAGGGCCCCTTGGCACACTGAGGGACAAGCCCTAAACCTCAGGATTGCTGGCAAATGCGTGTTCCCCTCCCAAGCACATCTATCAGCGATAAGCAATGAACAACCATTTTAAAAGCATTAAATGTTGCTGCAAGCAGTTTCGTAGCTGCTACTGCTATCTATTGTTGCGTCTACTTGATATTTATTCAGATCTTATCCTGTTTAGACGGATTTCCAGAAACTCTCTGACAGAAGCTAAGTGAAACGCATTGAATGCTCATTGTTTTGTTTGTATTGTCAAAAGAATCCAGACAATTGACATTGTTCAAATCCCTTAGGCCAGCAAACTGAGCCTTTACGGTCACTGCTGGGAACTCTCTGGAATGGGGCTTTCCCACCTACGACTAAAGATGAGTTTTTTACTCTGCATGCAGAATAAGGCGACTCATGCTGCCTCTGGCCTGGAGCAGCCCACCGAGCACCCCGTCTCTGGAGCCAATTTCCTCTTTCTGCCTGCTCAGTGATCCTTTCCATAGGTGGAACATGAACCACGCAAACACGGCCAACGCACGTACGGAGGAAACAGCTGCTGCGGTGGTCCTGGTAACAGCACCACTCATCAGCACGTCCTTCTGTTGCTAACTTTAGCCTTGTTTCTTTCTGATGGGTGCCTGCCATCCTCAAACAATTCCAGTTTAGTAAAATAAACAATCAGGGGAAAAAAAACAACAACACCCTAGCTGAATTAAATTGCTCAGCCTTGAAGGAAAACATGCCTGTTTCTAACTTGGTAAATCTAGACAGTCTGGATTATGACTAAGAACCGGGAACATTTGGAAAGACCAATTTAGAAAAGCACAGTAGTCCCCACCTTCTTACGCCTCAACTGCTGGATTTGTTTCCCCCTTTTTTAAAAACTTTATTTAAGACGATCCAATGGAATAATTAGGGAAGCACTGGGGGGATGTTGCACAGAAGTTATAGCCTCCTGCAGCTTGTGCCCGTAGGGGATACTGTACTGCACAGGGGATTTGGGGCACGGAGCAGACTGGAGCAGAGCAGAAGGATCCATGACAACACAATTTCCTGAAAACTCTCCCAAGTGGAATTGGGGCTGTAACAGCTGTGGGAAAGGTGCCAGAGCCGCAGTCGTAGCCACAGACCAACACTAACTGATTCACTCACTGTGAGGAAAAAAACAACTTTTTTCTTCCCCCCCCCTTTTTTTTAAAAAAAAAAAAAAAAAAAATTGAGCTTTTTTCCTACTTTTGGTTTTGGCTCTTGTTCTGCAATGCTGCTGCACGTGCTGAGCTTTAGACATGGGAACTCTGTGGACTCCTGATGAGCCAGAAGTTAAGTAAATGCTTAAAGACCAGTTTCCTATCCCCTCCAGGGATTCTCAAATAAAGAGGAAAGGGTCTTAAAGAAAAAAGTAGATTAAATAGTGTAAACTGAAATCACACTTATAAATGTTTATTGGACCAGGGCTTTTGTTTGTACAGGGAAAGACAATTGCAACAAAATAGAATATGGTTTTATTCATCAAATACGAGAAACATTGCTGGCAACATATGTTTGTTCATTTTTTCTTTTTAGCACAGCTTTAGCTACTGTGTCTTGATTAATCTCTTTCCCTTTTTATAAACATTTGGTACGTATTTTACAAAAAAACTACTAACAGAAGGTTTAGCTAAATAATTGACACATGAATCCAAAACTGAATATTAAATGCATTAGATTTTTTTTTTTTCCACACAGTTGCTATCATAACTGTAAATACCGGCCACAAAGTAGAAAACATAATTTTGAAATCTCATCTGAGCAGATCTATAATTGAGAGTTTGTTCAGATACACCCCACATTTACATCCTAACATGTTGCCAAAAAATACAGATGTTCATCACAAGATGAGATAAAAAGGGTGATTGCCAGAGACATAATGAAAATGCTTTGATTTAATCTATTCATCCCAAGGTACACTGTCCAATTGTTCCAAACATGTTTATTTTACTAATAATTTGAGAAATTTGGAGAATATGATTATCTTCTTTGACCTGTCCCCCCTCTCTCCCAAATCTCCCAGCAAAATTGTCTAATGTGGGAAAATAAGAATTAAAAATGAAGGTGGAAAGTTGTTCTCGCTACTTCTAAATATAACAAACAATGCAGGCAGTAGATAGATAATGAACACAAATTGTGACTTCCGAAGCTGTATACTTAGCCATTTGGCAATGTGACACATCTAGCTACAGGCAGTATGAAAGCCAGGACAGTAATTCATTTACTTAAAGGTTTGGAATAGGAGGAATATTACTGAATTAATATGTGAGCTGGCTGTGAAATATACTATGTAGTTCCTACAGAACAGTTTAAATAACAGTGATTATTCAAAGTTTCCAATTTCATTTGATTCTGAAATATTCTTAGCAAAAAGGTGGTATAACTGGCTATGCATTGCATGGATTGTCATTAGTGAAGAGCAGTATTATATATTCTAATTTAAAATTAATCCCGGACTAAGTAATGATGATAAGTCAGACATAAATTTTGAAATGAAACCTCTAGGATATAAAATGAAATAGCCAACCAAGCTCACTGGTGAAAACTTTTAACAGGTTTTGCAGGTATAACTAAGATAACATCATATACTTTTATTTGGCTGACTGGAAATAAAAGAACATCCAACAAATGAAAGTATTTTTATTTAAATACTTTTCAAACAAAAACGTATTGTGATTAAGAACATTTTATTAGTTATAAAACCACCTTTGACAGGAGATAAAATCCAGTCCTTTTGTTCATTTTCTTTGTTTGCTTTTGAGCAGGTCAGTTAATTGATCTATACCTCATTTCAGACTTCTCTAAAATGAGGTATGGAAGAGTATTGTGCAATGCAAAATTTAGGATACCGTTCTGCACTGTCAGATGAATGGGTCTGTATAAAGGCAGACAAAAGTCTTTCTGTGGTTCACAACTCCCAGAGGGTGAGAGATCCCTATGAATTTTACTAGCTCAGTCTAATTTCTTCCAGTGATGACTCAGAGCTGATATCATTCTCCACCTCCTGCTGCCCTGTGTTACCCCAGCAGTGCAACCCTAGGTTGCCTACGGTTCTCATTCAGCTGCTACCCGGGATAGTTGGCTATCAGGACATGCCCAGTTGTAGCAATACACTTACTGCTTTCCTCCTGGGAGGATCAATGAAATCCATTTGTTCTTAAAAATCACATGTGCTGTTAGTATAACATCAGCCTGGCAGCTTGGATTAGGTGAAATTAAGATGACAGGCTGATGGTGGGGCCATACTTTGGCCATCAAACAGAATTAGTCTGGGAGAATTGCTTTAGGGTAAAGGTGACCCAAGGTAAAGCTGCTTGTAGTGTTCCTGCCTTTGTAGCTAGTAAAAAAGAAGAACATGGATTGTCCCTATTTCATTCCTTGTGTTTAGGCAATTGTCTCCCACTGTTTATTAAAAAAGGCTGTAAATTAGTGCACTTTAGTACAGCCCTGGAGGAAAAAAGGCTGAGCACAGAGCATGTGAGAAGGGTAGCCTTATGCCAAGATGAAGAATTATCTGGAGCTTCTCAAGCTTGTCTTAATCCCTTACACAACTGTGAAATCGTGGGCATAATGCTCAGATCCTGTGCTCCAAGGACCCGATGTGCCTGCATTGAGCAGCACAGCCCGTGCACTGAATCATGCTTCCTTTCCAAGGACAAAATCATGCCATAAGTTGAGCTACAGAGCACCACCGAGTTAGCTGGTTGCCTTCTGGCTCTAAAACTTGATCATCTGATGTCAGGTTAGAAAGCTCTACGTGCTGCTTTACAGTAAAACCGTGTTGGCGTCTCTAGGATACTCCTTCCTTCACAGAGAGACTGAGAGATCAATTTCATGAGACTACTGAGTTTAGCAGACCTGCAGTGATGAAGCCATTTTGTCAGCCACGGCGTTTCAAAGTGGAACTCGAAGACCTCTTTGCAAACTGTACTTTTACTTGCATCCTATACCCTGGCAGTACTTCAGCAGCTAGCCCAACAAGGGGTCTGTGCATTTGTGTATCCTTAAAACTGTTTTATGTATTTTGCAAAATGAATCATCTCGATTGAACTAAGAAGCTCTACGATACTAATCTTCATTGATGAGTATTCTCTGAAGTATAGCTTTTACTGGAAACAGGAGAAAGTATCAAAATACTGAGACCTGAAACTATGTTTGCTGTGAGTGACACGGGACAGTGCTGACCACTCGTAGTTTGATGTCCTGTTTGACAACATCAACATTGCCAATCTGGGGACATCTTTATTAAGTGATTAAAGAGTTCTTCCTTCTCTTTCCTGGAGGATAACAGCCAATTTTTATTTATTTATTAATTTTCCCCTAAGGGTTCCTCCCCTGCAGCACACAAAGGAATAATGCCAACTTGTTATTTCTGGTTAGAGGTCTAGAAAGCTAAAATCTGTTTTGACTACTAGAAGGGTTCACTGACTTGGAAGATTAAGAATAGTTTCAAATTACAATTGTTTACTTTCTTATCAATCATACTCTGAAATACTACAGCCTCTACTGTATCCAACAACAGATACTGGAGTTACAGTGAAAGCAAAAGTAAAACAAAATGACTGAACATGTATGTATGAAAAGAATAGGTCCCAGGTTTTATGGATACCTGCAATTAAGAATTAAAATATCTCTATATGGGGAAGGACAGTATTTATAGGTTTTTGAAACTGACACTAGCATTACCTAGAGGTAGGGAAGGGTTTAATGCAGAAAGCTTTCTCCCTCTCATGTACAAAATGTGTTTTCTTTCTTTCAGGAGAAAAGTTTAAATGAAATCTTAGTAACCACTGTGCTAACAAACGCTTTGGCACATCTCCTAAAAAACACTAATGTCAGTATCTCGAACTAACACCAATGTTGGTAATTTGGCTTATCACATTTAGAGGCCGTTTCAATTATATGGAGTGTTCTTCCATTTATACTAAACACAAACATGCTCTTTGTGGGACGTGTTAGAGAGTTGCTCTGTTTCACCTCTGCGATATCCTTCTAATGGGTGATCTGAATCTTAAATACAGTTTGAATTTACCTTTGTTCATTAGATGGTTATTCTGCATGAAGATTCTCAAAAATCTGAATTACCTAACTGTGAGCTTCATAATAGGTTTGTATCAAAATAATCCTGTTTTATTCTAAGAGGAGGTTAAGTCCATTGGAAATTTCATACAGTGCTAGCATTTGTGTTGATGGAGTTAACTATGAATTTATTGTTTGGTTATAGCAGTATGCTTCAGTGAGAAGCCTCTGGACAGGACTTTACTTGACAAATTTTCTTGGATGTCTGAGAAATAGACCATCAGGAAGATCTGAGGAAGACTCAGTTCAAGATGAAGAGTTCTGGATTTTTTTTTTGTTGAAGAAACGTGTTTGTATTTCTTTTAGAAATGTCTCTTGAGTGCTGACCAAGGTTGCACATGCTGAGCACGCCAGGCCCAAGCACAGGCACGTATGACTGCTGAGGACTGGGCCCACACAGAGTCTTCCCTGGGAAGAATCACTCTTCTGATTTTATCTTACAACAAAGAACATTTTTTTTTTTTTAAACAGCAAGCAGTAAGGAGATGCTCCCTCTCTGCTAGTTGCTACATTTGACTCCTGTATGGGTTTTTTCATTGTCATGTAGACCCCCACTTGTTTTACACATGAAGAGCCATCAACATTTTTGCAGCAAAGCAGATGAAAGTGCCATGCATGTCCAGTCAAACAAGCAAACAACCAGCTAAGCCACCAACTTTTGCTGTTCTTTCTTTTTCCCTGTGCATATCCAGCCCTGATGGCTCCTGGGTAGGGAAAGTCACCCAAGAGGAGTGTGAGATGGCTATCGGAAAGCACAGCACTCCTCAGGGATAAGATGATGGTGAGAGGCTGTTGTGGTAGTGCTAAGGCACATGTATGGGCTATTTGCCATCCCATGGCTGACCTTCATTCCCCTGTTTGCCTCACATCCATTCTGTTGTTGTCAACCTTGCCTCCTTTCAAAGAAAAGGGCCTTTTGTGTGCTTATTAACACTATTAGCACTGGCTGTTTTCTAATTCTGGATAATAATTGTGAAACTCTAATTACTGTAATTATGATGCTCCTGGGGTGAGGTTTTATTTTTTATAATCATTTCTAGTGATTTTTTGTAAATACTTCGTTATATTAAAAGCATGATAGACAATCATGAGTCCTAGCAGTGCATTTATATATCAACCACCTCCACCCAATTTCATCAGTGCACTTCACCATTTATTAATCAGATATTACTAAATTCCTCCTGCCTCAAGCGAAAACAAGGAGTGGGAGAGAAAGTGACTACTGACAAATGATAAATGATGTGACATGCCACGTTTGATTCCGCCAACCAAGTATCACTACCAGCCTAAGAAGAGCAAAGATGGAAGTGACAGCAAGATGACACAATTGAATATATTCTAAATCCAGTGTAACTCTTTAAGGAGGAAAGAAAAGTTTTTATGTGTACAAACACTGAAACATTTCAAGAAGCAACCTGAGACTTTGGCCAGTACATAAAGACTTTGATCCAGTTCCCATAGCTTCCCACACAAGGATCCAGCTGTAAGAGCAGCCTCTTGGAATAAACCAGATGTTATCATGTGTCTCTTGTTGGGAAACCAAACATCCCTACACTGGTTGGATAAAAAAAGTTCTGTTTCTTCTACAATAAGCCACCATAGTATGCTAAACCTCTTGGGAAAAGATGTCTGAAATTACACTACTATCTTCAGTTGCTCTATCAATTAGTAACAGGAACATGAAGGTCTCTTGCATTAATGTAATCTAAAATACATTTTTTTTTTAAATGGCCTATGGTCACATTGATTAATTTTTATGAGTCTTGTTCTTGCTTTTTAACTGTTTGTGGTTTGGAAAACGCTGATTCTTGCATTAAAATATAGGTGTATTATACCGCTAATTACTTATCATGCTCTTCTTGCAGACTTCATTGAGAGAGGGAAGTTGTTGACCCCAGCATGAAGAAGACAGAGACTTTTTAACTATCTTACAAGGGTTGCCTACTTATTCATTTTTCTGTAAAAGTTCTTAAGTCAACTTAGACCAATCTTAACTAAAAACCCCTTCATCAGCTGTTATCAAAGAACTGTTCATGCAACTCAGCAATGATTTTTCTAAACGACTGTGAGACCTCATTTAGATTTTTAATAAACAGTCACATTCTAATGAGGTCTTCATAAAACTGACTAAATATGTTTAGAAATCATTAGCTTAAATTACCAGTACAAAAGTCTCCTTAGGGAGCCCTGCAGATTTTGTGATAAGACTTCTGGCAGATGGATTGGTATAACAGCACAAGTGAGTTCTGAGTTTCCACACAAGCAGTGTAAATGTGAGTGACTGGGTAACAGGCTACTAGATAAAGAGCTAAATGTCCCTCAGGTGGGTTCATTAAAGAGAGAAAACAATCAAAACACATTTCTGTGCCATTTAAATACCAGGTGCACAGCAGTCTGCAGGTGCCAGAAACACTGACAAGGGTCCCTTGCTGGAACACACAAGAGCTTAAAGGGATGCATGGTTTTGACAAGTATGCCTCAGATAATGACAGATATTGGCAGATGTACCCAGACCCTGCTGGAGGGTAATGCAGGGACTGAGTCATTTGCAGCAGGTGCTTGCATTAGGGACAGCCTCATGGTGATTCCTCTATCCGCAATTAAAACAGTCCTGATGCATAATGCTCCAGGGCAAGAAGCAAGTTCCTAGCACTGATTTAATGACTACCCAGCCAGTCCTGGTAAACAAATACACATACGCCCCCTCAATGATTAATTCATGAAGGACATACATTGTGTGGCAAACATGTTAAACAGATACTCCTCTTTTCTGAAAACATAAAGGCATTTTCCTCCTTGACTTACACTGGGCAAGAGTTTTTAAAAATATATAAAATAATAAGCCCCTGTAAATCTTAGACCAGCAACAACTCTTGAAATTGAAAACTTCAAGGTCAGGAAGGTTACAAGATTTGCCCTGCAGGAATGGCCAAAAAGCCCATTAAAATCATTACTAATCAAGGTGGCACAGAGCTTGTGTTTGGGATTGAGGGAGAGATGGTGTGTTAGTAATGATGGTTCCCACCCTGGGAGTAGGACAGAAGCACCAAGAGGGAAGTGACTGTGTTGTTTTGTGGCTCATACCATCTGATTTCCATTAAAAGCTCATTTTAATTTCTGCTCTCTAATCTCACCTATGTTGGCCACCAGAGAAAGCAAGAACAAAGTCATTTCTACCACTGTCAGAAACAAGAAAACAAGAAAGCTGCAGATCGGTATCCCACTAGGACTCTTGCACCCTGAAGAAATCTCCACAGTGGCACAAACTGTTGCTTGCTGCTAAGGGAATGTGCGACCCAACTAAATGTTGTGAGGGGAGGCCACAGTGCTGGCACTGAGACTGGCACCTCCCTGGGTGACACCTGACAGGTCATGTTAATTGATGCTTTCAGATATGGACTTCAAGAAAACAGCATGTGGTTTCACATACTATGCTACGTTTGTTCTAAGGTTTGTTCATCCATCCCCTGAGAGCATCATTTTTTTTCATGCTTTGTTATTTATGAATGTGTACAAAGCTTTAACAAATTTGTTGGAGAGTTTTCTATTTGTACAGATTCATCCATTTTGAATTGGTATGTGATCACCCAACTATTTCTCCCATCCTTTTCAATCAAGGGACTGAATTTTTAAAGCAGCCTCCATGATCCTTCTTTGTCTCTGCAATTAGTTGTACACTTGTTCCTGCAGCAGGTGTTAATTGCCGTCACAAATCCTACTTTTTTTTTTTTAATATCTAAAAATAATAATTGCACCTGATCTGTTGGCAGGCTTGGTCACACAGATATCTAAATGTTAGGATTTATAGTAGCAATCAACCAAGGACATAAAGAAAGATAAATGGAGCTTGTAAAACTGGACTTGTTAAAAAGGAGACAAGATATAGCCCTTTGACTCACACTACGTAAGGAGTGCTGTCTCTCCTGGTGCAAACACCACAGGGCAGAGGGATATCAGCCACTCTACCAGCATGAAATTAAAAACACATCTCAAAATCATGTGGCTCACACCAAGATACATGTACTTCATGTACTTGACTTCTTATTTCAATGTTTTGATTTACAATAATGCAGTACTTGCAATAAAAGCAATGACTTTTTTTTTTTTTTTCTCCCATGTGAAATGAAAGCCATATGCCCAGTTCTCAAACAAAGTTACCTGAAAAAAACATCCCAGGTGAAGACTAAGACATCATGCATAGACAGAGTAGTAAATTAAAAGACTCAGTTATTGATGGTTGTTAAAAAAAAAGAAAAACAAAAAAACCACCAACAACAAAACAAACAAAAAACAAACAAACAAAAAAAAAAAACACAAAGAAAAGGGTTCCATTCAATACTTGTTGAAAACAAAATTAGGCTTAATAACTTGAGTAGGAGACCTTCTTTAGACATTATCAAACAAAGAAAGAAAAGTACACCTTATCAACCAGGTAAATCAAGCTTTCCTTTACTAGTCAGCTCCTGAAGAAGACCTCCTGGTCAACAGGTTTAGTAAAATAGTACAATAGCTCAGTTGGAAGGGACCTTCAGCCATCATGTAGATCACTTCAGGGCTAGCCAAAAGGTAAAGCATATTACCAAGGGAATTATCTAAATGCCCCTTGAACAGTGGACAAATGAGTAATGCCAATTTCTTCGGTTTTAGTCTGGAAGTGAACACCCAGACAAACCATGTTGATTTAGACTAAGATACTGTGAAGGAAATGCGATTTCATAGTTTAAATACTTTTTAAAGAAATCTGTCCCAGAATTACTCCTCGTCTTTGCCCCACCCTTAAAAAAATAGGTGACTCCATACCTTGCTCTGTAACCCATTCCCTGGTTTCCTTTAACAGAAATAGCACATCTGAGATATACACAAAGATATGACACTTTCCCTCTTTGGCAGTCTTTGCAGACTCTGCTGTACAGAGTGCAACTTTATCAGTTACTTTTTCATTGTGTTAATGTTTTCAAAGCCAAGCATCCAAAGCATGCTTAAAAGTAATTGATAATGAACCTCTTAGCAGAGGCAGTCATAAATATTTTATGTGCCTTACTCAGTATATAAGCGTCTTGTTGGTCTGCTATTTAATTTCCAAAAGCAAACACCTTGGAAGTCTTTCATCTTTTAAAGTACAAAAATCACTTACCCTTCCCACTTCTACGAGATTAGTAACCATGATTATGCTGGCTGTGTTCTCATGCCATACCATTCTCCAAAAGTCATATATTGTCTCCTGCATTGGTCCTGAAACAATAAATCAAAGGAAAGGTTACCTTCTGAAAGTCTCATGATTGGAAGCTTGTCTCTGGGGAAGCTTGAGAAATCATGGTTATCCACATATATTCATATCACTATCATCATATTTTTCATTTAGGGTCAATTTCCTTTCTGTCATCTCACCTATCTGCATTTAAGTATTTTTCTCCTGAAATAGTGCTCTGAAAGAAAGTTAGTTCTCTAACATCCAGGTATTTATCTCCGTAATACTCCAAAGTGGAATTATAAAAAATGGATAACATTACTCTTTCTCTTAACAATTGGATGATAACCTAGGGAAGGTGTATTTGGAATGAAATGAGCCACAATGGACTATGTGGCCTTTCCCGGTTTCTAATATTTTTCTTAGTATGTACTATCCATCAAATTACCCCAGCTCCTAAATTGTACTTCCTGAAGTGAGACAGAAGTTATAGTTTCTTGCTGCTGTATATCACTTTGCAAAGCAGCGGGGAAAGCGGTAAAGAACCCTTGTGTGTCATGGCAGTGATGTCCTCTGCTGTACTCTCAGAGAAAAATGTCTCTGAACAACCTGAGCTCTCTTGTAGACACAGGGCTTCTTTCAACATCATGCTGAGACTGGCCACCAGCCCACAGGAGCATAGGAAATGTCAGTGGCAGAAATGTAAAATGCTGAGAACAAGCACAGCTTTCACACGTGCCTGGTCATGTCTGTTTCTAGCCCACGTGCCTATGTGATGCTCCACATGTCTACATGACATCCACTGTGCCACCCTGATTTGAAACCACTGGTTTAAAATCATTGGGCCAATAAAAACAAACAAAAGCAAAATACTATCAAGAACTACAAACTTAACATCCACATTGAATCCATTACTGAACTGCCACATTGCAGTAAGCAATTAGACTGGCATAATTGCTCCTCAAGTGAAGAAACCAACACTTTTAAAGCACTACAAAACCTTACATTGACACATCTGGGTCGTTTGGTACCCAAGTTTTGTTACTTTGGTTTCCATTTAAAAATGGAAACCAAATGGAAACGGAAACCGATTTTACTCCGAAAGTCAAGTACTTACTGAACAATGTAATAATATTATAAGCAAGTAAAACCCAATTCATCAGGCATTTAACATAATTGTGATGTAACTTAGAACTCACGTTTAAGTAAAAGGATGGTAATAGTTTAGAACTCATGAATTTCTATAAAATATTTTGATTTTTGGCAATTTCAAAACATATTATCATCCACAATTTGCACAAACCATTTTAAAATGTTCTGCATTCTCCCCCTTACTTAATTCTTCTGTTTCTAAAAATGCTGCATATATAGTTCGTTTCACTGTTTTCCCTAAAGTCGGTCAACTTGTCTTTTGTTTGTTTAGGTAGCTCACATAACAGGAGAAAAAGCCAGTTAAAACAATAGGAAGCTATGCCTGTTGGAACACAAGAAATGTCAGAAGCCACAGAGTAGAAATAATAGCAGAATCTAAAAATACCGTTTCTGAAATTACTAGCTAGACTCAAGCTGGTGTTGTGACTGCAAAGCTTGAGACTATTAAAAAAACCCACAAAACAAAACAACAACAACAAAAAAAAAACAAATCAAACAAACAACAAAACAAAAGAGATGATATTTTTGAGAGATTTAATTTGCAAACATGACAGATTTAAGTCACTCTTTAAGTCAGTCTCCTCCATGTGAAAATCTACAATAAGTATTTTACTTCTACATCAGTGGAATGTACAATAAGTATTTTACTTCTACATCAGTTGGATGTACAATATGGAAGTTGTCCAAGCACAATTTTGGATGCTACAGTAAGATAATTAATATATATCATAGTGAATGTTTAGCTTGCTTGTGCTTCAATAATGTCAGATTCAATATAGTTTTCTTGGCAATTCAAGTCACAACACCATTACAAAGGTTTTGGACCAACCTCTCCTACAGGTAGAAGAAAGGAGGCTATTTTACTCACTGTAGGAAAATGCTGTCTCTGCATAGCTTTTTCCTTCCTCTCAAATCTCAAAAAATATATTCAGCAGAATTACTATTGCTGTCACCTTTGAAGGAATGTAGCTAAAAATAGGATTAGGGAGAGGCAATTTTCCACAGAGTAATGTCCTGGAAGGAGTCTGCAAGTTCAAGACACATTATTAAGATTATTTAAGCTTGATTAAGGACAAAAAATAACAACAGGACGGCTTCAAGAATCCTGATTCACAGCCTGGTTTAATGGAGAAAATCTAAATGGCTCCACTACATTCTGTCACCACAGAATTAAGATTGCTCATCTGAATATGTTTTTCACAAAGCTGGAAGAAAGGTGAAAAAAAAATCCTGTCCACACAGCCCTGTTATTTTCCTCATGCAAGAAGCCAGAATCCTTCAGAAACTAAGGGACAATGTAGCAAGTTTCTCTATGTATTATTTCAGACAGTTTTCTTTCCTACTGATTCTTTTGAGAGAGATGGTTGGGCCCTACTTCGTAATAGTCAGTTCTTTCTGACAGCTCTGGGACAACCGGCAACAATTCATTCCTGATTTTTGTCCTCCACAATCAACATAATTTGTGTTGTGATTTAAAGATTCTTACATTTCAGATCTTTAAGTCACAAATCACAACAGGGCAGAGATGCTAAACACTATTTCCTTCCTAAATATTTTGAGTTTGTCATTCTTCAGAAAGAAAGAAAGAAAAAGATAATAAATTATGAGAGAAATACATCATAAGAAAAAAGTAATAGCACTTTTCAGGCCAGAGAAAAAGCTGGGCTCTGACAAGTCTTTCAAGTTTGATTCCAAATGTTCTTCTGGAACGTCCTGTTCTGCAGTGCTGAGTATGCTCTTCTCAACCTCACTATCCAATTGATAAGACAATGATAATTAAAAGTGCTTGACAGGATTTCCCACTTTCCTCAAGTATTTTCAAGTGTTTTTCCTGCTTTTTCTCTCCAATTCTTATATCTAGCCTCCAAACTTCTTTGACATTCAGGACATTGAAAGGAAAAAAAATACCCAAAAACCTACCTTAAAGTCTCAGAAAGTAATTCTTTTCCACCCCATTTTTCTTTTCTTCTTGACATTTTTCAAATTATTTTCTGACATATGAATAAATTATTACTTGTCTCCAGCCAGTATTGAAAAGCATTAGAGGCTCTAGGTAGGGCTGGAGGATTTATTGTCATGAAGAACTGAACAATTTGATTCCAGAGACTCATGGTAGGGAGACAAAGAGCCTATAATTGTTCTAAGTATCAGCTTAACAGATGTGTGCACAATAGGCAGGAAGGTTATTCTCAGCAGTTGCCCTCTTGCGGGAGGAAAAGGTCTGAGGAGAAGGTACTGCGCTGCTAAACAGCGAGCCTGTGGCATACCCCATTAGCTACACAATATAGTAGTTGGTATCAAAGATTGCTGCTGTGAAAAAAGAAATCAACAACATACTGCCTCCTGAAGATGAAAAGCAAAGCAAAGGAAAATAAGAAAAAGAAATAAACCTTGCAACCCCCCAGCTAATTAAATGCATTATCGAAAAAAAAAAAAATCAAAAGAAATGATCAGTGGAATATATCACAACCCTTAGCTGCATTACTAGTAGTTGTTAGTTGCTGCTGTGGAAATGCCAACATATTAGGAAATGGAAAATCACACAGCTTCTAAGAATGGATTAAACTCTTAAGAAGCTGCTTCTGTACGCAGAGCTTTCTGGATCTGCTTTCTGCTTGTTGTGAGACCCAGTTCCAACAACTGGAATTACTACTGGGATATGTGATCATTTTGAACATTAAAAACCAACCTAGAATACAGAAAAACAGTGTAAACGTTTAGGAAAAAAAGCTAACACTCAAAGACAGAAGTAAAACCCGAACCCTGAAATGTCCCCAACACTTACTCAGACTGAGGCTTGTAAATCTATGGGCATTTTTAATTTCCTACAAAAGCAAGCAACTTAATGAGCAAATAGGTTCTGAAACCCTTTTGCAGCACAGAATGTTAAATCCTCAGCAAAATGGTTGTTACTCCTGATACCAAATTCAATGATAGCTATTAGAGCTAGAAACATGCAGAAAATGAACAGGTACCTTTACTGCTCTCCCAGGGCAGTGCCATGGGCAGTGATAGACACTAGCAGGTGATGACAGAGGCAATGGACTAACAAGGTGCAAGACTTTTACAGCAACAGCAAAAGCTGATCCTGATAAAGAGTGCAATAAACCTGCTTCCAGTGAGTATGAGGTTGTAAAATGGTCTCCTCTTCTAGTGGTTACTGCAGTTTCCAGGAGCAATGAGGACTGTCTTTCCTTCTTACTGAAGCAAAACTTACTCCTTGCCTCTGTGACTGCCTACAACCTGTGTACAACCTTGGCACTCTAGTTAATATGGCAACTAGTTAATATACCTGCATGGAGTGAGTTGCTTTTTAGCCCTCATTCTTTATGGTCCCTTCAAAATGAACCTGGGGTGCAATATTTTTTTTTCTTATTAACAAATATGGTTGCGTGGCAAAAAAAAAAAAAAAAAAAAAAAAGCCCAAAATCAATGATTGATTTTGAAAATACACTGTCAAAAAACTGCAAGCCCATTATGTAGCAGAAGTCACTCAACATACTTAGGAAAGAGCAAAATCAAATCAAATAAAACAAAACAAATTACTACGAAAACACAGTACAAGCTAAATAGATTAAAAAGTTGAGGAATGCTCTTTTTCCTAGCGAACCCATTTACATGGGACAAACAAGCTGTTAGTAGAATAACTTACTGAGAATTTCACAGCAAGAAGCAAAATTACAGGGTTACTAATGCTCTGCCAGTCCAGTGATCTGATTATCTGTAAGTACATGCTATTTGCTCTTTTAACCATGCTAGAATTTGGAGTTAAGAACAGAACACCCTTTCAGAAAAAAAAAAAAAAAAAAAAAAAAAAGTTATGTAAAATACTGCAGTTAAATGTTATTTTACACTATAAATATCACTGACTGCAGTCAAGAGTACATCTCTCTTACTTGAAATACTTTTTTTCTCTACTGAGTAAGGCAACATGATGCCCAACATTTTATCAGCAGGAATTTATAGGCACATTATTATGTGATCGTGTAGTCATGAGCACTCAGCTCTGTCAGTCTCTCAGTTACTTTGTAAGATGTTGTTCAGTGGTCAGCAGCTCTAAAAACACGGACACTCTTTTATGTGACCAGGTTTAGACTAAGGTACATACGATTAGGTCTCATTTTTTTATATATATTATATATATATATATTTTAAAAAGCAGCACACTAGAAAGAAAAGTTATAGATTTTGGTTGTGCTGATTTAGTCAGAACAATGACACCAACTAGTGAGATAAAAAGCTCATTCAGGTTTTTTTTTTTTTTTTTTTTTTTAATTGCAGAACCACTGCTGTGCAGCAGTGCAGCTGTACGCTGGGGTCATTTGTGCCCTCCCCAAATGAGCTAGTTTCTGAACGGAAGATACTCAGTTGCTGATAATCTGATTTGTCAAGCACAGCTTTTACCATATGCTTGTTAAATATGTATGCTAGCATGTATTTAACTTTTCCTCACCCTTCCAGGAGTTCCTCAGGTAGTGATCACGCAGTCTTTCTGCAATAGCTTTTCTCAAAGTAGGTTTAGACATTTGTTCTCTGCCGTAAGAGATATACTTCAATTGACTTTAATTATTTTTAAATGCTTGTACAAGAGTATGTTTTTATAGGCACAGTATGTGCTTCTACCAATACACTGGATAATTTTAAGGTCTGAGATAAAACTGTGGTTGAGATATCACTAAACCCTGTGGGTCCAACACTCACCAATAGCTACCAAAGGCATACAGATCAGTCCTTCGTGATTAAGGTGTCAGTAAAATAATGACAAAAAAGAATGAGGTCATATAACCTAATGCTTTAATTAATATCCTTGCCAGTCTGCTCAAGAAACCAAAGCAGGGGAGAGGGTAAAAAGTATCCCAATGCAACACATCTATTCACCTTCAGTGAAATCTCCTATAGGCCTGCCACTGTAAGAATTAGCACAGTAAAACACAATAGACATTTGTACTGGCTGAACTTGGCCATAAATGTTTCAGTGTTATTTATTAATTGCCAGTTTCTAGCTGTCATATTTCAGTATTAATTTTTATTTGTCGCTTCTCCATATCCCAGCCCCGGACATTCTGTGCACTGGAGGACCTCAATGAAATTAAACAAGACCCTGTAATAAGCTGAAGAAACACAATCTTGCTTTAATGACTTTATTTGATTTATAGTGTTGATGCAGACTGTGACGGTATACGAAATGCACTTTCTAATTTTAGCCTTACAAATATTAATTATTAGGTAATCTTCAGCAGGGGCTATATCGTAATTATACAGCTATGCTGGCCTTCCTGATAAAGCCTTCCTGGAAATCTCTCTTGCCTTGGAAAAATACAAATAAACAAAGCTGTAGATGAGCTTTCAACAAAGTTGGTACCCATTAAGTATGCTAAGCCAGCAGGCTGCCCAAGCAACGAAGCCTGAGGCAACAGTCACTCTTACTTGAAGCATGGAAAAAAACCTCTCTCTCCATTTTAGACCTCATTTTAGCTGATTCCTCCTCCACGGTGGCAAATTCAGAGATGGGGCAGAAAGAAGCCATTTGTTTGTAAAGGCAGTAATTTACTGATACTGAGGTAGCAAAGAACACCACTTTGTAAGCAACACATTTACCAGGACTTTAGTAATAAACAACAACATGTTTAGTTGCTCCTAACACCAGCTGTAAACCCCACTTCAGAACATAACGTGTATATCAATCACATGCACTCCCTATATTTGAGTTGTAGCTAGTCCTCCACTTCTTTTTTTATTTTTGTCCTTTTTTTTTTTTTTGGCCTTTTGCAGTGATACTACCTTACAATCCAAAGAAAGAGAACAGTAGGCAGCCACAGTATTCCACAGTAAGCCACCTCAGCTAGACTCAGGTGGGTTAATCAGGGCTGAGCTATGAATTTAAAATGTGTTTTTCACGATTTCCTCACCTTAGATGGATTGTCAATAGGAAACAGATCTGACTGCATCTTGTTAGCTTGACATTTCAGGAAAACACTGCTCATAAAGCAAGCTGAAATACTTTACCAGGACAAATCCTGCCCAATACAGCTACTGGCAATGTAGATGCTTTCTACTGTATCCTTCGTTCAGAAAAATGCAGCCTTCTCTCATTATCAGCTAAGGGACAGCACAGTGAATAGTAATTGGCTGATTTTCAAGCACAAACTAAATGCTACCTGCTTCCAGCCAGCCAGTCAGCAAGCACTGCTGGCTGCAGATCGCTCTCTGCAAAAACTGGCTTTCACAAAATGGAATTTTTGAAGTGCTTTCAAGTCCCATTAGCTTCCAATGAGGCTTAGACTGCTAAGTGACTGAGGTGCATGGAGAAATTTTATCTATAGCTCCCATGAGACTGCCCAGTGCTCTGACTGGCCTTCTATACCACCGCCTCCTACATTTAGAGGAGTAAGCACTAGATCATCCACAGGATGAAGAAACAGAGGAGACTGACCTGTAAATTCCCCATCTCTTTCCAAATGTAAAAAGAACATAAGAACATTTGGTTGATAATAAGCCCTTCACAATGTAGAGTAGTCATGAGCCACAGCACCATTGTTTCATGAAATACATACAAATGCTTCATAGATTGCTGAAATTAAAGAAAACCACTAAACTCCCAGTTTAATATGGAGATGTTTCAAAAACAACCTTTGAGCAATGACAAAGCTGATAATTCTAGAGAATTTTTTCTTTGAAATTGTTCAATTCAAAATCTAGATAATCAGCTTTAAAATAGACATTCTATATATGTGTGTGTATGAGTGTATACACACCAACCATTGCCTACAGCTGGATCATTTCTCTTGTTGGCATCTCCTCTGATCCTACTCTGCAGTGCTTCTGTGAGTAGTCAGAAAGTTTTATGGGCATGTGGTATTTATTCTCTGGAATATCACACAGCGTTTTATTTATTGATACAGAACCAACCAGGCTGGAACAGCACACATCTCTATGCATTATTTTGTCTGTGTTACAGTGCCATTTTGAAATCCTAGTCTGGGACTGGAGCTCCACTGTAGTGGGAACTGCCTTGCATATTAAATACAGACAGGGTGTTCATGTCTCTCACAGTCACAGTCTAAACATGCCTGGAGAGACAACGGGAAGCAAGGTAGGGGCAGAATGAATTGGACAGGTTTGGTATAATACACAGCAATCACAATATGCCAGCTGCCTTGCCCTTTCTGAATAATCCTAACTGCTCCTTCTCCACATTAGTATTTCCACCAATGGCACAAGACATTGTTGCACTTAAATGTGTTGTTAAATCTGAGACCAGGTTTGGCAGGTGCTATTTAAGACATTTTTATAACACTGGTAGCTAATGCTACCAGCTAACTTTCCATCTAATAAAGTGTTACACACTTATTGACTGACATTTCTCCGTGGCTGAATTTCCAATACTAGCTCAGTTTGTTCTGTATCAACAAAGTAAAATGAAAATGTCATATGATTTTTCAAAGAATAAATAGCATGTTCCCATAACACCTTTTGATTACTCACAGAAGGACTGCAGATTAGGAACAGAGCAACTGCTGGCCACAGAAACGGTCCAGATTTATCCAGTTAGCCTTAGATTAGGCAAAGCTGAATGCAATAAAAGCTGTGTACATAGTACTACTGGCTGTGTCTATGTCATCATACCGTTCAAGAAAGTTGCTTTTTCCAGTCTTTTTCTGATCTTTTCTTAAAAAAGAATAATAATAAATAAATAAATAAATTCATGTTTATCCAGTATAATTGAAAACCTCTTTCATATTATTTGTTTGCTACACAACAGGGATGTTAAATGGTCCATTCTCCATTAACATTTTTTCAGACTACAGTAAATCCAGTATCTTCCAAATTTTGCATCACAGCAATAAGGACAGACCTAGCCCTGGAGGCTAGGTTTTCCCTAGTGAGGGCTATGGGGTTACATGAATAAGGCCAGAGTCTTAAAGCTTTACCTTGCACAGCTTTTTAAGGGAGCACTGCTAGGCAATGACTTGCAGAAAATGTTTTTTTCATTTTTATTTTTTTTCACTATGAAGCAGGAATACTTTGAGTAACTGTACTTGTAACTAGAGGCCCTGATCTACTTTCCAGTGGAGTACACTGGCTACACAGCAAAAGTTGGTCTCACTCACACATGGACTCTCTTTCTCCCTATGCCCTTTTGACATTTAATTGCTTAAGTACAGTCAAGCATGTCAGGAAAACAATAGGGGACTCCTAGGAAACTGAGACACAGGCTCAAATTGAATCAGATCAAATAAAAACATGAGATGTTGACTCCCCCTCTGAAGTCAAACCTCTGACTGGAGGATTATTTTAGGAGCCTTGAGCCTAAAACCTGATCTTTGTCAAAGCAGTCCAACAGAAAGTTTCAGTTTAGCTGAATCAATGCTTTCCAGTGTGAAAACTTTAGTTTCTGACTAGTGTATTCTTCTTCGAGTTTCTAATTTGTGTTTTTTCTCAGTAAGGGTGACTTACATGGAAATAGAAATACCTATAAATCACTAAATAGTCCATCTGAGCTTGGGATGACTAACAAATATGGAATTATTTCATGAAAAAAATATGCAGCCTGTAACATTTTCCAGCTTGCAAGTCTTAGGTAATTGATTTGTTGGACTGGGCTCTTCATATCAACTTGTAATGCGGAATCAATTTTGACGATGGATGAGAACTTAAGATCATTTTATCCCCTTCACTAGAAGGTTCCTTAGGGAATGGACAAAAGAACCTAATTAGTCTTTTCCATTTCTACTTTCTATTTTCATGTTGAGTCAATCATAAGCATCGGGACGTAATAAAATCATCACTATTCTTCAGCTCAAAAATACGAGTTTATTCTGGCTACTTGTTTCTTTTATTATTCCCCAAGGAACTTATTGTGAAGGAATGTTACTCATGCTTTTGAGTAAGATATTCACATGCTGTATTCTTTAAACTTGTGCTGGAAGTTTAAGTGTATTAACACGAACAGTCTACCCAGATGAAAAAACAAGACAATTTAATCTACATTAAATCTTAAGTAAAAAATGCAAGCAAAACCTTTTCTTTTTTTCTCTCTCTCTTTCTTTCTTTCTATTATAATCCTTATATGTATCTCATGAGTGAGATATACCACTCATTATATATTTTTCTAGTTAAGTCTGGAGAACATTGGTAATTTAATTTCTTCCTCAGTTAGCCTAGTATTTTTTAACTTATCTCAGAAGCCATGGAAATACTGGAAATACTCAAAACCCAACATATCCTAGATGTATCAAGATGCACGTGAAGGTCATTAACAAATAAATGTGTATTGGTTCATTTTTCTTTTAACTTCAGGATAATTATAGTAAAAATTAAATCTGCTTGACAAATTCTCTCAGCACTGTTATTTATTACTACTTTGAGGAGCACATTGGTTATTTTCAGCACTTCATGTAGGAAAGTGCAATAATAATGTTTTAATTCTGTTTTTGGTTATATTTTATGGGGGGATGCAATATGCGATGTATACTGTAAACAAGGAAAGCAATTCTAACATGCGGTCTGGATATATGCTTAGTACAGAAGCAATAACATTAATGTGCTTGCAACAGAATGAGATTTAGCAGAGAGAATTGCCACAAAATGTACATGTGAATATGCAACTGCACAGAAGAATACAGATGCACAGGAAAAGAAATTAATCCAATAAGCTTGTTGTTTTTTGTTTGTTTGTTTTTTCAAAATGGCAGTGCTTCAAAATCACCCTGACTGTCACGTGCATTGGTGGCATTATCAATGTAGAGATTTCAGTTGCCACCAAAGGATACAGAATAAGGAAAATATGACAGGTTTCAAAGATTTTGATATAGTGAAGGGAAAAATAAACTGTGTTATTTGTTTCTGGATGCATTTGTTTCTGAAATACATTCTGTTTGCTAATTTGCTGCATCCTTTTCTTTCAGCAAATGAGAGGACCAAAAGCCTTCTCAGACCTGCTGCTGAGCTTCCTCTAGGTTGCTGAAGACCGGCTGGAAAATAGATTTCATAGACAAAAAGATGCTTTGACTGTGTGATTTTCCTGACAAACTGCATTTCTCTGCTCCTTCTTCTGCCTTAGCATTAGACTCTGTGACTGACAGGCATGTTAAAAGTACTCCATCAAGAGTGCTGGATACCTGCCCCATCAAGTCCAATTTATGGTTGATTCCTTATTGAGGATGGACACCCCATAATCAAACACCAGCTTTTCATAATTTGCATCCCCTAAAAACATGGACAGATGAGGTACATTTGTAAGGCTGACACTGTATAAATCTTCCTTGGACAAAAAATGGATGCATGGATAGTGCATGATCTCAATAATTAAGAGTTTGAAGAGCAGCTATACCAATAAATGTCAACTTCCTGAATGTCCAAAGTGTGTTTGGCTCACAAAAACAGTTTGCACAGCTCTTGAGTTTTAGAAAGATCATAATTTCCTTGTTTTCAGAACATATTTTATAATCCTATTTTTTAAAAAGACAAATATATTACTTTTCATGAAATGTTCTATTTTCTGTAATACAACCTTGGAACGTTTCTTTTTGCCTACACAATTCATCTATTTGTCTACTTAATTACTGTAGTCTCTCATTTTTTTACTACTTAATTCAGATATGCAAAAGTCTGTCATAGGTATTCTGGACTGACTTCACAACACAAAAATTAAACCAGTATCTTGTCCTTGAGATAGAGTTCTAAAAAAGCTCTGTAGACCTTTATATCTGATACCTGGCTGCTCAGTCTTTGTGTGGGAGAGGATAGAAAGATCATTTTTTTCTTATTTTCCAGCTTTGACAATGGACATAAAAATCAACAGCACTAGGCTCTGCATAATATTGGATCGATCAGCTTTTTTCCTGAGATCATCCTGTTCCACTTTGTCACCACACAAAAACTTCGAGACATGACACACTGCAACAGAGCCTAAGCCAACTTTGGATCTGTTAGAAAACCATGCCAGCTCTGCATTTAGAGCCTTCTATGCTGAATGGAAATCAACAAGGGCAACTCATTCCCTATACTGTGAAAACTACTACAGAGCTGATTAATACGAAGACAGAAAAATATGGAGTTCTGAAAATGTTGAAAGACCAACTGTTCTAACACAGTTATCATTAAATTTCCTACAATAAGCAAAGAGGCAGAGAGAAACTCAGCTATTCTCAGGTACCACAATGTGGCAACTGTTGGAAAGTGCTGACTTTGATAGTTACCAGTTTTTACTACACATTGTGAGAATCACAGAATCACAGAATGGTTTGAATTTGAAGGGACCTTAAAGATCACCTAGTTCCAACTTGCCTGCCACAGGTAGGGACACCTTCCACTATACCAGGTTGCTCAAAACCCTGCCCAGCCTGGCCTTAAATACTTCCACGGATGGGGCATCCACAGCTTCTCTGGGCAATCTGTTTCAGTCCTTCAACACCCTCTGATTAAATAACTTCTTCTTTTATATCTAATCTAAACCTTTTTATTTAAAACTATTTCCCCTTGTGCTGTCAGTACACTCTCTTATAAAGAATCCCTCTCCAGCTTTCTTGTTGGCCCCTCTTAAGCACTGAAAGGCCACTGTAAGGTCTTCCCAGAGCCTTCTTTTCTTCAAGCCAAAGAATCCCAACTCTCTCAGCTTCTTTTCATAGGAGAGGTGCTCCAGCTCCTTTATCATCCTTGTGACTTTCCTCTGGACTCACTCCAACAAGTCCACATCCTTCTGTTGGGAACCCAAAGCTGAACGCAGTACTCCAGGTGGGGTCTCATGAGAGTGGAGTAGAGGGGCAGATTCATCTCCCTCAACCTGGTGGTTGTTCTTCTTTTGATGGATCCCAGGATACGGTTGGCTTTCTGGGCTGCAAGCACGCATTGCTGGCTCATATTCAGTTTTTCATCCACCAACATCCCCAAGTCCTTCTCTGCAGACTTGCTCTCAATTTGCTCATCACCCAGCCTGTATTTGTGCTTGGAACTGCCCTGGCCCAGGCATAGGACTTTGCATTTGGCCTTGCTGAAGTTCATGGACTGCCTCCCAAACCTGTCAAAGTCCATTTGGATGGCATCCCTTCCATCTAGCATGTCAACCCCATCACACAGGATGGTGTTGTCTGCAAAATTCCTGATGGTGCACTCAATCTCATCATCCATGTCACTGACAAAGACATTAAGTAATACTTGTCCCAGTATCAACCCGTGAGGAACACCACTCATCACTGGTCTCCACCTGAACACTGAGCCATTGACTGCAACTCTTTGCGTGCAACCATCCAACCAGTTTGTTATCTACCGGGTGGTCCATCCATCAAACCATGTCTCTCCAATTCAGAGAAAATGATGTTGTGTGGAACAGTGTCAAACATCTTGCACAAGTCCAGACAGATGAACCTGAAAAGGTTCGTCTGAAAGGAGAACTTTGTCTCCTTTCGTCCTCAACACTGGTGTAAGTATCAAACTTCAAATGCTCCTGAAAAATTGGGATAGTTCTCATCAGCGTTTGCTGGGAAATGGTATAAAGACAGCTCTGGTGAATTTGCCATATGGTTTCACAGAATAACCTGTAGATACCACTTCCATATGGAAAGGGTGTATTACTTCTGTATGCATTTCGGTGTGAAGAAAATGTAACTGCTTTGAAGGACATGGCTCAGAACGCCTTGCCAATTCAATGCAGCACTCAAGAATGGGTTTATCTCCTTCACTGAAGATGTATGGCTTCAACCACTTTTAATGTTTTGATGATTAGGAAGTAAAGAACACCATTAAACACAGTTGAATCTTCAAGATTAATATAGGGGTACAGAATTCACTCACTTTGTGCATATATCAGAAAATCAGTCTGACTATCCTACACTGTGAAAAAAGACAGCATGTATAAAGCTGAAAAATTGTGTAGAATTATCTTGCTCTGTTGTTTTTCAATTCTCCCTCAAGTAATTTCAAATGCTAATTTTCATCTGGAAGCTAAAACCATGGCAGCAAAAGTTTCTCTGTAAAGATAAGCACGGAGCTTCCACACTGCTGTAGTTCTGACAACTTTCTGCTACATAAAAACAAAAAATGTGCCAAGGAAGTTGAGTACCATTATTCAAAGCAATATTTCTGCTTCAGATGCCTGAAAGGGAACTTTCAGTTCGAAAGAAAATGTATTTTTGTTTCTGAAAACCCTTATTAAAATGTTCACACAACATATACAGTAGTGTGTGGAAGAAAGATGCATTTTGCAGAAAAGAGAAAGAAAATGAAAGGGGTTATTACAGTGGCAAGTTTATGCTGCTGCAGTGAGGACTGTATAAACACTTCCATTGTAAATATTTATTTTCAGAAGTTTGTAACTTGTACTTAAAAAACTTCTGCCTGGAACCTGACTTGATGTCTGTCTCTATAACCAGCAATATAGAAAGTGAAACAGTTCAGTATCTGCTTTACAATTAAATACAGACAAGAAGGTGAAAGGCTTCATTGAGGTATTAAATCTAAAGATGATTTATTTTCGAAAGTAACTTTTTACAGACGTTAAGATATGCTCTGAAGTACTTGCAAAAAACATCTTAGATCATGTTCCTGTGTGTGCTGCAGCAAGCAGAGAGATTCAGTGAGCCTGACCCATGAGGATTATTCAAAAGTCAGAGACGCTGAAATGAATGTACTTCATATATAAAGACATGCAGCTTGCATGTGAGTATCTGCTGTTTCACACATGATTGATCTGCTTGAAAACTAGCCCTGGTAGAAATGGCAATGAGCGATGCTATAGCACTGTATTAACATTCATTTGTCACTCATAATTTACAGTTGCTGGTGTAGTGATGGAGGAAGCATTACAAAACCGTTGATAGAGACTTGCTAGAAGAAGCTAAGTCATAGCTGAATTAACTAGGTGAACTTCAGAGGACAGAGACCATGTCAAAACAAAAAAAGTTTTTTTTCTGCTTGGTAATCAGGGTTAGACATGCAAGATCAACAACTGCCATCTGTTAATCATAAAATCTAGCAGTGTGTGTGGAAATAAGTACTGTATAGATATTCAACATACTGCTCCCAGTAAAGGACCTGGTTAAAATTCATTGATTACCTAACTCCTGAAAAATAAAAAGAAAGCTACCAGTAAATTGAACAGATCATAAAAGAGCTTGACATTCTGCTATAAAATAATTTTAAAGAATTATATCCATGGGAACAAGGGATACGTAAAATAAAGCATGGATTTTTAAATTGCACCTGCTTGCTGGTTCTGCATGACCCAATATTCTGGCTTGTGACAAGGGATTCTTTTTAATCATGATGTCTGAGGTGCAGATCCCATCTGTTGATGCCAATTATAGCAGATCACCAAGAGTCTTTACTAGCTGTAAATTCAGTCTATCAGCCACATTATACTTACCGCATAAAAGAAAACTGATGTTACTTTTCCAATCCAAATCGCACACTTTGTGTACATTACTTTTACAGTGGAAGCAAAACATTTTTGATTATTAGTTGAGAAAGCCTCCATTAGGTATGTCTTTTAAAAAATGTTTCTCTCCCTTATTCAAATTAGCAGCAGATTGCTACGAATTCCAAGGTGGAAGACACCAGTCTGTGTGTCAAACTCTAGTTAGTATGGAAGACAGTAACACTTTAATAAACAGGTGATTATGCAACTCCCAGCTCTGTTAAAAGCAGATTGGTAATCTATTACAAACTGATTGAATTTGCCACTTTTTCACTTCAAACAATTATATTTGCTCATTAACACTTGATATGTTGAACGCAGCTTAAGAAGAACATAGGAAAATTAAATATCAATCATTCTAACTCCTCAGAGATTTAAAACTGACTCATGTAATGATGTTTTCCTTCTAAGAACAATAGGCATGTGCACCTGTGAAAGATTTGGTGGAAGAGAAAAGGAAGAATGGGAAAAGCTATTTTAAGACTGTTGTAAAGTAGACATCAAGGGAATTAAACACGTAGCTTAACTGTTGTGCTGTATTGATGTGTTTATACATATCTGTGTGAAAATGTGTTCTAAAACAGAGCATGAACATATTTGGCTGTATCTGTGAGCTATGGCTCACGACAGGCTTACTAGTATGGAAGACACACAGAGGCAAAGTCTTTTTGGCATGTGAAACAAATATCTTTCCTTTCATAGTTAATATAGAGCCTTAAAGGAGTTTTAGGGATTATTCCCAGTTACCTTAATTATCTTTGCCAAATGCAGAGACTGCTGTGCAAAAGCTTTGTCAAGAAGCTGGGATACACAACTGCATCTACCACAACATTGCAGACAGCCACATATTCTTTACATCATGGAGGATGAGTTGTTTCTACTTCTCTTATTCTCCTTTTTGACTAGACACTTCTCCTTGCCACCACAACAGGAAAAAGGTGTGGCTAAGAACCTGTTGGGACTTGCTAGAGGATCTGGTACAACGACTTTTAGTATAGTATTGCATCCAATACTTGTCTTTAAAACCTAAAGTATAAAACCCTCAAGCTTGGTATTTGTTATTCAAGTATTGTGATGAGTGATAAAGCTGCCTTTAAACCTGCTTCAGATAGGAATGACATACGTTTACCAGAAAGCTGTCAGAAGGATCTGGCTAATGTCCTGATGAAAAGAACTGCACTACACACTGCAAGTAAAATGCCAGCTATGTAACTTTTCATTTTAGGATTCAGCTGAAGGTGAAAAACAACAGCACCATCAAGTAAAGGTTAAATGGAACAATTCACTACTTCTCAGAAAAGGAGACTGTAAAGGCCTAAAGTGAATTAAACACATGCTCTATTTCTGTCCCAGTTTTCTCTCTTGCTTACATGTAGAAAGACTGTGGAATGAGAGATGTGGTGGGTCGGTAACAAAAGTGAAAGATGAAGCACATTTAATGGCTCAAGGTCTAAGATCTCCAATTCTAATTCTGGTCTAAAAGTGTAAGATGGTTGTGAGGCAGTTCTGCATCCTGCCCCACTGTCATCTGAAGCAAGAGCACCTCATTTGGGACTAGCCAGAGCTGAAGTACAGAAAGGCAGAGATATGCTGCCTCCACTGGTAAAAGTAGGGACTGGGGGCTGCAGTGGGGTTTTTGCCCCTCTTAGGGTGCGAATGAATTCACAGTAAGAGCTCTTATTTGACACGGCCAACAGTCACCGAAGACTCATCTTTCCCACCTGTTCCAGCTCTGAACTTGACCAAAAAATCCTTAAGAACTGCATCAGAATGGGCAAATTATATCTTGTTGGTTCTTGTTCACAAACAAACTTTTAAAAGATGGTCTGTAAAATTCTCTCTCTAGATCCTTTTGAAGAATCCCCCTGCAAGAGCAATGTGTCTTTGGGTCCTCTACTAAAACTTGCCAAATAAAGTATTTCCCAGTTCAAAGACCTGAAGCCTAGATATCATTGAATACAAGAATATACATTTTCTTATCACTGTTGACACTCTGAAGTTTACTAAGTGTTTCTACCTTGACTTATTTCTTTTTTCATGAGTAACAAGATATTGAGTAGTTTCTGCTAAAAAGGATGTATTTTGCTTTTCTACACAAAACCTACTTGAATATAAACATAAAGGACTACTTACTTGAAATACGTGAAAATAAGATAGTAACAATTCAGTTTGCTTGCTTTTACCTAATGTTTGAACTATTTTGTCTTGAATACTGACCTCTTAGCTTCTCATAGCAAAAACCAAAGGGTAAGACACTTACCTTGTGTAGCAATGTAGTGATTCGGCCTATGATAACCCTAAAATAAATTGGAAAAAGAATTATAAGCACCTTGTCTGTTGCTATTAGTGAAACTTCATTTAGGGTAGTTTTGAATAAAAATCACAACAATTAGAGTAACATATTAATTCTTTTTTTTTTTTTTTTTTTTTTTTTTTTTTTTTTTTTTTTCCCAGCAGGGGAAGAGCAAGAGAGAAGGGGAAGAAGAAGCAAATGTGTTTTCTTCAAGATATTGAAGTTGCATCCTTGTACATTAGGGGACAGAAGTAATACGTTCTTTAAGTCTCCAGTTGGATCTGCTGAACATGAACAGCATGAAATCCTCTCTAGCACTTGCAGCTAATGGTGTGAGATGTTCACGTAGGCTGATACATACCTTCAAGCTATTGCTATTTATTGCAGAGTCTATCCCTGTTTTAACAGCTAAAGAATGCTTGATTTGCATTCAGCCCTGAGATGGGTGGCAGGATGTTCACTCTGTCCTCTGTGATTTGTTTATGATTTATTCCTGAACATTAGGGCAAATTCTTTGACTAAATGGTTTGGTATGCATACACTTGTTCACCTCTACATAGAAAAAACAAAGCAATTCTTTGTTTCTCTGATGGCAAGAGCAACTTAAACACAAGCTGGCTGTGCAATAAAGTCTAATACTCCATGGATCTTCACAACATTGAATAGGTTTTCAATAGGGAACAATACCACTTTTATTGTATTTGAGTTTATGCTGTGATGGGAGTGTCACCAAAGGTCCAGATCATGCACTAGTATGTTGATAAATTCAGTTATACCACTTTTAATCTTTCTGTAATGGTTAGGCTCCATTGTCAGTCAACAAAGGCAAGAATTTAAAGCTGAAGCTTTCATGCCACTGTAATTTCTTTGTAAAAAAGCAGGAGGGACTGTAGTGATGCAAGGTGGGAAAGACTCAAAGCAACTGAAAATATTTTGAATATTACAGAAGACAACAAAAGTTATAGAACTGATTTCTGTACATGTCATGGAAGCAAAATCTGGAATTCTATAAATTGAGAACTCTTCGAATAGCTACAGATTTTATTATTATTTTTTCTGCTGTGTGTTATCTAATATCTCTAGTGGCTTGGATTAAATGATTCAGTTTCTCAGTGAAAAAAAAAAAAGCATTGGTAAAAATAGTGTATAACCACTGCCCCCCTCTCATTTATGCACAAAAATATCATAGTGTCTGTGACAGTGACATTCTCTTATTAACACGTTTATTCTGACAACACAGCAACAATAACCTCATGCAAGTGAAAAATAGCATCTGCTTCTGTAGTAGTAAACAAGCATTTCCAATGGAAGCCTGACTAGCAAGATTATAAATGAAAAATGCTGCGTTTTATGCTCAAGTTGCTTTTGAAAGATGTCTGTAAACCTCCAAACTTTGCAATGAAGCCATCTGCTGGGATGAGCGAGAGATTTTTTTTTCCTCACCCATTATGTCTTTTAGGGCCATAGTCTTTCCATACTCCTTCTTTTCTATTCCCCTCATTATTTCCATAAGCAAAAAAGGGTTGCTATGCTGCTATTTTATCAGTATCTATAATAGGCTATTGTGCAAATTCTTCCTCACATTTTTTAATATTTTAGAATGAGAAACAAATCTGACCCAAGAACACGCTAGTAGCCTAAAATGAGAACAATCCTCAATGTTGAAGAAAGCTTGAAAGTTAATTCAAATGTAGCTCTTAAATGTGAACTCTCTCTTTCTTTTTATGACAGAGATTACTCCCTTCAGATTTTAGTGAGATGTCTAACTAAATGCATTTCCCTATCTGCCTTTAGCTTCTGGTGAATATGCTACTCCTTCATATAAAAAGGGGCTGAGCAGAAATCTAAGTTTCACTTAATAGTTCATGAGCATACTAACAAACATCAGTAGAAGGAGTTATCCTCAGACTTACAACTTCAGATTGTTAAAACTGAAGTAAACCTACTTTTCTTGTACAGCTGTAGTTCCTCTAGTACTCTGAAAAACATCACTTACATTTCTGTTTCGTATTGGTGACTAAATTTAACTGTGAACCATGACACCATTTTTGAAAGATGTCACTGCTGAACAAGAAATCGTTAGCAGACACTGTTTCTTACGAAGCAACAGTTAGCCAAACATCTAGCATTCCATGTAAATAATAAAATAATTATCTTTGCTATTCACAGATTTCTGACTTTAGAAAGTATTGACTTTCTAATGATTTTCAATTCTACTTTTGAGTTCATTCTTTCAACCGAAAACACCTTGTCTCTTAAAGAATTTATTCTAATGTAAAACATTAAGTTAACACGATGCAGAATGAACAAAGAAGCCACCTTCAATAATTAAACAGCCTACATATTTAATGAAATGTCTTGCTTGCATTAGAAGTACTGGTTAACAGCTGCAGAATATACTTTGAAGGCAACTTAAAAGTGCAGAGATGACAAGAGATTGCAAATCCCTGCATTAGGCATTACAGAGTTTTGTCACATTAATATGCAAACAGCTTTCTTTTAAATGTGGAATGATGCCAAGTTGTTGACAGAAAGTGAAAATAACATTTTGTTAGCCCAGATAAGCACCAGCAGGCAAAGTAGCCATACAGCGTTGCTGGCAAGATTTCAGTCTATTGGCAGTTTGAGGAAATAGCTCCTTTCATTTGCCTATTGACAAAACCTTTGAGGCCTTTTTTTTTCCTTTAGTGAACACCTAGCTTTCAAAGAGAACACTTTCTGACAATGTTTAGCAACTGATATTAGCTGTGATATCTACTAATACAAATTATGAATAATGCGAGAATAATAAGAGCTGACTCTTTGAACACAATGCTAAGTTTGTTGACTACATCAGTATACGCACATCAATATAATTTCCATTGATGTAATCAGAGTTTGTTTCGCCTTCAATGGGCTGCAATCTCACTCGAGAATGGTCATCTGAAACAGGAACAAATGGGAGAAAAAAAAAAGTAATTAAAGACATTCATTAATGAATATGACATAAAAATAAAGTCAAACTACAATCTTGTTATTGGCAACTTCATGATTGTTTTGTTGACCATGAAAAAATTGTATCAACAACAAATCTTCGTTTTGGTCATTCATGAGGCTTTCCAAATTGTCTCTGATTTTCAATTTGAATGCCTTAAATATTTCTAATTTACAACCCATTGCAATTATTATTATTATATTTTGCCTTGATAACCCCCATACCTTTCGTAAGCAAAATAATTAACATTGTCTAAGTTTTACTCAGTTGGAAATGTTTCTGCCAGTACCCAAAATAAGCTGGAGTCATTCTACAAGACATACTGCTACCTCACAGTTTCTAGAAAAACTCATTATGTTTACAGTAAGGGAGAAAGCAAAATAAAATAATGACAGAAAACACACAGTCAGATAATGACTTTGCCACTGACTTTTGCTCCATGGTGGCCATCTGTATCTATCCAGGAATCCTACCTGTTTGCAAACACTTCCAACTCTAATTTCCAAATTCCAACACAAAACACCAGGGCATGAATTTATTTCTTGTCAGCTGCCTCATTTACTTTATGATGCCACAGCGGTGATTAAGAAATGCTAGAGGCTACATCCGCCTCATAAAAGCTTCTCAGTATGCTGGTAGGGCTTTTTCTTCTCTGAGAATTTGGAACATGCTTCTTTTGGTTCAAAAGTGACCAAGCACAGTGGCTTCTCTAGAATGCTGCACAAGTTGTTGATGAAACAATACTTTAAAGAAATTTAAGGGCCTCATGACAATGATCCCAAGGACGGAGACGTAGAAAATAGTCTCTTTACTGCTGCTTTATTTACAAGTTCCTTCTGCTAATTAGATACCTATATATTATTGTTTTTGAATGGCACTTGTTAGCTGACTTAAAACTGACCACAAACCTTACTGATTGTCATTATTTTCTTGTAAATGAAACAAGCATTAGAGCACAAGAGAAACTGCCACCCATGTTCTCAATAGCTATTTTTTTTAACCTCAAAAAATCCAAAATAATAACAAAAAACAATGAAAGAACATGAAGGAGTTTAAAAAAATTTTTTTTTTTTTTCAGAAGTAGCATAATATTTGCCCATGTTCTGGAGGAAGAAGGAGAGGGCAAGTGGTTCTTAGAATAACACTGTTTGAGAATGACAAGTCAGAAGATTTTCAAATGGATGAGTAGGAAAGGAAGAAGAAAATTCTTGATTTCGACCTCTATTATGCTCTAAGTCTCATTGACTACAGATCTCAGAGCCTAGTCTGTTTTCCTGGGATTCCCCTGGGAGAGAGAAAGGGTATACATAGCTGTAAACCAAATATAGTAAATATATTTTTTGCAGCTTTGCAGCTCTAGATTTTGCACACCTAATATATTGCTAGTTTGTTGTGATTATTTCAGCCAACTGTCTTTGAGAATGAGTTTTTCCACAGATGTTGGGATATTCAAATCAATTAAGTTCATCAGGTCATCCTTTTCAGCCTTTTTATTCAGTTTTCAAAGACTAAAAATTTATAGAGATGTGATCCTCCATTACATAACCCATGGCTGCCTGACCTTATCAAGCTACTCTTATTCAAGTGCTGTGCTAGTCTCTGCTTAATTAAGCTATTTATCAGTTTCTTCAGAACAGAGGTTCAGCTCACAGGTCCTTAATTCTAAAAGTCCATCTTACTTAAGAAAGATACTACATTAGGAACTTTCTAATCTTCTGACATGGTTGCTGTTTTTATGGTTTTGGGACCTGATCCAACTTCTATCGAAGTCAACAGACTCCAGAAGTTAAGATAGATTGGATTCATTGTTCATCCATATTTTCATCATTTCATGCATCATTTCTTTAAAAGCATTCTTAGCAGAACAACTCAGGCTAGTAAATATCTCCACTTTTATATTGCTTGGAGTACTTAGGGTCAGATTTAATTGTCCAAAAACAAGCACTCATTCTATTTTACATAGCCCAGGATATACAGATGCACAGATGTCTTAGGTCACCTGAAATGACACTACTATGTTTAGACAATTAAATCCTGTCTTTGATGACTTGTGCATCAATGAATTCCATATTGGGCAAACCAAGGTTAAATTTCCCATTGAGTAACTTCCTAAAAATGACAACTTCCTGTTAGTTCTTTTAGGCTGATTTATACCAATGAATAATACTCAGCACTATCCTTTTTTGTTATTATTATTACTTTGTTACTTCTATTATTTACTCTATTCTTTCCTTGCAATTATTTTTGCTTCAGATTTTGCAAAACTAAGTAAGTTACTTCATAATGTATCTTCATAAAACCTTTCTGCCCCTTTTTTTCCTCACATACATCCTGCATTCTCACTTAAGTTTCTGGGAATTCTTCAAATAATGGACAGTTCAATACCCATTCACTTGCAGTGGAGCTCGAGTGACTCCCTTTTTTATTGCTTTGAAAACTCCAGTTAACTCCTTGGTCCATGGCAACACTTTTTAACCTGAAAAAATTATTCAGTCAACAACAAAAAATTCTTCCTATGTTTATGCTCATGCTTATGCCAAGTCTATGTCTTAGTAAGCCTAAGGGGTAAAAAAGCCAGATATTCTTCAAACGTGTACAATGACTTTAAATAGCCTCTATGTTAATTGTGTAGATTTTTAGGTTATTTTGTTCCTTTCTAATTTAGCTTGCTCTTAACATTTTTTGTAGCTTTTAAATACTCTACTTTCCACTGTTATTTTGTTACCACTCTATCAAATTTAATTTTGCACTGATCACTTAAGCTTTCAAAATGAGTTATGTTAGAATTCATTTGTCTTTATAGAAAGTGATAATAGATAATGAATATGCACATTTTAATCTTGCTTCCATCATGTTACCTACAACATGTGTATGCCAGTCTGAAGACTGTGAACTCTAACAAGCCCCTTGAGTAGCCAGTTGATTAGCATGCCTAGCCAATGACACTTTCTTGGGAAGTGCCTTGCTGATTCTTTGCAAATCAAGCCTTTTAGAAATGTCTCAGCTAAAATCTTTAGCTGCTTTTAAAAGCTGTGATCAATATCCTCTTCTCATTTAGTCAATGTTGAGTTAGGTAAAAATAAATACATAACCCCTTCCTGAAATTACCTGAAGATCTCTCCTGAGGAAAAAAATAATAGATTTTACCAAAATCCATGCATAACACTACACTATTAGGACAGACACAGATTTTTTTCTTGAGTCAAAAAAGATTCATTTAGCATATTCATGCCATTTTTTTTAGTTGTTAATGAGAAAACACAAAGTCTTTTGTGTTCAATAAAGGAGGAACATGTTTTGTGTTGGGGACTGGACTGTGGTCATGATTCAGCTTGCTGAACAGAGGCTCACAAGTTTTAGCTACTTTCATACAGTGGGTAGGGCATGCTTGTAGCCAATTAAATGCACACCACTTGGGTAATGTAAAGCATGTTGCCATTTTGACAAGCTCGTGCATTGCTGGTAGCTTGGTGCTTTTGTTTTAGTTCCCTTGGAGAACAATAATGACTACAAGCAATAATGTAACAACAGTATCTTGGGGAAAATTTAAACAAAGAGGATAAATGGACAGAAAAAAATACATTAAACTCTTTACAGAAAAAAATTATATATTTAACTGTAATCATATAGCCATAATCTGTGGCATCTAAACTATCTGTATTTTTAATTCTTTAAACACAGCATAAAAAGGCAATTTAGTAAAATGCTTTAAAAGCTAAAGCCAATACTTTAAACAACTATCTGGGATGAATTTTCAAAAGTGGACTGCTAAAACTGTACTCTTAGACTCTAAGCCAAGCAATCATTTATCAGCAGAAAACTACACAAAGTAATTAGACAGTTAACTACTTCATTTGCATACATCTATTTAACAGATGACAAATTGTGGGCAGTTTCAGCCTCTCTTTTAAGATACTGCCCTTTACTCTAATTAATTTTAATTTGTATTTGTATTATAGACGTAAATAGGAAATGTTATTGATAATTCCATTTAACTCTTTCCCTTTGCTAAATACTGATGACATTAAAAGTAAATTGAGATCCAAATGATCACAGTAACATTTGCCCTCTCAGAGAGCCTTCAGTATTACTTGTAATTGCCATTGATTTGTGTATCTAATATCTTTTACTTGTTTTCCCTCTGCTACTCATCACTTCCTTTCCTCAGACATATACCACTATCAGTCTTCTGTTTACTTCAGCCAAGGGGAGTCAAAGCGAAAGGCAATGTATTATGTGACATTAAAGAGGGGACTGACAAAGCTAAACACTGACTAAGAGAGAAGACCTATTGTTCACAGGCTTGGTTTGGAAATAAAAGTTCTCAAAGGAAGAGTAAACATAAAGGTGGAGAACGCTCTTTCATATTCTTTTTTATGCCTTCAGTATTTTGACTTAAATGAGGATAGCCATCTAATGTATTGCTATATCCTCTCAGAATAACAAGATAGTTACACTAACGATTGCTTGCATAGAAGACAAAACCATGGCTAGTAAACCATGAAGAGTAAACACCTTTACATATACTACAGCCCATCACAATATTCACATTTCCCTAGAATATTTTATTTATTTATTTATTTATTTATTTTTCAGTAAGTAGCATATTTTCTGCCTTGGTGTTCACTTACAGCATCTCTTGCCACAGTGCTTTGCAATCACATAATGCTAGATTTAGGGATCACTCGCCAAAGCACACTATCATCCCCTAAAGTTATTCGATTATCAGTATACCTAATCTTCATCAAACTTAGCAGTTTCAAGTAAAACAAACATACTCTGTTGGTTTTTTTCTTTTCTTTTTTTTTCCCCTTACATTGTGTATAGGATTAGGAAGGTAAGTCAGGATGGCTGTCTCTGTCATCAAGGAACACTTAAGCAGCAGTATTGTCCATTCCTACAACATTCAGAACTATCCAATCATCCAAACATCCAATGTCAAGAGATCAGCCCATGAGACCATGGGTACCCTTCCAGTAAGCTGCCAGGAGCAGTCTGGGAGCTGTCAGAGCTGAGTATCGCTTAAAGATGTCATTCTCTATTAGCCAAATGTAGATCACAGGATGGGAGGTATATAGGAGGCTAGTGGAGAAAATGCATTAAATCTGACAGTTTTCTAAAAAAAAAATGTAACTTCTTCCCTCACTTTTATGTTCTTAATTAGAGAAAAGCAATATAAGCCTGATGTGAGCAAGAGGCTGGTGGCCATTCTTATCCAGTTCTGAAAGGAAGTTAACACAGTGCACAATTATGTTGTCAACACTTACATGCAATGATATTCCCGTATCTATTTTTCATTCTGTTCTCATCTTTCTTAGCTGAATCCCACGGTGCAGACTGTCCTTCAAAGAAACTCTTAAAAAAAGGAAGGAAAGTAACATTAAGAAATGCATGCAGTAACAGTTGCCTTATGGATAAACCAAGGAGAACAAACAGTACTGCTGGGTGCTGTTGTTAAATTGTCATTTAACTGATTCTTTTATTGAGCAAAAATACAGTTCTCCTATTTAAATGGCATTTATGCATAGCCCCAAATGTTATCTAAAATGTGATATGAGATTATTTGTGTAACAGCAAGAATTATTTGCATGTGAAATGCTACTGAACCTTTCCAAAGTTGCATGCTTGCACCACTAGCAGTCCTTCACTTGTGCTATCCAGATTCTTTGCCTAGTTCTCTTATACACACAGATGAAGCTGAAATAGCTCCATCATCAGTACTGGAGTTGCTCCAGTATTTGAGTGCACAATTACACACTGTACAAAAATATTTTAGTTTTCATCATATCCACAATTTTTGGTTACTTCTTGGCAGACACTTCATGCATCTAAACATATTTTTAAAAAGTTGGATTCAACTACCATATATGTGTCTTTTCTACAAACACAATTTATACCAGAAAGTTGTGTTTTGTTTTTTTTTTTTTTTTTTTTTTTCAGAGAATAAAAATACAATTTTGTGAAAGATATAATCTATCTCATATTCACACAAACTTTGAACTTTGTGCTATAGTTAACAATCAATAAAAGTGAGAAAGTTGAAGGTGCTCAAAATAGATATTTACATTAATAAAACAAAGAAGCTAGCAAAGGGGCAGCAAGCAAGCCTATGACATATAGCATTTGCACAATTTCTTAATTTATGCACTGCACTTGTAAGTCGTTTAATACAGATGCATTTTATTATTTCATATTGAGACACTCGTTCCAGGATAAAAATATTTACTTGCCAAATGAACCAGTGGAATTCTACCAGGACAATAGCAGAAGGTAACTCATGTTTTGGTATTTCCACTGGAATGATCAGTAAAATTTCATGTTTGATTCAAGAGGAACATGAATGCACATCATTTACTTTTTCAGTATCAGAAGTCAGAAACAGCTAACTCTCGACTAAACAGGGAAAATGTAGAGAAGCTTGTGCCTCTCACAAGTCCTCAACACTTTCTGAGTGGTTTAAAATAGATAATGCCTGTGAATAGAGTACCAGTGTCTTTTGCCCTCATACTTAAAATGCATTGTTGCTCAAATCCCAGAGATACACTTAGTAAAGAGAATAAAAGTCAAAATGATCTCTTGCTGAAGTCAATGGAACATGGGGACATTTGATGTCTAAAGCAAGTTTTCTTTTAATATGTTCACTAGAGTGGCGATTTCCAACTTATGAGTTGAAAACTCCTGGGAATACAAGGATTGCTTTTAAAATATTTGTGAAGAATAACTTGAGAAAAACAGAAACCTTGCCAAATGGTTACAATTGGTTTGCCCTACATCCCTTTGCACTTCCTTTCAACAAATTTAAAGGTTTACAAATTGAAATGACTAAAACCCACTACTATTAGTAAGTTTCTTCTTAACCATGGGACATTGCTATTGAGTATAGCTCTGAGAAACGCAGTTACCTGCCAGTATAGAGAAGCGGAACCCTGTAAATCTTAAGATGATTTACAACTTCGTTGCAGTTTGCCAAAAAATGTCAGTGATTATTTATTGGCCAATGGTGTCTTAAGCAAGCCCTTCAACCCCACAGCACCCTCAACTCAAGCTAGATGGAAAATACTTTTGCAACAAGCCAGGACACACTGAACAAGGAGTTGCTCTCCATGGGCAAAGACAATGACCAATGTCACAATTTCTTGCAAAGTTCATACTCTCAGACAACACTGGAAGATGAATAATTAACACAGTTTAGGCAAAATAGAAATGGAAATGTTCAGCAACAAAGCTCCAAAGACATTACAAACTAATCGTTCATCCTATCTAGACCTTGGCCAGCTATCTTATTCAGGATTTTGCCTTTCAGACAGCTAACATGCAGAAAATTCTAGTATTCTTACAGTCCCTCTCCTAGAGGCTAGTTCACAGAATGGATCCATAAGATATTGGCCAGCAAGTGGTTTTGGTTTTAAATTACTAAGTGTTACATGTGTTGTTACAGAGGAAGAGTCCTATTACTAAAGCTTCCAAGTCTACACCTTGAAACATGGAGGGCCCAAATATACTCCCAGGGACTTCCTGCTTCTCCATGTCCCACTAATGAACTTTCATGAAATTGCTTTAAACCAATCGATTAGAGTAAATCTCTAGAGACAATGAGGAAACTTTTGTATGGTGTTAAATTCAGGGAAGATACATGATAGGAAATGTACTGATTTGGGCAGTTCAACTGCTTCTCATCTGCAAATGTATTGGTTCAATTTATCTCACCTGTTTGGAACTTCAGAAAATAATCTGTAGGGCTTAATGAGCCCTACAGATAAAATATCTCCTGATAATGTATCTGCAGTGTAGATAATTTTGTTCTTTAGAATACATCTGTATCACATTTTACACTGTAATGAAAACTAGGAGACAGATTTACGTTTCCAGCTCCTATATATTGACTTCACTTTCTTTATTGAACATATATTATAGAAAAATAACTCCAGATGTATATGTGTGTGTATATATAAATATATATATATATCAATAAATTAGTGGCTGAAATAAAATCTGTCACATAGGGAAAACAGACTTTAAGTAGATCCATTTTAAAAAATTCTTTTTGGGATATACACAGGTATTTCAGTGGGAAGTATACAGAAAGGATAATTTGAAAGGAGAGGTATTACAGTGGGAAAGCATAAAAAGAAACAGTTATTGTAAAAGACAGCTGGAGTGTCATTTCCTAAATTCCCCATGTGCTACTGTTACACAAACTGCAACAGAACGATAATCCACAATGAATTACAAGGAGAAATCCCATTTGTCCCAGAAGTAAAGAACACAGCAGATACCTCGTAACAGATGATCTGTCAAGATCTTTCCTTACTTGTGAGAAATATGTGTTTCATTGCAGAATTTTTTTTAATGTCTTTCCTGACATATCACTCTCTGGGGACACTGCTGCACAGCAGCCCACACGTTATCTTAGTGGCTATTCATTCTAATTCATCCCTTAAAGTTTCTTAAAAATGTGCAATATTAGGAAGAAATACGTTCCCAAACAGCTTCATTCCACCAAATGCCTGGCAAGGGCAATGGACAACTGAAAACGTGTGTAGGACATTTCTCAAATGATTTAAAATACATATTTCTTTAACTCAAATCACATAAAGTCTTGGCTACCCAGCCCCCATGATGTATTACTGAATGAAATACTTTTCAAACCAGCTGTTGTAGCAAGCATTTCAGTATGCAATGACTACTGTCATTCTGTTATTAGAAAATATTTCAATAATCAAGATAAAACACTGTTTCTGAAAACAACTGAAATATACAGAACTGCAGTACATGCAACATGAGAACTGGTCAGTGATGCAGCAGCAGGATCATCTTAGGATGAATGTGAAGTTTTTACTTGCTTTAACTCAATGCTGCAGTGGTTTCCATTAAAAATTAAATATTTGCCAAGGGCTAATTCACTGTGACCCTCAGACTAGAAAATAACTGCAATATCTCAAATAAGAGGGGAAGATAATCATTGCAAATACCGATTTTTTAAAATGGTTCCCTTTTCTCATTTAAAATTCATAAGACTAGAAAATATTAGAAGGGACCTATATAAAAGTACAGTTCAAAAAGTCTGGATTATGGGTGAGATCTTCAAAATACAATTTGTGGCTCTGATGATTGTCATTTCTGGTACCACGCTTTCCATCCTAGTTTTTCATGCTTCAAATTAAGGATAATAAAAATAATGCATCTTTGTAAGCATTTTAAGGTCTATAAATGTAAAATGTTGAGTGCAATTACTATTTTTATTATTAATCCAAAGCCAAGACAACTTTTTCAAAAAAATACTTCATAGTTGCTAGGTGACAACGGTGTAGTCTCCTACAATGTCATTTACAAAATCACCAGCAAAGAAATGAGAAATTAAGGACATCAGAACTCTTATTCTGCCTACTTAATAAACAGGCATATTATTCACAGGTACAAATAAATGTATACATCCCTGTGTAACAATCATAAGTCTGATATGTGGATTTGTTTTTAAATGTATGACTTCTTATGCTGTCAGTATGGTTTTTGATTGTCCTGAATGACCCTAAGTTTCTCTACTGCTACTGTCCATTTTTCCATTTTCTATTTCTAGATGATCAGATTGAGATGTACTTTAACAAAATGAGTAATTTGACCTATTAAGTTTTAAATGTCTCTGGTGTTTTTTTTTCCAAGCTACATGCTGAGTTATGCACGCTAATTTAGGCCAGAACAGACAACTAATGGAGGTCCTAATGGAGGTCCTTGTCTAAACTGAATTAGCTATATAAGAAACTCGCATTTCTACTATAGATCCTTAGAGTCGCATCTAAATTAGATCCCTAAAATGCCCTGAATTGGATAGTGAAGATACATTACTAGTTTTACCCAAATATATATTACCCTTTACTGCTGCTGTGCCCAGTTTATATGTGGAGATTGCAGATGGAGAAAATGCAACCATTAAACTCTGAGTTAAGATCCTATTGTTGTGTTAGACTCTTCTTTGTATTTACAAACCGTAATAAATACACCCTATATTTTAAGTAGTTCCATAAATGTTTGGAGGACAAAGACCTTCAAGCTCATTTAATGAACAGTGTAATATTTATAAGGTCTATACATCTGTCAGTTCATTGCTTTTTCATTATTTGAATTCTCATTTGGAACCTGAAAACTATCTGGCACATGAGGATGTTCTTGTTACTTAAAAATGTCAAATGGATTTTGAAACAAAAAAGTGAAATCATTACACTCATTTTGATGATAACTGAGAATCTGGATTATTACGGAACTGAGAAGGAAGAGTCATGGGATTATTACATTAAAGAAAACTGCAGAGAGGTCCAAGCTATGGAACATTTTTAATCTTCTAGTCACTTTGAGGGAAGATTTTATCATTGAAAATGCGTCACCTGCAGGTAATAGATCACCCCAAGTGTTTGTGAGCAGTGGTAAATGATTTCACTGATGGCAACTCACTGTATGCAAGCAGCTCTTCATACTTCAATCATTGCTTTGGTCACTGAAAGAATTTGTGGATGACAGCATGTCACCAGAGAATATATTCACTATCAGATTCTCCTCCTCTGTCAGCTTCAATCACTGAGAATTATGTCCAGTTTTCAAATAATGGAATTTTAAAAAACATTTTACTATGCCTGCCCTTGAAAACTGTCTGTTGCAGGAGCCAATGTAAAAATCTATCTAATCAATGTAAACTGCCTTCAGCATTTATAAAGCATTTATCAGTGTGTTACTGTAACCTAGGTCTGAACATGGAAGAAATAAAAACAAACAAACAAACAAAAAAAACCAATAAAGAATGCTGCAAATAGAATATATTGGTGTTATCTCCTAGACTTGTTCTGCTAGAAATTTTCTGGAAAAATTAGGCTGTTAGTGTACATAACATTTTCTGAGTGTGAGATTAAAGGTGCAAACCACTCCTAAAGCAGATACACAATTATTATCCTAACTACAGCGACTCTCTGATATTATTCCTGATTGCTGCTCCTTTATGTGGTTAGGACTTATTAAACTATTGTGAAACAAACAAACATACAAAAACAAATCTAAAAACAAACAAAACAAAATAATAATAATAATAAAAAAAAAAAACACAAAAAACAAACCAACCAAACAAAAAGATTCATGAATTAACAGATGCATAAATGCCTGCATAAAGAGCTGGCTAAAGTAGGAAACAGTCTTTTCCTCCTTAGGTGCATTTAGGTTAGCTTACAGAACACCTGAGAGAAAGAGTAGAAAAGCAAGAGACTTTTTGGTCTTCTGAGGCACTAAACATCATAGTCATTGCCTACCTTAAATGCTGAGGAAATGGAAGGGGAACTGTCACCTCCTCCTCCAATTGCAGAATGATTTACCAATTCAGATTTTAAAAAACAGGAACAAAACCATGTGGTAAGACAAAATATGATACAAGCTGTATTGATGTGCTCATTTTTCAGAGGAAAGATGTTTCAACTAGTATACTTTCTAGCACATTTGTATTTTTGAAGTCACAGGCTTTGGTACTCCCTTGAAAGCTGGCCAGTCTAGTTAAGCTGTAGCTGCATAATGAAAACATATTAAAATGATTAAACTGCTTTGGCATACTGTTTTTAATAACATTGATATACTTGTGGCTGTTAGCATGAGCTAGCCCTAGTTGATTATCACATTAGCAAATGTATATGAATTTTAGTTAATGCTACAGGGTAAGAGAGTAGCTGAGTTATAAGAGTAGAAAGGTAACTTAAATGCAAGTGACCCTCAATCACTGGGGAAGTCAAGAAGCTGTCGAACACCTTCAGGAATAGCAGATCGTGAGTGTCAGCCATGGTGACAGCTAGTTTTCAGGCACCAAGTACATTTGAACAAGATAATTAAGAATTGGGTATTCTCTGCCTGGGTTTAGATCTGGCATTGGCCAGGATATCTCAGGGCAAGGACTCAGAGGACAAGGGAAGCACCTTCTGCGAGATGCTGCAGTAGGGTGCATGGCATGGCTGCAACAACCACGCAGACCCACCCGACTTCTCTACTGGACCACGTCTTCTCTCCTGCAGAACAGCAAAGTCATGTAATTTATAAAATTGGATTTATCTGTGACTGAAGTATTTTGATATCTAAGTCAATTTTGTCTCCACACTGTCATTTGGTCTCAAACAACAATAGTGTAAAAGCAAATGTCAAGTTACCTTCCTTACAATTTTAAAACCAAACTACTTATGAGATACATCAATGTAATTTCCTATCTAACACTGCTACACCTGAAGTTTACTTGCACAATTAAAGAGCAGGAATATAAATATTTAAAGATTTTGTGGATTCATCTAAAAATTTGATAGATAACCTAGATTCTATATACTTTCAGAACCATTTCTATTCTACCTACTTAAGTTTTAAAAACTCCATTACTTTAATTCCTTTAAAATTCTTTAAGACTTCCCTATAAGGAAAGATTTTAGAAATATGGTGAAATGTGAATTAGTAGAAGGACTGCAATAGAACATACAATTAAAATTCTAATTTAGAACTTATTCCCTGGCATACCAGATATCAATAACTTAACCTCATTAATCTTCCCGATTTAACTCCAGCAGAAAAATATCCTATGTTGATGGGATTTTATGATCCTTTTTTATAGAAAGGACCCTCTGGATAAAATATGCACACTTGTACTGTATATCATGCGCAGGATATATTAATTTGTGTGTAAAACAGTTAAAGTTGGTCTCAAGAAGTGCTTATTTCCTCTTGTGAAAATGGATTTCCTGCTTTAGTGGATTTAATAAATAGGTTTTATGTACAACATGTCTTTATCGTAAGTAAATTTCCCTATTACTACCCCACTTTTTTTAAACATCACATAATTAAAAGGTTTGTCCACAACTATCATACCTTGTACATTTTCAAGAAGATTGAACTTGAGCAACATTCGTGACTGTAATGTCTGTAAAACAATAAAGTGAACCTGTGTAGGCTACACTGAATACCAACTACTTCTGTGCTTTGATAGGAAACCTCTTCTGGGAAAATACAGAGAACATTGATCACCACAAAGGCACTATCCATCCTTTTGTGAACAAAATTATCTGCTTCATTATTCACTAACTTTGCTATCTCCTTCTCTGCTCTCTATGTTGTTCAAAAGGATGCAATTACACGTGTCACTTGCACATTACACGACTAAAAGATGGCATGGAGTTATTTTATTTCTTAATGAGAATTCCTGTTTACCAAGACACAGGTATTTACACAGAAAGTGGCAGGAATCAAGGTTACAAAGTGCACTGAATGTGTGGATAAGGGTTTTATGGTAAATTCTAAACTTTTTATACCATTTTTGGAAGGGTAACACGAATGCCTCAAATGACTGGGACAAAAGAAAAGTATTCAGCCCGATCGCTATGATGAATGAGGCCAAAAAGGAGAAGTATCTTAAGATACTGGATGAAGGCTGGAAACATCAACTCTGCTAATGCAGGCATCTAACTATGACTTAATTCACGGAGGTTAATGAAACTACTGCTCCTACTACTACCACCAGCACCACTATTACTGTTTGTCTCTTTCGACCTCTTTGAAAAGTTATCTTACTTTCCTCCATTAAAGGATATCTTATCTCTAATAATAGGGGAGTTGCTATTACCTGGTGCTTTGAAGAGTTGCTGCAAAACTCAGTTTAATCAAATTTCTTTTCCCTCTGTTTAGAGTTACTTTCATTTAAATAAGGTTATCTATATTCCTGTGCATCACTTCTCTATTAGAATTTGGAAAAGTGCATTTCTGATGAGATCTTTGTATCACTGCTTGGTTTTTACTTCCAATTTTTAATCAAGAAACTATTTTTCAAGTGCCTTTATGCCAAGCAAAATGTTTTTCCCACAACACTACTCGGAACTCAGAAGTACAGCACTCTTTGATTTTCTCTGTTAAACAGAAGTGTGAGCAAGCATGTGGATTCTAGAAAGAGCTTCTAGGTGCCATAGAGCTTTGAGAATACTGTTTTGGATCTTTCTGAGTGCTTCAAGTTTTAACTCAAAAATTAATTGAAGATTTAAATATTCTGGCATTTTCCTCCTAAAAATTATCATTGTGATGTTTGATTTACTTTTCAAATAATAAAAGATTGCCCCAGGGAACAGTTTCAAAGAGCTAATGAAATGTTATTAAAGCAGAATATAAAGATACAATGTGTAATGAAAACAGTAGGCATGAACTACTGCTTTTTTTCCTTCCTATAGTAAGAGTTTGCAATTGGTTTAAAACATAATAAGAAAAAGAAGAGGAAAAGGAAAAAGAAGAGGAATAAGAAAAAGAAGAAAAAGGAAAAAAAGAAAAAGAAAAGTATAAAGAGAAAGAAAAGGATGAAGATAAAAAGAAGGGAAGTGGGAAGAGGAAGAAGAGGAAAAGAAGTGAAAATATTTTTAGTCATTAAACAAATGCATTTAGTTGCAGTAGTAAGCTTTCTGTAGTAATCATACCTTTGTGTTCACTCATGTTTTAGGTAGTGATTAATAAGACTTACTCTACTCATTGCCTACATATTCTATGTAATGAATAAAATAAAGCTTAAGGATTCTAAGGAGCTGTTGCTGGATTATGGGGAAATACTTTTTATGGCAAAAGGACTTGATCAACACTATAAGCCAGGAGACTACTCTTTGAGTAACTGTATTATCAGAGTAGATACTATTTATTTAATACCTGTGTACTTCTGTCATCCACTTGTTGAAGATTATTTCTAATAAAAGGTGGTTGACATTGAACTGGTGGACACATAACAGTGATAAGAAAGGTGACTTATGACACATTCATAACAAAACCAGTAGTATTTTTTTCCTGTTTTTATCTGAATAAATCACTATAATTGAGGCAGTCTGAGCCAAGCTCAGAATTCACAAGAAATGCCTGACTCTTTAAATTATCAACTGACCCAAGCAAAGAAAACCTGGCAACATTTAAAAATCCTCTGTATAGACACGCTGTTTCTGATTTAGAACTACACAATTTGGAAAGGCCTTGAATGGAATAATATTCCCTAATGTAACAAAAAGCAGCATGTGGGGCAAGGAAACAAAAGCAAATCAATGTTGAATTTGAAAAGTGAACAAACCCCCTCCTATCTTTAGCCAAGCTGTAATGTACACACAGTTGATCTAACCTTTCAGACGTGATAAAGCACCCCTCAGAGTCTGCTCACTAAGTGAGCCTCGAGGGTTTTCATGAGTGTATCTAGGCCACTCCAGTTCATATAGTTTGGACAAAAGATAAGAAAGAAACAAAGCTCACATAATAATGTTTAATTCTGCTAAGGGGCAACCGTTATATCCTCATAAGCTACAAGATAAAAGTCCAAGTACACTGGTATGCACAGATGGAACACAAACTTTTGTTTTTCCCAGTGGATAAGATAACACTTTTCAAGGGAAATAAGACTACTAGGCTAGGCTAAAATAGATAATAAGGGTCTACTTGCATTGCCCTTTCGAAAAAATGATAGCACTCCATTGTGCTGGTTCATTACATTTTTTGATCTTCACAGGAAACTTTGGTGCCTTGGTGTCTGCTTTGCTTGTTTGCAAACACAGTCTTTGCTAGCGAATACAAAGATACTTTTTCCTTCCTCTAAGTTCGACTTTTAATCCATCATTTTCCTTGTTCTAAAGAAGAAGATTTTCTGTGTCTATTTCCCACTTTGCCTGGCTGGCATCCAGCCCCTGTGCCTATTGCTTGCTATGCTGTTCTGCTCAGGGGAGTGCAGCAATAGATCGATCACAGCAGAGCCACTGAGGGTTTCCACAGTGGTGGGAGCTCCCGTTCCTTCACTAGTTGGAATTCCTGGCTCTGGCTTTAAAGCTATGCTTCTTTTTTTCCCAAACATCCCTCCACAGGTTGCCGCTGTGTGACTGCTTCCTGCCAGTCATCTTCCATTTGCACAGCTCCATACTTACTGGAAAGGAGTGAGGGGGGAAAAACTTTGAAAAAAAAAAATGCTGGTGGTCCTAGAAAATTTCACGCTGCACTGAGGAACTATACTGCAAGTACAATGCAGAGTATTTAAAAGCATATAAACAGCATAATAATAGTCACGGTAGTAATGGGATTGACAATGACGACATGTGTTGCTGTCAGTTGTTAACCTAATCATTTTTAGCATGCTTACTGCATGCTGACAGACAGCAGCATTTCAATACAGCCCCAAGACTACTTGTTAGAAGGAAGAGTGCCTGGTTAGATGCACTAATGAGTAGCAGCAGCTTGCCAAACTCAAATTTCCTATTTTGATATCTGAAATGTATATACAGCACATCTCTAATTCCAAGAGATGTATCCCTGAAACAATTTATCAACCATGCTTAGAAAACAGACAGTTCATTCAAGTATCTAATACATAGGATCGCAGGCTACTGAAATGACCCAGACTCAGCTAATGGATAAAGGGAAGTGGAAGTTCTCAGGCTTAACAATGAAGGAGGGGAAAAGGGGTTGTTCCTAAAGACTGCCACTTGAGGACCACTTCTACATCATTAATCTAACATCACATACACCGTGCCAGTAGTTTGCCACCAGATCAGTAAAAACATGCGATACACAAACTAGTTTCACCATGGCACACATCCACAGAAGCTTACTGACAGTCACCTAAATTTCCATGGAATCAGCAAGTATATTCCTGATGCCTGAGAAAGAAATTTTTAAGGAGTTTTTAGAAGTCTTCCAAACATGTATTGACCATGTGCAATACAATGGAGATCTCTGTAAGTCCCAGAGCAAATTTCTCTTCTTCCTTCTTCTTCTGTATCACTCACACAGCATACAATCTTTCAATATCCTCTGCCAGTGTATTGCACTAACAGAAAAAGATCAATAGCCAACAATAATGCAGGGGATGGCAACTTGAGTGTCATTAGTTACTTACAGGACGGATGTGCAACAAGGATGTATATCTGTACTCTCGTAGTGTTTCACACTTTCTATGTGCAAGTAACAGCACAGTTTTAGAAAAATAACAAACCAAATATAGTATTCACTGAAAACATATAAAAGCCAGGAGTTGGACTCAATGATCCTTGTGGGTCCCTTGCAGGTTGGGATATTCTGTGATTCTATGAAAAAAAAGTGAAAAAGTGCCTTTTTTTTTTTTTTTTTCCAAAAGCATAATACAGCAAAGACAAAAAGGTGAGTTGTTTACAGAGTAAGGAAGCAAACTGAAAAGCTATGAAGTCCATGCAATAATGCAGATGGATTGCGAAAACCAGAAAGAAACTCAACAAACAAATGAAGGGTTAGTCACAGAGAAAAATAGTGCAAGATACTGTTTACATTCACAGCTCTAAGAACAGAAAAGGAATAACCATAGTTCTGAACTTAGATCACATCTATGGCATTATTATGTGTAATTCTTCCTGATGTGCAGGACCCTTGCAAACATGTCACCTAGTCTTTTGTTCAATCCCTGATCTTGCTGAATATCAAAACAATTCTTCAGTAATGAAGATTGAGGCTTAATGGCTTGATGTATAATTTTGTTTCTTGCAATCTGCTTCTTCATTTTCTCTTTTGCATAAACTGAGCAAAATACAGCAATTTATCAGCTCTTCGTGGACATTTCAAGATTTATATACATTGCAGTTCTACATTTTTATTCTACATTTTCTTTCATTAGAATACTGCGCTCAAGCTAGATTAATTGAGGCAAGCCAACATTATAAAAACTCTGTTGAATAGCAGCAGATGCCTTTATTCTCTGCATCCCTCCATAAAACCCAACTTTTTAAAATTTGAGTCTCTATATAAATATTTCCCTTATAAGACAATACAAAGATTCCACGCATCTGTCTCTCATTAAGCCAATTACTAGTTGTCCAATAAAGTCCATATTTATCCAGATTTCTTATTAATAAAAGTATTGTTAGACTCCATAAGCCAAATTCTGCTAGGAGAACCAGAGAAAACTACCAGGATTGAACTAGATTGACAAGAGTGATTTGGAACTTAAGCTTTCTAGTCCTGACCCTTGGTGGAAGCCCCAACAATTTAAACACTTAGACAACAGGGCAGGACTTACTGCTGTGAGATTCAGAGACTTCAGCTCAGGAGGGACTAGACTTGCCAGCTGGAGCACGAACGAGGTCTTATACTAGGGAGTGTACAGCTGGAGTGCTAGGGTAGTTTAATATTGGGTCCACACCTGTTCAGCATCTTCATTAATGATGTGGATGATCGGGCAGACAGCACTCTCAGCAAGTTTGCAGATGGCACAAAACTGATAGGTGCTGCCATCCAGAGGGACCTGGACAGGCTGGAGAAATGGGCTGGAAAGAACTTCATGAAGTTCAGCAAAGGGAAGTGCAAGGTTCTGCACCTGGGGAGGAACAGTCCCATGCAGCAGGACACGCTGGGGCCGCTCAGCTGGTAAGCAGGCTGCCAGAAGAAGACCTGACAGACACCAAACTAAACATGATCCAGCAATGTGCCCTTGCCACAAAGAAGGCTAATGGCATCCATTAGGCAAAGCACCGCCAGCAGGATGAGTAGAGTCCTCTCTACTCATCACTGGTGAGACCACATCTGGGGTGCTGGGTCCAGTTCTGGGCTGCCCAGTACAAAAGAGATGTGGACACTCTGTACAGAATCCAGCAAAGGACCATTAAGATGATGAAGGGCCTGGAGCACCTCCCCTATGAGGAAAGGCTGAGAGAGCTGGGACTGTTCCGCCTGGAGAAGAGAAGGCTTGGGGAGGACCTTGTTGTATATAAATACCTGGTGGAAGGGTGCAAAAGGATGGGGCCATACTCTTTTCAGTGATGCCTAGTGGGCACAAACTGGAGCACAGGAGGAAGACAATAAGGAAGCACTTCTGTGCTGTGTGGGTGACCGAGCATTGGCACAGGCTGCCCAATGAGGCTGTGAAGTCTCTGTCCTTGGAGAACTTCAAAAGCCACTTTCACAGGCTGTGGGCAACCTGCTCTGGGTGACCCTGCTTGAGGAGGGGTGTTGAAACAGATGACCTCCAGAGGTCCCTTCCCACTTCAACCATTCTATGATTTTATGACGTGTCTTGAAAAAAAATCCTTGTTAGGGCCAGCAGAATCAAACTTTAGGAAGTAAAGGAGCATCTGTTGCTTCTGAGGACTCTCTGAAATTGACACTTCTGGAACTGCATTTCTCAATTTTTTTAATGCTGGTTATGAAAGTCATTTGAACACAGTTTGTGATAGTACAATTTTACCTGACAGCTTGGTGATTAGGACACCTTCCCAATACTAACGATTTGCTGGACAATGGACAAGGTCTTCTTCAAAATTAGGTTTCAGCCTAAATTGCATCATACCTAGAAATGTCCTAGAATTACCTACCATAAGTTACAATAAAGGATTTGTCTTTGAAAACAAAATAGGCTCCTGGGACACCACGATGGTAAAAATAGTGAAGATAGCAAAAGCTAGTAAGATATTAAAAACATGAAAACTGATTCAGGCTCAGTGAACCCAAAACTGTTTTTCTGCCACACTTACATTATCCTACTGCTAACAACATTTAAGGTTCCAGGGGAAACGTTTCAGTAACTGCAAGCTGCCTGGATTTAGTGCAAATCTGTCAGCGCGGTGGTTCTGTGTCACATTCTGGCTCCCTACCTAGCCTCAAGTCAACCCCTGTAACCAGAGGCTTGGTTCCATAAGGATATGTTTAAAAGCATATGTGAGACAACACCCAGAATAAACATGATTTGCCTTTTTCATATTGGGCATGGAAATTATCATTCCTAGTAACTTTATCGTAATCATGATAGCTGATATCTGAACTTGCTCTTTTACTTAAAATAGCAGTACTTGATCTGACACCAAATGAAATGAGCTTTGACACAAAGTGAGGTGACTTTCCTGTTTTCCTTTAGAAGATACCTAAATTTTTGCATGCATGGGATGAACTGTATGGTTTATGTAGGACCAAACTGAGTACTTCATCTGGAGAACAAGTCCTACGAGGAGCGGCTGAGGGAGCTGGGCTTGTTCAGCCTGGAGAAAAGGAGGCTCAGGGGTGACCTTATCGCTCTCTACAGGTACCTTAAAGGAGGCTGTAGCAAGGTGGGGGTTGGTCTGTTCTCCCATGGGCCTGGTGACAGGACGAGGGGGAATGGGCTTAAGTTGCACCAGGGGAGGTTTAGGTTGGATGTTAGGAAGAACTTCTTTACCGAAAGGGTTGTGAGGCGTTGGAACGGGCTGCCCAGGGAAGTGGTGGAGTCACCATCCCTGGAAGTCTTTAAAAGACATTTAGATGTAGAGCTTAGGGATATGGTTTAGTGGGGACTGTTAGTGTTAGGTCAGAGGTTGGACTCGATGATCTTGAGGTCTCTTCCAACCTAGAAATTCTGTGATTCTGTGATTTATGCACATGCATTTCCAGCTTTTCAAGATACAGTTCTATTAGTGGCATTGAAAACGATACTTTTTTATAGTATTTCCCCACCACCACACCTTTTTTCTAAGGAAATAACAGAGGAAAGCAACATTTTTTGCTTATTTTTAAGTACTTGCACTACTTGCCTTGAGGACTCCAACACATGGCTCCCCCACTCTAAAGCAGTCATGTGGGCAGCACCACTCAAATCTTTTGTGACACCATAAAAAATCATGTTACTGTTAAACTTCCAGATTAGTCAGTCAGGCTTCCAGGGACTCTGGGACTTGCTATTCTGCAAAACTGGGAAAATAGGACGCATCAACAGATGCCCTTATTCTCCCTCAATCCCAGACATGCAGAATTTCCTGCCCTGGTAAAATTTGTCTTCTTCTTCCTCACTTTTCCCAGTGCTAGGGAGGAGGTCCCCCCCATGCTGTCCTGCCCACTGTGCTCAGGAGAAAGAGGTGGAAATGGCAGAGCATGGGTGAGAGAAGCAGGATAGGGCTAGGCTGGACCAAGTGGGGAGAAACAAAAATTGTGGCATACTTCGTAATTGTGTAATGATCACTGTTACTGTCTCAGCACTTTCAAATATTCCTGCAGTAGCTATGGGACAACAAATGTGCTCACCTTACCCTCTTATGGCAGTCAGCAGGTGAGCGGGTGGAGTCCCCACAAATAGGAGGGGATGTTGTGGAAGGTAAAGTCTTGTCTGTGGGGAAAGTTCCTAGTATTGGAGGAAGCACTTCTGGGGAATGAGGGTAAATATTGAGCAAGCACAAGTGTCTGTGTGCAGCTGGACAGAAGTTTAGTTGTTTCAGTCACTTCTTGCCCCCTGGAACACAGCTATTTCATCACGATACAACCAGATCCCTTTTAAGATATTTAAGGCAGTCCCGCATGGTTGAGCTAAACGAAAACATTCTCCTAGGTATATGAAGAGGAAAAGCATTTTCTCCTCAACCAGGCTGTCCTTCTACCTCAGCAACATAAAAGACTGATTTATGGCAGAATGACAGTTTTGAAAAAAGTCTCCAAAATTCCAAATAAATAGCCCCAGTTACAGAAAACACAAAGCAATCCACAAAACAGTTAAACTTTATAGCAGCCCTAAATGCTGCAGGTAACTTGGCCTTTCTTAGCTTTCTTTGTGTGGCAGAGATACATGTGCGTAGTAAATATCAGCAAAATAAACACCAATGCTGTGCAAAGAACTGACAAATAGGGGGAAAATATGTCAATCTTTAACAAGATCTACAATTAAACATATAAAAAGCATGAGCAATTTATATGACTTTTCCTTGATTCAAACCTTTTTGTATGTTCTACCTACTGTCGGTTCTATAGACTTGATTCACAATGTAACCATCAAAACGTAAAATTCAAGCTGGTGATGTTGTAAAAGAAGAGACAATGAAAAACTCAGAGGTAAAACTGAAATGTGTATGAAACGACTAGGAAAGCAGCAAGATACCAAACTTGCTTGAATTTGAAATGTTTGTCCCAGTGCAAAATGAAAGCAACTGCTTTTGTGTGGTTTGGAAGCTCAATCTGTTAAATTTCAAAAATCATGCAAGTGTCCCCCATTTGTTCTCCAAAAGGCAACAAGTGGTTTATTGCCTAGACTAGGAGTTTAATTCCCCAACCTCTGTGCACTGTAAGTCACGCCACTTTCTTGAAAGGGCCTAATTAATGTAAACAAAGTTCTTTGTGAAATAAGGCACTCCTCAGAATAAAGGCTCAAGGATTAGGTTTTAGCATAGCAATTACATGCATTTTAAATAAAAATGATTTTACAGTTGAATTTCTTTTCCCCCCTCTTTTCCTTAACAGCATCATCATCCTGCATTTCACAGCCCACTAGCAAGACAGTGGGTCAGAACAGCTGCTGAAGTGAAGGACTAAAAAACACAAGGGGTTGCAAGGTAACTTAGAGAAGTTGTTATGTTCTTTATAAATTACAGTGATGTTAGGGATATGAAATTGACTACCAGTATGTTAAAAAATAAATAAATAACCATTTCACAACATATTGTTTGCTTTGTTTATACAGAAGCATTCTTCTATGTGTATGTCTTCTCCTTTATGTGTGTTAACAGCCATACTAGGTCAAACCAGAGGTCCAGACACGCAATTATTTTTTCTGTGAATAGTAGCAGATGTTTACAAAAAAGTATGAAGAATAGAGCAAATAGAGAGTCAGTCTTTCTCCACCATACCCTCTTAGCTTCTAGCAATCAATGGCTTTCCTGAGCAATCTCTTCCTCAGCCAGAGACTGCACACAGCCATTGTGTTTAATAATGAATTTGTCTAGCCCATTTTTGAACCCATTTATAATTCTGGCTTCACAGCATCTTGAGGCAATGAGCTCCACGATGTAATTATGTGCTGTGTGAAAAATATTTCCTTTTGTTCACTCCAAACCTGCTGCTTAATAGCTTTGTTGGGTGCTCCTGATTTCATGTATTATAAGAAATAATGAATAATAGTTGTTGGCATTGCAGAAGTAACACTGATCTCTGGCACAGCTCAGAATATCCCGAGGGGGTATTAGAGCAGCCAGGAATGAGTGATATTTCACTATCCTGGAAACAAGGTAGATACTTGGTATTGGAGCTGATAAAGTGGCTCTGTGCCACTTTGAGGATTTCCTTACTCGCAGACTCCTTACCTGGTTTATTATGCCAACCGTACGGAAGCTGCTTACTGGCGGTGCTACATGGAGCATAAAAGTTGAAGTATGAATGGGGGGTGAATGAGAAAAACTACAAATCAGAAATACTTAGTTTTACTCCAGTCCTTTGTCCAAATTGACCAGAGACACCAATGACAAACAGAAAGAGGCACAGATAAAAACCAAGGCTACGTGAATGAAAGCTCAGCTGATATCATAGCCTAATGCAGGGGACAATGTGCTGAAATACTTTTCATGCAAACACCACACCAAACCCTTCTAGCAATGAAAAATGGCAGACAGCACTTGGAAGTCCACAATAGGCTGAGTTAACAGTTGTGTGCAGTCTTTCTCAAGATTACAAAGCATACGTCTCAACTCGACAGCTTTGCCTAGACTCAGAGGATCTTGGAAGGACTTACAGATCTAAAAAGAGCCTTGTGCTACAAGCTCTTCCCCATCCATTTATATTGCCTTGTTTCTTTCCTAATTATTCATAAAGGATTGGAGATGGCTGCTTTTAATATTCTTTCATGATTAGAAGATGTAGGATCTGACCTTACCTTTTCAACATTTGTTATGCTATACCAGAATTTTGTTGCTTCGTCACCATTCTTGGTAAGCAAAACCACAAAGATCGCTCATGTGTAGCTATTTACCGTAAACAATCAGAATGGTAATATAGTCATAGTTTTAGTCATGTCAAAACTCTAAGCTCTGTGATAACAGCCAGGTATTTAAGCATCAAAGGCAAAATATTCCTGTTGCTGTCACCCAGACTAATCACAAGCTTAAACTTTATGCTTATTCCAGGAGCCAGCACTCCACTGAGCTTCTACCAGCCCAGAGCAAGCGCTAGGAGGCATTCAGATAGGAAACTTTGTGTTTGTGTTTGGCTAAGGTAAAGACAAAAAATCTATAATTTCACTAAAAAGAGGACATTCTATAACCCTTTCATTGCAGGCTACCTCTGTTAGCAAAGACATCCACGGCTGTGCCTGCCTCTGAACAGTCCCACCCTGTGCATCAAGAAAGGTCCTTGCTCCTTTGCCTCCCTTTGGCACGTGGTCTCCTTTTGGGAGTGGAGATTGCCTGTCTTGTGGAGACTCAGATATCACCCTCATAAATAAAAGTCCTTCTTTTCTGTTACAGAAGAGCAGTTATTATTGCACAGGCAAGCACTAGGAAGCTAGATGGGCAACAACTGAGCTCAGCTGGCAGATGCATTGTAACCCTACATAAACACATGCTGTTTATTTTTTCCGTAGACCAAAGCACAGCACTGACAATTGTGGATCTTTTTAAGATCTTAAGGGGAAGAAACTGCACTGTCTTGGTAGACAGATATTCAAGCTTTGTCACTATTGCAAGAACATGTCCAAGTGATTCTGTGCCCAATGCCTGTGGAAACAAAAGACACCCCTGGCGTTGCTTACATTTAAGTGAACGGTAAAATATAAGGAAATAATAAATAAATAAATAAATAAAATAAAAGCAACTTTTAAACAGTCCTTTGTATCTGTTTGAAACTAACTGAACATGCTTAAGGTACTCCCTTGCCTTGGACTGCAAATCACGCTCTAAGCCTAAACCTGCTGCTTCTGTCTTGTGAAGAAGTGTCAATATTAGGAATTTTCATCAGTCCTGAATGAAGCTGCAAACCCACTAACTCCGACAATTCTCCATGGTTGATGCTGCCACCGTATCATTTCAGAAATACTGAGTTCTCTCACTGACAGCATTAAGCAAGTCCCCAAAGCCAGCCTGCTTTTTCTTCTGCCCACCTCCTGAGCTGCTTTATTTCCACAGACGCTCTGGTATCCCCACTAGTTTTGGCCCAGGAGCCAGTTTTGTTCCACAGTTGCCTTCTTCATCTTTATCTCAGGAGACATGTGGGAGCTGGACAGAGGTGATGGCAAGAAAACAGAGAGAAAAAAGGAGGCTTGCCAACCCACCGTGCCATGCCCACCTATGTATGGCCTGCCACAATTTCAGTGCACTTAATGAATCCTACAGTTTTCTGGGCCCATCAAGTATGTTGTAACAAAGAAATCATTCCTGCTGAGAAATGCAGAATCACCTGTTCCATTAACAGGACAATTACTAAAGCACTACAGGAAAAGTATAAGGAAAAGTCTTGTGTTCTAGCTAGTAAACTTCTTTAAAAGATGCACCAAGCCAGAGGCTACAGAAGAATACCATTTTTCAATTCTTGAAAAATTCATAATGGCTATTTCAACTTACTTAAAACAAATGCCTTATAGAAAATTATGCATATTTTAGGTATGTTGTGGATAAACTGATGCTAAATTAAAACTCCTAATAGCTAAATTATGCTAACTTGATTTGAAAAGTGTTCCTCTCACTACAAACAGCCAATACTAATGATCTGGTCATGAAACCAGCAATGGACTAAAATGCGTAATTATTTGTAGCGAATAAATACAAGACACAGAAAACACATAGGGTGTATTTATAATTAATAAAGAATAGATTATAATTGCATTTAACATCATTTGCATAATTTAAAATGGAATAACTACATGACTCATTTTTTATGTCTTTTTAAAGGGCACTAATAAAATATGAAGGAGGTAAGGAGGCTTCTATGAGTAGAAAATAATGAATAATATCTGGAACATTAAAGCACAATATATTATTCTGTGCACATAAATTGGACCAATTCATTTTTGCAGGTGCAATGGGAAAAGTATGGTACATCAGCAGTTTTCAATAGTAAATAATATGTTAACCGAGGAAGGGATTACAGATTCTGATCAAATATTCAATGTCTTATCTGAATAATTAATAAGTCAGTCTGGTGCAAATATGCAGCACAGTTTCAAAAACTTTTATTTCCTTCGAATCCTACTTGTCACAAGCATTTAGAAAGTTTAACCTATCACCTTAGAGCTGTGAGTGTTACAGCTGCTCTTTCAGATTTCCCTCTGGAATCTCATCTTGTGAGTGAAATTAAGTTCAATGCCCTCATTTAGTTTCCTACCATGGTGTTCAATAATCCATAATGGTGCATAGATTGGCTAAATCTGAAACTAAACCCTAATTTGAAAAGGTACACAGCATAGATTTGATACTAGCAAAAGCATAGTATCAAGATCATGCAGTAAAAATGACTTGCCTAACAGACAACCAAAGCAAAATATATTCTGAGAAGTCTGCTTAGTACAGCTGGACAGTTTCTCAATCTGTGGCTGCCAAAGGGGAAGAAGATGAGGCAGGCTGGAGAATAACGATGTGACAGATTTTACATGCTAAATTAGTGGAGTGATGTGCAAGCGCTGGGGTTATTAGAAGAATAAACATATGCATCTGCATACATCCAAAACACACGAGGAAGCAGCACAACGGAAAATGTTGATTCTTTCCATTAAAAAAAAAAGCATAACCCCTGTGTTAATTACTTGGAGTTATCAGATGTGGATACTGGATTTCAAAAGTTCTGCTTGCTGCCAAGTTGACAACAGTCAGCAAAACTTGGAAGCTATTTCTTTTATTGCTCCAATTTGGCACTACACATGCCTACAAATCTTGCCAGAAGAAATTGAGCAAGATCTTGCAATGCCTGCAGAGAATATAGGATCCTAATGAGGGAGTCAAAGGTCAGGAAAAAGGGGTGCAGAAGTAAAGTAAGTTTTGAAAGACTGCTGTGGCAACTGGACTGAAGATGGGGAAAAACTACTAAAAAGCAAACAACAACTGAAAAATCCTTCTAAATTAGATTTAAAGTTTATTGCCATGTGATAATGAAGGACAAGAGGCACATCCACAAAACTGCATGCAACAGCTAAAATGGTTGCATTTTAAATACTTAAGTAGACTCACCCATTAAGGATCAGGAATAGCATCAGAGGTGTTTATCATGCTTTGAATCACTTTTTGATGTTGAGGCCATTTATGTTGACACATGAAAGTTTGCTAAACACCCAAACATGGACGAGAGTCCCAGGGTATCTTCACGACCATGACGTTGACCAGATACACCCTGTTTTTTATTGCTAGTGTTTGTATTTGTTCATTATGTGATTACCATGGCATGCACCAGGACCACCAGACTCAGCAGGGGCAGAGACTGCTATTAAAATAGCTGCCAGAGCTCCTACATAAAACCAAGTTGCATTCAGTTATTAGTGCCTTGTTTTAACTGTCATTGCCTAAAGGGGTGCAATCATTATGAAAGATGCACTTAAAAGCTACTAAACTTTCATTTGGACACATCCTAAACTATACGTTACGTACAAGACTCTGGTAGAACCACACAGATTAAAACACTGGGATGAATTAGGTATCCTTGCTCTTGTTAGGCAGCTTGGCTGCCTGAGATCATATAACACAGTTCAGTGCTTGGGCTACTAAGGAGAGGAAAAACAGAGGTCCACACCCAAGTAACTCACAGAGTAATTGGTACCAAAAACCAGCCATGTCACAGCATGAGCAAACAGCCGCCTACACCGCACTGAAAGTAATCCTAAGGATATGGAAGCATTCTAGTACATACTCCTCCGCAATTTTATTATTCAAACAGATAAAACCCTAAAGCCTTTGTAATGAAGCCACGACCTGCCTAAATCTATAATCTGTGGTAAGAATAAATTCTAATTAAGCCTGCTTAAACAAAAACAAACCAGAAAGCTGCTTCTGCATATACGTGCACATCTATTTAAACTGGAGGAGAAGGCATTTAGGAAGAGTGGGAGAACAGCGAGATTTAGAAACTCCTGGGACACCTTGATCACTGTGCAGTGAGCCATACTGCAGCACAGGAAGGCAGTGCCATGTGAGTGATACTAAGTACTATGAGAGCACTTTTCATACATTCAAAATTTGTTAAAAAGCAGAAATTCACAGCTATTAAGGATAGATTAAAAATCACATAAAAATGGCTTAGAAACCGACATATTTATGCAAAATGAAGGTGCCTCTGAACTGAAACAAACTCTTATCAGCTGCCATCCAGCTAAAATTGTTATCAGTTGATTCCTGCAGATCAACAACTGAACTGTTGTGACCTTTGTTAATGAGTTAAAGGAATATTGCATGCACTGGGAAGCTGAGTCACTAACTATGCAAATTATTTATTAGCAAACGTTGCTTCTGGTTTGGGATGACTTTATTTCAACAGTTGGGTGTTGATCTGAAGTATCTTAGTATTTCCAAACCAAAACATGGTTTGAGGACATGGTGGCTTCTCGGTTTTACTATAGCATTTGACATCCCTATGTATGATCTCTCCAGTGCTGAGGCTTCCAAGGTCCACGAGTCTGGAACTCATGCAGGAACAAGTTACATGAGATTCATAGAAGGCTGCTGCAGATTCTGTGACAATCTGAAATACCTAGGGTGTTCTGAACACAGTCATTTGATAAGAGAATACCCATCTCACATAAAAACCTTTGTATCACCATAAGCTGTGGTTATCCTTCATTGTGCATGGGAGAGAATACTTGTGTGGCCTATAATCACACCACTGCAACTTCCTGGTATTAAAGATGTCACTGGGCGTTCAGGTGATTGTTCTCAGCCCCATCTAAACAGATGAGACTTCACAAAAAATAATAGTAATTATCACTACAGATGAATATTTCCAACAATTTTCCGCACCATTTTCACAGGACAAATTCCCACTATTTTACTTATGTTTTGATTTCTATTAGGTTTCCAGTTTCTGATGACTTTTCTCATTATTACAAAAACAGAAAGACAAAGGAAAGAGAAACTAACAGTTACCTTTCTCCCAGCTCTGAAGGACACAGATGATGTCCTTCATGTATTTCAACTGTGTACTAATGCCCCCATTCCCACCCAATGTTCCAGAGCCTTTTTGCTTTCTTTGTACTTTGTGTCTTGCAGGATAGAAAATAACCTGCACTGATTTTGGTATTGACTGCCTCAGCTGGTGTTGCAGAATATCAAATAAAATCAGGGAAAAGGCATGATAAAAATGTACAGGTTGGAGGAGAAACAGGCTGAATGCCGGCTCAATGAACGCACGTGGAACAAACAGCACCAACTGGGTTTTCTCAGTAGCAATATCAACCTAACATCAGCAAAACACTAATTTCTCCTACTATTCCCAAGATTTCAGAACGGGGCCCCAGAAGCAAAGGACTTGGAAGTTCCATGTGGCATGGCATTTGTCTTTTAGCTGGAACCAAAAAGAAAGAAAAGCTGCAGAAGAATGGGTGGGAGTGACAGTATTCAAGTCTGTTGTGCATTTGAATGACAGGAAAAAAAAAAAAAAAGGAAACTATCAGGTTTCTGTCTTATGTCAGACATTTATCTAACAGTGGTCTGTCTAAAGAAAGCAAAATCTTAAGTGGGTAACTATGGGGAAACCTTCCTTCATGAAAAACTTGCCTGAAATATTTTCTGTTCCCAAACACCAATATTTATGCTGTTTTTGGAGAGCTTTTTTTTTTCTTTCTTATTTTGTTTCCTGTTTTTAAGGCTGTTTTCTTATTATTCCAGATATTTCACTGACCAGCAACACACTGAGTGAAAAACTCTTTGCTTTTATTGACAGTCATCACATCTACCTGTGCGTCTTTTGAAGTTCCATTTCAATGAATATGTTGCTATGAAGACAGGATTTCTTTCATATCATCCATTATTCTCAAAACTCACCTCCAAATCCTCTTCAATTATCCATTTTTTGTGATCACCTTTGACCACAATCCCCCAAGGTAAAACTGAACAGTGACTATGACCAGGTAACCTGTTTTAAAATACTGCTACCCATCTATAATAGGTGTTAAGAAGCGCTAAAAGAAAATGAATTGTTTAACATATATTAGATTATATATTTCATGTTCCTGACCTTGATAGGCCCTCTGAGCCTGTATCCACATAGGTATCCGTCTGTTTAACTGCAGTGATTTAGAGATTAATACAGTTACATTGGTGCAACCCCTCGGAGTGGAGACCATGCAGCATAAAAGGGGCACAATCTGTACAGTGAATTTTGACAGCACATAACGCCACAAAATTCAGAACAGTATGCATTTAATGATACCAGTATCAAATTGTTTCTTGACTGAAACAGCTGAACTGCCACAAAACTTTGAGAAAGAAGATGTGCAACAGGAAGGGAAGAGAAGGAAGGAGCAGAGACAGTGGGGGGAAAGGCTTTAAGGTTAAAGCTACACGAAGGAGCCTTCTTTAAACTCTGTTATCGACACACTGCTGTTAGTGACAGTAAGCAAGGCTGATCTGAGAAGGATACCCTTTGCAAATCCTGGCTTTTCAAAGGAACCTCTGTTTTTGAAGTAATGGGAGCTCAGAAGTCCCTGTCATGGAACATAATGTGGAATTGATTTTGCGAGGCTTTATCTACACAAAGTTGCACTGGTTTAATTAAAGGTGTGTTTTTAAATCAATTCAGCTAAACCAGTCCAGGCTCTTGTGTGGACACTCCGAAATCGATTTGAGACTGTCTTATGTCAACAGAGCTTAATTTGGCAAAGAACCAATTTACACTGAATAGGCACAATATTTTTTTGCTGATTGAAAGATCCAGAAATAGGTTTTAAAATAAATCTTATTTAAAACAATAGGTTTGATGAATGTCTCTATTTCTACCCTAGCCGTGTGCTAAGCCCTTCTGGTCTCCAGTAGCCTACTCCAAGTGCTTAGGAAGGAGTTGAATTCACTTCTTGCAGCAATGTGTTTAAGGCCTTCTGACAGATAGCTATCTTTCTGAAAGGATACAGTATAAAGCCCTGTGAAAATACAAAGTCTAAAAAGGCGGCAGGTGTGAAGAAGAAAAAGCAATCAACTGTAGAGACCACTTTCATCCTCCTTTCCTATTTGTTTTGTTTCTGTAATGAAGAAAGGAGATAAGGAAAGTGTCTTCTCCATGATGAGTAAAAGCCTTCATGCTCTAGAAGTAGGGAGCAGTTAAAATAATGCACAATTAGTGGGGGGAGGCGTTGAAATCAGGACAACGATACTCTGTCAATCTAACACTTCTGGAGCTAAGCCAAAACCTTTCCTTTCTAAAGGGTCTGGCAGGGGATAGAAAGGATTTTAAAGATCTACTGTAGACTAGCTGTGTGGAAATTTCCCAGAGTTTAAGGATTTCTGTGCAATCCCCTTCAATCATTCACACTCCACCAGGCCATAAATGAAGGCCTGCATTTGAGTCCACAGCTGACAGAAAAGTGTTCATGCTACTTCCACACCTGAGAAACACATGGGAAAATGGGTGGTGTACTTGTTAGCGGTGTGCTGGTGAGGACATGCCTGTATTTGCTCTTGCTCTACAGAAACAGCTGGACACAAAATCCAAAGCTGCACCACTGCGGCCAAGGTTCGGGGCCTGATCCTGCTCTAGGGAACAGGAATCTCCACAATGCCACAGCAGGAGCAGGACTGGGCTGTGGGATGCTTCCCTGCTAATATTCAGGCACAACCTCTTCACTGCTGAGAGCCAAAGTGTCTCAGCTCCTTCCAGAAGGAGAACAAAAGGGCATCGTTCTGCCAAGCGCTGTGTTCTCTCGAGCCTCTCTGTACACTGGGACCTGAGGGCACTCTGCATCTCAAGTGGGCAATCATAGTGCAGAGTCGAGCAGCGACTGATTAAGTACCAGCCTGCCAATGCCTAAAGATGAATTTCCAACCCTTTTCCTTTGTGTCTGTTATGTTACTCTGAAAACTCACGTATGAAGCTAACAGGACTTAAAACTACATAGATGTGCTTAGATGGTGAACTGTTGCCCTAATTATTGTGAACCGTGGTCCTAATTATGAAGTTTTATTTTAAAGCACTTATAACTATGCATGACACTGAGTTCACCGTATCCTTTCACTCCTCTGAAGTGCTGCTAGTGGGTAGTGTGCTACTTCACTTTCTGATCAGTTCAACAGATTTATTTTCAGAGTGAATCCTGTGTGAATTTCTCCCGATTCAAACCCTTTCCCTGCTGAGACCATATAATCCTGCCGTCTTGTTAGAGCAAAAATCATCTATGAGACTTCATTCAAAACAAATCCCCTGCCAAACTGTTCCTTCCTTTTCACCTGGACAGTTATCCTTCTGATAATTTATATGGAAAAAGTCCTTCTGTTGACTAGTTCAACCTTGTAAGGAGGACAGTATCAGTCTGACAGCAGCAAAAACAGAGATTCTCAAATGTAGCAGTGCAAGAACATACTGGGCAGTTTTCTACTGCATATGGAGAAAAAAAAGCAGTACTGCAGTAGTGCAGCAGAGAAAAACCTCAAATATACAGCTTGTTACGGTTCACATTGATTATAAATGATTTCCCTATACAAAGTGGACTTTTTCAAATGCAGCTACAATATTTTAAGACCCCCTTCCTTTACTAACACACTGCACCCTAATGTATTGAAGCTACTGTCATTAGTCATGACTATACCTACTGTCTGTAATGGGATGCCATTCCTCAGCTTGATAAGCTCAAAATTAAGTGATTTTCCTGGAAACTGTTTCTCTGCAGCATCATTTGATCCACTCGTTTAAAAAGCCATGTCATTGGTTGCATTATAAATTCCATTTTACACTCTTCTTTTTTAAAGAAATTAATTGTAGCTTTCCTCTAGGCTTAATGCTGATATAAAAGGCTTTGGCTGATGAGCAAATCTCTTCCAAATACAAGAGTTTTCAATTCTATCATTTTTAAATAACAGTGTCATAAAAAACTCAAAGGAACAAACTTGTTTAAGTCAGCAGCACAAATGAAAGTTGACAAGTGATTAGCTCCTTCTGGGAATTAATTGTTTTCTACATTTGAGAGGAAAAAAAATTGTCATAAGTGACTTTGGAAAGGGCCTGAAGCATGGGCTTAGAAAGTATAATACTATATAAACATCAATTTAAACGATTACATATTTAAGCAGTTTTTATAACATGAAGTTGCCATGAAAAAGCACAACAAACTCCCCCCAAAAAACATTTCTTGCAAAGAGGAAGCAATAGGCATGCTTGTAAAAACTCAGCAATGTATTAATAATGACTTCATCTTGAAGGACTCATGAAGTGAATACATGAGCTCCTGCCTTCAAAACTTCAGCATGGTATCTTGAGTCTCTAGGGCAGTGCATATCTGTGCCTGCCCAAAAGAGGAAACGTTGCTTGCAGGGTGAAAGTAATTTAAATGACTTCTGCTGGTTGTCCTCCTCCCTTCTCTTTCTATCAGATGAAAGAATGAGAAGGCATCTTTTTTCCTGGCTTCTCCTTTGAGAAGACAGAGTTAAAATCGCATCTGTATCACTCTGCTTCTTGCTGGCTATGCCATAGTCACATCACAGCAAGAGCCATTTACACCTGTTCCTCTGATTTCTCACATCCTCGTTTCCAAGGAAAGAAAATTTAGGACTGGGTAGTGGGTTGGAGATGCAGTGCAGTTTGGACAGGTCTCTCTATAGACAAATGGACACTACTACATAGAGATAGATGCAGCCTCTGTCAGGTGTAACCTGCCCCTGGGAACAGTGGGGTGGGCTGCTGGTGGTCACTATTCATTTCCTGAACGACAGCACAGGGAACAATTATAATCATTTTCCAGACTGGTGGTATCATTTTGGATCACAGTCCATATAAACTATTAAAAGTTATCAGATTGTTTTGAGGTGACAGCTTCAAATATGCCTACAGATCAGACTCTCTAAGTTGTTATGCATTGCAACTTCGTACCTGAGCAATCAAAAATTATTTCACAAATTCTCACACACTCCTATGACAATTTTCATGATATGTAGTCCAACCCTGTGGATCAATCTTATGTATTTTTCCTCTGTGAAATAATATTTTTATGTTACTTGTTTTTTGGGTTCAAATCTACTGAACTCTAATCTTGGGGGAAACTCTACTCGTTATAACCATTATATCCTATTTGTGCATATGGGAACCATTTATATGAATAACTTCCTTAAGCTCTGAGCTAAAATACAGAGAAGAGTGGACAAATTACATTCATTTTTATGCCCTAGCAATTAAAATAACAGACCTGTCAGATTTCAAAGGGTCTCAAAACCACACTCACACTACACAAGGAACCCAGGCTGAGATCACAGAATCACAGAATGGCTTGGGTTGGAAAGAACCTTAAAGATCACCTAGTTCTAACACCCTGCCATGGGCAGGGATGCCACCCACTAGATCAGGCAGGCCAAGGCCCCATCCAACCCGGCCTTGAACACCTCCAGGGATGGGGCATGCACAGCTTCTCTGGGCAACCTGTGCCAGTGCCTTGCCAGCCTCTGAGTGAAGAATTTCTTCGTAATGCCTAATCTAAATCTGTTCTCTTTAAGACCATTCCCCCTTGTCCTGTCATTATCTACCCAATCAGAAATGTGATTTGGATGAGGAGTGGTATGCTCTTGAAACTCTTCAACATAACTAAACTTTTGAAGGCAGGTATATTACCAAAAATTTTGGGCATTACAGCAAGGTCTGCTTGTGTTTTGCCTTTTTCCTATACAAACTGACTCATCTCACAAGTAAGACTGGATCTGCAATGCAATGATGTTGTATTCCTGCAGTCTTTGCCAGGATATAGTGGTCATGACATTTAAAACATACATAGTAACAGGGAGGAACAGATTCTGTAGCATGAAATGAAGAAACAGGAGCTGAATCAACAAAGCAAAACAAAAGAAAAAAAAAAAAACACAAAACAAAACAAACAAAAAAAATAGAAAAAGAGATGTGGAGAACCAGATCTCACTGTTTGGCTCTCCAGACAGTGAGAAAAAAGGTTCAGGCAGCACAGAAGCACAGAATACACATTATAGCACCTGTGAATATTCTCTGAATATTTGTGTACTTCCTTATCATGATGAATACCATTCATCGTGTACATCATGTACATTATATCATGTACATTCTTACATACTGTGAGAAATACTGCTTGTGAAACTTGATATCTGAACTATCACAGAGCAACTCTGATTAGACAGTAGCAGAAGAAAACGTATGGCAAGTTCCAGGAGAAAACTAGTAGGCCTGCTTTTTCAATATACACCTTTAGGCAATTAGAATTAGGCAGAGATTTCCAAGAAAGGTTTTACTTCTCACTCATCACCCTGCCTTGTTTCTATCAGAAACGTTGCTCACTCTAGACGTGGTTCTTTCCATTCAATATCTTCCCTCTCACAGCAGCTGGCTTACTGGATTGAGTAATTATTTCTCCTGTTCTCCTGTTCTGGGTTGAGTAATTATTTCTCACCTGTTCAGTGGTACAGGTACCAGACAGATAAAGCCGACAGTGCAGAAGACATAATAATCAGATCATTAGACCTGACACTTACTTCATACTCCTCTTTAAATCCATAGCCTTCTGCACACTTCATTTGGGTGATGTGCTGTAGCAAGTCAGCTACACGGATGGCTGGATGAAGCTGTCCGGTCTGGTAGGGAACATCCACAGGATCTCGCTTCTTGTACGTATGGGACTGAACCAGGCTGCTTGTGTCACTGACCATCGTATGGGTTTCATCTAGGAAAAGAGTATCTCATAATGTACTGGCTCATTTTCACTTATTAACAAAAATACAAATTACACAGATTTCTAGAGGAATGGCAGAAATCTGACACCATCAACATTGCTTCTGTCTGTGAAGGCTAAATGCCAGAAGAACAGTAAATCCATGGAGCAGTTTACACAGGGAAATTGCAAGACTGATTGGAATGAGGCAAATTCCATGGTTCTACAATGGAAGCATTGCAGAGCAGTCCGAACTATAATATTGCTTTAAATAATGCTAGCTGATCATAAATGAGTTTTAGATTAGGCATTTGGTTCTAAGCTGCGTAGAAGTTTCACTCTGAAACTTCAACAAGTCCTACATAACAGAAGAGGACTTGTAGTCTTAGATTAGTTAACTGCAATATTTTACACTGCAAATTTAGAGCAAATGTTTGGAGTGAGCAAAATAAAAAGATGCACAAAATGGCTTATGGTTTCATCAAGCTAGGACTGCAATGGAAATGTAGATCTGATACAACATTTGGAGACAAACTACAAGAGGACAAATGCAAAGGATCATCGTATCAGGGAAAATGTCTTGACTGGCTGTTGAACATGCTTTAGGACCACGGTATAACATGAGCCATCACATTAGGCATGAGATGTTATATGCCAACTGACATGCAGGCCAACAAACAAGAGAACCCAGTGGGTTGGTTAAAATTTTTATGAGACACGTACTCTCCCAACCCTCCACATCTCTTCCGTGGGGCAAGTGGGCAACTTACCATTGATTGGCACTTTTAAGAAGATACATATCAGGAGAAAAAAAGAGGAGGAGAAAAAGGAAACAGGGCATAAGCAACAGTACTACATTAATAATTACAGGTAATTTTATGTTTGTAATTTAGTCTTTACAGTGTGATTTCCTAAATGAATCAGATTTTGATCTCCGTTTCACTGTATAAATCAACAGTACTGATACCAAGGTATCTTACCATGAGTCAATTCAAACAGATGTAACTGAGATCAAAACTTATATTTAGCAATAAATGGACAGATGTGAAAGTGCACTCTACCTAAGGAAGCAGTATCAATTTCTTCCTATTTAGATGGAGTTCTTAAGATTAGTTCAGACTTGACAAGAGAAAAAAAACAACCCAAATTCTGAGGTCAAATTATCATCAAAAATACTTTTTCTTTTTACCCAAATAATAGTTTTGCATATCTCAAAGAGTTTTTAATTTTTAACTGAAATTGTAAATGTAGTGCTTTGACTTTGCCGAACTACTCCTCAATGGTAGCATTCTAACTGTAACAAGGGGTTTACAAAAAGAATATATTTATTAAAAAAAAAAAAAGTAAAAAATAACATATGAGAAGGAAGCACGAAAAATATGTTCACATTTGTAAGTTAAATAAATTATAACAGAAAGTTCCTCAGATTTTCTGTATGAAAAGATCCCAGATTCTCTTATGCATAACAAAAATACTACCACATCTCATTCAAGGTGAGATTCTGGTTTTAGCTATACAACTGAACTGAAAATAGATGTTAACGCCACAAAGCTCGTATTTCAAGAATGATTTCAGGGTCTGTCAATTGATACTGATACCAAGATGTATGAAATCTGGTCCTCAGTAAGCATGCAGTCAGTGTGAACTGTGCATTTAAATCTAAACCAAAAATAATAGAGAACAATTTATGGGCATGAGTATGCATATTTCACTACTTTTCCTGCTTGTTTGCTAACCTGATTCAATCCGGAGGAAAACAGATTCATCATTTAGTCATAAAATTTGACAACTTTTGTCTAATGTGTGATAAAATCGTACTGCAAAGCACCTTGGGATGCATGGCATGGAACGTGGTATACAAGTGTAGGTACAGTATGTTGCTGTTGAAATGGCACCTGAAAACTACAAGGTGGCTAAGACACAAAAGACAAAAAGAGTGTAGAAAGTTGATAAGCTGATCATGATTTTTGAGTGGCTTATTTCTATTTTAGAAGCAGGTTAGAAAGTTAGTTTGCCTTTTTACTTTTCTTTTTTTCTTTTTTTTTTTTTTTTTCCTCCCAAACTAGAGAAGCTCTAACACAAACTGTTAGTAACTATGATGAACACAAAATTACCAGACAGCCTGGTCTTGTCCTATGAAAGCAGCAGTTTAATCCTTACAAATTTCTTTCCCATGAGCTCCTTTGTTTAGTTTTGTTTATGTTCCTCTCTCCATTTCTTTATCTCTTATAGCTGCATTAATTCTATTTATTTTCTTTGGGAGTGATCTTTTAAGTTGTTTTGAGTGCTTTTATGCCTTTTCTTTTTTTTTTTTTTTTTATGGTACATTTTGAATCCATAGTTTTTTTGGATTGCTTTTGAGCACTGTAGCATCAGCTTTTCAGCATTTCCACTCTTTTTCAAATGGTGAGCTCTTCCAGATGCAGTGCTCGTATGGAATGGGAAGAGTCTCCATCTTAAATACTCCTACAATTGCAGTTCTTCTACTTTCTACTTACTGATTCCCATACAGTTGTACAACACTTATACGACTTTCAAAACAACTTATATATTTTTATCAATTGTATGAACTTAGGGCATTGAAGGCAAACTCAGCCCTGTTCTCTGAGATGCCACTCTTATTTCTCCATTTTTAGAAATACATATGACTGGTACTTGACAAACATGACCTATGCTTATGACCTACACCAACTATAAATTTAATGGTTGTTATGTAATGCTTTTTTTGAGCTCTCAATCTTTCACTTAGGTTATTAGTAAAAGCATGAAAGTTTTTCCTCAAGCATATGAAATTTTCCTCATATCTGAAACTGAGAAGTAAGATTGTTGCACTCTGCACCAGTTAAAGAGTTTACCATTAATTATTAATATATATTTTTAATTTTTTTTTAATTGGTGAAGTTTATAATATGCACGAATAGTCCAAAGATCTTGCTATACAGAAACTTGGAAATGGTAAGTGTGTTGTGGACTTTCTAGCAGTTTCTATCTTTGAAAACTGAATTCAGCCATTCACCAGACCTGTACCCTTCCAAGGAGGTCACATTGAAAGGTTTATTTAATTCTAACCACATGCTTGACCCTGCAGCCTAAAAAACCAGCAAGAGCAGGTATTAACTACAGTAGAAACTGAGCACTTTTGTTAATAGCCATATTCCTCAACTGACTCAACAATACCTAATTTGATTTACCTGAGATAAAACAGTATCCCAATGCAGTTATAAACACCTTTGGGGTGATAAACCCTGCCTGAGTAGGACATCACTCATAAAAGGGTACTAAGCTTTTAACATGTAAGGTAACAAAAATATTAATTTTCTACAATGAAGTAACTGGAAGGTTTTCTGAGTGCAGGCTTCTGTATTAGACCATAAAATATATATCAAGCTAAATCAAGATTTTACAAATTTAGTATATGTAAAAACATATATAAGCATTTTTTCAGTGTGTGTCTGCTATCTGAACTGCTCGCTTAGAGATTATTTCTTGTGAAAAAAAAGCTAACAAATATTTTTACTATAATTACTACAGGGCAAAGAATTGAAAACCAAAACCAAACCAAACCAAAAAACCAAAACAAACAAAAAAAAAACCTATCAGAGAAAAATGTAATAATCCAGATAAGAAATCTCAAAGTTTTTCTCCTGATAATAGTACTTTTTCCCCTGCCCACCCACAAGGTCAGAACATCTACTGGATGAAGCGTTGAATGAATGCTAAAGCACACAAAAATATCTAACATCTCAGGCAGTTAAAAGGCACTGCAAATTTCATTTGCATGCAGATTATTACATTGTTACAGTCACTACCATTACCTTCTCCCAGATTTACATAATGTATAAAAATGCACAGGTTCCTTCTCAAAGTTAAAACACTGAAATGCACTTTGCTAAATCTTCTTTTACAATAACAAGTTTTCAAAAATCATCTTCCTAAACTTCTACCTCTTATATGCTTCACTCTACTTTTACTTAAGCCTGTTTTAATTGTGGTTTAAAGAAAAGAATTAGTTTAGAGTTAGTTATTAGTTTTATATTTTTCAGTAATTTGAAGGAAGAGAAGAGGGAAAAATACTTGTTGTAAAAACATCTATCATATTAAACAGAGTAAATAGAGAGGTTTAACGCTGGAGTTTGAATTCTTGCTACAACACATCGTTGTATTTTGCTTTATTACTTTAAAATATCTCGCTAATCTGTTTAAAGTTAGTATGGGAAGCGTAAATAAATACAAGTTGATTACTTAAGCACTGAAAATGCAATAGTGCTTCATGTTTACAGTTTTATTACTATGCAGCAACCCCTTTCTTTCTGATATTGGGCAACACCAGGTTTTTCTAAATTCCCAGTGGAAATGCTGTATACTTTAAGTGTATGTTTTTAACCTATAGTTCTACTATTTCATTTCATTCCTGTGACACCTAATACATAATAAACTGCGTTACTGTAAGTGTCATGCTATCATTTTGCTGTTCAAAATACCATTTCTCCTCTGAAACTTCTCTTTGACAATCATGTCACAAACTGTGGCATTGTGAGAAGAAATGATAGCTGGTAGGATGGCCAAAACTGTATTTTGTCTCATTTTCTATATCATGAATAGTCTAATTATGAAACAAAATGTTATTTTTAAGAAGTTACATCTTCAGTTCTGAGAAAAAAAATGGAAAAAAAAAGAGGGAAAGTATTTCAATTGCTGCGATAATCAAATTCTTTTGTGTCACTCCAAATACATGCATAAACATTTCCTCGCAAATCCACTTGTTAAAATTATTTCTCTTTTTTCTCCTCTGACTTGCACTATGACAGTAGAAATCAAGCCTGATAACCGTCTTTAGTACTCTCAGTGTAGACAAGCCTACCATCCCTCCCTTGAGCATAAAACTACAGCTTTTTGAGTACTATTGTCTGTATCCCGAGAACTGTGACTTTCTAAATTACTTCAGCAATAAACTTTGATAAAGGGAAATGTTCTCACCTAAAATTGCAGTTGGCACAAATGGATCTGTCATACATCATAAGCAGGTCAATGCAGAAAAGGTAAAAAGAGAGAGAACAGTAAATGATTGATAAATGTTCCTGAGTTTTCTTTTAGAAAGCTACTGTAAGCAACTGGTTACATGTAATATTTATTAAATTTCCATGGAAAGGAGTATAATAACGTAATTACATATGCTTTTGTTATGAAAAAGTCTCCATAGAGTTGAAACCAAGAAAAAAAATTGGTTACCTGGGTAATAAGAGTTAGGCACCGTTGTGCTCAATGTGTTAGTTTTCATTGTAAATGAAGATGGTGAAGATACAGCTGAAAAAAGAAACAGAGCGAGTTAGAGACAGCAAAGTGATATGTGGCTATTTAAGCTGAGTGACACGGCATGTGTGATCGACTTGGTTTAGGGTCTATACTGTTATGTTTGTTGCACTGGAATCAGGACCTAGGGAAAAGCAGGTATGTCTAGTGAATAAAATGGCTCATTGAATTTGATCAATTCCCTAAAAAGATATGTTGTCAGATAAAGCATTTTGATCAGGGATGACAAATACACTTCTCGAATCACAAGATTAGACTGAACACTGGTGCTTTAATAAAGACATCATGGTGACAACAGGTGCTTTTGACAGAAGCTTTGATCATTACTAAGTTTACCTAATAATACAATAAATACTGTATGTAAATATTCTACTGTAGTTCTTTTTTCCTCTATTGTTTTTCAATTTGTTCAGACAGGTGGATAATGTGTACACAGATACTATTATGCCCTGAATATCACTCTTTGTTTAACAATGGTTTTCAGGCTGTGATACATACACCAATGCTGGCTTGGTATTTAATGATTTAATCATTTATAAAAGCAAAACACAATGAAACAAATTAAATTCAGTTAATTCCCTGGTATACATAGATCACATGAATTACTATGGTAAGCACAGATACATTTAACAGGAGAGAATTAACCTTATCTTTGGGTGAGATGTTCACCCAAAAACTCATTAAAGGCTTTTAAGCAAAGTTTTTTCAAACTCAACCTTAGTTGTGGTTGGTTTGCTTGATGATATTTACACAGATCAATAAATTCAAGTTTATTCTGGATACCTATAAGCAGACTAACAGGAATTTGGGAAACAAGCAGAATTAAGGAAGACAGAATCTGCTGGATGAGAAGCAGCGAGATTACTCCTGCTAGCTTTAATCTGTTTTTTTTTGCTGTTGATCTTCTAGGGCCACCCCTTATTAAGATGGAGTTATATGGAAACTGGTTTAAATGATGCCAGATGGTATCATTTATTCCAAAAGTGAATATATCTGAGACCGCTTTCCTTTTATTATGTCTCCTGAGTCACTGGATGGAAAGGACAGCATGCTATTCCTTTTGGGTGCGGATGTAGAGACTAGCTGATGTCAGGGTTGCTGCAGCTAATAAAACTGTCTAGATACAGAATGCAGCCAGGTTAATAAACTTTTATAGAAAGTAGGGACGCCTTAAGTCTCTTGATAACAAGGTCTTATGCACAAATTTTTCCTAAAGACTCTCAAACCTATTCTTCTGTTGACCACATTTATTATGGAAAGTCTGAATTAGAGGTTCTAGCCCTCAATTGGTGTAAAATATTTGACAAGCCAAGAATGTCAAATTGATTTAAGTTTGTTTACATGAAGAGAGCATGTAGTCACAAGAACTCATTGAAGCTTCTTTGGTTATTATGACCATTCAATAACACCATTGGAAGACTACACCGTGAGGACAGAAAATGAAGTCAAACCCTTTGATCTCTTCACAAGAGATCCCATTAACTGCAATGGAATATTCTCACCAGAATGGCAAGTCAGATTTTGAAAGATATTTTCTGAGCAATTTCAAAAGTAACACAAATGCAGATTAACATTGCAAATTCTGAGCCTAATGCTGCTGAGAGAAGTCTCACTGTATAAACCTCACGGAGTGTTTGTACAACTGAACTCGTCAAAGATAAGTTCTTAAGCTTATTATTAAGGAGTGGGAGTTGGGCCTCACATACTGTCAGTACTTGAAACAAAATTCAATCTTTGATAAATTCTGAAGATGTTAAAAACCATCAGTATACAAGAAAAAATAGAATGTTTTGTGCTACAAAAAATAAAATGTTTTGCAAATGTAGTCATTCTTTTTCTACTCTTTTTAACAGCTCTAAAAACTACTGCAGTCCTTGTCTTTGGTCACTGCTAACCTCCAGACAGGTGTAAGTCCTTGACTAAAATTCTAATACAGAAAAAAAAAAATCCCAAATTCTATTTATTTTCAGGGTAGATCCAAGAAGACTCAGAATTTTCAACAATCTCTTATGAAATTGCAGATAATTCAGCTGAGTTCTTCCTTTGCACAAGCAACAGAAAAAGCATCATCTAGAATTGGAAATAATAAGACAATTGGATCGCCATTATTAAGTTATGACACTCAAAAATAAATTTTGCCTAAAAAAAAAAAAAAAGTGAGCAGGGAAAGCATTTGAAGGACATGGGATAGCATGAGGGATATAACATTTTTAACGTAATAGAAATTGAAGAAAGGTAAAACTACAGCTGTTTCAGTAATGTCTTTGCTCTTCTGCAGAAGAAAAGGATGGACAAAAAAAAAAGCTCAATTATCCTTATTATTTTTAAAGAAGTCTATTCTTGATATCTGACTGTCTTGCTCATTCGAATACACACTGTAATGTGTTGCACAGTGGGAGAGTCTGGGTTCCATGGATTTTCCATGACTGAGTAATGAGGAATATTTTAAAAACCATTTGCACCTTTCTTCCACCTTCAAAAAAAAAAAAAAAAAAAGAAGAGAAAAAGAAAAGAAAAGACTTACATCTCCCATTTAGATTGTGCGTGTCCATGAAAGAGAAAGCTTCATCACAGTTGGTGCCTTGCTCAGTGTAGCTTTTATCCATTGAATTCACCATCACTGTCATTTCCTGCCGTGTACTACTCAATGTCTCTTTCCGCTTTTTAGCCAATTTTCTTAAGAAATGAATGTTGAGAAAAAGAAAAAAAAAAACAAACACACAACAAAATCCAGTCAGCAAACACAGTCTTCATGTTGTTTAGACCAGTATTATAGTTTGTAAGCATATTATTAACATATTTGCAATTATTCCTAGTTTTCTGAAAACATAATTGATTTCACACTTGCATCTTTAAACAGCATCTGACAGTCTAGGGCTAGTTGCCAATGCCCTGACTTACGGTGAACAGCACCTTAATCCTTGGTGAGCACCACTGAATTAAAGTGTAATACTCAGATACAAAGGTGCTGTGAGCTACTGTATCAGTGACTACATCTGTTTAAATACATAAATAAAAATGATAGGAGACAAGATCTCACTGGGACTGACAATTCAGTAACAATTTCCACTTCACATGCGTGGAAACACCTGGAGCTGTTTCACTGAGACAACACGTAATACAGCTAACTGCTGTACATCATACTCTATGTTTGATCCCTTACATACTTCGCGCAAGCAAGTGACATTTCAAACCGACTTGCATTTCTAAAGACGATTTTCTGTCACTCTTGTCTTGATTTCAGTGGGATTAGGAACAAGAGTTAGTTGCTTCTGAGCAGGAATGATCTGTCAGAGACAAGATCTTGGTTCTGATAAAATCATAGGGAGTCATTAAACTACAAAAGTGCTTTGGACACATATACTTCTCTTTTCCAGATCTGTCTGTTAAAGACCTATCTAAACTAAAATCTCACCCAGCCTCCCCCAGATCTAATTGTGCTTAAATACCATCACACAATAACAGGTCTGAGACAGCACTCCTGATTCTTCCATCAAATCCTGTGGGACATCTGTGATCCTGATGATGGATCTTATATCCATTTGGCTTGTTTCCCTGGCTTGTGACTCTGTTTCAGACCAAGCTTTTCTCCAAGTCCTTGCCTACAGACTTCAGTACAGTTTTCCAAATTCCTTCTGTATAGCATCTTCAAAGTATGGATTTTTCACAGAAACGACTGCTCCAGAGACTTTGATTTTCTTATATCTTAGTTCAGTAACTTTTTCTCTGTGAAAAACATAATGAACTAGCTCATATCTATCTGCTGGAAAAGTCTTTTAGATATCTTCAACCAAAGCTACCAGACACTCATTATCTTGTCTATGTTTCCTTCCAGTTCTTGAGGTCTACTGCACCAAGCATAACCAACTGTACTCTCAAAGCCCTTCTCTTTGTTAGCTCTTATTCAATATGAAAAAACTATTTCCACCACACAAAAAAAATATACTAGCCTCCACTAGTATACAACAAGCATGTGTGTTTGTCTCACGTTGACAGTAGTACTACATGGGAAGAGCTTTCTATAAACATCCCTACAGAAAGCTCACTATTCTGCTTCAAACCTACTTAAGTACTTGCCATACTTGCCAAAGTACTGATATAATACCACCTGCAATGCAGATCAATATTGCATCACAGTCTTCCTATGCTTTCCATCTGTCTAGCTGCTATCTCCTACCTCACACCTGGATAATAGGCTTTTGGGGCAGGGGCCACAGTCGCGTTCTGTACCTATAAAGTACCAAGCTCAACAGTATCTTAGTCCATAGCTAAAAGACTTTGAAACTAAAGTCTCCCTGTTAATAGTAGTAATTACAAGCGCAGGATCATTGCATACAAAAGTATTAGGTAATTGCACACGAAAGTATTAAGGGTCACATCTGGTCCTCAATATGCTGCTGGATTACAACTCCATTCATCAGGGCAAGCATCCATGACTGAAAGTGATTATTCTACCTTAAAAAACTATTATAGTAACTACAATAATAAGTAGTGGTTTTGCTAATCCCAGCCTAGAAGTCACCTGCATTAGCTTGAGCCACCATGAACACACTTTAGACTGTGACTGATGTTGAAAAGGAGAGCTGGAGTGCTCTTATGGTCAGTCGAATGGCAGCCACTTGTGAGACTCAATCCTACACTAAACATTTAGATGTGCGACAAAACCTCAATGCTCATTATTAGGGATTTCAAAATTCACTAATGATAATCCTAAAGTCCAGCTAAGGAAGAGTGTACGGCTGTTGTCGAGATAATAAATGATAACAATTCACATCCTTCCTGTAGGTGAAGTTTAACTCATGATTGTCTCATTTGGAATATCAGTGGTAGACAGAAAAAAATGACTTGTGCTAAACAAGGGTTTCATTTATGAATTTTAATTTAATTTAATGAGTTTAAATGGAAGAAAATTAAAAGTACCTTTCTGATCTATACTAGTTTACATTGACAGCAAAACTAGTTCCTTATTACTTCACAATTCATAAGCTCTGAAGGACCACTAGATAACGTAGTCTGAACTCTTGCTTATCAGAGACAGTAAAATGTCACTCAAGTACTATTTTGTGGTTTTGTGTCCTCCATCTGCCCCTCCTTCATTTCTAATCATAATGAATAAGCAATACAGTAGAATCTGAGGTGAGTCTATTTTGAGACGTATCTCCTAATGCATGAACAACTTAATGGAAGTCCATCAGCTGGGTTGTGAATCCAAAACCTGAACAGTGCCCAGCTGTGGCTGACATACACAGTATGGTCACTGAAACTTCACACGTAAGCCACATACTGTACTTAACTGTATTTCATGGCTGTGAAGATCATAGGAAAACACTTAGGATAATTCAGCACCAGAACCAAAGTCATCAGGTTCTCTTTAACCAGTTACCAACCTGATTTGCTATCTAGATACTACGTAGTATCTAGAAGCCAAAATGCAGTGTATAATGACCTTTCTTTGTCCATCAGTGAACCCGTGAGTGATATCTCTATTCACAAAACATACTTGTTATCAAGCCCAGCATTTCCTCCAAAATTTCTTGCATGTGAACAATGTACTACTGAACAGGCAACAACTCTTCCTTAAGATTTTTTTTAAAGAAAAGTTACTAGGACAATTGTCCTGGGTATCATTATAGTGATACCGATCCCTATCTGAAAATTCACAATATGGTGAAATACATTACACCAGCCACTCAGTGTGATTCCAAAAAATTACATGTTCTGTAGGGTACACATCTCAAGAACCTGCTGTTACAGGCATCATCCTTTGTTTTACAGTGACAATTGTATCTTTCCCAAGGAAACCCAGAGTTCTTGCTTATTACACCAACAACATGAAGCTCAGATTTTACAACATTGGATAATTTTTGCTAAGAAATTACAGACATTTTCTCATTTCCTTCATTTTTGGTTTTGGTCCCATAATCAAGCTATAGCAGGTTGTTTTTATGGCAGTAACAACTGTATAGTACTTCTGAATCTGAATCTAATTCTGGAAATAGGTCTTGTGGGAAAAGTTCAGATCTGAAACAACTGCTACATGAAGAGAGAGACACCAGCCAGACTTTTGCACTGTGAACAGAAATACCCACTGGACTTTATCAAGTAAACTTTAGCTGAACGTAACATTTTTTTTACATCTGCAATTTTCCAGTATCGCTTAGTGCTACAATCTGCAACTCATCCATTCCTTGGATCTCTTGATCCCTGGGAAGCTCTAGCTATATAGCTATATAAAATGTCAGAAATACATAAAACCATGGTACTTCATATTATCATCTCCATTCTCACTCTTAGATCTGAAATATATATATATATATATATATATTTTTTTTTTTTGGGGGGGGGAGCGAGGGAAAAAAAAGACTTAAATATTTGATCACCTTTGTTCATGGAAAAGATACTTCATAGCTACTCTCTAATGTTCCCTCCTTCTTAAAGGAAGAGAGTGTTACAACCAAAGGGAAAAGCAAAACAGATGGAATCTCCCATGATGATTACCTAGTACAAAATTCTCTATAGAAGGAAATGAAAAATGATTAGGTTTTCACGCAAATAGTGTTATAATCACTATATGAAGAAAAAGAATATCCTATAGCAGTCTCGATAAAAGAGGAACCTGATACTCAGAACAATTTGAAGATTAGCTAGGAACTGGTGGTATTTTTAAGGCATAAGAAATAAGTGACCCTTTTTAAACTGGTATGGTGGTAACAACAGTGTAAAATGCAGAGCAAACAACCATGCAGGCTCCCAGGAATACCTTGTGTGAGATTTTAGGTATCATTTGTTCTGTTCTGTAACAATAAAATCAGCCTGGGAGAATAATAAGCTAAAGGCTTGGTCACAGTCTGTCCCTATTTTAACAGCCACTGTGAAATTCTCATATGCTCCATCTTCCCCTGTACCGTCCCTTCCTGTTGAGGTCTCCCTGTTAAACCTCTACAAGTCTGACCCTACACCTCTCTCAAAGTCCTCCTTCTCTGTAATGCCTCCCCTAAAATAACTGCTGCTACATTATCAGAACTCTGTTGGGTTCATTTTCCACCTATTTACCTGTATGCATTTTCTCTCTTTTGCCTTGACTTAAATAAAAATCTCTTTGGTACGTAGATTGCCTTTTGTCTGTGCTTATAAAGCACTAGGCACAAAGCATGCAACACAATTGGCCACTGTCATAGTTAGATAAACATAAGAACAGTAAAAAGAAGAAATGACAAAAAAAAGTGTGTGCATGTGTGACTGGGGCTGATAACCAGAACCAGCTCAAGCTCTGAGAGAAATGAGCCTGCCATCTTAATTTAGGAAAAGTGAGTAAAACATATTTATTTGAATCAAGCAAAACACACACTTCCTTCTTTCCAATTTCAGACTGAGTGGTGCCCCCATTTTTATATCAGTATGTCTTCTTTCGTTCAAGCAAAGGAATAAAGAAACGGAACTACCAGCAGTTCTGTGTGTGCCTATCCAAAAAAAAGATCTTCTTGAACTAGAAAATATAGACAGAGCTGATAGGAAGATCGAAGGAACAGATCCTACCAGAAGAATGGTAGTCCTTGTATAGATAAGGAGTCTTCCTTTTAAAATAGAGGTAGTTCAACTGGGAATACAATAAAAGTGTAAAAAAACATGAAAAGCATGGAGAAAGTATGCAATGAAAACCTAAACACTATTTCTTGACGATGTAAGAACCATAAAAGGAAGGTATACAGATTTTTTTTTTTTTAAATACAAAAGTAAATACTTCCACGCACAAAAAAAAAAAATAATTATGAAACACATCACCACAGTGCTCTGGAGATAGCAAAACTATTTAAAAAAAAAAAGAAAAATTTATTAAGGCCTGAGGACAGAGAATGCATTACTTTATAATTGCTCTATTCATACATGTTTCTAATGATTTTTTGCTGGCCACTGACACAGATGTGATGTTAAGTCTGGTGGACTTTTAATCCAAAATTCAATGCAATATTGCTTTGAATTTGTTTTTGATTGGCAAAAAACTCCTTGTTTTGCCAATCTCAAGGCAACTCCTTGAGGAGACTATGCAAAAAACAATGTAAATGCTTTATTTGCTTTCCTAACACTTAGAATTCCTCACCTTTTTACACTGTTTAGGCTACTTATGTTATCCTAAGCAGAACTGAAATTTGCCCATCTATTTTGGCTGTTTGTGATACGCTGAAAGAAGGCTCACAATTATTTTGGGAAAAAAATGTTTTAATTTGAAATCATCTTAAGAGCATCACTGATTCAGGGACACCCAGTCTGAAAATATCTTCTAATAAAAGCTCTCCACAAATAGCATATAAGAAATTCAGGGAAAGTAACTGACTTAATTCTTGTTTATTGTATTTTAATAGATTTTTATATATTATGTTGCACTTCTTTTTCTGTTGCACTATTTTTTTTCCTTCAACAATAAAATAACCCTTGTCAGTAACTGTGATTGTTTCCTGTCTTCAGGAAAGAGGTTCTCTAAGGCAGACACAAAAACATACATCACAAAAATTTATGCGAATTACGTCTGTAAAATGGAGTTCATATTTAGCCTATTGCTTCTGTTTTTCAACAAGACACGTTTTGTAACACTGTGTATAGTTCTAATCTATATTAGGAAATTAAAAATGCTGCTTTCTACATTTAAGATATCCTTTTAGGACATACCTCAAGTCTCCAACTCCTCATCTGTATTCTTCATGTTACTTCTTATTGTTATCAGATCCTCTCAGAAAACAAGTTTTAGAAACCTAAGTATCTAATCCAATTCAACCAAAATGGTAAAAATTTTTTAGGCCATATTCAACCACTTTCACTGGAAGTAATAAGTACTTCTATTCTGCTTTACAGTTCTTATCAAAATACCAACAGTCTGAACGGACCCCCTTCCATCTCCCTTGTATAGGTGGAGACATAAATATCAAGCTATTGAAATCAAGTGAGGATGCAAAATAGAAATAGCGTGGCATCAGTGATAGTGAAGTTCTGCTCATATCAAACTTCTGTTGTTAAATTTCACATTTACATGCTTTATACTGAAATGTAGAATGCTCAGAAAGGCAATTTCACAGTGCCATTACACTGTGTACACTCTATCAGACAGGAAATAAAGTTAGGGGAAGTATTTATAAAGGCACTAAATTTTGCAGCAAGAACTAGCGAACAGTTAATAAAATGCTTTACAAGATGTCCCCACTTCAGGGAACTAGCATTTCTAGGGAACAACCACAGGGAAAGTATTTCTCAAGAAAATTAAACTGAAAAAAAGATAGGCAGGACCCTGCTGCATAGTGTTGTTCCTTGCTGAGGTTCTCCTAGTATTAGGTTATAAAATTATCCTTTACCCTAAGAAATCCAACATATATTTTGCATTGGCGTCACAAGAAAGCAAAGATGCAACAGTATGGAAGATTGTAGCACAGATTGTGAATATTTGACAATAGCCCAGGGTGCACATGTCCTTTTGCCTGACTTAACAAACAGGTGGCTTATTACAATGTCTTTTAGGTGCTTTCTCTTTGTTTTTGTTATCAATTTCCTGTGTAAGATCAAGTGGTAACATTATTCATTTCACTTCTACTCGCTCTTGCCTTCTCTGATAAAGAAAAATGAATGATTTTTTAAAAAAATGCTGTGATATTTCTAGAATTTGGAAAACAGTGTACCTGATACCATAGTGTTTCATTTTTCCCCCTTTCATTCACTGTGGCTTTCATTTTGCCGCAGTGACATAAAAGTACTTTAAATAACATCAGAATTAGTATTGGGAGACAAAAAAGCCTCCCAGTACTGACAGAACTGGCTAGAGAGGGAGGAGAAAGGACAATGAGTAAAAGGTGGGGGGAGTCATTTATCTTACAGAGTTAAAAGACTTGAGTGCAAAAAGAGTACGAACTTTTTAGTGAAGTTGGAAGTTAGGGAAAATGGTTTTGTTTTATATGAGCATAAACAAAAAGTTTTAATTTTTTTTTTCTCATAGCGTATCAGAGCTTTAATGGTCATTCTGCACATTCTTGTTGCAAGTAGACTGGTTCATTAGCATTAAGCGATGACAAAGCTTGAAGAAAAAATATTTAGCTACATCTCATTGCAAAATAACAGTGGTATGTCACAGGTAAATGTGCCATGACTTAAAGACAGTGTGGATCAGAAAAGAGAAAAAGAAAACATGGAGGGGAATGTGAAAAGAGAAGGAAAAGCTGATGGAAAAATACAGGGCAGCTTCAGCCACAGGTACACAGCGAGATCATCTACTCTTTCTGCTAAATATTCTTCCCTTAGTTCTGGTATTCAGCACATGCTTTGAGGTTCGCTTGTAGTGATATCATTAAAACTGTGCTTATTTGATTCTTCTGCTTTGCACGAACTTCTGCATCAGGTTATCAGGGTTTCTGCAAGTGAAGGTTATAGAATTAAACCCAGTAACACTTCAGGTCACAGAGGTGTCACACTGACAGATTTTCTTTGCTGATGCAGTGGCTCAGTGGGAACACTGGTGACTGACCAAGACTCAGTGAAAATAAATATATTAAAAAAAAAAGTAGCTATATGGTATATTAGATTGATGCAACAACTTCTATTTGAAATTGGATGATTCTTGTCCTAACTCACAGTAAAAATTAATTTTATGGTTACAGCTTAGTTCTTGTTTGTCCACCTAAGAAGACCTCAATTAATTTTAGTATGATTGTCAGGTTATTCAGGAAAGGCTCTGGGCTACAGCAGTATAAAGAATTTGAGAAGCTTTGGGAGAACTGTGTTTAGAAAACTCCTGGCTGCACTGGTTCTGGCTCAGGTTAGTCACTGGTCTTGGTCTTCAGAGAAATCTACTCACAGATTTTAACAAACAAACAAACAAACAAACAATAAAACCCAACTACCAACTACTCAAACGGGAAAATAGAAGAGCAATCAGATGAGAGGAGTGACATTTTTCAGAATTGATCATTATCTAATTCTGAACATGACTTTGATTATTATAAATAATAAATCAGGCAACAAAATCTTACTCTACTTAACTGAACTAAGAGGAAAAATTAAAAGCCACAAATTCTCTTGTTTGTTTCAAAATGTGACTATTTTGAAATATGAATTTTAGATTTGTGTTTTGATTCCTACTATCCCCTAATTAATCAAGAAGCTAGTGAATACGATGCTTAATGGACTGACAGGTCCTCCAGAACTGTAAAAATGTGTAAGAAAAATACACAGATGGTGAGGAAGGCAGAGACCTAGAGCATCTGGGAGCAGCCAAATCATGGTAAGTAGATGAGGGGTGAAACAAGTGCACTGTACTAAAAATATCACCATAGGTTTTGTTGTAGGAAAACCAGCACCCAGGTCTCTCTTTCAGCTGACTGTCCTGTTCATGAAACCAGTCATACTCTCTGGTCCAGTCAATCTCATACTACTCTCTTCAAAGCAGCATATTTTTGAAGGTTTTAGAGAGTTCTCCCTCTCTTCTTAAGAACCATGGGGATTAGGACTCTGTGACAGAAAAGGAGATAAGCTTTTAAACACTACCTGGCTGAGCAGGGAATTGAATCCATTCTCTTTCTGCCTGGAGAAGAGAGAGCTTACAGGAGATCTTACTGCTGTTTTAAACTACCTAATTGGAGAGTATAGAGAAGACAGAGCTCGACACTACACGTCATGAAAAGACAAGATACACTAGACACACATCGCAACTTGGGAAATTCCCACTAGATATCAGTAAAATTTTGTTACCATTGAGGTTGTCGAGCATTGGAGCAGGTGCTCAGACAGGATGTGGGATCCCTATCTTTGGAGATACTTGAAACCCCGCTAGACAACGTTGTGAGCAATTTGATTTAATTTAAATCTGCTTTGAGCACAGAGGTAGAAAAGACGATCTTTAAAGGTCCCTTCTGATGCAAATTATCCTATTATTCCCATTAAAGGTTCTAGTAGTAGTTTTTTTTTTTTGTTTGTTTGTTTTTGTTTTTTCATAAAAGGAAACCATGGGGATGTAAGGGATTACAGATCTGAACACTATCCTAGACTGTGCCCCTTCGGAAATGTTCTACATATGAGTTGTACAGCCATAATCAATACATGGAAATTGTAACAAAACTACATACAGTCAAATAATTAAAGATAAAGATTCTTTTTGAATATTTAATTTACTTATTTAACTGTTTATTCAGATATTTATTTATGTATATATTTAGTTATTTATTATGATTTTTTTTATGTGTGAACTAAACCACCTTTTTAATTTAAGGAATAAAGCTTGTGGAAAAATATTTATCGATACAGTTTTTTGCATAAAAGAGCTACTTTTATTCACATTCAACTGCATTATGAGAATGTGACCCTTTTCCATGCGAAAAGGTAAATTATATTTTGATTTTCAAATGTAGTATTAATAATATACACGTTCTCATTTTAATGAAGATTGAAGTGTTCCATTTTCCATTGTATTTGACTTGTATTAATTTTAGCTATAATAATTGTATATATCCGTAAAAAGACATTACATTATTTTACATTCTTTCTACTGCACTATTTCAACTTTATTGAAATGAAGTATTTGAAGTTTCTGAAGACATTCTGTTCTGAAAGGTATGTTCACAGGAAAATTCAGCACCTGACCTTTCCTTTTGATTGAGGATACTTTTTTTCCCCACAGAAAGAAAATTCATTTTCTTAGCTAACTCCATTAAAAACAGTAAATGAAATTTACACAGAATCTGGACTTTCTCTTTTGTTAGCATATATGCCATCTTAATGATCTACAGTTAACAAGAATACCTAGATTGTTTCATATGCAAATAAATATATGCACACATACTTTCATTTTAAGAGAGAACACATAAACGGTTCAGATGAATGAAAGATGTGTATGTCATATCAGGCTTTCAGATTATCTCCTTCATGGTATTGTGTAAATGGGTATTAAAGACTGCACAGGGTACAAGAATACTGCATTTTAACATACTGCTGAAAAAATATATTTTGCATTTGACACCCCAAGAATCTTCCCTTTTGTCTCAACAGCCTTTCTTTTTTCTTTTATTTTCTCCATAGTATTATCATATGGTATGAATAAAGAAATAAACAGACAACACTGAGGCCTCCTCAGGAGGAAGTAGCTGTGTGATGTATAGTGCCAGACAACACAAACATGAAAGCTTTTCACAGGAATAAATCCATGACAGATTTTGAAATTCTCTTCCTGAGACTAATTACCATTTATAAAAGGCTGGCTAATGATGAAAGAAAACACCTTCTTATCCCATAGCTGTCAGTTTTAAGCAAAGCCTCAAACTCCTAGGGGTGGTGCGCACCAGAGGTGTCCACGTTCCCTTTGCTTTCCCAAACTGAAGCAGGCGGTGGTGTTAAACTGATGAAAAATTGTTCCAGGATGACTTTCCCCACACCAAATTTTCACCAGATTTGCAGAGGTACTTTCAGTGCGGGGAATTACAGAGCTGTATGATAGATGTGACTGTTACATGGTATTTTCATCATCCTGTCTGCACACCTGACTCTCTTGTTGAGATCTGCTACATTCCAAGCTCCTTAAGCATGGTCAGTACCTGTCTTTATAAGTAAACGTGCCATGTAAGTGGTTCCTTCCACAACCAGAAAATCACCAACCCTACAGTGCACCTGAGGTTGACATGCGTATGGGATAGGCATTTTCTACGTGAAATAACTTGGTACTTTCACTACAGGGTTAGTCTTCCAAGTCCCAGTGGAGGAAGCAGATTCACAGATTTATATGGCACCTAACTAGTTGCTTCTATGCTTGCATAGGCTCAAGTTAATAGAAAGCAGTAGTAGCTGTGACAGTTTTAAATACAGAAAGCATTTTTCTCCCGAGGCATTTAGATCTTTGCATTGATCTTTCTCTCACTGGGCAGAAACTAAGGCATTTCGCTTTATCATAAGGATATAAAATACAGTCAAAAGAAATTGTTTGAAGTTCTCCAAAACATTCTCTTAACATTCCCTTTAGCATGTTTGATATTATAAATATATGTAAATATATTGTACATATTGTATACATACATGCATGTATGTAAATGTATACACAAATACATGTAATGGTGTAAAAGCAAAGCCCAAAGCATGGGTTTTGATAGGCTTAATCTAATCTGACTCATTCATTGCTCCTGCTCACCAATAACAGAATACAAAACAGCCAAAGGCTTTTTGCTGATGCAAAATTCCATTGTATTAGCACAGATGTTCTGGCAAACAGATAAGCACACTGTCCTAGCTCTGATGTAAATCCTGCTGTGGGTGGTACTTCTGCAGTCCCTGGGTATATTGTCTTCTGTGCAAGACAGCATTCCTTGCTCACTCTGACTTCCAAACCAGAGGCCCATACTTCCTCACTTGATTCAATATTTCTTCCCTCTTTATATTCCAATACAGACAAAATCCTCTACAACATATTTGCTAGTGTTGGTACTGAACATTCACAAAATCACACATGATTTTTGATGTGCTACCCACACTCCACCTCCATCACGCGCCTTTCACTTTTCTAAGCAATTATTTCCCCAAATCCATTTTCCCTCCTTCAAGGCTTTTGTAATATTCAGTACACCTCAGCAACTCAATATCCAACTTCACAGAGTTTTAATCAGCCTTTTATAGGAATATATTTCCCTTCCTTTCCACAAAAAGAAATCTGTCTCCCCAAAAGTTACTGACTAAAAACACAGAATAGGCAATATTCAGCCATGTAAGAAAGAAACTCACTTTTTCCTAAGGGAATGTTGAAACTGGTCCATGTTGAAATATGCCCTTAAGCCAGGTAGAACAACTAGTGGGATGCATGAAGATATACCCTGAGCATCACGTTCTTAGCGTGCTCAAATTTAATACTGCTCTGTGCCCAACTAAGGGAAGGAAGGGCACTAAGCAGGGGTTCTTAAGCAGCACAGGGCTTGTAAATGATTCAAGTGCTCTCCCAAATCACGGCTATTGCATCTAATTGGCAGTGGGACTGCAGTGCCAGATGGACTGCTTGGTAATCCAAAGCTGTGACTATAGAGTAAGTGGTCCAGCTGAGCCCTTGTGAGGCTGACACTATTTGGTCACTCTACGATGCAGCTGCACCCTCAATCCAACCTTATCCCACTCACAGTAATGGGGCTTCTGGGAGAAACTGTCAGCCTCCCCCTTTATAAACAGCAAATGATGCTGTCCAGCCCCGGTTTCTCTCTCAGCAGGTACATGTGTTGAGGCTTTATGTCTTATATTCAACGATTCTTAACAAAGACTTTAATATGAGACTTGCATGGCAAGGAAGGTTGATTAATCCACTTCAGGGCCCTTTATACTACCTTTATACTATGCTGATAAAGCAGCATACCATGGTGGCTTTAGGTAAGAGTATTTCAAATACATGTATTTAGATCCCTTCATTTCCAAATCTGTCAAAGTTGAAACTATTAACAGCAAAAGCTTTCCTAATTAAAAGATGTAGGAAAAGAGTCAAGGAATGCTACTGTTATATCTTTAATAACAATAACATTTGAAAAAAAAAATAATGTTTGCATGTAATACGGGATTTTTACTTAGTTTTCCCACCCAAAAGCAGCATAATCCAAAGACTAAGGAATCAATTTTTTTACACACAACCACACTACCTGAAGCTGCACAGAAACACACTTGAAGACAAAATGAATGACTTATACTCTTTCTCAAATCAAATCACGAACTATGTAAAAATATATTTTTAAAGACACGCTAGCATCTTTTACCCTCAGAAAAGAATAATGTCGTCTTCTTCTGAATACAGCTTGCATGGTAAAATTCCTTTTGAGCAAATAGAGTTAAAGCTATAAATAATATCACAGTCCATCCCATGCTGAAGTCATCCATTCTGAGAACACTACGGGTATTAACATGAGTTGCTAGGTGCTGTGATGTTCTTCAGAAGGTAACAACCCTGAAATACTACTACAGCACTAAAAATATCAGTCAGTTGAAATTTGCAATTATAACAGCAATGATAGCTGCTGCTCCCATAATACACAGTACTTCAAATATATTGAGATATTACCGTTTACTTTATTGATGTCAGACAGTAAGCACACTGAGTTTTATGGAGATACACAGACCTGTCTTAAGTGTTGCACAGAGGCAGCAGTGAAGCCAGAAACAGACAGAGCTAACAGGCTTTCTGGCATGGTATTTTCTCATTGAAAAGACCATAAGCTACTCTTTCACACTCCTTTAATAACAAACAATAATGATATTTCTAAGATAAAATGCGGCGGTGCTAAAATTAACTCTCCAACTCATTATTTACAGAGAAAGGATGCAAACTGTGACAGCTGCATGGAAAACTGCTCTTCCTTTATTAAAAAAAAATAAATAACAAGAGAATTTGATAACGAAGAAAGGAGTACCCTCCACTGCAAAATTTAACACGAGTTCCATAAAAACGATTTTGCACTCCTGAAGAATTTAATGGTTAATAACAGCCTTTCTATGAGTTTGTTGAATAATATAGCTAGCACAGAATTTTCTGTGCTAGTTCTGCAAGAACTGGGAGATTGTACTTGAGAGGGAGGGTTTTTCTGCATGTAACATACCACAATCTAGGTCAGGAGACAGGTCTGAATAGGAAGTCCCAATAATAAAAATCAGAAACAGAGGTTAAAAGGATATTAACTTGCAAGACATCATTACTACTCGTTAACATATGGGAGTATGTGGCTATCTTATCTGTCTAGAGAAACCACTGAAGTCTTTTTCTTCACTGAAACAAAAAAAGCAGTGAGCAGGAATGCTCCTAAAATAGTACAGTAGTTGCTGTGAAAGAGCTTTTATATATTTCTTAGTGTTTTGGCACAAGAGTTGGTGTATTTTCTACTGAATTAGGATGAGTAATCTATAACACATACATTGTGGGTATTTAATTATACAAAATCACCTGAAGATACCTATAGAATTGTGATTGTTTTCTAAAGCTATAGAAATGTGATCACACAACTTCAGGTATCTCTCTTTCATAAACTAGAACATGACAATTTCTCCTTAATGCACTATTTGATTCAAAGGATAACAAATTTAAGATCACACACCGAGCAAATGTTTTGACTAGATTGACATTTCCTAGCTTATCTAGGCAAATTGCTAAAAAGCTGTATGTAGGAAATTACAGAAGAAAGGCTCCTTACAATTGACTTCAGTGGAGAATTAAGAGAATGAGGGCTTCAGAATGGTGATTTCCATTTCTTCCCTGAAAGAAAGGAGAGCTGCCTCTTTAAAGAAGCTAACAGACTTCCCTCCGTTAACTTTTACTTGGTCAAAACAAGTTGTCAAAACGGGCTCTTACTGTGTACATCAGCCTTAGTAAGATTGTAAATTCAGTAATGAAAAGATGACCTAACTGTTGCATCGTGGGCAACTAGAAGAGCTTTTTATCAAACCTCAAATCACTGCATGGAATGACACTGGCCCTGACTGGGTGGTAATTTTTAACAGTTGCTTCTTAACAGTTGCACAGTAACATTTAAGTTTACAAACACTGGATAAAAATAGTATAGTGATGGTTTCTCCAACAGCAAGAAGATAAATAATTTGAGAGGATATAAATGGACATCTGTGCAATTCATTAGGGACACACGTTCACTATTTAAAGGAGTGTCTTCATTCAACACACTGTAATACCAGCGCTGTCAATGACTTTGTAAGAGTATTTTGAGACAGACAGGTGAACTACAGGTGAAGAGGCTCTACTTCTCTTTAGATGAAAAGTTATGGCAACAAAAAGCTAGATAAACATGAATTTTCTGAAGAAACAACTTCAGAAATGCAAGCTGAAGTAGATATGTGGGCACCTGGTTCGGGCACTTAGATGCAGACTTGGTAGAATTGTAAGCAGCAGCACTGTACCAGATACTTCCAGATACGAGGTAAAGTTTCTCAGTGTCATGAGTTTGGCTGGAACAGGGTTAATTTTCTTCACAGAGGCTTGTACGATGCTGTGTTTTGGATTTTTGATGAAACTAATGGTGATAACACAGGCATGTTTCAGTTGCTGCAGAGCAGCACTCACACAGAGCCAAGGACCTTTCTGCTCCTTGTGCTGCCCTGCCAGAGAGCAGGCTGGGGGTGCACCAGGGGCTGGGGGGGGACACAGCCAGGACAGCTGGCCTGGGCTGGCCAAGGGATGTCCCACACCATGTGGGGTCATGCTGAGCAACAACAGCTGGGGTAAAGGAGGAGGAAGTGGGGATGTTTGGGGTGATGGTGTTTGCCTTCCCAAAACACTGTTCTGCATTCTCTCCCCCAGCACACTTGGGAAGAGTGAGCAAGTGGCTGTGTGGTGCTGAGGTGCCTCCTGGGGTTCAACCACAACACTCAAATACTGTGGTTTGCAGGTAAAACTGAAAAAAAAAAAAAAAGATTACACTGCCAGACACAGGCAGAAGTATTTTCATAATTTGGCATATTTTTTTACATATCAAGATTGTATATGGATAGGAATGTATTAATATTGTGGCCTGCATATGAAACTGACATCTTATCTCCCCTGTTCAACCCCAGCCCCTGAATTTGTCTCCACCTCTTCATTTGTTCTGATCCACAATGTTCGCGTTCCCACAGGATGTAAGAGTCCCAAGCCATTTTTCCATTTCATTAACATAACCTGAGGAGTTTTAAATATTTCATGGGGTTTTACTAATTAAAACTTACATCACTGCCTGTGAAATACGTATGGTAAGGGTACAGCCAGAAATCACTTCACTTGTCAGTAAAATGGATCTTGGAAGGAAGTTAGGAGTAGTTTGACAGCAGTGTTACTCTTTATTCAGAAAATGGAGAATGAGACTGCACTGAGGTGGCAGATGAAAGGATTTCAGCAGGATGAATGTTATTACCTAAATAGAGGGCTGGTCCAGAAAATAGAAACTGCATTTTCAAACAAATTTATTGATGAGCAGTACAACTACTGGAGCTGAGCTTCCTTTGGCTTAATGTCCTGCATTCCCTAACTGCTCGCTTGTTATTTCCAGCACTCCTTTGGACCCGTAACACCTCCTCTCCAACATTTCCCATTGACACAGGATTGCATCTAAAAGTGCTGAGCTTCATGCAATCACAAAGTGACAAGGCTTATGGCAATTAGAGACCACTCTCACTGACAGACTGGAAGCTACTCATGTCTTGCTGTATTTTTTATATTATCCCCTCAGTCCAACACTCATCTCTTCACATACTTTGCCTGCCTTCTATGTCTGGTGTTCTGGATTTCAGGTTCATAAGTGGTGAGACCTTAATTGATTAGGTGCTTGAACACCTAATGTGAAAGTGCAATGTGGAATAGCTTGATTGAGGTCCTCAGACATTTATTTGCCAGAAATTTTAAATTAAACAACAATGGACAAAAATATCACAATAGAATATGAGGTAAGCTCAGTGCCTTCTAAAATCCCTGTCTATCTCCAATGACTTGAAATGGAAGAAAGGCATATCTTGTATTGTACTTATTTCCTTATAATTTAAATTAGATGGAAATAATCTGACCCTAATGACTTTAGCAGGACATAATCCTGTACACAAAATCAAACACGTTTCAAGTTTCCCTTGTCAGTGTCACACTAACGCATCACCACTGGATTGCTAAAGGGGCTGAAGGTGGTTTGGGGTTTTTATGCCTGATTATGCACAGAAAGATAGGCAGACATTAATTATATTTTTATTTCAGCACTTTTCCATTTAACCAACAAATAAATCACTATGACAGTGCGAGGAGTGCATGCTGTATTAGTGCTTCACTGCTGCTGAACTAGGTCCTAAGAAGCAGGCACAGTAACTCCTGGTAGTTGTATTCAAAGAACTGTTTTGCATGCGTAACCACATCTGAATTATTTTGATCTCTTTCTTGGAAATAATGCATTTTATTTCTTGATTGTCCTGCCAACAACACACAGGTTGAGTCATTAAGAGGCAGGAGGTAATAATAATAATAATAATAAAAAAAAGAAACTGCTTAGTTTCTTCTTCACTCTGTGCCATGATCATACTGTCTTTCTACCGGTTTCAGAAAGAAAAAAAAAGAGTGTAATAGTTAATCTATTGTTTATTCAAAACCACCAACAGAAGTTAATAGACAGTTATAAACTAATTGAGTGCGTCTGTAATGCTATCTCCTCATTCATCTCGCTTATTCAATTTAGCTCTGTTAGTGTTCCATATGGTACAGTGCCCCTGCTGCTAGGAACAGTCATTCATTGCAAAAAAACCCCTCTAACAACAGGAAGCTAATAGTTTAACTGTTCCTCTAAATTTGTTTGACAAAACTGACATTTAGTACGCCATGTCACGTTGTCAGTAATCTGCAATTTACCCTTAGGCAGGCAGTGGATGCTCATTTTATTTACCTCTCATAGTTAAAAGCGTAATTAATATTCCACTCTGAAACAAAGATTAGAGATTTGACAAACATTGCAATTTAAATTCTCCATTATAGCAAACATTAAAACCAAACATCTTTCACACGCCCCATTGCAAAAAGGACACATGTAGCTGTAATTTAACTTTTTAGTTTTTAATACCACAAACTAATTTCTGCTGTCAGTTTAATGAGGTGGAAAACACAAATCTTGTTGCTCTCTGTGTGCACAGGCTGGGACAGTCAGACTGTAGGGAGCTTGAATCAGTTTGATTCACAATGCTTCAGTCAGAATCCCCAGGTTATGTGAGATATTGGTGTCTAAAAACCACAAAATCTTAAAGACGTCGTTCAACAAAAGGCTCCACTAACCAAACACTTCAGAAACAAAAATACAGTAGCACCACAGCGGTTTTCTGAATTGTTGTAGCGTTGCTGAAAAACTCCAATAACCACGGTCCGGGCTGTAGCATTGCCACAATGCTGCCCACAGAAGAAAGCCCAGCTCCAAAGACTGCGTACAGAGGGCATGTTCCACTTTTCAGCATTTGACCTCTTTCATCCTGCTGTACACTGAGTTGAGGCTAGGCAGTCATTCAAATCAATTAATCATGGGCTTAAAGCAGAAACATTTTGGAGCAATTCCTGACCTGGGTCAGCTGTCAGGCTGAGGGCAGGGGGCTTGACTGGTCTGTGCCATCTCTGCCCCTTTTCTGTTCCCTTCAAGGCCAGGCTGGCGTGCTCCTCCTCCTCACCCTCCTCCAGCCTTCCCTCCATGCCCGCAGAATTTACACGTAGAGCAAATTCAAAGACAATTGCAGTATTTTCTACTCACAGCCGTTCGCTCTGTGCACAAGTCCCATAGCGGGCTGCTTGGTGGCGTTTGCATTACAGCTGATTTATTGTGCCAGACTCTGTGACAATAGGGCATATTATCAAACGGGGAGAGTAGGGGGAGCTCTCAGAGAAATAAATGACTGCAGTTGTAACTCCTGCTAATTTCAACTGGAATTCCAGCTCCATAAATTCTGCGTGACTGATTAAAATTATTAACATGTAGAACACCTTTAGGCAACCACACTGGCTCATTAAACATGGAAGTCTAGAATTATCTCCTCTGTAACAAATGTGTGTGCAAATGTGCGTGCTTCAGAGACATACATCAGGGTTTTATTTTATTTTTTTTTTTAGAAGAGATTTCCTTCACAGAAGCACTTAGAATGCCAAAAACAAAGAGCATAGACACAACAAAGAGGCTGCTGTAACTCTCTTCTCAATCCATCCTATGTAGTAACCCACTGATTCCTGACTCCTTCACAAGACTTCATTAGTCACTGCCAACTTCAATCTGCTTCAGTTATTTTACATTCAGTTCCCAAAGGAAAAGCGCTCTCCCCACTGATCACAGGCTAAACTAAAGATAAACTGGCTCATTTTATAACTCATCAAGCTAACATGTCCTGAATCACGCTAGCATCGCAAACCAGGAAAGGGATCTCTGAATACTATTAACCCTGCCACTATGCTAAAGGAAAGAGATGGACATTTCTAAAAGTGGGTGTCCAAAACAAAGATTCCAGTTTTAGATGCAAGGAGGTTAGTAAAATTACATTATCCCTCTCCTAAATGTCAGAGCATATTTTCGCTTTCATAATGAATGCATACAAAAATGGCTTAATAGAGTATTATACTTTAAAAGAGAGCTATTGATGTACAATCTGAGTTTCTGTGAACAAATTATTTGAATGTCTCTGTTAAGAGCAAATATTTGAAAAGGTTATAGCAATTGAATGAAAGTTTTTTAGATTTTTATTTCGTTCTAAAAGGGAAGCAGTTTATGAAAATGTATAAATCAGGAGATAACCAGCAGAGCCACAAAGGTCAGAATCACAGCTGTTGATAAAGAGAATGTCATTAATCATAAGGTAAGAATTGCCATATTGGATTAGAACTGAGCCCAGTTGGCCTAATATCCTGTTTCTGTGAAGTTCTGGATGCTTTATGGGGAAATGTTTATACCACAAAATGCAAATGTGAAAGAAAACTGTTTCTGATAACTTAATGGCAAGAGATTGACATTAATTTTAAAATATGAAATTGTACTTCCTTTCCAAAATGCTTTTTAGCAGCACTTATATCAAATTTTAACAATGTGAACTCTGCATATTCTTCAAATCCACCGAGATGATCAGTTAACCTTTGAATCTTACTATAATCTTAGCCCAGGCAGCATAATGGTGCCAGTGAGTTTCACAGTTTTATGAATTATGTTAAAGGATTCCCCACTATTTTAAATGTAAGTCAACTTAAGAACCTATTCTCTTCATGCTTCTGTTCATTGACTTACGGTGACCAAAAATTCCTGGTAGGATGAACAGTTCATTAATTTGTTTACTTTTACTGTGCCTACTTTCATCTTTTTCATTAAATGCCCAATCTTTTACTCTCTGCTCATGTACTTTTTCTGACTGTAATTAGTTTCAGTGCCTGACTCTGAAACTTCTCTTCCTCTTCAATACTCTTTTTTAGACATGAAGTCTGACCAAATTAAGAGCAGTTTTAGAGTTGTACAACTTCTAGCTTGAATTCTTTCACTACTTTATTCCAGCTCGAATTCTTACACTTTGTTATGAGATTGATTGCAGTACAGACTCTTGAGAAGCTGCCTGACAGTATTTTGTGTTTCTGAAATGGTCTAACAACAACAGCTGGATTTTGTAGGAGCAAATTAAGAGAGAAACTTGTACAGCAGGAGAATATATTTCTTTCCAAATCCTAAGCAGTAATGCTTGACTTTGTTAACTTTTCCTCTCCCATATAAACAGAAAGGTAAGATGGACTCCAAGCAAAACTGAAGGGTCAGAAGCATATGTTGGTAGGCCCGCATATGTAATTAGTGTGCTCTGTTGGCTCAGCATCACCATGGAAAGGACTTCTTCCCCTGAGTGAACTAGAAGGATATAAAATCCATTCTATCCTCGGGGAACCAAATTTTACCAGGAAGATGAGAAAGCCAGACACTCATTTGAAAAACTAATATATATACAGGAACTGCTCGGTTTTCTTACGTGTGTCAAAACAAGCTAGTATTTGCTTTCCCCAAGTGTTAGGGGCTTGTAAAAATCTGTTTTGTATCTGTGGTGGGCATGGTGGGCATGCAGATTGCAAGGTTTTCTGTAAACTAGACAGTTGCTTTTTTTGACTGCCATCTGAAGTTTGCCCCAAGGGTCAGTCTAGCAGACTTCTAATATGAAGACTACAAATGTTCTTTGGGAAATCTGTTAAAAGATTTGCTCTGTGTATCACAAAAATCACCTGCAATTGTTCTGTCTGGTACTTGGATTGCCCTCCCTCTCCATAAACCTCCTCCCTCTGATTATGTCACAAGCTGGAGAAATGAACACAGGTCACTTTATTCAATCGTGAGCGTGAGGTAGCTTCTGAGAAGAAGAGGAGAAAAATTACACTGGATGCACTTACCTGTTGCTTTTCCCCCCTCTGCCCTACTTTTAAGAGAGAAATTAATTTACAACAATTGCTGTGGCAACAGAACAGCAATAATTAAATCCTTGGCATTTTCATGCTAAGTGACACGCTCTAATCAAGAGACCTTTAACTTCTGTGAGAATGGTCTTCAGAAGAGACAGGCAACTGTGAAATAAAACATCCAGTTTGAAGGTTCCACTTAAAATGCTCCTATTTTTGCACGATGCCAAAGGTTTGTTTCGACATTTGCACTCCAAATGCGGAAATGAAATTTATGAAGAGCCTGGTAGATTCTACATAAAACAAAGTGCTTTTATTTTTTTATTTTTTTTTTCTGCCTCATTTAAACAGCATCTCATTTCCTATGCCATTCAAGAAATTCTTGACTCTAACTGTGCCACTCTTTTGAGGTACCATCAACAGAAATCATAGAAGTTCAAGAAGTTATAAAATTCTGATAGTATCTTTTTAGCCTAGTCTATGGGAATCCACCACCAAAGAGCATTTAGCACGCCTTCTAACTGTGAGCCATTGCAAATGTTTTGCTAAAACTGACAAAACTAACTCAGATTTCTAATCTTTCGCCGTAAAGCTTCTTCTCAAAGAAATGCAATTTTCTCCACAAGGAAAATGTCACCTAATATAAATTCCACTTAGGAAACTGAAGTTCATTATACACCTAAAATGAGACTGTATCATATTACACAGAGTATGCCAACATTATGTCCACAGATGACTAGGTAGGCAATTAAATATGAAAGGTAACTGAATAAACAGAAGAATTCAGTTTTGGCAGTCTAGATCACAGCTTAAACTGTCTTTTTTTAGATGTGTCAAATTATTTTTGTATATATGTATAGTATATATATGTCAGTGTGTGTGCATCTTTCTACATTGGCAGGTTAATAGTGCAAGGCAGTATAATGTGATATGACTTTCTATATTCCTGTTATATATCATCTTAACCAAGCTTTTCTATTTATAAACTCACATTATATGCAAATTGGCTATACCACAGTTAACTGACTTTACCATTATATATTTAATTTGATGATGCTTAGGGCTTCCTTTTAATTTTTTTCCATGTGAACAAATTCATAATTCCATAAACTTAAATGTTCTCTAGGCCATTATTGCATTGTAAATTGTATTTTGCCTCTCAAAAGTCTATTAAATGTAAACTTGTGAATCTGCTCTTCCACTGACATTTACAGAGAATGAGTGAAAATCTTGCATTGGTTACTAACTACCTGAGTGGGAGCTATGTGTGCAAATGCTCAACACATTTTGGGAGTGTGTACCTCAATTCCTTTATGAGAAAATTTGCTTTTATAATAGCTATAGCTTATTGAACTTTCCTTACCATACTGCATTATTCATTCAGCCCACTTACCAACTCATTTAGAGTTTTTACGAATTGAATAAAACTCTCCACACATTCTCTTGTATTCCTTTTAGCACAAGTGATTTAAAAATCTAAAGTCTTGGTCTGAAATGTGCAGAAAGATCTGGATGGAGTGTATATATTCTAGTAATATCAATTTAGACATTTATCATTGCTATAGATAAGTCACAAGTACTTAATTTATGATTCAAAAATTTGGGAAGCCCTATGATTTTAGTTGGTTGTACCTCAAGAGAGCAGCAGAATTAGAGCCACGGTATTATTTTAATACTTTCAAGGCTGACATGCATAAGCAGAAGTCTAAAAAAAATTCCTCTTGTTTTGCTCTGAATGTTTATTTGCATTGTACACTCATTCACTGTTTTGTCCTGAGAAGGGTGTCGACTGAAGCTGTGCTGATTGGATTGGACGTAAACTCCCTGTAGAAATTGACACAGATGAGGTTTTTCATCACTTCCAGGCCATTTCCAGTGCAAACAAATTGTTCTTTTATCTCCAGGTGTTTTTAAACTTCCTGGGCTTTTGAAATTTTCAAGTGTACCTAGCAGCTAGTTGAAAGCTGGAAAATTTGCAAAAAGCTCTTGCTAGTAAAGTCTTATCCATGAATACCTTGTTTAGGTTGTGTGTACACTGCATGAATGTTTGTATATTTGCAATGGATGAATGATGAAGTAGATTGAGCTAACTGAACAGTATCAAACTGTGGTGCTGAAAATTGTAATTTTGCTTGTTTCAGATATCACCAAAATCTGTTTCTGTGACAAACAACTAGTACTGTGATGGTTTGGTATACCGGGCTCTTACCACATCTCACCATTTAATGGTAGCTGTATTTCAGTACTCTGAATGTTACAACACACTCTCAGCGTTTGAGAACACTCACTGTGTTTTTCTCTTTTGGCTGTTACGCTTATGTAATTAAAAAGCAAATAAACAGTACACATTTAAGTGGGCAATATTTGGGTCAACAATGACAGAGAAAGCACTCCATAAAGCAGCAGTACAGCTACAAGCAGTACAGGTTCAAGCAACCTCATAAATTAGGAATCTTTTAAAAATTTTCATACCATCTTTTTGAAAACCGTGGCTATCTCCATTACTATACCTGAGCACTATAGATCACACAGAAGAACTGAGGGAATTTGAAGAAATAAAAGTAACTTAGGATGAAACAATGTTGAAAGGAATAAATCAGCATACATGGAATAATAGGGTGACGATGATGTATAGATACAGAACTCCCAATCCAATCACTGCTCTGAATTTGGTGCAAATACAGCTTTAGATAAGTTTTAAGTGAACTACAGAAGAATGACCTTTCTTTCCACAATACCTTCCATTCGGCACACTTCACTGATGCAGACACTAGGCTGAGAGCCATCTCCTTTCATCTCTAGTCTTCCTCTCCCTCCTTTCTCCCCTCCTCTCCTCCAGCCCCCGCCCCCAGAAAACCGCTGCTGACATCAAGGTATGCTCTTCCCTTTTTTCCACTGTTTTGTAGTCTGTAAGCAGCCATTGTGCTTTCAAAACTAATCTTCTTTCTATTTATATATCAATAGAAAAAGCCTAGACTGTAGCATTTCACTAAACAACTTCAGGGATTTGAAAAAGAAAACAAGCCTATTTCACTTCAAAATGTCAAGATTCAATTCACCCTACCATGCTATTCAGCACACACAAAGAAGGGATATAATATATCCCAAAGTGTAGTGAGTGACTACCAATCAAAAAATGTCACATTTAGGTAGACAGCTATTGATAAACCTCTGGGAAGGACAGGAAGAAGTGGGCACTAACAACAACAATTATGCACATTCACCCCCCAAGAGAAGGAGAAAAAAATGTGACAATTAAGATTGCAAACTGTGCATCTACGATAAATATTAGCTAATGTTAAAACAACAGAAATGAGTTCACTATTGTCTGTTAGGCATCCACAACACAGTGATAGCATTTGTCTGCTCATTCCAAAATAGCAATGGCAGTTTAAATAAGTAGAGAGACTGTTTGAAGATTTTGAAGGTGTTTTTTTTTTTTTTTTTTTTTTTTCTTCTTCACCCTCTTTTCTTATGTCTTCAAATGGAGTGTCTCTATTCTAAAGAGATGATTGCAAAATAATCTGAGAAGGATACTTTCAACTTCAATACAAGCCACTAGATTTTCTCAGTGTCTTTCTTCACCTGTTTTCATGACAGTGTGTTTACTAATAACAAATTCATAGAGAGTTAAGCCAAGAAAGAAAAGAAAAATCACTCCTATATGTATATAATGAAGGTTGAGCTTGAAAACACAATTTTTAACAATCTGCAAGGAACTAAATATGGCAAGACTGCATTTCAGTCATTAAAAGTATGTTCCACGTAATTTAGAACATTTAATTAGTTGTCTATTTTTCACATCAACAACACTAGCAGAAACCTCAGTTGCTTTAATGCAAAGGTATTTTGATCACACAAGATGCTTTCAGTACATGCACTATACCATTCAGGGATCTATTCTATTCTTGCTTGCATTGTGTTGTAATGACTTCAGGCAGTTCAAAGGAGTAATCTAAATACTGCAAAGCACACACAGAGATAAACGATTATTTTCTGCTGTCAAAATATCTACCTTTTACTTAGCATTAGATTAACACAGGATTGTATGTACAGACAGGAGAAATAAATGAGACTATCTGGAAGAAAATGGCATGTCGGCTAAATTAAAGATGGAATCAGCGCGACCTGCTTCACTGAAGCAGTTACGACTTATTCTTCTCCTCACTGTGAAATCCCGTTGTCCAAGTAAAGACCTAGGGCTGCATAAACACTGATTATAGCTCCCAGGAACCCAGGGATCAATGCACAATATTGCCAACCTTCATACCAGGCCACCTCTTTGTCTCTTAGCTAGCAATTACTATGCTGAATGGCACTGAATATAATAAGATCTTGTACTTTCTACTACTGAACTCCAACATACTCTTTCCAGTGCTTTTGTCCCCAAAGTCCCCAGTTCACCCTCATTTCTCAGTCCTCCAACATATTTATAATGCTTGCTAACTCATCAGTAAGCTTCATTAGCACACTTCTGTTTTTTGTGACCCAATTAGTAGTGGCAAATCGGAAATGATCAGTCTTTAGACAGACACTTGAGAAGCCCCTCTGTCAAAAAGGAGGTTCTGTCACTAACATAACCAACCATTGCACTCTCTCCTTTACATGTCTTACAATTCCTGTAGTAACTTCAATTTCATCTAGGTCAACTAATACACTTCCAAATGACACCACTCCTTTGTCTTACTGAATTCTAGAGAGACTAACCAACTAAATTCCCACCGAATAGATCATTTATATTATTACATAAAAATATCCCATTAATTTGACATGAGCTACCTTGGTATTTTTTTTTTCTGTGATCCTATTTATATCTTATTTAACCACATGACCAAATTATTTTCTTCAAAATATGTAACAAAGCCTTGAACAAAAGTAAGATTATCCGAGTCAGCAGTTGCTCATGCAATTTTTATTTTTATTTTTTATTTTTTTTGAAGATGGGCAACTACATTCAATATTCTCCAGTCATACAAAACCACTCTGACTCAATAGCTCTATTAAAGACTTTTGCTCATGGACCTGCCATTTCATGTGACAGTTCTTTCAGAATTTGAGAAGATGGATCGTTCGCTTCCTCCAGCTTGGCTGCATCAAGAGTTTTGAATTTTGCTTCCAACATACAGAGGTAATTTCCATTTCCATACCTTCATTCATGTCAGTCATTCTTTTTGACAGGCACTTATACTCGTGTATCCATGATTACAAGATACAAACATAATCTTAGTTCAAGAAACTCCCTTCAACATGGAGACCAGGAAGAAACAGCATAAGAAGAGTAAATCATGAACAGAGAACAAATATTGTGTTGAATGGCTCAAATGATTATACTTGTATCCATGAAGATTTGCTTGGTGAGTTATGTAGTAACTTTAGCTGATGGTAATAACCTTAACTCAGAGCTATCACAATTGTTTTGTAGAAGAACACTAATTGTGTTGATTCTGTTGTTTCAACCATCCCTCCATCTGAATAATGCTAAGAATATAAAATATACACGCCTTTCCACTGTGCTTTGACGTGGAATATCACAACAGAATATGTAGCAGAAGGAAGGGATGCCATCCAAAGGGACCTGGACAGGCTGGGGAAGTGGGCCCATATGAACCTAATGAGATTCAACAAGGCCAAGTGCAAGGTGCTGCATCTGGGTCGGGACAATCCCAAACTTGAGCAGAGACTGGGAGAAGAACTCACTGAGAGCAGCCCTGCAGAGAAGGACCTGGAGGTTTCGGAGGATGAAAAGCTTGACATGACCCAGCAATGCGAGCTTGCAGCCCCAAAGGCCGACTGTGTCCTGGGCTGCATCACCAGAAGGGTGGCCAGCAGGGGAGGGAGGTGACTGTGCCCCTCTGCTCTGCCCTTGTGAGGCCCCACCTGGAGTGCTGCATCCCGGTCTGGGGTCCCCAGCACAAGAAGGATGTGGGGCTGTTAGAGCAGGTCCAGAGGTGGGCCATGAGGATGATCAGAGGGCTGGAGCACCTCTCCTGTGGGAGAAATGCTGAGAGAGCTGGGGCTGTTCAACTTGGGGAAGAGAAGACTCTGGGGAGACCTCATTGTGGCCTTTCAATACTTAAGGGGGCTTTATAAAAAAGATGGAGAGCAACTGTTTACTAGGGCAGACAATGATAGGACAAGCAGGAATGGTTTTAAACTAAAAAAGGGGAGATTTTTAGGGGAGATTAGAAGTTAGAGGAGATTAGAAGTTAGGAAGAAATTCCTTACTATGAGGGTGGTGAGGCATAGGCACAGGTTGCCTAGAGGCGCTGTGGCTGCCCCATCCCTGGAGGTGTTCAAGGCCAGGCTGGATGGGGCTTTGGGCAAACCTGGTCTGGTGGGAGGTGGCCCTGCCCATGGCAGGGGGTTGGAACTGTGTGATCTTTAAGGTCTCTTCCAACCCAAGCCATTCTAGGATTATACGATTCTGTATGATCATATTCTCTTTTTCCACTGAGGCACAGAAAGCCTGACCTGCCCCATGACACACAGAAAGATTTTGGCAGAGCCAGTTGTTTTAGCAGAAGCTGCGCAAGCCCTGGACCTCAAATGGAAAATACCTTTTCCTTTTTATTCTATGATTTGTTACAAAGTTACGCACTTAATGTCAGTATCAAGAATTTCTGGTAAAAGCTAAGAGCACGTAACATGGAAATGACAGAGGAAGTATAAGACCTGGATGTATTATTTATAACAATATTATTATGAGCCATGAATATGATGCAGTCTTAAAAGGAAATTCAATTCTAGGTTGTAACAGCACAGACATATGCAAAGATACAGAAGCATTAATGTCAGGGTATGAGGCACAGACAAGACCTTATGTGGACTACTCCTTTTCCATTAAGAAAAAAATTAACCGATCCAAAATTAAATTGGATCAGGTACAAAAAAAGGCTTCTGGGTTATCTAGAATGGAGACCTAATGTAACAGTGGAGAATTTTAGAAGAGGACAAACACGGAGAAATGAAGACAAAAGTTCCACATGTGACGCATGCAGATATGTGGATAGACACTTTAAGTCCATCTACAGGCAGGCAGGACTGTATATCTGCCTTATATAACTAACATTTTCAAACAAACAAAAAAAAACCCAAACACATAAATTGGAGGCCAAAGCTGGCACAAGAACAATTGTCCATGAACTCTGTGCATTGGAAGTATTTCCAGCACAAAAGGAACTAATATATGGAGCAACCTTAAAATGGAGGAAGCTTTAAGCATAAATTTATGAAAGTAATTTTATGACTTTATTATTAAGAAAGTGATTAGATTTGATGAGCCTTCCAGACCAAGGATCCTACATTCTTAGAAATTCATGTGCTGTGATAATAAAAAAAGCAGGAGAAAATATTCATGCGTGACATTGTGCATACGGTTTTGTATTGACTTATACAACTTGGCAAAGCCAGATATCCATATCAGGATGAAAGATACAGTTTTCTGTATACAAAATCTTTGTGGATAGATTAATTATATATTTATCTGCTGGAACTAGATCGAGGATCAGTATTTGACTATGTAAATCTGATGTATTTTAACCAAGTTTTTACACTTGAAAGATTTCTTTTTTTTTTTTTTTTTTTTTTTTTTTCAGTTCAACCAGGAAAAAACACCCAAATGGGCCAAACCTCGCTACCACACAACTAAGAAAAAGATAGTACTTAATTTAAGTACAACGAAGATAGAATACATATAAAATGTAAAACCTTTAGCTTGCTACTGAGATTTCACTCATTGTCACTGAATCTTACAGCTGAATTCAACTAAAACTAGAAACTGAGTGAAGAGAATTTGGGTTAAATGGGGCTGTCCATTTTGATTAAATAGAGTGAGCCCTTCAATGAGCAAGGGCAGATGCTACCTACAGTTCTTGTCTGATTTATCCCAAACACAAGACTTGCACTAAGAACTTAGCAAGTACAGCCTCTGTGACAGTTTTCAGCAGAAACATGGCACACATACATTTCTAATGACAGCAGCAGAAATAAACAAGGTATAATTTGAGCAATACTGATCACAAACAAGGTCTGAATTTAGTTCAATTTCTTGCACGAGGAGGTTGCATAATGTGGTAAATCACTGTGTCTGGTGTCCAGATACCATATGTGTTCTGTACCCCTGCATCTAACCCATACCCAGCCTAAGGACGAGAAGCCGTGTTCTTAGAATAGATCATATTGTATCACATTAAGATATAATCTAGTATATCCTTAACATCAATTAAAAAAATAAAATATATAAAATATATATATATATATATTTCCCCATCATGAGTGCATGTGGCTGAAAATCACCAATTTCCAGTCATCCCTGACTTATAGCAAGAGCTGTACACCCTCAGGTCTCTTTCAGTACTTTTGGCTGAGAATGAGTGAAAGGTGTTGGTGATTTAGTAATACTGTAAAATGTACACTCAAGACTGAATTCAGCCACAAGAGAACAGAGAAAAGCTCAAAAATGTGCTTACAAAGGCTCAGTCTTTGCAGTTTGGTTCTGCTTTCAGAGTGTTGTGCCTATGCTGAGAAGCTAAAGTGTATTTGTGATATATACAAAGATGAGTATAATTTACGCCTTTCTTGACTAAACCAGTTATTTTTCTCCTGGGATAAAGGAGACAGTTCCCCTCTTACTCCTCAGGAGTAGACTGGAATGATCCTAGAAACAAAACACCTCCTCTGAGCAATGGAAAAAGAGTCACAAAGAGAATCACAGCTAAGGCTGCTCATAAAGGCTTTACCTCTAAGATATCTTACTTATATCTGCTGGATCAATACATTTTCACTGCATTTTTCTGCTCTAGCAGTGGAAAACAGCCATAAAATTGACTTAACTGGATAGTTAAGTCCAGTTAATGGCTGAATTGAATCTGCAAAGTATCCCAAAGCAGTTGGAGTGTACTAGTGAACATGGCCTTTGCAGTTTTATTTTGTTTTTAATAGCAACATTATAATGACGTTCCCCTTTGTTTAAAGTATATTTATTTTTAATCTCATGTTTGCCTTAAAGTATTTGGGAGGGAGTTTTAGGATGCTGAAATGGACTTTGTGATCTGTAAATAACAGAAAACCCCAAATAAAAGAAAATGTCTCCCACGAAGCTATTTTTTTCACTAGTGAAGTTACATTGCCTATTTTAAATAGATAACATGTACGGAAGCTATTTTATTTTTTCAATTTATTATTTTCATATTTTCACCCATTTACACCAACTGCAGTAGTAAGCAACTATTTTTTCAGCATTCTGAGATTTAATATTGAACAAAATATCAAGTGCTGGTTTACAAAACACTTTATATCTGAGTGGACTCAGATATAAAATGGAAAATGGGCTCTTGTAACTAAAGAGATGGTCAAAAGCATGCCTTAATTCATGATTTATGTAAAAGAAAGTTAACTGAACATTTTTTTTTTGATTTTATTCAAAATTCTTCATTTTTTAAAAGTCTTAGCATGTTCCTCTTTAATAAATTTATAGCAGCTTGGGGGTAAACTGCAGAGGCAGGTAAAGATGCAGTGAATCTGCAGCACTGTCTGGAAGATGGACCCTGAGAATTCCTTCGTGTGAGATGTCTCTTACATAATGTATTGCTGTACAAGGGTCATTTGCAAATTAAAAGCATGAAAATGCTGATGTTACTCAAAACTGTATTAGCAGAATCACAAGACAGCATGTGGCCCGATTAATCTTATGAACTCGGCATTAACATATTACTATATCACAACGTAAATTGCACTTTTATGAGCATATCAACATCCAACACAGAGTAAAATATGCCCTGGAGCACCTTCTGAGCATAATTTTCTTCTACAAATAAAAACAAAGGTTTCAGAGCAATGACCAGTAGCACCTTCAGGCTCCACAAGAAATATGTTGTTGTATTATTAGCAGTTGTCACAAGTGGCTGCTTCGAAGCTCTGGCTATCTCCAGTTCCACATTAAGTCTCTCATTATGAAGTTTAAAAAAGTCAACATACATACTAGAATTTATTTTCTTTAAAATGCCCTCTCAAGATGTATTGGATTCAACACTTATTTACACACGTTGCCTTTTTAACGTGAAGTAAGTCAGCCAGAAGGCGAGAGTGGAAGACCGTGAATTTATTTCTCTGTGCTGGTGATATGTATTTAAACATGGAAGGATTAATGAAAAGAATTGAAGGATTGAAAGAATGAAGGATTGAAGAAATTAGTACATACATATGCTACTTAAATGGTTATGTTCTAAAATAATAATAAAAAAAAACAACAAAACAGTAAGATCATCTTGCCTGCTACAGTTGAATCATATGATTTCTAATGTTGCCTTTGTGATTGTTATTGCCGAATATTGCTTTCAGATTTATTGTGGGTGTAACAGAAATATTGAGAATATGGGTAACTATCATACCAACTCTTAATGCAATGTTCAGTACAATAGATCTTACTCTGTTAATTATGACAAAATGACTTTCATTATTTTCTGATTCAAAGAGACTGACTCTGTGCAAAACACCTGCTTTGGGGATGGTTCACCGAAACACTGGTATTCAGAATATTCTTTGGGAAAGTCCAAAGACTTCACAGAAATGGCTACACATAAATGAAAATTTCTAAAAAGGCTGATCAGGAGTTTCACTGTTCCTCTCTGGAGGTCTGGATGTTTGGCTGGAATTTGTACAAAGCTGGTTTCTCAGTGCCGGGGAGAAAAATGCTCAGAAAAAATCCACTTGCCATTCTATTTACTACAAATATCCTACTAAGACATTCTGCTTTGTTCTGACTGAACTCAAACCAGGTATTTTTAATATAGGCAAAAATAAGAATTGTACGAAATTGTAAGATTTTTTTTTCCAGAAACAGAATCTTCATCTACTTGGGTTGATAATGCACTCAAGTACAGTAGAAAGACAAAGACAGATTGTGCAATTTTACCCTTCCTTTTAGCACCAATGAGAGAAAACAATTTGATTATGGTGGCTTTCTGCACCACTTCACTTTAAGGACATGCCATTAGCACTGTATGGTGTAGGAGAGTCCTATTTCCACAAAATATTTTAAATGAAGTGCTGCAAAGGTTCAGTCATGGACTGGTGTTCCACATTGACTCTCATCAGATGGGAAATGTGGAGACCTATCAGTTAGGGAAGTCCTTTCCTATGTTATTTTCAGAATGCATAGGCAAGAAATCACTCCTCTGCTAAAATAACAGCAAATAAATAACACCTAACAAATAACCATTGCTCCTTGAGACAAGTCAAGGAGTTCCTATTCATAAAGTAGTTTGTGTATTTTTTTTTCCATCATATTATGCCCTTGTAGTTCATGGCAGAGTGGATTGAAAGTATCCTGCTCTTTGCTATGCTACTTGTTAAAAGGGCAGGTGTTGGCTGCAGAATTATGTAACTTTATGAAACATCGTACAATGATTTATTTTAGTGTCCTCTTCTTTTTGTTATACATCTGCTGACATTCAACTCCACAATAAAATACTGTATTAAAAATTCAGTTTCCACTTGGCTGACATGAAAAAACAAATGTAGTTGGTGTGAAAATGCCATTTACACAACTGGTCTTCAAACAATTAACTGTTTTCCAAGCAACAGAAAAAATAATCTGTGAAAACATACTTCAGCCTTACAACACCACCAAGTACTGTGTATGTCTGCGAAGTAAAGTGAGGTGTTTAGCAAACAAAAAGGGTAAGCAATGAAGACTAAGTATAGTCAGAGGATGAGATGCAGCCACCTGACTGTACAGCCTTTTAAGTGCCAGCTGTATAGTGAGAGTAAATATCAGGTGAACATGAATTCACTGACAGTTATCAAGAGAAAAATAGTTGGTGTCAAAACAAACCAGTACTACAAAATCGCCACGGTAGGTTGCTTCTCTTAATAACTTGTTCTAGCTGGATTCAGCTTTTCTGCAATTTAACATGTCTCTTTAGAAAGATGGTCCGTATCTTTGCTGAGAGTAACCTGATGAAGAGATGGCAGAATGCTAGGTTCGTTTGCAGTTCTGATTTGTTTATCTTAGATCTGTTTGGCATAATTACATACGTGAGAATAATCATTAGATGCCTGAAATAGTGCTGCGCCTATTTGAATGGAGTGATAAGGAAGAACCTTCATAAATAATAGTTAGGTACAGCATTAACAGTCAAGAATTTTCTGTCTCTGGAGTCAATGCTCTTATATTTGGATGAAAATTGAGCACTGAACACAGGAACTGCATCATCTGCAAGCCAAGCATACATTAAAAATAAACAGTAAGGCAAGCATTCAACTGCTGAAGGCTGAGTGACATGGTTGGCTCAAATATTTTTTTTATATGAATAACAGACTGAGATGCAGAACTCCGCTTCTAGCTTTGCCTCTGATGTTCTTTGCGAAACTTCATTCTTTTTAAAATCCTCAGTGGAATTTGTTGCTGAAATGCAGCCTTTTATACTGCTACATCAACTTAACTTCCAGAAGCTGATTCATCTATCACACTTTTAACCTTATTGTCATGTGTAACTAAATAATGATATGAAAAAGGCGTTTTCTGAAAACGAACATCTTCAACAGTAGAATCACTGAAAGGACTAAAATACAGTGCTTTTTGCTTTCCTTATGGCTGTGCTGTTATTTACTTGGGAACTACTCATCTTTCTTACTCCTCATTAACTCATTTGCCACCTGAAAATGTCACCAGAACATGACTTTGTACTGTTACTGTTCTACATCGACATGAAAATGCCATTTCCTTTTACATTCTGCATGCCGTTCAGAAATACACAAAGATTTAGAGGCCTGGTTGACTATAGAATATCAGTATTCACACGCACATTTCTGGCAGAACTTGCTGCAAAATTATGGGTTGGTTTAATGGTATGGAATAGAAAAATGGCAGCTGCTGCTGCTACAATGAAGGGTAGCAAAAATTCCAGCTGTGGATATGCGATCCCTCTTTCAGTGTAATACAGAGAGTGATATTTCTTATGATTAAATGCAACGTGCAACTTTGGCTTCTTTCTCTTTAATCCCATGTTCTCAGCTACTTAACTTTCTTCAGGATTGAAAAAAAATAGATGCTCAATATACCACTCCCACAAGCAAAAGTATCCATGGAATAATTAATGAAAGCTGTGTAATTTCTTTTTTCTATTTGTGAATCAACCCATAATTTCAATCTCTTCTGATTTCTGTATAAACATTTATTTTTAGCTTCAGAAATGAAAAGCTGACAGGCTTGGTAAAGAGACATTCAAAAGAAATAAGGCACAGGAAAATTTTAATCGCTATTAGATATAAGTGTAAAACTGCCATCTGTAAAACTCCAAGATGCATATAGGAAGAAAAAAAATGCAGCTGACATGTTTAAATATCTATATTTCACTGGTAAATTAGCTACTGCAGGAAACTTTCCAGTTTTTGAAATAAAATAAAAGATATGACCCTGTCTTGTAGTGTGGCTGACTAGACGGTGAAGGGACCACAAAAGCCTGTCCCACACCCTTAGATTTGCAAAAGCAGAATGTAATAACAAAATGTCTTGTTGCATTTTGTTATAGACTAAAACACCAAGAGCTGCAACTTCAAATCTGCACCCTCCTGAAGCTTCTGGGGACCTCTTCAAAGCTTTCTGTCATAGGAAAAAAGAGGAACTTATGGCAAGCCACAACATGTTGCAGGTTCTTGCTGTACCCCTCTCCACTTCAGATGTATTAGAAGAGTTAGTGCCTTTGTGAGGATTTGTGAGAAGGTGGGTGGGTTATCATGCCAGAGAGGATAAGGATCCCAGTTACTTTTCCTTACACAGCATACCTTTACTACTGTATCACCAAAAATTACAGTCCATGTGCTACTAGCTAATTATATCCCCTGTAAAATGGATACTTGTGGGTGTTGTGCTGTGAGGGAAATCTGCCAGCATCTGAGGCACAGTCAGCTGTGGATTTTCAATGCTTTTCCTTCTACTGAAAGAACTACCACAGATATATATATACATGTATATACTTATTTTTTTTTTTTCTCTGCTTTGCCTCCTGGGACAGTTATTTCCCTAAGCTGTTCCCTTTCGGGGCACATTCAGCCCTTGATAAAGCATAGAGCAGTCTCTCAGCACTTGTCTAAACTAAGAAACCCAGCAGTGCTCATTAGCTCCAGCAACCAGGTGCATGACCTGACTTCATCCTGACTCTCAGGTGAAACTGAGAGAGGTCATCCTAGAGCCCAGGGGCCTTGACAACCTGGGCAAAAAAAAAAGGGGCCTTGACAACCTGGTATAGGCTGCAGATACAAGTTAAACTCAAAAAAACAGGATGTATGGCAATGTACACTTTGGTCAATGGAGTTCTTGTAGGAGGGATCTGGTGGCTGAGGACACACTGGCCTTCCAGGAAGACAGCAAAATGTCACTGCCATGATATGGTCCGTTGGCTCTTACCTGTTCACAGCCATTTGTCTCATGTTTTACTGTCAATGCTTACATGCTGCTTCAGGTGTCTTTGCAACAAAGCTGGTAAACTGTAAATACCTTATGTCTTGAGACTTGTAACATGCAGAATTAAAATCCCTGAAGTACCCCAGCATGGGCTTCCAAATTTTCAGCAATGTGAAGAGCTGAACAGCTCATTTTTTAATGATCATACCTGCAGATATTACCTGAGCTAAAAGGAGTATGAATAAAAGAAAAGGGAAAGCCTTTTCCAAGATGAGCTCAATAGCAGGCCAAGTGCCCTTCTGCAGTAAAATCTTATAGCATGTCACATGGGCTTAAACCCACAAAAATCTCCTTTCAGAATGGGAAAGTGAACATAACCCAAAACGCATTACTTCTACATTAACCTGCAATAATGATGCTATTAGAGAAAGTTGCAGAACTAAACTAACCCCTTTAATTTTGAAAGCTGGTGTCGAAGTGTTATTAACAAAATGCTAGCACTTAGATACTTAGTGAGACTGCACCCAAATAAGTCTCAAATTTTACTCTTCAAAGCTTGTAAAAAAGCCACAGCTCAAAATCAACAAATGGGAAAGACTCAAAGGAAGCATTTATTTATTAGTTCTTGGTGGAAAAAAAAAAAAAAGAGGTTTGCTGTGCAGTGCACATGTATATGCACACCTTCAGAGATTAATATTACAGCTTGCACAGAGGAACAGAAATACCTGACACTAGTACTCCAGCATTTGATTTCCTTCACTTCAGATACATCCTCAAATGGTATAAAAATAGACTTACATTACTTTCTGATGTGACTAAGGATCTTTAGTTTTGATCTACATACAACTGCATTAATAATAGATTAAGGGTTGCTATCAAAGCATGATCACATGCTCCAGAAGGAAGAAACTACAAAGTACACCTGTCAAATCACGCTCACTAGCTAAAGCAAGGGCAAACTAACCGTATCTGAACTTTCAGGACACTTGCTGATCTATTCCGTCTCTCCTATAATGTTTCATTCCTGAGCAATGACTTGCATGCACATGATACAACTAGTATTCTCCTTCTTACTGACCTTGGACCCACGTGAAAAGATAAGATTTTTTCTTTAAAGGTGACTATCACTGTAGGATGTAATGCAATAAAGCAACAGCTTGCAGAGAGCAGGAGGAACCATGGCATTAACATTTTGTTGGTTGAAAATGACAAAGTAGCAAGTGATACAGGTTTATTTATCTGAATCCAATTTCTCAGGGATTATTCAATCTTGAGTGGATGATGCCCCTCCAAAATGTACAAATCCTGAATAATCTTCTACTTCTTATTTTCTTGTAACTATGCATCTCTCTTAAATATGCAGCCTAGTCTGTCTGATCTACTATCTGGTAAGTATCCGACAGCAAAATATGCAACAAAAAATGAAACACCATATCGCTAGCTTTCCTCAGAAAGGCAAAGCAATTCTGCCATGGCCCACTTAACATTTGCAAAGCAGACATTTCTCAATGCCAAATTGAAAGCAAGCACATAAAAGTTACTAAAATGACAGCCAATGGCTACTATGCATGGAGATCCTTTTTGTCCCTGACAGATCTGCATGAATATTTACAGAGGAGACCACAACAAGAAAATCCTAGATCACAGGCACAGTGGAAGCTAATGAGATACAGGGAAGATGAAGACAGGCCAATTTAATGTCGAATTTTTAGAGACTAATCAGCAATCCTGAACCAGGACAGTAATCTTGCCTGCTGTGTTTTCCTTCCTGGTTAGTTAATTGAAGTTATATGCATTTCTTGGATCCCAGAGAATGAAAAACAGAGCAGTTTTTCATTCACAGCAAATGCGCAGGTCCCAAAATAATATCGAGTGATTTTTTACAATGTTTTACAACTTTCTGGACCACTGCACTTCCTCTAAGAAAAGCCTCTGAGAAAACAAAGTGATTTGGCTAAGATAGTCTAGATTCTCCATGCTTCAAATGCAAGAGATATATTATGAAAATCCTGCACTATGAACTTAGTGCAGATTTTCATTGGACTCTGACTCTGTCAAGACACACAAAGACGACTAGGCTCCCAAGAATCTGCACAAAAGGAAAAATAAACATTAAAAAGGGAGAATCACGTGACAAAAATCTCAAACTGTTAATATTTTTAACCCATGAGACAATAATGTAGAGATTGGAAACACCTACAGGAGATTAAGTGATGCAGAATTGTAGAATTACTCAGATGAATGTTTACAACAAAATACAAAAACCGTGACAAATTTGATAGGATATTAATGGGATGAGCACTAGGACTGCAGTAGTCATTTCTTGTGTTAACTAAAAAGTAGCATGAGTTAAAAGGAAAGAGAAAATAAGTTTTAATATTTGGAGTCTGTATTAAAGATGTGCAACCCTCTGTAAATAGTCAGAATGGCAGTCACACACAGAGTCCATAGGTGAATGTGAAAGATGTGATTAACCAAGAGTAGCATATCTTGGAGTGCTTGTAGTGGGCAGTAACCTTTTATTTATTGTTGAGGTTAATTTCCCTTTCCGAGGGTCACTAACTTGATCTTATTTGCTTGACTTACTTTTGGTCTTCTTTAATCATAGCAAAAAAACCTTTGTAAGTAATGCCTGCGTGAACGCAGCTAATTTAATCATACGACCTTTTCCATCTTATTGTCACCCTATGGCTATCTGACTTCTAATCAGAAAGCAAATGATTATACTCTAAGTGGTACAGTGTGCTAACTTATTTTATTTATGCTTTTCTGAAAATCATGAGATGCTTAATTATTGTATTATTCTGTTGTAGTGTTGTCAAAGCTTTATCCAAAGAATCTACCACTGTAGTTCCTGCGCTTTAAATAATGATAATTTATTGTCCAAAGTGTAATCCACATGGACAAGGGTTGAAACAGTAAAGCTCACATGCTGATTACTCTTAGGGTGGGAAAGGGGGCAGCTCTACAGCCACTGAAGTATCAAAGCAGATAGTATCAGAGGAAAGACTTTACACCTCTCCTGGTGCTTTTGCTAAGGCTACTCATATGAGAATCTTTGTTCTGCAAGTATATGCGACTAATCCTGTCTTAGGTGATAAAAATTACATCACCGATTTTCAGGTACTAATGTTCCAACGACATACATTTTCAGGCAGCGCTGGCTTTCTATTTAGGAACAAAGGTATTTTTTCTCTCAAATCCAAGTGGCGGCAAAGGAAGCATGAACTCTACCCCTCTGATATTAGACCTCCAGTAGTCCTCATATCCCTCCTTTGCAGCTGTTAATAGCAATCAAAAATGAATAAATGTGCAGAACATGGCACACAAAGATTTAAGAGCTCTCATCACCAGGCTACTGGCAAAAAACAGACTTCTTGCTTCCTAGCCTAATGCTTTTTTCATAATCTATTTGGAAACTTATTTAAAAAGCAATTGTTATTAGATTTTTATGGTAGGAAGCAGCCTACAGAAAAGAAGTAAACACCAGGATTTCTGAACAAATGATTTCAAAGGACCACTAAGTTTTAGTTCATTCTGGAAGGAAGGTTTTGCCGAAGTATTAAGATCACAAACTGTCTGGAAATTCTGTGTTAACTGTAGCACTATGAATACAGACATTTTTTATCTGCCACTGTAGTTCTATCACTATTCTTTCTCTTATACTGCATGGCAGCAGTCATGGCAATATTTAGAAGGGATCAAAACCTGCTTTAATCGGCTATTAGTAGGACCTGAGAAAGGGCTATAATACTGGTGGTGGCTTTATTGTCTTGCCCCTTTGTCTTTAGTAGCAAAACATACAACCTGTCCACAGATAACTTTTTAAGGTCAGTATGTAGGGTGAAAAAAAAAAGTCCCTTAGGAAATCAGGACTACATTCTACCATTCTACGCATGCCTTGCAGCATTACATATTTATATGAAATGCAATAAAACAGCTAATTCATTACACAACACAAGACAGTGATTTATTAGTCCTTTGTTGTGCTGTGAAAAAAATGTGGAGTCTCTCAAATTGTAGTCTGATATAGTTTGATTTTGCAGCATCCTAGTAATTCTGTCCAATTGAGAACAGAATACGCACCTGACCACATGCAGAACACATTCCTCTATTCATCAGGCAGCAAAAAGATGGATCCCCATTCTTTAACCTTTAATTAGTAGTTAGCTGCATTATGCATGCTTAGGGCAAAATTAGCCATAAATGCTTCCAGGGGCAGTGTACACTTACTAGTAACCTTTGCACGTAGAAAGTACGTATTTCATCCAGAACCAGCAAGTGGAAAAATATATAGCAGAGAGGGTTGGACAGCATATAATTAAACTTGCTTTGCATATTAGGTGAGCAACTAAAGTAGAAACCATTACTCTCTGTCTGCAAAGCAACTTCCAAGGTTGTTGCAGGCAGAACCAGTCTTGCAATACCCCGTATATGCTGCATATGACTAGTGAGAAATAGGCTTTTTGTTAAGGCAAGGCTGAGACATCCAAATGTTGGACAAGATTCTGCTGAAGTCCATAGAAATTGAGGGCACTCAGCATTTGAATTCACATAGCAAGATACCACAGAATGGTACTTGTTTTAGATATTTTAGGCTGTCAAATTTAAGTGGTTATGCTCAGTTTGTTTTACCCATTTGATGTCTGTTTTAGCATTCCAAGATTTTGAAGCAGTGAAGCTTTCCAATATCTAGTCAAATTACCAGATGTAAATATGACATTTTCTTTAAGGATATGATTTGAGGGAGCATGCTGATTTCATTACATTATACAGTGGGAGAAAAATATATTTATGATCTTAAAAATCTCATCTAATTCAAAAGCAATCATACACCAACAACTAAAGCAATATGTTCTACTGAATCTTTCCATGGGTATATTTGAGCACTTAGTAAATCTATATATATCTGCCTGGACTACCACTCGCTGACTTTAGCTATAAACACTTTTTGTGAACAATACTTTCTACTTCTAAATTCCATGTCATTGAAGTCAGCTAATAACAAAGCTTAGAAATTAATTTATTTCAGGTATGCTATAACAGCCATAATCAGCTATAAATCCTTTTGCCCTATTTGCATTTACTGAATTTGCCTTAATTATACTGCTGCCTAATTATGAAACTCAGTCTAGAGGGGAACTCGCAAGATGCAATGATGCAGAAAGCTGAGGACAGTTTATTCCACTTCATGGATTTACAACTTTCTACTACTGCAAACTGTTTGGAACAGGCTCTATTTGTGAGGTCATTAACATGTAAACAGTGTCACACTGAAGACGCATGGCAATGACCTACCATGGTAATGAAAAGTGATATTGAGTTTACTAATTCAGATAAGGGTACACAGATTGCCTTTTCTCTAATGCGCGAAGGCCTGTCACAGAAATAAATGCATGGTCCTTGTTGCAATTAATTTGAATCTTGTTCTTTTAAAGCTTTACTTGTAGATTTAATTAAAGCTTTCATGCAGCACACGATTTCAGGAAGTCTCTATGTTTAATAGCTTTTTCTCCTAAATTAAAGAAACAAGTGAAGGTTATGATTCAAAAAACAACAGGCAATCATAAAATGAAAAGCTATTCTTAATACAGTAAGCATTATCTTGTTTTGACATAAGTAAATACACAGTACTGTGGGTGTTCAAGTATACTTCCTATAATTAATATTATATTGGAATTTCTACGGTGACATCATTTTTAATCACTTAAGATACAATTTTTCTTTTTGAATGTAAAATATTGCATGCTAAATTTCAACCTGGATGTGAATATTTTTTAAAGCCTTAGCAAAATACATTTTATATAAGAAATAAAAATGATAAAACAAAAACAGCTTTTTTTTCCCATGAAAATAAAAAAAATTATATTCAACACAGAAATTACTCATTTAGACACTGAACTTAAGTCTTTCTTTAATTTTATCGTGTTCCATGTTTCCACAGACTAGGTCTATCTAAGTCTATTTGTACATCTGTGATAAAAGGAAGATAAGGGCAACTGGGTCCTCTCCCAATGAAAATAGGAGACAAGCTACCCTAACCGTAGCTTGCTGCAGCCAATATGCATCCATTATTATAACTGAACAAACATGTTGGACAAATCCATTCTGGAAGATGTACTTCTGGCTACTGACATCACCACACAGGAGGAAAGCACACTGCCACTTTGCATGGGGAGATGCTGAGTAGCACAAATACTCTACTCTTCTTTGCCACCTGGGCACACTGCTGGCTCATGTCTCTGGCAAATTTGCGTCTCAAATTCGTGTCTTATGATCAGAGGAATTAGAGAATGAGCAAGGAGAGAAGCAAACTCACTCTGCAGGTGCACTGAGTATAATCTAGATATCCCCCAGCCATGTGGTTCAGTGTCTCACCAACGGATCTGAGATTCATCATTTGTGTGAGAAACCTCAGCAGAAGTGTTTCTGAGCTTCTGCTGCTAAAACGAAAAATAAATGTGCTTCTTTATGTTTCGTCAGCTCGGTACTCTAAAGGAGCAGGTAGTTGCTGGCACAAGCCCTACCAAGTCCTGCTCTGCTCCATCTACCACCTTGTTTTACTTGGATCACTGCTGCTGTTAGGTTGGCACAGGAACTAACCACAATTATGCAAGACTTTTCTGACAGTCCTACAATTTTCTCTCTAGAGCACACACTAAAAGCTACAGTCTAATAATAATAGTAGTAATAATAATAAAACCTTTCTAGCACACTTGTAAATGAAATAGAGCTTTGATTCTAATACCTATGATAAGTCTTTAAAAAATATTTTGTTTTGTAACAGGGTGTCTGGAACTGATGAAATGCCAGGCTTTGCTGGATTTGCAAGCACGCAGCACAGCCTGCTCCCTCTGTTTCCTTTTCTGCTTTGTTTCTGTGAGTCCCAAATTCACAGATGATGCAATCTCATTATCTACACTTTGCATGTGGGCTATTGTTTTGAAGTTAGGAAGGACCCTAATCAGACAGAATCCCTGCAGAGGCTCTCACAAATGGAGGCAGAGGCAAAAGGCCAGAGTGACCAGAAGCGACACAAGAAACTACTTGAGGCATGGTTTCTTATTCTCTCATGTCAGAGTTAGGCACATCATTGCAGAAAAACAATGACCAGGAAAAATGACATAAAGACAATTTGGAAATTAAAGATGTTTTTGGTCTGCTAGACACTGTGGAAAGAACATAGCCAATGTTCTCTACATCAGGGAACTGGAAATGTAGACTTTAAAGGAGCTCATGGAATATTGTAGGTAAGGAAGCAAACGGAGAGGAAAAGAAGGAACGGGAGCCAAGATGAGAACAGTTTCATTGTGAAATTGAGAACATTGACACATGCGACCTGGAGATGGATTATCATTAATCTGGCCACATTCCTTGCAAGGAGGGTCAAAAAAGGTAGTTCAGCTGAAGAATCTCCCATGGGATTCAGGGGTTAGATAAAAGACTACAGATTAGAAGCTCAAACAAAAATACAATAACTCGGTAGAAGTTATTGCAACACTAATGACTATAACACCTCCGTGCCCTGTGCTGACATCATTCAACAGACACAAACACCTTGTTATAGTTGTTCTTATCTCTATTGCAGAAGTGATTAAGTCTGTGCTATACTGGAGCAAAGAAGTCTTAGGCTAGATTCACCAAATGATTTTTTCTATCCCTTTTTCTTTAAGCATTTCTCTGCTGTTGGTCCTCCTCGAGTCCAGGATAGATGCAAAGTAACATTAACCTTGTTCCTTGTAGTCCTACCTTTTGCAGTCATCTGCTGCTGCTCATTTCAGTATTTCATTAAACCACTTTGAAAACTAACACCTCAATTTACCTAACCTGAAGAAAAAATAAAGGCCTTTAGCAACATAAATTACGATGTGAGTTTTGGTTTTAATATGCAGTTTATCTTCTTTACTGTTAATGCTTTTACATTCATACAACGTGTAATGGCAGGTTTAGGTTTAGAGAGAGTAAGTTTTCAATGTCATTACCCATCTTGTACAATAAATACTAACACTAAAACAGTGAAAAACTCTACTTTCCATTTGGATAAAATGAAAGAATCTGAAGTCAGTGTCTAGCTATCAATGTATATAGAAATGCAATTTCAGAGCTAAAAAGGCATGAATCACACCTTTTTCCTGAGAGAAGATTCTATTTTAGCCTTAAACAAAGTGAATGAAAATGATTCATCTTATACCCTCTTTTAATGTCTATTTCAACAATGATGGAAGATAACAGTAAAATCTCAGTAACTAGAATGATTGCTGTTGACAGAAAGCACGACAGACTTGGGAACCAAATTTTTAGCAAACTATAAACAATGCCAACAGGCTAATTGAGGATTAATTCAACCCAAGATTTTACAGAGAGAATGATCCACCCTGGTAAACAGGTCGCAGTAACTGAACACGACTCAATATGGAACAGCAATACAAATGCACAAATACAGAGGGTAGCTTCTTTAATACACATACCTGTCCCTACCCTCTCCTCCCCTCCAGAATGTACGTATTATATCTCAGCTTTCTGTATAATAAAGACAGGCTTTCTGGCTTATCCTACACAGAGTATATGGAATCCGCAATTTCTTAAAAAATTCTCAGCATTCAATTCAAATCCCTATGTATTAGTTTAGAAAAGCAAGACAAACCTTTTATTAAACCAAGACATCTCCAGACTACATAAGCGTTTATTTTTCCTACAGCCATATTGGTCTCCATGCTAAATGTCTTATAACTTCCAAAAAAATAGCGGTGTAAACTGAAAATTACACTGCCCCTTTAAGGACAGAACAGTCTCCAAACCCTTAGCTCATCTGCAAATTTACTGCTTGACACTGAGGGAACAAGGACAGTAACTGAATGTGATTGTGTGACCAGCATAGCAATTAATCACTTCTGATACTTCACCTCACTCTCTCTTTAGTACTCATTTATTTTGAAAAATCCACATTTGCAGCACATTACAGGCTATGGTTTCTCACTCAACACCTCTGGGCTAATGCGGTTTTGAGAAGTCTGGGTAACTTCAGAAGTGACTATGGGTTTCCTACTTGTAGGTGCTGGAACAGTAACTTGGAGTGAGCATCTAAATATGCCCACAAAAGGGCAACTGAAGCAGAGCTATTCCTCTGTGTGAATACCTTTGCTAATCTGATCTCTGGCACAGCTCAGGAAAGCTATTTCATGTAGTCAGATCATTGTCCTGAGGGGCTCACAAAACTTCAGAAAGAGATAATAAAAAAAAAAAAGGATTTACTTACTGGTGGTCTGAGTGTTAAGGATTATTTATACATTTTGCTATGGAGAAATGTGAACATAAGCCTTGGCTATACAGCAATACAATCACATCCAAAAGGATCAGAAGGAACAAGGAATCAGTGTAAGAAATAATGAGTTCAGACATCTATTTTTAAAAATAATGTGATGTATTTTAATTAAAAATACTATTTTAATTCTGAGATTGCTGAGTATCTCTGCATGAAAGCTAGATATTGTACCCCCATAGTCAAAGCACATGGCACAGGGCCCACTAATGTATTTTTCAGCTATGCCGATTTAGTAAAACTCTTTCCTTGCTATTTTGGGCACTGCATATTGGCATTATAGACTTTACCAGATGCAACAAAACTCATGGGACATCCCCAAATGATTTAAGTCTAGCATACAGGACAATTACAGAAATCCACATTTATTTTGGGTTACATGATTCTGTGATATAAGTCTATGTAACTATGCATATTTAAAGATCCAGAAGAGATCACAGGCTTCGTCTAACAGATCAAACACATCAGGCAGTTCAAAAGCATTCACATTTTTCTGTTCAGAGCTCTCCTCTACCTGGAAGATGCAAATGGATGAACTTATTCTAGTTCCAGAGGCAGCTACAGTTGGGAATACTGAAATGTTTGTAACATCTCTCAGTATTTTCAAACTCATATGTAAATTTTAAATGCTATGACCACATCTTTCCTGGAATTATCCAGAAATCACTGCTCAGAGTTTAAACAACATTGATTTTCTGAAAAACTTATGACTCTGATTATTAGGGTCATTTTGCAAATCTGCTAACCTTCTGCCATAGGTGCTAGGACAACTGTATCGTCCCCAGTCAGACTGGAGAAATGAATCACAGATTATATCTCTGTACAGAGATCCAGAAGCCAGCACTGGAAATCTGCTGGCAAAGCAAGAGACACCGAGGTAACTGAGAACATTTTCCCAGACTCATGAGCTCAAGTGAGATACAGGAGAAAAGTATATTTCAACTGCACCCCAAACAATCAAATTCTCATGAAAAGTAGAGTATATTTTTATTTTTGCTTATACAAAAAAGCGCAATGTTTGTAGAATTAATTTTCTTGCAGGAGCTATTCTGTCCTCTCCGAGTCATATTAAAAGTATTAGGCAATAGGATCTGTTGTTGTATACAGTCCATTTTAATAATATTTTCGTGTTGTATTAAGCTTCTGGATTGAGATCTCTATATACATGTAGAAGATGTACCTGTGATGCATCTCTGTACTAAGTCACCCAACTAGATGATTAGTGCTGGGTGGGACAACATCAGCTAGATTTGATGCTATTAAGATCCCAACATGATTAATATTTTCTAGGAATACTTGGTAATAATTGTCTCCTATTTCCCTGCTTTAGCACAGGTTGAAATGACTTGTAATAAGGCACAAAAATAGAATAACATCATGCACCTAACTGCTGTGCAGCACCATTGTTGCATAAGTAGCTAATTTCAGTAATAACCATACCATACCGTTTTGATATCAGATTCAAACTGAGGGACACCATCAAAAACTACCTTCAAAAGTTTGCATTTTAATTGGGCACACATCCTACTCATAGCAAGGTAATGAAGCCTTTTCTCAAAAGCAACATGAACAGTTGCAATCTGTAATATCTGACCTGGAATTTGGGGCAAGTTGAATTCCCCAAACTGTCCATCAGAGGCCAGTGTCTTGAGTTAATTCAGAGAGAAGAAACACTCTGTTTGCCTTCATGCTTGAATTTGCATGAATTTAGTTATATTAGCTCCTGACTAATAATGATTAATGATCTCCAAAGCAGACAGAGCCTCTATCTAAATCTTTGCCTAAATGAAAATCTTGAATATAAAAGATAATGATCACTGATCAGCATGGCGCTGCTTTATTTTCACTTCACCAACAGGCTTGTCTAGTTCATTTACCACAATTACACAACAAACTACCAATGTATTCTTCCTTCTCTGGCCAATGTCACTTGGGTTTTGCCCATCCAAAGAGGTGTTGGGAGAAAGTAGAGTCATGGCAATGCTGGCTGCCCCACTGTGAACACCAGTCCTTACAAGTGTCACTAATGACATTGACCCCATTCTTCTTTTTCCCCACCTGGAATTTACGAGGAAGTCAAAAGACCTGCTGCAGAGTTAATGAGTGCTATGAAATCTGCTCTAATCTTGAGAACAAAAGAATTCATAAAGAACTAACTATGGCCAGACAAAAAAACCAAATCTGCTTCCTGACTGAGGTGAAAGGTAAAAAATGCACCAGGAAAGCAAAAGTGGGAGGAAAGGCGCAGGCAGAGGCACTTAAACCCATTAACAAGAAGTATAATTCTTAATAGCAGTACTCAGCTTCTTTTTTTGTAATGTCTCTTGACTGGCTAACTAGTAAACACAAGATAAAATGGAAATAATTCTCTGCCAAATATGCACAGCTGTAGGTCCACCTCTGATGATTCATCAGCAGCACTAGGCATCTGCCAAGTTTTTCTTTTTTAATTTTAATTTAGGATGGATCTTGAAGTGGCAGAGATTGCAGTCTAGTAGGGAAAAGGAGCCCACAGCACATAAGGAAAGCAGCACACAAGACAATAGTAACTATTTCAGTGCATAGATGCTCGGATGGATGTCACAGCTTGCATTTACAATGACTAATCAGTAAATTTGAATATGATACTCAGTATAGAAGTGGTAAATTAGCAATAGCAGAGCACTTCAAATGATGTTTCTCAAAATATAGATCATTTTATAACCCATACCAACTTCCTCAGCTAAAAATAAAATTGGAATGAATTCTGCATTCATATAAGATCTCCACCAATTTCAGTGAAATTGCATGCTGAGTAAACAGGTGTAGAATTTGGTCCAGAATGTTTCCTCATATGGTGGGCTGATCTTGTCTGCTCCTTTTTGGGCTCTTACTTTCCTTCTTTCTCCAGATAACCAGTAAAACGATATACAGTCAATATCACACGATTTCTTTTAGAAGAGTCAATGTACCCAAGCCACAAAGTTAATACATTTGGATCACACTAACAAAAACACAAGTCTTCTTTTGAAGACACTAAGATTATACTGAATTAAAAAAAAACAACCAACTATTCCAACCACTATTAGCAGCCTCTATGATTGCAAACTGTGGACAAAACCTGTTTCCAAAGCTTATAGAAACATTTCAATTCACACATTTTCCACTGTCAGTGAAAAAAGAAAAAAAAAAGTATACTCCAATTTCTTTGAATAATGAAACAGTGCTTCATTTAACGTTTCGTTTGTTTCAATTTTTGTTTTTGACTTAGCCTTGAGACATGAATCATATTAAAATATTAATTTAAATATGTTTACTTGTTATGGCAACAACATTCTCTATGACTTACTATATTATACTAGTTTTACATTTTCAAAACAATGGTTAAATGGTCCCAACTGAATGTTTTCTTGAAGGCCTATTTCATGGAAAATATGGTCTTTTCATCTCAGGAGCAGAAACAAATTCTGAGATACTGCATCTATGGAAGAGAGAATTTTTTCTGACCTTCACATTAATACAGTGCTTTAAAGAACAGCTTAAAAAAATGCACTATATATAGAGTGTCTAATAATGTAGTATGAAATATGAATTACAAAGCAAATGAGCAGTTTCAACATATTCATGTCTCAGGAAATTTGAGCTAAGAGGTTTAAATTTTAGTTGCTTTAGTTCATTTGAAGTATGGTTCTGCTTACTAAGTTTTCAACTTAGAAAACATATACTAATTTTTCCATAAATTCCATAAATGAATGTTTGAAGATTTTCAACATATTTATTGAAAAAATGTTTATTTAAAAAGTATGAAGAGCTACTAAAAAAGGAACAAGGAAAACTTAGTATTATGTTTAAATAAAAACATTACTGAGATTTTTTCCTTTGAAGAGCATTCAATCACCAAATGTACCTGAAAACTAGTACTATAGTATGTCTCATGCAAGTAACACCCCATCGTCTGTAACCATATGAAAATACCCTCAATTTTCCTACGAATTTTAAAGTTGAGCTTTAAAGAAGACACATATCTGTTTGATAGTTGATTTTCACTGGTGGCCAGCCAAGAAGATTAAACAATCTTAAATGCATCTCTCTTTGTATTTAAGCAAGATCTCCAATATTTTGCTAAACCAAAAACTACCATATATTCCGTGAACCTGGAAAGTGAGAAAAGGTGAATAGCCTCTGAAAGGTGTTTGCTAAATTCACAGAAGAACCCTTCTCATTCATCACCCGCTGACAGCCGAGAATGAAGCAAGAACTTTGGGTAAATAAAGAATCATACAATGGTATTACTCAGGACTGTATCAAAATGATGGTTTACTTACTGTAAGTTATTATTCATCTTGCCCTCATTTTTTAGCTCTCTTTCCTTTTAAATCCGCCCCAGTAATGGCAATGCAAGATGTTTATGCATGATCATTATTCATGAAAAAGTAGTATTAAGTGCATAGCAATAAATGGAAATGCTTGTACATCTCTAACCAATGGTATATTTTCATCAGGCCAAATAAGAAAGAAACCACTACATAAATTCTAAAAATTTTTACTTAGGCATGAAAATTTCTCATAGACGCAGTAGTGATATTTATACCTACTACTTTTTAATTAAGAAAATTCATAATGTAACTATATTCAAAGGACTCTAATGCACCGTATGAGGCATAGAAACTTCTGTAAAACCAAGTATTTCGTTACATTATCGACCATGCTGTTTTTAGCTTTTTATCTTGGTAAAATTTTTAAAGGTTTGGTTTTCATAAAGGAACTTGCAATATTAGCATTCACTAACTGTGCATGGAACAATATGGCAGAAAGCGTGTCTCTGATGTCAAAGAAGTTACTTACAGGTAATAAGTGTAGGAGTGATAGCTTCTTCTGCCATGATGGTGGAAGGATTAGGCAGTGGTGGAAAAGATGAAATGGAAGGAAAGAAAAGCCAAATATTAATGTATGAAAAATCAAGATGAAACTGAGACCAGAACTGATGACACAAATGGAAGGTAGCAAGAATGCGTATCTGGGCATATCATGCAACATGTCTGGAACAGACAGATGACATATCCATCTCTATAAAACTTTAAATACAATACATAATGCGTCTCCAACTGTTGAATCAAATCACTTTAAAGCTCATCCACTATTTAAGTAATGTTAGATATTTTATGTATATTTATGTCTGCATATAATACATATACAAGCACTCCCAAGTGAAGAGATAAAACATGCTCAGTTTATATTTTAACTGGATTAGGAATAAATACGAGGAATTTATTTCTATATGTTAGAAATTTAACCATAAAGAATTACAGAGTGTATGTTATTTAGCTTCTTTTCCTGTCATAATACTATAGAATTTTTTGATATCCCTTTACTTAAAGAAATCAGTTGACATTGACACTAGAACTTGTTTCCACGGGAAAAATCAATGACAACAAGGAAATAAATTTCAGCTTTTTAAATAACTATTTAAATTCTGAAGAAAAAATTATTTCCTGGTGCTCCCCATCTACAGCTTTATCCGTAATTGTTATTACAACTGCCTTTCAATTGCTTCACGTTGAGTGAAAACTTCCCATGTTACAACACAAGCAGAACGGCTATCCTTAATGGTTAAAATGATTCTGGTGGTATTTCCTTATGCAGCAGAGTTAAAAATAAGAACTGATCGTGTATCCCTGTTATTTCTGCCTATGTGAATGTCACAAAGAAGAAGCTAGAGACCACCATCCTGAGAAAATTTGGACCCAGCCTGGCTTTCCTGCATCACCTCTTACACAGCCAGACCCTCCACCCAGACGCAGACTGCAGGAGCACACAGAGTATCAGCGCTCCAGCTATGTGTTTCTGCTTTACATCTCTCCCACTGTTTTGAGTCTCCTGCACGTAGGAATGCAACTCTCCAAAAGGGCTAAGTTCCAACCTAAATGAATTCCATATATTGACTGTAATTAAAAAGAGGCCTGAGATCTTAAAACATTTCAGCGCATAATGTCAAGTAGCATTCACATGTTGGTAAGATAAAAGACTGAAAGGAACCATGTAGGCATTTGTAATTTTTAAGCATATACATACAGCCCTTTGACTACAGAGGAAACATGTAAACAGGCCTTGCAAAGGACTATAACTAATGTTAACTTGCCTCTAGCTACATGCTTCAGGCAACCCTTTGAAAACTAGGCTTTCATCAAACTTTCTCTCTCATCTTCTGTGTGTGAAGATGCCGTTAGAGATGTTTCCCAGTTTTCATCCCCATTTTTCTGATGAAACAGTATTGTTCAAACACGAGAGGCTAGATATTGAATATTTAATCACGTGGCAATCTGCAAGAACATACACCTGTTAGAACTGAGTTTTGAAAGATGTCTAACAACAGAGTAAGGGGAAAGCTGCAGAAACAGTTGTACACTTCTTCCACCAGCACATATTCCCTTGCCTTCAGTAAGGAGTACAGAATCAGCTCCTACCAAAGCAGTTCAACCTATCTGCTCTATTAGCAAAGGGTTGTTTTCATATCTTGTTCAGACATAATTATATCCCCCCTGCCCTTCTTTTCAGAATTACTCATTCTCTTGCTCATTTAGAATCTCATGACACTGCCAACCCTATTTCTTGCCATATGTTGCCATTGCGGAGATTTAATGTAATTAGTACAAATGTTCTCATACTTCTAAAAGACGTATAATAATTTGAGAAACAACAATAAATACAATTAATCAGAGAAGCACTGCTGGTACTTAAATGCAGAATTCTGCCAAATACATTATAGAGATGAATTCTGTGTGAGAAAACTACTAAAAATCCAGGAGCTTTAATTTGCGTGAAAATGTCCCATTAACAATTTGTGTAAGATGAAGAAAATTAAAAGTCTCAAGCTCCAGTTATTTTTAGAACACTACAGTTGTGAGATTTTCTATATGAAAGTCATTGAAAGTCATGGATTTTGAGTCTCAAGAATACCAGACACTGAAAACAACAAAAACAACAGAAAGCCCAACTAAACAGCTAAAAGAACTTATGTTTGAAAGCTACATGTAAGGAAGTTTTAGACTCGGAAGTTCTCAGGCCACGTGAAAAAAACACCATTCCTAACTGAACAAATGTAGCACTAAAAAGAAATAAGGACAAGTTCCATTTTATTTCCTACATAAAGTATACAGACCTTCTATATATATATATATGTATGAAAAGTGTAGAAAAGTCTCTTTCTGTAGAAGAGTATGACCCAAATAATTTGGCTAACCATGGCCAAATTTTCTTCTGTACAAGGAATCATGCATAGCTTTTCAGTCACTTTCCATTAGAGAGGTTATTTTATGTCAATAAACTGTTTCTGTGTATAGTGAAAATATAAAGCACTTTTATATCCTTTGGGACCAAAGACATAAATAAATTTCATAAATATTTCTTGTAGAATAAGGCCCCTCTATAAAATGTTATCAAAAGCAATGCAGCTGGCCACAGGAGGATTGTCCCACTACATGGGAAAACTTCTGGAACTGTGTAATTACCACAGTGATTTCTTTCATTGTCTCTCTTTTGTAGCTGGCCTAGAGGGGAAAGCAGGAGGGCACTGGGAGAAAACTGGAATTTTCCTCCAGTCCTATTATCTCCAATTTCCATCCTAACTACTTGAAATTGTTGGCAAAGGTGTATAACTGAACAGCCTGATTTACTACCAGGGAATTGGACCAATGCATTCCCAGCCCAGCTCCACTGAGTACAAAAGCATTCCTTATCCACTGCCAAGAACCAGGGGCTCTGCATTAAACAGATGCCACAATTACATACATTAGAAACTACTGGAAGGTTCAGGCATAGAGACAGCTGAAAGCAAAAACTAAAGATAGGCACACACACAAAAAAAAAATTATGGAGAAATGCAATGATCTGACCAACTTCATTCTACAGCTGAAGCAGAAACCAATGTAATCAAATTTTAATAATCACTTGCTTACTGCACTCCCACTGCAGCAGCAAGCAGGTAGCCCAGAAAGAACCTGCTACCCCAAAGACATATATTCTTTTAAGCAAACATCGGACCAATCCATCTATTTTTTCAACTTCTGAATATTTTTCTTTTAACCTTAGCTGAAATTGAATATAAAAGAAAAACTATAAAAAAGAGAATAGAATAAAAACCTAAGACTCTTGATTTTTTGAACTCCTGATTTAATTGCTATTAGTTTTCCAAAGGCTGTAGGAACAGTTCTCTCATTTTCACTGCTCTACTTTTTGTTGACCAAAAGGTGAACTTGCTGCATTTTTTATTTTTTATTTTTTTTATAAAGTCCCATGCAGGTATATCAAAGACTGATGGAGATCAAGGGCCTTGCCTGAGATTTTATATTCAGGATCAGATACAAAATCCCTGTTGTTGTGAAGTAACATTCTGGAAACATGTGTATTGGTTTCCACTGACTTTGTGTTAACTCTTATATGAGAGATTCAGAGCACAGCTGAGGAGAGCAAAGCCTCCTGGCTTTACTCTGACTTCACAGAGAAGAATAATCTCATTCATATGACCATAAGGGTATCAGGAATAGCTTGCAGGTTGTTAGTTTACATTACATGAGATCTTTATGCAGGAATGTGGTTGAATGAATAAAGGAAAGATAGAACAAAACAGAATAAGAGCGCCGAACAACTAAGCAGGGAGAAAAACAGTAAAGCACTAACATTCTTAACCTGACCCAAGTGACAGGCACACAAATCTGGTTTACTTTAGTCAAAAGTGTGATTGTCCACACAGGAAACGTGTTAGTTACCGTGCTATTTCTACCCTTGCCACTGACTCTACACTGTACTCTGAGCAGATAGGCTCCCTAAACTCTCTGTGTCCCCATTTACAATATAACTACCCCAGAAGACCATTATATAGTGAAATTAATAATGGTGCCTAATGACTAGTGCTGTTTGTAGAGCTTCTGTACCTACAGCTTTGACAGTGACTATATCTAACGCATATATATGTGGCACTGAAAACTACTTCAAGTGTTGGTCTGGTCTTTTCACTATTGAATTAATGCCCAAGAGGTTGATCCATGAAAACCTGTGGTGCCTGGCACTGACCAAGCAAGGAATGGTTGCCAGCTCAATTTAGGTAGCTGTTGAAGGAGTACATTGGACAAAGACATGGTCATCAATTACAAGGACACTGCTTTCCAAATCTCTTGACAATGGAAAGAATGTTTTGCGATTAAGTTTATTAAGCACTTGGAGCCCCAGAGACAGAGCAAATTTAATCTACTGGTGAGATCTAGAGATCAAGTCTACAAAGACTCAGTGCAGTGAAAGAATGAAGTAACAGACAGAATACACCTTGGGACATGCCTTGGGTAAGTCAAATGTGAAATTACTGTAGTCAACTGCAACCATGGCAAGTTTCAGAGCACATAGATTCAACATGGTAAAACCTAGCATTGTAGCCCAAAGAGTCTGTATGTAACAACACAGTGAGGAAAGTGGTTCTTAGGGAAAAGTTACACTGAGTTACAAGGTGCTATTTTACTTTTTGATCAGTTCCTCACTCCAGTAAAATTCCTTATAAAGTAAATGAAATAAAATGATGAAGTGCAGTAGTCAAATGATATGCTACCTTGATAAGATTGTTTCACAAAGTAGCACCTAAAGCATCATAAAACTGCGAAAACACTACAGTTACACTAAGCTTGCAGGATGATTTACACATTTTCTTCAAATGCATAATGTATACACAGTAACTGAACCAAGGTGAAACCATAGGGGCTCTCAGCAGCATAGTGAATTAATGCACCAATAACAATCTATTGAATAATCGGTTCATCTTTTGCTTAAGTCGTGAGTGTAATTGCATTCAAGACCTTCTATGCTACAGCATCTGCTTTAGAGGCCTGGAACACAATATTCCTATCTCCTGATACTCTCATTAAAGCCTAGTCACATCCTGTTACACAGATGAACCATTCTTACTTCTTAATATTCACCTCAACTTATTTTACAGTTTTTGTTCAAGGCTGCAGCATGATTGTGGGACATATTTAAGTTATTGGTATCATTCTTTCTGCAGTGCACAATGAAATTGTGCATATTTGGTAACAGAGCTCTTAGATTTGGACTTTCAATAGTTTCATCTCTGTCACATGCAGATTTATTCCAAACCCCAAAGAACTTCACATAATGAACTTTTTTTTTTTTTTTTTTTTTTCCTAACAACAGAACTACTATGAATAATAATTATTGCACTGTGGTAGACAGAAGAAATCAAGTATCCTTCTGCATTAACATCCAAACACTCAGGATTTGAGCATTCCTGCCTCTAACAATTTGATTATCAAAGAGCTTTTCCCTAGTGAATAAAGCAAGAGCCAGTATAGCATCCATTCAGCCAGAGAGCCTGACATCCTATTCAGAATGAAACTGTTTGGATCATTTTGCAACGCTCTCCTTTCAAGATTAAAAGGAACTTGTGTCTTGTGGGTGAATATCTTTGGTGCTGATGCTTAAGGAGAGGCTCAGAAGGGGAAGAGAGAGAGTGATGAATGCTGGTCAGGAATTTTGTGAAGAAGGACTGACCAGACAATGTGAGAAGCCTCCCTCACTGCATGCCAAGTGCTGTCTCTGGCCCTAGGGAGGACTTTGGGAGTTCAACTGTTAAAATGGAAGGTATGAATGATGCAAAAAATCAGAAGTGGGAAGAAAAAAAAAGTACTGAAAAATAAGAACAGGTTTTAACTCTGTTACACCGTACTTTATTGAGATTTAGTTACTGGCTCTATTTCATTGCCCCAGCCAGGCTTACCCTGGGGCTTAAGTCTCAGTCTCTTCCATATGGCAACTTCTGACTGCTTTTCCTACCTCTTGTTGTGACCTCGCCTTCTGCCCTGACCACAGATCACCTTTCTCTGCGTAGCACCCTTCTAACCTCGTGGCCCTGCTTCAGTCTTCAAGGGAAGTGAAAAGCAGCTACTTCTGTTGCTTGCCCTGAGGCACTGCCAGGCAGCTGCCTCCTTCACTGTGCACCTCCTGCGTTCAAATTCTGGAAGAATTTCAGGCAGCTAAGGGGTTTGGTCTATCTCAGACCTGCCAAACTAGTTAACATACAATTAAATCACCGAGTGCTGGGATGAGCAGAACCAGGCCAAGACTGCTCACAAAGGAAGAGAAGGGAATAATACAGGGCGAATAGCAAGGAGGAGAGGGGATATGGGACAGTAAGATGACTGACAGATATGGAGGGAGAATTAGTGACTCAGGCCCTCTGCACAGCTCACACACATCCTCAGTCCCACCTCTGCAGCTACAGATCTCAGGTACCTCCAGATAAAACCTAAAATTAATAAATTTCCCCCAATCTTGACTTAGCTTCTATCATCACAAAGATTGTTTTTTCTTACCTGTACCTCCTCCCTAGCAACAAGATATTTTATCCTTTTTTTATCCTTTTTTTTTTTTTTTCCTTTTACAATGTTGCAAAAGGCAACCAGGTTTAAAAGCCTTACATTTCTAATGCTGTAGCAGTTTTCAAATGATTTTCAAAGCAAAACAATCTCAACGTGTGTGTGCGTTGAACCAGCATTTGGAAACATTCAGCACCATCATAACATTTTCATTTGTTTTCAGGGAATGAAGTTTATGCAGAACAACACAGACCCTATTCTTAGCACAAATTACCTTAGCTCTAGCTCCTGACTAAGGCTTTCTTTTACAGTCAAGAAAGAAACTCTATCTGACTTTCAGCTGATCTGTTGGATAGAGTGGAGACACACCCTTTTGGGATAGAGATGCTCTTCTATTATTCGAGTCCATCATGCAGTACTAATGCACAAAGTGAGAGAATCATTAACCTTGAGTTATTTTTCTTTTACAACAAAGCCACAAACATTAATTCATAGAGAATGCCGTGGGATGAAACAGATATGGTGGTTTTATAAAATCTCAACAAAGCTTGGAGGGGTGGGAGGAAGCAGTACTTCCTGAACTGTGACAAAGGGCACTAAGGTGGCTGGGTACTTTTGCCAACATCAAACTGAGAACTGGTGTAGGAGATGCTGTGATACGAACATGTACATAGAAAACATCTACTCATTGCTCACCTTTTCTTCATTACCAGCACAACCCCCAGAAATATAATGACGAACAGCAAGATGCCTGCAATGACTCCAGCAATTTTAACAGTGTGGTCGGTCTGCTTCTCAGGCTCTGGGTCTGGTTTTCGAGTGGCAGCCCCTGTGGAATCGGTAACAGTGAAGGAGGAGAGAGAAAAAGAATAAGGATGTTATTCTTTCAGTTCTCATACATTTAACCTACCAATGTCATTAATCTTACCCAGGGCCAACAGATACCAATGTATGCGTGATCTTTCCAGAAAAAAAATCTTGTTTTCATATGCACTGACAGGAATATAATTCTTCATATTATTTCATGACACTTTCCTAGACCACAACACAGGTGGGATACCACAGCCAGGCCTGACCTGTTTATAAGAGCCTCTTCACAGATCCACAAATTTCTGTATTTTTATTATCTCTTCTGCCTCCCTTTTCTTTCTGTCATTTAGAAACTTACGCACAACACAATAACTATCCTAAGCCTTTAACCAAATTTGATTTGCTGGAACACTTTCCTCAATTATTTTTCATAAATGAAGCTGTAATTCCATAACATATTAGCTTAAACACCTGGAAAAGTGAGATAAGCTCATTTACCATGCATTTTACCCGCAATTGTTTTTTACACAATAGACTTTTTTTTTTTTTTGCCTTTGGAAATCTAAATCTAGGTCACATCTGGTAGGCAAAAAGACTCCTTCTAAGCAATTTATTCACAAAGTGGGAAGCAGCTGATGATCACACCACTGGCACCCACATTTAATATCTGTTTAAATGAGATAACCAGTGCCTTACAGCAGCTACTGTCTTAGCTCTTCCAGCTCCTCCATTTAAAAAAAATAACATCGTTTGTACTGTTTACTGTATAATGTGATGGAACGTCAAATCCATGTCTGATGAAATATACATTCCCTCTACTAAATGAGTTCAGGATGAAAAATGTTAAGGAAGCAACATTCAATTCACTAAACTGAATTTATTTTTTTATGGACTTCCATTTTTTTTTAATCAAAATGTGACAGTATTCATCATTTGAGGCACCATGCCATAAAATGGACACAGGGATTTATGTATCACTCTCCTGCTATAGCTTTTTTGGGAAAAGGGAAAGAGGAGTAAAGACTAGCTCAAGTCTATTATTTTAAGACCACATTCTTATCTCACTGTCTGGGTTCCACAGAGGTTTGGAAAGCACCAAGTGTATTTTACTTGCTTCTTCATTTCTTTTTTTTTGAGGGGAAGAATGCAAATTGGTGATCAATCTACATGCAGATGCATTTTCTGAAAAGTACAATGAAAAATTTTCTGATGTTTCTTCTCAGTCACAAGCAGGATATTCTAAGATTCTGACTGCCCCCAGTTACTCTTTCAGCCTACATCTTCAAAACTCCTTACCACTAGCAATGACAGGAAAATCTGGCAGTTTGCATTGGTGCCAGGAAATATGCAAACCCTTACTTAAAATATATTTAGAGCTAACTGCATATTCCAGGTTCTTTGGAAAACTCTGGCCATGGCACTTGATGTGATCACCGGAGCAGGTGATCTGCTATCTGCCTTGGTGCCCAGTGCCACCAGAGCATTACTTCCATAGCAATGCACTGCAGTGCTGCATTAGTACAATTCTTACTTCATATGAATAATGGAGTAAAAGAACCTGGGTCTACATCTTCTTCAGTGCATATGTATGCAATTCTGTTATAAACAGTTCTATTTTTATTTTCCTTGTGTCGTCCATAAACGATTTTGTTAAACTGTATTGCTGTAATTGCACAGCATTCAGAAGTGGGTCAGATATTTAGAAGACATCTAATGCCTCTTCGTGCAAAAGGCAGCTGTCGAATTGGACTTGGCAAACAGGAAGCAGTGAATCAAACAGTATGATGCAAACAGTAAGAAATTAGATGGACTTTGCAGTCCTCTTTTAAATTGAAGACCCAAGCAAAGAAGAATGCAAAGACAACAAGAAGCAGTATCTTTTCAGATATAACTTCTAGGACTGGTTCCTTCCAACCATCTCTTCATCATTACCTCCTTCAGGCTACCTCACCCTACTGGAACACTTAAATGTTAATACCTTCTTAAAATCTTTATGGCTTCCTTCCTTCCATTATGGCTTTCAGTGTGAGTTTTGGCATGCTCAACATTAAAAAGGCAGCCTTGCTCCATTTTAACCTACAACTCTCTCTCAAGTATCCTCTGCATTTTATCTCAATGTCCTGTCTCTCTTTGACAGCACAAGGTCCTCACTTCATCAGAATTTGCTAGAGTCACAAAGAGGAGACAGTATCAAAGTCATATTCAGAACACATACGTTTTCTGAATATCACGGAGCACAACTTTCATGAAATGCCATTACCCTCTGGTTAATGCATTACAAGCTAGGGAATCCACCCCTACTGCAATCTCTCAAAACAAAACCTACACAAACAGAAATATAAGCCTAACATCAGGAGTCTGGAATTCCCATATTGCATTATATAGTGATTACCCAGTTGAGGGATCATCATAAATTATCTAAGAAAAGTGCACATAATGCCACCCTGAGGAAAAAATTGAACAGTTTCCCACCCTGATGGACTTAGCCTGACTCATACAAGAGATGGTTTTAAACTGAAAGTATGACGTACGACCCACCTTTTAAAAACTCCTATCATTAAATATTACAAGAAAATTAAATATTGGCATTAACTGAATTCTCATCTGGTCTCATTCAGCATCTCAATCATTCCCTAAAATAATGTTGCTCCTTTCTTAGGGCCAGTGGGTTCCACAATCCACTTGGGTGAAAGAACCAGATTGGTACTGCCTCGTTATTTGGTTTGGTTTTGCCCTGATGAAATTCAACTAAACCACATCACCTAACATTATACTCAAGAGCTGCTGCCTCAACACTGACTCCTCCTGGTATTTAATAGACATATTGTAGACCATGTGATGTTAAACCCTTAAGTACATTAGCTATGATAAAAGCTGGCAATTTACTTTTATTTGGTTCCTGTCTGATAGGTAGTTTTTGATCCAAAGTAAAACCTCGTCTCTCACCTCAGAATTACTTAATTGGCTTTAAACTTGTATCCACACAAGCAATTGCATTGGCACTATGGAGAGAAAGGCAAACTGTGTAAGGGGATCCAAGCAGCCAGGAGTTCTGAAATTCCTTTTGCCACTTGATAAACTGCAATGGCAATTCATGCTTTTAGTTTTGTTTGTAAGGTTTCAAGAGAGATTTGGAAAATGACTGTTGCAAGTTTAAAAAATTGTCGTGTTTTTTCTTTACTGTACTGACAGTCTAAAAAAAGCTTAGTGAAATGTAATCTTTCTTTACAGCATTAGCATTAACTGTACTCTGTTGTACCGTGATATTATAGTCTTGGCATTTTATTCTATTTATTACTGTTGTTTCAACCAATTTGTCTGATAAAGCCATTTTTAAATTCCTTGATCACACTACAGCATTTAATATATATACCTACAAGACCACTGGACTCCTGTATCTCCTGCAGAGTGTATGTTTTTAATGACAGAATGCATATTGTTGCCAACAGCTGAGTTGAGCCCACTGCATTTTCCTCACAACACTGGACCTAACGACTTACTGGTTTTTGTTTGCTTGACTTTTAACCTTCTGGTTCTACCCGGGTCCACAGCAGCCTGACTTTAAACCTTGCACAGTCACCTCACTTGTTTCCTCACTGAGCCTGTCTGGGCTAACAGAGTCAGAAGAATCAGGACAAAGTGACACATATACTGTGGTCCCCCTCTGGAGAGGCAATAGGTCAGTAAAAAGCAGTGAGTGCAGGACAACTCAAGGGAGCTGCTTAGGAAATGAAAGGACGAGGAAATGTTTCTTGACAGTTTAAAAAGGATTAAGGTGCTGACTTCGGAAAGTCCTTACTTGATGAGAACAAACTAGAGTGCTTCCTGCCAGAAGTGAAAAACAGAGATACACTTATAGACAAACCCCAAGATGCTACAAAACCCAGTAAAGTATTTCCTCAGGCTTCCTGCAGTGAATTAACTGAAAGACAGTAACACTGCTTGGTTCCATACCCTTAGATATTTACCCTTAGTTAATCTCAGACTTTCCAATTTTCTTTTTCCTTATTTATTCCTCATTCTTTGTGGTCTACCCTACAGTAGCATTTAAAACGTGAATTTTTCCTTAACTTGGAAAAAAAATTTCTTCAACTGGCCTGATTTATGACTTTCTCTCATGGGTCCCCTTTTGTTCAGTACCTTGCAATGATTACATTTTTAAGTAGTATCACAAAACACCTAAATATTTTATTTCACTTATTTTTGATATTCAGACCTATTCTACTAGCTTTTTTCTTCATATTGAACTCTCCTTTTCTGAAGTTTAGTGACTGCTAAGCCACATTTTGGCATCCTACCTCCTCTTTGGACTGAGAAGTGAATTATGTTCTAGCTATTAATATTTAGTATCTGCTGTATAGTGAATTGTGAATTTCTACATGCAGTGAAATTTCTACTTCTGTACCATGTGCTAAAACACTTGGTAAAAAAAAAATAAATCTTTCTCTTTTAAAAATTTCGAGTTCTTACTTATGGTACACAGGTCTGGTATTAGTATTATAGGAATAATTTGTGCTTTTGGGGAAATGGCTCTGCCACTTCCTTCGGTGGAAAACTTCTATTTATTTTTTTGCTCGGAAGGCATGAGTGCCATGTTATTAATCAAATCCAAAACTTCACAAACAATAGTCTCTGTAGGTAGTTCAGGGAGAGAAAACTTTGAGCAAAACCATTATTCATTAGAATGGAAGCTAAAACTACTCACTGACTGAAATAGCAAAGCAAAATATAATTCTTTTAACTTACATGTAAGCTTTATTTTTCAAAATCAATGAAAATTTTCTTCTGTAACAGAAACAGAGCTCTACCAAACTGAACAAAACCTTTCTTTCTCTCTTTGTATATTAACAAAGTTTGGACTTGTTTTTCAATGTTTATTAGTTCCTTCCAAAAACTGTATTTAGAGATGACCAACTGACTGGCCATTGTATAGAAAAGAATTACCATTAAAATAACCCTGGCTCAATAGTCTAGGAGCTGCTAGCTATGTTTACAAACAAAGGAATAAGATAAAAGTAGTCACTACCAAAACGAGATACAGATTGTTTTGTCTAAAGTGATTCTTAAAAAATCCAGACATATACCCTCCTATTTGAGCAACAAATAACCCCTTCCTTTAATTAACTAGATTGGTCTCGTTTCATTTCTCCCACTCAAGGCTGACCACAGTCACTGCCCTTTTTATTTCCTTTCTGGAGCTTTAAGCTCTCAGAAGGTAGTTGCTTGATAAGTCTCTTGCGAGCCTTTCCATCCGAATTTCATTTATAGGTTTCCCAGTGACTGATGTAATGGGTAACTTTAAAAGGCTTTAAAGTAAGCATAGAGTTAGGCCAGATTGTCCCAGTCTCCACTGAAATTGAAGGCTAGCTTGTTTTCTTGGTAAGCAGCCTATTTGTTTTGGTATCTATCGATCTCTACTACACAGAAACTGTTATGTGCCCCACTGCTTCTCTCTAGACCAAAGTAAATGATCACACCTACAGGACTTCAGATTCTTTTGAGGCATGCAATCAAATTATTATGCAGGCAGTGCAATTCAACTCTTATCACATCTCAGCACCTACTTCTAAATTATTTCACAGAGTGGGTCAGGAAATGAAACATTATACCCCTGTGTATACCCAGATACACTGTGATTAGGTGGCTGAAGTCATGCAAAATGCTCCAAGGTAGAATGTAGTCACAGAAGCGCGATGCTTCCTTGGAACAACCATCACAAGTGTCCCGTGGTCCTTTGCACAAAGTGAGAGACTGAAAAGATCAGAGAACTTGGCTTTAAAGACTCTGCCCACACTATCCATGGTTGACAAAAATTACAGGAGTGATTGCAACGGTTAATATCCTTATTGCTCTCTATTATTTGGATGATAGTAGGGCCTAGAAGCTCTGTATCAAACCGGGAGCCTGACTGTATTAAGAACAGTGCAAGCACACAGCTAAGCAATCTTTGCCACCAAAAACATACTATCTAGCTGACAGAGGCTGTAATATGCAGCTGTAGCGATTACAGGTGGGAGAGGGAGGCAAATAGTCATAAGAAAATGTAATAAATAAACCCTTTGATCCTTTCTGCTACTTAGCTAGCATCACTCATCATTTCCAGTAAATGTAACAGTAGAAACAGATCTTTAAGATGATCTGAGAGACAGAATAACATTTTTTAGGATTATATTGGTTAGGGGTTTCTAAGAAATGAAGGAACATAACGGTTCATAAACATAAAGGCAGAGAAAGCAGACAAGGAGACGCCAAGAGTAAAGGGCTGGGATACAATGATATATGACAAAACAATAAAGTACACAAATATGTCTGTGCTACTGGTATGAAAAAGGGTGCTCCAGAGACACAGGTCCTTCTTATAAACATTTATAAATGTGAAATGATCAACATTAGTTCCTATTCTCTATCACAGGCTGCAAAATACACCTGACATGGTACAGTTGTGGGAAATGTCCAGTGTTCTCCAGAAGAATTTCCTCAGCGTTTCTACCCTCCCACGTCCATGACTGCAGACAACTGTGTCCTGATTTTTAAGTCTACAGCAGCATTACCAGTGCTATGGAAAGATAAGCCAGCATAACATGCTTTTGATTTGAGCTTCAAGTTCATTCCGGATGCCAGCATTTGTGACTGTCTTGGAGAAGACCCAAAACACATACACATTTCTAGATGAAATGAATTACCACCCTGGCTAGAGTAGTTATACTGTAAGTGACTGGCATTCAGTCCTCATCTGCTAGCCAGCATGTATTCTGCTAACGAAAGTCTTTGTTTTATTGCTCCTGGTAGAACTCCAGCTAAGGGGGAAGTTCTCCCTCCCCTTCGTCATTGTTAGCTTTCCAATCAGTGGCCCTACTTCTCCTTTGAAACCGTATTGCTTCTTTGTCCATATGGTGGAAGTTATGAGGTGTTGTTGGGCAGGGTATAATTTGTGACAGAAGGTGGTTTTGATCATATATTTTTTTTCATGTTTCTCTTTCTACTCTATGCCTCAAACATATTAGTTTCGTAAATGCCTCAAGTAAGGTCTGCTTCACTTCTCTTTTTACAGTATTTTCCCTTTATTTTCCTGGCTTCTTTTGGAAATGCTTATATATAAACTGCTTTTTCCATGGGGCAGGGATTATGGTTTCTTTCTGTCTTGCTGAACGCTGAAGCCATTTAAGCGTTGAAATTGATGTATCCTGGTTCTCCTTGCTATGATGTGTTAGCTCTCACTATATCTATTTTCCTGAATGTCTGAGAAACAGGGAAAACAGCACTCATAATTTAGCAGGAGAGTATCTTATCTGTAATTTATGATCATCAGTACAATACATATTGCTGTGCAGAGATCTTCTTTCCTTAAAAAGATTTCTGTACTTCCATGAGACAACCATGCTGATTTGGTGTATTGTTTATTTGGTGTTTTTTAAATGCGGGAAAAATCTGTCTTGTTAAAAGATCTATGCACAGAAGGGACTATCAAAATAAGGCTCCACTATGTAACAATAATTATGAATTATTAATTTTGTTTGTGATATTCTTTACAGAAATGTAAATATGAGCAACAAAGAATTGCATGAAAAGAAATGCAAAGAACTACTTCACTGATGAATATGACTCATTTAACTGACTATCGAATGAACAGTATTTCTCACTGGTGGATGATTCATGTTGGTGCATGTGAGCAAAAAGACTTTTTTTTTTTTAAAAAAAAAAACATCTGTGTTTCTGGTTGTCAGGAATAATAACATTCTTTACAAAACATGCCTAAAACAAGTAAAGCTCCTAGCTTGATACACGTCTTTTGGTCTCACCACAGTATTTTTTTTAATGGGATTTTAACCTAGGTTTCTTATGGTGGATTTTTCCCGAGTCTGTGTTTTTTAAAAAAGGACTTGCAAGAAAACAAGTAAGCAAGCCTTTATAAACAGCTTATTTTCTTCAGGAAACCAGACAAAACAAAACTCGCTACTAGCTCTTTTTCCCCTTTTTTCTTAATCACAGAAAATGTAAGTAATTAAAATTCATAAAAAACTTCCTCTCTGCTGGTCATCCTAACTGTTGGAAGCTCTCACTCAAAATGGAAGAAAGAAGTTCAAACTCCTCGCACCTGAATAGCACTGAGATCATTAAGAGCTGTTTAAGGCACACTCAACAGCAACACCACACCCAGAAATTAATAATCAATACAGAAGATACAGACATGGTGTATCTTGTTCTTGGAACAAAGTAATTTTCTAAGGAAAAACTAGAAGTGTTCTTTGCAACCTTAAACTTAAAAATATCCCTAAAGAGCACTCCCCAGCCCTACTCCCCTGCCCGTATTTCACTTGGAAAATAATCTGGTTACATTTTTGTAAGTACTCATATTCCGTGGCCAAAGAAGCAGCCACAATGGTGTACATCACAGATCTATCTGTATGTCAACAAAGGGAGGGGTCACGGCAACATATTTCAAAGACAGACCCTGTCTGTCACTGGAAAAAAAATAATAAAAAAGGTAAATCCTCCTGACCTGAAAAGATCTATCCGACTACTATGTAAAGAAGAAACTAGACGTCTTTACTATCTGCTTACTCTTTAATGAAGTGCTCTTCAGAAATCCTTCAGTAACAGAATTTACTTATTGTTATTCACAACCTACCTGTTTTCTTGGAGGAAATCATAACATTGCTCATTCTACTTAAAGATATATGAAATTATATATGTGATGATGCATGTGTGGCAAAAATACATACATGCAATGTAAAAATATATTTGCTATACATTTATAAGAAGCAGGACAAAAGAAAAAAAATAATAATAAAAAAAATTCCAGATTCACCACTTTTCTGGAGGACAGGAAGGTAGGTTAGAGGAATGGGAAAGGAGAATCAGAATAAGAAAGGAGAAATAATTCCATGGAGTTCTAAACCTGTCTTTGTACCAATACAGTATAATTTCTGTTCAGATTTGAAAAGCATTTACAGTATTGCCAATAAAAAGCTGTCCAAACTGAAGCAGTGTTAGACAAAACAAGATCCTAGTTCATGGACAAGAATAGACTAGGCCTTGTATGAATGCTTGTCACTGATTTACATTTCATTTTTCATGTATTTCCTGTAGGGTTTAGGAGTTACAGAAAAATGTCCAACTGTCATATTTGATTAAGAATGCCTTAAATAGTCATTTTTTCTCTTCAGTCCTTCCCATATCACTTTTAATTATCAACACAGTTATACACATAAGCTGCCTAATTCAATAGCAGCACACTGGAAAACGTGTTTTGCTTCAAAAAGGTTTAATGTTTGGTTCTGACCAACAACGATTAACATTTTTTCCTGTTTCCCCTCTGTTTGTGTTTCTGATGTGAACTCAAAAGATGAAACAGAACCTAAAACTACTGTATTTCTCCTGATCTCACCTTAAAACCACGTGAGACAGCAACTCCCATCCATTTTTCTGCAAAACTATGACTCAGCTTTAATTTGTACAGGTGTTTTCTATTTATACAAAAACTTCCCAGTGGTCAGCAATAACAGAAAATCAGATGAGCAGAAGGACATTAAATTTCAAAGTTTTTGAAAAATAAAGGCTTGAAAGTGCATAAATATATTAGAATGCCTCTCACACATCTCTAAAATCATTTGCTCTTGCAGTCAAATTCTCATTACTGCAGAAAAGGACATTTTCAATATAAAGTCTGGAAAAGTAACTTGAAATCCCAACAGTAACTATAGTCATGGCTTGCAGTGTTGAGATATTACTCTAAGCAGACAAATGCAGCTTAGGCATTTACTGAAATTTCAGTTATTTCAAGGAATCTTAAAAGTGAGTGAATTGCTGAAATGTTATTTTGCCCAACGTAGTATATTCTGTCTTTTGATTAAAGCTTTCAGTATTACTCTCCACCTTGAACACTACTCTGATCATAATATACTGTAATGTTAGTCTGTACATTAACATGGATATAATCCATGTAATACTGCATTACATGTTTGATAACTCTCCAGAGATACCAACACCAGATTTGCAGTACCCGAGAACTACAGGTTATTTTACCCCAAACAGGTCCCACATTTTCTTTCAAATTAAAATTCTAATTGCCTAGCATTTTATGAATACAGTCAATAACTACAGATGGGAAACATTGAAATTCACAGGTTTTTTCAGTTACTAATTATATCTCTGAGTTTCTCTCTCTTCCCTTGTCTCTCCTTAATTTTTCATTGTGGTACATGCAAAACATGTTCTGCTTTGAATGCAAAAATCAGAGGCATCATTTCTTTATACAGAAATGTAATAGCACACCACACTGCATACAAGCATGTTCTAAATTACTAATATTTTTGTTTTGTTTTGTATTTCCTTCTTCTCTGCCGATTGCTGACGTTGAACTATTTTGGATTAGATACGATACTGACTGGTACTGCAGAGATGGCAGAAATTTCTTACATTTCTTAAGAGTTTATCATTGTCAGTTTATTCATATTATTACTTCTATGATTGGGTTTTACCCCATCCAACTTCAGACAGCCTCAAAGATATTCTCATATGACGATCACACATTGCTGAGCAAATAGATTATTTTTTGAGTTAGGATGAATTGAACTGACTTGTCTTCAGTGTCTGAAATTAAATTTTGCATCAATCTCTTCACTAAAGAGATGCTTGATACGGACACGTGTCATTGTGTTCTTTCAGCTGTGGATTGGGACACTCACATTTCCTAATCAGTTAGTTGTGTACCTGAGGGATGTAACACAGGTACTACAATGACTATTAACTCAGTGGCACTCAACTTTTTAATTCTTCTGAATAAAAGACAAACTCCAGTCTTTACAGTGCAGAAAGTAACTAGGCTATTTAGTCCTTTCTAAAGGATAACAAGTGATTAATACTTCCTTCTAGGTCAAGGAATCCTCTCCAGCTGTTCCCATCCCATCTTTGTAACACCATTGGCTCTGACCATGCGGTGCCAGGGAAGCTGATTAATTCATACCTCCTTTGCCAACCATTAGCATCAATGGCCTGAGCAGAGCTGCTGCCCTGGCCCTCTGCAATTTATCTTCTCTGCTCTCCTATTAACACAGGAGAGCTGCAAAGATCCCACCATCCCCAGTCCAACCTGTTCGGAGCAACCAGAGCTGATTGGGAGGAGGACCTGAATCCTCAATTAGAGCCCTTGTTTTTTTCTGTAATGATTCGAACACATTCGAAACTAAGGCTGTCAGCTAATTTTCAGAAAACCTTGTAGGAATCCTTATTACTGCAAAATATGAACAGGAGTACTTAATACCACTAATAGAATCACATCAGTAACTGACTTCTAATCAGCTCAGGCTCTCTACTGTCTGCAGCTGGAAAGGGACTGTATTATATGTTGTTTCAGCATTTGTGAATAGTTATCAGAATTATTTTTAGACCCTCTGTGTAACTGTTTAACTTCAGCTCTTCCTCATCTGCTCTATGGAAAATGTACTTACATTTAAAATCTGAGCTGCTTTGGCTGCACTGTCTTAAAAACAGAAAACCTGACATTTGACTCTGTAATGTACTAGGGGAAAAAAAAAAAAAAAAAAAAAAAAAAAAAAGGGAGAGAAGGAAACACTAGCTCCCATGCCACTGCTGTATCCTCTTAACATTTTCTTGTAACTATACTGTTTTATAGATGAAACTGTCATTGCAAAAATGACAAATATAACACATAAAAGAACAAAAATGGGCAATAAATCACAAGTGACACTCTGGCACATTGAAATGCATTCAGCCATTGCTGCAGAAAGTGGGAAGATTTCCTCTTGCTTTACATTCTGCCCAGCTGAGCAGGAGGATCAGGATCCTTGAACAACTGGTACAACAAACGCTGGGGCTACAAGGTAATAACAGGCCTGGAGTTTCACTTTGAAGAGTCGGATCCATATCTCCTTGCTTTCCTTGTCACTCAGCCATGCAATGGCATTGTAATATGGCTTTGGCATTACACCATACTGGTGTTTGCTCTCCCTTCAATAACAATGCACAACTCCCACTGATATAAATTATGATCAGAAGTATCAAGAGAAGAATAAGGTCCTAAAACTGTGTATTCAGTCTGAAGAAATGTCTACACGTAGCTTTGTTATTACAAACAGCACTGCAGTGTCAGCTAGGAAATCTTGGATTCTCAATTACCCACAGCAGCACTTCCAGTTTCCATATGTCCAAATACATCTAAGTCAGGGCTACATGGTTCAGGATGGAGAAAAATGAATGTGAATGTCTGTCCAGCCCATGCCCATGCTGCTATACCTCAAATTACATTGTAAAGGAGAAGCCACAAATACCGATCAAGTAATTAACCCAGTTCTATCCAACAAACTAGATAAATGGAAAAATGGTCCTTCTCAAATACATGATGTTGTTTTTGTGTTAATAAACAAACTGTTTTCACTTATGATGAGACACAGAGTAATAAATCTGGAGGGAAAAAAAATGAGGCTGAAATTTAATCAATCAATGATTTCAGTTGATGTTTTTCAATTTTACACTGGAATGGCTGATAACAAAATCTGACCCAGACTACAGCAATACATCTCACATATTGAATTCATATCTGAAGAAATCTGTGTATTTTATTATGCAGCTAACTTTGTAAAGGAGGAGAAACCAATTAGAATTATTTTATGACTGCTTTTAACATGGTTATAAAAAATGCTGCTCATTTAGACTTTAAGGTATGCAGGGTAAAATTCATATAAGCTTTAAGATTGTCGGTATCATTTAAAAAAATCTTTAAAATTCTGAAGTATTGGTCATTCTACAAAATTTCTGACATATTTTGTATCTGATTTGTACCAAGAATTTTATCTATGAAGACTGTATAGCACAGAGCTCCCGCTTCCAGCTGCATGTGTAATTAACAATGGGTAGTAAAAAGGGCGTTCTATGGAAATCAGTCTTAATAATATCTAGCAAAGTGGTGGCTGCTCCAGTAAATCACAAATGGAAATACTTTAATTTAAATATAAGTAGTTCAGACATATTTCAACAATTAAGAAAATGCCTGAAAGAATGAACATCCTAATCACAATTCCAAGCATGCTATTTTATCAGAATGCAGACAGAACAAAATAGATGAGGGCCAAGTGAATACCAAATATGGACAATTTAAAACTATTACATGAAATGTCTCTTAGAAAATAGTGAAGCAAAATGCAGATGCTTTCAGCTTTCTCAGAACCATAGATTTATGATTCAATTTTAAAGTCAAGATCATACGGTCTCTTATAAGTGACAACTTCTTTGTTAATCCTCTAAATACTTTTAACCATAGAGTAAAATTGTGTTTGTTTATTTAAACTTGGAGACTGTATTGCAAGGCCTGTTATGCTTCCTGTAGTCTTCATAGTCTTTTCTTTTGGCCAACAGATGCTAAAAGCTTCCCCTTGCTACAGCCTCCAACGGAGTACTGAATCAAGGAGATGCTGTCAAGATATTTAGGACAAATAGCAGGTGATCCTGTAGCTGGAAGTCATCTTACTTTGATATGTAAAGGAGGGAGAAAGGAAGGACAAATTGGAACTAATAATGCATTGTTTATAAATTGCATCAGTAAGGGCCAGGGTAAGTAGATGACGGAGGAAGTGCATGTGAGTTGGCTTGAAAGCTAAGCTGTATTACCATGATTTTCTGAAAAGGGAGATCTTTCAAAAACAGTAACAATATTCAGGAATGCAGCCAAGATTTTAAATTTTCATTATGCAAGAAACATCAACTTCCCACCAGAAAAAAGAGAAAAAAAAAGAAAGAAAATCCCTCTCCTGCCCTCTCCACCACCAATTACATATCTCCTCAAATGCTAAAAGACAAAAGCAATTTCTTGATCCCAAACTTTGGTGCTGGGTGAAGAGGCGAGGAAAAGGCATTAAACAGAAAATGCTCTGTAATGTTATTTAACAGTTACAGCTGTAAGCCTTGTAGTAACTGCAGTTGGCAATAGTCCTATGATTTCCACATAAAGAAGTCATTTTACACATAGATCCTTTCCACAGTCTGGGAGTCTGTAGGAGAAACATGTTGGGAGGATGTGCATCATTCCCTGTTCCCTCTCCAGCATGTGTGAATCTCCTTTAAGAAAATCTTTGGGTTCCTCCAGCACATTGCAGATACCATTACTATCCTTAACTCGGAAAGTCTGAATGAGGGGTCCCTGCCTGGTATGTCTCTGTAGAAAAGCATGAATTGTCATGGGAACAACCACATGTGCTGGGTGAAAGGTTTCTTCACTCCCTATTAAAGTTACAGAAACCGAGGAGGATGAAGCTTCCCTTTTCATCACATGGTCTTTTAAATACATTTCACAGACAGCTCTGAATGCTCTTTGCTGCTATTGTTTGATACTTTATCTTTCACTATACAAAATTAGTCTCTGGTATAATAGATACATTTATTTTAAAATACATTTATTTAAAAATAAAGAAGTCACAGACCTGACAGACAACCAAACTGCCAATGCTATGAACCACCAGTGACAAAGCAAATACTTTGCTAGATGTTCTATGCTAGCTGTTACATCCGTTCTCTCATTTTTTAACTACCATAGACAATCTCCTCTTGTGGAACAGGTCTGTTTCTGGGGGTCCCTGTTGATACTCAATTTTGCATTAAAAAAAAAAAAAAAAAGAAGAAAAAAAGAAAAAAGGGAAGAAGATAGAGAAGAAAAATATTTAATCCTCCATATGTAAAAACCTATAAGCTTATTTTAATCCTGTGATGAACAAAACTTGCTGAAGTTCAAGGATACATAAGGGATGCTATTTGCCTCTTCAAAGCTCTACTTGTCTTTGCAAGTGAAAAAAATGAGCTATAAATATGTACGTGGACAGAGCTTCTGACAGAGCACCAACAAGAACAGGCTAGTACCTCCTACCATAATCAACATATCTCATTCTGGTAGTTCACGTGTTATTACATATTATTATTAAACATGCAACAATTTTGTCCTGATTGACATAGCAACTTGGGCATTATGTATCACTCAGCTTAGTTATTATAACCCATCTCACAGCATTAAGTTACAGTAAGCATGCCACTAATCCTCTTTTCTTGGGCCAAATCATTTACCTGTCTCTTGTTGACTATTGCAGTATCCAAATAACTAAGGATCTGAACTCGTCTTGTCCCTCAGATGCCCCAGTAGCAATATTTACATGCTCCCCAAGTAACTATGCCAGTATTCTTGAAAAGGGCAATGATTTTATCATATGCTAAATGCTGATGGACTAGGTCTAACTTCCCCTCCTACATATTCCATTAAACTCACCTTAGACCTTAGAGATTGTTTTAGTGCTCTTTGCTTCTGTTTGAAAATAAAAAGGCTTGCAAATCCCAGAAAAGCTTTGCATGTGTGTTTATTCGCCAACAAAATGAATTATTTCCCCAGGTTCATAAAGATTTTTATATATTCAGAACTGGCCTTCAAGCCACACTGAGCCCACAGTAATTGTCTCACTTGTGTACTAAGTTTACTTAGACAATTAGACTTAAAAACCTTACAGATTTGTTCGTTTTTATGTCTTACATTGCAGGTTATTTTGCTTTAAGCTTAGAATGCATGTATGACATAATTATGAGGGAGTCTGTTTTACTTTTTTTTTTTTTTTAATTTTATGCATATTGAAATGCTGCCAGAAAATATGGCCTTCCCAACACACTGCAGAAAAAATAATTAATACAATATCTTTATCCTAGCTTACACATGCAACTCATGAACCTAAAATAAATGCTTTAGATATTCTTGTGTCTTGATCTGATAACATAGAAAAAAAATAAACAGGCACACAGATATATGTCTATATTCAAACTGTGATTGAATTTATGGATGGAGCAAGGCTAGATCTCTTCACAAAATCAGGCTTGAAGGAACATTCCACAGATCACACACACAATGGAAACATGCAGCGGAGTTGTACATACAGGGATGTGTGTGTATGTCTTGGTGCCAAGCACACAATTTTATTTAATTGAGCCGAAGAAAAAAATTCCAAACAAAAAGAAACTTTTTAACACAGAGAACTATTTATGAGCAGAGAATGAAGAAATCATCAGGAAAAAGGAGCCAAGGAAAATGAGACAAAAATGGGCATGATAACTTGTCTATACTTGAACATCTGACCTGTTAGTTGGTCGTCGCCTGCAGCAGGGGCGATGCGAATGTATGGTGTTGTAAGCTGAGTCACGATTATCGCAGCTAAGGCAAAGGAAGATTTCCAGGTCAGCATGCATGAGGGAAAAAAAAGCCAGACTGAAGCTAGGCCAGCAAGAAGAATCTTGGTCAATAGTTTATTGTCTGAACTTCTTATAAACAAAAAAGGAAAAGAAAAAAAAAAAACACCCACAAGTTCCTTTTCATCCTCAGTTGCTGTTAGTTTGGTTATTTTGCAAATTAATGAGCTTTTGTATGTGACTTACAGGAAGAGGACTCAAAGCATATTATTTACATATAACATGTTTGAGGAAACTGGAAACTGTCTGGCTTTGCTAGTTGCAGCACTGGGCTTTCTAAGTGAAAATTAACTGCCTATTCAGATTTTTCTAATCTTAACTTCTCTGTGTAATTTTTAATAATTTCTCTCTCTCTCTCTCTTTTTTTTTTTTTTTTTTTTTTTTCCTTATTTTCTCATGTATTTTTCCTATATTTCTTGTTAAGGTAATTTTCATGTAAGATGTTCTTGAGCTAGCTTAGATTCATTCATTTCTGTTCTACCTGTTTAGGTCTTTATTCTGAAAATGCACACACTAACCATGTACTTAACATTCATCTTACACAGAAGAACCACTGACAGTCATCATGCTTTGAGTTAGGTGTGCATGCAACTGTTTGAGGTCCAAGTTTTACACGTGTTCATGTTTTACCACTAATTCAAGAAAAAGCTGAAAAACCCGAATTGTCTGTGTGCCTCGAGTATTCTGAATTTTCTCTAACAATCCCTGACTGGTACATATAACTATTAGCATGGCTCACAGTGATAAAGTACTAGATTTCTTTGTTTGCCAGCAGTTCTATGGTTGTCTCTAAATGGTTAAGCACACTATGATACATATATATTAAGAAATATAAAAAAAAATTAAAAGGTCAGATCCAACATGATGCAGCTGGAGAATGATGCAAAGAAAAATATTGGAAAATTAAGGAGAAAATTATATGAAAGATCACTAATTTACATAGAACAGCCTGGGTGCTATTAGAAATGTGGCAACGAGTGAGGAAAATAGATCATCTACCATCTGCAGACAATTAAACTCAAAACTGCTGCTGCATAATATTTTGAAATATCCCTCTGCAACACTGAAATGCAGTGTTGATAGTAGCTGCTAGAGTACTGTTGCTATTGGATTTAAAATATTATAATATCCTTTTCTCTCTCATAATTAATGAAAGCCTTCCAATATTGCAAAATTAGAACAATAATGTCTCCCTCTTGAGAACTGAAATCCTAGGAGATAACCAAGATGTCTCTATCCAGACAGTGTTGTAAGTCAGATCAGGAAATATAGTCTTAATATAAATCACAAAACACCACAAAGTTGATAGCAATAAACTTGAAGGGGTTTTGGAATGTTTTCAACTTTGTCTGCTGAGATTTTACAATCATTTAGCTTGAAGAAAGAGTAGGTATATGAAAGCCATATTTCAAGCAAAATACGACAACCTTTATTACCACTGGTATGAAAATCTCTTCCTGATTTTTGTTTGTTTGTTTGTTTAATTATCTTGTCAAAAATAATGGGAGTGGAAACCCTGCAGTCTCCACATTTGTATATACACCAAATACTCACAGAGGTCCTAGAAGGCTTTCTCTATAGAAAACTAAGAACACAAGGCTCTGCATCATCAGAATATGCTGTCAGATGCTTCTCCAAACAAAGTCAGTGGCAAAGGTTCCCTCTGACTTTAGCAGAAGCCGGAGGAAAACAAAACCCAATATTCTGATCCTAAATTACAATCACAATTATTGGAATCAGGATTTTTATATGATCTCTAAAAAGGTGGTGGTGAGTGAATGTGGACAGAAGGGGGCTGAGAACGGGACACTACAGCTGTGGTGACTTCTGACCAGTAAGCATTTTTGCTACTTTTTCTATTCCATGAGTGGTAAGTCCACAGAGGGGACAGAAGTCTGCTTTTCTCTGTGGGATCCACAGGGAAAAAAACCCTGTGCAAATAGGTATGATTAATATTGTATTACAATATGTCACAGCCTACATTTTATTTAAACATATATATATATATACTTTAAAAATATAAGAGACATTTGGTTTATAAGCATGATGATAAGTGCTTTACAGGAGCCCACCCGGAAAGTTTAGCACCAGGAGCTATAAATGCCTTTGAGGACACTTCTGACTTCAACGTTCTCACAACAACCACTTGCATTATTTTACAGGTTTCAAAAAGGTATTATGAAAAATTCTGAAACAGGCTTTCAGAGAAAAAAAGTACGGGGATTTGTTTGAAATAAAAGCTGCGTTTCTCACATCTCCATTGCCAAACGTGTTACCTTGTTGCTATGGAAGCTATTCCAATTCATGAAGTTACCCTCACTTCTTAAATGAGAGAGTAAGACTTTTCAGCCAGTCAAGTAATTGAAATAGCTGAACATCCATTAGTGATTAGGAATACAAATCTTCAAATAATCTAAAACCCATTCCCTAATCACTTATCACAGTTTGTGAGGTAATGTAATCCATTCCTGGTAACACTGAAACTCCCAGAAAACAACACAGGATTCCATTTTAACCTGAAATTAATCGCTTTTATGTTTTATTAGGTTAGTGAAGATATTTGAAAGCTGGCTATGTTTTAATAAGCAGTCAGTTAGTAAATTAGAAATGAAACTACTCCTCGTTTTTGAAAAAAATAGCAAGAGACACAAAAAGTGCATTGTCACATTGGGGAAGATCCAGCCATTCAACAGGGGCAACTTCATGCTAACATTTCCATTACTTTAAGTAAAGAAATCCTCATCCATCATATTTAGATACAGTGTAGGTGGGAGAATCGTTATGTCTGCATGTCAAGGGAATCATGGAGGAACCAGTTATATTAAGGACAGTCACTAGGGGACACACATGATTTCCCAAAAGCAATACTGGCACAGGAATGATTTTTTTTTGGTGTCATACTCTTACCAGGTGCCCAAACTGCATGGCAGCATTATCTGTTCCTACTCAGCAGTAATTCCTTTCCTGTTCCTCTGCTACAATCTCCACACAACCATATTATTCCAGCACTTCTTTTTCATGCCTTGATGCTGGCACCAGCTAGAGGTGCTAAAAAGATGAGACTACAAAGATAATCACAGACAAGTTCCTAGTCTTCAGAGTTGAATGTATCAGCAATATGTTTATCTTTCCTGTTTGGGGATCAACCTTCTAGCTGGCACTGCCTCAATTATACCAACTTGTCTCATAAATGGTAGCATGATGTGCTGACATTCCAATAAACAGAGCTGTTCTGTACCATGAAAATGAAGAACATGATTTCTCCATTTTTCTTTTATCAAGCAATAAAGATAAGATAATTGCTTATGAGTAAGGGGTGAAAAAACATTTTCACTACTAATGAATATGCAGCTAGTATGCACGCCGTAATTGGCAATTTTACAAATCTGTTATATATAAAAATTTCCAAACTGTTTATTGTGAGATCATATAAAAACCCACAGAATATATTTAAAAAATACATGTTCAAGTAAACAACTAAAAACTAGCAACACATTTATTATTAAGAATAAACAAACAAACAAACTTCCTAGATCTCAGCTAGAGATGCAAATGAATCCTTTAAAATTCTGGGATAGGTTTAGTGATGCCTTTTAGCAATAGAAACATTTCTGGAAGCTTGCAAAGACCATGTGAAGGAAAGGTCAACAGACCAGAATATAGAATACATGACATAATATGAACATACCTTTTGTGGCTACCCTGACGCAGTCGATTTTGGTTTCCTGTGTCAAATAAAGAGGAAAAAGGTCACATCTTGTGTTTCTAAGCACAGAAATTCATCCATGATTCTGTTCTTGAAAGTATTGATAAAATGTGAGGGAAGTGTTTATTTTATGTTCCTCATTACGTATTTAACTGGTTATTAAGCAACTTCAATGTGCTTTCATAGTATGGACAAATACTGCTTGAGGATGTTACATAAACATTTCAGTTAACGTTCCTCTGAAAGTAGAAAATACACGAAAGATTCTCAAAAGCACAGACAAGCGTTCAGCTTTTTCCTTTGGCAACTTAATGACCTTGGGAGATTTTTCTTTTTCTTACAGATAAGTACAGTTCTAATCATCGTGCTAGACAATTTTAGAAAGAAAAAATAATCAATGGTGTTTCACATTTCTGCACTGTCAGTGCACTGTGAAAGAGGGACCATTATGGTTTCTGGCAGAAAACATTTCCAGGCTGTCAGCACAGACAGCCAAAACTTATCAAGAACTGAAGGGCTCTGGGTAGGTCTGTGCAGGAAATGAAAAACAATTCCAGGAAGAATTACCCTGATGAAACATGATCTGTGAAGGCCTTTTTAAAAACTTTTCATTTCAGTTCCATCTACTTATTTTTCTTTTACTGTTTGCAGAAAGGGTAAAAAAAAATAAAAATCTAATTCAGTCAGGGCAACCAAATGAGAAAATGGGAGCTGAACACGTTATAAGCTAATGTAATGGGGTTGGACAGGCCAAGACAGATGTGCTAAAACCCACAATCAAGTTTGGCTTAAACTTAACGAAAGGAATCACAATACTCTTCTCTTTAAAGCAAGAAAACAAAAAGAAAATGGAAAGAAAAAAAAGCTGATCAACCAGGTTCATTGGACAGCTTTTAGATAATGACAGAATGATAACACACTGCTTTGCCTGCTCACTATTGACAAAAATGTGCTGTTTTCCCCTCCTCCTTCCCGTAACCTTTAATCATTAAGCAATACCGTGTCAGGAAAACTGTCAGTTTTAAAATTTGGTGTGCTAAATTTCACAGTTACTTTATTTTCTCATTAGCAATTACACTGGGCACCTTGCTAGTTGGCACCAATCATCTATTTTCACTTACGTAGTGTATAAAACCACACCTGCAATAAGGCTTACCCCATTGGCTCTGCTAGCAGCTTGAAAATAGATGCTGTAGCTCTTATGAGGAAGAAGAGGAGTGTTCCAGAAACCACTGTAGGTTTTGTTATCACCAATAGTAAAAGGCTGAGCCGCTTGTAAACCATTGGCTGGAAACTCTGCAGCAAAGTAGTACTGGGAATTCAAAAGTGAGGCATTCTGGAAATGAATGGGCACTGGATAGCACTTCAGGATCTCAGTTGTCTTTTTGGTCCTCCGTGGGCGTTCCTCTTCAACAACTATTTGATAAACACTAAGAGTGCAGAAAGGAAAGAAAACAAACAAACAAACATCTGGGTTATTTTAAGACTTGGGGAGTCGATTCATTCTAAGACCATAATATAGAATACCAGTACTTATGAAAAAGGATATGTACCTCTAAAAAGCAAAGGACACTGGAAGAAAATGTCATTTTGGTATTCACGTATATGAATTTATGGAATAGATTCATGCTTTCAGATATGTGCAGTTTGCTTTGCAAAAATAAAGTTATCCATACACGCCACAGCTCTTCATACAGCAAATGCACAGAACACTTTCTCTCTTGAACTTGAAAAACTCTCTTGTACAGAAAAAGCTTTCTTGATTAGTGCTATAGCATAGAATTAAGTATTATTTTGTTCACAGAAATAACTGTTAAGCTATAGAATCCATCTTCTAACCTGTTTATCTTCTCTAAATAAAATGAAATAATAAGATAAAAATGAATAGATAAACTACAAAGAGACAGGGAACAGTATTTTCTTAACTGTTGACATTATAACTATTTATAAAAGCACACAGAGTAAATTACAGTCTTTGAAAATTTTGGTGGCATATTGACTGTTCCTGAGCAAGAACGAAGCACTTTTTGATGGATGTTATTTTCACTCAGCAAAGCACTTTTAACACATCTTAGTGATAACCATGTTTTTAAGCGTTTCTGCATTCAGCAAAGCAATTCAGTCTGTACTTGTATGCTTCACTGTACTGGGACCTAGAGGGAACAGTCCATCCTTCTCCACTGTAAAGGTGCGGTGGACATTCAAGCAGGAACAAAGAAATAGTGATTTCTGCTGTATATGCAAACAGTGAAATCATTATACCCTTGCAGTTGCTATAAAAGTCTGAGTCAGTGCTTTCGGATTTGTGAATTGGGAAGTCCATGTCTCTAAAGAGGACTTGCTTGCGAGTTTATTGCTTCACTGGGGACCAGTGATTCTTAATCATTACTTGTCTCCTGGAGTCTCGAATCTGAATAAGCAAGTCAGTACAAGTAACCGATGTTAAAGCGACAATGCGTCCACATTTTTGCATGTCAGCTACATTTACTTTATTTATACCATTTATGATATTTCAAGTCCCTAATTCATAAAACCCAGCAATGAGGGTAGGGTATGCTAAAAAGGTAGGGTATGCTCCTTTACGAGGAAACAGCCACACAGCCTGCTGACCTGTTGTCCCCACTCCACCATCTGCAGGTACACGCATCATTATGCCCAAAGTACCAGGATGCTCGCGCTGGGCCTCCGTGGGTCAGTCTTGACCAAACAGGACTCATTAAGCCTAGTCATATATAAGCACAACCGTGCCTATTCCCCTTCTGAAGGAAAAGGTACCTGATTATCACCAATTCTCTTGGCCCTTTTACTACTTTTTTGTTTGTGTGGTTGTGTTTGTTTGTTAAACAGAACAAGCCCTATTCACTATGTTTTTAAGACTTAATATCTCCAGCAGGAGACACTGCACTTCCTACGCTCACAAAAAATGCCCAGTGAACAGAATTCTTACTACCTCTTATTGTGCTTAAATTAGACCTTCGTTGGGGTGGACATTGGGTTTAATAGTAACCTTAAGTGTCTTCATGAAGACGTCTACACATCTGTAAACTCCCATTAAAGTCAGTAGAGCCTAGAAAGCTGTTCAGTTGACCCCCAAAAAGGTACCTTCTGGCTGGTTGAGTCTTTAAGGTCTGCTGCCGTTACAGACTAGCTCTCCACTGACTGTAGTAATATTCATCTCACATGCAGAAATCTGCAAGTGGACACCTAATTTTAGATGTTTTAATCTGAAACTGAACCCCATTCAGAAATCTATCTGTGTATAAGTAAAATTAGGTACAGCCATGGAGACAAACAGTTGCCTTCAGGGCCCACTTGGAGACCAACGTCTGTACATTCTGCAGCTCTGTAAAATGAAGCCTACGTATCTAACAGAAAGATTTTCATTAGCTGATTAATTTCATGCTGAGTAGTAAATGAAGGTCAATACATGGCAACCTTTCCATGATCCTATGAGAACTATCTGTTAAAACTAACCACAGAATATCTAAGCTTAAAAACTAATCAGTCGCTACAGTCATGTTTTTTCTCTTCCAAATCAACATTTGACATGATTTTAGCATTTAATTTTCTGGAACAAAACACAGTTGCTTAGAAGTAGGATTTCAAGCTACTCTGAAGAGAGAGTGTTGACTCCTCTAGCTAGTAATTTACAGTCAATCTACAGTAAATACTGTTTGAGAATTGGAGTATTGGAAAAAAAAAAAAAAAAAAAAAAAAAAGCAGAGTAATGTAAACTTCTGCTCTTGCAAGGCATGAAACCAAACACACCTGCCTAATACCACAGCAAAGACAAGAATCCCTCATTCTCACTGAGGCAGGACAGATATTACACTAAGTTTTGGATTTGGCCATCAGCTTTCAGCAGAATAATCTGCTTTCAGCAGAACCTTTTTTATAGTATCAGGACTGAATGAAAGAAGGACCTCAGACCAGACTAAGTAATGTAACTTGTTTCAGTATTGGTTGAGATGTGTATCCTTTTCATTTTTCACTCAGTGATTACAACTAAAGACTGCAGATATTTTAGGGACAAACCTGTCATTAAAATGCTCCTTTTCCTCCTGCAATTCATATTAGTTATATTGCATGCACTCTCCTTGTATATTACATTTTAAATGCCTGCCATCTATTCATCTTCAGATACATTAAAGAAAGAGCTACGTTGACTGGAGCTATTTCAAACTCAAGATGCCTTTTCATCCTTACTCCGCAAGACAAATTAGATTTGCAAGCATCTAGACCTCAAATCTATTTGCTCTTTAATAATTTAAGAACTAAAAGGTCAAGCAGCTCTTTTCTGTTCCCCTTTATCAAAGTCCAAGTGCTAATGAAAAATAACTAAATCCTATCTGCTGCCCATTTGCCACATACTGCTGTTTCTCTGATGTAAATTAACACATTATAAGCACCTGGGTCAATGGAAACCTGACAGAACTTCTTGAGTGATATGTTTTACATTTGTATTAAGTGAGATCATCTTTCTAACGAATTTAAAAAAATTACCCCAATTACAATTATAATCCAAAAGCTTTCTCTAATTCTTATTGTTAAAATTGCTTTCTTTAATATGTAACAGCTCAATTGCCTATGCTGAAAAGGGTTCAAGTCTAATAAATTGAGCTAGCACTGCATCAGAACTCTATTATTCCTTGGAGGTATTAGTCATATTTCCTGCTTACTTGAAGTTGCATTATTCCTTTTCCACACCTCTACATTTCAGAGGATAAAGTCTTCCTACCTGTAATCCAAAAAATAAAATCTACACTATAGTGAAAGGTGCTGAAAGTGTATCAGCTATTGGTAGGACTTAAATTGAACTTTCTGAAGGAAAGAAATGTCATTTGAGTTTAATTCACATTATGCAGTTCTACTGTAGAATTCCAATGCCTTGGAAATTGAACACAAAACCTACTTTCATATAAGCTGAAACTTAGTGTTGCATCAAAAAAGGAACACATGGCAACTATTGTTAACTTAAAGACTAAGCATTTCAAATTTGGGGATTAAAAAAGGTATCTGGAAAAAAAGAAAAAAATAATGCAATTTTTAAACTGTTTTTTAACAATTACAAAACGTTTCCAAATTTAAATGATTATACAGAGATACAGATCTAAACATAATGAGGACTGTAATTTTGGTTAGCAATTAGACATACCAGGCTTCTCAGATATTTACTGAAACTGGCTTGCTTAAATTAAAATGATTTCTCAATGCCTCCTAAATATACATTTATTTTTCTTCAGACAAAGCTGAAAAAAAAGACATGAAAGACGAAAGAAGATATTTTAGTACATTAATCAAAGATGCTAAGAACATTTAGATATTGGAAAAATGAACCAAACATATGGCACTGAAACAACTCAAAAGAAGACTTAAGTGTATATATACATCTGTTCTTAAGTACATGAAATGCTGGGTGTTAGTCACTTACTGAATCAGGAATTATTCTACATTACTGGAACGCAATAAATCAAACAGTATTTAATCAAAGTCTCATTCAAAGAGATGAAGCCATTTTCCAGAAAGGCCTACTGGATACAAGAATGGATTTCAGGATTCTTAATCCGTAAGTCTTTAAGATGTACTAGCTGTGTATTTCCTATTTCCTATCAATTGAAACTGATAGATTTGTAATTACAACTCCACCAAAACTAATTCCAAATTGAAAACAAAGGGAAAAGAAGCTTGATTACTTCATGCTTGAAATATCTGCACCTTTTTTTCTCTCTTAAATGGTCTTGATGCTTCACCTAATTGGATGCAATTTGTTGAAGCCATGAGAAATGATATATATATATATATATAAATCTGGACTAAGGTTATCTGGATTTATTTACTGGTATTAATACTACCTTTGTTTGTGATCCTAGGCAAGTAAACAGTTTTGTGCCTCAGTTTTCTGCTGTAAATCTGTTTTCTGCTTTCTCAGTTTTTCAGCTGTAAAATGGAACTGGGAAAAGTTTCTTACTCTCTCTGGACTGTTCAAGACCTTCTTTTATATTATCCTTGAATATATATATATACATTTCTAGGTAATGTACAAAGCCTGCAAAGCTGTTAAGTTCCACTAACACTGTCCTGATAAGCTGTGTAAACTGTTGGGCTACTTTTGTAGACTTTGTTAAGAGTGACACTGTGGAGTCTAATTTGATTTTTTCTGCTCTTTATGATAGGGCTCTTTGTAGTTTCATGCTTTTTTGTAAATATATTTAACTGGTACATTTTACAGATCTCTATCTTTCAACTTGCATGCATGCTTTCTTATAACGACATCAGGCTGAAACAACAGAATTACTTTTAATGTACATACTGACCATGATTTCACTTATTTATTCCTATAACCCTACTTTATCTGTAAGCTAGAATCACTTCACTGCATTCTTCTGCTATGATACCAAAGTTATAATAGATAGCAAAGTTAAGAAACCCCAAAACTGCCTTGTTATCTCATTCTTATGTCCAGGAAAAATTCAATCACTCGAAACATGAAAGTCCACAGGGTCCCCATACTTTCACCAACAAGAAATTTCACCACTTATGTGAAGTGAAACTGTGTTACGAAAGTTCTTCTAGCATGCTTGCCAGAGACACAGTCCTGCCATGTAAGCCTTAAGCACTTTTAAATCAGTTGCTTTATCCATGCCTTGTACCTAAAGCTTCATGTATCTTTGTATCTGTATCTTCATATATCATGTGTTAAGCCACAAGTTTATTATTCAACACTGCTTCTTTAAAAAAAAAGGCAATCTTTGGACAATTTTTAGATATAATCTTCAACATGTTCTTGATCTCTGACATCAGTTGTTTCTGATGTTCATAAGTCATATCCATAGGGAGTAACACTGGAAATTTTGATCTATTCCTTTTTTGACACCTGCCCATACACTGTTTTATATTACTATAGTCCATGTGATACCTTAAATATTAAATTAAATATACCAGATATTATATGTAAACTATGTCTTGAAATAGAAAAGAGGTAAATTACTCTTTAAAGGACAGAATTTATAATTTATAGTTAGCAGGTAAGTAGAAGAAGGTTACTAAAGATTTCCACAAATTCTCTTCCTTCTGAGCAAGGCTCTGTGTATTTATTACAGGCGGTATTAAATAAAGGTGATAATGAATATCCCTGATTTACCAGGTGCCTCAGTGTTATCATGACTTAGGCTTTACCAAGGGGTTGGAAGGTCCAGCAGCACATAATATATACTGACCAGAATATACTCCAACTGCTGTCATTTTCAGTACAGACATGAAGTGAGTGAACCAACTGAGCAATCGTCCTGTCCCTCTGACCACAGTTGAATTTTGCACATGTAGTCGAAGTGCGAGGTGGATGTTGCTAAAACTATGTTTGTTTTTTTTTTTGTGTGTGTCAAACAGAGGCCACTGCTATATTCAAGATCAGCTTTTTTAGGCTGATGGGAGTGGGAGCAGGAATAATTGTTCCCAGGGAGGATACGTTCTTGGGATAAGGGTAGTCTGAAAGAACATAGAGCGTGCAGTTTATTTAGGAGAGGTGACTTTGCTTGTCCATGCATATGTGAAACAATGTCTATGAGACTCAATTTTTTTATTATTATTATTTTTGAAAGTGAATAGGTAACCAGTGGGATAGAGAGAAAATGAATGACTGTATAAACTTCAAGTTTAGGGAATAGGAGTAAGGAGTAAGAAGGAAAACCAGGCAATGTTGCAAATAATACTGGCCATACAGAAGCAATCAAAATTCTTGCAAATGCTCAAACTTCAGTGCAGGAAACAAAAATGTTTTGTTACTTGTTGAAAGTTAAATGGAATGATTCTACTTTCACACCTGGCTTTATTTTCTAATTTTGCAAACCTAGAGATAAGTCTGGTCTACTTCTCCAAGGCAGGATTTGTCTTCATTCTCAGGAAACACTATGACTAGCAACTAAAGTTTCCAGCCCATGGCAAAAGTTCCATATTCAAATTGCAGAGAGCCACAAAACTTTCTGAATCAGACCTAGAGTGAACACAGCAGTGACTAATACAGTACAGCACCTCTATTGTCATGCAGGGAGCCCTATTTCTCAGATCAATCAAAGCAAAAATACCTGAACAGCTGTAAAGGAGGAGATAAGACAGCTTAGGTTCAGCCCCTAAAGATACTGCCAAATGTAAACTCTCAGGTGTTGTAATAAAGCTTTATCTTCACAGACCTAAGTCCATTGGGGAATGGTATCTGGTTTTTAATGTAAAACTCCTAAGCTTCTTTGTCACTGTCCAACTCTTTCATATGGACAGTCTCAAAGACTTTAAAGTCAATATTTACAAAAGGGATTTTCTGGGAAAAAATACATCCAAGCAAATCTCTTTTTAGCATTCCTGTGTATATATACAGGAAATCCAGACAGGTCTCATGTAGGGACTATTATATCACTGAAAGGTAAAGATATTTTGCTTGTTCTTTCCTCCAAGGATAGTCTCCAGGGGAGTATATGACAATGCATTCAGTTCCCTGGAGAACGAAAACACTTGCTATATGATATCTTAATTGCAGCAAAGTGAGATGTGCTCTAAAAGCGGTAAAGCACTAGTCATTGTAAGTTCATCATGGATTTAAATGTTTCTTCCAAACACAGAAAAAAAAAAAAAAACCTCTTTTGTGAATTTGGACTTTCTAGGATTTCAGGGAGACACGCACGCCTGGGCTCCAAAAATTCTTAGAAGAAAATCTGAATAAAAGAAACATGAGACAATGACACCTTCTACCTTCTCTTGGCCAGATGGGTGCCACCTAATCTTGATGACATAGTGTAATTCATTATTTCCCTTAGTTCCTGATACAGATTCTCTGTCTTAGAGAACCTAAGAACACTAAGTCAGGGGCAGAGAACATTCAGCAGATCTTTGGCCTTTTAATCTTAGGCAATCACGAACCATTCATAAAATGTTTGTGAGGTGCTGTGAGTTTATGATTTTTTACATTTAGATTTAGTTAACGTAAATGATGACTCAACATACAATTTTGTATTGTTGGCAAATAAATCAAAGAGAGAAGGAGAGAGAGAAAAAAACACTTCTAAGGAATTCAGTTTGCAATATATATATATATTTTAAGGATAGTAAAAGATTTCAAACTTGTAAGTGGTAGTAGTCTGTATTCCATCTCACAACATACAGTGGGCTCATGATAGCCTGCAGTTTTCACTTTCTCCAGTTCATTCTTTGCAAAATCAGTAAATTCAACACACATGGTAACCTACTCTTACTCAAAGCAAGTGTTAGCTCACTACTAGAACAGTGTACTAAAATTGATAAGAATCATTTGGTCACCACTTATATAAATGGTGGCAATACATAACGCCAAAAATAACTGTGACACAAGAGCCTGCTCTACTTTAAAACAGGTTCATTGATTGGCAAGGGAATCAAAACTTTCTCCTAGCCTTCCTGGCCCACCCAAATCCTGGATAAATATTGATGAAACTTGCCCTTCCTCTTCCTTTTCTCTTTCCATTTTCCTTCCTTACTGTCTTTTCCCCTTGGGTATAGAGCCCTGTGGTTAATTGTGTTTAATTATTTAAATGCTAGTGCTCAATTAGGACTGACTTGGAAGTGAAACTACCACACTGCTACACAAGTTTAAGAGATTATGTTAGAATTAGGAAGAACAGGATGACATGGATCCAACTATGTCTCCGCAACATTTCTGCACCTGGAATTCCTTAATACCAAAATAGTATCCCTACCCCTACTCTCCAAGTGGCAGACTACTACTATATATTGATACAGTCAATTTGATGAGGGACAAAGTATTAGTAATTCTCCATACTTAGAAACAACCACATAATTCTACACATATTTTTTCCTGTAAAGAAGCGTATACCTCCCTTTGTCACCGAGAAGGTAATTTTTTTCTTCTTATTTCTTCTGCTGAAAAAAAAAATACATTTTAAACCACTGCAGGCCTCAAGAAAAATGATGATCAGAAACAACTCACTTTTTCTGAACCACTTACATCCTCTCTGTGACTTGCACTCTCCATATTTAATATGGATTCATGTAAGGCTTCTTATTCTTCAAACTCCCAAATGTCAGGAAAATATACAGATTTTGTACATATTATGTAGTCCTGAACAGGATGAAGTGAGTGCAAAATGACAATAAAATTAAACCTACTTATAAAGGGACTATTTCACATGACTTCAAAGTAATTTTCTACAGGTGTAACTAACACAAGAGAGGAGAACATTTGGCTCTGTATTCATACATTCTCTCAGGCTTTAATGGTGTATTTGCTGGATGAGCAAGAGACATCTCTGATCATAGATCTCCCCTAATGTGCTCCATACTGTATCAATGAGATCTAGCTACTAAATACAGACTGCAAGTGACAAGCTAAGGAAGGCAACAGGAGGTGTATTTATTGCTATTTTTAGGGAAAGAAATGTTTAGAATGAAGAGGCTGCGAGGACACATTGAAATAGTTTTAGCTTGCAGGTAGGTAACTGTGCATGTGAAAAGAGAAAGAAAACTGAGGAAACAAAACCAGGAAAAGACTGAGATGTAAGAATACAAAAGACTACTTATGGCTCTGCACAGGAACATAGAGAAAGAAGAAAATAAAAAGGAAAAGAACAGGGAATATACTGAAAATAGGTTGAGATGTACCTTCACCTTTGACAAAAAAGAAGTGAAAGAGAAAGCAGAAGGAGGAAAGTTAAAATAAAAATAAAGCCAATCTAACCCAGGTATGCTTTAAGCAAAGCATTTTGTAACAAGTTACATTCAGCTACTCTTTATAAATCACATGCAATATGTTTGTAAAAAGTGCTTGATTCCGTAATTATGTTATGAAATCATATCATATACTTCTGTAAGATTAGGGGGGAAGGGGAGGAATTGTTTAACCAAGAATGGCTGCTACTAGATCTCTTTGTGTTCATGATGATCTAGTGACTATTTTTTGAACTGTTCTGCCTACTGATATTTGGCGTCTCCCATAAATAGCTCTGATATACACAAGGCGATAAGCCTTCTAATAGGTATGTCACCATTTTATTTTTGGCTATATAAAATGTCTCTGCTGAGGTCTCTTTTATGTATATGGGACAACGGCATTCCATTTACATTGATCCAGTACTGCATTCTTTAAATGCCACTTGAAAACAGAAGAGTCTTAGGAGTCTTATAAATAGACTAAGACACTGCGAGTTGTACAGTGAGAAGTTCAGAACGATTACCCAAGAACATGCCGTAATCCTGCCTGTGTTCCTCACATCGTCTGTGATACCCAGATCCCACCCTCAATATGCTCAGCTCCTTTTAGTATGTCCCAAATATTGTCTGGAAAAGAGGCAACACATGCTGTGGCTGTTTCTGGGCTACATATGGGCTTGCTGGTATTTGCAGCTCTCTACTGATGGACAAAATGAAATGAACTAGTAAGTTCATGCCATAACACAGCCTAACTTCCAGCATGGATACTAATCTGGATCTTTCCTCTGTATGGAGAGATCCCAAAATGTGAAAAAAAATGAAACTTCAAATCTATACAACATTTAAAAGGTATCAAATGTGCTTGAAAATTTCCAAGAGGTCCAACATGAATGAGGAAGGGAAGGTGCCCGGATGTGTGAACAGTACAACACATATGCCTTGTTTTCTTTGGTGTAAACTTAACTCAATTCAATTCTTACCTTGGGTGAGAATATATAGGACACACAAGCAAAGAAGTGCTTCCTTCATTCATCCGACCAGTGAACAGGTTTTATTCCTACTCAGCATAAGTTCTCAGTCCCTTTAGACACTAGATACTATTGATCTCACTCCACAAGGCTTTATGCTCTTAATTTAAAGCCTAAGCAGCAGCAGCACTAACTTAAATGATGCTGGTCTAAACTGAACTAACCTAAGGCTTTGGATTCTCCAGGGCTTTGAGACTGACTTCACTGCAGAGCAGAATAAAATGGGGATGCCTCCTTCTGCCTTTGCAGTCTGCTCACAACATGGCTATAAAAAGAATGAAAACCAGAGAGGAATTGTGAGGATAAGAATACCACGAAAAATTCCACAAAGCCACTATTCTGAGATCTTGTGGTGGACATCATGAAAGAGATGCCCAAAAAAAGGAAGAACTTTCTCCAGACAATGACCTGTTCATACAGCTGCTTACTATGTATGACACTCCCCACAATTGCAGAGCTGTTCACAACCGTACATAGATATTTTTTCCTCACAGTTCCTTTAAAGCAGAAAATATTACTTCAATTTATTTTCATTCTACAGATAGGAATGGAGAGAGCATGATATATTGATTTGCAGAAAGCTACACAGAATGTCCGTACCTGAACCAGAAATCAAACCTTGGTCTCATCTGCATCATGCCCCAGTGCAGTATCGTCTAGGCCACCCTTCCTACAGGAATAAGACTATTATTTTCAGTAACCAGAGACACAGTCATCACTCTCCTACTGTCTGAAGAAGCTTAGCTGCTTTTCTTCGCTACCACAGAGCTCTCCCTCAGGGAGTCAGGATCTGGGTTACTTCACTGTGTACAAACATTTTATTTTTTAAAGATGTTGCAGAGATACATTTCAAGATGTTACTTTTGCTGATATCAAAGAATTAATAAAACACTTAAAGTAGAGAATTTCTTCTACAGTGGCCTGCTAGTGAACTCTGTCTTAATTTGAATATTTTTTTTCCAGCAATCACCTATTTGAAGCAGGGAGTGAGTGAAGAGGGAGATGGGGAAAAGGGAGAGATACAGAGGGAAAGAGGGAGAGACAGAGAGGGTGAGGCAAAGGGCATTAAAGTTGCTGTGAAATCCCGTCAGGAATGAAAACAACCATTAGTCCCAAATTATGTGGAAGGCTTTTATAATGAAAATGCCCCATCATCAAAGTTACTTAGTTTCAGGAAACATTTTTCTCCAAACTGGTTTATAGCTGTTTATATGATAAGACTGCCGCCACCTTTCAAAACTTGTATTAAAAACAACTTCCTTCCATCAGAATAGTTTAAGGTAACAAATGAACAAAAAAATCTCAGTACGTAGAATGCATTTTGGCTTATTCCACTTTAAAGAACAAGTAGCATAGCGACTTAAATGCTCAGTTTTACATCTGTTGTGCTGTGGAGGTGTTCCTGCTTAGCAAACCTCTGAGAACAGCGTGTAACTCTTAGTGCAAAAAGCATATAACCTAAACTGCTCTTGTTCATAAAAAACAATAATGAAAAAAGATAATAGCTGGTCTTGCATAGGCAATTTTTGTTAGATGCCACGTTTGATATAATAAATAGATGCACACTGTTGAATATTTCATTCTTGTAACTTTAATTCTCATTGTCCTGGTTTGATCAAGATAAGATCAGTCCTAAATTGCTTTGGAATATTAGCTGGGTACGATGAATGTATTTTATATTCTCTCAACCGTAACTCATTACAAGGAACTTGCTTGGCATCAATAAGTCACTATCGCTTTTGTGTGTGTACGCGTGTGTGAGAGCGTGTGTGGCTCAATACCCTGCTGCTAGGCTATTTAGTGATAAAATCTGATATAATAAAATATTAATTACAGCTGAAAGGTTGGGTGAGAAATATGAACTCAATTACAGTCCCATATTGTGAACAAAGGGCAGGGTGAAAAAAATCCTTTCGTTATAGAGGGTCGGGATAATAAAAGAACAACTAGAACATTAGACTCAAGCTGAGTGCTCCCTAAAAGGCCACCTGTTATTAATCTTCACATCAGGGACAGAATTTCAGGTAAATTAGGTCAGGATTAAAGATTTTTTTCTGCTGATTTTTTTTTTCAGTCTTAACTAATTTAAGGATTTCTTTATCTGAGCATTTTTTTCTTTGATGTCACTGCAATTTAGTAATTAGAAATTTGTAACAAGCAGAAGGACACAGCAATTATAATTAAAGGTTAGATATCATACACATGGTACAAACGTATCACCTTATACGGTACAAAAATAGATAATAACTAGCAGTCGATTCTAAATGTCTTCGATTCAGTCAGATTGGCTGCTTCACAGCACCAAGCTGTTGCAGATGTGGTCCTACCCTCTTAGAAAGCTACGGATTTTTTTTACAAAAACCACCAGCAGTGGAATATAAGTTATTTTAAGACTTATTAATAAATATGTTTCTGTTCATCCGTTCAATTTACCTGGATGACTTCAGATGAATTACCAAAGATCTAACAGAATGTGACCAGATTGTAAAGAAGCACAACTGTGAGCCAAAGTTAGTCCAAATCAAATCATATGACCTTGAGATCATGTGTTTAGTAGTGATTCATAAGAACTGAACAATCTTATTTATTATTGCAGGCTAGGATGTGCCATTATATCATAAAATAAGATTTTCACTGTCTAAAGAATTGAATCCTTGAAGGCTTAACTTTTTAACAGTGTTCTCTGTTTCAATGAATTCTGAAACTATGACAATATATTTTGGTACCAAGCCAGAAAACATATTTTCAATGAATTTACATTTATGATACTTGCAACAATCCAACAACCATTTCAAAGCTTCTTAATCAGCTTTATGTTCTTTGCCTATTTTTTTTTGAAGAACAAAGGAAAATGGTAAGTTCATAAATACAAGGAGAGAATAATATCTTGGTACACAGCAAGCGAGAAGCTTTTATAAACCAATATTACACCATTTAACCAGTTTTCAGGTTGCCAAGGCCAATTTATAAAACAACTGGAAAGCATGGAAAAAAAAGTAAAGTCTTGTCACAGATTAAAAGAAATTTAAAAAGCGAAACTGTCTAAAATTATTTAGTTTAAAAAAGAATGAAGTTGGAAAGGATCTAAAAGAAATATTTAAAACCAAAACCCATGGCAGAGCTGACTGATCCTTTCTTTTCAATCTGTCATGGAGAAATAAAATATTGATGCACAATGCCATTAAAGTATAGATCAACCAGGAAGAAACAAATGAAATTCTAGGAGTCTGAACAAAGGCAAACCAATATGCAGCTACCTGAGACATCATACAGCCCATCTAAACACAATCAGTGGTAGCATTTCTGAAAGCGTATGCCTGACTCTCTAATGGTCAAGCAAAGCTCTACAGCTTGCAAATCCTAGGTCTGCTTCTGACTAGTATAGAAAAATTCATTACAACACACCTTCAGCTCCAGCAAAGTCCCTGATGATTTGCGAACCATCAGACTCTACCTGGTTACTTCCTGCTACATAAAACAGGATGAAAAGAAGAAACAATCTAGTTACTATTATTGCAGAATTTGATACAGTGCTATGCCCCAGACTTCACAAAATAGACAGAGAATAGATCTAGCAAGGTCTAAATGACACTAAGTTGGGAGGAGCTGGGCAATCACCAGCTGCATGAAGTTCAACAAAGAGCAAGTGCCAGGTTCTGCACCTAGGACAGGGCAACCCTGGCTGTATGTGCAGACTGGGGGACAAGAGGCTGGAGAGCGGCCCCACAGAAAGGGATCTGGGGGTTCTGGTCGACAGCAAGTTGAACACAAGCCAGCAGTGTGCCCTGGCAGCCAGGAAGGCCAGACACATCCTGGGTAATCAATAGTTGCACAAAGATAAAGCAAAAGAATAATTAAAAAAAAAAAAAGAGAGAGAGAAATTAAGTGATTCAGTTTTAAAGAATAGGAAGATTTCCTCACTTCTAAATCCATGCAGAAATGGTAATATATACTATTGCTCAATCTCCAGTATCCATCTCACAATTTATGCTTATTATATAAGATGCTGCATCCAGAGCAGTGGTTTTCACTCTGTTCTCTGCAAATTTCTAGGGATACGCAGTTTGCAAAATATAAGAAAAACAAACATATGGCTTATAGATGTAAAACCACAGTATAAAGATCTATGTATCTACTGCAATATATTTAGGGGTTTACAATTTAAAAAAATAATTTCTGCTACGAAAAATGTATTACAAGTAAGCAATAATCTACTTCAATATTTTCCAGTAAACCATGAACTCCTGCAAACATTGAAATGTAACAACATTCACATGTCTAACTGTATGGAGTTGCATAGCTCTTACTTAAAAATGCAAAATAATACACACATGCAAATTGATGAAGAAGCTTGGATATTACACAGGATCGAAGAATTTGTATTTAGAAGAGCAGATCAGCTAATGGATTTATGATACAAAGTTAAAGCTAAAACAGTAAATCATTCTACATTCCACAAAGCATTGTGCACTGGAAACCTACTACTGAACTGGGCTGGGGAATAAAGCAAATAAATGTATTAAAAAGAGCGGATTTAAAGTAGAGGGAGAATGCTTCAAGGATGCTCTGCAACCTGCTGGCTTATGTGCAGCACAGAAAAAAAATATTTGCTGAGACAGCTAAACGAATACACAAGCCAATTTCAACAGGTTTTTTATTCAAAGCTTGAAAACTGTTTACTGCTCATTAAAGCACTCACAGAGGATATAAAGTTTTTCATCTATTCAACCAGGGGATACAACATGGAGCACTGAGAGACTAGTTCAAACAGCTCTGCTGCGCTGTTTTAAGATGTTGTCTCATTTGTCCATTCTCTCCTTCTACCAGATGCTATGCTTTCATGGGAGACTCAGTGGTAAGCAGCACATGCTTGTGCTTCAGTTGCAACTGAAAAGACCAGTGTTATCACTTAGGCAACCCAAGGCATAGCAGATAAATTTACTCCTGCCAATTCTGCTGTGGGAGAGCAGGACCATAGCAAAAATAACCACAACAAAATTCTCATCTCTCAATGTTATCACCTCTTTCCACAACTTTAATGCAGTGGGTCCTAGTCCAGCAATTCGGAAATGGAGATTACTTTCTGTGTTCATTTTTGTCCTTTCTTCTTCACAAAAAGTCTCGGCAGGGCACTCTAATCAGCAGTGCAGAATGATGCAGGCAGATATAGAAAACCAGCCATTTTTGTAGCATTGTCCCCAGTTTCTCAGGACTTGTGTGGATAAATATGTCTGACCTTCTCTTCTGTGAGTGAAGGTGTAACTCGTCCTCCTCCCTGCACTGGGAATGATTCTGGAAGGATTAGGTGGCATAGAAACCCTGGCAGCATGATACTATATGGCTCTTCCCACAGGAAATTTGGCTGTAGATAAAAGATTCTGCACAGTTTAGGATTAGAACAGATGTTAAATACAGATCAGATTCAGGTCTTGTGCTTCTACTACCCCGTGAGACCAATCCTGAAAACAGTTTCAGCTCTAGATGTGAGAACTCAGTTAAATCATTCACCCTCATCTTATTTCCCCACGGCAATTTCTCCCCAAATTCAACATTTTTATAATGCCTTAGACATCTAGCCTACCACTCTCTGAGGCTGTTTTAGGCTGAGGCATTTATACTGCTCCTGACTAAACAGTTGCTGCTTTCAGTTGTACAGCTGAGTAAGTGACTCTAATGTTTCTTTATGTCATTTAATGTAATCCAGTTGAACAGATTAGCTTTTACTTAGCAATGCTTTAGAGTCATGATGCTTGCTGCAAATGCCAGTGGTTTTCTTCCCTGCTTAAATGAACAGTGTAACAGAAAGAAAGTCCTCATGTTAATGTTCAGGAAAATGAATAATCTTTCAGCATCCAGTATGGGAAATGGCAGTGTTTCACTCTGAGAACATCTATAGTTTTTCTTCTTCTTTCCAGGTAGCATTCCTCATTATTCTTTTGTCTCCTTTAATATTACTTAACATTATATAAAAGTATTCACTTGTTTGTACAGAATGCATGATCTAAATGCTTTAGTGCACACAGAATGGTTCAATCAAATTTTATTTATACTAACTGTTAGGAAGTCCCCCAGAGCACTTTGTCCTGTAAACCACAGTACTCCTTCCGTGCATTTATGTATTAGTAATAGAATCTTTTTTAATGCGGTCATTTAGTGTTTGCTAGTGAATAAAAGGCTCATATAAATTTCCTCATAAAAAATAGTACCAGAAGGAAAAAAACCTAAGGTCAACTGAAGTATGAAGATGCACCCTTGTAAGAGAATCTATAGAAAAAGCATTTATATAGTACAGGTTAATTCTGTGTTGTAACCTAAATTATATTAAAAAAAAAAAAGACTTCTGGCTCCCTGACAAAGACAGCTCTGGTATGTGTGACCCTCTTGACAAAGCTTGTGCCCTATTGAGGGATGACATATACAGAAAACTCAAAAGGGACTTTGGGAACTATAGTGCCATGTGACCATCCATCACAAAACACTGCATCATATAATAATTTCTTTAAAATTATTTACCACCACCTTCCTCATGTTTGTATCTGTATCTGTTCCAGAGCTTCAGTTCACCACTGAGTAGAAGCTTTAAATTTGATCCATTTACATGTTTGCTTAGGTGCTCTCTTAACTGAAATTGTTCTTTTTCCTCTCTGAAGTTTATTGCTCTGAAGTTATTTTTGGAAAACAACCGTATCTTCTTTTCATCTATCTGGCTGGCTGAAACAAATCTAGCTCTCAGAATCCCTCCACATACATGTTTACCAGCTCCGTGATTGTTCATGCCATAAAACTCTGCTGCTGTGGTGCTAGTATATAGATTAGTATTTCTCGGTATATCCGAGCTGTGCACAGCAGTTCACACAAAGTCCTGCCAGTGTCTTCTATAATGTCATTTATAGATTGTCACCTTTGCTGGAAACCCTACCTGCTGTGTGCAGTCCATTTGACTATTCCACAGCCAAGCCATGTTTTGATGACTCACAGTCATACCACAAGCCATCAATACACACTTTCTTCACTGCTGTTATTTCCAAAAATAATCCTACATCTTACAGCAAGTATCCTTGTTATTAGCTCGTAAATGCAAAACATTGCATTTCATCTTATTTGTGGTAGGTTAATCCTGAAGGCTATTCAGTACTTCCTGTACATCATTCCCATCCAACGCTGTAGGATCTGCTTTTACTGGCAAGTGGTTTTCAGCATGTTACATTGATATTTGATACTTATAAATAGAACATGCAGAACGTTATTGGTCACCTCTCCATCGTTAATTCAACACTTCACAGTACAGCACAATGAATATGTACTTACATCATGGCCGCTGGTTTAGAGCTCTTGTGAGCCACTTAAAAATATATAGTTAATTTAAATTCTATGAAAGAAAAGCAACTGAATACAAAGAACTATGAAAAATTCAAAGCATATGACATGGCTAAAGGATAGAAAGACTGATGTGCAACACTGACAAGGCTAGAGGGACCAAGCAACTTCCAACATGACTTTCAAGACTGACCTGAGTGTTATTTAGTCAAAATGGGTGAACAATCACTAAAAGTGATTTTACACTTTGTACCTGGGATCTCTCACTATGGAGTCTGGCACTCAAGAACAAAAACGCTGATGAGATTCAAATGCCCATGAAAATACACCTGTAGCTAAGTGATAAAATGTTGAATTGTAAAACGTTATTCCACGTTGACATTATGGATACAGGAAGATGGCACATGCCTAATGCACAGAGTGTCAACAGTGAAAGCTTCCAGGACATCAATGGGTTATATGTGTCTGACTATTCCTAACCACAGCGTTACAGGAATTCGGAATGGGTCACCCAGCACTGGGCTACCGTGATACCTCCCTTCAAAAAATGATTTTGGAGAGCCTCCAGAAAGTACATCCCCACATAATCCTGTTCAATGATTGCTCATGGAAATGTACACATTTCATGTACTCCCTCTTCAATCCTTCCACAGCACACAGTAAAACGAAAACAAATCCCTGGCATACTTCAGTAAATACAGGACAACAGTATCTCTTTCCTGTGTTTTCAAAGAGTGTTCTGGTTGTTCTGTGTTGGAACTCAGGCACGTATAACCTGAGTGCACTTTTTAAACCATGCAATGCAGTAACTTCCAGTGATACTCATCACTCTTTCATTATGGTCCCTAAATTCTTCAGACTTTTTTTAAAACTAAACACTTTTATCTTTCAAGGAAAGTGCCCAGGAAATACACCTGAGTCTCCTACATCCTCATTGAGAAAGAGAAACACGTCTCTTAAATACTCAAGAGTGTTACTGAGAGAGATGAATGTAGGATTCTACCTCTCATGTAGTCTCTTCCAAGTGATCAGTGTGACCATAAGAAAGGAACTGCCTAAACTCAGCCAGAAGTAGATGCTTATGTTTAAACACCTTAAAGGCACTCTTTTCAGGGCTTTATAGCATAGGTCTACGTCTGCTTAAGATACAAATCTCTAAGGTCTCTCTGCAGAGATGTGTGGCAGTCATGCCTGCTCTTTCCACAGTGACCCAATGGTCTGAGCAGGGTTCTCAAAAACTACTGACCAGGGTTCAATACCGTGTTCAAACTGAGAGGCTTTCACCATACCACTCCCAACATCCAACCTCCCAGGCTGTGTTACTGTCTCCTCCTACTAAGGTTGGCCAGCATGCAGACAGAACCGTAAGAATCAGAGAAGAAGAAAGAGAGCATTCATGAAGGAATCTGTCTGATCAAATGGAGACTCTCCTTATTTTGTCAATTATTTCTGTTTTTATTCAATGACCATCTAAAATAAAACATATTAAAAGTCCTGGGAGAAAGGAACAGGATTTCATGTCTTCTGCTTGCACAGGAGGAGCTTTGTGCTCCCACTTAGAGGTCTCTGCTGGTTTTCTGATAACACAGGAATGGCTGAGAACAGGCTCGCTGACTTGCTAGGATTGAGCTGCCTACAATCCACTTAGGCTATATACATAACAGGATATTAAGTAGACCAATGGTACACCACCCTCCCTGTTAAACGGTTTGAATGGCTTCCAGAACGGCTTTGGCATCAGCCAGTTATCACTCACTCTCACCAAAATTTCTGGATATGGATCAGGGCCCCTTCCCAACTGGCAGTCTGTAGATGGTCCTTCTGCCTGGGAGCCGAACATGAAGTGTTCTTAGCCAGCTGGACTCAGTACCAGAAAACGGTACGGGGCATCCAAAATTCACAAGTAAATATGCTGACCTAAAGTCTGAACTTCAGTAGGCTAAATATGGCCCTTGGAGGTCTGAGTAGATGTTCCTTGGAAAGTGGCTGTGGAAAAAATGACAGCGGTCTGTGTGCACTCAGAGACCGAGCCATTCATTGTAAAAAGTAGATTCAATAAAAACATGTTTTAACAATTCTGACTGAAGTTGGCATTCCGGAGCTAGCGAAAATGGTATCGGTTCCAAGAGTTTATTATTCACAAGCTGAATTGCTATGGGACTTCAGCCTTCACCAGGGAGACTGGAAAAACCCAATGGTCCACAGGCTGCTAGTGAGGAAGAGCCTCACTGAACTAGATTGGCATGCTGTCAGAGCAAGAGGTGAGCAACACAGAGAAGACTATCATCAGGAATTAGGCAAATGTATCCTCTCCACTGCACTGCATCCTACTTAAGGCCAGCATGTAGAAGGAAGGAATCATAATACAAATTAAAAAAAAACAAAACAAACAAACAAACAAAAAAAACCAACAAAAACCAGAGCATCATAACAGTGCTGCAAATTTTTCAGATGTCAATTTATACCCAAGCCCTTGAGAAAGTATTGGTGAGTTATGAAACTGAAAAATAATCTCTTTGGAGAAACAGAATAATCTATTTTCTCTTTTGTTCTGGAATTGCTCCAGCTAGCTTGCTTTATTTATAATAGATAAATTTCTATTAATCGCATTGCTAAATGACAGATAGTGTTGTGCTGGGTTCTCATTGACACAGGAATCAATGCTCCATTTACCCTGGGACTGTGAGACATCACAGTAAAAGGGCCATGGAAATTTCTGAATAAGTCAACAGGACATGTGAAACTGCACTGCTCATGCCCAGGCAACATGTACCATAAATTCTAACTCAAGTCACAGTAAAAAGCCAAGGACAAGTTCTACTGCATAACAAAAAAGAATTACAGCGTTTTTACAGCATAAGCAATTATTGTACTGTTCCCTCAATGAAACTGAAATTGACCCTTCTGCTGTAAATAATTATACTTGTTGCTATAAAGAAGTGACAATTATGGGCGTCAATAAAACCCCATCCCTGCTGCATCACAGACATCCTCAAAAAAGTTTACTGGCTGCCTTACAGGTTGTAAAACTATGATTTGGAAATACAGTTTGCAGGCAGGTGCTGACCCTACAGCACACAACTCAACTCTTTATGTTTAGAGACCCTTAAACTATAGAAAGGATGCTTGTGACAAGCAAATAAAGGAGCAGACAGTAAGTTCCCTTCATGCTCTTTAAGCCTTGTGGTCTCGCAGTTTTTCAAGAGGCTGTATTTTGGACATGACATTTCAGAACACTAGTGAGTTACTAATGCTTTTTGAACATGTATAGTAACGTTATTTCAACATAACTATTTATATTTATCATAAATCCACCAAACATCATCTAGACTGTTTTATCAGTGAGCTCTCGAAAGGCCAAAGTTCACTTTTCAGTTTATTGAGAAGCTTTCCAAATCTTTCCCATTACTGTATACTTTTGATATTTCTCTCCTCAGCTGTGTCTCCATGAGGTTTTCTTTTTTTCTCATTACTGCATTACAACCCTTGTAATGTCACTGGGAATAGAAGGAAATTACAATAACATGCTACCATTACATAACACGGTAAGTAGGAATTGTGAGTGATCAGAGCTAAAAATACAGGTTTTGTAATGCTTTTACTTGCATTTGTGGTTGCTGTGTTTTTGTCCACACAGATTGCTAACACGTCTCTCATTGTGTAAATCAGCATTCTCCTGTTTCAAAGCTCATTTGTTCACTTATCCTGAATTTATAATAATACTGATGTCTGCCTCCGTAATATATGCACGGGATCCTGCTCTTTTAGGATCCCAACTTTTAGGATCTTTTAGGATCCTGCACCTTTGAGGCCCAGCTCTGTGGTTGCCATGTACTCACAATAACATGAGTGCCCCATGGCCTCTTCAAGGCTATGGAAAATACCCCAAAACATTTGCATTCAGGCTGCTGGAAACCCTGCTTCTTATTGAGTTCTAATGATAGATGTCGCTGGTCTCCAAACAGCCTGGCTGGCTTGCTAGCTTTTGTACACGAGCAAGCATGCAAAGCTTGCTGGCTTTCTCGATGGCCAGCGAAACCATTTGATCTGCTGATCTGCTGACCAGGCGGATGCTCTTGTGAAGACCATAGGTTTCAAGGATTAAGGAAGTTAGTGGCTTCTCTAGAAGGCTGGCTGTCAGATTTGTTTCCCCAAAGAAGGCTTCTAACAGGCTGTCTCTCAGACTTCAGATGATCCCATTTCTTCAGATGGAAGTGTCTCAGCTGTATCGCGTGTCCTAGCTGACATGGCACAAGGACTGCAAACTCCTGCTGTCATCCTATTAGAAAGTGAGTAGACACAGTGACCAAGCAGAGGGGGTGGCCAAACACCTATCTGGCTGATATTCATAGCACTGGTGATGCTGAAAGAAAGAGATGAGGCCCTACGATATGCCTTTCTTCCCTGCAATGTGTGTGGCAGGGAGGAAAGCAACCACGACCTCTGCTTCCTGTGCAGCACGCAGTGGCTCTAGTGGGGAACTGCTGTGTTACAAAGGGGTCTTTGCATTTCAAAGGTGACAATCTCAGTTTAATTTACTTCTTCTTCCTGCCAGCCAGTGGGTAGGAATTAGGTCTTTCACTGAAGAGCCATTATACTACGAGTGGTGCTGAAATGGCTAAACCACGTGAAGAATGATTTGCTACCTGGGCTCAAGTTGACAGAGGTTTCTTTACACTATGAATCTTAAGATGAATCGTGCTGTTCCCATCCCTGGGACTATATGCAGGCGGCCTTAATTCCAGCTATGACAATGAACCTAGTATTTACAGGGTGCCTTTAAAGGTCTCGCTTAGGCCAATATGAAATTGTTCTAATTGCTCTAATCTCTGTGGAATTTAGACAATTTGAGCACGCCATGAAATGTTTACCCAACTAAGTAGTAGAAAGGAGTGCTTATCGCTTTAGATAACGCGTAGTTTGAAATTTCTAAGGTCGTTTTCAGCTGCACTTCAAAATACCTAATAACTTAATATAGCCTTTTGAGCTGAAATATAATATAAATCACTTCTTCAGGGAAGAGAGATTAAAGGTAAGTTAAGTTTCAAAATCAAGCACTTCAAATAAAGAGATGTTTGACTCATTTTCCCAGTAAGAGCTGTTCCTTTTTTAGGTCACCCCATCTATGTGCTGAAGAAGTTGGGCACACCAATGATAAAGGGGAGGAATTAAAAATAAAAAGACTGCCTTCACTTTAGCACAATCTCAACTCACATGATTCAGTTTATCTGCATATGGGTTCCTTTGACTGACCTCAGTCTGTGCAAAAAATACTCTGGCATGCAAAATGCCATGTATGGCATCGAGGATGTGGTTAGCTGATTTGATTAGCTCTGTTTGGTTACTTCTTTTACTCCTGGCTGGAAGAGGAAGGTCCCAGGTGTTTGTGGTGTCTATAAGACCAGAAGGAGTGCCTAAATGGGACATTGATTGGAAGAGTTTTACAGGGCAAATCCTGCTCACAGAAGCTCTGCACTGTAAGGTGAGAAAGGTCAAGTGCTATCCACAAACTCACCAAAGACCAGAAGGCAGAGCAGAGCCTGGATGGCCTTGCCTTGTCTTTTATCCTTCTTGCTCCTTCCCCCAGTGTGCTGTTCCCAGAGGACTTGCTATCACCAGGTGTTTCTGGTATTATCTGGGACGAAATCTTTGGGATATTTACACTTACAGCATTTTAAGGATGTGGCTCTGAATAGCAGGAGGAGGGTGGTATGGTGACAGCATTTTGCTGATTATGCTAGTCAGATAAAAGAAGTGGAAACACTCAACCTTTATCGAGGCAAGACCGAATGGAAATTTATGTGACAAAGAAAACTTGCTTCTGCCGCTGATGCTAAAAGCTTGCAGGAAAACTTTTCCAGAGAAGGTCACAAGAACCTTTTATAATGGAATGCAGCAAACAGTCTAAAGCTCTTCCTAACATAGATGAATACATAAATAACACTAAATGCATGCAGTCATTGAGCATTACATTTTTCATTCCCGTGTATGAGCCAGATCTTTGCAATACATTAACATTCCTTAGTTGAAGCAACTGGAACTGACCAATCTATGGACCTGCAGAAGATCTGGCCACAGGATCTTTCAAACTTTAGGCTAATTTGCACTGGAGAAGTGAAAGGTAGAAATGATATTGCCATGGAAGTGTGAGTACCTCAACATATGTTCAATAGCCCTTATATAAAAATATTCACAGTTGTATGATTTTTATGCAAATTATTTAGAATTTTACTGACTCATATACACGTACCTCTGGAAGAAAAAATCCGCAATTACATATATATTATGCAATTTTCAAAGAGACATCGTATTAAATTAAATAAAAAAAAAAGCCTTGCAAATTAAAATCATTCTAGAAATCAGAATAGCTTGGCCAACTGTTAAGTAAATACATATATTCATCATTACTGAATGCACTACTGCTTTAAACATACATAATTCCAAAATAATCTCCTTGAAATAAACACAGCAACTGCCGTAAGACCTGAAATTGAAGACAAAGCAAGCAGTATTTGTTGTATTAAAACTCTGACAAAATAGATTTTAATCATGTCCAGTCTTACAAAGTCTAAAACAACCTGGAATGCCATTTGGCCTTCATGATTAATGTGTACTTTATCATTGTAAACAGAGCTTCCTGAACATTTCTATAAAGTCTGTTTTTTGAAGCAACATTTAAACAAGCAGCATTGCCCTTTCTCTCCTTTTATGTTGTGGTGGTTGTGAGAGGATTCTAAATAAGTTAGGAGATATCAGGATTTTTCATATTTCATTAAAGAATTTAATCACAGGAAAGAAAAATAGAAAAAAAAAAAAAAAAGCTGCAATACCAAGTGACCTCAGGTATTAGCTTCATTGCCTTGAATGGCAGAATTTGTGCACTCCTTATCCATCTCAGGAATTAAAGAATTTTATGTGACATGGCTGACGTGCTGATCAATAAAACAACAACAATCATTTACACTGCAAGTTTAGTGCAGTTTCAAAAACCTGCATTAACCAAGCTGGTGCTTGTAGCAGAATCAATACACAAGGCATCATTCTTAGTGATGTGCATAAATGAAGTATGACTAAACTTTTAACACCCAATGAATATAGATTAAGATGATAACATCCATATGCAGAATGTGTTCTGCAAGCTATGCAATGACAATATACTTGAGAGTCTAATGCACAATAAAATGTTAAAAGTATTGAGAAATTCCTACTTTAGTTTTCATTCTCTGCTTCACGAATTATTTACATTAAGAGTTTGCAGTCAGCTTTCATTTAAGACCTGTTGCAAAGGACCTCAGCAAATTTGCTGCTGTGTTCATCTGTTTCTGTCAATTCTAAATCTTCATGTTACTTTAAATCCCTCTTCTTATTTTCTTAACCACTCATCCCCTTATTTGGTGTACTTTAATCTCCTAATAGCTTCTTTCTGTTGTCAGTGAAGCTTCTGATGTGTCACTACTGCTATAGGAGTCAATCATATTTAGTTCACGATGCAGTTTGAAGGAATTAAACTGTTTTTTATTTATGGTCCTATATGTTTGTGTTTAAAGCAAAACGAGTCTAAACAGTATTATTTTGATCCAGATGCCTGAATGCAGAAAGACTATACCACGTTTTAGGAGGTAAAGGAAGACAAATATCAAAGCGTTCTGTTTATAATCTAATTTGCTAAATCAAACAGTTTCACTGTATCTGTTTTAATTGCTTTCTGTTCTTTTTCTCAACGTGTTCAGACTTCCTGAAAGTGTTATATTTTCCTTTTAAAAAGTTGTCTGAATGACCAACAGTATGACATTTCCTAAATTCAGACATACATACATTCACCTATGCAAACATGTAATATATAGTGCAATGATGAATATTGCATAATACAAAAAAAATTTAAAATGGAATATTCTGATGAAATGCTTCAAAAATGTTATTTTATGTATATATAACAGATCTGTATTTCCCACGCTAACAGAAATTACCAAAACCTCAGCAGCAGGATGGAAATAACTGATAATCATTCACTACAGCTGGAAACATTTCCCAATAGTAACAACAGGATTGACCATTACTGAGGCTCCATGGTTAGTCAAAAGGAAAAGCATCTTAAACCTCTGAAAAAAATGTATGTCACTCATCTGTATTTTCTTCTCTTCAGAGTATTAAGCTCATTATTTGTTATCATTCAAAATAATCTAATCCTCTGTTTTCTTCACTGAAAAGCAGGCATCTTTTACTACAATAGGTGTGAAACTGTGATATAAACCACTGCAAATTGGAAATTCATTAGCAGACACTATATAACACTGAAGAACCTACGCTACTGGTTTTCTCTTTTTTTGTCCCCTACTTCTGCTTTCATGGTCAATTAAAAGTAAATACTTCATGAATGTTACAGTACATATTTTTTAAATTGGCTAACTTACTAAGAGCTGATTATCTTAAATCTGTGAAGTAAACAAGAAGAGAGAATATTACAGACAGTAGCTCAGCATAGAAAATGTGATATGCCCTTGAACTTATAACACTGCAGTAAGCAATTACCTTAAAGAAGCCACCCACACAACAGAACTATGGCTTTGTTCCTTATCTTCAAAGAACAAGCCACTTGCATCTGGATCAAATCCTTTAAACAATACACGAACACTCAACATCAAAGCACTTTCATTTTCTTCAGTTATTTAATTTAATTAGAGCTAATACAGACATGAATTTAGACACTGATTGCTGTGTAGAAAATCCCCAGAATACATGTTCAAGAAATTAATCAATTTGGTTTTAATTTTATAAAGATTTTTCCCCCAGTACCTGACAGGAGCGCCTCTGCTCTGTGCAGGTTTCAGCAAGACTGTCACAGTGCTGTCAGTTTGATTCAAAGGTGTTTCGAGTTCATATGGTGGCATAGAGGGTGCTAGAATAAGAAAAGAAAAGAGGCAAAAATAATCATTAGTCCTGTATTTCTTCTTTCAGGAGCTGTATCTTCATTTGAATATTTAATTCTAAAGACTCCTGCAAATATAAAGACAATATTATAGGTCTAACGTGCTTTCAGTTACAAATATGAGATAACTTTTAAACAACTTCAGTGAAGAAATTAAAGAAATCCTAGCTCACTGTCAATTCCAAGATAGCCAACAGTTCCTAATAAGGATAAGTTTTCACAAAGTACTGAAAGTCCCTGACTTAGAAATGAAAATTTAAATTATTTCAAGAAGAGCATCTGCAAATGTGCATGCCAGAGTGGCTATAGCTTTTGAAACTGTGAGCCCAGCTTCCTCAGTGTGTTTGTGGTATTAGGCTATGCTCTCAGAACTTGTCATTTCTGCAATTTTAAGTAGAGCTGTAGCTGTCACAGGCCTATTGTCCACCACAGGAATCATTTACAATAATCAAAAAGGATTATCACCATGAGAACTTATCATAGTTTGAAGCCACACTTAATGGCACTATTGCAAACTGTGTCTTCATTAAGGAATTACAGCTGTGATTAAAATAAATGATGCCTCAGTTACTGTCTTTTACTGTTGTTACTTTTTTCAATGCTATCACCTACTTGCATTTTTATCATTATATTGAATGGAAGGCTGCTCAGTTAATTGCTTGTTTAGCAGTTTGTTGTATCCTTATTGTCCCCTTATTAATGATGATACACAATTAATAGATTTAAAGGCTACTGAAGCACAAAGTGATCATTGCAATAACCTTTTTTTGACCACAGGAATAATGCAGGACAATGAACTTCCCTAAATTAATTCCTGCTTGAGCAGAAAATATATTTTTGATGAGAGAAGATCTTTTCTTTAGTTCTGGGTTCTCCCAATGGCTAATTATACTCATTGTTGAACATGAAAATTTATTTGGCATTTGAATTCATTTAGCTTCATCTTCCAGATGCTGGACACTTTGTGTACCACAGTGATTTAGTTACTCAGAGTACGTTGTACTCTGCATACAGACAGTATCATAGAATCATAGAAAAGTTTGGGTTGGAAGGGATCCTAAAGACCACCCAGTTCCAACCCCCCCTGCCATGAGCAGGGACACCTCCCACCAGACCAGGTTGCCCAAAGCCCCATCCAGCCTGGCCTTGAGCACCTACAGGGATGGGGCATCCACAGCTTCTCTGGGCAACCTCTGCCAGTGCCTCACCACCTTTGAGTGAAGAATTTCTTCCTTATATCTAATCTAAACATACCCTCTTTTAGTTTAAAACCTTTACCCTGTGTCCAGTCGCTACAGTCCCTGATAATGATTCCCTCTCCAGCTTTCTTGGAGGTCCCGTTTAGGTGCTGCAAGGCCGCAATAATGTCACCCCGGAGCCTTCTCTTCTCCAGACTGAACACCAATTCCCTCAGCCTCTCTTCATGGGAGAGGTGCTCCAGCCCTCTGATCATCCTTGTGGCTCTCCTCTGGACTTTCTCCAACAGGTCCATGTCCTTCTTGTGTTGGGGGCCCCAGAGCTGCATGCAGCACTCCAGGTGGGGTCTCAGAAGAGCAGAGTAGAGGAGGAGAAGCATCTCCCTTGACTTGTTAGCTAGTTGTATCAATTCTTAAGCTCTTCTAGCAGATTAAATAGCTCCAGCAACGTGAGTCTCTCTCTTTAAAGTGTATATTCCCATCCTTTGCACCTCCCCACTATTACCTGCACCTACTTGAAAGATGTATATAAACTTCTCTTGCCTTTATCCTTATTTCCCTATACATCTACGTAAGGATTGCATGAATGTTTTTGTCCACAGCTCTTCAGTCTGCTGTGAAACCACTAACATCGTCATCGTTTTTCATTGATATTCATCAGCCTAGGCTATGAGCTGTGGTTGTATGAGTCCCACCTTTGACTCTTGGCTACTTCTTCCCTCCACGGATACTTGGGCAACATCTATTCTTTTCCTTTTTTTCTGTCTAGGTTAGTATTCTTCCTCTTCCACATTGTGCACAAATGAAGAAGGGGCTTATTAATAGAGAAAGAAGGAGATATTCTTCCTGTTTGCATTTTTTTTGCAACTGCTCACCCTGGTCTTCAGCAGCAGAAATGTCAGACCCGGTAAAAGGTAAAGATTTTAGAGGCTATGTATCTGTGGTGGGCCACACTGAGTTGATGCACGCACAGGCAAGACTCTTTAAGCTCAGAGAGCCTGAATCTATTTAGTGAGGATGGCATCTCAAGCTGCTCAGCTCTGTCAAGTTTCCACAGTTTGTGTGCAAATTGTAACATTTATAGTTTGCTCAAATCTGGAAAGATTTTCAGAGTGATGGCTCAGATTAATGTCTGTCTTCTCGCTAAATATTCAAACCCCTGTTTGAAAACACTTCAGTAATGTGTTGGTCACAATAACTTTTCAGTATGTCAGCCATGTTCCTGAAATGGATGAAATTCTTCTGGGTGAGAAAAGCAGCATAAAAAAATTTCAGCCTGTCTTTTCATGAAGTTATATGCAACAGAAAACAGTGTCTTCCAGTACAGTGCCCATCAATTTTGATAGAAGGCATGGCTACTAGCTCTGCTTTTAGTAATGCTTATTTACATAGAGATCATTTCATCCATCAATGCCAATCACACAACTGTAGAATGAAACATGGCAACTATTTACAGTACAGAATAGTACTACTCATCAACTTAAGACAGGAAATTAAGACTAGGAAAATGCAGTCTAGAGCCAGACAAATTAAAATGACTCAAGTTGCAATGACTCAATTTAGAAATTGGTCAGAATGTACTGTTGCCACCTCATATGTTCTAAAAAGGTTCTGTGAAACTTTTTATCCATAAATGTTCAGCATTTTCATTTCACATCTCTTCAAAATGGAGAACAGAGGCCACATCCAGAGCCTCAAAGCCTCATATGTGAGACAGTGACAATACAGGCCTATAGCGCTGCAAAAAGGACACCATACTCAACAGCTAAAATTTCAGTTATGATTTTTCAAGGATACTAAGAAATGCATGTATTCTGCTTCTATTTAAAATTCATCAAGAGACTGGCCTTAACTACCCAAGGACAAGTCTTAAGCATCCCTGTTAGCACAGTAACTAACATGAAGTAATGAGAGAGTGGGGTGCAGGCAAGACAGCTTGCAGAACCTCACCAGATGGTTGCTTGGAGGTTTGTCTCATTTCAAGCATGTCCATTCACACTAATGAGTTTCAGTTGGGGACAAACCAAATTTAGAAAAGAACGACAATTTAAACCACAGCACTGCTCCCAAATGCCCAGACTCTCCTCTATCCTCATCACACTCCCCCTGTCCTCATTCTAATAAGGCCTGATTCTGCCATCCTAACTCATATCAAGTCTTCTTATGTCAGAATTTACTTTCTGACAGAAAATGGTTTTGCTCAGTGTGAGAAAAGTGATGGAGAATGAGCCCCATCTTTACTAACCAGTGTTTATGCACTCTTCTAAGAATAATTTTCTAATTTGAAAACTATCACCTGCTATCTTTTCTTTTTTTCTCTACAGTCTACAGTCAATAATTCCCACCTGACATTAACTGTCCTTTCCTATAATAAAAAGTAATTGCCCCGATTAACAGTTATTTTTAATTCCAATGAGGACAGAAAACGACTGATTGGGAAAAGTATACAGAAAGAGAGTAAAAAGAAAGAACATTTTGTATCCAAATGCTTTCCCTTATCCTTTCTGAAAAGCAAATTTGACCACAAATAGATCAGGCAATTTTCTTTAAACATTACCAAAGAGCCATAGTTCAACTGTCAGTTTAATTCCCAAGAAGACTGTAGAGAAGTTAAGAGGAAAGGGATTTCAACTGTAACTTTGCAAAACATTTTGTCATCAATTACATAAGCATTTTAGAGTATGTAATGGTATTGCAACCCATCAGCTAGAGAAATAAAGTGTTCCTCTGCCTCTGGGAGGGCTTTAAAATATTGTTCATGGATCTGCAGAAGTGACAGAGTCATGCTGCTCGTGTCTGAAAACCACTACTCCTGATGTTCTTGTCTAATACAGTTTCATATCCACTTCAGTCCACACGCCTGCTAGGACGTATGCTGGCTGGCAGTCAGCTGCACTTTCTAAGAGAGCGTTAGACATACAGTATTTCTGTTCTACTCTCAATTGTTCATGGCTCATTAAAGAGATTTTCCAGCACTGTTACTGTGCTAATTTAGAATCGTGTCAAGGCTGAATAAACTCTGAATGGAACCCTCATCCTCATGTCCCCAAAAACCCTACGCTAAACGTTGCAATAGGAACTGGCACTGACTGTAGGCACATAATTCATAGGGTATCTTGGGTGGTAAGTTACAGCTGTGAATAGGAATTTCAAAGTACTAGCAGATATTTAAGCACTTGGAAGTTTTTCAGGTGTGTTACTTTTGCATCTTCAAGGATAAACACTTATTTTACTGTTTTTTCAATTTGCTGCTTGTAAAATCCTGAAGAAGAAATAAGCAATGAAAGAATTACCTGTGTCATTATATTGTAAGCAAACAATAATACTCTTTAAACAAATACCTGATATTTTTGTGGTGAATTGATTTGTGATTGGAGGTCCAAAACCTTTAGCTGTGCTGGCTCTGATGGTAAAAGAGTAGGTAGTGCCAGGATACAGTCCAAAAAAGAGGTAGTGTGTTTCATTTCCTAGCTTTGAGACTCGTCCACTTTGATTGGATAGATCTATTTCTGGGTCAAAGGAACTGACTGCTTTGTAGGTGATCTGCAAAAGAATAAGAAAGTTATAAACTGTCTTGAGCAGATGGACAAAGATTGCATCTTTATCCAGTAAACCCTTCTGATGTATGCGCTGTCAGACATTTTATGATAAGCTATCTTACTCTCTTATACTCTTCAAATCCTGAATCCCATGAAGGAACACGGAAACTCAGCCGTAACTGGTACGAGTTATTACTTTTATAGATACAGAGACTTAGAGGCAGCTAGATTACAACTCTAAAGGATGGGTTCAGGCTTACATTAATTCCTTCAAGATGCTGGCTTTAACAATGTCATTTTTTGAATTCATCTTACTGTTGGTTTTGATCAGCAACAACAACAAAACCAAAAACCAAAAACCAGTAGAAACGCATAAACAAATAACAAAAGGGGCGGCCTCCGGTTCTAGCTGACTTGACTGTAATTGCACTTTGCTCTAAATAAGATTATCCTTAGAAGATGATAAGGGTAGCTTAAGGCAAAATTTTCAGGAAGTGGGTAGAGCTTATATTTTAGTCTAAAGCTTAGATATTGTAATTGCTAATTTGGAAATTTTCAGGTCATTATCTTGTACCTAGGTCAGATTCTCCTTTGGAGGAAATGGGAGATAAAATGTTAATATATGCAAAATGTATACTGTATCCTCGGTTCCTTCTTTGATTCAAACAGTATTTTTAGTTTTCATTAGAAATGTTAATATAAGTTCACAGCAAAACTTGATCCAGATTTTTATATTAATTACTAATTTCCATGCACTGTAATGAGAACTTAGAAATAAAAAATCCATTAAAAAATTAAAAATGATTCATCCCTCCTTTTTACTTATAAAGTTTCATTTGCATGTGAATATGTATAAATTCAACATCGTTATTATTTAAAGTGATAATTGACATTCTTTTTGCTATATACTATATCATTCTAATTAAGAAGATACACAAAACAAAACTTAGAAGCATGCAAGTGTTGGCATTATACACCTTTAACAGCTGCAGTTTCCTAAAAACTCTGACAATGAAAATTGGTTCCTAAATGAGACACTAAATATAACAACAATGAAGTACTGAAAATAAGTAATAAAGCCCTTTGATGCCATCTGGATAAACTCTGACATTTTTTTGCTTGACATAGGCAGATCTTCTGCAATTCTTCATCCATAAACTGAACTGAAATTATGTTGAAAAACACTCAACCAACCCTTCCAATTCTAAGAAAAAATAGATGAAACTACCAAATAAATTAATTTTTATCAAAATGAAATTAATTTGCCCAATTTGCCTCTTCCCTCCTGCCCACCCCCCAAATACACATTTCCTAATAGAATCCCCTTTTCTGATGGTAAAAGTTGTTCTGTCTGCTTGAGGGAGAGTGGGCCATATAGCTTTTGAAGATTTTAAAAGGCTGGTTAGACAACTACATGGCAGCCACGTTTTGTATAAACTTGATCCTGTTTTGGAGCAGATATGTGAACTAAATGAACTCTTGCAGCTCCATTTAACTCTGTGTTCTATGTTTTGATAATTCTTAACTGGATTTTTTATTATCTCATGTGAGATTTATTTAAAGTGAAACCTGGATGTCAGAGGCTTAGCTTACAGAATCACAGAATCATCTAGGTTGGAAGAGACCTCCAAGATCACCGAGTCCAACCTCTGACCTAACGCTAGCAAGTCCTCCACTAAATCATATCACTGAGCTCTACATCTAAACGTCTTTTAGATTCTTACCTTAGATTCTTATACATTTTTGTACAGTGCTTAATTACTAGATAGCTAAGTGGCTGGTGTCCCCTAGAGAAATATGTTCTCCCAGGGGCTATGCAGAACAAAAGAAGTGTTTTGCCTGGTTAAAATGAACTTGCACTGTTTCTTTATTTTACTCCTACTTATAAGACTATTCCTACCTTTATTTTATTTTATTTTTTGAAAAAAGTAACAAAAACGTAATTTCTTAATGCTACCATTGCTAATGCCAGTTCAGCACTGCAGTGATGAAAAATGGGAAGAAAAATAATTTTCTCACTATTTTTGAGTATATAATGTTGACTATTTTTATCAAATTTGGATTCAATCTTGCACAAAAATCCCTTTATTCCTACAACTGTGTACTTTTATTGGTGATAAAGGCTTTATGTTATTTCTCCATCTAAAACCTTTTTTTTTTTCCATATAAATATTGGTAAAATTGGTAATTGGAATTGCTCTTGATTTTACAATAGCAATAAGTACTTTAATGCTTGATACTTTAAAAGTTTTTCCCCACCAGATATACTTCAGGCACTAAAAACATATGCCTGGGCGCAGAAAACAGATTAAGTAATGAGATTTTTAATACCACAGAAAGTTAGGTTCTTAAGAAATGCTAGACAGAAAGGTGTGATTGAGCCTCCTCTGTGGGAAATAAGACACCTCTTTTGAAATAAAGTGTCTGCTGCTGCAGTCCTAGGGCTGACCCTTTAAAAAATGTCCACCAGCTGAAGAGGTTGCCTGGGAAAGGGCAGCCTTGCTCCTAGGTTGGACTCAGGCTTACATACTTGCAGTTCTGTCACACCCAGTGAGCTACACTTTTTACATCAAAACTGCTGATGTGCTCACAACGAGGGCTCAGATGACTATTTGCTTAAGCTCTGGCTTGCTGTAAGGCATAGGCAGGAGCTAGACACCCTCCTTGTCAAGCCAGGGCGATATGGAGCTGTGCTGGATGCATTACCTTGACAGCTCCAAGATCAGCCAAAGAGGGGCCTACTGAGATTTAAATGGATAGTCTACACTAACTGATAAAACACAGCTACCTAAACCTCATCCAACTTGTCTGGATCTCGCCTTGTGAGCCAGTTCAGTTACCTAAAATATACCTGAAGTATACTTTCATATTTCACCTGGAGTATACACTTCCAATAGGTAAAATGCCCTTGTGATTCATTGTGTGTATTTGTTGGCTTTGAGGCAGCTTGCCAGCCATATTTATGAAAACTTTGTGGTACACTCTAAGCTTTTAAGCAAAAGATGAGGGAGAAAAAGTATTGACGAACAAGTCTTCAGTGACTAGGGATCTGCTCATGTTCAGCCACCTGACTGGACTGAGCTGACATCTTCAGAACATGAAACAGCTTGGTTGCATCAGACTGTTAGTATCTGTCACTTAAAAATTAATGAAGCCAGGTTTATGCTTTAAATGATTGCTTTGCTTCCTTCACCTCTTCATTGAGAAGTGCTAGATAAATATCAAAAGGAGATATCAGTATTATATTTTATTATTATTTTATTTTATTTTGTTTTATTTTATTTTATATTTTTCAATATTCTCTTCACCGTTGGAATGATACATTCTTTTGATATTCAAGGACTTGCTGTCCTGAATACCTTAGAAAGTGTGGCCAAGGTATTTTTTCCCACTTTAATATCCCTGTGCAACTCCCATTACGGCTGATGAAGTTATACACACATATTTAAGAATGAGCTGCATGTATACACTGCATATACTTTTCAGCACTGCAACGACATGCACACGTTTATAAGCAGAAAGATGATTTGACACTGTGTTTCTATGTACGTTAAGGCTAACATCAATAAAAACATTAATATATTAACTAAAACACCCTGATCCTTCAAAACAAGCAACTGTTGAACTAGCTGGAAAGTAGTTAGCCTTATCAAAAATCAATCCATACTTTTTTATAACATTTTATATTCTTACAATAAAACAGTTTTCAAAACAGTATCAATAGGTTAGCATTCAATTTAACTTTTCTCTTACACCATACCTTATTTAGGTGTTGTTCTGTTTTTGTTTTTGTTTTTGTTTTAAACAAAGCATTCCAATACCAATTTTGTAGTAAGGTCAGGTAAGAGGCTTAACAGTTATTACTGTCTGACAGCTTAATCTGTGCAGTCTTTTGTCAATTTTTCTAAAAGGTATTCAGGCAGAGGTTCCATACAAGGAAAAGCAACGATTTTTAGACATCTAACAACATGTAATTTTGTTGAATTTGCATTAAAAAATGCTGTATTTAAAAAAAAAAAAATATTTATGCCTGCTTGTTGCTATTACAATAGGCTTCCTGTGATGAGTCTCACCTAAATGTGATGTTGACTGTCACCACTGTTATGTCTCCTCTTTTTTTAAAACAACCAGTAAGATCTGCCTTTCAGTGTTTTAAATATTTGTTCCACACTATTAGACAGAATGCTGTATCATATCATTCTAAATTTAGCAGTTTTCTTAAAGCTGATAACCCAGAACCTTTTTGGGACTTTCAGTAATTCACACCTAGATTACACATCTGATTTTATTACTTTGTAAGTGCTACTACATTCAAAAAGACTATTTACAGAAATTAGGAAAAATATATCTTTTTAAATTTATTATTAATTATGCACTTCTAAAAACCAATACAATACATGAAAGTGAAAATATGACAAAATGCTTGATACCTCATACAAAGTAATCACACCATATGTTTGTGCTGGCTCTCTCCACTGAAGAAAAATCTTCTCCTCGAAGGTACTCCCTTGAATGGATTCAAGTGGTACAGCACTTGGGACTAATGTATAAAAAAAAAGGAAAAAATGCTATTTTGAGAAACGTTTCAGAGGAAGACACAATGTAGTATTTGTGATGTCAAGGCATAAAAGCAGTACATCCATCATGTCTCAATCCACTGTTGAGGTACAGTTCATATTCCATGGAATTTGTTAAACAGATCTCATATATATATTTATATACACACACACACATATATACATATACATACTTATGTATATGTTTTATATATATATAAAGGTTTTATATATATATAAAACCTCCACTTCTCCATCTCTCTAAATTAAACATCTCAACTGCATACAACTGAACTCACTATTATTATTATTCCCCCAAGACTGAAGCAAAGACCAGGGTAGCTTAGCAATGAGGATGATTTCTTTTACAAGATAGTGCCATTAAGGAAACTTTGTCACCTTCAGTATAAAAAGGAACTAGTAAGGCTTGTGTTTTTCCAGTAAAACAATACTGATGAAAGAAAAGGACGATCAACTTTTTATAAGGAATTAGGTAATGTCTCAAGGATAAATTCTTGTAAGTAAAATCTACTTGTAATACCCACTTACCAATAGTGTTACTGTTCTATACTGGAAGATATTAAACAGTCATGTCTGAAAATGGACAAACATTGAAGTAACAAGGTATTATTTTCTTACTGAACTAGAATGGCTAGATTGGGAAGGCAAGTCACATTTTGCAATGGTGATGCTCATTGACTGTAGGCCTGATGCCCTACAACAGGGTGAACATACAGTAATGGTGATGCAGCCAAACTGAAAACCTGACATTATTTATCTTTCTTAAAGATTCTTAATTTATGAGAATGAACTCTGAACAGTTAGGGACATTAGAAGTAAAAAGAAAATCTTGAAGAATGCACATAGGACTGTTACAAAGCATAAGGCATTAATGGGTTAGCACTTACATCAAGTGCATGTGAAAATCTAGTTGGAAACTAGTTGCTGCAACAGCTGTTATAATTTCTCAGACCCCTTTATGAGATTTACCCATATAGCTAAAGAATAGGAAGACCTATAAGCAAGACACATGGCGACTCCTTCCTGTTACTAGGCCTGGTAGAGCACAGTTCTCCTCCTATTCCTCTATGCTGCTTGTCTGGGAGTTGAAATGGTTTGAGACTTCAAAAGCACATCTCTGTATCGCTCTGCAGAGTCCCTTATAGGAAATCCTCTGCCTAGGGAAAGTTCCAAGGACACAGCGATAGCTTCTGAATTTGCTTACCAGTTCTAACTGGGTCAGTAGAACCAAGCCTTTAGAGCAACCTTAAGTCTACGCAGTAAGCCTTGCTTCCATGTAGGAGAGAACCAGCAAACTCATTTGGAAGCATAGGGTTAAGTGCAAATTAAAGGAATTTAATATAGTGTGAATAAGTTAGAAGAATAGCAAAACACTGTCATAACTTCCTAAAATTATCTGAATGCCATAAACTCTAAGCAGTAGTGCCATGAAGGAGGTCAAATAGTGGAAGAGGTTGCCTAGATGCAGGATATTCATCCCTGGAGATACTCAAAACACAACTGGATATGGCCCTTGCAACCTACATGATCATGTGATTTGAAAAATTATAATGATCTTATGGTCACATCCTGTTGTTGCGCTACACTCAGATTTATGTGCCGTACTAAAAATGTACAGTATGCAACAAAGCTGGTAGTTTTTTAGTACTTGCAAAAATATCACAGTAACGGAATCATAGGTTTTCAGGCTTAGTATTTCAAAACTGTTTTATATTATGGAAAGAATATTAAAATACTGTCCCAGGTATTCATATATATGAATATGTTCCATATACATATATGGAACTTGGAATACTGTAAAGTTCCAGAGGGCCAGGAATCAGTAAATGCTACATAAAATTTTAAAGAAAATCCATAAATGGTACAGATATCAGTAAGATCTTTAACTTTGTCATTCTACAAATGAACTGAGTCAAAACTAGAGGATGACAGCAAAATTAATTCCAATTAAACAATTTTTATATTAGCTATGCTTGGTCAAATCTGTTGCATTAGCAACTATACATTCATAAATTGTATAATTTATTCCCTCATATATTTTGATTAGAAATTAGTAATACACAAAACATTACAGCATATATTAAATGATTTAATAGGTTTAAATGACAGTCTTCAAGTATTTATTAGAAGGGGAACTCATCACTGCTTAAGATTTTTTTCTAGAAATCTTTCCAGAATGTTTTCAGTAAGTCTATCATTGATCTGGAAGAAAATACAAAGCCACCCCTGTTCAGACTGTAGATGATAAAAATGGGAGGAGAAAGGATCCATAAAAGGATCTGCTATACAAAGCAGTCCCAGACATTTGATAAGGTTTTTTCAAACAGTAGAGAATTGAAGGTGCATAAAAGCATGGTCAAAAAGCCTAAGGCACATTTCTAACGGGCACCAAGGGGCTATACATTAGTGCCAAGTGGCCAAGTGTTCTGAAAAGGTGGTACTGATTCCTGACACATGACCAATTCAACAAGGAATTTTGGTGTTGCAGCTAACAATGCTGCAGTAAATTGCCTGTGTGGATAGACACAATAATATCACATAGGATTCAGAAGTATGCTATCATCTTTCATGCAGCATTACTGAGATACACTAGTCAATTCTGCTGTGCGCATTTCAGAAAAAAAAGAGAGACTGACAATTTACGTTATTTCTGAAAAGAAAAAGAGACCTGAAAACCTCATTTTAGCTTCAAATTACAAGAGGAGACAGAGTATCTACATACTTGAATGTATGCATACAGAAGACATTGTCTGGATAAGCAACTAACAGCATCCAGTGGATGGACACCCAAAGCTAGAGAAATTGAAACTGCAACTCAGGAACAAGTATTTAATGTTGAGCATATCACTCAGGAGAAAATCTTACACGAGAATACTGTGACCATCACCTGAAGTTTTTTCAAACTGAAACTGGAACTTTTAAGAGGCAGACCACAGTTCAGCAGAGGTTATAAGTTTGCTGAAGAAATGATTAAATTATATATATTATAGTTTATGTAAAAGATAATTATAATACTTGATACTTAACGGTCCCTTTACTGCCCTAAAAGTGCTGAAGTTGGTGAATTTTTTTTTACAGATGGTGAAAGCAGAACACACAGAAAAACATGCTGAATGTCACTTAGGATACATGTACAATGTATACGTAAATACAGAAACTCACCATCTTCATCAGTTTGTACTACAAGTTCTTGGCTTTCTTTTCGTCCTTCGGGATTCATTAGTACTAATTTGATGCTGACATTTGTGTACGGTGATAGATTAGTAATTGTGTGCTGCGGATGTGAGCTTTCTGTATCCCAGCTTACTTCTTCTCTCACTTGCTCTTGTCCTCCAGCCTGGTAACGGTAGTGGACTGTGAGGTTGTATCGATGGCAACGTGTGACGTTATATCCAAAGGGTTCCCAGCAAATGGTGATTTGCCTAGATTTGATCTCCACAACTTCTAGTTTCCGTGGCCCACGCATCGGATCTGAAAAATTACCAACATAACTCTGGTATGATTATTGATGCATATTATAACAGTAAGAGCAATAAGAAGTTATACAGTTCTATAAATATGACGTGTAAGTAGAAACAGAAATTCAACACTTTATCTCTCGCAGTGAAAATGACAATAAAAGTATAAGTCTAATGAAAAATCAGAAAAAAAAACACTGAGGAAAGGAGAGAAAGTGTCTGTGGTGAAAAATTAAGAGCAAACAAAGAACCAGAAACTTTTTATGCTTTTTAAATTCATACTGTAGTTTAAATGATGCTTACTTTATTTATTTATTTATTTTTTTTTTTTTACCTATCTGTTGCTTGCAAAAAGTAGTGCAATTTTGTTTACAAATTAATGTGTAAAAACTTTTAGAGCAAAACCCTTCATTTTGCTCAGAGCAAAAGAAGTGTCTAAAAATAAAAAGGTAATTTTAGGGAAAACTTGCAAATATATGCTGATTTTCTCCCAGGACTGCTTATACAAAGAAAAGTGTTAGCTGGTTCTTCAGCTATTTCTTACTCATTTGTTTTTAAGCTAGACTGAATGCAATTACTCAATCTCAATTTGGTCAGGACATTAAGTTAATATTCCAATTCCTTTAAAATGGTCCACAGGGTTCTGCTTCCATAAATATTAGTCGTTACTAGCTTCTTTATTTTAGTTTTAACAACATTTAAAGCAGTGTAAATACCCCAGTTCATTGTAGTGGTTTAATAGAGAATCGAAATAAAGAAGACATGGCAGAAGACATGTCAGCTAATACCTTACTGCACCTGAACTTTCCTGGAGATCTCCTAGCAAGCACACAGCCACAAATCACACATCTAACAAAATCATATCCAGGAACTTACGGCTGTCTATAAACAAGATTTTTTTTCAATAATTTAATTATCCAAAGATTGCTGAGGAAGTTGTTAAAGTTTCTCCATTCCTACCGGTTTCAGCAACTGAGTTACAAAATTGACCCCAAATTTCCACCATATTACAGCACAACCACTGAGTTGGCATACACCTCAGATTTTCAAAACACTGTTATTAGTAGAGCTATTATAGATATTTAGCAATAATGCTTTTTTTTTTTTTTTTTTTTTTTTAATATTGGAGCCCTCAACAAGATTAAAGACAACGTCTCGTTTTATCCACTGCTTCACTAGTTAAACGCTTAGAAGACTTTTAATGAGCTAGAAGCCTCTTATACGTAAACAAATTAATATGCATCTTCCCTCTTTTATGTTTATTAATCAACATGTCTTCACTTGGAATGTTCTAAACAATTTATACAGGATTTCATCTTTTTCCTTTTAATAAAATCCCTGCATGCTTAAAATATTTGTTCAAAGATGTTATTCATCTTAGCTCCTTGAAGAAAAGGTGTTAAGAAATTGCTTGTTCTCTATATATCTACAAAGCAGGGTATTTTTCCCTTTCAAATCCTCTGTGTTTTTTTTTTTTTTTTTAAATTAATTGCCACTACCCAAATGTGTTGATCACCAGTGTAGAATATTTCCCAGTTGGTGACAAAATGGCAAAGTAAAACAAATTCAGTAATAGATCTAATCCTAGTCTCCTTTCTGGTGACAAGACTGGTAAAAATTTCCTCAAAAAGGATGAATTGGTACAGAGCCATTTATCTGCTTCCAAACTCAGATACCCCAGCAATGAAACCTGATGTTCAGGATATTTTCTATTGCTACAACAGTTAAGACTAAGGAAGACTTGAAGACTGGCAAACCCTGAGAGTTTCCTGTATTTCTTAAGCATTTAGTTCTGTGTAATTGAGACATAAATCTCATGAAAAAGGAATGTTACTTTTCTGGATTCATATCAGCTTTGCTTTATTCAGGTGAGACTACGAATAGCAAAGGGCATCTGATTGGTATTGTGGAACTGTCTTGCTAGCTGGATGGGCTAAATAGGACCAGAAAATCAACAAAATTAAGGTGACCCTGACACACAACATTAAGCAGTTGAAAAAAGATCATAGCTGCAAGAATGTGGATCAGCCAGCCTGTTTAGTTTCACAGTAGGCACATCAGAAAATTCACAGGAGAGCTGAGAAATCTTTTTTATTAGAGAGATAAAACTAATTCATAGCATTTTAAAGTTGAAATCAAGTGGCTTTTCCAAAAAAAAGAAAAAAAAAGATCAAAACCTATCCAAGATTTCTGCCCAGGAGGAAGATATTCTTATGTCCCGTTATCTCAGTAAAAAGTACAAGTTAGCCCTCTAGTTAAATCTTGAAGCCATCGCTATGAGAATGACATATACTTTCTTCCTTCAATAAAAGAGACAAGGGAATAAGAGATTGGACTGGAAAAGCTGGAAACTGTACAGTTTTCGTTGATATTCACAGGATAAAGCTTATCAGACACGCCAAATACTCTGCGTGCTTTGGTTCCTGACTTCATTCTGTAATCTGGAATATCAGATAGCTTCACGGTTTGTGTCTGTTCCTCTCACCATTCATTCAGAGGTGATGCAACTGAGAGGGCATCCCTCTGTGGGACAAGCATGGTGTGAACCTGTCAATGCCAGCACTTAGATGGAAAGGAGAAAGGGAGAGGTAGGATAAAAAGGACTGGGACAGAGCACAGAAAATATTTAAGGAAAAATAAAGCAAGATCTCATATGCACCAGGTGGGATAACTGCTGGATTACATCAGATTCCCACTGAGAAAGTGAGGGTGAATATTCCAAAGAGGTCTGCCCCTGAAGCAGCCCCTGAAGATACCGGGCTGCAATCCCAAGTATTCATCCACTTGGTTTCTTTGACCCCATTTTTAAAGTCTCAGAAAGGACCTGGTTAGTCCAATAGACTATGCTTTATTATTTCTTTTAATCAAATAAGCCCACATTTCTGAATTACCGCTACTTCATTTGTGTCATTTTATTTTTGTTTCCAGTGCTGCGCTTACTTGACTTATCAGACCTGCCTGCATTACAGACCTGAGGATATCAGCCCTGACCTGACTATGTAGTTGAGTTCTCAGATCTGTATTCTCCAAGTACACAATGCTTTTTGGTTACAATCAGCTCAGTCGTACCGTAAGGAGGAACAAGATGAAGGGAAAAATGTTTACTTTCAACCAGAAAAAGAGGCTAAGTTAATAATGGATTTTTTGGATTAAAAACGTGGCTAAAGACAGCCATGAAAAATACCAATCTCTGTAACAGAAGATGGGACGAGGGAGCCCACCTGCAGAGGGGTTATACAGCCAGACCTCTCCCCTCACTTTGCCTATCTCTAGATGAGCAGATGCTCTGTTTTTCTTCAGTATCCCAGCTATTTTCTTCTGCCTCACTGCTGCAAATCATGAGGCAAATTGGGGAAATAAGGCCTACCAGTTCATAAAAGATGAGGCTGTCCTCCCAGAGGAGAGCACTGCCTGTCATGCCTGAAGCCTCGCCAGGTACTTCTTACTAAATCCCCTGACGGTGCCTGCAGCCTTTTTCGTGCTGCTCTCCTTCTGCCAGCTTCAGCAGGTAGCAGGCAGTGAAGTCTGACAGTTGCAGCTCTGACCTGAGGGACCTGCAAGCCCAGTTCTAGCCCCTGGCACTTTAGCATCCCATTTAATCGGTGATCTTGGCTCCTTCTCTGCTCCGCTCTGTTTTCCTCAGAATATGGAGCAGAGACTGACAGATAGGATCAATTTCCATTGCAGCTTCAATTCACAGCTCATTTCTCTGGAACTTCACACTTTACCTCTTACTACAAGTACGATGCTTTTTCAGAAACTCAATTTCGGAATCACAGAGAGACATTTAGGTGTATTTTTAGCATCCTGCCATTGATCATCAAAACTTGGGGTTAGAATAAAAACGCAGAGTGGGAGTTTTGTCTTCTCACCACAGACTTTCACCGCAGACCCGGTGAAAGGAGTCGAAGCAGGAGTGGGGTGGGTGGGGGGTTTCTGCCGCTCCATGGTACCCCAGCAGCAGCAGAGATCTGACATGTGTTGGGTACCATTCAGAAGATGAACCACTGTGTTCAGATGGCTCCATCTGAACCACGTTCAGATGACCACCTGAACAATAGGAATGAAAACTTTACTTCTTGTCCAGGCAAATTATTAATGCGGTTTAGCTCTGTAATAACTCTCACAATTTAAATTCCAGACTGGTCTCTATTATCCTTTCACAGAAGTAAAGAACGAACAAAATCAGAAAATACAAACATTTACGATGAAAACAGAATCATCTGAGATGTAAGACATTATCTATCACAGCGCTTTCAAGCAAGATTTAAATTGTGGTAATTGAATGTACGGATATGACATCCAGGATCTCCGGGCTTTGTCACAGATTTCCTTAACATCTTTTCACATCAATTCCTTCTGAGATAAATGGGAGTTCACAGTAGACTAGTATCAATGTCGCATATAATTTCTTTAATGTGAAGCAAAGAGCTTGCATACTGCAGTGATGGAGGCCATAAGCATGCTTTAGACTTGATTCTGCCTGCTGACTCAGGACTACCTCTGATTCAGTAGACAATTTGAGACAATTGCTTTGTTCCAAACAAGAATACTTATGCTTTAATTCAAACACATGCTCTAAGAGTTCACCAGCACTGGTAAAAGTGATCAAGCTGTCAGAGCATTTTACTGAATCAGAAGTACCTTCCAGAGAAAAACAAGAGGAAAGCTGAGGAGGAGACAGAAAGTTCACTTCTCCCTGCAGAGAAACTAAGACTTTAAACACTTGAACATTTTTTAACAATGGAGATCACAACTCTTGCTTTATATGTATTCATGCACAATGTATTTCATCCATGTTTCTCCTTACTTGGTGTAACTCCACCCGCAGAGCTTATAAAGTTAGACTTCTTTGCTTATGCATTCCAGCTAAGTAGATATGATGCTGCTCCTTAGTAGTTTCAGTGCTATGTTATGTCTCAGGGGCATAGACCACAAGGTAATGAAATATCTTTTCATCTATTGAGAACTGTGTTATGACTCAGATGCTATCAAACTAACAACATTTGCCTATTTGAAAAAAAAAAAAATAAATCTTGAGATTTGTGTATCTATAGACAACAGCAAACAAGGAATTAGGTAAAATGTTTTAATTGCTTGGATTATTTGATTATATCCAATCTGTGTAAGGCTGCAAAGTGTGTGGGGTTGTTTACAAACTTGGTTGGACAGTTTTGTGAAAGATCACATTCAGCTGTGATGGACTGATTTTTATTGTCACGATTATTTTTTCTACAAGTTCTTCAACAACAGACTGAAATTCAAAAAGCCTCGTCTTGCTCAAAATACCATGATTGATGAAATCTGGTAATAGATCTTTTTTTTTTTTTAACTTCCAATATACCAAAAACTGCAGAGTGCAGAGAGGAAAGAATCAGTGGGCAAGATTTCAGGTGGTGTAATTTCACAGATTTTAATATATGTATAGATATATATTTATACAAAAACATGAGCAAAATCAAAATCCTAATATGATGTTGCTGATGTTACCGTCCTGCTGAGTCCAGTTATTTTGAAGTGCAACCAAAGACTGTGCTACCAGTATGCACAAAGCTACTGAGGATCCAGAAACAAACCTCCAAGAAGGGCACGTTTGTGGTTGATCATTTTACTTATCCAAGAACATGACATTTGTGCCAGCAAGCAACAAATATTAAAAGAAGCAAAGAATAAATGCAAATTTGTAAAAATATTGAAATGTGAGTTTTATCTGACAATCTCTACTTCCTTTCATGGAGCAGTCATGGAAATTAATTGCAGCAGTTACTAAGATTACTCAGGTAAAGGAAATGACTGCACAAGATACCCAGAGTCTCCTGGAAAGATTTCAAGTTACAGTATTTAAGATTCCTACCAATCTTTCACTGTTACTTGCTAATAGCATTTCCAAAAGAACATGCCCCTCCTTCTGCAAAAATACATGACTCCCACGGAAAAGCAGCTCTTCCATCGGTCTTCTTAAAGTACTCCCTGACATTTTAAAAACTGTTGGGATGCAAGCCCTGCAGAGCTTCAGAGCTAATGAGCGAAAGAGCTATGAGACTGCAAAACCGAACTGATAGTCACCTGCAATCCAAAGGAGGGAATAAACACTTACACACATATATGAGAGTAATGGTTGCATACTGAACTACCCCTGTTTTTCTCTGAGCCACTTCTGGAAGCAATGTCTTCTTTTTAATATCATCCTATGGTGAATTTCTTCCACAGTCTAAATGCCACTGAAGGAAGACAAGCCCAACAGCAGATGTCCCATATAGTTACCAGGAAGACGTTCACCTTGAGCAGTGGCCTGTGGGGATCCCTTCTGCACCCTTCCAAGCTATTCCAGACAATATCCCTGAGAGACAGAATAAGCTTCCTGCATACATTTTCCCCAGCACCTTTATGATCTTGATCAGCATTCCACAGTGTCCCAATGGTGAGGAAGTGTCAACAGGACAAGACTTTAATAAAAAACACATCTCAGGACAACCCCATCCCAGAGAGCTTTCTGTCTCAGGTGTAAACCAGTTCCTAGGATCTGGGAGAACGCAGGAGCTGGACACTAAACACAGATCTTCAGTGTGGATGGAGCAAGATGTGAGAACCTGCTTCCACTAATGCTTTTTATTTTACATATAAAAATATCCTTTAGAACTATTGTGTAGTTAAACCCTACACATTTGTATGATATGGAAATGTTACTTCCCCTATTTTATATACAAATAAACTGAAGCTCAAAGTAAATGAATTGTCTGCTGCAGGTTACGAGGTGCCAACAAAAGCAGTGGAATCCTAATTCTCAGTCCCATTTCTAACCCACTAAAACATAGTACTACTCAATTCTTCTGTGCTTTGTGGCCAGAACTCGTTAGTTCCAAAATGTGGGAGCTCAGAAAATGCTAAAATACATACTCATAGCTGACAGCAGTAAAATGAGCAGGCAGGCTTCTTAAAATGAGCCAACTTGAATTCTCACCCATTTCTCCTCAAATTAAAATGTGAGATACAGTAGAGGTCTCCATTTTTCAGGAAGGATCAGAAGTACTAATATCAGCTCATCACCAGAAGAATTCTTTTTGTGATATTTCTAGCTGAAACAAGCTAAAAATATACAAATACTTGGCACAGAACCAAGATGTTTAGCTAATTTCGGAAGATTCATTGAAAGCACATTCTGATAAGCACCCAAGACATCAGCTCACCATTTACAAAAATCAATATAGCTGTTGCTTAAAACCAGATGAGGCATTGGATTTAAGCTTTTAGTAATGTATTATCACAAGAGCTGGATACAGAAACACAGATGAGTGCTATAATTCTGCGTGAGAATGTTTCCTTAACATTTTCAGCTCTTATTCTCCAGTTCATGACTATATATATCCCTTGAGGCATAAGTCTTGAGATTGAAATTCACAGTTGCAAAATACCTGTCTAATCATCAATAACGCACGTTTAAAGTGATTAGTATTTTTTTAAGTATCAGTTTCTATACATGAGAGAGCTGATACAAACTTTTCACTGCACAGTAAATTTTAAATCTGAACCAAAGCAAATTGAACCTTATATTTCTTTATGTTGTTGTCATTTTATAGGTACACTCTAGGTAGTGACTCATTTAAATTCTAATATATTTAAATAAGGAATAAAAGAAAAACATCATTCGATACATTTTTGTCAAATTACCTACATTATATGATTACTCCTTCACAATCAAAATCAGATTTTAACTATGAATGATACAAACAAGATTACATTCTGAATCTGCAACAGAGATTTTAGTTGCTTGTTTAAAATGACATACCTAGCTATTCAGTAATCACTTTATAATAACCCCTTTCATTTCTAAATCTACTTAGCCATCAGCCGGTAGTGAGGAAAAAGCTGGCAGCAGTTCTTACAACTACACATTAGTTTTACATTTCATGACAAGCTAATTCTAGAGAGTTCGAAAGACAGACAAGCATGTGTTCTTAAGGTTTTATTTCTTTTGCATGAAGAAAGCATACATCTAACTGAGAAATGAAAAATAAAGAAGTGCAGACATATACTTTTCACTTCACACGTATGGCAATGACAATGTATCCCAACCTCACCCCAGGAACCACCATGAGTATGTGAATCAACAAGAAACAAAAAGCTGATAAATACCTCTCTGAACAAATTAAGAAGAATGACTACAGTAAAATGGCAAAGGAAGAGTAGATAGTAGATACTGACCTCTCTGGTAGATACTACCTGTGGTAGATACACCTTTGGTAGGTACCTAGATCAAAATAATCTTTGAGAAGTAATAAAGGCAAATGACCCGTGTTGTGTAAATTGTCCCTCCTGATTGAATCCATCACCGTCTTTTTTTTCTGAGTTGATCACGTGGCTGTTTTACATTGTCATTATTGTCCCCAACTATCTCAAGTCCATCTTACGCTGACGAAGAAGACATCATTATTACCTGATCTGAGATGCAGGTCCATACCCTCACCATTTGGCCAGATACATACCTCTACATCTGTGGCACCCTTCAGAATAGGGCACAGGTAGAAGACTTCTAGACCAGTTTATACAGCCTACAGCCCAGATGCTGCTCACATTTGAGAAGCCACGGGCAACACAGAGGAAGTTGAAGGCCTGAGGAGCTGCTCCTGTGGCCACCTGACATACCTCCTTCACAGAGTTACCCAGCAACAGTGTTGTCTTCTCTGAATGTGAAACCATCTGGTGATGAAGGGTCAATAAAGAAACTTTCAGATACACTAAGAGACGGTGCAGGTGGCTGGCTCATCATTAAGGAAGACATTTATGCATCATTAAGCACATTCATGAGAACAACAGACATAATTTGACCACGCACGATGAACAAACACGCTGTAGAAAAGGGAAATGGCATTAACATAACATGCATTCCTCCACTCTGGTCAAAAAAGGGAACCTAGGAGAATAGCATGAACATTTGGAAGTTCCGGTGTGGGGGAAAAATCTTTCTTCTAGCCTGTTTTCCTGGATATGCCTAGAGTAGATCTGTATCATTGTAGTAGGGCAATCTGTTCTCTTTATACAGTAACACATGTATTTTTGCACAGTGAGTGCCCTAATCAGCTAGTGATTGTGACTAATAGTAATGGTAATGCATGCCCTGATTGCTCAGTTGTGCCACACATTGCAATGTTTGAACTCATTGCATTTTATGGTACAGCTTCCTGAGTTGCCCCAGAAGTCGGGTGGAGAAAAGATAAACCTTTGTGTAAATTAGTGAAGGTTTTAGCTGCTCAATACCTGCCATGAAAGTAGAATCCTGGAGACTGCTCGATTATGTTGTGCAAAAGAATAAATGGGCAATGCTGTTTCATAGATCAGTCAGAATAAGATGTAGCAGTGTGTTCTGGTTATCACTGTGGCCTATTGCTACTGACAAATCACGTTAATTCAGAGCCATTACGTACAGTGGTGGTAGCTAAATTGAGGATTTAGGACAAGCCTCTATTGAACCCAGATGACAGGATTCCACAGTCATATAAATCTATGTAGAAGAGAAAATGCCACCAATCAATGCTACTCGTCTATAAAGAATATTTACCATTCTTTCTAATCTGACATGTGCAATCAACCTTAACCAAGTGATGCAGAGCAAGATCAGTTTTGACAAATAACTCTCAAATGCATAAACCTGATAAATGAATGAGATTCTTTGTATCAACTGGCAAAATAAAGTTTGAACTTACATACATGTCAAAATGGAACAGGATATTCTGTCTTCCTACTGCATAATTAGGTGCTGGTTACTATTAACACATGGGTACAGTATCAAGTGAGAGGTAAGTACTGTAAACACATGAAGATCAGCAATTAAATTTGTGACAAGACCCTTTTCTCAAAAGAACCTCACGTGTAATTTTGAGTCAGTCTGGATACAACGTTTAACGTTCCTCAGGTTAAGCCAATTCTCAGGACTTTTCCAGGAGCTTCCCACAAGCCTGAGGAGTCAGTAGTTACTAAGTAAAGGAAGGTGGTTTTTCCCTCACTGATCTAAAATGCCATCTTTGTCTTTGTACACTGCCAATAATTAATAAGTTGAACTCTTCTTCATGTCTCAAGATAGCTCATCTGAGAACAGTACCTTATTCAGACTTTCTCAAAAGAAGCAAAGTACAAATTTCTGTGTTATGAAGATAACTCATCAAGTTTGGGATGTTTTAATTAAGAACGGTGTAAGCACTGACATCACTTATATAGGTATGATTATTTTTGTTTTTCTTATGTATCAGGCCACCTAGTATGAAAAGAATTTCTAATTCATTATCTTTCTTGTTCAATAACTACGCATAGTGCCTTTATATATTAAAGTATTTGAAGAGTACCTACAGTAAGAGTTGACTGCTATTGACTATTTTTGACTTTGTTGGGTCAAACATTCATTTTTTTATTTTTATTTTTTACCTGCTATTTCACACTATCTAGAAAAATATTTGAAGGACTCCCCCAAATTGCTCCCTCTCTAATGCCCTCCTGGCAGATTTCTTTGAATCTTCCTGAGATGGTTGAAGATGTTATTCACCGTCAGTGTAAGTCCTATTTCTCTGTTATACCAACCCCCATAAAAAGCAAACAAGCAAACATGTTTGCTGATGAAGTGTATTTATGCTGTTTACTATGAAATACAGAGGAAATGAGCCCATATTTGCTTCTGACACATTTGCAACAAGGAAAGAGACTTCCAGTGGAGGAGCAAGGAGAAAAGCTGGGAAAAGGGGGAAGAATGAATTGTAAACTGCTTCAAATTAATCCTCATTTTCCTTGTAAGGTGTAACAGAGTCCTAAGATTCTTACAGAAATGCATATACTGGGGACTTAGATATCAGCCTTAGATACAGAGATACAGGACTACAAGCACAGTATTAAGGAGAAAAGATAAACTTGCTTTTGCACAGTACGTATTATAGGTTAGTTAAGCCATGCTTTATTTCCACACAGTCTTGTGACCGTGTTGTTCATTTGCTTTTTCTAGTCATAAAGATTAAACATTTATCAGGACTACATTTCCCTGCATTGCCTGCAGCCTTCCCCGCTTTAATCGCTACAGGTCACTTTGCATTTGGCTATGTCCTTCTGCTTCCTTTCCCTCTTCTAAATTCGGTCCTGTCAAATGGATTAAAGAGTGACTGCATTTATGCCAGAACCGTAACTGACATGGAAGACCACAAAGCAGCTATCAAATATTCAGGAAAGTGGAGGTCATGAGAGGTTGTTGAAGTACCTGTGATCTTAAATGACAGAGAGGGGCCAGGACTGGGCCCATTTCATGGGTCAAAGATGGGTGCTTGCTTTACTGTCAAGACATACACCAGCTCCGCAGGCCACTCAAGAGCCCCAGATCACAATTTTAACATACAGCTCAAGGAAAATACAGAAGAGGTGATTGGCAAAAGTCTGCCAGATATAAGCTGGAGTGGCAAATTATGGAGCTGCGTATGACAGCAATTACATAAATCTGAAAACTGTCTAATACTATCACCAGTGACCCAGGATTCAAAGTCCATTAAGCATTGTTTTTTCCAATTGAACTGAACTAATGGAAAATAATTGCTACTCTGAAAAAGGTCATACATGAGGTAATAAAAAAGTAAGTGTTATACAGTCACTATTTATACTTTACTCTAATTTGAATTTATAAATTGCTGACATCTGTTATAAATGGTACATTTTCCTTCCAAGCACAGAAATTTCTGATTACAGGTTTTCCCCTGTCACTATCATGATTATGAAAGTAAAAAAAAAAAAAAACAAATCAGGAAAATAATGAACATGGAATTTGTGAGGTGCTCAGGTATTCATCTTTAAGGGTGCTTTTCACTCAACAAATTTAGGCATTAAAAATGAAGCAAGAAAACTCCAAATCGTAAAACACACCAAGAGCTTGCAAGATCTCAAAATCAACAGCTGCCAGAGTTTTCTGTCACAGAATATCCACAGGGTTGTCCTCATTTACAAATTAAAGTTTTAAAATAGTTTAATTTTAGCATATAGGAAATATTCAGAAAGACAGAAACTCTACAGATATTTTAAGTATCAAAATTAGCATCTGCATGATAGCAAATTTGTAACTCAGAATTCAACCATAAGAGATGACAATAGAAAAGCTACTGCTTTTGCATTTGCAAAACAGTTTAGTAGTTGAGAATCTTGAATTATGATGATGCATATTTTTTGTCAGTAATTTACATGCACATAAAATGGTTTGCTGGATTTAGTATTCATATGCACACAAAATCTAGAAATATTCATATGATGTATAAGCAACTTAAGCTAGAAGTTTCTCGACAACCAAGCTGCTGCTTTATGGTTGTGTAAGCCTGCCAGTAGCAGAACTGCATTTTAAAATAAGTTGTATTTGTAGGAACAAATAATTTCATTGACTTGTAAATGAGACCAGGATACTCAGAATTCCATTTCTAGTAGGTGACCTGAAAAACCAGAACACAGCTATTAGTATGATGTTATAAACATTAATTGCTGTTGCTGTACTAGATGGTGCACACATTCCTCTAAGGTTATCCTGGCTGGATCTCAAAGGTCAAACATAGAGAGAAATTGGGGAAAAAAATGACAGGAAGACAATATAGCAGAGACATGAAATCAAAAGAAGCTCATTTGCTCACCTGCCCCATCCAGCCCATTAGCTGAAGTCTATGTGAATAGGCATTATTCACACAGGTGATACAGCTTAGTGGGGAGAACAACACACTGGGGATTTTGAAACCGTGGCTCAGTTTCTGGCTCGGGCACTTGCCACTGGAAGATTGTAAAAATCCCACTCAACACCTCAAATTAGAATAACTAAATCCTGTTTGTAAAGCGCTTGGCTATTTATAGCTTAGAGGCGGTACATCAGAAGAAGGTATTACTATTATTTCAGTATGATCTGAAAGTTGAAAGGAACGTGAAAATCAGGGCGTCTCTAGCCATTCCACTGCTGAGGATGCTTAATTCAAGATAATTGGGGGAGATATGATGCTGTTTTGGCTGTAGGAGCCCAGGCGCTGACAGGGGGATGCAGGGCTCCTGCGTGAGGCAAGGCCGGGGCTGCTTCATGCCAGATGCAGCTGGGCCCAAAAGCCAAGATGGTGGCACCTCAGATGCTGCACAGCCATGAGGAGTAAGGGAGAAACGTGTGAGAAACAGCCTTCTAAACACCAAGGAGAGAGAAACAGCCCTGCACACACCAAGGGGGGAGAAGGAGGAGGGGAAGAGGTGCTCCAGGCACCAGAGCAGGGATTGCCCTGCAGCCCCTGGAGGACCCCATGGTGGAGCAGGTAGTTCCCTGTGGTCTGTGCCCATGGCAGGGGGTTGCAACTAGATGATGTTTAAGGTCCCTTCCAACCCCAGCCATTCCATGATCCCATGGAAAGACCCATGGCAGAGCAGATATCTGCACTTCAGCCCATGGAGAGGACCACGGCAGAACAGGTAAGTACAGTGCAGTCAGTGAAGGAGCCCTTGCTGAAGCAGGTGGATATTCCTTGAAGGACTTCAGCCCATGCACGACACCACACTGAAGCAGAGGAAAAGTGTGAGGAGGAAGAAGCAGCATAAAGGAACTGTTATGGACTGACCACAACCCCACGTCAGGGGGACAGGTGGGCAAAGGAGCTGGAGTGAACTGACCGTGAGCCTGAGGGAAGGAGCACAAGGGAAGGTGTTGTTTTAATTTGCCTTTGTTTTGCACTACCCAAGTCTATTTCAGTTGGCAATAAATTAAACCATTTTTCCCCAAGCCGAGTCTGTTTCGCCCATGATGGCAATTGGTAAATTATCTCCCTGTCTTTACTTTGACTCACAAGCTTGCCCATCTTGTTTTCTCCCCCTACCCTGTTGAGGAGGGGGAACAAAAGAGTGACTAGATAGGCATCTGCCAGCTGGCCAAGGTTAACCCACCACAGATGGGTTTCATATTTTGAATATTTAGGTCTGATCCAGCTAAAAGTGAGTGTTCCTTGAATGAAGAATAAAGAATCAAGGCCTCTGTAAATAGCAGACTGAAATAGACAAGAAATTTCACACTATACAAGATTTTTTGTTTAATTTTTGATGAATTCACAGTGTATTAAGTATTGAAGCAGAAAGCAATCATTTTAAATTGTTGTATCAGCAAGAGCAGCATGTAACCATGGTAATTAAAACAATGTTATTTTAAAAAAATTAGAAAAGACTACTCAAGAAGTATAAAGAGGAAGTATCCAAGAAAGAACATCTTTCTTCTGATAACTACATTTCTGTAAGCCTGCAAAATTATTAAAGACACACATTTTTTATTCCTGCTAAAGAGCTAGTTGAATATGCTACAGAATTATGATTTCAATTAAGAATTAAACAGGGAGGTTGCATGAGCAGAACTTCAAGGAGCGTTAAAGCACATCACTGTTAGATCGCTGGCAGAATATTTTGACCAGGATTCTGCTACTCCTGGTATTGATTTCATTACCCTAATTCATATTTGCAAGTGTTCTACTAGAGGAACAGTTTGGAACAGGGGAAAACAAACAAACAAACAACAGAAACACCATAAAAAATCAGGTCTTTTAAGAGTCAAAGCAGAAGGTGCTCAGATTCCTTTGAAGCATTTAGGTCCACCAAAGCCCTTTCAATGAGCACTGCATTTGATACCACAGTTAAGAATACAGGTGATAGGAGTTGGAGGGACTGGTCCCTCATGATGCAAACAGTCATTGCTTCGGAGTGGAGAAAAAACTTTATAGGTTACAGTATGGAACTGCTCAAGTGGTAATTTATATAATGATGTTTATCATGGTATAAATGCAGTCTTGATTTAACTCTACTGATCTGAGGCTTCTTCTAACACCAGCTTGTGAGGATAACAGAAAAGATACCGTTCTTCAATAATGTAACAAGCTAGCCAGAAAACTATCAATGGAGAAAATCTGGTTAAGAAGACAAATATCCCTTACCCTCTCCAGCATGGTGTAGCACAGCATTTCCCCACAGACTCCCAAGATGCTAAAGGATGGCTGTAGTGTCTTTCTGCGTACAGCAGAGGGTCTTTAACAGTTCCCAGCCCATTCTGAAGCCCATTAGCAAAAGGAGGCAGTGAAAGGCAAGTTTTGTCTTAACAAAACAAGAATCTGGGAGAAACCGTACTGTAGGTGAAGGAGGTAAGACAGACAAGTCTCAAGAACTCCCAAATTTCCCATCAGATATGAAAATGTCACCAAGAAAAGTCAAAATGTGATATTGTTGCTAAAAACAGGAGGTTGAAGCATATAAGGTTAACCTCCTGTCATATCCAGGGAACTTCTCATCCTTAGTGAAACTTCTTAGTTAGAAACTTCTCATCACTCATGCTTAGTGAAAGCTTCAAGTGAACTGGAGTCTGTGATAAGAACCAGACGTGCCACGTCTCATCAGAAAGCCAATTCTCAGTAGTGGCTGATAGTTTAATTCAGCAGACTCAAGACATATGAAGAAACAGCTGAATAAAGATAAAGGCTGTTTATTTGAATTAGGATTTGGCTCAAAATGTCACCTGTCACTAGAGGGAAGCACTGCATGTCAATGCTGTAGGTGAAAGACCAAAACAGGTAGTGTTTATGTGTGCCGTGCAATGTCACATCGTGGATTTGTAAGAGGGCTTTAAAAAGACAACCAAAAAACTTAAAAGCTGAAACTATGATTACAGAGTTTCTGTCTTCTACAGAGGGTAGTCTAAAGCATAATTACGGCATCTATTTTCCCAGTTTATGCCAAACCACTTACCCAAATTTTTTGTAGATAAATTTTCAATAGTAAGTGTAAAAATACATACAAGAAGTTAATTACAAATGGCAGAACAAGTCCTTGGGAGGCTTCTGGCAGCTTCACAAGCATTAATCGTGATCCACATATAAAAGTATTCCCCAGGAATTCACATAAAATAAGGCAGTAATTCCATCTACTATTTCCAATGTCATGAAAAAATTGCCCTAGATTCAAACCTGTTGTTTATGGTGTTGCTAGAATCGCTGCATAAAAGTAAAACCTAATTACTAATATGGACATGTTATTCCTTAAAGTATGTTCAGCAAAGGACAGGATTACATACTTGACTGTGTGTTGTAGAAATTACCACAATATTACTCTAAATACAACAAGAATGCTCTTTGAAACTACAGTAAGTGCACCCAGTTGCTTCAGCAGAATTTGCACCTAATTTTAGAAGTAGAAATAGTTATCTTGATCTTAATGTAAAGCTATTTCTTAAGTCAAGAGGAAGGCACATGGCCACCTAAATGATTACACCAATAGCAGGGAGGCAAGGGGATAAGGCGCATGAAGGCTGTCTTACATAAACACAAAATTACTTTATTCTTGCCTGCGGCTCTGTCAGAAACGTCCTGGAAAAATAATTCCTAAAACCTGTTTTGAGCTTTCTCCATTTCCTTTAGTGAAGAGGAATGAAGAAAAGCATCTGAAATATTCTGAAGGCAATCAACCAAAACAGATTAATATAGAGCTCCCTCCATATGACAAAGTAATAACTATTAAGATAACCATACAAATGAAAATGCCATTACTAAAACTTAATTATCAGTCAGAAAAATGCCAGACAGTATCATAGACATCACTAAAACACATGAAGTCCTTTCGAAGTCCTTTTTTTTTTTTTTAGTTGCAAAAATTAAAGGATTTCAGGATTTTTGTTTCTCAATAAAGCTATAGCAGTGTACAAATAATGTGGGTCTTAGTGCTCTCATTGTTATCTCGCCTGTATGAAATCGGTATTGAATTTAGAGGTAGGCATAGCTTTTTGTCTTACTAGTACAGAAATGTATCAGAGATCTGCAGATTTCTCTCTTGTGTAAATATGTTTTTATATGCATTTAAGTCTGGCAGTCTACATGGCAACATTAATGATTGCATTTCAATTTAAAATATATCTACACATCCAAAAATTGAATGAGACAATGTCAGTATATTCATTTTTTATCTTGAACTCTATTGTTAAGAAATATAGAAAAGCAATATATTAAAGAAAATACATATGTTTTTCTAATTTCTTGAAAACAGTCAAAACAGCTAAAAAACCAATTTGCTGTTTGGTTGAAAGAGAACTGGGTCCATGTATGAGCTCTGGGAAGAACGTAAAGAAAAAAACACAGGCTGTATGAAAATGCAAACTGAAGAAAAGCAAAGAAGGAATGCAATCAGGATGAAGATTAGCACAGCAAAACTCTGCTTTTATTGAAAACACAGTTTCACAAACTACAGGATTCAGGATCTTGACTTCTATCAAGTTTTCTTTATTGATAAGCAATGATGAAAAAAAAAAAAGTGCTATTCATATGACAGCTGATTTACAGAACTGTCCTAAGTCACTGCAGACTGAAAATCAAAGCCAGCTTGGTGGTCTAGGCACGCTTACTTAGAGTAGCTGTAATGGCAGGAAGACATTCCCAGCCTCTGCAGAGGAGAGGCCACCTTATGGCACACCGAGTGAGAGCTAACAGGTGAGCATCCTTGCTGTTGAGCAGAGTTTAAACAGTAGCAAAGAAAAGGCTGAAGTTTAAGGAACGAACGCTGTAAGACAGATTCCAAAGGAGAAAAATATATATATATTTTCTTTACAGAAAGACTTGTAAAAAAAAAAAAAATCTGGCAACTTTACTTAGTTATTGTTCCAATCTGAAAAGTATACAGAAAGCACAATCCATGTGTTTGTTTGGCTGAGAATAGTCGTGGCTTTTCAGTGTGAGTTTGTTTCTGCAAATAAAATAATTTTCAGCACTATTGTGGAAATAGAAAACTTAACTTTTATAATACGATATCTGAGGTTGAAGAAGAGCAGAAGACCTTCATATAAATCAGATACTTATGGTCTGAGGCATATGGCAAAATAAAACCGGTACCTCATAAGGTTTTCACTCCTTTTGCAAGTCACTCTACTTTCTAAAATGTGTTTCTTTCACTTGCATCCAAAAAACAAACATCTTCATCAGATGGCAAATGGCTCACCTTGTGACTACAGGCTGACATCCCAATCTTGTATACTAAAATGTTGCCTATAGTAAAACACACTCTGTCCTTTTGATTCAGGCAACCGGATACCTAATGCACACATCCAGGGGCAGAATTCAGCCATGTGAGCGTGAAAGAATAAATCTACCCTTTCAACAGAAGACAAATTACAACGCCACAAAGCTAAGCCAAGCATATTGCCTTGGGTTCCTGCAAGCTGCTTGCAACCTGTTCACCCACAAGTCCTAACGTAAGGAGACGAAGGACTCGAGGCCCCTGTACCTACAGCAGCCCCAAGGCCCCGGTATCTGTCAAAAAAAGCAGCACATTTGGAATATTTTTCAGTTCAGTTCTCTTTTTCGTTAGGCTCATATTTTCACCTAATGGATTTCCGTTACTCCACATAATGGTTCTTTAATCTTTCATACCAATTTCCAGCATGATAAAACACCGTCAGCATCCACTTCCATTGAATATTTGATGATCACTTAGCTCTCACAAGGTGAAAAGTTTCTGTGACTTGTCCTGTAGGCTTTGTATGTTTTGTTAAATCTTCAAAGTACACTGAAGATTGTTTCTGCCTTAAAACTTAGCTAGGTATGTTTTGTGATACAGAATAGTTGCTCTGAATTATATCTGAGAAATGCATTCCTTCAAACTAATGCATGAACATTTAATATGTCACAAACAAAGACCAGAGCACAGAGCTTTGTTCTTATCCATTATTTTAATGCCTTTGGCATCGAATTGTCTATGCTACAACGCAACATTTATTTTATTAGCAAAAGTTATAAATGTGTTCCCTATCAAATTATATGTATCTACCTTCTCCATCTTTAAGAAATAATGTTGGCAGTTGATTTAGTCTGTAAACTCAATCCAAAGGCATCTCTGCCTGGGAAAACATCTCCAGTCCTCCCAAGCTGTGCTCTCCTTGCCTTTTTGGCAACATAGCCCTGGAAGTTTGTGACTTCCTGCAGATTGGCTTGTAGTAGGTTTGGTGCTAACATTATTCCTGTCTTGCATGTGCTCCCATGAGGTTCTTCAGGAAACCGCACAGCAAAGACAACAAGATGAGTAGATAGTTGTGATAGTCAAGCAATGAGGCTGTGCCACCAGACTGATGACATATTTAGTCTTGCAATCTGTCATAACATTTTCCATTCCTCTGAACAAGCCGGTTTTAGCCGCTCGTGTTCCTGCAAACAGAGGGCTGGCAGCATCCTTTACCAAAGGGGAGCACACTGGGTCAGCTCCGAGACAAAACATTATCCACATTTATCCACTGGGCAACAGATGCAATCTATGGGAATCACATGGCTTCCACATCTGATAGAAGACAAGGCGTTAAGTTTACAGATCATCTTATTGGAAAACAAAAGAGTAATGAACAAAGAATGCTGAAGACTGAGATTTCATGATGGATGTCAAGGTTCCCCAGGGAGTCTAAGGCTGTAAATGTAGCACTGAAAAGGCATTACCATTCCACTCCACTTGAAGTTAATGCCATAAAGACACGCTAATTGAGTGCAGAATTCATTCCATATGTGCAACCTTTGCTTTGCAAGCATATAGATGCACCAGGAAGATAACACTTTCTGGAACACATTGATTTCTTTTTCTAGAAGGCATGGAAATATGAGTGTATTTCCTCCTTTTTCCGTTTTTCACTGTAAAGTTTTCTTCAGCAGCCTAATGAGTAGTTAATGATACCTAGATATATAAAGTGAGAATTGCTTAAAAGCCCCATGGCTTTGTTTTCAGATGTCTAAGTTCACCTTATTTTAGAATAAGGTGAACTGCATACCTAACTGGAGGTCTGTATCAAAGACATCTTCAGCAAAAACTCCTCATTTATTAGCAGTTTTGATGAGGAAAGCAGGCAAATAGTTTCAGGTTCATTTAAAAGACAGGCATATCCAAGCCAGTTCTATTTCTCAAGTGAAACATGGAGTTTCAGGGAGAGAGCAGATCTGCACATATGCCCCGTCTTGCTTTGCTTTCGCAAGTAGCATCGTGCTAAAATACCCAGACTTTGTGGCTCAGTCACTATAAACATGTAATTAGAAGTAAAGGTCAAGGATGCCCGCTGCAAAGCAGTGCACACGTACAGACATGCCGTTTGTCAGCTGGGAGCATGTGACTGACATCTGCTAACACTGCTCATTGAGAAGCAGCACGCTCTCACAAGGCTGATATTCCTCACAATTTGCAGGCGAGAGCTGCAGCAGCTGCTGATGCATGTGGTGGCACGGGGAGCTGGCAGTGATGGAGCGGCAGGGGTACCTCCCATTATCACCAGAGCAGAGAGAAGGGAGACTCGACAGGTGATAGCAGGATAGCTCTGATGATGAGCAACCCCCAGCATCATACATGTATGAGCACTTGATCTGGAACAGCCACTGTCATCTGCTGCCAGGCCTCAACTCTCTGCACTCTCCAGAAGAGCTGCAAAGCCCTTTGGCATTCAGGATCCCCCTTCTCCAAAACGATGCCATTACTTCTGTGTTAGCATTACTATATAAAGGAGTATTTTTCATGAGCCGGCGTGCTTTCATTGCATTATCTCAAGTATTTCCTAAACTTAGGAAGTTCAACTGATAGGAAAGATGTATTCTATTCAGCCGCTTCTCTTGTGTTAAAATGCCTTCTCATACATTGGAGAAAAGCTTCCTATTTCTTAGTTTAATAACACTTTTTTTTTTTTTTTAATTGCAAATTGTATTTTAAAACAAGATTCTTCTTTTTCCAGTAGTGCCTATAGATCTGCTGAAGAAATGTGTTTACATTTATCCTCTGTATGTTCTCTTTCTTTGTCCCTCTTTTACAAAAACAAACAACAAATAAACACTGCTTTGAGTCTGCATGGCACGTAGCTCTGGTTCTGAACTGCTGGTTGCACGAAGCCTACCACTCTCCTCAAGCCACAATGAAACAAAATCAGCTCTCAGGAGCTCACACAGAAGAGGCTGAGGTAGAGAACATTTATTTTGTATTATGAATTACAGCTTGAAAGAATAGAGAGGGATAAGAGATGTGAGATAAAAACAAGAATAGATTAATATATTATTGAAGGACTCAAGACGACAAGTGAGAAACAGCATTTCTAACTTTTTCATTAGTTCCTCACATACCATATTTGACAGAATTACTGCTACATTTGCTGACACAATCCACTGCCCTCCAGACATCATGACAGTAATGTCCCTGTCAAACCTGACACCTGTTTTTCATTTCCAGACATTGATTCTCCGCCTTATAGCCAATGTATTTCATAAGAATAAACTGTTACCATTACCAGCGAAATATTGATTAGAGCAACACTGAAATCCCTAACTGTAAATTTATTGCCTTAATTTCCAGTAGGTTTCATTAGTTATCTTCAAGCAGATGAAGATGTAAAGCAGTCATTAACATATGTCAAGCAAAATGTTAGCTAGACTCTCATGTATGTATTAAAGTTTAAAGAAAACAATGAATAAATAATTACTGCTACATAATTGGGGAGAAACGAAAATGAACAAGCACCTGTTTAAGGTCAAAGGACAGATACTCATCATCCCATCAGACAACAGTAAGACACAGACTTCAGAGCTAAGTAATAACGTGGGCAGAAGTCGACAAGGAAAGGCTGTAACTCTTGAAATTGCCGAGCATAAAAGAGGCCAAAGCTCTCCCACATCGTCCCCTTTCAAGGCACTGTACATTCAGCTGACCACCGAGGCCAGTTCTCTCTGTCTCTATGGTACTACCCAAACCCAACTTCAGTCCCTGAGCTTCTGAAAGCCTACATGTCCAAGTCATTCTGGATAAACAGAATCCTACCTCTCTGGCCTCTGTTTTTCTTATATTTCCCGTGAAATAGCAAGAACACCTTCTGATATTTTTCTCCTTACCCTGATATATGCTGTTTTCAGGCTCCCATGCATTATTTTATTATATTTAACCTCCCCATGATATTAATCTGCCCTACACCAGTATCTCTACAATCAAGACCTCCTAATTCCCTCCCCATTCACTAAACTTGTACTAATTATCTTCTTCATCTCAATTCCTTTACTGTTCTTGGCATGGATCAATATTTTCTCTCTCCTTGGAAAGTGTGTTGTGTTGTGCTTTTTCTTTTGCCACCATTTTCATGTTCTATCCCCAGCCCTTTTTGCTGTTGCTCTTTAGGTTCATGATGCTAGTTAGCTACTGTAGAAAGGTTTCACAACACTCTTGAATGGTACTACAACCATTTTTATGTTTTATCTTTTCAGCGGGTGCCTTATTTTATACGTGCAGGTTGAAAACTTGTGCCTATAACCTTACGATTATTGAAGATATTAGGATCAGAATTAGCTTGTTAAAGTGCAGAGCACTTTGCCAGGCAGTTTATGACTGAAAGCTCTTCTGAGTTTTAGACACACAAGGACACTTTCCACCACACCGTGCACCTCTGGGATGAACAAGACCTCTAAGAGATCAAGAGTACTCTTGTTTTTCTACTCTGCTTAAATAAATAATTGCTTCTCCTTTCAGTTATGGATCATCACCATCAGACAATTGTACACCTGAAGAACAAAGTGGGAGATTTTCAGTAGTAACAAATAGTCTTACTTCTATAAATTTAACTGTCCTGGTTTAATTGACTAAAAAAGCCATTTAAGTGCCTATACTAAGGATCAGAAGCTTAACTTCTTTGGCACAGCCTCTCCTTTTGCTAATTATAGCTCAACAAAGAAATGCATGGGAATGCACATATTAGATGTGTGAACAATGTCATCTGTACACATGAACAAGTAGAATTATAACTGGCAATTTATAATGACTTGTAAGGTTATTTTCATGAAACATACATCCCAGAAGCATCTGAAGTCTCAATACCTTGCATATGCCAACATTACAAGGGCTCTATTTACTTATAAGAACACATTTCTCATTATGTCATCCCAGAAAGCTTTCTCTGTCTCCTCCCTATACCATGTAATTCCTCTATTTCATCTTATTACTTAAACAAAGAAGTTATTTCACTTAAAAGAAAAAAACATATTTTATATTTAAAATGTACATCTAAAATTAATTTATGCAATTTCTTTAACTTGAACAAACTTTTTCAACTTACAGTTGAACTTATAATGCACTTACAATGCTGCAGCTAGGAATGCAAATCCTATACATTCACACTGCACTTGTATATATAGAATAAACCACATTTCATTCATTACTCACATATTATGACCCACAAATGTAAGAGACAAATAACTGTAAGAAAAAAAAGCTAAAGCTTGGCTATTTGTTTTTGTCTAACTCTACAATATCCTGAAGCCCTTAATAAGGACAGACTAAAAACTCTTTGGAAATCAACAACAGATAATAGTTAGATGAGATCTCCGTCATGAAACATGTAGACTGTGTGCAAACTGCATAAAATTCAGACAGTACTATACAGGTTCCTAAGGAAACAAAAATGCATATATTTTTCAGATTATATGCAAGCCATTTACACTGCTAATGTTGATATGCATTTCAGCCCAAGAAAAATGCACAGTGTTCGTTATGACTGACAGAGCTGTCCATAAAACCAGAGAGACAGGTCATTACTCCTTCAATTTACAGCCCGTAATACATATTTTGCAACCTGTAAAAACATTATGCTCCGTCCTATTCTGCTGTGCCGGTGCAGTAGCTTATGCTTGGGCAGACTGACATTTTTCTTTTGAATGCTGCAGAGGATCAATACTGTAATACAGAAGTAGGGGGATGCAGTGGGGGACTCGCAGAAAAACTGCACTTGGACTGTGTGTACGAAACATGTCCCAAGAGTCCAAAGAGTAATACAGATACATGCGCAGCAAGGTCCTAATCTGCAACAGGAGTCTGTTTACAGAGACTGGACTGTTATTTCTTTTAATAACCCATACAATTCTCATAGGTCTGTAAATTTTGAAAAGGAGATTTCACCTTCTTTGGATGATTAAGGAGTTATCTGAGTTCTTGGCAGAACCTTAATTTTCTCCATCAAAAAAAAAAAAAAAAAAAAAAAAAGTGAGAAACAACTGGAAAATTCCTTGTACTTTCAAACCTTGCACACAAGAAGGAAGCGTATGAGAAAGCTGGTCAAATCACTAAGCACAGATGCCTGCCAGAAACACACAGAGATACAATCAATAGGGCACAGCAGAACTGTGTAACTAAGCAAAGTGGAGCAAAAAGAATACCAAAGAGAAAGCAGAATTGCTATGAAACAAAAAGCAGTCAGTATGGACATCAAGGCAACTGAAGTATGTAATGCCCTGTTTTTGTATTAGTCTCCACAAAAAAAAATCAACTCTAACCTAGTGGTTATTAAAAATACAAATCCAGGGTGTAAAGCTTTTAGCCTACAGTAGGGAAAGAACAGGCATGCTGAAGGGTACTCAGATAAGTTAGATAGTTTCAATTGCTCTAGGCCTGTTGCTCATCCTGTTTCCTTGAAAATTGACTGGTGGTATATCCAATATATTAGCATTTATTCTGGGAAACATATATAAGATCCCAAAAATGCAAAAATAATGTTTTTTTAAAGGATATTTCTAAGACTTTTAAAGGAAGATATATGAAGAATTATCAACATATAAGATGAATAATCAGACGAGGCATAACACAAAACTCCCTCTCAGTTCCACCAACTTAGTGGAAGTCGACACGAGAATTGTCAAGAACATGTCGCATGGAAAATTACATATGGAATTGCTCAACCTCAAGTCCAACAAAGCACAACGCAAAGTCTTGCACTGAGACTGAAACAACCACGCATACCAGGACTGGTCAGGGACCAGCTGGCTTTGTAGCAGCTCTTCAAATCGAGAGATCCTGCTGGACAGAGAGATGAATGGGAGACAGGACGTGTGCCCTTGCTATCTGAGAGTAGAAAACTTTGCCATATGAGAGTAGAAAAAACAAAGAGGAGGAGAGGTGATGCTCATCTTGGAAATTCCAGCTTGCTATTAAAACAAAAACAAAACGAAACAAAAAAAAACCAACAACCTCTTCACAACGGTCAAGTGCTGTAAGCTTCTCAAGGTTGCCCAGAGAAGCTGTGTAATCTACAGCTTTAGAAGTATTTGAAACATGATTGAAAAAAAGCCCCAAGCAACAAGTGTCAGACTTTTAAGGTCTGCTTGGAGATGGTAATATTACTGGATGACTGCCAAAAATCCCTTCCAGACAAAACCTTGCGATGATTCTTTGATTTCATGACTTAGCAGCAATATCACATGTGAAAAGAGCAGCACTGCAGCAACTACTTAGGACTCCACTAGAATGCAATAGTCTGTCTAAGGCACTGCAGTGGATTGAATTTTAGGCAGGAGGAAGGCGTAGAAGGAGCAAAAAGAAAAATCACAGAAGAAAAATAAAAAAAAAAAAAAGACCAAGAATGAACACAGTAACAGTCTTCAAATATGTAAAATACTGTTACAAGGAGGAAGAGAATAACCTTTTCTCTCTGTCAACAGCTGAGAAATAACAGGTTTATACTGCAGCAAAGAAGACAAACCTTAGAAACTAAGAAAACATTTATTGCTGGAATAGGTGGGCTGCAAAAATTACAAAATTTCATTCACTTGAGATCCTCCAGAAAGCTAGACAAAAAGGTGTCACAAACAATAGAAACAGAGCTGCCATGGCATACTTCAGGAGAGGGAAGGAACAGAAGGGCTCTGGACAGTCTTCCCAGTTTAGGACTATATGAAAAGTAACCCATGGTGACACATGGAATTGGAAAAAAATAGTAAAATTTCTTCTTTTTCTCGTATCTGTTCCTAAAGAATATTCAAATATTAGTATTGCACCACTACTTTGAAACACTGCTCTCAGTAACTGATGTGTTTTGCTCTGGGCGAGCTACTAACAAACGTGATCCAGCATTGTACCCTTGAAAAAATGTTCTCGGTAAAAAAAGTTTACAAAGGAAACAGATAATTGCTTCCTTTCTTAGCAGAAATTTGTCATTAATTGTCATTAATTTGTCATTAGTTCTCCCATGCTTACCTTTTGAAATGCAGTGCTATGTATGGACTAAGCATCTAGCGCTTCCAAAACACCAGACAAAGGGAAGCGTAGCTTGCCCATTGGCAATACCTGACACCAGCATTAAAAAGGAAATGTTAGGGACTCCTTTGAGACTGCAGTATGTAACGCACAAGGAAAACTGGGAGCTCCAGGCTGGCAGGTGGAACGCAGCAGTGCGTTGTGTGTTTTGTGACTGCAGCTTCAGAGTTCTACTTATCAATATGACTGTGTACTAAAAACCAAGTTTTAATTTTAGTTTTAGAAAACAATCAAGCTGTCTTGCATTCGAAGTTTTGAGACAATCACACTGAGGGCGATAGCCTGTAAACTGCACATTGTTTTTTAATCTGCCAGTGTTTTAAAACAATAGCTTCAGGAGACTTAAAGTCCTACTCTGATGTCAATAAATTCTTATTTCTAAAACGTGTCTACATATCAACATCACTAACTCCTTGTTCTTGCTCACTGGCTATTCTCCCTTCTTCCCAAGGTCACTGGCCACTCTGATGCCAAAACTCAGGATCGAAACTTTTGGGGGCATACGGGTGTGTGCAGGTGAATGCACGCAGGGGTGCATGAACCTTAATGATCAAATTAGCACTTCTCTCTGCTAGCTAAAAGGAGGTGGTCTACCTAGATATTAATTGGCATCCTAGATCCCTCAAGTTGGTATTTTCGGTCTTCTACAGAAGCCTAAATGTAATGATGTCATGCCAATAAAAGTTTCATTTCTTTTTGTTAAGTAGGCCAAAGTAGCAGATGTCTGGTTTAGCCTAGAGGAAAAGACGTTTAATGGTGTGTGACAAATAAGAAGGAATAAAAAACAAGTAATATTTCTTCAATGCTACCTGCTTAAAATGTTGCTTTGCTATTTAAGTTGTAGACCCCCACTTATATTGCATTAGAATGTCAGTAATAATTTGTCATTCAAGATTGGATATTAAAAATCGCCACTGCGACCTTTAATATACTTAACAGTTACTTCTTCATTTTATTAAAGTCTTGACCCGCTACTCAGATCCTGAACAAGCATCTATCAAAAGTGAAGGGGGATAATAGAGATAAATACAAGGAATCAATTGTATCATTCCTTTCAAGCCCTCCACACACGTACACCGCCAAACCCAGTCGACTCACTTGACTGGTTTAAAATGCAACACTGGTTTCCCAGAGAGGATAAAGGACTAGTGTATAAACAGAAATAAATTATATTTTTTAAAAAATAGCAACAAGGCAACTCAAGTGATAAAACCTTTCAGGAAAAAAAATATATTTTCAAAGGGAACAAACACTTTATGTACTATATTAAAGTAGTTTTCAGCAACACCCTAACAAAAACATGACACTTTAAATAATTAAAAATAATATCATTAAATGAGCAACTAAACAGACAACATTCTTTCAGTAGTGCCTAATCTAACATTGATAATAATAATAATAATAATAATAATAATAATAATCACTTATATTACCAGTGGGTTTTGCATATATAATTATTCAATAGTCTGTTGACCTAGAAGCTAAATATGTACAAAATTAAAAGAGAGAACCTGTCCCCTATTTTACAATCTCAGTCAAATGGAAGATAAAACCAAAAACCACAGAACAGATTCAGACACAGGGATGGCAGAGTACAAGTGAAAAATGAGATATTAGTTACACATACAATGTATACTCTATGTCCAAAAGGAAAATTCCCCATAGTCTGTATTTTAAAACTCACAAGCAATTACCTATTTATACATGTCTCTGACAATTCTCCTGCATAACTATATCTAATTTGGAGCTCATTTCTTTTTACATAGTAGATAAAGCATGTTATGGATTTAGATGTGAAGAGATTCTGATGAGCTTGTTTTTTATTCTGGATTGTCTATTAAAATACTTAGTATTACACAGAATACAGTTAAGAAAATATTTCTCACATACTTTTTTTTTTTTTCATAAAAAATTCCCCAGTGTGCCTGACTTTATTCTCTAATTGACTTTGACTCAAGATATTTGCTACAGTACTTATGCAGGGCTCTTGCATACACCGTGATCTTGGCGCAGTACCAGGGAAGAGGACAGAAGCACAGGACTGGAAATGAGAACCCTCAGCACCAAACCCTGTTCTCCACAGGAGTGTTTGGGCTACATGCTTACCTTTGTCTTTCCACATGGTACAATATAAACCTACAAACTTACATGTGTTTCTTTCAGCAAAAGCCACCAACACAGAAAAAAAAGATGTTTTCCACTGCACAAATCTTGGCACAATTTTATGTTTCCCAAAAATTCCTACTCTGAACTCCTTTGGAGAGCAAGCTGGAAAAAGGGAAGTTCTTCATTAAGGATGATCCAGAAACAGTTCTGAGAAATCTGTTTACACTGTTTTTACTGTTCAGAATGAAATAAGGAAAATAATAACAGGATTTGTGAATAACAGTAGATTATCTTGTCTGGTATGTGGTAAATGTTGAGTAAGGCATTCTTTTAAAGCAGTGATTGGGGTCAGTGTAGAAGGAACTGTACACATTGTATCTGTTATTGCACACACATTTTGTGCCCTTTCATGCTGTGATTTAGTCAGCAGCGAATACTCTAAATAACATGTGTAATTGTAGATTTATTGAAAGGAGACAATTTCAGCAGTTCAGAGAGCTTATTGGAATAAGTTTTGCAGATGAAACTGCATGGCATTCTTCAAAATGAAATGTGAAAGACGGAGATGAGCAAAGCCCTTTTCTTCAAGGCTTTGGCTGGTTACCAGAGCATGCAAGTGGATATTTGTAATTGACAAATTTTCTCTGCATTCACGGCAATGCATTACCGGGATGCCACATACATGCTGAAGAGTCAGGCGGAGTATTTGCCACAGCAGAAGGGATTTTTTTTTGACAAGATCTGCAGACTTGCATGACTCTAGACTCACACTCCTTTTACTTAAAATGACTTCCTCACTCAGAACCCAGAAGCTGCAAGGAACGGGCCCCCTTCTGCCAAGTTCTCCGCTTCATTATTGCCTACTTCGATACCAACTTTTCACATCTCACTTAGCAGTAAACAACTGCAGCTTAATGTATCCGTAAGAGGCAATTATCCTCCCAGTTCTAATTGCTATGTAATACTTCTGCACTTAAAAGTAATAGAATAGAAATGTTTGCCTTCTGCAGAAGCGATATGAGGATGAAGATGCTACTGCACTGATCTATCAAGATTTCACCCACGCAAGTAAACAGCAAAATCTGAAAATATAAGTGCACAAACAACAAATTCATCCAAACAACTTAGTTGTGCATGACTCAATAGAATGCTTTTGGGTTGGGCTCTGTTGTCTAAACACAGGTGTCTACTCCAGCGTCTTGGAGTTACCTGTACCCAGCTGTCAGACAAAACAGACTCCATGGGAGACCCCTGCCCTTCTGGGCTAGCAGTGGGAGGCCAGGAGTGACACTATGAGGAATCTCCAAGGCACTCACCAGATGCTTATGTTTAGGGAACTGACCTGAGCTTTTGCTACTAAAGGTAAACAAAGCAAAAATGGTTAGTTAATGCTGTTTTTATAAAGTGTTATCATGCACAGAGCCCACGCTATGAGAATCATACACAAAAGGAACTAAGAGCAACAAGAAAAACATTTAATTAATTTTATGTTTGACTGCACCACACTGCTATTTTTATAACTAACCAATATATTATTTTCTTTTCAATATTACATGTATAATGAGAACAAAAAATTAAATAGGAAATTATTGTAACACTTGTACAAACCAACCTAACATTGTGATTTGAACAACATCAGCTCTACTTGAGCAAATATATTTGTGGTCTATCTTGTCCAAGTGGACAGCATGGAGCAGACAAATGAAGCAAGAGAATCAGGGAAGGAACTCAGATAAAGTGACAAGAGAATCCCAGCTTCTCTGTGTACATTCCTTGGCTCATGATTTCCTTCCCTATCCACTACTGCTTTGTTTCTTTCTTCCATTCTTCATGAATCACAGAATCACAGAATTTTCTAGGTTGGAAGAGACCTCAAGATCATCGAGTCCAACCTCTGACCTAACGCTAACAGTCCCCACTAAACCATTTCCCTAAGCTCTACATCTAAACGTCTTTTAAAGACCTCCAGGGATGGTGACTCCACCACTTCCCTGGGCAGCCTGTTCGAAGTCACGACAGTAAATTAACAAAACAACCTACACAATGATGGGAAGAATTCCTCTAAGTGCTAGTTTTGTTTCAACAAAGTACAATGCTACAAGTGTTTGGCTAGAAAAAATTCCAGGTGTGAAAGTGAAATGAATGCACCTGAACAAAAGGCACACACTAACAAAAGTTAGCTTTGCATTTTGAATGTGGCGGCGAGCGAAGACAAGTGAAAGACTAAGAAGTAAATAAATTATGCAGCTCTTCCTCAGTCTCCTGCTATTCAAAACTGCATTCTATATACATACCATCAATATTAATTTTTGTAAGAGAAAAATGTTGATTCCAAACATAACACGCAATTGCACACTGCTGGAGGAAACGCACTGGGTCATATGTGCATTGCCCTTTGCAGGTTATTGTGTTTGCCTGCTTGATATGTGGTTGCTGGAATGAATTATCAAAACATACCTTGCTGCTTCAGCTGTGTTGCTTTCATCATCCCCATAGCCATGTCCAAAAGCACTTACAAAGAACAAATCACCTCCTCATTTTGCTTTTTGGCTGCTGATTCTGATAAAATATTCTGAAGCCATAGGATAGAAGCCTGCTCTCAGCTGCCTGTGGTGAAGGTGAGAAATGCTGATCTTTTTAAATGTGCAGGACTCTCACAGATCTTCCTCCCTTTGTGCCATGGGTCTGGGAAACCCCCGCTGTGAGTCAAGCTCCACAAACCGAATCTGAGAGCAGCATATGCAACAAAGACCCATACACAAACTAAGTAGGTTAAACAAATGTTTGCAATCAAGTTTTTCAAGATTTTGTGCAACATAAAGCCATATAGATAGGTGTGCATGGGCAGTTTTGTGCAGCAGAACAAGCAGAGAAAGTTTTTACTGTTTGTCTTAGTGTAATGCCCTTTTCCAAAGGAATGAAGCTATGAAAAGAACCAGAAAACATTTCTGTTACTTTTACTCCATGGAAAAGAAAACCATCCACTTTGGAAAAACAAACCATATGTTCTTAAATACTTCATAAAAATATAGTTAAACATATTTGTTTCTTAACACATTCACAATGATGAATGAAGAGGATTTTCTTTTAATTTACTGATCTGTTCTAAAAACAATACATACAAAGTGAAGAGTTTTTCTTTTCTCAAAAAAATTATTCTAAGCTTAACAGTGAAACATTTCACCACCTTTCTTCTCCACCCCTTAATTTTCCCACAGTGTGTCAGCAGCTGTTTATTGATTTTTTCGACATCAGTTTTGCATTGCACAGGACTTCATTGTCAACCTCCTACTGTACACATCTGAGAGTCTGCAATTTCCATGATATGTAGGAGGACGATCTGATATTGGTAGTTAACACAGCAGCAATATTAGCATCTCACTAAGTCGGCAAAGACTTCTACTGCAGTATTGCTCTGCTAATTTACCAAATACTCACATCACAACAGGCTGAAAACTATCCACCTACATTTTATCGATCAGCTCCATATTAAAATGTTTCCTAATCCTTTGAAGGCACCTGTCAGGGCAAATGCTATCTAAAGAATTTGCAGTCTGAGTAACCAGGCTTGTATGCTAGATAATTTTGCAAAAATATTCCAGAAGCACACTGAAATTCTGTTTTCTGAACGTTGCAATGATGTTCGACAGCATTAAAAATTAAAATCTGTTATTTTCTGAGAAAATTTGCATTATCATGTTTAAGTTACTATTACAGAGGTTCCTTCAAGTCAGGATTTTTGTTTGTTCATATGCCCTAGAGTCACAACATGCCCCTGTTAGTTCAGAAACCATAAAAATTAAAATTCTTTTGGGCATTATCTGACTATGTTATTTAACATAACTACTGTAGGTTGTGCATGCAGGATGCAATGATTATATGAAAATCAGTTTTGTTTTCATTTTGTACATTTCTTGGTTTCTTAATTAAAGCAGATGGAAAAGGTACTGAAAAGACACAGTTACGTAGTACGTGTCTGATTCCATGGCGTGTCACCAAGCTTTAGCAATCCAAAAGCTTCTGCTCAGACCTCTAGAGCAGAAGCTGTAAGTCTGATACATCACACCTACATACACCATTTAGAGACTACTGCTCAGGAAGAAGATTTGCCAAAGCTCTTCTTTAACCAAAGAAGCCATTTTTGAGAACAGAGAATGTGCGAACATGCTTCTTCCTAAGGACAACAAGCTTTTAAAGCTTTAAACATCCCCAGGGACATGTTCTTTTTTTTGCAGGACTAAGTCCAAACTGATGAGCAGGATTTCACAGCTCATACGAAAACATAAAAACCTGGATGCTGTTCCACTTTATAACAGGTTTAAAGGAAACGTAATTCAGGTTAGATGGGACATTTTCAAGTGTCCATCGACATAGTGTTCCACCAAACCACCTGACTGGGGTTGTGGAAACCGCCCCAGGTTAGACCTTGTCTCCATCTGGCTGGCTGAAAAGGCAAAGTGTGTCCCACCAGCAACCAGAAAAGACCAAAGCAGTTTTCATGACTAGTGAGAAAGAAAAATCCTCACAATAAACACAGGACTGTCAAGATGTAAGGCTTCATCAGTTCCGACAGAACAGGCCAGGCCTCTATTCATATTTGCTTGAGAATGGCTTATTTAGCCTAAAAATGTTCCTAATTACCTTAACATTATCTGAAAATTAAGAGAGCGCACAGACACTTGACTCAAGCTACAGCAGGATCATACACAAAACTGTGTAAGAGCATCTTGTGCGACACCTATGTTAAATATTATACAAGGTTAACAGTGCTGTGCGCTATCTTGACATACTGTCTGATTAGCATTTGGCCAACTTGTAGCTCCTGCTTCAAAAACCAGTCTGAGGCCAAAACTCCAATTGAACCAGTACAGCCTTACAGGGTGATCGTAAGTTACAGTGCCAGTCGAGTTTGTGCAGCTCTGAGCAGCTGAAATGAAGATGCAATCAAGTCTCTATTGTTCACATCAGTGATAAGATGAGATTAACTGAGATGGAATGAAAACTGTCTAAGTGCTACAAAATATTTGTATAAATCAGGCTGCTGGAGAGTTCAAATGTGAACGTGCAAGATGGGTGTAATGGAGAAGAGTCAGACGATGGAGAACAGGCTCAGGAGGCAGTGCCAATCCGGCCTGGAGGTTGCACTGCACAAATTACGCAAACACAGCTAAACTGTTTCCAGACCCCAGCTCATGGGTAGCCAGCTTAGGTCTCTGCATTCGTGGCACAGCCTACGGTGAAGTCAAATAATCTCGCTATGGATTGCTAGAAAAATTGCTAGAAAAACACCAAGGCCATACACGTCAAATAAATATTTACTGTTGTGGGCTTCACCTGGAGTTCTGTATGTCACATAGCATCACACATTTCCTTCAATGTATCTAATAAGCTACTAATGATATAACATAGCTACTTTTAGCTATATACTATAGCTATAATATTAGCTAATAATATAGCTAAACTATAATATTATAGCCAAAAACCTATTTTATATAACATAGCTACTGATTTAATAACCCATATAATTACTGCTTAGGCGTAAGCCTACCTTTAGAAACTCATTTTCTTCCTTAGCCTTTTAAGTGATTTAATAGTTAACAGAGGTATGTATGGGATTTTGGTTTTGAAGGATAGAGGGGGGAAAAAAACAGATGATGAGATCATCCCCTATCATTTTCTCTACCTGAACTTCTGAGGTTGTACTCTATCCGCAAAGAGTGAAAGAACTCAGAGGGTTCTGCTCACAGAAAAAGAATCTGAATCCTTCCTGCACAGACTGAATATTCATTGAAAAACTACCACATCCCTAAATAGAAAAGTTCTTTTAAACTATAAATGATCTCACAAGAAAGAACAAATTATCAAGGTAAGACATTGGTGCACGCCAGCATAAACAAAACTTTACCTGTATTCATTATTAAGGTACATACCTTACTTTAGAAGGAGTTAGCAATACGAGTTTGCAGGAAGACTGTTTCAGAAGAACTTTACTCTTCTAAAATTACTGCCTGATGTCTAAGGCAATTGTACAAGCTCCGAGCATTGTCAGGAGCCAGTCCTTCTACTACAGAAATGCTACTCATAGCATACAAAAAGTACAAAGTTTGCTGTTTGTACAAAGTACAAACAGCAAAAGTGCATTTCCCAAATTTTCACCTGTTTTTCACAGCTAGTTTCTATGCACAGTGTAACATCTGTTTGGGTATGGATCACAACGCAGGAAGAATGACCAAAAAACTTGAGAACACAAATATCTAAATGCTTCTTGCTCATCAAGCAGTACCATGCAGAACATGTTTTTCTTTGTGTTAGCATTAAATATCAGTTATGGCCTAAAATCCTGGCATAAAATGTTTGTCTGAAGTCTGGAAAACCCTTACATTCACATGAGGAAACCTGTTATGTTGAGCTATTCTAGGTACAATGGATACTACTGTAAATGTTTTAGAGCACATAGAGTAAATAAAATCTGATGTTTATATTGTGTTTACTACAAATGTTTGACCTTATCACAGTGTCTCAAAATTCATGCCCTTAGATAGAAAGCCCTGGTCTCGTTTTGCACCTCTGAGGGGTTCCTGTTCCCGGGTCAACTACTTGTGCGTGGTCCTCCAGTTGGCGGGCCTGTGTTCAGTACAGAGTGCTGTATGCAGTGATGGCACAGCTGTACAGCTGTTAAAAGGTTTATGGAGGAAAAAAAAATCCCTCAGCTGAGCTTTGCCCAGACAGAAGAGTGAATTGCTAAACTTTTTGCCTTCTCCCAGGACTTTAATCATTCGGAGGTTATCTGATTTACCAGCAATGTAAGTACAAATTAAGAGCTCTGACCTCCACCTTATCTCAAAGACTGATTATGAAATTAAGCTGTGCATGAGGTGGCAGGCCATTGTTGGGGGGTAAGATCAATTAAAAATGAGGCAGTAGTGAAATTATCCCTCTGCCAACAGCCCTGCACAAGAGATGCTTCTAGCCACTATCTACACCTGAGACTGGGCGGTTCTGATAGCCATTACCAATCAGGGCCTGAGTCTTCTCATGGTCATGGTGATGTTAATTGCACTGATAACAGCACAGAACAGCTCCTTCACAGGGAGAGCCTCGGGACCTGCAATTTTTGGCTACAGTCAAGTACAGGCAGTTCAGCACTAGCCCGGTATAGTCATGGAAAAGCCAGGAAAGGACCACACAGGATGAATTTTTCAGATACCTAATGGTTAAGAGGAAATCACTAATTGATAACAGTATCAAGCACAGCAGAACAGAACCATGAGAACTATGCAAAAAATAAGATCCCCGACTAAGTCACAGATTGATTTTATATAAGTTATTAGGGTGAAATTCACATGGTGTAATTAGTTTCTACATCATTAGCGCTACGTGTTTCGGAACCACGCTTAACTACAGGTGTAATTAAAGTTAAGGAATTGTTTCTTTTATGAGGAGAGAAACATTTGCAGCTCTACAAACCACAGACTAGCCATCAGGGGAAACGCACTAGCATCTGAATTTAATCATATGTTCCTTCTGTCGCAACAAATGAACTTCAGAAATGTTCAGTGCCAATGCACTAGTATCAGTCCAAGATGTGGAAAATATTCATGTGGTTAAAATATATGAAATATTTTAGATGTTTTTGCTCTTTGGAATTGCAATTTTCATATGCCAAGCCTCTCCAAGATTAAAGAGCATAAAGAAAACAAAATCATTTTTTCTAGCTACATCTCTCTGCCCGTAATTTCTTTACTGCTTGTCTGAATGTAACAGAAAGTTGATTTTGCAACATGAAATACTACGTCTTGCAGATCATTAAAAGGATTGTTACGTATTTCCACTTTTGTTTTTCTTTTTGCTATTAATAATTTCCCAAACGATAGCTACATTTTGTGTAAATGTGTCTTGACAGCACATCTCTAGACAGGTCACTATTTATGCTACAATCTGTTACATATATGATTTGCAGGTGCTGTTCCTACTTGGTGGTGATCCTGTAACTTTTTATAGCACAATCTGGTTCTATAAAAAGCATTTGAATAAATTTGCTAACTTTTTCCATGCAAAGATCACTTCTGTACTTTCAAAAGATCTTTCAATCCATGATGTAAGAGAAATTTCACTATATATCGGCATGTTAATAGGATTTATATAGGCTGCAAAACTGTTATCATCCCCTTTCATAAATACTGATTTCATGATTGTTTCTTAAAAGACTGGGTGCCAAAACCAGCTTTCTCTGAATATCTCAGTTCTCTCAAAATCTGACTTTTAAAAGTGAGGCACTAAGACTGAAGGAAACTGGTCTGTGAAAAAGGAAAAGATTTCCAAGCAAGTATCTTGGCTTGTGTCTATCCAGTGACAAGAATCTGTGGCTAAATCTGCTTTGGACATTTGGTTATCTATGTGACAGCCTTCAGCTCCACATTTCTAGAGAAGTTACTGAAATGGGAAAAAAAAATTGGAAAGCAAACGCTTTGGGGCGAGAATCTAGCCTTTTGAGAAGCCAACAGCCCTCTTGTTTTACTGCAAAAAATGCTAGTGGAAACTCAGTCCAGGAACTATTTCCTAAAAGACTTCTAAGTACCAGGGACTTTCCTCACTGATTTTGCACTCTTAACGTTACGAGATGCTGAGACTGTGCCTTGTTCTGGCTCATGTCCAAATTCCTTCCTACATTTACTCTTTCTCTTAATGTGGTCCAAAATCCAAAAGACTGGTGTCTGCCAGTGTCATACAGGGGACGGTCAAACAGAAAACTGTGATGAACTGCATCTCAGCTACCCCATTGCATTTGGGAATGCTCCGATACTGAAGTCAGCTCTGAGCAGGCACAGTAGTTCTGTAGAGAAAAAAAATGTTAACTCTGAATAATCCCAAACACAACGCATCTCTGGAAACCTGTACGGAAATACAGCTTCCATTTTTCTAAATCTAACTCCTGAAAGAGCAGCTCTGTCTCCTTCGGTGTTTATCTGAATCCCTGGAGGAATGTGCTCTATTGTAGATGAGATTGCTTTTGTCTAGATTTATTGCAAATCAATGTGTGCTGAGTTCACAATTTACCCTGGTCATATTCTAAATTACTTTGCTCTTGGATGATGGCTTGATGAAAAGTGTAATCCCACTGAAGAAAAAAGTTCACCACCAGAAGTTTCAGATATGCTTTACAAATTCTTGGGATCGTATCACAGAGAAGGGAAGTGGTATGTATGTATCAATGATAGATACCCTTTCTATGCTAAAACTATTGGTTAAAAAAAAATCTTCCCTGATTTGAAAAAAAACATCAAAGAAGAGTTTCTTGGATCAAATTCAACTCTGAAGTAGCTCTTTATTTCACAAGGAAGATTAACCAGATGATGCAGGACATCCGCATTTCTTTCATACCTTTGACTGTACTCCCTTTGGGGCTCCTCTGATCTGTGTTATAGGACAATTCTGCCTGAACCACCCGAGGAGAGCCTGTGAGAACTGTAATTTCCACACAGGAGACAAAAGAGCTTCTTCTCCCCTATTTGCTGGGCTTTCCCTTTCGAGGCAAGCAGCCTTTGGCTGGGCAGGAACAATGGATCACAAGTGACTCACTTAGCTAAAGCTTCAGAGAAGTTTCTAGCCCCAAAAAGTGAAACTAAGGAGAAATGGAGGTGCTCACAGCAGGATCCATAACATCCCAGTCGAATTGTTAGGTGTCCAAGGCTGGGAGCATTTTTATGGCATCGTTATGGCCAAATCTCTGCTATCCCGTGATAACTCAAACTGCTTCCTTCAAACATTACAAAAAAGTTTTGTAACTCTATAAGCAAAGCATTAAAATATCTTTAAAAAGAACCTACATTTTTCAAAAAATTGTTTGAACATTTATGGTACTTTTTTGTAAAAATCTCGTATGTATTCGGGGACATTTTATGTTAAACCATTACCTATACAAAGATGTAAAATAAAAATACCCTTCATCACATATCATCAAGTATCTGCTTTATTTCTAGAATTTCCATTTCTGGTGGATGGGGTACTAAGAGTAAGGCAAATAAACTGCCTGTGTGTTAAAGTAAGATACATTTTAACATTTATACTCCATTCAGTCTTACCTACCAAAGAGAATAAAATGGAACAGCATAAATTTTATCACATCCTTTCGGGTACGCATATGTACTTCAGCGGGACGTACGTGTGATGTGATCCTAAGTGCCTTGCTAAAGGGGGACGGGTGAAAAGTTACTGTCACAATCAGAAGCCAAATGTGCAGCAGAGGAAGGAGAAGGAGGAAGCAAAGATTGTAGGCAAAATAAGCAGCCACAAGAAGAAATGAAGCAAAGACGTAGGCGGCACGGCATTCTAAAAACAACTTGCTAAACATTAGCAACATGTTCTAAAAAATTAAGCACCTCAGATTTGAACCTATTGAACTTAGTATGTATTTTGGTATGGAAGGGAGAGATTTGGCACCCCTATCATTTTTTTTTTCTTCCATTGTGTCACATTCTTTTCAGACCCCTACAGTCTATTTAATTGCCTTCCTCGTCTCTCCCATCAGGTTTGGAGGGGGTGTGGCTAAAATCACAGATTTTTTCTTCATGTCACAGTCGAAGTATAAAGTAGACCTTGCTTTGAATGTTCAAAACATCAAAGAAAATATATTTAAAAAAAAAGTTATCTCAGTACAACTACTATAATTTTTTGTCTATTTTTGGCTAGCAGTGTTAAGTACCTGAAATGCATTTTCACCATTTAGCTCTACTGCCTACTGAAACCCTATACTAAAAACATACTTTGCTGTTGTTTTGTGGTGTTTTTTTTTTTTTTGTTTGTTTGTTTGTTTGTGTGTTTTTTTTTTTTAATTATGTGGGCATATAGGTAAACTACTGACATAGTGCAATCTGGCAGCAGACTTAGCTAGAGCAACGTGTATTTTTAGGAGCATCATTAAGTCTTTTTCACTAAATTTGAACACAATGACTATCCAACTTCCAACCTCCATTAAAATTATAAAAAGAAAACAAAAACAAAAAAAAACAAAAACAACCAAAAAACAAAAACCAGAAAATAAACAGAAAAATCCAATCTTTCTCAAAAAAAGTGCAGAAATATATTTTCCTTTCTTCCAGAACACATAACTCTGCTGATTACTGTTGTCAGCTTATCCTTTAGCAGCACAGTTGCCTGGCATCTCTCTCAGTATTTCAAATCAGTTCCACCAAATCCCTAGCAACTAACTGCTCAGAATTTGGTCTTTTTTTTCTTGTGTGGAAATTTCCTTGTTTATATTAGATGTTTGGACAACTGCTAACTCCGCTGACATAATAACTAGCACTACCCTTGGAACAGCTGTTGAGACAGAAAGTCAAAGTGTTAGACTTTAACCTTGGCAATGGCTCATCTAAAAATGAATGGACACAATCAGGAAGATTAAGGACACATTTATCTTATATATGTCGAGTGCAGTCTGTTCGGATTCAGAAAGTCAAAGCACCATCTCGGAACCCAGAACTTAATCAACAACGGCCTAAAAGTGAAGCTTTGAACAAGGTTTTAGGAAAATTTTGATTTTAGGAAAATAACTGATTTTAGTCCTTGTTCAATGGCTATTAGGACTGACACTAGTACCGTGTCAATGTACAGTACCAGTTGGCACACACGTATTTTACAGCAGCAGCAGATCTTATCTTCATCCTCGAATGTGTTACCGTCAGCACCAAAGAGACTCCTGGGTATTGACAAAGACGCAGGAGGTTGGTCTCCCTAGGAGCATTTTTCATCACTGGACAGACAGAAGAGCTCGTTCAAGAGATGAATAAGAACACTTTGGATCTTGCTCTGCGTCAGCATCCTGGAAAGCCCATCTTTCCACGTTGCCTACAGAAGTTGCTGAAGATAAACACTGAGCAGCACAAGCACACTTCCTGATAGTGCATGTAAAAGCTGAAGGTAATTCTCAGTTACCAACCTGCATTTCTACATATCTTAGAAAATAACATTATGGTAGTAAAATTTATGACCTCCATAGGCACTAAGCTCTCTACGGAACCACAGTATTTCGTCAAATTACTCACGGTAATTCTAGGGCAAAGTCAGCATAAAGTTTATTACAAAAATATTGACAAAAACTTTCCATCTAAGTTTGATCACAGAAAGCAAAATTAGTCTAGTCTTACTGGCTTGTATTTATTTTCCCCAAAATAAAATTACTTGAAATAACAGCATGATGGCAGTACAATTATACAGCATAATCAGATTACTTATTAGTACCTTGAAAACAAACATTTCTACTTTACTTCTCTGATTACTCCTAATAAATACCTTAGAATTTATTTTTCAGCAATAGATCATTATTAGGTAAAAAAAAATCAAATGTTTTTTGAATTATTGCTTAATCAACTGTGCTTCTCAGGACTACGCCTACATAACCTGCTGCGTAATATGGTTTATACATGAAATATCGCCCCGAACTAGCATCAAACATGATGAATAAAATGGGAAGTTAATGAGAAGGAGGGAAGAGGTTTTCTCCATGGATATAAGCAAGAAAGAATGCTGGAAATCAGCAAAAATGTGGGCCCAAGCTGGACTGGATTAATGAGCTTCAGCCAAAGCAAAATTGCAACTTTTGCCAAAGTGAAAGACTCAAGGGCTTCCCGATTCCCACCTGGAAATTTTTATCTGAGTGAGCTTTCAACAGCAGACTGATACCATTTTCAGTTCTGCCCACCCACCCATCAGAAGGATTCAGCTTTTCACTTTTGTTCTCTGCATGAAGTTCGGATAAGGCTGCAAAGAGTGTCAGCTCTCGTGAGTCTTCAGCTCTGAGCAGGTGAAGGCTTACTGACCCATGACAGCTTCTCTATCTTTTTGCAGGCTGTCTCATTCTAGAGCAATCCCAAGTTGCAGTGCATTTCAGCTACTGTTTTTCACCAGTAAAAGTGATTCTAGTCATAATCTTGACATCTAATAGCACTGTAACACTGCTGAAGCCTGTTTTTTGTGTTTTTTTTTTTTTTTTTAATCTTTTCTCCCCTCCCAAACAGCAAAAAGTATGATGTCTGCAATCCATGGAAATTTAAAGCTGAAAATAGGCAAAAATTATTTCTCTTCTACATCACGTGTGCCCTATGCTTTTACTATAGCATGACAAAATTGCTCAAACAGAGCCACTTTGAGTTCACGGAATATCTAGTACTATCCAAGGCAAATGACACTGCTTAAAATTCTTTTAGAGTATCTGAGTAGCAAATATTCTATAACACTGAACACTGAATAGAAAGAAGGGTATTCACCACTACTTTAAATTAAATCAAATGCATTTTGTTTTAGGCAGGTATTAGCCATTTCCTGTTAAAGCAATTAATTACCTTCTGAATTCATCTCGTAATCTTAAAACTGGCCTTTCTGCGTGAGAAACTGCATGAGCAAGTACACTCCTGCAGACAGCAATGCACATAGTTAAATTGTCATGTAGATTTTGTTACCAACTGTTTGTGTGACTGCCAAATACTAACAATTTAGACTGGGATGACGACTTTTCCTCTTTCATCAGGCTGGAAAAAAATAGCTAATGTAATCCAGTTTTTTCTGACAATGAGATTAAACTTAGCTTATCCAATGTTACATGTTTCTCCACCATCAATTAATAGCTCCACCATCCGTTTGGCACCAAAACCAAATCTTGAAGCAGGGGCGAGAGAAAAAAGAAATCCTTTACTCGTGTTCATAAAAATAAACCTAGATTTATGAGTTGTCAGTCTGAGAAATAAGTAAGTCACCTTTTATGTGTGGTCCAAGAACTTCATAAAGATTTGCTCCAAACAGTTCCACACCTGTACTAGATGCACCACATCAATACTGTCCTATCCCCTTTGAAGAAAGACTTGCACGTTTTACTGACCTGTGGTGTACTCAGGTTCACAGAAAGAAAACCTTAAAGTGTTAACTAATTGCAAATGAAAATAAGAAGTTGTAACAATAGAGACTAGAGCCTGTGGTCTGAACCAAAAGAAATAAATACACAAAATGGCCCCAGAAATTTGCAGCGATGTCCAGGAAGCAGCTACTGTAGGGCATGGAAATTAATGTAGAACAGTACTTTTCTGGCACTTAAAGATATGAATACTGACTGTTTTCATAGGCAGTGGTCTGTAAGTCAAATGCCGAACAGTAAGGTGGTGGTAACACACAAAGTAAACAACCACTTTGAATTTTAGTAGACAGCCTTTGAAAATTATCATTGTGAAAATAGCTTATCTTCAAGGCAGCTGCTCTAGGTTCCCAGTACAATATTGTACATAAACTGTTTAGCAGAGCTTGTGTTGCTGCAATAGAGAATAAAATAAATTAGCTTTGGAAGATTTATACCAGACTATTCCATGATGTTAATAAAGCAGAAAGAAACTCATTGTTTGAACCGATTCAGACATGAAACCAAGACATTTCTGCTTAGTCAAGAGTCCTTCTTTCTGGGTATGTAAGAATCACATTTTGTGAATAATGACATATACATTTTGTTTAAATAGTAAACGGATAGTAGAGTAAGAAGAATTACTGTACAATGAGTAGCCTCAAGTCTAATTAAGTAAGTAACAGAAAAGCACACAAAATACGCTAGTAAATGTAGAGTTTAAAAGAGTGCAAGGAAGGATCAAGCATCTTTTACTTAAATCAGAGCGATTCTGAGCTTGGCATTGGTCTTTGAAAAAAATGGTGACAAAATTTGAAAAATATTAATCTGCTGGAGCTCCCTTTGAAAGATTACATAGGTATGAAGAAGGAACTGAGACACCATTACAAGACAGCAAAGCGTCCATCTCAGTCAATAATCAGAAAGTTTGTAAAACAAAATAAATTATTCACTTCTTCTATTACAAACTCTGTTCAAGATTAAAAAGAACCTTGATAAGATGGCCTTCAAGGAGTCTTAGATTTAGACTGAGACAAGGTTAATGTTACTGAAGGAAAAAAAAAAAAACTGAGGAGACCTATCTGCATAACATTACTCTGAATTACTGCAAGACTTGATTCAACCACCTGAATTTTTCATCTCCTTTTGCAGTAAATTAAATAAATAAGCAAAGAATTTTTAGTCTCTTTTTAAAGCAACTAACAATGCAATGTTATTTGCCAGTGAAAGGTTCCTTGACAAAAGAAATGCTTTCATTGATTATCCTGAATTATAAATTATAGCTCTCTAATTCTTCCCGTTATAAATGAATACTCTTCACAATCTAGCCTTACGTGTCAGACAAAAAAGATGAAACTTTTATAATGGAAATTTAATTATAGTACAATTTTTGCCAGTTGTCATTCCTAAGTCATCTGTAATTATGCTCAGGTCATTAAAAGTTATTTTTTTCATTTACTTGGCCAAACATGCCAGTTACACATCAGGTCATCCTCTCAAATTCAACACTGTACAACAGTAATTAAGTAAATTATTGAATTTTTTTTTTAATTATTTTTTTAAAGCTAATTGCAAACAAAACATCTGCAGCAACAGTCAAAACAAAGAGCAACTGACAGGCAGCTTGATTTTTATTTTTTTTTTCCAAAGTACATAAATTTATAGAAATGAAAAGGCACTTCTGCGTGTCAGGAGTAAACACTTATTATTGCCTTTTTGCTCTACGTGCATTTTCCCATATGGATAATACTAAAAGATAACAGTCCACTCTAAACATCATTTTCTACAGCACAATTTCTGGACCAAAACACGTTCAGAGAGCTTTTGGGCAGTTATGAATCATGAATTAATGGATGAAACTGACCTTTCCCTTTCCTAAAAGAACCCCCCCCCACACTTTTTTTTTTCTTTACAACGCACTGAATTGAGCTTAACAGAATCAATAAGCATGAACTAAAGGCACAGATATATTTTTTTAATATATTTAAGATAATAAAAAGGGTCTCCAAGGATGGTGAATATTGAAAGACAGCTAAACAGAGATGTAAGGACTATAACTTTGAAAACAAAGTGTTAAAAATATTTTAGATGATTGGTCATACTTGTTGTTCTAAAAAGTATCATCCCATGGATGAAAGAACATGAGCACCAAAATGTAAGAGCCCTAAATCATAATTTTATTGGCAGTCCTATTTTAATCTCCATTTTATTAATACAGTACTTCACATTAATGTCATGCACTGCATTTCCCAATTTTATTTCCTATTTCCTTTCAGATATTTGAGCAAGCATTTGCTTGATCATCGTCTTTGCAGTCAAATGTGTTAATTTATTTGGGTGAGAATCCATCTAGTCATTTAGGTCCAAAGAAGTAGAAAATTACATATAGCAGATTTCCTCCCCCAAACTTACGTTGCCTATAGATGAGTCTGGAAAAATCTCAGTTCCTCACGAATGCTGCTCCCTGCACAACCAGCACATAGCAGTAAATAGATGAGACACCAAAAAACAACTTCTCTTCTAAAGCTACAGAAATGTAAGTCTAGCACTCTTCGAACTTTCTCAGTTTCATTTTTTGTAAAATTTTAAACAGAAACACAGTGCAGATTTGCTGACCAGAAGAGATCACTGGACTGTAGGACAGAATTACCTGTTTGCAACACTGTAGCGGCCCTGCAGTGCAACAAGAAAGAGAAACTTTATTTTTCCTTCAATGTCAGGATATTTCCTAATCAGGATCTTCCCTGATTTCAGGTCTCAAACCAGATGCCTAATCTATAAAGTTTTAATTTTTCTCTGTAGCAAAATGTAGTAATAGAAAAAGCAGAACTGACAGCACCAGCTATTCTTCCTGGAGACATTCAGGAAATGTGACCAAATTCTGTGCCCAACAGTTCTACATTTGTGGAACAAAGAAGTAAAATGCCTTCTAATCATTGAAAAAAATAAATAAATAACAAGAACAGAAGCACTCGAGTAGCATCATTGCTTGTTTTTCTTTAAAGCAGGGCAGAATTAACACACCTTTCATTCTGCAAACTTCTGTGCTTCCTTTTTTGTAAGCGATTTTTCTGCAAAGAAAACTAGAAGGTTTAAAACATAAATACTCAGTTGTCCCACGTGACACCCTGGATGTTTCATGTTTCCCAGATGCTCCAACAGAAGTGTGCAGTTAGGTGTTTTTGCAACTGGCCAAAGCTGCTGGGCCAGACAGCACGTGGTCAGTGTAAAGCAAGCAGAAGTCTAACATTAAATACTCCATTTGACAGCAAATTCCTGGTTAATTGGGTCCTGCTTCTTGCCTTGCAGGTATCTCACAAGGACGTGGAAACCAGGGAAAAATTAGATTACCATCAAAACCCGGCAATACTTAGCGGACAAATCCTTCAGAAATTAAGACTTTCGTTTTCTATGAGATCATTTATTTTCCTGGCTCCCAGAACAGGTGACTCAGAAGTTCTTTCAGACCTTTTTATTATTATTATGTTTTTAATTATGAAAGCTGTTCTTGATGATAAACGCAGTAAAGAAAAGCAAAATCTTTGTGGTGAAAGTCAACCCAGCTTGGTAGAAAGTATCAGAAGACATTCAGTAGGGCTTAGCCATTTAGACTTCTGTCTAAATAAATATTATGTTTATGTCTTTAGATATTTGATTGCTAGGTAGTGCTCAAATAGCAGTCCCTTTTTCTTCACTATAGTCCCAAAAAACATTACAGTATGACATTGTTACCTTTTGCTATCTCTCTTGCATGAAATGCCTTCTCCTATCAGACAATGACTGAGATGCACAAAAGCAATCGCAGCATTGCATAATGCGCCATTGGGATTCCTTTAAAAGCTACGATAACTCTGCTTCCTGTATTTCTGAAAACTCCAGATTGATGGAGATTTTCTTCATTAGCAGAGCATACATAATAGACATGAGCTTGGGGAGTTAACATAGCATTTCTAAAGCTCCACATCATGCATGATTAGTTCTGTTTTTTTGGTTTTTAGATAAAAGTTGAAGAGAATATACCTAGGCCACTTCAACCATGTAAAAGATTTTATTTTGGTTTTGCATTAGACTTTCTACATTGGCTAACTCAAAGAAAAAAGCTTTGGAAAGTAAAAAAAGGAAAAAGCTTTGGAAAGCAAAAGGAAAAATGTGACCTCCTGTCACATTTTCACATTTGCTTATGTTTTTGCCAAAGGTCCAGCGTTACTAATAATGAAGTTTGCCTCTAACTGGAATGCAGTATGGCATCGCTTCCTACTCTAGGAGTAACTGTTGTGAAAACTGTCCTCAAAAGAGGGACTTCACAGGGAAAGCACCTATCCCCAAAACATTCCCTATTCCGTGTTTCAAAACTGCTTTAAAAAATAGATTACCAACATATTTATTTAAATCTGCATATAGTAATAATACTTCTGAAAACCAAAGCATCCATGGAACAGTTCATGTTCATTTTGTTCAGAACCAAATAATCCTAAGGAATGCCCTATTAACATTTTGGACAATTGTACCTAGTTAACCAATTCTATTAAAGATGCCCACGTATCAGTCTTCTGTTTTAGCCAGTACACTACCAACGTGCTGGGTTTCTTTGCAGTCTGTACTCTGGAATCCTTCCTAAATCAAAGCTGGATAAAATCTTCTTTTTGATTTTTATCTTTTAACTTATCTTTATAATTAATAAGAGACTGCAACAAATCTGGAGATGGAGCAGTGTCATAGGAGAAATCACATTATCTACTTTCTCTCAAGGGTCATTATGTTTTCTTCACATTCCCTCTACTTGGCAGATGTGAAATTAATAATTTTGCCCCTCAGGTTTGCTATAAAACGGTGAAGGTTCATTTGTCTCAAAGAGCAGGTTAATTTCTTCCTCTGCAAATGTTTTGAAATGGGAATCTAATAAAGTGGAGAACTAAGTCTCCGTTTATATGACTGCTTTTCACATGACTGAAGACAGTCCTCCTTGACACTTCTTTTTACAAACATTCAGTTTCCATTCTGATGTAATTGCCATTAAAAAAATATCCCCCTTTCCTCCCCCTCCCCCCCAAAGAAACTGAACAATCAACCTAAATTCTTCTCCACAGCGTTAACGTGCAGCTCCTCAAAACAAGCTGATCTGACACTCAGGTTTCGTACCCTGTGTCTTTTATCATCACCAGAAGTTGCCTGTGTTCCTGTTACACTCAGCACTGTGTGTCAGACAGAGGCCAACAGACCCAGACCTAGGCAGGAATCTGCCTGTCCTCCTCCTGCCAGTACTCCCCTCTTCAGGTGGTGGGGAGGGAAAATGTTCTGTTCCTCCACCGAGACCTCTGGATGTTGCAACTGAATATAAAAATATCTATTTAGGGACTGGTGAAGACACAAAAGTGCAGGGATTAGTAATTTCTGTGTAACACCAGCTCGCTTGGTTGCTGATGTTACAAAACGTGTTTGTGCGCAGAGGCCGAAGGCTCACTGAGCAGAGAAACTGACCCAGGATCAGCGCTGCAAAGGAAAGACGCTCTTGGGATGGAAGGGCAGACCCCGATAACATTTTATTTTCTAAAAGGAAATGTGTATTGCTCCCTGTTGCTGGTAACAACAGAACTGAGCAAGCATCAGATATGAGGTGGCAGAACCAAAGTCTCTGAATAAAAAGATTTCCATCGTGCTCTACCTCGCTGCTCACACAAACCTGGGGCAGGACGGGAACACAGCACAGCCCTCATGATACATCCCTGTTTGTGAAAGCAAGGCCTAGGAGAATTTAATAGGCACTGTGGTGGGAGCTTCTTCTCCTGGAGTTTGAGAGAAGCAGAATCGTCAAATGGCTGAGGGTGGAAGGGGCCTCTGGAGGTGGCCCAGTCCAAACAACCCCACTCCAAACACTGAAGCAGGGCCCGAGCAAGCTGCACAGGTACACACTCAATTGCCTTTTGAAGATCTTCACAGAGGAGACTCCACAACCTCTCTGGGCAACCCGTGCCAGTGCTCGGTCACTCTCACATCATTTTGTGGTGTTCAGAGGGAGCCTCCTGTGCTCCAGCCGGTGCCCGCTGCCTCTTGTCCTGGCACTGGGCAGCACTGCAAAGAGCTTGACTCCGTCTTCATTACACCTTCCCCTCAGATATTTCTAGACACTGCTGAGATCCCTCCTCAGCACGCTCTCCTCCAGGCTGAACAGCCCCAGCTCTCTCAGCCTCCCAGCCTCTTCCTTGTAGCACAGATGCTCCAGGCCCTTCACCACCTTTGTGGCCCCTCACTGGCCTCCAACCAGACCTCATGTCACTCACCCATCACCAACCCCCGGACTGGGCCATTAGGCCAGTTTTTAATCCACCACCTCACTGTCTGCCCATCAGCTTACAGGAGACCGTGTTGAAAGCCTTCTTGAAGACCAGGCAGACAATATCCACTGCTCGCTCCTCATCTACCAAGCCAGGCATTTCATCACAGGAGGTTATCGGGTTCATCACGCGTGAACTCCCCTTTGTGAATCCATAATGATTTCTGCCAATCACTTTTTTGTCTTTATGTGCTCGGTTTCCAGGAGTAGCTGGTCCATCATCTTCCCAGGAACCAAGGGGAAGCTGACTGGACTGAAGTTCCCTAGGTCTTCTTGTCCCTTCTGAAGATACACGTGGCATTTGTTGCAGCTGCATTTGCTGTCATTTACTGCAGCTTTCTTGCTTTTTGTATTTAAAGGAACCCCACAGGGCAAATTCAGACTGTGCGACAAAGAGGAGAACTGGATTTAAGTAGATTTTTTAAGGGAGGAATTTGGATTACTTTGCTTTTTTTCTTGACCCAAGATGTTCAATGACACAAAAGGAAAGCTGCTCTGTAAGACAGGAACAGGGCGATCAGCTCAGTAAGGAACAGCCTGTGTGTTTGTTCCCAGGCACGGGGCTGTCGAGGAAGAATTTCCACAGAACAGTCACAGCTGAGCATTATTTGTCCTTTCAATCAGGCCCTTTCACAGGAGATGCATTCCTTTGGATTTCTAATCAGAGAAAGGGACAAATGACACGGGGACATGGATATGCATCCCACTAGTTATTATTTTCTTGGAATTCTGTTAAAATTTATCAGCTTATCTTCTGCAAATCCCCAAAACTGATTCACCCCCTTATACCACAGAAAATTCAATACTGGTTTTCACCCTTGTAAGCAAATGGACCTTAGATGGGAATCATTTTTATATCAGGAAGGCATTAGGAGAAAGGATGATACAGTGGCTATTTTTTACTTCATATTTCTGATTAAAAACGAAATTGTAATTTACTTTTGCAATGAAAACAATAGATACAGTAGAAGTGTAATGTAGAACTTGTTGTGGTAAGTCAGTGCAACTTCCTACCAAAGCTTATTACAGCATTAGGTTTGGGATAGTGACATATTTTCCATGGAAAATAAAATGGTGCAATATCTGCTACCCTTTTCCTCGGGATTCAGGTGCCTGTGATTTCAGGTCTTACTCTGATACAACACAGCTGTACAACCTTGGTTCATACTTAAAAGGAAAGTGCTAAGTGCTGTTGAAAAGTACTTGCAGCATGACCTCCAGTTGAATTCTCTCATGATCACAAAACTAAACAATGTTAAGACTTTGTTATATGCCAGGAAAAAAAAAAAAAAAGGAAAAAAAACTTAACCTGTTCACAGGCAGTCCCCCAAGGTATAGGAATAAGAAGGAAGAATTTAATTCCCAATGACACTAGGATCCTTTTCTTGAGACAAAAAGGTCAAAGATTCAAAGAAGCCAGCAAAAACTGTGAAAGACAGCCCCCATTTCAACCTTGTGAGACTGTTTTTAGGAAGGAACTCTTCTTTCCTAGCTGATGTTCAACAGGGAAGGGCATGGAAATAAGCAGCAAGTACCACTGAGATTCAGGGCATGAACACTGTCAAAGGGAGAGACTAACTACAGAACTAATGACAAAAGAAGACGGGGATGAGATATGAGGGTGGAGGACGGGGAAGACCAACTGTTAAAATGATTGAGTACAAAGGATCTGATCCATTAGGGCCTGAGGACTGTCCATCTTGTAGATGGATAACAAGTGCTTCCTGCCATGCATAAGGAGAAATGTGGTGACATGGAGTACTTGCTGCTGGACCCGTGCATGCAAGAGCATGCTGACCTGGGTCAAGACAGTCGCCAGCCTGTACATTTCAGCCTTTTTGTCTGCTTCAACCTGATGTAAAGTAATGTATAGATTCTACAGGCTCCCTGAAATAAAGGGCTGGAGGGAGATTAGAGTTTTACACTCTGGCTGTGGGTCTAGCTACAGCTTTCAACAGAGTGAACCTAAGTTTTCTGTGCAAATACTATATTGCCATACATTTTACTAACTGGCTATAGACACTATATACTTTTAAGTCATGCATCCCTTTTAGCAATTAAAAGGACAAACGGGGAACTTAGTTAACATTCCCAAGGAAAAACAGGGTGTGGTCCACGTCTGATCATTTTCAGGGCCTGGTACCAGGAGATGAGCTCTTATTTGATCACAGGAAAGATAAGGCTTGTTCCATCAGCGAACATTTTGGCAGATGTAGATGGTTTCACTGTGCCAGTGGTATCAGTGGGCAGCGAAGATGTAGGGGAGTAATTCTGGCACCTTGAAAAACCACCCCCTAGATCCAAAGCAGTGAGGAAAAGAAAAAAGATGAAAAATAGTAATCTTTAGAAGTGGGGATTTAAAGAGTTCCTCTGCTCTCTTCTTCCAGATGTAACAAGCCTCGGAGTAACAGACAGTTTACAACTAACCTGCAGCAGTGATGCAAGAGCTCAATAGACCTGGGAGTAACAGCTTTCCTCCTGACAAGCACAGGTGAGGGGGCAAAAGAGACAGCAAGAACAGCAACTTTAATTAAAATATTCCTGTTAACTTCCTTGTACATATTGAGCATGTCTGAATTCTCTGCCAGGAAAATCGTTGGTTACATTGGCAGCAATTGTTTCTGCAAATACAGGGCAATAATTGTACCGTAACACAGAGAAGTGGAATTCAAACTGTTACAAATAACTTTGGGATAGTCCATTGTATTTATTATTTTTTTTTGTGTGGCAGTTTTTTTCTTTTTTTAAATCATTTTCTTAAATTTCACTAGAGTTTTCTAGTTCAGTTTTCACTGGACTATGTGTTCACTGGACTATGTGTCACCTTCAAGGTGCAGGGACACATCAAGGATCAAGATTTTTCTCATATAGTGTGTGTTGAAGACAAAACTTGTTGCAAATCACAGAAATAAATAATTCTATCCACAGAAATGCTGATATGGAAAAGAAAACTATAAAACACGTTCTAGCCTATTAATCTTTAAACTAGCCTACTCAGTTTTTTTTTATGGCTGGTTCCACCAGTTTGGGGTCAGATTTAGAGAAGATTTGGTTCTGGATTTTTTCAGGCACCACAGGATTCACAGTCTTCAATAGTAAGGGCTAACAGTTAGGTGGGTGGCTGGTTGGTTTGTTTGCTGACCATCGACTTTCAGGTACACAAACTTATATCCCCCACGTGGCAGAGCAGCTGTTGGTTCTGTGCTTAGATATAAAGTGATTTCTTTGGTTCAAATATTTGCGCAGCTATTTAGCTGCAAGCAATGGCTGGATAGAGTGTGGGTGAGCATGGTCTCTATAGCAGTGGTGGGCACTGTAAGCCTGACACCAAGCTAGCACTCTTATGCCTCAGATAATGCTGTCTGAACTGTGAGGAACTCTAATTGGAGGTTACTATTTTGAAATTATCATTTTACAAATATACTAGAGGGAAAATGTGTATGAGAGTAATGTGAGATACACTGTGTAACAGAAATGTTCTGTCATATCTCTCCTGATTGTTTTTTTTCCTTCCCCTCACCCCATCTCTCCCCACACACCCCCACCCTTTTTTAAAGTGCTTTTATAATAGCATCACTCCCCTAAGTTCGTAGCACCATATGACACAACTGTGGGAAGAGGGAGCTTTGAACACAGCAACTGGTGATTCAAATTCCAGACAAACAAGGGAGAGGTCTTGGTTTCAGACCTTGAATATAGGGAAGAAAAAAAAAACAACAACTTTTTTGTAAGTCTGATTCAAATGTGGTTTACAATTGCCAAAAATCCATTAGCCTCCTCTTTTTCAAACCTGCACTCTACTTTCTAGGTTAAATCTAAACCAGATCTGAACGCAATTCCTCAGCCTTCCTCAACATTACCCTGAAAGAGCACTTACATTTATATTACATTTCATCAGAAGGAAGGAAAGCACTTCAGAAAGTATGTAACTGCTCCACTGAGGATGATGCAGCCAAGTCTAGAGAGATGATTTTTCTTCATTTTCTTTGCATTCTAATTATAGATGCTTTTATTTACTAAAGTTACAAATAGGGCTTGTCTATTACAAGCCTGCGAAATCTCATTCTGCTAAAATGAAAACATATTTCAAATGCTTTGGAGAACTGTTAAGATTATTGAATGTCTAGCACACTGCTCTGAGTCTCAGAGTGGTTCACTAGACCCCTAGGGAACAGTCAAGCAGCATACAATTATCACAGTAATTAAAAAGGTGCAATGACTCTTCTCTTAAAGACTCCTGTTTTATTAATTCTATGGTATGCTTTGGAGACTGGCATTATTTTACTCCTACCCAGCTTAATTATACCGTCATTAGTTTATCAGAATCTCTCTTTAACCCCTCGGGCCAGTTATTAGCATGTCACTTGCTAACAGTTAACCAATAACCACTACACCTTCAAAGCAGGATCTTCTGCTATAAAAAAGCCAATTTGTAGAGACAGATTTAATGTCATCATTCCATTTAAATTTTTTCAGTCAGACATCACTTTCTGCTTTTAATTTGAGAAGGTTACTGTTTAGCTTAATGAAAACACAAATAACGTTGATGTATTACAAGACTTTACCAGGTAATAAAATACTTCCAGTATGTTGTGTTTTATGAGATCAAATGCATGTTTTAATACTCAACAGTACGTACCACTGAAACAACTAGGAAGCATACGATGTTCTTAAATACAACTAAAATTCTGGATTTCTTTCTCTGTAGTGGGTCTCGCTGGGACAGAGTTAATTTCCTTGTCCAGGCTTCCTACTTTTCCTACCCCTCCCCAGCAGCGAGTAGGCAAGAGTTTGGGAGGGGACACAGTCAGGACAGCTGACCCAAATTGGAAAGGGGTATCTCATACCTTGTGATGCCATGGTCAGCAATAAAAGCTCAAGGAAAGGAAGAGGAAGGGGGGATGTTCATTATTACAACATTTCCCAAGTAACCATTTAGTGTGCTGAGGCCCTGCTTTCCACCACGTAGCTAAAAATCTGCGTGCTGATGTGAAATAGTGAATAAATTCAGTGCAAACAGGCTACAAAGAACCGGATGTTACATTACCTCGTTGGATAAGCACATAACCAAACTCTGAGAAAAACTGGTTTAATTTTAAAATGCTTGAAGTACTTCTGTACTAAATATATACATACCTTGTCTAGACAGATAATTTTACATTATTATGAAAGGCACAGTGACCTAGAAACACTCCTGAAGGGAACTCTAATTAATTTTTATGCCCCAGTTTTGACTAAACTCTTGTTATCTTAGTCAAATAAAGAAAACCTTACAAATATTAAATAGTTCACTATTGTGTACTGCCACTTAGTATTTTTCATTAAAATACCTGTTTCCAACAACGTGAATAAGTAAAAAAAACATATAGTTACTAGCTATATAAGCTTGCATCTTCAAAACACAACACTGTGATTCTGACAGCAAACATTTTTTTACTCTATTTGGCATCGCACCAATTCGTTCAACCGAATGCCACTCAGCCACTGGTAGATGGCCAAGTGACTTTATGAAAAGTAACTTTACTGGCATATTCAATGGAAATACATCATTATTTCTGCTGAAATATATGATTTTTTCCTGGTACTATTAAAAAGACAACACCAATCAGTTCTTTTAAATATTAGGATCAATAAGCAAATACCATTTGCTTAGTCACATTTCTTCTAGGTACACTTCTGACTCTCTTCTACCAGCTCTGCAGCAGCAGAAAGAAAATACAAAATATTGGGGGGAAACATTAATGACAAAAAAAAAAAATCCAGGTCACAATATACTCTATTATTTTTTGAGCAGCTGAATCCCAAATTAATATCACTGCCACTCTTCCTGAAGATTACTGTGCAATTGTTTTTTGTATAATAGGTCTTCTTTGTATCTTTTTACAGTCAGAGGTCAGCACCATTAATTATAGCATCCAAAATAGGAGCCAAGACTGCTATACAACATGCCAAATCAAACTATCTCGTTTAATGAAAAGACATGCTGTCAGTCACTCAAGAAAGCAGTCCTCGGCTAAAACTTATCTGCTAATTGAGACATAACCATGACTACATTTGCTGTTACACAAGATCTTTTTCCACTTTATCTACAAGTATGATATACCTGACACTGAAAAAAAGGAAAAAAGAAACTTTATTCGAACACAAAAAAAATTATTCCCAATCTTGGAACAGTAACCAAAAAAGAAGGGAAAAAAAGAAAAAATAAAAGAGATGAACTGGTAACTGATCTGACATCCCAAACATACACTAACAAGAGCAGGCTGTAATGGAATGGAGAGCGTTCAGTGGAACACAGCGTACCTGAAACCAAAAGTCACTCATCTATGCAGCATGCTACGCTGACCACTTTAAGGCATGAACAGGTATGATTTAAATCATACTGGCAAATGCTGAGATGTTACACTTAAAAGCATTCAGTCTTAATTCCTGAAGCTTGCTGCTTTAAGGTAGATAGTAAAGACCACTAGTAAGATAACTTACATTTTCGACCCTAGAAATATGCTTGCAACATTTCCGATCGCTTTTGAGTACTCACCAGCACATTTTGTTCTTGTTTTTAGAGCTGGGCCAGGAGATCCCGTTCCTCCTTCACCTGGTCTTGTAAGTAACACACTGATCTCATATTCTGTGTCAGGATCCAGGTGCCCAATCTTGTAGCTTGTGGAGTCCACCGGTTGTATGTCATACCAGCTTCCACTTGAAGTTCGATACTCGACTTCCCTTTGGATAATGGGTCCGTCTCCATTGATGGAGTTGGCGTTCAGCTGTATCCACAAGTACGTTGCACCAACCGAGGACAGCTGAGGTGGAGCAATGGGAACTGGTGGCTCTGGGGCACAGTAAGTTACAAAAAGAGGCAATGATTATACAGGTATTTTTCTGCTTCTAAAATATTCAAACAATGGATTTCATACCATATCAGAGTCTGCGTAAAAATACAGATATGAAAAAAAATTACCACTACAGATTATTTCCCCCAAAATGCAATATCCAAAGTCTTCTGTTTAAGCATTAGTGATTGTAACCTGAAGCTTATGTTCTGTGCAGAGTAACTTCAAACTGTGTGTGACTAGAGTTTTCCTATTCACTTGATGTTAAATGGCATCTTTTAACTTCCAATTCCAAATGAAAGCTGATCTCAGGTTTTCTTATTAAAATATCGTTCTTCCTGGATGTAAATATATAGCCTACTCAAAATTAACATTTTTTAAATTAAATTTGATACTTGAGTCTATTCTTAGACATAGCCAGAACAGGGACTTCTGCATAAAAACAAAAATTATAATTTTTCCTCACAGACTGCAATATTCAGCCTTCAGATTTCCGTGTGAACCAAATAAAAATAGTGTTTTTCGAAGCCCTATATCCTGGTTAAACAGAAAAAGAAAGAAAGCTGGGGGAATTCTTGAGTCTTTATTATGAGCCTGTCTCTTTCTTGTAATAGCATATTTTCACTAACATCCAGAAGTATTCTGTTGCATTAAAAGAGCATTTATGTGATCCTGAGTTTGCAGTCTAAAGACATTAAAAGTAAGATTTTAAAACTACTTTTTTATTTATTAAGTGATGGACATGTACATGTAATTTTGAGTTGGACCGCAAAAATAATTTGCAGACATCATCTCTTTTTAAAGCTAAATAACACGTTCATTTTTTTCCTACTGATTAACCGCAGAATTACTCTGCTGTTTCAAGCATCACATCTGCATAAAATTTGCCTTCCCATTGGTTAAATATATTCAAGCAGAATGAAACCATGCTGTTGTAATAAGGCAGTGTTTGATCCAATATTCTTAACATATCTATCAGCAAACACTGCCACCTTCTTAAGGCTGCACAGAATACTTAATGAAAGTAGAACATCTGTCTTCCCTAAGCTGTAGATTCAGATTTATCCTCTCCTGCTAACCATTCCCCCAAGTGCTGAGATATAGGTAGTCAAACAGAAAAGAAGCTGAATTCATATATTTCATCATTTTCCCAAGGACTTCAAAGTCAGATTTAAAGGAAAGAGAATGAGGGGGGAGAAAGGCACTCTGGAATAAGTATTAATATTTCCTGAGAAATAGCAGAATCACTATTTTAGCAAACATGTAATTATCCTACATATGCTACCTTCTTTTTCTTTTTTCCTCACTTACAGAAGGAGCACTCGACTCACAGGGCACTAAGGATATTGAAGATCACCTATGATCCTCACAGACCAGCGGTGTTTCTAATTAGCACCGTTCCTTTTTATATAAACTTTAAACTATGCAATCTGATAGCAATTGCTGCAACCTGAGATCACAAAATTGCAAATGCAGGCCTCCATACTGTATTTTCATCTTCGTGAAACTAACTGATGGACATTGCGAAGAACACAGGACAGTTGGCAACAATCAGATGTGTCTCCAAAGATGCCTACTGGTTGTTACTGATTGGCATAGAAGTGCATACAGGAGAGAGGAATATTGTTTGCGTTTTCAAATCAGTAGTGAAAATAGTGTTTCACGTCAGTGGAAACATACGGCAAACTGATGTCATCTCTTGGTCAGGCACATGGAGCAGTTTGATTGAAACTAGTGTTCCTGAACTGTATAAACTACGGCTTCATACAGCGTTAGTATGCCTGGAAACAGTTCTGACTTGACTCAAAATGATTTAGCATCAATTTAAATCATTAGGCTGTTTTGTGAACCAAGACATGAAATGGAACTTTTATAGAGCATCCTAAGGCATTTACTTAGCCATGCTGAAAGAACAGTTAATTACCTTCAAGTTTCAAATGCTACTAAAGGCTGCTGAAGTGCCATTCAAAATGCGAACTCAGGAGTTAGGTCACTAAGGTTAGTGGTTACACCAATTCATTCCAAGTATTACAAGTGCTCGGAACAGACAGTATTTTATTGTCTTTTTATCCCTCGGGGCATATTTTTCATTCCTTCGTGGCCAAAGTGCAAAAGGTTAATTCAAGCTGCATGATTTCAGCAAAGCCGGCGTATGCTGCAGTTTAATACTGGAAGTGCAGTTTAATAGTAAAGTAATGTTCTTATTTGTGATCAAGGTTACGCAGAATGAACCTGTCATTATAAATAGGATGCTCATTATTAAGTTACTGGTTAAAAACACGAGTCCAGGAGTTAAGCATACACTTTAATACAACAGGTGCACTATCAAATATAATGAGCTGATTTCATGACTCAGATAAGAAAGCTGTTCTTCTGGCTTATTCAATTATTCTTCCTTTAGTCAGAATTAGTGGGTTTCTTTGTTTGTTTTGCTTTTTTACCAAGAAATTAGAATCACTTACTCAGGTAAGTACCACACTGAAGCACCACCATCTTTCACTGAAAGCAGTTTTAATGTGGACACGGAGGTAGTCTCAAATAAATACCATTGCAAATTCTTTTCCCATTACTACTTTTATAAAAATGGCTCAATAGATCTGTGACTCTGTATCCAGGTACATTCAGGGAAGGAATTTCAAGTGATTGCAGAAACAAGCTTGTAGCAGTGGCACTTTAGGATGATGGTTTAGTTTAAAGAGCTCTTCCTTGCAGATCTCTTTGGAAACAGAAGTAAAAAGAGCTGTTTAGTACTGTACAACCTTTTAGATAGGCCTTTAAATGGAATGTTAACTCAAAAAATAAAAAAAGGAAGTTTATACATAAATTCACATTTAATGCTTTTTAGACAGACGGGTGACCTCCTCTTGAATTCTGTGATTAGCGGCAATGAGCAAAATCCGTCATGGAAAGAAAATACTGGCTGCCTTGCCAAGGCAGATGTCTAACTCCAGTGACTGCAGGTGACAGAAGGTTTCAGGCAGATGTTTTAATGTCACCCTATGTTACCTTGACCTGTTACAGTAAACTTGTGAAAAAGACAAAGCCTCATGATAAGGAGCAGCCCTTCTCTTACGCAGAAGATAAATACAAACGTAGCCATACACACATATAAACTTTTCATTCTTAGGCACTTTCACATTAATTGCAAACATCGTTGAAACAGCAACTCCTTTATTTACTTTGCTTTGTGCTTTAAAGTGTAGAGATTTCCCAAACATTTCCTGTAAGATCCTAACAACTTCATGTTTGCAGTTCTTTTAAAATTTTAATAGGGAGGGGAAAGATATCCACATAGAGATGCCAGTGGAGATAATGTAAATCTTTGAGATTTGACTGACTTATAAACAAGTAAAAACAAACATTTCTTGTCTGTGGCACAAAACAGCTCACTGAAAAAATGAAAAATTCTCCTCTAATAGTAGCAATAACATTTATTATTATTATTATTATTTTATTGAAGAAAAAGGGAGAGTAGAACCATGCTACATTCGGAGGGAAAAGGGAAGAAATATTCATCCTGCAAGCTAATTTTAATTAAACAGTGACTGTTAAAGAATGTCATGATGATCTCACGTAGTGCTGTTCAGCACATCATGAATACATGAAATGGTAAAAATACGGTATCAATCATCTCTGATGCTACGTCCACATTAAGAACTTCTTACCTAATTATTAGAATTATTAAACTAATCATTAGTATTTTAGTCTTGAAATCAGTTAAACAGCTTTGTATATGCTAATATATATATATATATACACATACATACACACCACAACTACATATCTTGCTATGCTCATCTATATACCTAGTTGTGCCCATCTTCAGACCAAGCAAATTATTCCGGTCCTTTGGAGAGCAGGAGTACTTTGCAGGTACGATCTAACCAGTTGGACATTAGCAGATACCCTGCTAAACCCTGGATTATTATTAGCAGTATCCATCCTTAACCAGGCACAAACTGTCCTCTTCACCAGACCTGAATCCTCCCAAAAACCTGAGCGCTGACTTGTCCACTCCTGAGTCACCAGCTCTCTTCTTTAAGCCAGTGACATCTACGCCCGTGCAGCTCTCACTCCAAGCTTATCTGCCTACCCACGCAGTCTGAACCCGTCCACCCTTCCTATTTTCACCTTTGCTCATTTTTTGTTCTCTCTCCACACCCCAGTCACCATCCCCACATTCCAAATATCTCTGAATTCCCATCCAGGTTTGTTATTTGTTGACCTGGGCTGTATCTAAAAGCTCGGTCTGCTCCTGTTCTTCTAACCAAGCTTCTCCTTAACACCTGCTGTCCCCTCATGCAGGTCCACAGCCCTTCCAGCCACTTCCTTTTACTGGCCCCTGCCTTGACTCTCACCCCTACACACACACACATATATATATATATATGCGCCTGCATGCACATATATAAATCTTTGTGCATATGTACATATGGATGGACAGATGTTTCTGTTCTGCCCTTGGTTTTCTTTCTCTCTTCCTAGATTTTAGCACTCATGTAGCCCCAATTTTCATCTAACTCCCCTCTAACTTTGAAACGCCTCCCAGTTTGCCATGCCTTTCAGTCCCAATACCAAAAACCCCATCCAAGTACTCAGCTTCTTGCTCCACTCACTCTCCACATCATGCATCTCACACCATTATAGCTTCACAGTACAACAGCTCAGAGAGGTGGAGGGCTGCATACTTAAAAGCATGGGATGGCTAAGCTCCCAGTTTTGGATTCATGTGCCTGGCTCCAGCCCAACGCAGGGGAGCTCAGATCAGTACTGACATTTAAACTGAAATCTCAATTTCTCAGTTAAACTCAGAGAAGTCTCCATTGTACACATTAGATGGGCGTTTGTTTGTTTTTCTGCAGCCTGTAAATTGACTATACTTGCAAGCAGATTTCTTGACACATCCATTACCCTCCTAAAAATCCCAAGTTCCTGCTTCAAAGCCTGGTGTCTTCAGCACTGTCCCATAGAACATCTGCTAAGATGGCTGAACCATCTCAGCTGCTTTGACTGGAGGTTCCCTCTAAACTTTCAGGCTGAGACACATTCCCATACTGGAAAATATCAGCCTCAAGTCAGTTTATCAAAATTATAAGCATCCGAAAGCAGAACTTTGTGACAGGCAACTGTAAAAGTAAGTTGTAATAGCAGCACTGTTTGTAAAAAGGCACAGGCAGATTGATGGATCCAGCATGAAGGATGAATTGGCAGACAAAGAAAATAGATAAAAACATCCATGTATATTTACTGTAGGAGAACAACTGATACCTCAGAAAAGCACTTTGTAATATTTTCTTCCCATGTCTTCATCTCAAAATAGTTTTGCCCTCCACAATATTTTCTTTGTTCTGGAGGTCCAGAAGAGCTTTAGTTCTGTTCCTGGTCTTAAATCTTCCCTTTGAAAAGATGCAGACATTTAAGCTGCCAACGTTACAGATGGCTACCTCTCTGTGCCCTTGCTTAAAAACCTAACAAAACTCCATTTAACCAAATTGACACCTTGGTTTACCTTGTTTGAACTCAATAAGCAGTCTGAACTCTGTAATAATCTGGTGTCTGCTCAGACAGGCTCATTCTGTTCTCCTGAATCTAATCTGTGTTGGATCTGCCCACTACCAGAGAAATTCAACCGAGGGACAGTATGTAGAAGTCTAATTTACTTCACCAAATACATTTAATCAATTCCACCCTACTATTTCCCTTTTGCACAATGTTTGATTACCTTCATGTCATCTATTACAAACAAACCGCTGTTTTGTCTTTTGTTTGGTTGTTTTGTGGGTTTTGTTGTTCTTTTTTTACATTAAGTGGGTGATCTGACAAGGCCACTTTCATGTCTCCCATTAGATAAAGTGACATTTCAATCCAATTCTCTGACAAACTTAGATGAGGACACTGTGCAGTTTGAACACACGCACAATGACAAGGCACTTGTCTTTTCAGCCTTTCCTATCAGAACAAACACTCGGGTAAAATTGAAAACCTCCCCTTCAGGATTTATTTAAATAGAGCAATCAATACTTCATTTCACCATCCTCTAAAAGGCATGTAAGATAACAAAACCACATTTTTTAAAAAAGTCCTTTTTTCCTTCATGTTTAGGGCCAGGCTAATTGTTCATTGACAGGCTTTTTGCTCATTAACTAGACAATATTCATGTTTACAGTTCTTTAATAAGATAACATGGGATTAACTGCCAGCTTTTTAATTGCTTTTTTTCACCCCCACAGAGATTAAACCTTGTTAGAATCATATCTGTTCAGGTAAAAACAACCAAAAAGGAACATTTGGCCATTTCTTACATATGTCTCATCCTCAGAAATCAAGATTTAGTTCCTATCCCTTTGTGATTTCAGGTTCGGTTTGCAATGCCTGATGCTAATGGTCTTTCTGCTGATTTAGAAAGTTCTTGTATCCAGTCTTCAGTTTGCACATCATGCCACAGTAGCACTGCAAACCTTAAAGAGGTTTACATAAGAAAGAAAATGGGAATTACTTACAGGGAACTTCTATTTAGTGAGTCTGTGCCTGAAGTATGAAGTAGCATGAATGTTGTACAAAGTTGTAACTCACTCTACTGGGAAGATGTCTTCAAGTTAAGATCTTAAGATCAAAGATATTTTGGAAAGAAAAAAAAAAATCCCAACTCCAGCATGGGATTTACTTACTTGCAATTTGATTTACAAGTTCAGTAACCAGAATGAAACAAAGGACAATAAAGTGTGGCAAATTGACTCGTCAACTCCTGTCTTCCTAGCAATGTAGTTCCAGTGAAATTCCACTTAAGTCAGCTTAGTTACACCAGTGTAAATGAGAAGAGAATTAGATTCATTGTTTCCAACAAAGAGAGGGGAGTAATTACACCTGCTCTTTCTACGCATACTATCATTAAGCCATCAGTACTTCCTGAGCAGACTAAGCATTGCATGCAATGGGGATATACATACATTGCTCATGATTTACTGGTGGTAATGGATGAAAAACAGATATTGTTGATAGATAAATCGATTAATCCATTGCATTTGAATTCTGCTGACTAGCATTGCAGAATAGCTGCTGAAAAAATAGGAAATACTGATGGTGTATAATTAAGAAATTGTAAGAAAGCATATTTACTAATTATCCCCTAATGCTGCTATTTCAGTACAGTCACCTAAGGTTTTACAGCATAATGTTTCAAATGGGTCTTTCTAGTTCAGAAGGAATGACCTGCAGGTGGTCTCATAAAAGCTCCAATACAGGCAACAGGGATTACCATAATTACTTTGCTACTGTACAAGTAGTTAATGGGATTACACCCTAAGGCTATCCAATTGTTCACAGTGCCCAGTGCAAATTTTCTGAAAGAATCTGGATAAGCACAAATGCTTTAATGATATGCTTCATAATTTCATCCACTACACCACAAAAGGAGCGCTAATAAATTAGAACACCCTAAATCAAACAAATTGACAGAACCTAACTGCTTTGGCTTTCTGTACCTCCTGTCATTGATGCAGCCAATCTTCCACCTGCCTCACTCAGACAGCTCCCTTCTTCCCCTGGTTTCCATTGCTGTAAGGTCTGAAAGATGCTTTATCATTCCTGTTGGGGTTGTACTTCGTCCTTTCTTTCTCTCTTTCCTAAATTATGAACACTTTCATTTTTGGCCGCCCCTTTTCTTTCTTTTTCATGTTATCTTTCATTGAACTAAAACAAAACAAACAAAAACCCTATTTTTTTCCACTATGCCTTATAATTACATATTCAGCCCATCCTCTCTATTTGTTTCTCTCTTCATCTGTCCATTTAAATAGCTCATCTGAGTTTTTGTACTAAAATTTGTCATATTATTGTCATATTATCTCCATGCACTGCTTATTTGCAATCTCCTCCTCCTTGTCTTGTCCTGATGCTTCTAAAGCACATCAACTAAAAACATGTTCTTGTTTTTGGAAAATGGTTCCTTGTTCTTTAAGGGTCTCTTGCATCTCCAGCTGGCGACCAATTATTGCCCAGTCTAACACATACCCCAAGCTTCTTCCTCTCCAATTAACTTACAAAAAAAAAAATCCTAAACCCATGCACATCTCATAAACACTGTTCTAACCGTGTCACCTTTCCATTATTCCCCTCTCAATTATTATTTAATTCAAAATTTGCTACAGCCTAACTGCTAACGTTCCTGTATCTCTTCTCAACCTGCATTCTATTGTCCTCCTCACTTTGCCTCATTCCCTGCCTCCCCTTCCCCCCAAAAAAAATGTTTTAGCTTCTTTAACTTTTTGGTTTCATTATTCATTTATGCAACTGTGCCTGCTGTCCTTCAAACTCCTCCTTTACTGGTAGCTTCTTGTACACATACTTTCTGCGTTGCTTTCAGAAACAAGACCTATGCTACATTTTCAGATAGAACAGTTATCCCACGCCTTGCTTATTGATTATGTGAGTTACCTGAAAAAATCCTAATAAATTTGGAAAGAGGAGCACATCTTTAAGAAGTCCTGAAAGATCCTACATCGGTTTATAAGTATGCAAAATTATTAAACAGTAAGGAGAAAGAAAAGAGTGATTCCAAGGTCAAGTAATAATAAAGCCCCTTATCTACTGTATGCAAACAGAGTCATGCAAGCTCTTATAACTAAACACACTGCAGTATAAGTCATAAGAAATGTTAATTTGTATCTTAAACCAAAAGATAAAACCTAGAGCAGAATTTGGAAAGCAGAGTGGCAAAAATACTACATAAAAATTAATTTATTACTTGTGTTATTCCTTAACCTGTATGTTTCTTCATATTGCATCTCAATGGAAAGAAAAAAGTCCTAGCTAACAATAGGACAGTGTTTCTAAAATCAGAGAATTCATAACAGACACAACTGTGTCCCTCCTAATTCCCAAAGGAAAAATCCACACCTGCAGTGGATTTAGTTCTAGGGCACTTGCTCTCTCCTTGCTGACTTGGATCAAATTGTTTTGGAGAAGAGAAAAAGAGCCTTGAGTTCTTTATCTCAATTTTTGTTTCTTAGGCACAGAACTGACCGGAAAGGGAAGATGTGTAACACAACAACGTGGCTTTGCAACTTCTTTCACTGCTAGAAAATGTTTTTCTTTGAAAGAACAAAAATAAGATTATGTTCCTCCAAAATGCATTTTAAATACGATTAATGTTAAGAAAATGTTTTACCATAGTTTTCTATAAAGATGGACATTTTTATACGCATTCAATTCAAAGGTGTTCCCTGCCATTTTTAAAAATATCCCTTCAGATGTTGAAATGTGTGTGTTATCTCTTACTGTAAAGTTTTCAAATTTTGAAGTAAATACATCTTTAGAACGCAATCTCCACCATGGAGGTAAATAGCTAATATTATATTCATATCCTCCAAAAAGATAAATACACTCTTCAATATAGAAATACCTTCCAAACAGTGCATCTGGGGGAAATATCTAAATAAACAATCAACAAGTAACTAGTTAATTAGCCCTGGCTTCTTCTGTCATTCCCTTGCTACAGCTGGATAGACTTCCACAATTTACATAAACAGAGTCTATTTATTAAACATCTCATCAACTTCAACAAATGATGGGTGACATCTTTAGTGAACTAGCGATTGCAGGTTCTTATTTCATACACTTAGCATGCAAATACTGGTTTTTCTGTGAAATACCTTTGACTATCAGTTCCGCGTAGTTTGATACACCGACCCCTCCTTCCGTCCGAATCATGCAGCGATAGTTGCCAGCATCCCGCTTTGTGGCATTTACCACGTTGAAAAGAGCTACAAATCGGCGAACATTGAACACTTTTATGTTCTTCAAAGGCGCATCCCTTACGTAAATACCCTGGGCAAAGAAACAAAAATAAAGAACATTGTTAGTCATGTTTTCAAATATACTTAAAAACAAATCCAGGTCTCATAAGGTCCCCAAGAGGGGAGGCCAGGTAAAGGCACAAGTCCGTAGCATTACTTTTACAGATGTTTACGCTGTGTGAGACTCTACTGCCTTCCCATGTGAGTTAAAACATTCATCATCGGTGGGCAGCCACTCAGCTGGAACAGCTGCTTTCAACTCTTTATAGATTAACTAATAGAAAGATTGCAGAGCAATGTAACATTTACTTGCTTGGCTTACTTTACACAAATATTTAAAGGTTGTTTTGTTTTAAAAAAAGAAGCATGAAACCCAGTATACGCCATTTCTGTCTCCTCTTCCCCTCCACATCCACTATTCAGCATGTGCATCTTGCACAGCTTGCATGGAAATTTAAGTGTATGGTTCTCATACAGCAGCACCTACACATGGGATTATCAGCAACTCAGGTGGAAGAGGCCAGGCACAGATTTACCAAGCGAATGACCGGCAAGGTTGAAGTTTTCTCCATTTCTCATTTCAACACCGTACCAGGAACTGTGAAATTTCTACCCTGGTGCAAAGTCTTGCCCTCAGTTCAACATACTGCACGTATAGCATAAGAAAGTGAACAACATAAGATCTGAGGAGCACAAGGCTCCTAAGTCCCATGCCCCCAGCCTGCTCCCTCGTGTGATCCAGTGTGTGTCTGGAGCAGGAAAAGGGGAGGAGAGCAGACAGAAAGGTACAGAGATGACACCTTGCCATGTCCTCTGACGCAAAGATGAGGGCTGAGAGACTTGGCTTTCAAATCACCACCAGATCCTCACCAGATTTCAGATCCGCACCATAACTCATGCTCCATCTGCCCATGAAACAGGGCATGTCTATAACGAATGGCTGAAGAACCTTCAGAAAATCTAATGACCCAATTACTACACCTGATTGGAAATTTTTTTTTACAAGATCTACTTGCAACATTCATTCAAACAAGAAAGGTGCACTTTCCACACAAACTTGTGCATTTCAACAAACTGAAGACTGCAGACTACCAAAGCATGAGGAGAAACTGCGAAGAACCCCAACAAGCACCTCTCAGAAGATGTTTGCAAGGGTCCCATGCTATCTATATTCCATAAACCATCTACACAGCCGGTGATGTCTGTTGTTGTGTTGTTTTTTTTCTGGTTGTTTTGGTTTCTCCTCCCCCTGGAATTTATAGGTTATTAAGCAGAATTTAAGATCTATACAGGAAATGTTGACTTCAGTTCGTTGTGGCCTTCACTTGTCACCATACTGAAAGTAACCTTAAAGTACCAGTTCTAACCAGAGAGCTACAAATAACAGCCGCATCAAGTTAAACTTGTCCATAATCACAAAACCAAGTCAAAGTTAAGCATGCTATTAATGCCAAAGAAGCAGCATAAGTAACAGTAAATACTGATTTTCACTCTCTTAATAACACAGCATGGTAGTGCTATTTCCTCTTAAAAATAAATGTGGGTGATGCATAGCTTATTTAAAAGAGGAAAAAGTTTGCAGGATGCCCAAAGAATGCACTATCACATCTTAAAAATTACTGTCTGAAATTATTACTTGGGAATTACTCCAGATAATTGCCAGCTCCTCAGAATTCGCAGAACTTCGGGCTGCAGCTCCACTGACTTCTCAAACTGACTGAAAACAAGACTTGCAAAGAAGCCTTCCCAACTACTATTGCAGAACTACTATTTTTACTGGTCTCGCTACTGCATTATCATTCCAGCAAGGATGAAAGGAGATAGCAGGAAGCAAGCAGAGCAGGTTAATTGTGATTTGGGAGAATGAACATTATTTAAAGGCAACTTTTTTTTCCCTAAAAAGAATGACCAATTAGTCCTAACTATAAGAGCTGCTGAGCAGTCACAGTTTGCATGCCTTTAAAGTGTATTTCTGCAGTTTTCAGGCTTTAAGGACTCTGTGCACAGCCAAATCCTGTGCTTACGTTACATCCACCCACGCCAGCTCTTTCCTTTTTTCTAGTTACAACATCAGGAAGCTCTACGTGGGCTATTTCATCTTGCCAAGAAATCGTTAGGTTTTTCTCCAAGGAACAACATACCACCACACCCTGGCTAATTCAAGCACCATAACCAGCTCAGTGCGTTCCAAGCATGCACAAGAAGCTCTCTGCTCTCCAGCTGTGCTGTACGCCTGCCCTTCACTGCAGGGCTTGAGGCTCTGGCAAAGGCTGCCCAGAGAAGCTGTGGATGCCCCATCCCTGGAGGTGTTTAAGGCCAGGCTGGATGGGGCTTTGAGCAGTATGATCTGGTGGGAGGTGTCCCAGCCCATGGCAGGGGGGTTGGAACCAGGTAGCCTTTAAGGTCCCTTACAACCCAAACTGTCCTACGGTTCTCATGAGTTACAACACAACCGAAGAACCATTCTAGGAGTTCTTCCTTGCTGTCCTTCTATCGATCAAAGCTACAGGATGCTGTTAAAGGAAGGAAGGGGAGGCAAAAGGAAAGGACTAGGCAACACCATGAGGCAGTATAGTTTCTGCCTTAATCTGCAAAAGCCAAGCACGTGAAGAGAGGAGACCAAGGAAAAGTGCAATGCATTCACACTCCCTTCTGGCCTGCTGTTCTGAAACAGGAAAACTTAGTTTGATCAAATAATCAACTATACGGCTATGCAACACACACTACCTGCTCACACGTCAATAATTTTGACTGAAGAAGAGGGAAGCCTTATCACGTTTCATAGAGACACATCCTTTTACTCAAATAACAAGTGCCATGAGCCTTAAAGAGAACTCGACTTAGCTCTACAGAGGATTCAGGGTTTCTTCACCCCCCACTGAAATCCAGATGTGAAACAAATCATTGTTGGTGCCTTCAAAAATCATGAAGGAGCTCCAGAATAAAAAGCCTTTATTACTATTATTATAGTACACCTGTAAAGTATATGTGAGATATTATTATTAACACATATTATCTTGACTGACTTCTCTTAAACATTACAAACTCACAGAGGCAAAGTGCAGTGTCTCTAATTATACCTTAGAACTCAAACAGTCCTGAAGAAATCACTAGCATGACATTTCCTAGTGGAACTCAAAGGGAATTTTTTTTTTTTTCTCTAGTCTCTTTGGAAAAAAAAATATTTTCAACAAAAATGTGTTTGGATTAGGCAGAGACTAAGAAACATCATTCATTTACTTTTCACAAGGAAATGTACTGCTCAAGAGAGCAAGGCTTCCCTCTCTTCAGGGATGACAGCAAACAAGTAGAAGATCCACCTAATTGATTTAAGCCCGAGCATAGAAGAACGATAATAAAAGTGATGAAGAAGAGTTCAATTCACAGTCACTGGAGGAGAGCTTAAAAAAAAACAAAAATAAGAGAGGGTTAAAAAACAGAACAAGGCGAAGAACCCATACAAACCTACAAAGCCCACCTCAACACTTATTTCATCAATTGCCAAATGGCTAAAGATGATGTTTAGTCTGAAAAAATGCTATTTACCATTTCATATATGAGTACAGAGAGGTTTTTGTTTTTAACTGTACCCACATGGCCAGCTTCTCTCTTTTGTTTGGGATTCACATTTCTTCTCTCTTTCACTCACTGCATACTGTCTTTAGGAAGCTGCAGAGGTATGGCAGTGGTCACTTAAATGGGACCACTTGGTGGAATTTACAGGAGTATCACAGAACAGCTCAGGTTGGAAGGGACATAAAAGACCACCTTGTTCCAACCTCCCTGCCATGGGCAGGGATACCACTCAATAGACCAGGTTGCTCAAAGCCCCATCCAACACCTCCAGGGATGGGGCATCCACAGCTTCTCTGGGCAACCTGTGCCAGTGCCTCACCACCATCTGAATGAAAAATCTCTTCCCAACCTCTTATCTAAATCTCCCTTCTTTTAGTTTAAAATCCTTCCCCCTTGTCCCGTCACTATATGACTGAGCAAGTTCTCCATCTTTTTTATAAGCCCTCTTAAAGTGTATTGAAAGGCCTCAATGAGGTCTCCCTGGTCTCTCAGCCTTTCTTCATAGGAGAGATGCTCCAGCCCTCTGAGCATCATGGCCCTTCTCTGGACCTGCTCTAACAGCCCCACATCCTTCTTGTGCTGGGGGCCCCAGACCTGGATGCAGCACTCCAGGTGGGGGCTCACAAGGCAGAGCAGAGGGGCACAATCACCTCCCTCCCCTGCTGGCCACCCCTCTGTGGATGTAGCCCAGGACGCAGTTGGCCTTCTAGGCTGCAAGCACACACTGCTGGCTCTTGTTGAGCTTTTTGTCCACCAAAATCCTTCTCTGCAGGGCTGCCCACAGTGAGTTCTTCTCCCAGTCTGTGCTCATGTCTGGGATTGTCCCAGCCCAGGTGCAGCACCTTGCTATTGGCCTCGTTGAATCTCATTAGGTTCACATGGGCCCAATTCTCCAGCCTGTCCAGGTCCCTGTGGATGGCATCCCTTCCTCCTCTTGCATGAACTGCACCACTCAGCTTGGTGTCATTGCAAACTTACTGAGGGTGCGCTCGATCCGACTGTCTGTGTCATGGATAAAGACATTAAACAGCGCCAGTCCCAGGACAGACCCCTGATGGACACCACTTGTCACCAGCCTCTGCTAGGACATGTTACCACTGACCACCACTCTCTGGGTGCAGCCTGCAGCCAATTCCTTATCCACTGAATGCTCCACCCTTCAAATCCATCTCTCTCCATTTTGAGAGTACATCAGTGCTTGTGTACATGAGTACATCAACAAGATTCCCCTTTCCACAATTTATGGGTCCATTTAAGCGTATTCTATGATAAACAACAAGCTCTCCACGGCAGAACTGTGAGTAGCTATTTTACTTAGAAGAGCTAGAAATAACATATTTATATGGAACGAGCATTCCTTTATTGAATCTATCAGCAGATCCCTCTACAACTTTTTTACAAAGTATTATTTTTAGCAGCATCAACACAAATAAGATTCTTAAAGCTCACTAACACGAAATTCTGAAGTCCCATAAATAAAAGAGATCACTTACAACCTATTGCTTTACTAATTACAGTAATTAAAAACTTCATCTCAGCTCTTTTAAGATAGATGCTGAAATTTACCAATAGGTCTTGCAAACTAACAGTCTTTACGTGGACGTCTTCACAAATACATCATGTCTTATTGAAAATTAAACAAAAAGTGACAGGTCTGTAATTTTCTAATCCTGCTGCAGAAAATGGTATAAAATTCACGATTTACAATGAAACATTATGGCATTATATATTAAAACCCATTTAAAAAAGGTTGTCAGAGCATCTTTACAGGATCCTCCCAGTTTGTTATTGTTGTTTTTAAATCTAGTTCGGCAAGATAAATACATTTCTTTTTACCTCGCTTGGTAGCTCTGCTTTGCCATGTGAAAGATTGAGGCTTTACTACAGATTAAGCCTGCTAGCTCTTTCTGCCACTGGGACTTGGAGAACTGTGTGAACAGGACACTTCATTCTTTGGAAAGAGGAATCTGCCTTAATCATTTAATGCTAGACCTGCCTGCAGTACAAAGGCTACGTCCCCAAGGCGTGGAGCTATGCAGCTTTCTTAGTGCCGAAGAATTTTGACCACAAAAAGATTGCAAGGTGCTGAGTGAAAACAACATATTCTGCTGGCTGCTGAGAAACCCCCATGTTTTCAAATGCTCAGAGAACACTTTCAAAAAAAAAAACAAACAAACAAACAAAAAAAAAAACAAACACCACCACCAACAAAACAACAAAAAAACATATTCAGGAAAGCTATTTAAGCAAAATAATGAATATATTTAACTGGTAAGTCACCGGCAAGAATACATTTTCTATAAAGCAACATGTTATTTAATATATATGGGTATAAAAAATATATATCTTAATTTAACACCTCAGGATATACACAGCTTGAAAATCCATACCCCTAGTACCACCATATTAAATGCATGCAGCTTAAAGCAGAGACAGCTTAAAGCACCTTAAATATTCACATTATTTTCTCCATCTTAGCCAAGCTAGAATGAAAAGAAATAGGTTGATGGTTATTTAAATTAGACTCACAGTCCCTTTTAGGCAATGAATTAACTCTAAGTCTCCTAAATGAACAGCAATTTAGAAGCAACAAGATATATATTAAACCTTTCAGAAATAGTTTTAACAGAAATGCAGCAGTAATTCAAAGGGGCTGAAGTTCTGGGATGTTATATCCCGCACTACCTCTGAATTACTCATTCTCTAGGCATGTTTCAGCAATTTTGCCAGAAGAGACTTAAAAGGAAACACCGGTCAGTCACCCCCTATCCATACAGGTAGATTAAGCAGCTTTTCATACATTTATTAAAAGAAAGGGTTTGCATTATCTCACTTTCAGTGATGCACATTTATAAAATCCTGATTAGGAGTCGCACCGGTGGGATCTCACATAACATCAGCAGTGCCAGAAGTAATTTTGTTTAAAATATGTATGAAATCTAAATCAAACAGCAATTAATACCTCAACAAAATTGCTTCACAGAGTTGATATTTTTCATTCTAATAATTTAGATAGCTGGCTCTACCTCTGAATTTCCAGAATTGCTTTCATAACCAAGACAACTGCTTGTCACTGTAGATTAGAACCACCACAGATCCTGTGATTATCCTGCATTTATTCCATCTGTGTAAGTTAACAAGTGTACTTCATTCAAGTAATGAGGCCATGCTGGAAAAAAAAGATTATTATTGTCCTGTTTGGAATTACTCTACTATGAGCTAGAATTGCACTCTGCATGTAACTAATGGGCATTCAGGCAAAATGTTATTATTTTACTGTTCAGGAAAGATTTCCTGTTTCAATATTTTAATGTTTGCTGACTGATCCTTTGCTTCAAATGATATAGCTCTCCATAAATCTCAATTTCTTATGTCTAAATCTAAATGCTTGTTGGAGCTGCCAGGTAATACTGTAAAATACACAAGTTGCAGATCAAGTAGTCACAGTATCAAATATTAAGCAATAACATCTATTTGAAAATACAATTAAACATGCAGAAAGTAAAAAAAAAAAAGACATTATTGCATTTTCTAGAGCCACTAAACTAAGTGTAATTTAACAAAAGCAGTTACTCAGTACTTACATACTGAAATTGTTTTGTATCTTTGTGACAGGAGCAAAACTACATAGGGATTTTCAAAGAAAAAAGACACAAAATCATTTATTTTTTTTATATGAAGTTCCAGATTGAGAAGTGTTAACCTTCTCTAACAGTTTTTCAGTGCTCACAAATATGTAAAAATCCCAAACTTTCTTTAATAGCACACAACAGAATACAAAACCACTTGTATGGAATTATGTTCTCAGAAACATCTGGAGAAAACAGAGCACGAGGAAATCTCTCTCTAAAGGAAAGGTTTACATTTCATAGAGAAATTATGGCAATAATCCATGTATCTGCTAAGCATTTTGCTGAACCCACAGACCTATTTATAACGTCATTTAATCTCACTCCATACCTTAATTCTTTGAAACACAGAACACTAAGCACTTCTCATCATAATTTTATTTGTATTAAATTTTCCAAGAGTTAGGACGAGCACCTTGCTGAAGAATGAAGGGGATATGTAAACGATTTTAAATACTCTGGCTTTGAGTTCTGCAGATGCCAGGCATATGGAAGGTGCAGAGTAATTAGGAGAAAATGATAAAGAAAAGATCATTAGAATAGTTTTCCTTCAAATGTACAATGGAAAGTGATGCGGGCATTTGTTTGCCTTTTCTATCCAAGCGCATAACAGGACAGGTGAAAAACGTTGTGCTCGTGCCCATTGCCAGGTACATGAAAAAAAGTCCAATGTGCAAGTTCTGGGGACAACCTGTGGTCTTAATCTTAAAAACTTAAAGTTTTAAATGAGCAGAGTAGCAGGCAAAACCAAACAATGAGTCCTACAGAGTAGTAGCCAAGAAATAAACACACACACAAATATCATGATGAGAAATTGCCCCGTTCAGGCTGGGACAGCTGCCTCCTGAACTGACTGGTCGGAGTGGGAAGAATGAATGGCGAGAAGAAACACACACCAATGGTTGAAAAAAGGCTGAAGTAAACCACTACACAATGTAATTTGCAAAAAAAAGGCCGTTGTAGCAGTAATAATCAGTAATAAGCAACATACATGTCGGTTCATGTAGCAGGGAAGCTAAGTGGAGGGGTCCAGCTGGAGGTGTTTCAGCCCTAATTACGGATACAGTCACACAGTTGGGCAACTCCCACCCCCAGCCCAGGCCTCCCCCAGTGCTCTGTATCCTTCCTATCATCTTCCCTTTGGGTTTAATTTAATTTAGCCTTTACTTCAGTTCTCTTTGCCTCAAACAGCTTAAACAGCCCTTGGTCTTAAAAAAGAAGCCTCCATTCAACTCCAATTTGAACACTATGCCTCCCAGCAGCAAGTTTGTACATTTTAACTACAGTACTCATTGTAAAGGTCACTGTTTCTTTCTCCCAAAGGTCCGAGAGCAGAGCACGGAAAGCTTATTGAATTTACTTCATCAATTGCCTAACTTGTACGTGTCCCGAAGTGATTCTGCTGCTGCTGCTGAGCTGTGCTCCATATCAAGGCAGCCTTCAGGGCCCAGAAACAGGCATACCTAACGTGCTGCTGAAACGCAAGCTGAATTCAACCACCCCCTGGTGGCACAGGTCAACTGCTTCATTATCTCAAGCCTGCCAATCACCATTTGCTATATTATTTAACACTCCAGAATAACTGGGAGATTAACACATCACACCCAGGCTCAGGAAAAAAAAAAATAAAAGAACAATACTTCGGTCACTTCATTTTCAAATTCAGACGAGAACAGCAACAAGGGCAGGCTGCTGAAGGTGATCCCAGAACAACTTTCCTTACGGGTCACTTCATTGAATGAAAACGTGTCAGGGGGTGGATTGGGATGGAGGAGAGAGACAGATTTAATTCACTGCTTGTGCATCCCCTACAACTTGCATATGTCCATACAGGTCTCCAGGTATGCAAATCTTCTGCATGTTAATGTATATATTTATTAATTTAAGTAGTTTATTTATTAATAACTGCCAGGTTTTGAGTACTTGGACAGTTCTAAAACAGGGAAAAAGGAAGAAGAAGAAGGAACAACTACCTGTTAACAGAAGCTTTCTGTCTGAAGTCCAAGTTTCATATGATCCTTATTAACTTAAAATAATTATGGCTCCCTTAGGTGGCACTTCTGACTCTCTTTATAGATATAAGGTGTAACGGAACATCTTCAGCAAGTGAGGAAGAGCAAAATCTGATAATTTTGCAGATTACTTGAAAACAAACTTTGCCAAGCTGTTTTCAACTCCCTTAAGGTTTTGCTCTGTTGTTCATCACCAAGACCCTGGTGGATTCCATACGGTTTCCAGTTTATCTCCAAAAGCAAAACTTCTACAGCCATAATTCTTTCCAATTTACCTTTCTGCAAAGATATATTTTCGTCACAGGAGATTACCAAGCAGAGGATTAAGCGTATGAAGAATATTGTTGTGATAAGATGTTTTTCTTCAAGACAAAAAAATTAATACCTATATTACAAGTTTTCAGTCTCTACGTTCTCTACATAAGCAGCAACAGTTGCTAACCTAGTCAAAACCAAAATACGTATTTTAGTGTCAGAAGCATCATCTTGGCAGAGCAACATCTACCTCTTCCAAAATAGGTGATGAAGGAAATCGCTGAAGAACACCACCCAATGTTACTCCTTGCAATCCAATGGATGACTGGCACTACAGAGCTAAGCAGCTCTCTTCCCTCAATTTACAGTACTCTTTGTTGTACTGGATCAAATATTAGTTAGTTTTCTTGAATAAATATAATCAAAGTGGATCATGTGCACAGACCAAAAGTTTTTAGCTTCTGTTTTGTATCAGTGTCAGTGAGCTCTGTGTTGTTCCGTGGTCTAAAACCTCTCTGAATTATCAATATTTTGACTGATGCCACAATGTAAAACTTTATAGTGGCTTCTGTCAGGTATTTTCACTGAAAATCAAATATTTTAGGTAACATTTTAAGCTTCCAAAATGCGATCTGCATCCTTATCACTTAGGAATAGTGGAACTGGTTTCTGAGGTTTAGGAGTGAACTTTATTCTTCCATTTACCTATGCATTTATTTAATATTAATAACAAACATGCTGACATTTCTTCATTGTTACCAGCACTTGGCTCTTCTGCCTGGTAGGGTATTCTGGGTAGACTAAGGCTTACCCTGTACAACAACTTTGCTACCCAGACTTCTGGAATGCTTTGGAGCAGAAGAAATGTAAGATTTATTTTTATCTCCACTATTACAGTCTCATACAAGTAGTGTAAGGCTAGCATGTAGATTCACAGAAGCTTCTGCACCATCAAGCTTCTTAGTTTTCCAGCTGTGTATGTCATTGGTCACAGTAGCTCTGTGAACCACCATTCTGCTAAATGGGGAGTGGGTAGAAATAAGATGTCAGTCTAACATTCATTGGTATTTGTAGCAGGGCACTGACTTAGCAAGTTGGCCTCTACTCTTCTGTTTATTCAATGGCTTATTTTTCTCAGGAACATTCAGAAATCCCTTGCAATAACCAGCCTGGGCAGCACACTGCTGTGGTGGAAAAGATTTCACTACACTTGGATGTAAAAACAAGAGGGTGGCAAGTTGGCAATACTCATTTCCAGGACTCCTGACAGTACACCACTTCCCTGATTTTGAGGATTTAGTTTCAAAGCCATCTCAGCACTCAGAGAATAATGCCAATGGTAAGAGTACAAAACACTTCACGGGCCACTCAGCCTCGCTGACACTAACCTAAAAAGAAAAGGTGGGATACAAGGAGGAAAGTCACCTTTACTATACTTTCTTACCACACTCCAAAGACATTTTATAAATTCAGCTACACAGTTTACTAATAAAAACACTAGGCTCAACTGTTTCTGCTGGTCAGCTCTGAAATGTCACTGAAGTCAAAACACTTCACAGGTACATCGATATCAAAACGTTTTTCTGTTTCTTACATATCTTATCTCGGATTTATCATTAACTCTTCACGACTGTGTAACTTCTCCTTGGCTCTGGTACCACTAATAACTGAATAATCTCTGAAAAATCCAAGCATCAAAGAAAGATTCATCAAATCTACATATATGTCAGAATAAAAAGAGCAAGCCCAGGAAAAGAAGCCTGGCTGCTGTTATCACTGATGGCAGAATGCATCCCAATAGATAGAAGAAGAATAGAGAAAAGGATTTCTGTAAGTGTGATGAAGCCTTCAGCCCTATAGACCAGACAAAAGTGATGTAACTGTTTGCAACAAAGCTTTTCACATAAGCAAAGCATTTGTGAATAATCTAACAACTGATCTAACTGATCTAACAACTCCTTTATTAGAGGAACCGTTTTGGAAATTATGGTATCTGTATGGAAAAATAGATTTGATTTCTCATACAATCTAAATATATACTGTCTAAAGGCATAAAGCACGCGGTACATGCATTTGCTCACAGTTAGAGTGGAACAATTAAATATAGATATCTTATTGCAAGTATTTGGTGTGGCATCTCTAATACATATGAACATACTAAAATTTTATCAAGTTCGAATTGCTATTTAGAAGGCTGAGATTTGTCACATTTCTTTTTTATGCTTCTCTTTAAGGAAAAAGAATATGTAAATTAAACTAGTTCTTTCTATCATATTTTATAAAAGTTCTTAAAATGTAGAAAATCAGAAAAATTGAAGTTTGTCTCCTAAAATTTTATTGTGACTGTGCAAATTTAAGCTCAAGTGGAATTAAAATAAACACAAATCCAAATAAACAATACAGTTTTGCATGTAGCTGTTTATAAAATCGGGCTGTAAAAAATACTTAAGTTAGGAGAAACAGGGATATACTGGCAACAGTGCATTGTTCCATCAATGCTTCAAAATACCTATTTGAATGTTCTTCTCTAGGAAAAAGAGTTTCTTTTTGCCACTTACACCACTGCCATTTTATACACAGGGCTAGACCGCAGCCTCCGCATCAGCAGATGATTTTCTATTTCTGACAATCTCCTAGCAATATACTACACCCTCCACCTAAATTGCTAGAACTTGAGTGGGATCAGAGGTTCAGCAGATCAGTGTTCATTGATAGCCAAATCCCCATCCTAACTGCTTTGCTGTTCTTCTTATTGCTGAGCATTTCCTGACTCTTTCTTTATGACAGACTAAGTAAATATTTAAATAAGTAGAAACTGACATAAATAGGAATTAAGAGAAAAGACAGTCCAAGACGTTAAAGTGGGAGAACAGGGGGAATCTAGTCAACTACTTAAAGACAGTGAATCTACGTCGACATGCATCTCATCTCGCCCAAGAAATTCCATTTCAGAATTTCCTTATCAGTCAAGTTGCTAAATGCTACAGACAGGAATAGTGATTTTGGAACACTATCACAAATTCACAAAATAATTATGGTTAGGAGCGAGCTCTAGAGAGAGGTGGTCCTACCCGCCCACTCTAAGCAGGCCAACTAGAGCTCATGACTGTGTCCAGTCAGATTTTGAGCACCTGCAGCGATGGAGACTCCGTGGTCTCTCTAAGCAACCTGTTCCAGTGTTTGAACAGGCTAACAATAAAAAATGTTTGTTTTTTTTTTTCTTATGTTTAAGTGCAATTTCCTATTAAGTGCAATTTCCTATTAAGTGCAATTTCCTATATTTCAGGTTGTGCCCATTGCTTCTTGTCCTGGCACTAAGCACCTTGGAGAAGAATCTGGCTATGTTGTTCCTACTCCCTCCAAGATTTCCCTTGAGATTTTCCTTCTCCATACTGGACAAATCCCAGCTCTCTCCTTTTATGTCAGATCTTCCAGTCCCTTAACCATCAATCAGCGTAGCCATGTCTGCTTTTGTACCGGGGAGCCCAGAACTGTACCCAGCATTCCAGATGTGTCTCCCCATGGCTGAGCAGACGGAAGGATCACCTCCTTTGACTTTCTGGTAATACCCTCCTTACGCAGCTCTGGAGGCTGTTGGTCTTTGCAGCAAGGGCACACAGCTGGCTCACGGTCAACTTCTCCACCAGGACTGCCAGGTTCTTTGCAAAGCTGCTTTCCACCCTGTCAGACCCCAGGTATGTACTGTCACATGGGGTTATTCCTTCACTGGGGCATGACTTTGCATTTCCTTTTAATTAATTTCATAGGGTTCTTCTCTGCTCATTCCTCCAGCCTGTCAAGGTCCATCTGAATGGCAGCACAACCCCCTGGTGTTATCAGCCCAGCTGTGTACTATCTGTGAACTGGCTGATAAAACACAGGATGCAAGAAAGGCACTAAATATACACTGTAGGAGAGGGAGGAACACAAAGAAATCAACATACCACAAAATAGAAACAATATTAAACATCACCAGAATTCAAAACATAATAATAAAAATATCTATTCATTAACACCCTCTTCTCCCCTTCCTGCAGGGCATTAAACACACCAGGATGCACGTACATCAGGATACATGGCGAAATCTGCAGTTGCTACATGTTGTTAAAGCTCCTCTCAAATCAATGGGTTCACGGCAATTTGCCATGCACAAGGTAGTTTGATCAGTCTTGGAAGACTGAGTTGTTTGTGAGCAGGAGGAAGAGGGACCTCTTGCATTCCCACAGTACACACAAACACCAAAAGATCCAACTTTTTTTTTTTTTTTTAAATATTCCAAAGAACATCTTGAGGCCTATTTCTTTGCTCAATTTATATTACTAGTTCCACCTTTTTGTGTTGCTAAGTTGTTACAAGTGTGTATGATTTCATTTTAACAGGTAAAATGCTGCTTCATGATCTTAGCACTAGAAAAATATTTGAAGAATTTTTTTTTCCTTAGGTGTTATCCATGAAAATGGAATTAAATGAAAGCCTCAGAAAGTTTACACCATAACAAAAAATTCTTATGCAACTCTAGGAAATGGGTTAATCTCCTGGGATATTTTATGCAATGCACATAATCAAGAGCAGGCACACACAAGCACACAAAATATTTTGTACATCCTATAAACATCTTTTGTTTTTATAATTTGCCAGGAGTGATAGCATTGGTTCTACACTCTGAGAAGGATGTTTTCAATGCTTCTCATTTGTGAGTGTATATACCTATTTCTAAGAAAATAGTTTGTTTTCCAGAACTCTCTCCGACACAGAATTTATATATTCTTTTGAAAAAATAATAAATAACAAACACAAGTTTTGCGTAAAGGGAAATTAAATCTTTCATCATCTTTATACCTTCAGCAGAAGATTATTTAAGAAAATTGATAACATGGAAGACAGCTTTCAGGTGAGAAAACAAACAAACAAACAAACAAACAAACACCAAATCCTTTATTAACAGGCAATAAACTGTTTACATATGGTAGATTTGCCACTAGAATGACAATGTTCTGCTTTCTTGGCTGCAAATACGGTAGCACATATTCTGCATGTATAAACCACAGGTTTGAAAGGTTTCACCCTCTCCCCTTCCAGAAGCACCTATCAGCCTCCTGCTTTTGGTACATCTGGTGCTGTCACTTACTACAGACTGGAGACATCTCCTATTACAAGATCCTGTTGTTATTTTGACAAGGTTTTACTCTTAGGTCTATATTTTTCCAATAAAGAAATGTGTCTCAGAATGATATTTTAAGTAATTATTTGATTTTCAACCACTTTTAGAAGGAAGCCAGGAAAAATATTAATTCATTGAAGTGATGACCTCTTTCTTTCATCAAATGTAGCTTTCCACTGGTTGAGGAACCACTCTCTCAAGAACGTTACCCAATTTACCTCTGAGTTACCCAATTTAAATCTTTCAGGTCATTTCCCAGAAGTACTCAGCACTTGCTGTTGCAGTAACATCAGTGGACACTGAGCAAGGAAAGTGCCATAAAAAGGCTGCAGAGGCACAACTTTTCCCAAGCATAGCCATGAAAACAATTATTTTAATTTTTAACCAGCTTTCATTTGGTAATAATTTTAATTTCAGTTACTATTGAGTATAATATTTTGTATATTTAAATATTCAATACATGCAAGTTCAAACTTCATACACCTGCAGAGAAGAAAATCTGTATACTTGTATATGTTTGGCTTGCAGTGGAAGATACCTGTTTTTAAGTAAACCCCCAATTTTCTAAACTTTACTTTTCTTTGTAAACTGCTGTTTAAATTCTTGGCTGAAAGCTGGTGCTGGAAAGCAAAATGTTTGTTCTTTCAATATGCAAGGCTGAACCATAAGAAGGTTTCTTTCAAAAAAAGAATTCTACCTTTTTTTCTCCCATAATACTTTTTTTTTTTTTTTTTTTCTTCTGCCATTTTACTAAATACTGGCTCTAATACAAGTTTTTCAGAAGACAATGCCTCAGCCGTTTTCACTTGACCATTAACTGGTCTGTTTTCCACATGTTCACTTCTTTCCAAATTCTAACTTTGGCTCCCACCTATGAACACATCCTTTTTCTTTTCTGAATTGTATTTACTTTTCTTGGGACTCCCAACTTGTTTAGTGCCTAGTCCTTTTCCTTATTGTTAGTGTCAACTTCTGGAATTTGTAGTTTCAAAGAGGAATTAGTTCACTTAAAATAAAAAGTTACAGCAATTGCTACAGTCTTTACAGTGGGAGCAAAACAGCATGGGGATGACATTTTTTCTCAATCATTCAATAGAATAGAAAGAGTCATCCCATACTGACAGTAACCTGTGAGTTGTGGTACCCCATCACCACCTCAATTGCAAAAGCTTCTGTAATACTCCAGACTTCAATGTTCCACAAGGAATAAAAGTGGGATAAGCTTGAAAATAAATAAAGAATAAATAAATAAATAAAAATTTAAAATTAAAAAATTAAAAAATAGAGGTGCGAGGGGACCTATGGACTTCACTTAGGACTGTTTCACGGCCTTGGCATTATTAAGCTAAGAAACTCTGTGCCATTTGCAACAATTGCTCAGCAAATACAAGGAGACTAAGATAACCTACCAAGTTACAATTATTTATTTCTTTTAAGGAATTTATATCCCTAACAGTCCATCAGAGTGTAAAAAGTAACATATTTGCTTGCCAGAAAAACCTGTAGTACTACACTTGATGTCTACTGCTGCATACAAGCTGGGGGCTACTGTATAAAAGAAATAGAAGTACAAGAGGGAAATCCTGCCAGCACTGGAAGCAATCAGAAATGTTATTGAATGCAGTGGTTCTGTGATTTCACAGGCAATTTACGTGTACTTCAGGTAAACTAACAATGTGAATCTGGAAAAAAAATGACAGGTATTGAAAATAATTTGGGAGCAAATTATCTCACGATATTTTGGAAATGCCATGTCCAAACACATTAGGAATATGGAATATTCCCGAATGTGGAATATGGTGGCTGAAATGCTGAAAGGCCCCTGACAGAAATGGGGGTTCCTTTTGTCGTCACACATTTGTATTTAATTATTTATTAATTTATTTATTACGGTTTTCCCTTAAGGGTTTAAAAATACAAGGAAACCACTCAACAAAGAAAAGACTTTATATTACTAGCGGACGAAGTCGGCATATCAGAGAGATTGCACAAGCTGTTTGTAGTACCACTAAAACCTTGAATTACCTGAGTGCTAGCATAAATGTTTCTACAGAACAGTGCTCGTTTTATTCTGGCTCTAGTGTACACAAGAACCTCTTTCATTAAGATGTTCTTTAACTGAATATTGCTTCTACCGTTATCAGCAACCAAAGGACCTTTAATGTCTATTTAACCTGTTATACGACACAGAAGATACCACGTTTTCTGACAGCTGTTACAGATAGCTGCATTGTACTCGTGGTCCTGTGGCAGTGGCATGAGATGTTACAAACAGACATACATAGAATTCGTTAGTATCACACCATGAAACCAGATGCTCTCACTGACTGAGGGAAGAGTCCAGCTCTGGGGATCTTTTACCCTGCAGTGACCTGGTATGCTAGCACACAGCTATTGGGAAGCGTATCTCTTAGCCCTGATTTGCAATATCCCACACATGGAGCTGTCTGACTGCTCTTAAAGCAGACATCTGTGGAAACTGGCAAACAAGTACAAAAACAAATCCAAGCAATCCAGGAGATCCAACTTTTAAAGTGTTCTTATACAAGAGCACACCTGGAAGCAGTTATATGGGCAGGCTAAAAAAACATTGGACACATAGGAAGATGAAATTCCTCAAAAAATAGTTGGCAGCAGTCTGTCACTACTTTCTTATCCTTCACATGGAGAAAAAAAAAGTCTTCTTGTAATCATGTATAAGCAAAGAATCACTTAACTAATTTCAGCAAAGTTATTCTGGAATCAGTATTGCTGAAATTACACTGCCATGAAACCTACAGAAAAAACTATAGAACTGAAGCAGGATTTCCCTATTATGAATTCTAATTTCAATTTGACAAAAGAGCATTATGCAAAAGTTCAAAGGCTCTAGAAAGGTTATCACTGACAATGTAACAACCTATTATTTTCCCCATACGTGCTAAATTCTTTTCATGACTGGAAAATCATGCTTTCACAAAATCTCAGTGGCTTAGGGAAGACAGGAGTCTAATTCTCCCATTTCAACAGTATAATACTGTCTTTAAATGGCTGGAGAGTTAGAGAAATGTCAGCCTTCTATCAGCACAGGATGAAAATGCCCATACAAAGCCAAATAAAAACAAAGACTTCCATTGCATTTTGATCAGGCTCTTTCTGTGTAGACTTAACAGTTCATCGTTCATATACAGATCAATACATGTTTTTGCTTTTCAGGTGTTTTTTCTTATTTGTGTGCTAGTTTTCCTGTAACTACCCACATGTAGTTTTATATATATATATGTATATATAAATATAACTACCCAGCTTTTTAACCTGTCCCACATATTTGAATCATTTCCAAAACGCTTGATGAAATTGTGTACCAAGTGCGAGGTGAAAGGCAAGCTACACTAAAAGCCTGAAATTGTTTAAATGACAAAAACAAAAACAGAGAATTTCATCTCACAGTCCCACCTGTTACTATTGCTTCCATTTCTCCTGTCCCTCCCCCTCCAAGTATCACAGCTCCATCTGACTGATCTCCATAGGCAGGCATCTTTATTTCCTCCTCACAGACAACATCTCAGTTCTAGCATGTTTTTCACATCTGGAAGATAGACAGATCTGGAGGGTGGTATATCCCTGACGCTAAATCTAAATACATGCTACTGCTTGCAATGGAGAGCAGATAACTCTGGCATGATAGCAGCAAGACAGCAGTAGGATTTGCATCCCGTTACTAAAAGAGATCAAGGAAGATGCATCTTTTTGATGCAAGGTTACACATACAGACAAGGAGTTGTGAGACAACCTCTAAATGAAGATCCGACACCTATCTAGAAGCTACATTAATGAATAAGTAAAAGTTACAGGCTCAACGACATTCTTTGGCTCTGTAAAGCAGAAAGTCTGATTTGACTGCCATACTGGTCTTCTCCAAACTTGAAAAGAAAGAATACAATTTTAGCTGAAAATACTAGCTTAAAAAGAGGCAGAGGAGAGCTAAGGATATTATGTGATATTAGATGATTATGTGTGATATTGCAGTTAGGCAGAGAACATTAGGAGAAAGCGATGTGGTCTTCCTTGTGGAGTTAGCATTTATTCGTTTTCTCCATAGATCATGAATAAAAACCAATCATGAAGACAAAACCAATATCATTTTCTACCACAGAACACCTACAGCAGTTCACAGCAGTTCAAAGGCACTCTAAAATATAGTATTGATCAAACAGACAGCTCTACCATTTTTCATATGTTTTACAGTCCTTTCAGAGTGGAGAACTCCCTTCCCCCCAGACCTCAGTGTATTAGGAAAGAAATAAATTACCTGTAACCAAAGTCTGTCACTTGGACTGAGTTTCCCATTGGCAGTACACTGAAAAGTAGCAAATTGTCCTGCATTGACTTCCACACTCTGAAGACGCAAGAAATGGGGAGTTTTTGCTGTTGGAAGAAGAAAAGGTATTGAATTTACGCAACATGGAAATACTGGCTATGATTAAGACACAGAACGTATTTAATGGCCCCACTTTAAAAGATTCAAATCACTGACTAGACATTGTATTTTAGATTATTTTAATTTTATTCTTTTATTGTTCTATACCTGAGAAAGAGCAGAATAGAAGGGTGCTATTTAATTGTTCCTGCTGTGTGAATTAGCTCAGCTCAGCATCCCTTTTGCAATAACAAACTGTATTAATACGGATGATATTGAAAACTAATTGATGTTTTGAACCAAAATCTATTAGATACTTACATTACTGACTAGACAAAACAGTAAGAAGTTGAATGATGTTGTCAGGGAAACAGGTATTTCTTTTTAACCAGGTAGTATCTATAGAGGAGATGCTTTAAACTGTAGCATACCAAACAACTAAAATGCCATCATAACACTTCTCACCAACCACAGTGATATTCTTTAAATACAATTCTTTTTCTTTTCAAAGCCAAAATACAATGCATTCTCCATCCCAATGCTTACTTTTCATATAGAAAGAGAAAACACTCCCAGTAAAAATGAAAGCAATACAGCTGCAAATAACCTAACAAATGAAACAGATACTCAAACAAAAACAATGTCTACTGAAGGAGGAAAGGCAGCGTGTGTATTTTTGTTTTACTGGAAAGAGTCAACAACACGACACAGAAAAGATAGAAATTTGAAACAGAAAATCACCCTTGAAAAGGCATTATTGACCAGCCATTCAAATCCTACTGCAGACAAGGAGAATTTTTGCACTGTCTATGCTAGCAGATAAGCTAGGCACGGAACATTGCTTTCAGTCATGGAAATATTAGTACTAGCAATAAACTAAGAAACTGAACATACGCTTTCTAGCAGAGCATTGCAACTGTTTAAAGTGTTGATGACATTTTCTTAGAAGAGCTTATCACTGGGACAAATTACAGTTTTTTAGGAGCATATAAACAACCAGCTACCAGAATTCCAGAAAACAAATTATTTAATATCTGGCATAAGGCAGTATAAGAAATAGGAGATGGAATAAAATCACCCAAGTTAATATTTAACTAAAGGAGGAAATGTTTTCATAATAAGTGCTCTGTTAGCAAATTTATTAGACACGGTGCTTTTCTTTTTTTTAAGCACTTCCCAATGGAATTAGGACAGACAGACTCTAGGCCAAAATCGTTCTCTTCTTTGCCTACCAGACTATTACAGTCTGACTATCCAGTAAAATTCTCCATCAAGTTCCACGTTTTTCAGGCACTTCTTCTATTTCTTTTTCTTTCCCATCTCCTTTTACCCTACTCATTTTTAACTCAGTCCTCCTGAACTCTGGAAGTATGTGTTTCCGAATTAGAAGGTATGGTCTAAGTAGAAAGGGTCTTTAGTGTTTTTTTTTTTAAAAAAAAGCAAACACACACATTGATGTAAAACCTCCAACCAACCAATCACCACAACACATGCTTTTTGTGTCTACATGCAGGCTTGCTTACTACTTGGCCTTTGCCCATACTACCCTAACAACTCCCTAGTATGTATTTTCCCATTGCAATTTTTATTTAAAAAGTTAATCATTCCAAAAAGTGTTTTTTTTCTGTCAATATATACAAAGAATAGTCATTATAAGTCTTGCAAAGTTTTATCTACAAGATAGCTCAATTCTAATTCTTATGCTTTTTTTTTTTTTTTTTTTTCAGTAGAAAATGCAACTAGTTTGATGTCTTAGTGGTTGGAAAAGATCTTGGAGGTCTTTTCCAACCTAAGTGATTCTACGATTCTAGGAAAGAACTGTTTCTTAAAGCTTCTGTATTGCATCACTGTCAAGTTAGAACTCTACAAACTATGGGTTGTAACTCGGTCTCCCCATCAGTAAGAGCTACTTGCAGGTTTACAGAACAAATGCATAGATCAAACTTCTCAAAATCTGCATAAGAAAAATTATTATGCTGATAAAGTGATGATTTAGACTTACCCTAGCCAAACCAAAGATATAAATTCAAACTGCAAAAGCACAAATACTGCCTAACAACATGAGAGCCTGCTGTGTTTATCAGAACTAAGCGATTCAGAAATAACAGCTGCTGAGTCTGCATAACTGTCTCCATGTTTCAAGAAATGTCTCTGTCTTCTTGCCACTAACACTAAAACAATTTTTATAAGGTGCTCTAATATTAACTGATAAATCACTTTTTATTTTAAACTGCAGCCCTTATAAACCACAAAGAATGCATACAAGTAAAATATATCATAAAAGGAGGGTGGACAATTACACAGAATTTGGTGCCTTTTTCACCACTTGGTTGTTTGGCAGTAAGACTACAACCTACAACTTAATGTATGACCTTAGTAAGTCTTATTTAACCGATAGCAATTATATGAAATAATTGTTTCTGTAAGTAGTCTGTTAATAGATAACTGTATTACTATATTAAAGCTTTAATTCACAAGGTTTTATACCAGTTTTAAAAGAACTTAGGATAGTTATATGTTACACACCCTTACTAAGGGGACAATGAAACATATTCGAAAAACAAGGAATTCAAAAAAATGCAGAAATTTAGCTATTATCCTGAAGTATACCTGGAAAAGTATCCTAAATCTTGTTTAGTAAAGCCACAGCCATGAGCCGTCTTAGTTTTTTTCCTGCTACGCTTTGGAAAAGTTGTCACATGAATTCAATTCAGCTCTTGCATTGCCCGTTCCCCCTCATTAATGCCTCAGCTTATGGCTATTGAATTTTTGATGCTGACAGAAAGCTGTTTAACAAATTTTCATGATTCTTATTCTGGAGGAGTCATTAGATGACCCAGGTAGGGTCTGGGGTTCATGCCTAGTGCTCTACACAAATTATACATAGGATATGTTTTCTAAGCCAGTGAAATGTTCAAATGCTAGCAACATTACATACATACTCAGCTTATTTTTATAGGAGTGACATTGTTTTCTGACTATTTCAGTATCATTTGCTGAACATTTATTGAAGCACGGTAGCACATTTGGTTTAGAGGGATGACTTTAAAATAGCATGTAGGTACTTACTACAAGGATGTCCTAAAACTTTCACTTCATCAATGGCCACATATCCAGGGTGACCTGAAGTTACCACTTCAAAAACAACCTGAGAAGTGAAAAAGAGAATTTCAGTTAGCAGTTTTGTAAAAGAGGAAATAGAAAAATACTTTGTTATGGAAAAATACACCAACTCTTTCAACATGCTGAGAACTCCTTGAAAAAGAAGCACAATCAGAAAAGCTTCAAAATGTGTTGTTGTTACTAAAAAGGGCCAGAACATAAATCACATTTTTGTGTTTATCCTGTTTTTGGAGATTTACCAGTGTGGTCATACATAGCTCATAATGAGAAATAACTACGCTCTCTTTCCCCTTATATTTGGTCTGCTAAAATAGTTACCTAAAAGTCATCTTAAGTATTAAAATTCATATTTTATTTTTAATTCTTTCACTTATGGAACACAGTCCTATTTTTATTTAATAAATGACAATTCTGCAGTATACAGAGCTTTATACAGTATCAGACATAAGCATACCTATTTTCATGAATGTATTTTCCACACTCTTAATCTTCCACCAAATGCAGTGAATTAAGTTAAGCAGATCCATATGCCACGGTTTGTTTAATGGCTATAAATAGGTCACAAAATAAATGGACTGTTCTTGTCATTTGAATTAAGCACACTCAAAAGTAAACCTCTCCAAACTTTGGCAGCCTTAGCTTTAACAGCCCGAGAATGTTTATGTGGAATAGAAGGAAACGCGCCAGTAACATTCGCAGGTACATTTCCAAAGCAATGGACACGAAGTTCATGCTCAAAGCCAGGTTGTGATTTATAATCCTTTTTTAAAAATACTTTCCTTTTGCTTGGGAAGTTAACCCTAATTTCCTCTTGTAACTAGTCTTATGACACTGAGGACTGTAAAGTTTCGAAACCACTTTTCACGTATATATTACATTTGACCTTGGAATAAATGCAGAAGGACACTGTGAACCAGAATCTTTACTGCACTTATTTCAGCAGAAGGTTATACATAATGCTAACAAGGACAACATATAGCCTCACAATATTATATCATCGTTTCCTGCTGCTAAATAAACACTGATAGAACCCTGATCCTGATTTTAAAACAAACCTTGAGGTGAGCTGATTCTTTTATCAACTCTTGCCTCTGCTTTCTCCAGTCTTTCTTGTTGCCTCATCAGGGGACATCAGTCCTCCTCCTCTTTTCTCCTAAATATCACAAGATTCTTCCTAAACTCTGTCTGTTTCTCTTTCTTAAAGTCATCCACCACACAGTTTTTGCACAAACAAGTTCTGCACGACAGATTGTTCAGTCACAAACCCTTGCTTGTGGCCTTCTAAATGCTTGAATGCACTCTGATGGTACTCAGAAGTTGATAACTGCCAACCCAGAGGAACAGAGTGGACAAGGCTATGTATTTGACTCCTTGCGTGCAGCAGAGTATCCATAGCAAGACCATTCAAAATTTCAAAGTATCTCTTCCCTACAGAGAACACTCTTCTGGTGGAACCAGTATGAGGAGCTACCTAAGAAAGCAGAAGTAAGAGAACATACTTCTTGAAGAATAACTTCAATTTAAAGACCTGGAAGAGCCTATCAAATGAAAGTCATTACTACCCTAATCTTAGCAGCCTTGAAATAAAAATACAGAAAGATTGGTGACTTGCACATAGTAACCTTGAGTTTCAATGACACCACAAGACTGAAGAAAATGGTTATGTTGTTGCCTTTGCAGGAAGGAAGAGAATACTCCATTAATTGAGGAGCTACCAAGACTACTCACGACAGCATAGGTCTGAAAGACTCTAGGGCATGAAAATTACTGCACAGTGCTGTGAACCTGCAGTTAATTCAGGGGTGTTACAACACAGCAGCGAAGAACAGGGAGTAGACAGCCAGGTCTCGGAAATAGTGGAAAAATTCCAGGGGAAATGTGCTGTCACTGAGCAAGCTCAATCCAAGGGGGGAGGCAAAGACCAGCCTACAAAAACCCAGACGGCTCGGGACAGCTGTGTAAAAATCTTTTTGTTTCTTTCTGACATTCCCTGGTTGCTTTTTGTTTCCTCTGTGGAAAAGAAAAAAAAAAAAAAAAAAGGAAGAAGGAGAAGAAGAAGGTGGAGGATAAGAAAGAGGAGAAGAAGAAGTAGAACGAGAAGAAAAAACTAACTAAGCTAACTGCCTAATTTTTACTGAAACAGAACATTTGCTTGTTTGTTTTTGTTTTGTTTGGTCTCTTTTGGGAAACTCACTACAAGGAGATCTTCACAAAGCCACCTGAAAGGTCTACTATCACTGCAGATTTTTTTCAGGCTCTTCATTTTCAGATATGCTAAATTGTACAGAAGTAAAGGAGGTATTTGCACATACACACCTTTGAAGCAGTCAGCTAAATCATAAGTGTTCTGCTAAAAATATTAGTCAGATAACGGGGATTTAATAATTTTTTTACAAAGCTAATTATAAAGGTCTTTTACAAAGAATTGTCTGGCTTCCAACAAAACCAAATACCTAAGTAGAAGATCTCAAAATAATTTCTGCAATTCATAACTGGGGAGCTTAGCTACAGGTTCTCTGATAAGTTTTAAGTACTTCATTATTGCAATATAATCATGGAAAAAGCTTGTAGATCCTGAACACAAACCAGGTCCTTTGGTTCACTGGTAGAAACAACAACCTCAAAATAACTAAGTCTTATGACTTAATACTTATGACAACATTGAATGACTCAATGAGTGATCTAAAATATTCTGCTTTATCTCTAGACGACATACCAAAAATGTCATTACCACAAATAAGCCAGGCAATGTAGGAAGGAACTGCCAACTGGACATGATATTAAATTACAATTATTGTCGCAAAAGAGGGCAAGTTCCAAAGAAAAGTAATATAGGTTGAAATATTGTCAGTTTAATCAGGCTTCCATTACAGGCAATACCCAAGCTGATACCAACCTACCTGATCATAAGTTTGGGTCTTTTCTGACAGAAAATATGCTTTTTTTTAGCATATGGAAATAGACACTACAGCCAGCAGTGACATACCATAGCCAAAAAGACATCACGGACATGCCTTTTTCTTCATGTATTCAAGAATGCGACTCATACTGCAAATAATATAATTTCCCATCTGTTCACAGGCTGTAAAATACTATCACCTTCTGTATCCGAATCCACTATTCTGTTTTATGTAAATTAATAAATTAAGACTATGGACTAAAAAAAAATCTGCTTACATGAGCATGCTCCCCTTTTACAGTGAAAAAAGTAATATGATGCTACAGATGGCATGGTTCTGGAGACCCCAGCGAGGGTACTGCATGCTGTAGGGGGGTGCTCAGGACCGGACCTAGAGGCACTCCTGGTAACTCATTTTTCCACTGAAAAGCTGTCATGGCTGTCAGGACTATTCATGGATCCAGATCAGTTTTGTTAATAATTTCCCTAGAAATAAAACCCAGCGACTTATTTCATGTCCAGATTTCTCTGACATACCACATTTAAAAAGTCACTTGTTTAGCAGAGTTTTGCCTTTATACCTCAGACACCAAACTCTGCATTTCCTCCCAGCTGCCGCAACATCTGGGGACAATACAGACTGGCCAAAATAAAGGCGACACCCCAACAGGCTGGGCAGCCCCTTTGATTCTTCAGCCTTTTTATTCCGTCATCTTATCAGGCAGGAAACAACTGGTTAAAGCACCGAATCCGTCTGTTCAGGAAAAACTGGGGCCGGGTGCTGGCCTGGGAGCTGTTTTACACCCAGGCCTGCCAAACAGGAAGCAGGGACGCGGCCTAACATGGCGCGTCCCTGCTCCACCGAAGGGCAAAATTAGCTCCTCGGTTCCTGCCGCTTCCCCCTTCTACGCAGGAACAAAGGAAAGGGGCTGCTCACCAACGTGCACGCTTACTCCTGAAAATGTGCGACTCGCGATAACTCGCCCGCTCCCCAGAACAATAGGAATAAATAGCTTTTGTTAGCACACAAACATCGCTCCGTAAATTCCTGCCTTTGCTGTGGCAAAATCACAATGCTTTTAGCCGAAAGGTGGGTTGTACCTAACGTAAACACTCTCTACTTCACAGGACTTAAAATAGTGCTTTGCGAAAACAAGGAGGAAGAAGGACTGTTGGGAAAGCTCCACAATGTCAGGCTCCTTTTCTGCTCCCCAGGAACCGGGCTGAGACGTGCTGCCTTCTACTCGCTGCCTGCTCTGCTTTACCCCCAGCATGCCTTTGCTTGGTTATATTGGACATATTGGTTATATTGTCTTGTGGCCTTGAGGGTTGAGCAACTTCTCTCTCCCCTTTTGGACCTGTCCTAGGACTGCCCCCTTTGTTACTGGAGCTACAGCTGCTTCTTCAAAGCCACCTCAACGGAGATTTCTGACCTGGTCCTTCACAGACCATGCACAAAGCTCTCAGAGCTTATTTAGTTGGGCTCTCAGCAGCGTTGCCACACCTACAACGTGGTTAGGCCTCACTGGTTAGGAATTTATTGTATGCCATTTGTGCCCCCATCTATCACTCCTACACAACCACCATTCAGCACTCAAAAGAGCACTTCAGCATATTAAACAACATTTAGGTGGCTGCTGCCAACCTGAGACTCCACAGAAACTTCTTAAGGGTGAACAGCACTAAAAACTGAGCTCGTAATATTAATAAGCTGGCTTATTCAATCTCGCTCTTCTTGTTTTTAAATCAGTTGTGGCTGAACATTTCTCTACTGAAGGCACAGAAGTTTTCTTGGTTTAGGAACCAGGGATGGGAAAAAACTACCAGGTCCTTGTTTATATGACAAAAAAGCACGTCTGCTTACTCTTGGACCTTTTTTTATTGCTGTGGTTTTTTTTAAAATGTAGATATGTGGTCTGCCCTGACTCATCTTTCTCAAAATACCTACTCAATCACACAACTCAGTGAAGAAGAGCTATTTAAGATTTGTGACCAGTAGTGGTTCAAAAGGCAATATGCATTTCAAAGTTTCTTTTGAGTTCAAAGCACAGTTCAAGAACCGTAGGCGTGCAGTTTAATGCAGCGCATGCAACACATGAGAACATGAGCATGACCTTCACTGCTCAAGAAGCTTCATTCTTTGTCCTAGCTGGTGACTGAAGTACATTGCATGAACAGAACTCCAAGTACAGCCTGTATAAAGCAGGTTCTGAAAGAAATGAAAGTTTAAGTCCAGATTTGAAAGGCAGGTCGGATCTACTGCTTATTCCCTAAACTCCCAATTTACAGGGGAAAGTGTCAAACTGGTAAAGGGTAAATCTCATCTTAGTGTGAAGTGGTATACTGTAACTTGTGTCCTTACTGAAAAAGAATACAGGAATTACTCCTTACTCCATTTTCTAATTTCAGCTTCAGAGAAAATTATGTTTAAAGAAGGTGTACTAGCATATACAGTAGCGTACTCCACTGGAAGTTATTTTTAATCATTTCAGTTCCAATTCTGGATTTTAAAACTGCAGTCTTTTGTTTTATCTGTTGTTTTCTCAAGATTTGTTTCAGCTTGGTGTTGCCATGACTGACTCCCAGCAAATTACAAAAGAAGTACTTCAAAATATAAAAAGTGATAGGGGGGTAGTGTGTAACTTGCTATGGTGCTGTGCCAAATTGCCTGCTTGCAGGGTTAGGAGCTGGAAACACAAGTCTCCCACCAAACTCAACTCTGCAGTGGCATTTCACATATTATAAGGTTCTTAGACTGGACATGCTTCAAAAATGTAAAATATATTTCAAACACTACAAATTAGTCTGAGAATCATTAAGTAACCAGAAAGAAAGAAAAAAAAAAAAAAAGAGAGAGAGAGAGGGGAAAAAAAACAACTCTGAAATCAACATTTTTCTTCTCCCACTATAGGATTCAAACAAGGAAAAAAATCAGAACATTAAAGTGAACACTACCAAAAATCTCCCACCCTCTCCTCATTAGAGGAGTAACTTTTTCAGCACTAACTTTATCAAAACCCATCATTTTTAGGGCCTCTTAAACTACCGAGACTGGACCCCAAGAACCTAAAAACCATCTCACCACTTATGGACATCTACACTGCATTTAATCCCCTTTTTCTGTGTACATCTTAATTCTGTTCCAGTATGGAGGAGGTTGACAGAGAAGCCTTACTTTGTTTGCAGGCCATCTAAAATGGCATGATAAACTCTTTCCCTAAGACAAAAATAAGACTAGCTCCTTTAGAAAAATCTAAGCTACTTTGAGACAAACAGATCAGAGACCAAGAGCCACAGCAGAAAAGAACAAGCTGTGCTGATTATCTTTGACCCTTAAAAGGTGCTTAGCAGCTTGAACCTGTGTTACTGCAACTATACTGTAATCGGGAGCTGGACTGCAGTGTAGACATACCCTAAAGTTAAAGGCAGATAGATGTTAAGCAGTAACACTTAGAAGACTATTAATTAAGGAATTAATGTATCTTCATCAGCAGAATACTTCACAATTTAAGTTTAAATATGCAGTAATTAGACTACAATTAGTGTTGCTACATGCAGGTTATCATTGTGATTTATATACATAGTACAGCTTTCATATGGGGTGAAACCTACACAAATAATTACATAGTAAAAAGAAAAGTGTACACTAAGAGAAATTAATGTCTTTGTTCAGAGACTGTACTTCTAAAGAGTCAATTCTAAATGGAAACCCAATGTGAAAGGTATTAGCAAACTTGGATAACTGGTGTTACAATGATAAAACACTACTAATTATTAAATCTTTTGAATGCTTTGCATATGTGTTAATAATATGTGGTTTAAACAAATAAATCTTTAGAAGTTGGATTAAAATTCACTCCACACTACACAATCTAATTTCTATTCAGCTACCATTAGTGGGAGTTATTTTGCCTATGTTCTTCATGAATCAACAGCAAAACAGACTAACACCATTGTGTTTTTAAGCATCCCAGCTTGCATAAATATTACAACTCTGGAATGTTATCGTGCCATTTGTCTCTAGTACATTTTGGTTTCATTTGCAGCTAGACACCTTGTAGGTGTCCTATTAATGGACCGGAACTATAGAGTATTCACAAATATGCAGATGCCTATGTGAATATGCAATTTAAAACACAACAAAACAAAACAGACAACAACATTGTTTTCTCTCTTCATCTACTAAAGCAGAGCTTTTTCCTGAACACTACTTCTAGGAAACTACCAGCCTTCATATATGAAAAGTTAAAAAGGATGCTATCTTTTCTTAAATAATCTCAGCAGACTGTTCTTAGTTTTGTGCAATAAGGTCAGCCAGACGCAGATAATCCTTGGGAGAAACTTTTGTAGTTTTTGGATTTTATGTGAAAAATACATGGTTTTGTGACAAAAGAGCTCCGAATTTTGGAATCAAAAGAATAAAAGCTTAGGAAACAGAACCAGTGCTAGACACATATCAGATGGGCCCTTTGCTTCCTTCCACCACACATTAAGCAATCTGAGCTCCCACCTAACTTGTACATGTTCTCACAAGGCTCACATATATCCTTTCTCCTCCTCCTGCTCTTCTCCCAGGTGATGCAGATAACTTCTCACCTCCCCCCAAAACAGACTTCATGATGAAGAAAGAGCATGGAAAAAGATAAAAGGAGTTCAGAAGAGCAAGTGCTGGATTCTGCACCTGGGATGGGGCAACCCTGGACAGATGTACAGACTGGGGGACAAGATGTTGGAGAGTGGCCCCACAAAAAGGGATCTGGAGTTCTGATCGACAGCAAGCTGAACACAAGCCAGCAGTGTGCCCTGGCAGCCAGGAAGGCCAGACACATCCTGGGGTGCATCAGGCACAGCATTGCTAGCCAGTTGAGGGAAGGGATTGTCCTGCTCTGCACTGTGCTGGTGTGGCCTCACCTCGAGTGCTGTGTGCAGTTTTGGTTGACACAAAGTAAGGACATAAAATTACTAGAGAGTGTCCAAAGGAGGGCTACAAAGATGGTGCAGAGTCTGGAGAGGAAGATGTATGAGGAGCAGCTGAGGTCCCTTGGTTTGTTCAACCCCGAGCAGAGCAGGCTGAGGGGAGGCCTCATGGCAGCCTGCAGCTCCCTCACGAGGGGAGCGGAGGGGCAGGCGCTGAGCTCTGCTCTCTGGGGACAGTGACAGGACCCGAGGGGACGGCATGGAGCTGGGACAGGGGAGGGTCAGGCTGGGGGTTAGGGAAAGGGTCTACACCCAGAGGGTGGTCGGGCACTGGAACAGGCTCCCCAGGGATGTGGTCATGGCACCAAGCTGCCAGAGTTCAAGAAGCTCTCAGACATCAGGTCTGGTTTTTGGGTGGCCCTGTGTGGAGCCAGGAGTTGGACTCAATGGTCCTTGTGGGTCCCTTCCAGCTTGGGATATTCTGCGATTATATGATCCTATGAGAAACAATGAGAAATTGCAGGTGTCACCGGGCGAGTGAGAAAATTGCATTAGAGATTTCTGAGAGAACAGAAGCAACCAAAATAGAGGTGACTGACCATAAGCTATGAAATTGAGAGCTTCCTCAAGAATAAATTATCTTATCTACATCAAAACCAGTGAAGCTATACTATTTTATACTAATTCCTTGGGCCTCCACAGATATTGCTATAACATAAGACATTTTGGCACATCAGCTAAATTGCAATACCTTAGCAGGTCTAATTTCAGACCATATGCAGCAAATGCAAAGAAAATGACTTACTATATTCCTCAGTGAACAAAGTACAGATTGTGCCAAAATATCTATATTTTCAGAGGTTAAGAAAGTACATGGAGTCCATTACTGACAGACTCAGGTGTCTATTACATATCAGCTAATGCATGGTAATTTATCAAACTGCAGTACCTGATCCAAGCATGTAAGGGTTCACCTATGAATAAAGGTGAACAATACAGAGTTCAGGTCTCAAGGGAGAAGTAGGTTAGTGAGGTTACCTTCCTATTTCAATGTCCAAATATCCATATTCCTCAGATATCAGTTAGATGTATCATGTTGTTAGAAATCTGACACAGATTATTATTATTGTTACCAACAACAGATTTAAAACTCTTTGGTCTTCCTATATTTTTTGTCAAAATTTTAATTTAGCTTAAAATTTACTAATCAAAGTATGGGCTTCTCTTAAAAATCCCCTGTCCACATTATCATTTTGGTTCAGAGCTTCAGTGAGGCTTTGAAGCACGTTCTTTATTTTCACTGACTGTTCACAGAGCACTTTGGCTGCACTCAAACCAGATTCTTTTCAGAAGAAATTACATTGGAATTTCCTCTACTAGCTCAGTCCAAACCCTGGTGGGGACATTATAGAATAACAGAATCATAGGTTGGAATCACCATTTAGGTTGGAAAAGATCTCTAAGACCATCTAGTCCAACCTTTAACCTAGCACTGCTAGGTTAACCATTAAACCATGTCACTAAGCTCTATGTCTAACATGTTTTTTGAAGACCTCCAGGGATGGTGACTCAACTACTTCCCTGGGCAGGCTGTTCCAATCCTTCACAACCCTTTCAGTGAAAAATTCCTAATATCCAACTTAAACCTCCCCTGGCGTAACTTAACTCCATTTCCTCTTGTCTTATCACTTGATGCTTATGAGAAGAGCCCAATCCCCACGTTGCTATAGCCTCCTTCAAGGTAACTATAGGAATAATAAGGAACAATAAGGTCTCCCCTGAGCCTCCTTTTCTCCAGACTAAACAACCCCAGCTCCCTTAGCTGCTCTTCATAAGGCTTGTTCTCTAGACACTTCAGCTCTGTGTCCTTTTCTGGACATGCTCCAGCACCTTAATGTCCTTCTTGTAGTGAGGGACCCAAAACTGAACACAGTACTTGAGGTGCAGCCTCACCAGAGCAGAGTACAGAGGGATAATCACTTCCCTGACCCTGGTGGCCACTCTGCTTCTGATACAAGCCAGGGTGCCGTTGGCCTTCTTGGCCACCTGGGCACACTGATGGCTTATTCAACTGGCTATCGACCAATACCCCCAGGCAACTTTCCAGTCACTCCTCCCCTAGCCTGTAGCATTGCATGGGGTTGTTGTGACTCAAGTGAAGTACCCAGTACTTATGATCCAGATGAAGGCATAAGTGACACAGTCACGTGTTCATTCAGCATCTGCAAAACATACACGCACTGTCTAACTCTCCTGAACCACCCAGAAAGCTCACAAATCCCCCCAAAAGATGCCATGTTACCAAGCACCCAGTTATATCCCATGTCAGCCACGAAATTGTCTGTGGGATGCTCTGCTCCTCTCCTATTGTCCACCGAGGCAAACAACACAGACCACTCCTCATTTCATTCAAGACAGAAAGGCTCTTTGACACCACTGGAGGACTTTCTCAACACCGGCATCAGATTCGTAATATGGGTCCCACAACCTTGCAGAAAGGTGCCCTTTCAGCTTGTGAGAAGTGAAGCTGTGGCTAAACCAAGCTTGGACTCTGTGGTCAGGATATGGCCTCATGCCCCAGAGAGGCAAGTAGTACACAGTTTCTTCCACAACGCTAAGGAGAACCTGAGCTTTGCTTTTCTGGAAAAGGTGCCAGTATCCCTCTATCCAGTCTTGGGCAGAAAGCCACATTGGGTGTGAATGTGTACCCTGTCAATTCTCCCTGCACAACCCAGGAACACACTGACAGAAGCAAGAAGAAATGAAGACTCATAGATGTCTGTCACCGCTGCAGTGCACCTGCCCAGCTTGAAGCTGGTTAGCCAGCAACCAGTATGAATCATGGGCTGTAAGGACAGAGAGCAATCACACTCTTAAACAAAGGGATATGTGACTTTGTTCAGGGATCCTGAATTTTTACACAAGAATGGCAAAGTTGTGGTGCAATCCTACAGGGGATCAACTCAACGGCATGCTCTTTTGGGTCTTTTTTGCACCCACTGCCAGGTATCCCATGTTCCAAGGACAAGACGGTCAGTTGTGGGTGAAGTAATCACAGGGGAAAGGACTCCAGAAAGTAATTCAGCTTGTGTGTTGTTTTATTCCTTTGAGAAAAAAAAAAAAAAGGGTTCAAAAGGAAGAGCTTCAGTTCCCTTGAGACATCTTCACAGATCAGCTGCTGCAGACAGAGAAGAAAGTTCACTATCACCCCACAGAGTATCTCCCAGTGGATGCTGCCAAACTAATTCTGAAAAATATGGATGGGGCAGCAAACACCTGGTCACTCACAGCACATGGGATCAGAAGTGGGACTCTACCACGTGCGATGCTGGTGGTCAGGGCATCGATGTAGGAATTAAGATGCTGTCACCCTCCGCATAACACACACACAGAAAGCACCATGGAAGGACTACATTGCACTTCCTAGGGAGGTCTGCAGCGAAAGAACTCCTGTCTTTGGGATAGCTTTCCTCCAGAAAGCTTCAAAGCTTAAGTATAGTGACAAATTTTAGCCCATGGGACCAAACTAAATCCAAACCAAGCTTTCCACACTGCAAGTGAAGATGAAAGGAGCCTAACAACAACTTTGGTCTGTTCCTATTACAGCAAATTACTTGTCTCACATAGACACTATTTTCATGGGAAGGAAAAAAGCTGTTGAACTACTGTACAACAGTAAATAACTCTATAATCTTTAAACTTTCCTACAGAGAAGTAGCACTCTAAGGAAGTGGCAAGTGAAACCCTCACTAAATCTTTAGGATGTAATCACAAGCACATTCCTATGATAGTAACTGTTCTATTTACGATTAGTATTGGACAGAACAAATGGATATTGCATTCAAACTGACGACTCAAACTGAGGATTCAGAGGACTCTGCCGGTTCTAAAGCAACAAGTATTGCTCACCTAAATCAAACTTGAAGACTCTACTGCAGTAAAATCTATCGACATTCAATTCCAGCATCCCTAATGAACTGAAAGAATGAGTGAATTTATTATAGAGAAACCAACGTGATTGACTGGAATCAATGGCAAATTTTCTGAATTGTTTCAATCTGATTATTTCATCTGCGTTCAAAGTGTGTGTGTGCATACATCTCATACACTTCCATAAATATATGTAAACATATAAACACAGCCATATTCATGTAAAAACATTTAGCATCATCTGCAAAAATATAATTGAGATAAAGATCAACAAAACACACTGAAACATATTTTGATTTAAAGTCAAAATGGTAATTAAGAGCAGGTGCCTACTATGAGGAACAAAAATTCATAAAAAGTGAAGCATACCTGATAAAAATGGGGCCAGAAAGTGCTAATTGCCAGCTCTGCTCTGTTCCAAGTGCCAGTGGTAGATGTGTTCCAGACTGGGTTACCAATAGGACCATCATTAACTTTCACATATACATTCAGAATGCCAGGGCTAGATCCACTCTTGCTTGCAACATAATAGTGGAAATCAATACAATGTGTGTCATTTTCTTTTAGATGGGGCAGCAGGAGGTGAGCTTTCTGTCCTGCAAATCTCCCAGATGTATTCACCAACATGAAAGAACCTGCAAAACAAAGTCACTGTTTCAGTTTTTTCATTATTTTAATTTCTTCTCCCTATTACAACAGCTCACAATTAAAGCATCATTAAACAAACGATCATTTTGCCTTGCTTCTGCTAATATAATAGTAATTTGTATTTAATCTCAAATTACTTTTGTGAATCTCAAGATAATTTTCCAAAGCTAGTAAATATTAGAATCCTCACTTTACATATGGAAAAAGAAAGAAAAATAAAACAACAAACCCCCCTGCAGTGATCTTCACTGCACTGAATCTACAGATGCTAGGAGAAAATCAATTGCAGGTGGAAACTATCTGAGCATTTCTCCATGCTGGGTCCCAGTGAAATCAAGGACAAATCTACGTGCATAGATGCTGGGAGGCAGTAGCTAATGGAGATGTGGCCTGAAATGTTCTCAATTCCTTAGCCACTCTCCAGCTTACCACCAGCTACTTCCTTTACAAATGAAGTGTGGACGCTTAATTATCTCTTGGTCTCAAGAGGTGAGAAAAGAAGGAAGAACAGAAAATACCCAGCAAATTGTTAAGTTGTATAGAAAAAAAAAGGGGGGGGGGGAGGGGGAGATGGAGGGAATATTACAGTAGGATCCTAACTTCAAAACCAGTAAAGGTATAAATAAAGGTATAAACACTTGAACGACCCTCACAAGAGCATCCAGTCAACTTATGCGCTACTTTTTAGTGCCTATTAATGCACTTCATTGAAGTGTACCTTGAAAATAATCAACTTACGCAACAGATGTGCAATTTAAAAAATCTGAATGACTATACAGTCATTTTATTAGAATAATACAAAGTGATGTTCAAGACATTCATATCACTGTGATGAAAAAAACCCAAAGCCAAAGGAAAAAATTCCACTAATGCATATACTGTGATACCATACAAGAAAATAAAATTAAACAGTTGTACTTTCAACCAAGGACTTCTCAATGCAACACAATGAAACACAGAAATAAAAAGGTATGTTAAAGCCTGCATTTTTCATAAAAGTCCAAAGAAAATGGATATGTTATAGATGCATGCTAAAAATCCGTAACTACATGCTTTTATAAAAGTACAAGCACACACATTTCTCAAGCAGTTACTAGAAAACAAATTTTTTTGTTTTTCAATTTGATGTGCAATGATACCCTGGAATTTGAATAGGATGCAAACTCTTAAGTAATATCTGGAAATGGAATGTAAGTATCGACACCTTCAGTCCAGACTGCACCTTTACCTTAAGTAGGTTTAATTATTCAATAATACAGTTTTGCAGCTATTCTAAATTATTTATCAAGTATAACTTCTCATTAATTTTCAATCCAGACAAAATAATTGAGTTTCTAAAGTTGACGAAAACTTAAATGAAATGTGATACAAAGGAATCTGAATGTATTATTACCTAAAAGGCAATATAACATACTGGGACAATTCCTCATGCATTAGTAATGTAAGCCAAAGTCACTAACTTGCTTCTCCAATTAAAATCTCATACTGGAAACAACAGACACAAGAAGACTCCTGTCCTCAGTTTGGTGTGTGCAGAGAACACTAACCAAGTTAGCAGTACTCAGTCTTTCCACTCCTTTCTTTAGTAGGATGGTTCCTAAGTTGTGCATGGTCTTGGGATGATCGAAGTATAAAATCTCCCTGCGCTGGAATTTTAGATCCTGTTGCTCAGTAATTAACTAGGATGCTGAAGGATGAAGAATGAATAGGCAGCCAGCTAGAATAAGAATGACTCCTGTTATATGATCAATAACACATTTCTCCATCTTCATAACACAACAAAAGGTTTAAAATAAAAGCCACAAAAGTATATTTGGGTGTAAAGAGAAAGCAAATAAATTTTAAATTTAACCACATGGATCTTTGCTTTAAGCAGGCAGGAAATAAACCAATATTCCTTCCATCATTTAGGACATACTCTGCCGTTCAATTACTTCATTTAAACTTAAAATACAAAACCTTTGATATAGTTACAGTTTGCTATCAAGACAGCAGTAACAATGTTTATGAGTTCGTTAAAAACTAACTGGCCAGCTTTCTGTATCTTAACACTAAGAGTGCTGTGGAGAAAAGTGCATCTGTTCTTAGCCACCTTGAAATTTCAAACAAATATCTACCTGATAACTCAGCCAATTTTATACCTGCTTGATAGAAGTATTTTGTTAAGAACTATTTAACTTCTATCATCCTGAATTATGTAGTACGTACTGCACAACTGAACCATGTGACAAATTATCAGGAGCTTAAGAGAGGAAATACGGTCAGCCTGTTCTGAATATATCTGTAACTCCCTTGTTGAAAATGAAAAAGTATGAAAGAACATCACCGTAAACAGTACAAATCTTACTTTCCCCTTTGTAAGAACACGGAATCTTTTAAGAGAACTAAATTAAGCTGCAGTGTATCTTTCAGATACGCTGTTTTAGTTTTTCTGCTAGGAAGTACCTGGCAAGCTCTTCCTAGCTCATGAGGCATGGAGTGGGAGACAGTGACGTAAATGCATCCTTTCAATTGTTTCGCCGAACTACGGGCTGAATCTCAGGAAATGAGACACACAAAAGTGCCCCTAAACTCCACCAGGCAGCTCTTTTGGGACACTTTAATCCCAGTCACACAGGTCTCACCAACCAACACTTCCAGAAGCTGAGGTTTCTTTTGTTCCAGCACATCTGCAACAGCACGTTCACTCAGATTCAGTCATCGAGGTCGTTCAGCCATCTAGCATGAGTTGATTAAGTAACCTGTACTAATCGTGCTGTTTCAAACATGGCAACTTCTGCTCTAAGCCTAAACATAGCCTCTAGACAGCATGCTGGATGTGCAGCATGGGCACAAGAAGCCTTGGGTACACCCAACCTACAGCTCATGGGCAAATCATGAGGAAAGCTAGCAGCTTTCTGGGGGTCTGACTAAAGCTAATCTAAAAGAAAACAAGGGTAATAAATGTCATGGAAGCCCCCAGTTGGCTCCTTAACCCTTCATTAGCCCTTGCCCGTAAAAGGTGGCCAGCTCACGAAGGAATTCTATCTGTTTTCTTCGGCAGTACTCATATTTCCCTTCAAGGGAACTCTGATAAAGTTCGAATTTCAGAGGTAAAAATGCAATGAAATAATCAGGTGTAAGTGTGAGCAAATTCTGTAAAATCAAGGCAAAAATCACCATGTGCAACGCATTAGAATTTAGACCTTAGCTGCTACACCTACTTCTAACTATGGATCTCTGCACAAGAAAAACAAACTAATATGCATTAAAATGAAAAGGCATAATCATTACACAGAAACTATTACATGCATTTTACTTGAAACCATACAGTGTCTGCAAAGGAAAGAAAAAAGTGAATCGAATCCATTAAAATCTTTCTTACAATGTTTTTGGCGTTTTTTGTTTTTTGTTTTTTTTTCAGATCAACTTGTCTTCAATGTTAAGTCATGTAGAAATTTTCTCTTACAACTTTTACTATTGTCATCTGTTAAACTGATTGCTAAAATAATACTATGCCAGATGGTTATATAAATCTAAAGCATGTGGATAAACTCCATACGCAAATACCTAAACACCTGATTTTGTCTGAATAAAAACAGGAGTTCTCAGCCTTGAAAGGAAAAAAACTCACGACATGCTTTCTTTGCTAGAGAGCATTAGCAGAGAGTAGATCGGTTCCCCAACATTGCTTATTGCACATTTGGGCACCTGACAAAAAATAAACTCAGGTATTCACTGGTGTATCAACTAGCTAACAGCTACCTGTAAGGGAATGGGAACTAGAGTAAGATTTCAGTAAGAAAACACACAAAATTATAATCAACGCAGTACTCCTAAGAAGAGATAGTAAATGTGCATGCTACCATAAATATATTCCTTTTAAACTGCATTATTTCCCTAGATGTACTTTCATGTTTAAACACATGGATGATGATAGTTTCCTTAGTCAGAAAGTTTAATAGGGATTTACCTGGGTGTAGTGCTTAGCTCCATGTTTAGGCACTAAATTTAAATTAATAGTTCAAAACGATACACTGAAATAAAACCTAAGGTAGCCAATGGTCCTCAGCATCCATTAAATTCAGGCTTCTTTAATCCACATGTATTAAAAGGCACAGAGTTGCTGTGTCATCCATATTTCATCATTTTACCTAGAGGGTTTAAATCTACAAACTGGTGGATTTGCTACAGTTACTGTCGTTGTTTACAGTTCCCCACTGCACAATGTTCCAGCAGTAATTCAGCAAATATTTGGTATACTGAAATATTAATTCGAAGATACAACACCTGAGAAAGACAATGCAAACTAGAGTTGGTCCAGAGTAAACGGGCGATTGAATGTCCCAGTAATTCTCATTAACATCAGTGGAAATTTTCTGTGAGAAAAGCACGGAGGAAAATGAAAATCCTACAATGTTTATTCCAGCAGTTACCCAGCATTAAACAGTATCATGACAGATCTTATTAGGGTCTTGTACACAAGAAGATGCCCAAAAGATAGAGTGACACAAGAACAGCAAAAAAAAAAGATCCCAGTATGTGTTTAAAAAAAAAAATAAAAATCTGACAACTGGAAAAGCAATATACACTTCTACAAAAATGATGGAAATGGCACAAGAGAGATTTCCCAGTCACTTCTGCAAGTTTTTACTGTGTCACATCACCTTGTTAAGAGACACTTTTTATACCTGGAATGTCAAATCCAATGAAATTGAATGCAGTATCATTTTTCATGCACGAAGAAAAAGTGACTACTGAGCAAAGAAAGTTACTTTGTTGATTTTTTCACAAATCCTATACATGGTTGAGCACAAATGATTAGTTTTCCTTGCAGACCGTAACATACAGAACCTACCCAGGAACTGTGATTTCATTGATACGATAATAAACAGAAGAAAAATAGTACTGGAGTTTGACTTATGTAAGCATCAATGTTTGATGATTTTGGCTCTCAGTATTTGAAAAATGTGCTAAATGAAGCAGAGCAGAAATTCTGATTTTAATCACAGATATTCTGTGTATTATCTTATTAACAAAACAACCTTCAGGTGCAGAAATGCTTCTCTGTAAGGCTGAAAGGTACCGAAATGCCCCATTATCAAAAATGCTCTGATTCGGTAGTTACAAAGGGTACTGTTTATTGACTAAACAGCATTCCCTAAACGCCAGCCAGCCCTAGAGCTGTCACTCACTGCAGGTGGCTACCACCATGGTATCATTTCTACCACGGCAGCTGTGAGTGCCCTATGCTAGATGTGACTGCCCAAGACGCTGGAACTGCTGTGCATTTGCAGACAAATTGCAAGTATCGAGCATACGACTTTCAGATAGAGCGGTCAACATAACTGTTCTTTTATTCATTATGCTTTAGATATATATGTATGGATCATCTTGGAAGTACTGCAGGAAGGAGAAAACCTGAATTTGATGACAGACAACCTTGCACTCTTAATTCCCAAAGCCAGTAAACAGAAGAGTTTTGCTCTTCAGTATTTTTTTCCTACAACTTACTATGTTTACAGATAAAGAAAAATATCTTTTCAGGTAACACTTGAAATTCTGGAGTTGATGCAATTTGGGAAACTTCTCAAAACATGGCTAACAACAGTACCTGAAGAACCAGGGACTTCTGCTCGGATGTATCACTACCAGATGCCACGCCATAGATAACTCCATATAAATATCAGTGCAGCCTGCACCCTCAATGGGCAACACGTGCCAAAATGCACCAGTTGAAAGTCTTCCTTTCAGTGTCTCAACTAATATCTATCAATTCTGTTAATTAACTTACAAAACATTCATTTATCAGCTGAATTGTAAAGCCTTCTATTGAGCATCACTTACCCACATTAAATTTTAAGTTATAATTTTAACCACTATTAATTATCAATCATAAAAAAAAAATCATCTCCACTTTTTAGATGTTTCTTCCACGTTTTCAACTACTCACACTTGAAAAACTCTGTTAAACCATTCCAGCATAAATCCTGCACACTATCTGAAAAGTGGATCAATCTGCTTCTACCCATAATGCCATCTTCATTTTAGCTGAACAACTAATAAGCCTTATAATTCTTTCACCAAATTCAATTTCTTCCAATTCTTCCTCATCCAATATGCATAGACACATCTTCCATTATTTTGTTCAAAATTCTTTTGATCAAATACAAACATGAAATCACATATTTCTGAGTCATGTATTTCTACAGTCACTTTTCCAATAACCAGTAATGTCTGAAAGAGCTGCTTACTGAAGAACGCTGTTTGTTTTTCCAACCCTTTTCAATATTTAATGAATTTTGCTATTTGTTCTGTAGTCTTTGTTCTGTTTCCTTCATGACTCTTCTACATTTTCAAACACTATATTGATATTTTGGAGGCTTTTTTCTTATAGGACTAATATTACCTCTTTGCAACAAGCAAGCAATGTATACAAAGTCCACACACACACGAACTTCAGGAGCCATTCCAGGAAATAGCTGTGTATGGACGAATTCTGACAGAATTCTGTCAGAAGTTTCAGATTCAACTTCTGAACTAATCATTGCATTTTAGAAAAAAAGAGAAAGCAAAGTAAGAAGAGGCAAAGCATCGATATGTTGGAGTACACTGCATGCTAACTGACACCATCAAAAATATCCCCCGGAGCAGAGTTTACCTGCAAATAAAATCATGAAGGTTAGAGGTGAAGAACACAAAATGAAGTGAGGGAAAAGGGGATGTGATTTATCAGGGAAAATGTATCAAGAAAAAATTCACAACTCCAGGATAGACAGACCAAGACCCAGGGAGACTTTTAAAATGCAAAGTTATCCAGCAGCATCTCCCTAGGACTGAAAAAGGCCAATGCAGGCTGAGCACTCTTCAGACGGAGCAGGTAGACATATGAAACTTTCTATTACAATTAGCCAAAATTAGACAACAATGGTGATCCTTCCAAAGGAAGGGGCTGTCACAGTAGATGCCCCCCAGCCCACTTTCAAGTAAGTACACAAACAGAATAAGAACAAAGACGTTGAATGTACACATCTAAACTAGGGGAAAGCATGCATTGTAAAGCATTTCCTCCACCCTCCAAGGTTGACAGAAGACTGGTGATAGTTTATGAAAAAAAAAAAAAAGAAAAAAAAAAAAAGATGCCAACATTTTTATCCTACAGCTGGATGGCTCGTATGCAGAAAAAACAAGAAAAACTCAGAGGTTTGAATGAATGTGACTTGCAGTTAAAGATCCTGTAACTATGCACATCACAGGCTTCTCTAGCTTCAGCCTTGAGGGTTTTATTCCAGAGGAGGGCCACAAAGATGGTCAAAGGGCTGGAGCACCTCTCCTGTGAAGAAAGGCTGAGAAAGCTGGGGATGTTCAGCCTGGAGAAGCGAAGGCTCTGGGGTGACCTTGTTGCGGCCTTTCAGAACCTAAAGGGGGCTTACAAAAAAGATGGAGAGGGACTCTTTGCTCAATCAGACGATGGCAGGAGAAGGGGCAATGGTTTTAAATTAAAAGAGAGGAGATTTAGATTAGACATTAGTAGAAATTCTTCACCTAGAGGTTGGTGAGGCACTGGCACAGGCTGCCCAGAGAAGCTGCAGATGCCCCATCCCTGGAGGTGCTCAAGGCCAGGCTGGATGGGGCTTTGGGCAACCTGGTCTGGTGGGAGGTGTCCCTGCCCATGGCAGGGGGGTTGGAACCAGGTGATCTTTGAGGTCCCTTCCAGCCCAAACCATTCTACGATCTATGATCACTGATTTATGATCACTGAAGGCAAGTTAATACAGGGTTTGTGTAAAACCTTCTGAAGGGCAGGAAAAAGGGACATCTGAACTCCAATCCCACTCATGAAAGCAATTTGATTTTATTTTTATTTATTATTTTTTTTAACAGGAAGAAATCCAACTTGCCTGAATATAAGGCAAACCCACTGACAAGGTAACTCTCCTTTTGTTTAGAAGTGGCAGAGGGGAATGAAGTCTCCAAGCAGCCGCACCGCTTTCCATGCCAGCCACAGTCACTCAGAAAATACTCTGGCAGCTAACTAGCCATGGTATGAAACTGTGCAGGAGTGCTGCTTGTTTGTTTGTTTTTAAGGAACTGTGCTCCAACTGGACTTCAAAGAGAGAAATTTGGCACAGGACAACATTTTTGTTTGTTTTACTTTCTGTTACATTGCTCGTCCTACGTTTGGCCTGATGCGATACGCTCTGGTGGCTCCAGCAACAGCTTCCACAGGCAGTGAGAACTGTGCTAGAAACTGCAAAAGCCGTTAACTGATTTATAAAATCCACACACTGGATTTCTTTAAAGCTGGCCTAATGCTTCCTACCAGCTATAACATTTTTTTAAAAAACTTTTATGCTATGACTGGATCTCAGACATGCCAGAGCTTTGAGTCAGACCTGTCTGCACCTTGTCTTTAAAGTGAACACACCAAAAAATACCAAACAGGCTTTGAAGCAGCTATGTTTTATTAGAAGATAAACTCGAACAAGCTCTCTTCTGTTTGAAAACCTACATTCTTCAGGTGAAAGGGATAAAACACAGGCATTTGAAAACAAATATCTTTTCTGCCCAACTGTGTCTCTGCAGTAAGGACCCTTTCCTCCAGGCCCGCTTTTCACACTGGCAACTTTCAATAGCTCTACTTGTTCTCCCTTGGGTCAATAGAAAAATCTCCCGTCTTCATCTCTGGCCTGTCTTTATGTCTGTTCCCCATTATTCTAAGAATCCTCCACAAGTGCAAGCTCTCCAGTCAGCACATCTATTACTGTCTGCCCTGTTCTTCCCTCAACAGCTTCACCCATGGCCAGGTGCTCTCCAAGAAGAAATCCTCCCCTCCCCTTCAAAGAACTGCACCTGGCCAAAAAGCACGCAGCTACCAACCACGGACTTACCACAGCATGCAATGTGCATACAAAAAATAGCTTCAGACAATAACCTGGGACCACTACCTCTTTTGGCACACGCAGAATGTCAATGTGTGTGTGAAGGTTTTCGCGTGTTCCTCCTGTTAGCAAGAAAATAGGATGGTGTTTCCTACACACACACACACTTGCAGAGCAGGCTGCTGAGACCAAGAGACAGAAGTACAGTGCTTTTACCAGCACCAAGCACAGTCATACAAGTACACCAAATATTCCTCTGTTTACTCTGGTGAGACTCCTATCCCCTCATCCCCCCGTTTTCCCATGTCTGTTCCTCCCCAGCCCATTACAGACAGGTAACATACACAGCAAGGGCAGCAAGTAAAATACCAAACCATGCTTTCCAACGATCCCCTTACCTATCAACTTTTATTTTATTATAATTTGGCATTCAAAGCATGAGACAGTTTATTTTGTTAGTGGAGGTAAATATCTGTTAAACTAAACATCACACACCAACAATTAATGCTGTAGCCCAGAAAGCCTCTCTTTTATAAGCACGCTCTTTCTGTTACAGCACAACAATATTAGTCTTTATTTTTGTAAACCACTCAGCCATGCAATTCAGCATTCAAGAAACAATACCCAGGAGATAAACTGACATCAGTTTTAACATGTTTCAGGTGAGCTCCCAGGGTAAACTACTTACTTGTCAGGTAAAAGCTTTGGGGAAGTAAAACTAACAGAACTATGTGTGTGTATGTGTGTGTGGGGGGAAACATGGGTTGACGATGCATGTTGACCTTATTGAAAAGGGCCATCTCCAAGAACAGGGTTAAGTGCTGGTGGTACGCTTCTCCCTCGCCAGTGATGGGCTGAAAGGTTTGTTAAACACAGAGGTTAATACAAAAAGCTTCTCAGGGCCTGAAGACCACGAGCTTTATAACTTTAATAGAAATTCGATTTTGTTTCAGCTTGAGGTTGCTGGGTTAATGTTTGGCTAATGATCATACCTACGTATACTCTCCAAAACTTTGGACTACCTCAGCAATAAGTTACTTTTCAGTTAAAAACTATCATTACACTTTCCCTGCATAATATTCCCTGGAAAAAGTACTGCCACCTGCCTGATTGCCGATTTCCCAACCACTGACAAAGGCAAATTGTCATCATAATACTGTCAGGTGTGTGAACTACTGCCAAGGTGTCGCCTATGTTAGTATCTGCAGTAACAGTGCAGGCAAATGCCATCCATCTCTTTCCTTTCCACTTTCAGAGACACCCAATGTCTGATAGTGTGTCACAGACCTGCAATACAGAAAACAAAACACTACGATCGGCTACAACACTAAATCTCCCAACTATACAGAGCCCTCTGAAATCTTGTTTGATGTATCAGTAATTTTAGGAGCATGTTAGCCTCAAGAGCCATTCTCTTACTGGAGTAATTTACTCCTGGTTTTATGAGTTTCAACTGAGATAACTCACAAGAAATCTACCTTATCTATCAAAGACTAGGGTAGGAAAAAGAAAAAAATAAACGAATTCCACAGATATACAGTAGGCTTACAATGTAGTGTTTAACCTATTCTATTGAATCAAAGTAACCATCTTTTTCTCATTTGTTCAATACACTCATTTTGAAAGCTCGCTTAGTGCAAACCATATATAGCCTAAATTATTTTACTTCTGTGTAAAAAATACTGTCCAGCAATCCGAAGCTCGCAGATCTAAGTACAATCACAGATGCTTCCCTTGAAGACACTGTTAAATCTCTTTTTTTCTGAACTAAAACACTCACTGAAACTACAAAACACGGGTAGTGGGCTTTTTCCCCAGTTAAACTACAAATGATTTTATATGAGCATTTACCGTATATTTTTCCCCAGTGAAACAGTGCAGAAAACTTAGCTAGGGCTTGGTGTGGAAAATTTTCAGCACAGCAGTGCCTGTGTTTAGGTGATGAATGACACAGCTCAGGTGCTTGACTCTTGAGACCTGGTTCCCGCAGGGAAGCACAAAGTTACACCAGCACACAGGCAATCCCCTGCCCTATGGTGGCTACAAGAAAGTTTATGCCTTGATGGATAATGTACTGCACTTTCTGAGCGATACGTTTTAGCTATTTACCTTTTATTGTCTCATAGCAATCAGTCTGCACAGTCAATCCTATATAATAACAACGTAAAAGCTTTAAAACTGCTATAATAGGATATGCAATTGGGGCTTTTAAATCTTAAAAAATAAAAATAAAAAAAAATCACCAATTCAAAATCTCCTTTTAAAATGGAATTTAACTCTGGTCAACACCAAGATCTACGTATTTGTGGGGGTATGTATTAGCTTGAAATATAACATTAGTTGGACTTTCTCTGTAGAGGAATTAGAGATGCATTACATCTCCATTCCTGGATGTCTTTCTTTTCTTAATGCTCTGTCACAGAAGCAGCTGACAGTATTTTCTACAAATTGGTAGAAAAAGCTTCATTTCTTTCAGGTTTTCTCCTCCTAGTGATCCTGTTAAACTTAACAACGATAAAGACCAAAGTGACATAACTTAAGTGTTCAGATTTCTTTTTTCCCCAGTGATATCCAAATTCCAAAGCAAGTAAAAATTACAGGGATATTTGTTACCAAGGGTGTACATTACATGGACGGGTTACATGAAGGAGTTTCAGTACAAGACAGAAATTAAAAAAATAGTAATAATTAAGGCATGAGAATTTTATTTGGTTAAAGAATAAATTTTACTATTATTTCTACAAAATTGGAAATTTCATCTCTAAAATAAAACTCTTTTCATGAGAAACAAACAAACCAACAGAAAAGCAAACAAAAAAACCCACAACTTCTTGACATTCCAGGAAGAAAAAAAAGCTTTATCTTGGCTATTTTATTCCAGACATGTTAACCATTACAGTAGAATCTATTTTTGAAGGTTCTTATCTAGAAGAGGTTACGTCACAGGCTATGTCACAAACAATGAATATTGTGCAGGTTGCCAATTTATCTGTCCTTATTCATACAATACTTTCCTTCACTGTGGCAACAGACAGACTTTCCAAAGCCATCTGAATACTGATAAAGTGGGAATTTCACTTGTTGTTCTTTTAAAGAGACTTTTCCCAAGCCCCAGGAGGAATTGCTTTTAAATTTTGTACTACTGCAGCTAATTTCTATGTCCTAGTTAGCATTAACTTGAATCCATCTTAAATATAGCAGTAAACACCCCTAAATCATTTAACCAGTATACATGATGAAATTAACACATTTATCTCGGGGAACCATATATTGGTTTTTATTTTATTTTTTTCTGTATAGTCCCAGTGAGAATATTGTTTGATATCCCTTTTTCAAATTCTGGTCTGCTGGAGATTCATTAAAGATCTTTGCTTAGAGACTCAGTAAAGATATTAACCTGATTCATCACTGAAATAAGCCTTACAGTTCTCACAACTCATGATCCCAGGAACTCAATTGTCACTCAAGAGAACAACAGGGTCGATGTTCTTTTTCAAAGAAGGAAAGCATAAGACTCTAATTAACTGAAGGGCTTAACGATGTGCTTAGATACTATTCAGGAAAGCACTTAGATACTTAATTTGACTTCATCGGGATTAAAAATTGAGAAGGTACATACATAATATTTCTGTATGATGCCTTCTGGAGTTTTAAGTTACAGCTATTGCAGGAACCTGACATTTCACATCTTCCTTAAAAAATGTTAATTGAAATATCATTGTCTTCAAGGATACAGTTTTCAGAAATACCTAAGTGGTTCAGAAATCCTGGAGCTGATTTCATGAGAACTCATTTGTCAACAAAACACAGCAGCTACAGACAGCAATTTAGGAGCTGCAAGCTGTAAAATTATATTGGCTCAAATATATACTGCACATATTAGCAGAGCATCTGAACTAACTCTTGCTCCCAGAAGCAAGTGCTAATTAATTCAGCAAAACTCAGACTCCTAAGTCCTGAAACTACTTTTTCAACAGTATTTAGGCAGTTCTCAGCAGACTTGTAGTTCCCCAATGAGCTGGAGTAAATGAACCCTGCAGAACCGTATTCAGTAAGTGAATTGTATGGTGCTTTCAGATAACTTTCATATTAAGTATGGCTAGTGGCCCATAAAAATATTGCGACTTGGTAGCAGTGCTTAAACCCAAACGGTCCAGACAACACTGGATTAAACACTTGAAAATTTTAGTCAGATTTTAATCCAAGTGCCAAATACTAAGACTATAATCGATACTTGGACATCTGAGTGATTTTCAAGCGGGAAGAGGGATAAATCATTGTTTTCAGTGCTGTGAAAGGGGAATTTGGATTTACACCTATTTTAAATCTGCTGCAGGACAAAGCAGAACAAAACAGAAACCAAACAAAAAGGTAACATTCTCTGCCCTCTTCTTCTTCCATGATATTCTCTTAAAGTTTCTAGGCTGAAACTTGGACAGAAAAGCAGTAGCCCCCAGATTTAATTATATGTTACTCAGAAGAAAGCTAGGGAACCAAAGTGCCATTTTTAGATCACCTTGTCCCTTTCTGCAGTACTTTTAGCCTAGCACCCTCACGATACAAGCTGCTTCTCTGTGCTGCCCATGGAGACGTGTCTCTCCCTTTGAGAACCGCTGTCCCCGCTTTTGCTTTTCCTTACCTTTACGAGGCTCCCCTCTTGCACCGCCTGCACCTCCTAACTCCAGCCCCAGCCCAAGAGAGCAGATCCCTGCCTGTCCCCTGCTCTGAGGCCAAATCTCAACCCCCCTGGCAGCTTTTGGGAGCCCTGGGCCATCAGATACAAGTCCTACTCTGTTCTTCCTCTCATGGCTCCCACCCACCAAGCTGGGCCTGGCGGTCGTGAGGATGAAGGAGGGCCACAGGAGAAGGGGAAGCAGCCAGGAGGAGGATGATAGAGGTGAACTCCTGCCAAAGGGAAGGAGCCCAGAGTTTGCTTTTCGTCCTGTGGGAGGACAGGTCCTGGCTCCCAGGCAGGGGGGCAATGAAAGCTGTGGGATGCCAGCCAGCACCGTGTCCGCAGGGCCCTCAGCCTACACCTCAGAGCAGGAAAGAAGGCAGCACTGCATGCGACACCCTCACTGCTGGCCCCTACCCCTTCCTTCCCCACTCCTAGGATGCTATGCACGTCTGCCCAATTTATTTATGTTTTTAAATACCTCTCTGAATTGCTCCTTTGGTTTAATGGTTGTTGAAATGTCGCTGAGCAGCACAAAGCATCCCTTACTGGCACACCACCACCAGCCCATCAGCTTGAGGCTGACCGCAGCAATGATAGCTACAGCAGGGTTTCAATACAAATACGCTTTAACGTTTCTGCCTGTCACTCATCATTAACGTGTTTCACTTCAGTAGCTTTTTATTTCTGCCCCCCTAATACTAAAAGCAAATTGCCGTGTTCAGGCAGGCGGCCGTAAGCTGAGCGGTGTATCCAGGTAACCAGGAAAACAAGCAGCCTAGGAAATAGTCTCGTGGCAGGTATGCCATGCCACTGACTAATGGGACTGTATTTTTAACATTTAATTACAAAATTAGCTTCTAAACAAACTTACAGTTATTGTGCCTGACTGTAGCCTAGTTTGTCTGGCTAAAATACAATTTTAAGTCTCAATTCCATTAAATTCCTTTTCATTGTCTGCAAACATGAATCATTTTAATATAACTTCTGAACTACTACAGACCTTTTTTGTTATTTGCAAAGCCTGCTTCACATAACCAAATAAGCTATACTTCAACAGCATTTTATGAGACAAAAATCTTCAGAAATATTATGAAACATTATCATAATGAACCAGATTACATTAAAACATTAAAGGAAAATTGAAAGTGCTAAAATGAATAATTGCTAGACTCAATTATCCTTTACAATATAACAAATACTTAGTGTTTCATTTAGACTACAGCTTGGTGTCAAAAGCAGGAACACAAAACATACTGACATAAATTGATTTGTAGGCAAGCAAACAGAATCATTTGGCTTTACCAGGAGACTGTAGGATCCCTTATCCTTTCCTCTCCCATCCCAGTTGTTGCCTCCTTCTTTTGCCTGATATAGTTATTGTACCTAGGGGAGTTTACAGTTTGGTTACCAATAAGCTATTTTAACCACCTTTTATGTAGATTGATTTTTGGAGTTTACCACTGACTTCAGTGAAGGTTTGTCAGAGAATGGAAATGATAGGTTTCCTATTTAGACATCTACATTAAATAAAAAAATAAAATAAATAATAATAATAAAAAAAACTAAGCCTACATCTTTCAATCAAATCTTTTGCCAAGGAAATCATATCAGTGGCAGAACACACTCAAACTAAAAAGCTTCATTTACAGCCCAGATATTTTTCAGATATTGGTAACTATAGCAAGTACTACCTACAACTATAATACTTAGCAAAGGTAAAAATAATATAGCCCCCATTTTCCAGTGTACTTCGTGTGTATTAGACAGTACCTTGTATATATAGTAAACCCAGACTCCACGCTATATATTCAAACCAAAATGTGGATGGAATTGAAAAAGGAATAATAAAAAGAAAAACAAACAAACAAAAACAGTACTAGATGTTTTCCCATAAATAAACTTTTTAAAGTTACTTTGGATATTGTCTGCTTTTGACATAGATGCCCAGCCTCCTTAATAGTCCTAACTCCTAAGTGTGTACTTCAGAAAAGCTGGAAAATAAACTACAAACAAAGCTACCCTTTCGAAAACACCTATTCTCTGAAACACGGGGAAAAGCCCAGATGCTTCGGAAAACTGGATTCTTTGCAAACTCTGTTGGACTAATCTGAACACAAAGTGCAGTTCTCTCTCTTCATTACACTTGTCATACTTTTCCAAGTCCTCTGCCTTGTGTTCCTTCTTATCACCTCCTGAGGAAAGTTGAGAACAGTCTACCAAAAAGCAAATGCGCACTTACGTTGGCAGATGTCAGAAATCCTTTTCACGTGTTGTACGAGTATGCATTGACAAGATCAGAGATTGGGATTTATGAGCACACTGAGAACATTTGAAATAAAATCCCTGTAAGCGTATTTCTTGAAGTGTGTGGACATTTTAAACAAATGTTTTGAAATGGCCTGCTGAGACACAGAAGTTGCCACGTGAAGCACAACAAGCAGCTATGTACAGAATGCCAGTCGTGCACAGAATTAATTATTTGTCACGCTAAAAAGCTGTGCACTTCTTCTCACTTCATTTAAAGTTTGCACTAACTTGTTTCTTAAAAAAAGTCAGATGAAATTTAATCCTCTTTTTATTCTCTCGTAAATCTAGGGAGGGTTTGTTATTACTTGAAATGCACTTATTTTAAGAGAAAGAAAAGTTTCTAGTTAGGCAGCAACATCACCCATTTCATCATCCTCAGACTCGACTTTTTGTGCAGGCTGTAACTTGACAGACATCACCATAAGATGAACAATGAATAGTTAAATGTGTGTAGGCTACTCTTTGCTCATCATTCTGATAAAGCTTGTCACGGTATAGGAAGTAGAACTCACTAGGCTTTAACAGAGTGTAAGTTAATTTCCTGAAAGAATAACATAAGGGAGACTTTTATTAAATCCTAATTACTTCTACTTCATTATCACTTCAGTAGGGGGACTGGCTGATATCATTATTGTAATGGAGGTCAGTGAAAATGAACTAGTCTACTCTTACAAATATACTGCTTCCTCTCATCTTTTTATAATACTCTGTCACCTTTTCTTGTATTTCAGTAATAAAATTCAGAGAGGTCATACTGGGAAAGTGAAAAAGCAATGACTGAAAAACGTCAACAGCAGACAAGCTCTCACTGCCTGTTTAAAAAAAGGTTTCATCCAGAACTACTTCTAGCCATAGAGGCTGACAATATTGCTTAATATGAAGTAATTTAACTTCCAGCCTTGTTTGGCAGATGAGAAGAATGTGTTATGAGTCTTCCTGTTTTCTCATAATACATGGACAAAAATTATGGAATATCCTCTGACAACAGGATCTACTTCAGGATCCACCTACGGCTTTGTAACTCTAGCTCAAGCCCTAGCTCTAGCTCAAGGAATAATTGAACTCTTCTTTATAATTGTCTCTTTTTTCTTTTTTCTCAGTCATGCATTTTAAAACAAAACAAGATCAGCACCAAAAATTAACTTAAAATGATTACAATTTATAAGCCTAGTTTCACTGATTTAAAAATCTTTAAACTTGATTAGAAAAATTGCTGTCTGGAAACACCCTGAGTAAACATTTCATCTTTTGTCCATAATTACTGTTTTCCAATCCTTCAGAACAAAAAGCAAAGGGATAAACAAAGGCCTAGGAAAAAAAATCAAATCCTATAAAACCTAATTCCTTTAAAAACTCGAATATGTAAGAAGTATATAATTCCATGAACAACTTGGACTCATGAGGAAGCTTGCTTTTTGAGTACAGTCAAGTTCAGCGTGTTATTATTACTAATGTGTACTAGTATTTATTTCTGACCTACAACACCTAAGTTCTCTGAATTTGCATGCCTAATTCTTTCTTCAAATTTCTGGAGTTCTTTGTCCTGCCACACTCTGCCTGATCGTCCACCAAGGATGCAACCTCATCAATTTCTTCAGTTTCCTCCTCTGCATCTCCTTGTGTGCTTTCACTTTGATACAGCATGCAACAATCAACCCCTTTCTTTACCCAGTTATATCAGTTTGAGAAGACGCTCAATATATTATCAGGCTAAGTAAATTGTTGAATTTTGTTGTTTCCTCCACCTTGACTCCCAATTCCTTAATTTCAAGTAATCACAGCCCTGGCTATCAGACTTGCTAAAACTGTACCTGGGTCTTACTGTCTGGTTTGTCCTGATCTTGTGGGTACTAGGCATATTACTACGAGATACATGGAGCCTTTGAACTTAATGGGGGATGTAAAATAATTTAAACAAATAGTAACATCATATGCCTGACCTAGACACGTTATCAGGATCTTAAAGCTTGACTGCTATGGAAAGCGTCCTTACATCCATCAGTTATCTACCTACCAATTACATGTACTAAACTACATGTGAAAAGTATCCTTTAGATGAACTAATTTTAATCTTGGATTAAACAACAACAACAATATTTCATACCTTTAAAATATTATTTTTTTTCTAACTAAAAAAAAAAATGTTGAGCCAAAATTACAGCACTTCAGTTATTCTCTGTACTGTTGTTTTTACTTCATTATTTTAGTTTAAACTAAAAAGATTTTTCTTTTCTTTTCCTTTCAAAAAGTAATACATTAGTTCAGCCCAATTAAAAAAATAATAATAATTAAAAAAAAAAAAAAAAGAAATAAAAAACTCTCAAAACACTGAGGATTTTCTGAGATGCTAGTGAAAATGTTGCCTAAGGGTTCTCAAAAGCCCAAGAAAATCATCACTAGCAGGAAATTACTTTTTAATCAAGCATAAGGAAGAAAGCAGACAGTGTTTTATTCCCTTCAACGATATGGCACATTATTAAACAGACAGAAAACATTGTTTGCACTTTAAGAGAGATGATATAGAAATAACTAACATTTTCTAATACTTAGCTTATATCTGCAGGGAGATCAAAACCCGTATTTTCCTGTATCTTATCTTTCCTTACAAATGTCTACCACAAAACATTTAGTCATTCTGCTATTATTTATTACTTTCCATCTGTCTCAGATATGAAAGGATGTAGAGGTGTCCTATTTTCCCTTTTACACTACTCAACTTCTGTTAGTAAAGTTACTGAAATGTAGACAGAAACCTGCAAATCCCACTCCCCCCACTTTTTTTTTATTATGTCTGAGAATAAGGAAGAATAGATACTTAGCACTGTAATTACTAGGTAATGGCTCCGATACTTAATTAGCACAGGTAAATAGTATTTTAGGTTTGGATGTATCATGAAAGTTCAGAAAATATGATAATAGGGTAAAGCAAATATTCACTATTTTTAAAAATTACTTGATATTTTAATAGAAAATCCAGAGGAAATAATTCTACCGAACAGTCTACTAAAAGCTCTGCAATTTTTTCCTGATCCTCCTGCTTTGTTTTGCCACAGATCTTCATGCAAAAAATTTGCAGCTTTTAGCCTCAAAATAGTCAAATTGATCCTAGGTAAGAAGAGATTCCCACGGCTTGCATATCACCACCAAAGCTGCTGAAACTTAAAACTAATACCCATATACACCTGCACGGTGATTCAGTCTCTAAAACTGAAGACTTAGAAATGGAGATTCAGAGATTTCAATTGCCAAAGCAAATCCCTAGCCCTTCAAAAGTAATCTGCATAACAAAGAGAAGCAAGGCATTCTTGCTACTCCAATTATTCACGTAGAAAAATGTAAATGCTTACAAGTTGACCCGATAATAGAAATTTGTAAAAAGGTGCTATAGGCAAGTAATGTAAGATTACTAACTTTCATGCATAACCGCAAAGTAAAATGAATCGAGAGAAACCCTCAAACATGGAGCACTTGATACCATGCTCGATCTCTTGCTAAAGGCTGAAGAGGTGTACTCAGGCCTTTTGAAACAGAATTAGGACTTTTGCTGACCCTGCATTAACATAAAGAGAAGCTTTGCTTTGCCTGAATCAACCGATAGATCCAGTGAGAAAGACATCTAACATCAGAAGAAAAATCAACAGTTACCATCTTATCTGAATTGCTCCTAGTACATTTTTTTAGTGTAACTGCCCAGTGATGAGTGCAAATGTCTATTACCAAATGTTTGGATTTTACCAATAGCTCTTTCATTCAGGTCATTTTTTATTTCAATGGAAGTTTGAGTTAAAGGTGGATTAGTGGTCAGCCCTAGCATTTTAGCGTAGAAGGGAGTACGTGGACACTGCTAGGAATCAGCAACCAGTGTGAGCACCTCTCAGCTTTATCACACACTCTGCCACTGACTCATTATCTCAAGTGAGTCACTTAACCTATCCAGGTCAATTAGATTGTCTGTAAATTATGCAGGATACCAGAGTCTCATGGTAGTTACGAGGCATTGTTCAATTCTGTAAGAACATTTGACATTCTTGGAAAACTATGAGTGTAAATTGTATTACTATCAGCTAATGAGAGATTAGTTTATAGGAGGGCAATCTGCATACTATGTGCCATTTGTGGTTATTTTGCATGACAAATGATTCTCCCAAATAGTCCTCAGCGGTGAAAGATGCTTTTCACGATCCTTTTGATGTTTTTCATATTTACAAGCTTTTAGTAGTTCTGCAAAGAGGCATGAAACAAGGACAGTAATTGTCAATTCACACAGAAGAACTGAAGCAAAAACATGGGATCTACAAAAATGAGATACAATGCACATCCTGTTCTGGAAAGCTAAAAAAACAACAACAACAAAAAAGTAACATTTTATACGTTATCACTGTTCTCTATTACATTTTTTGTTTCCTAAAAAGGAGAACCATACTCCCTAACACTGAGTCCAAATGCTAAGAAAGAAAGAAAGAAAGAAAGAAAGGGAGGATCTTTAAAACAGTCTGAAATAGGAAACAGACTATACTGACTGTTCCAGCTAGACATAGTTCAACATAAACTAGAATAATGTGTAAAACACTTTCAAGTGTTATTTTCTGAAATTCCCTTATTTATATATTTAAAAGGAAGCACTACACTATAAGCTATTTTGTCAATTGCATAGATGGAACTAGATCAAAATATGCGCTCTTTATGTTTAAGTCTTGAAATGCAACACTATCCGTACTAAAATATTAAAAAGATTAAAGCTTACATGAGTATTTATCAAAGGAACGTGACTTTGGATGACTGCTCAAAACAGGGATATTAAACAGAGTGGGAGAAGAAAATATATACTGATCAACAGAAGGGAACAAAAGAAGGTAATGTTTTAAAATTTTAAAATTTGTTGGTATTAATAACCACTGGGTTCAGTGGTACTTCTCACACTTGTTGGGTAACAAACATGTTCACAGGATCATTATACTTGCTTGCTATGCTTCTACTGAATATGCATAGCTCTAGCAAAAATAAATATACACAAGGGATTGTATTTCATTAGTAACCTACTTGTGAATCTTCTAGTAAAGCTGAAGCTTTAATCATGACACATCAAGATGACTATGTACCCTTACAATTTTGATGATGATAACAACTAACATTTCTCCTCCTGAGTGTCCAATTTTAGCTGGGGGGGGAGGGTAGGGAGAATTGGGGGGGGGGATGCAGTCTGCTTCAGAGCATTGTCAAAACTGCTTTGGGGCATTAAATATTTTCCTGAAATGGAATATGGATATTATTTGATGCATCAACTCACAGGTGCTCATGACTTTGATTAGAATAAGGTTGTTGTTAAATTAAATTCAAATGCATTAATAGAAAAGTTCTCCATGGCAAATATTAAGCATGTATGATGAACCCTGTGCCATTTGGAAATAGCTTCTGTACTAGAGGTCAAGATTAGTCTACTCCAGTTATTCTGACTATTTACTTGTTAAGAACACAGAGATTAAAGAAAACTCGTATTTCTTAGTCAGTTTTTCTTTGTAACATAAACATCCACAGAAACTCATGTCCTACACAAGCTTTTGTGTTTCTTCTACAGTGCACAGAAGCTGGATGAGATGGCATGGTGAAGACAAGTGTGATCAGTCCACAATGACTCTGTGGAGGATTGGCATAGCAACAGTTGGCATTGCTGAATCAATGACTGGAGTTAAAAGATGCTGCTCTGGTGACAGGTGTCACTGTTTGGAGCCACTGTCTTGATCTTCTTGAAGGAAATCAAAACGCTGCAGATAGCATCCAACAGTGAAGCTGACTTTGCTTTTGGATGTTGGGTCAGATGACCTCCTGAAGTCCCTGTCACCATAAATCATTCAACAAGCACTGGGTGATGGACAGCTATTAGTCATAATTTCCAATGTTATCTTGAAAAAATATGTACCAAGCAGGACCAACACTCATCCTTACAAGACAGGGATGTAACTTCAGTTTCAGGAAGGACACAGAAGAGCTGCAACTAGTTTCACTTGTCAACTTTTCCCTCTTAACTTTGTTTCAATAACACTGATTGGAATTCTGTGGATCTGAAATCATCAAATATGTTTAAATATTGCTGAAAATATTAAGAAATAAACTAGCTATTCAATTAACATTTTCCAAAATATAATCTCCCAAGCCAAGAGTAATTCAGCCACTTGGAGGTAAATATCCTACACTCTCCCACCTCCTACTTACTGTTCATGCAATGCTTTCCACTTACATGACTCAAAATGCCACCTTCCTAACGCACCTTCTTGGCTCAGCTCTCCCTTCCTCACCCAGAACACAAAGGGTATCTATCTCCCTAATGTTTCTTCCTGAGGGATTTGTAATACTGTTTTGCATGTTGGAAAGAAAAACTTTGATGATGATGGGAGCAACAGAAGTAGTAGCTAGAACATCCCTAAAAAAAGACATCTGTGTAATTGACCCTGAGATAGGTGTAGCTACGAAACAAGAGCTGAGTTAAAATATAAATTAATTAGAAATCTTGGAGAGACACCAAAAACTTCTATGCCACTTTAGCCAGTTTATGTAGGAGAGGCCTCTTCATCTTACAGTTTACAGCATGCTTTCATTTATTTGGCAGGTAATGTTAAAAACAAGCTCGGTGAAGCTGTTCGTATACTACACTGGGCAATTTATTATTATTACCTGAAGCCAGAAGTGGAAAGACTGTTTACTACACATGTAAAAGCAGTATTTAGCATTAGTGGGCAGAAAAGATATCAAGGTAACCAACTTGTGCTGAGGGAATGCACTTTTATTTATTGACTCCTAGAATACAACTTATTAGTAACATTTTTTTTCCAGGTTTTTCATTTTTCTCCTTATATCAAAATAGGAATAAACCTAGTGTTTATGTTTGTTTTCCAGGTTTTAATTTTCCAGTGTTGTTTAACAAACAGAAAAGAGATCATGCTGACAGAAGGACCAAAAGGTCTTTTCTCAGAAAATGCGTTCTTTAATGTATAACCTTTAATAACCTTTAGTTCCTACAGGTGTGCAATGAAGTTTTGTTACAAATGCTATTGTTTATTGAAACAGATAATGAATTTTTTCAACTGTTACTGATAAACAGTCTGTTAGGCAACCTATCAGGTAGATATGCAGACACTAGGCTTGGAAGCATTTGAATTAATTATTTTGCAGGTTTCCTCATTAGAACAATGATTCAAATTTGATTCAAATTGATTCAAATGAGTGTACTGATGAAGAATCAGGCAAATCAGGCCACAGTTTAAATTACTCTTTAAGCCACTGTAGACCAGTACTGCGACTGAAAATGGTCCACACATTTCTCGCTGCTCCCTAGTGGGGTAGGAGAGGTGTTGGTCAAGTTCATGTAAGCATGTGTGAAACTACTGCCCAAAAAGCGGGCATCATCTCAGCTCATCCACAGGAAATAATAATGTATGTTCTTCAGTCTCAGTAAGAAGTGAAATCCTGAGCAACACTGATGTTTAAAATATTACATTTGTTATGAGAGATAGCACGTAGTGAAACAAAGAGCTAGTGTTTCAGATCTTCTGCAAAAGCATGTATAGCAAAATCAAATACTTGCATCACATTTTGAATGTTGCCATTGAAACAGAGCCACTTCTTCATGAATTTAAGCTCACAGAGCTGACACAAGGTGTCTATCCCTGCCTCAGTAACTGCTGATCCTTCATCTATTGTAAGCAAAACCTTTATGGCCCTCCTAGATCTCATGCTACCGATAGATCAAGAAAACCGATAGTGATCATCTGATGTGGTCTACCTCCAAAACAGAAAAGAATAGCTGTGTGGCCCATTACATTTCTTACAAAGGATGATGTGACAGTACAGGAAAATAGTAGCTGAAAACATAACCTGATCTTGAAAGGCTTCTAAAAGCAGGAGCTATTTCACTTCACTTCCAAAGGCGAAAGAAAGGTGTTTCAGGATTAGCAAGGTGGATTCATTTGACAGAACCCAGGAAGGCCTCACTGCAACTTTAAACTGCTTTAGTAAAAAATGACACTACTGGAAAATACCAGAAAGAACTGTTTTGGAAATTTTAATATGCATTGGACTTGAATGAATGTTAGCACAGTCTCCCAACATTTTAGTAGATATTTTGATTATTTCTGAAATGTCTATTGCCCTACAAATTTTCTTCCAACAGCTATCAATTCTACTGACCACAAAGCATAGTTTACTGACTTGCCCCCCTCAGACCAAACTGCGATCCTCACCTGCTTATCTAGCACAGATTCTTCTGGCTCCTATCACAGGATAAAAAGGGACAACATTTATTAACTGGAAGGTGTCTTGAACTAGACTTCAAGGCAGATTCCCATGAAAAAGGTCCCATGAAAAAGCCTGACAAGAACAAACCCAATCTGGTACGTACAATGAGACCACGAGCACATACTTTTTCTATATACTGGGAAAGTGCCATTGTCTGAGTGCACAGATTATTAAAACATAGTGTATTCCCTGTAAAGAAACACACACACAAACCCTTCTCTTCTCCCAAAGAAATTTTAATAAAATTAAGAACTACATTCCTGCTCAAGTCGCAAAGTAAAAACATTTCAGAGATCTCTATAAACCTTTGCAACTGCAAAGTAAAGCTACACTTACATTTCCACGGTGTAAGACAGAGGTATAAATGCAATCCCTCAAACTAACGTAAAATAACTGCAACAGAATAGTCTACTCTTTCTTTGTTATTAAAAAAAAAAAAAAAAAATGTATACCATTCAATGAGTAAATGTTGTAAATCATTTGATTTACAGAGGGGGGAGTAGTAAAGCAGAAGAGGAAAGAATGATACATAAAATTCATTTTACCCTATCTCCTTCCTAAAAGCATAGCATTTCTCTGAATTACAAGCAATGCATACACAATGCAGTCCTTCACAACTTTAGTTGTGAGAATTTGCATGGATCTAGCCTAGCATAAGAAAATGAGGTGAAGATGAAGTCAATGGCAGTGATGGACAGGCCAAGTGTAATTTAACTTCAGCCCCTCGTCGGATACAATGCATTACTATAATCAACACGTGTCACTGAACTCCTAAGTTTGCTGTCCTAATAGCTTCCATCAGGAAGTTTTGTTTTATTTCAATACAGCATTTCTCTTCCAAAAGACACTTTATAATTTCCTTAGAAACATCATTTCTAACAATGGGATTTGGCTCTTTTAAAAGACCACGAGAATGTTTGAGGCATAATGCTTTTTGATACCATAACAAAGAATGTACTGAATAAAGAAAAACAGTAATTATACTTTTAATTATTGTGCTATAATTAACATATCTTGTATAACAAACTTCAGAATTGTAGACAAAGAATACCGGATGAGGGCAAAACTTGGTGTCATCTGCTGCTGTTTGCACTTAATTAGCAACAAAAAATTGCAAAAAGATTCCACCAGTTTCTAAAAACATGCTTTTTCACAACTTAACCTTGACATGGGAAGAAGCATGTGTTGTGAAGCTTTCTATCAAGTATTGAAGAATGCCTTGAAAAAAAAAAAAAACACAGGCTAACATCATTTATCCTGAATATAAGTAACGCATCTGTGTGTTTGGAAGCCAAGTGAAACGGCATCTCTTCATGTGTTCATTTCAAAGCTGAGGCAACTACCTTGCTCAGAATATCCTGTGGCTCAGCAGATGTATTGAAAATAATCAATGTGGTTATATCCAATTGTTAGTCAGGCCTTCTGGAGCTGGAATACATGCAGCCATAAATATTAATGCGTGTGCTTTTTTAGACCTATCTTCAAATGTTCCATCAAATTTTCTGTAAATGAGGAAAAACATAAAGGAACACATTTTAATAGGCAAAGCAAAGCTCAGGCAACTATTAAGTAAAAAAGGATATCCCAGAATTCTTCAGGGAATTTGACAGTCTGTGCTTCCCTAGACTCTGAATCATTGATATGCTAAAATGCAGCACACCAACAAAGCCTTTGTTAGGAAATAAATCCGTGAATAGTAATAATGCTCAGAAAAAGCATCTAGAGTTGGAGGTAGCAAAGAGAAATCTGGCATACAGTAACAAACATGACAGCTGAGGCAAAGACTAGTTCATGGCTAGTGTATTCAGCAGAATTCACAGAATCACTAAGAAGACTTCCTGACCGCAGAAATCTCATGCGCATACTGAGCTTAAAGCAGAAGAAAAGAGAATGACAGTCTTGCAAATAAATATATTCTCCCAAGAAGCACGATGGCACATGAACTGTATGGAATAGGAATGAGAACAGACTGTTGAAGTAACAAAACCCCAGAATCTCAAAGTAACAAAAATGAACAAGTCTTTTGGCAATTAACTTGCTTTCCTTACAAATATCTTTTATTTAACATTTGTAATACAAAAAAAAATGGGACTTCTGTTGGGCTTTACTCTTGCAATAGTATGGAAAGACTGTCAAACTGCCAAAAAAAAGGAAATGTACAACTTCATGATAAAAGAGGTCATCTGAAGACTATACATTCGCATGCAAAATAGTGACCTAAAATCACCTAAGTTCAAACACTTTTCTTCTCAATGTGAACAAAACTAACTAGTGAAAGAAACTATATAACCTAAGATTATACAGGAGGATTTTCTATATTCCCTTACACAGGAGGGGCTCTATTTGCCAAACACAAAAGATAAATAGCATCGCTCTAGCGGCTGAAGCATCATTGAGGTATCAGTTTTTATTTCCATACTGCTGGTGGAGAACTAGCTTTTCCAAAAGAGTATTTTCACTTGAATGACAGTGGTAAATAGAGATCTCAGGGGAGCTCCTTCCCAGAACTTTAACTGCAAATTCATTAATGGGAAAGGAAAACACAAAACTTTTTATTTGTGCCTGGGTAATTCCACACATGCATTGCTGGATACCTTTCAGGAGACTATAATAATGATAGATTTCAGATTTCAAAAGTAATCCACTCAGAGAAGATTTTCTTTTATGGCCATTTGCTGCTGAGTCAGAACATCACTTCTGTTTAGTAAAAATTATCTCTACCAGGTGTCAGGATGAGTAACTTGATAGAAAAAGATATATCTAATCTGAATCTTAAGACTATGTAGAAAGCTGAGTAAATCCTGCTGTACAAGGTTACTGGACATGGACGTATACCACAACAGAAATAGCCATCCTGCTGGTGCTGTGCACCTGTGAAGACGACACCTAATATAAATCTAATTTATACATTGAGAAGTCCTTATGATTGACTGCACCGGTGAATAAATACTGTATCCACTTCCACTGGCTCTTTTTTTTTCTTCTTCTTTAAAGATTTTCACAGAAGGTAAAAATGGTCTCTAATATTTTGCATTAAGGTAAAAGTACAGCTAGATATAGAAAAACTAAAACAATTAGCATAGGTAATTTAAATTCAATAGGCCCTATAATATGCCCTTGCAAAATACAGTTTACCCTTGCTGTAACTAAAATAATAATAAACTTCTTACTAATTATAGAATTGTTGTTACTGCTACACTAAGACACAGGGGGGGAAAGTGCCCCGCACGCAGTAAAGCTGCTTATATTTTGCAAGCCATGTGAGTTAAATGCCTGAATTGATGTTTTTCCACAAAAAGTAATTTCTGCAAACAATTTCCTGCTTCCACAAACATGCTTCATGCTAAAATTAAACATGGCAAGCAAAACACCACAGCATACGTAAGACGTTAAATTGCATTGCTGAAAGATAACTCATCTCTTTACACACGCAACAACAGTTTATTCCACTGCAAAAATTTAGGCTCACAGACTGGCTTAATTTTAACATTTTAACAGGACCTCCATCAGCCCAAGTGAGAGCTTTCAAAGGCTGTATTTCATGTGATATAAGGCAGTATTTCATCTGATGGCAGCCTAATAAGGAAAAGCTGAGGAAGTAACTCCTATCAGCAGTGCTCTAATGACAAAGGTCTTGCATAAAAGAGCCTCTTTCTCAAATTCCTTGTTTTTCTTTCTTTCTTTTGTATCCCTCAACAGGACAAGCCAAGAGAATACATTAAGGATCATCCCATTGTCACTATGTGTTTGATACATTCCTTGTGCAACTGCATGAGAAGCACATTCTGGGAAAGAACATCTAATTCCTGAGCTCAGGCTGGAGTGATACAGCTCAGCTGCATATGTACTAGGCACTTGGAGAAATCCCCTTCTTTACCAAGCCACTTACATGACGTTTGGGTGCTTCCAGGGACGGGTGACGATGCTGCAAGTGCGTAATTCTGTCAAGGATTTTCCACAGTCATTGTTTTGAACTTGTGCACCTAACTTCACTCTTATACCACTGTGGGTTTCTTAGCACTAGGTCTTCTTCTCATCCTTTGCTGATCTGAAAGAGTTTGCGATGCTGGGAAGAGCTGAACACTAATGAACTGTGAAGGACAGCCTTCTGAGCCACACCACAGCAGAAACAGGACCAGACCCAGGAGTTTACTGAGAAATCGAGGAGAGGTCAAGAACACACAAGTATGGGGGAAATCAGGAACTCAAAACTGGCAGAAGGGTGGTTCCTCCTCACTGAGGTAAAACACTGGAGTTTTAAGCAACAGTGTAATCATATTTGAACTTTATGCAAAATCCCAATATACACGGTTACTGCTAATAAAAGTGCATCTGTAGCATCCATGTTCCAATATGAATATGTATGTATTGAAACGTGCTTTTAAATGTGAGAAGCAAAGAAGTGTGATCAATCGGTGCTTGCAATTATCACAAATATTTGATGTTATTAGCTGCTGAAACATTATGACTTGGATAATTACCTGCACCTGTTTTCTCATAATTAAATGGTTGTGTACATCATTAAATTTTCAATGAGGTCCAGACAGTATTTTTTTTTTTTCCTTTGTGTTACTGAAATGCAGTTGATTAGAAATGTTGTGACTTCTAGATGAAGAATGCATTTCAGCTGGTGAGGGAAATAACTATATTGCTTTAACACTGAGAACAAAAGTACCGAGCTCTTTAATTCAGATCATGGAATTCATGAAAGCCTTTTAATTGCTTCTTCTGTGACTCCAAATTCTGCAAACATATACAAGGGAATTAAGACTGTGTCTGGTATTTTGGAAAATCTGATTGCATCTAATACAAGAGGACTTAAATTCAACACACAGAAAAAGAATCCATCCATTTTGCCTGTGTGTTAGCCTTGCTCCACAGGCACATTTTCCACTTGATGTACTGCCACATGACTGTCCTCAGCAGGGAAGCAGAAGTCCAACAGGTACAGACATCCAGAGACACCTGAAGACAAGCTGCAGGCAGAAATTCTCGGTGGCAATATGTAATCCCCCTAAATGCTTTTGGCTGTATCAATTACTTCCACTGAAAAATAATTTTTATGCCTACACAGTAAGTGAAGAAACTTCACTTTGTGCCATTTTTTGACATTTTTCAGTGCACTTCTACTGTATTTCAGATTTTTTTAAATTACATAGAGTATTTCCTATGAGGTTTGATGAAGGTTAATGAAGCAATTTAAACCACACAATGGAGGAGCACAATGGCAGATGCTAAAAACAAATTGTTCTTAAATTGTGACTTTTTTTTTTTTTTTCGGTTGGAAGAGAGGCCTGGTTTTGACAGCAATGAGGAAGGAGCTTTCTTTATCACTGTCTTGTACTTCAGAGTCATTTCAAATTCAACCCAAAGAACAAGTACTCCATGAATGACAAGTTTGCCAAATAGCTTTCCAATGCAGCATTTAATGACCTCTGCCTCAAATCACTCAAATCAATGACTTTTTGGCCACTTGTACTACAGTCACTGCTCAAGCTGCTAACAAAATGCTATCAGTCATCAATGCCTGCCAACAAATTAAGTGCTGTAATAGGGGATGAAAAAAAAATCTCCCATAAATATAATTGAAACAACAATTCTCTCTTTAATTTCAGCAAAAAGCCTTAAAATAATGTGCCAAGAAAATAATTCCCTGAAGAATCACGTTTGCACTCCTGAAGAAGAGTGATGGAGTCCATTTCCAGCTCACTGTCATTTTAACTGTGGCTATGACTACGTTCTCACCACAGAGAAGAACTGTCTTAGAAGATAAACTACTAACTTAGGATATAACTGGCTTAGGCCTTCAAATGGAGGCAGTCACGTTACACACTTTAAAGCCTGTAGATGCAAGGAAAAGGTTTTGATCCACTCTTTATTAGTTTCTAAAGGGCAGGATGGATGAAAAGAAATCTAATGGGATAAGCATGAGACTGAAAGAAAAGCCCTGAAGACTGCAAGAAATTAAGAGGCTTTTTTTTCCAGTAGATTAATTACTAAACAAGAAAAAGCTTACTTAGGGATACTCTGATTATTCCCCTTCCTCCTGTTCCTGCAACACAGTGAGTGCAGCTCCTAGAGGAGCATTTTCTGACTCACTGTTTATCCACAGTCCTCATAGGCTTTTTATTGGTCACAGCTTTTCTCAAACTGGCTAAGTATTTTCACTCTCTAATAGGGGAAAACATCCAGGGAAACAAGCACAAAAAAAATTGTATTGCTCCTTAATGCAGCTCTGCTGAAAGTGGAGCACAAACTGCACTAGTTTCAGCAAGGTACCCCTGGCACTGAAGGTACGGTAACAGCCTTCAGCACTGAGTGAGTGCCTAGGGACCCCTACACTAAAGCCTGTGCTACTTCATTTCTATTGCTATGAGGTCCCAAACTACCTAGACTAAAGCTACCTGAGGTACATTTGCATGTCTCAGGCATAGCCCCAGGAAAGAAGATTTACATTCTGTGTGGCCTCTGAACCAAGAGCCCCTGCCAGAACTGACTGAATTTTTCTTTTCCAGGCAACTCGAGCTGGAAAATGTCAGTTTATCAGACGGTAACAGGAAGGCAACTGTCCTGAGTCCCAGATAAAATATCTCCATCATTATTCCTGGTTATTTCGACAAGGAGCACTTTCCCTCTCTCCCGTCATGATTCTCTTACCTCGTCTGAAGGAACACCTCATAAACACTCCGCAGAGGGGAAACAATCACACAAACAAAAGCTCGGTTAGCCAGGGTACTTCTAATTTAGCAAGGGATTCAGGAACAAGACTCTGACGCACTTAACCAGCAGGATAGCGGCTGGAAATATGGGTGGAAGACGGGAGGAAAACTAATCTGGGTGTCCAATGCACAACATTAAAACTCTGCAATCCTAAACATTTTCGTTGTCAGGAAATCCATTTCAAACCCAGCTCTGGTGCCTGGCTTATTATGTTAGCTGCTGCTCAGCATATATTATTGCAGGTGTTATATATAACCCCAGCAGGAAAACCGTAATCATATCAAGGTAAATGAGTTAGGCTGGTGGGTTTGCTTAGCAGTGTGTGGCACCGCACGGTCTTACACAGAAATAACCTCAGTAGAAATACCTAAGCCAGAAGGCTCTGGCTTAATGAGAAGTGAATTCCACAGACCTGTCATACAGACTCTCCAACTCCTGTGGAAGAGGAGAGTTTCTAAAAGGTTAAGAAAAATAAATCATAACTTACCGTATCATCTTTTACTGAACATTGTTACAAAGTCTTAAACAACTATTGGTGGATCCTACCACTGCATCTCCCACTCACTTCCACCAGTTGCAGCACATTCTCTAATTCTCTACATAAATATCAGACGGCTGCTGTGATGCATGAGAAAACAGAGCAAGTGTTGTATTCTTCCTGGTATGGTACGGTTACCAAAATACTACAGCAGGCTCGGTGCTTGAAATGAAAACCAGAAAGTCTTCTGCCTTAGGCATTACCTCAGGAGTCATGCTGCTTATATTCAAAATACTTAATTCCGCAAAAGAAGAAAAAAGTGTAAAATGGAAGTCACACGCAGAGAATATTTACTACAAAAGATTAAATAAATCTTTAGCATATTTAGCAAACTCCACCAGTTTACCAAAAAAAATCTACTAAGCATGTAGGCAAAATACATTCAAGTAACTTGTCTAGTTGCCTACTAAGTAAGATATGAACATTCTCTTCAGTGATTCAGAACCAGCAATTCTGATGCTTATTCATCTTTTATTTCCCTTTGCAAGAAAATGGAACTTCTCTTGAGAAAGAGAATTTTCCCTTACTGTATGCATGGTATTTTTGATAACTCCAGGCTTTGGGTCAGGTGCTGAAATCTGTAAGTCAGGTCAGAGGTTAAAAATGACTATAAGGTTCCTGTAAGACATCACGACAAGCAATGCTTTCACCACAGCTGGTGGCATTGCCCTGGTCATTGAACAAACCTATTAAGTGCACTACTAAGTTTTTACGTATGTTTTTAAAGTAGCTGACTCATTTGGTGCTTGCACTGTAGCCATGGCAGCACAGAGCTAGCTGGGTCTGTACTCATGTGGTTTGCTTGGGCTGACCTCCATGTTGCTCCACATTAGCAGCAACTGATGTTAGCTTACACAGCTAATTGGAAACTGGCTTGGATGCGTCACCACGAGCTGGAGCTGCTTATGGAAGAGGTGTGCACGTTCTCAATGCCTGTAACTATTACCTCAGCATGCAATAAAATGCCAAACATGCCAGTGCTTCTGGCCTAGAAAATTCTGTAAAAAACATAACCTGAACACAGTGAACAAGGTGCACCTCCCACAACTTGATAGTAATTTATAGCTGGAGAGCGTTCAAATGAATTTAAGAAAAAGCAGCTATATAAAGTAATCTGGGAGGAACAGCGTTCAATAAGAAACATATTGAACTCTCTATTACACAAAAGCAAACAGAACAAAAGCATCCCTGATAAGAGAAGAACATGATACAGTACTAAAATGTATTTAATGATAAAAAACACATCACGCTGGAAAGTCAAAGCACAAAAACTTTACATGGTAAGACACTGCAGCTGGGTTAATATAGACTACCCAACTGATTGCTTTAAGATTTATTTTTTTGTAAGGGATCTCAGCCTTTCCACACACAATTAAACAATATCATACATTTTTCTCACAACTGTATCACATTCTATAATAGCAAACATCACTAGCTATGCATATCTGCTAACTATACATCAAAAGGCTATTTCAAACAATCATTTCTGTAAACATTATATGCATCTTCTACAGGCACTACACAGGCTGTTAAACATTTACCAGCCCTACATATTCAGGATGCATATAACCATACTAGGCCATTCAAAATGTACATATAGTCATTACAATTACATATTATCACCTCATAAAGCACAAACAGAATCTTCATCCTGGCTTTGACCAGCACTATATCAAACATAAAAATCTTCATTGCTCCAAGCATCCTTTCAATCCAGTGAATGGTGGCAGTCTGTAAAGATTTGATTTATAACTGATTTTGAACAATTCTAAACTAATGAAAGGCTGATGCCAGTGACTCACTGTAAATGCAGTGACATCCCTTCAGTGGTATCAAACCAACTGCTGACAGAAGAAAAATGACGCTACTGTTCCTTGGAAATTAACTGGAACTGTGAGACACTGCAGAAGGATTTTACACAACTGAACACAGTGCTTTGTAACAAAATATGCGGACAACAGAAAGTATAACCAGTACATGGTGAACAGAGCAGACTCTTGACAATATTTGCATTTCTTACAGTAATTTGCAAAATTCTAATTGCATCACTGTCAGTGACAAGGCTTGCTGTAGCAGTATATAAGCAACCAACACATTCACCTCAAAAAATAAATTTTCATTTTTAAGTTTGCCTTCTTCTCTGTGTATTTTTTTTCTTGTTGCTGTGTTTTGGTTTGGGTAGGGGGAGATATTTGGTTGGTTGGGTTTTGTTTGTTTGTCTGTTTTTTAACTCATTTGACCTTTCTCAGCTCTTACCATAATCATTCCTCAGAAGACTCCAGATCTGACCTGATTCATTCTCAAGTACCTGTTTCACAGCTCTGATCCCATATTCTCATTCTCTCCTCTTCAGTGAGAGCAACTGCCACACAGAGTGCAATCAGCAATCTGGCATACGTATATATGTGTGCATGTGTACATGTATTTGTACATCCATATTCATTCCAAAGCTTACATCCTCTTTTTCCCCCCTGTGTTCTTTATCCAACCAACAACTCTGTTGCACTTGATTCTTCTGTTCTTGCCTTCTAGGGCACAAATTATGTACCCGTACTCTTCTGACTGACTGCCAGGTATCAGAGAAAAGGCTTCACTACTGCAGTCTCCCCTACTCAGCATGCATTCCTTACTAAAAACAACTCAGGATAAGCAGGAGTTTTAGTTATCAGGTAAAGCACCAGAGCACTCCATGGGAACACCAGAACTCCAAAATGCTGATAGGCCATAATGAATTTGACCAGATTTGAGTATAAATGGGATTGCAGTTGCAGAGTGAGAGCAGAGCCAGCATACGTTGAGAGAAATGAGTTAAGATCTGGAAAAATCAACCAAAAATCATAATAGAAATACAGGAAGAAAAGGTCCTAAAGACACTTTTTTTTTTTTTTTTTTTGCATTTTTTTGCATCACAGGCTCTCAGAGCACTAAACAAGAACTGCTCTATAAAAAGAAAATAAAAGATGGAGTAATAGAATGAAGTAATGCAACAGAACTGATTAGAACAACAGGAAGGGATTTAGGCGCTTTTTTTTTTTTCTTAAATAAACACAGTGGCAAAACGAAGCATTAAGAACAGTGAGACAGTCACGTCTGCTCAAGAGGGAGCATCTTCCCAACAGTGAGGCAACATGAAGAAGAGCATAAAGATCTCTCCCTGAAAACTTAGCAACTTAGCAAACAGCAATATGATGAAGACTGACAACATGGTGTAGCAGAAAGTAAAACTGGTGTATTGATAGCTACATCAACATGAGGCAAGCAAGGAGATGCCAGAGAGAACTGAGATAAGCAGCTTGTATTTGATGCAACGGAGAAAGAGAAACCCAAGTAGAAATAAAAAAAAAAAAGTAAAAGCATCTGGTTTGGAAAAAGAATCTTCAGAACTACATTCCAAATGCAAAGATGTGGTTTGTAGATCTCTCTGGGCATGAATCTGCAAGAATCTGGCATAGATCATTATGTTCTAGATTTATCGCATTGTAAACGCCAAATCTGAATTTGCCACTGCTGTGATGTAAGCACATCCACAGTGATCAAGAATATCATGGAAGAAAATCTCACCCAAGAGATAAACTGGATAGGGAGTATCTTTAGTAAGAAGTCACACCCTCGTAACAGTTCCTAAGTAACAGCGGTGGGTTGACCTTGGCTGGCCGATAGGCACACATGCAGCTGCTCTCACTCCTTCATTCCCAACTCTTCTACCTCCCTCCTTACCCAACACCAAGCAGCGCAGGGATGATGGGGAGTGGGGATTGAGGTCAGTCCATCACAGCTCCACTCTGTTGCTCCTTCCTCATCACACATTTCCCCTACTCCAGCATGGATCCCTCCCACAGGATACACTCCTTTGTGAGCTGATCCAACACGGGTATTTCCCACAGGCTGCAGCTCTTCAGTAACTGCTCAAGCATGGGTCATCTCCATGGGGTACAGTCCTTCAGGAACAGACTGAACCAGCACGGGTCCCCCACAGGCCAGAGTTCTTGCCAGACAACCTGCTCCAGGATGGGCTCCTCTCCATGGGCCACAGCCTCCTCCAGGCCACATCCACCTGCTCCACCGAGGGCTCCTCCACGGGGGAGGCTGTAGCATGGAGATCTGCTCCATGTGGGACCCATGGGCTGCAGGGGGACAGCCTGCTCCACCAGGGGCCTCTCCACAGGCCACAGAGGAACTGCTTCTCTGTCACCTGGAGCACCTCACACCCTGCCTTCTTCTCCTGTGACTTTGGTACCTGCAGAGTTGCTCCTCTCACATCTGTTTCTCACAGCTGCCGTGCAGTATTTTTCACCCTTTCTTTGATATATTTTCCCAGAGGCACCCCACTTGTGGCTGTCTCTGGTTTCTTCTCACAGAGGCTATCCCTGAAGACATCCCCTGCTACCAAAACCTCGCCATGTAGACACAGTGAACTACTGGTTTGGCATAATTTTTCTGAAGATACCTTTACTGTGGTACAGCCAGAGGGTTTATATGCATAATTGTAAATGTGTGTTACATACATGCATTAACATCAAAGTACCTGCTTTAACTGCTCAACAGGACAAGGTGAGATGGCATTAATAGTAAGTGTTTCTGTATTGTATTTTTGAACAATATTATGAACACATATTCTTGGAACAGACAGAAAAGGAGAAAGAGGTTGAGAAAAGTCAACAGCCACAATTGCTACAGTAGTTACTCCAGCTGACTCACAAGACCCTTTAAACTGAGTAGCAGCGGATTAACCAGTCTCATTCAATCCATACAAATATATATATATATGTCATTCCTTTTTTGACTCTGTTTAACGCATTTTCAGATTAGTACTGCTCACTAAAGGTCATGCTTATATTTATCAAGAAAATTAGAGTGCTAGTGCCCTACTTACTCTAGTAAGAATAACCTCGTATTTTTCTACTATAGTAACAGTCTAGCAAGGATTAAAGCTCAATGTACTGAACACTTCTATTTAATGATACATTATTTTTTATATAACTCACCAATTTTCATCTAAAACTATACCTCACAAATAACTATTAACGTTCAATAAAATATAAATATATGTGTCCATTAATAAGTGCACATAGGTGCACATATACTGTATGACACTTTTGTCCCAATGAAATAACAAATAAAGCCAAAATATTTACCCAACTGAACTACAGCTACTCTCTGAACAGTCTCATGTGGATTAAAATAAATCTAATGTCATAACTAGCGTACTTCCCCCCTCACTGCCACCAAATTATACAAAATATTTTATATTGATATCAACTCACTGATGCATATTCCCTGAAATTAGGAATGTTATGTGCATTAATTTTTTCAACTGACAAGGGACTGCTGAACTGAGAGTACTTGTTTCAGTCTAGTATTACAACACTGTTGCATAAAGTATTTTGTTTTCAAGCCAAGAATTCTCCAGAAAACAGTAATCTAACATGTTCTATTCATTATTATCTGAAGTTATTTTTTCTAAAATATGTAGCTCATAAAATGCTGACTAGCTACTTGAAATCATTTTTTAAGTGTATCACGTAACTCTCTGGCTAAGGTTAACTGAAAACTAATTAAAATCATTAAGACGATGATTTGAACAAGAACAGGAAAAAACTCCCTGAATGAAATGAAGAGAAAAATTAGATACCACTTGGCTGAATTGTGCCCTTAGACCCACTGCTTCTCGTTTGAAAAAAAAAAAAAAAAAAAAAAAAAAAAGAACATTTCTCTCCTTCTCTAAGACATTTTTGACCTTTTAAGGCACCAATATCAACAACCATCCACAGACTAACATGTTCATCTTCTGACCCAAGACTCCCAAAGCATATTTCAGTTCCTTTATGGGCAGAAATAAAACTCCCTAAACTCTAAATATAGTTTACTTCCAAATTTAATATCTTTCTACTTGATCAGCAGAACATTATTTTAGTTTTCTGATAAAAAGGGAGGAAGACAAACAAGAAACAAGCCATGTGACATCTGATAAATAAAATTACATAGATACCATTTTCCTTCCATGAAAATACCAGTCCCTACTACATCTGGACTCTTGCCCTGGAGGAAAAAAAGAAAATCTTAAAGTCTTTGATCATCTCAGGAAATAACATAGAGTTGAAGCTCTTCCATCTGCCAAGAAGAGTAAGCAACATATACTGACAACCTCTTCCGCAAAATTCAAGTGGGGAAAGTAACGAGTGAATGAAAATTGGAACAGAAAGAGAATTTCCAGTGGTGTGATTGAGAAAAAGAATGTATAGCTTGTACTGCAGGCCAAGATGACTGATAAGCCATGTGTATGAACTCCAGCTTGAGAGACAGTAATAAGCACTGAAATAGTCCAGAAAAAATTTAGCATTCTGCGCCAAGCCAACTGGACAAGAGCCCACTTCAGAAGAAATCTGCAAAATCCTTCTTTATCTGTGATGATGAACTCAGTCTACAATGATGACTGAGTGCAGGCAAACCAAACGTTTCTCTTCAAGCGGAGTCTCACCTTTGCTTGAGGGAACTTGGACATGACGCTGTCCACAACACAGGGCAATGGTGAAAAATCTACAATGAAGACTGCTAAGAGGATTTTTAGAAGTGAATTCTATCTAAGGCTCATTAGCGTGTATCATAGATTAGTGTATACATTAGTATACTAGGGACGAGTGCACGTGTTCAGGTTTTATTTATACAGTCACTCCTTACATTTTTCATTGTTTTTCTCCTAATTCACTTCCACAAAAATATGGGAGGAACATTTTCTTGGGAAATACATCTATTAAACAGATTTTATGTAAACCCCAAACTACATTACAGGTGCTTTAAAGAACTAATTGAAACATATTACTGAAACACTAGCACATATATCACACCCATTTACAAGGTTTTTAAGCATTCTGGGTATATTTATACAAAAATATAAGGTTAATGGAGAAGTCCCGTAATGCTATGATCAGATTTTATGAATTGATCTTTTTGTTTTGGCCATTTTGGGGGTGACAGTAGTCACTGAAGGATCAGTCTTTAAAAGCAAAGGAAGATACTGAGCTGGGCTAGATGCAATCAGCGCCCAGGACATATCCTGGAGATCAGCCCCAGTACACAGGGGGAGCTCTTAACATATCCAGCTAAAATCTGAGAAGAAGAAGTAATTGATAAATTTTAGGCTAAATATTTTTAAAGCAGTGTTCAGATTTTTGTGTATTTATGTGATTGAGGTGATAGAGGAAAGTGTTATTACCAGAATACCAGAAGAGCATTACCAGAAGTTTATAGTTCAGCAGCATGCAAGGGCTGTTGCTATGGAATTAGGTTCACCTATATGCAGTACACAAAGTGCATCAAGTAATAGCATCACTACTATCTTTAAAATACAACATGTACAACATTCTGAGACACTTCGTTTTGGGATCTCTGTCCTCTCTTTTTTCTCCCACTCCTTTTTTACTCTCCATTTCTTTTCAGAGCAGAGTTTGCTGAGTATCTCTTCCAATAAAAATGCCTTAGATCACCTTTGTCTTCTCTCTCACTTCGAGTCTTCTTGTTATATAGTCCTGTCTGCCTGGTTGTAGCACTGCTTCATCTTCATTTTCACTGCATCATTTTGTATTCTTTCTGCCTTCCCTGATGATGCCAGGTTTCTCTTTCTACTTTCTAACCTTTATGCTAGAAACCGCACACCAAAAGAAAACCTTTGCATTGCAGAATATCCCTCATAAAATTCACTCAGAAGACTTAGGTATTGCAATTAAACAGATTTTGGCAAAGTAACATTCTAATAATAATACTGTCAAGAAATGCTGAGTAAATGCATAAGCTAATATCAAAGAGAAAAAGAAAAAGTAAAATAAAAGACCAACCAGATGGCATCCATTGATCTGAGGAAGGCTTTATCAGCGTGTTCACCTGATCCCAGTTAAGATCATCATCATCCGACTGACTATAGCCACAGGAACTAAACGGCTCATCAAAAGTACAGCAGCCTGTGAAACAAACACATAGATAAAAATTTAACAAGGCATGCAGGCAATGGATTATGAATCTCATCCTAACAAATTTAACACAATTCAACACAGGTTGTGTAATTTTTTTGTAATATCCTTTAATAAGAACAATCATATATTTATTAACCCTTACTTTCTGAGAAGGTATAAAACCTTTTCCCATGAAAAAAAATCTCAAGGGTGAAAGACCAAACTTAGAACTGCAAAGAAATTTTTCCCGAAGATACAAACATCAGGTATCAAAACCAAACCAACAAAATAGAAAGCAATCAAACTCAAAACATCAAAAGACAGAATGATTAGCATTCTTCAGGAAAAACAAACTATCGCATGTCTGAAAATCTACATTTTAGAAGAAAAACCCAAGTAGAGAGACATCATCTCCCATTCCTTTATGTTGGTTTTCAAGGAAGGGAAGGCTCCCAGGTGTATCGCGTTGTGCTGCAAACAGGAGCCACTCTGGGCTCTTGTGGGATTAGCAGCACCTTGGGGACAACACAGCACATCCATCTCAAAAAAACAATCTATGCACAGCCTCAAATGCTGAAACAAAACAGCATTATTTCCTCTCATTTCCCCATTCTCTTCTAAGTAATTTAGAAAAGAATAACACATTGTAAGAGCTCACAGTATCCCAGACTAGGGCAAGGATGAATCTAATCTCAAGAATTTAGAGCACTGGAATCTAACGTTACCCATCAGAACACAGAGAAACTTTGCTTTTTTTCCTTTGGTACCCATGGAAACTTGCCCAGCCTTCCCAAATTTTTCTCCCCTAGCTGCAGACTAACACAGGGTTACAATACCCTGCTTTCTGTATTTTCTTTGATGTTTCACTCCAGTGAAGAATGACATCTTTCCTATCCAGGAAAACAAATATAACCCTAGTCATGGATCTTTCAGCCCATATTAAAGTAAATACTGCAGCTGTTCAAACAAAACTAAACTTCAGGGTTATTCATCATCTTGCTATCTGTCCATACAAACATCAGGGCTTAGTCTTGCCAAGCTTTATTAAAATAGAAAACAGAGAAAATCTAGCTTTAAAAAAAGACTTTGCAAACCAAAAGTTTCCTAGAACATAAACGGCGTTGGACAATACTTATCAGGAAAGCACAATAATGTAAAACAAAATACCATTTTACCTGACAAGCTTCACCTAACTGAAGCCCAGCCTTCCCAACAGGCACTCCTCGACTACATTTGACATTTATGACAAGCGCTCGGCAGGCATATAATCTTTAATGGAAATTAATTTTATAAACACATCCCATTTGCCCTGTCAGCCTGGATACAGGTCATCCTATACCGTGCTCTGTTCTAAAATGCCTTTCTATAGCAAGTCTTCATTAGCTCGAGGTATGTCAGGGAAATTAGCACCTCTGGCTACTGCCTTTCCGTACTCGTGCAGGTGCATGGGTTTCAATTAGTGAGCCCACTGGGAATGGAAAACCCGGGAAGGAACTTGCAGCTCCACACTCTGACACTTCACCTCCGTGGTAGGAACAGACAGAAATTGTCTCTCTCCTGATATGAAACCAATTCAGAAATAAAATTGGTATGTTAATAGTACATCGAGTGACATCTGGAACATTTCCAGGGGGAAGGGCTAGACTTTGGGGCAGCCATTCGCACCATTGTTCTCATGCCTGCATAAATTGTACTTGATACAGTTAAAATGTGCCACAGGGTAAGTTTCAGACACAAAGGCAAAATAAAAGTTTTCACAGACAGACTTGTGTTTTTCATAAAACAAAAACAAACCACGGGTGAAGAAAAAGGTAGTTCCTTGCAAAGGTTTTGCAAATGATACTATGCCATAAATAAATACCGAGTTATACAGAGCACAACATAGTCAAGCTTTGCAATAAAACATATACCTTAATTTAATCAAGCATAGATTTGGGTTAACAGTTCATACACAGGGCTGGTGAATTTGCATAAAAGCTCCCTTATTTCATTACATCACACTAGGAAGCCATAAAAAAGTGTAATATATTTTCTTGGTCAAACCCGAAATCTGAGCCAAGTGCTGCAAAATATCCCGTAGTGGAATAAAGGGAAGGGTTTGTGATCCCACACAGTTATTAAAGGCTTCTCTCCCCTTGCTAGTTAGGAAGACGTCAAAACCACAGACAAATAGAACGATGGATGATGGGAAAGTGCTACTTGTCTGGATATTTGTCTGTCAATACGAAGTGTTTCTCACCGCTTGTTTTTCTTCCTTTCTCCTGCAAGTTTATAGCTCAATCACTCTGTCAGGATTTTTATTTTTATTTTTTTTTGTCTTTGCCATTTACATCCTTCAAACATTTGTGAATTTACCACCTTATAGCTCCCTCAAAACAGTTATCTAATCTTCACATCTGCTCCAGGAAGAGTTTTGGAGGAACTTTTGAACTCCTCCTTCTGTTCCTAGGCCACTTCCACCCACGGCTACCAACCAAACAAGAACTGGATTGACCAACGTATATACAATCTGCAATGGCACAGGTGCCAAGCCAAGGAGAAGATGAATACAAATGAAGGCTTTGCACAAGTGTGACTTTTTGGGAAGTGTTCTGTAGATTAAGTTAGTACACATGGTTATGTATGTGTTGGAAGTACCTATAGATATGTTTATAGACTAAACTAAAAGCAACACAGAAAACCTACCTTGAACAACATGAAAAAAGCTTAGCCAGTTTAGCCAGGTAACAACAGAGTAATCACTAAGTCCAAACAGCTGCTGTCTCCTCCTGAAGGTGCTGACACTCATTTTTACTCCCTTACAAATGAAACCAATTTGTTTCCAAATTGGCCACAGCATTTGCACAACCATACATTTGCATCTGCTTGTGCCCTCCTGCTTTCTTCTGTAGTGCTTTGCCTATTTGCTAGTCACCATGCTCTTACTGCACAAGGCTTCAACTTCATAAAACATTAACCACATAGGGACAGTAAAATCTGAAAAATTATCAAAGGTTTTTAATGTCCCCCATGGTTTGCACTGCTGTGAAACACAAGCTACTGCCAAAAGAGGTGGTGGTTGTTAATCAGTTAGAATAATTCAGAAATTCTTCTAATTTTTTTCCTAATTATTAGAATTATTTTACCAATCAAAATACATATTGTCTGCTATATAGTTTAATCAAGCTAAGCAATTTCCCTGCATGTTAGGCTGTTATTACACTTTGGATAACAAAACTGCATTTTAAAGGATGATTTTTAGACTGACTAAAATATTTACAACTAACCCAGGAGATATGTAGCCTGTGAAGATCCTTCTGGCTTATTCAGAGTTTTATAGATAGTTTTTGATTCCTAGGAGAAACTGAACTCATGAATGTACATGATGCAACACAGCCTATTACAACCTACTGTTCTTTCAAATGCAATCATCCTTTAACTACCTCTGAATCCAGTTCAGTATAACTGCACCAAAATCCAAATGTAATCATTTTTGTATGTTTTTATTTTTACAGGGTTAAATTACTCTATATCTTGAAAACTTGATGAGTTTCAACCGGGAAAATAATTTAAGATGAAAACAGCTAATTAAATGCTATAAAGAACATACAATATTTTTCCTAATGTGAATCAAGTTTAATTCAAAGTACTCTGTGTGTTACAAAGTATAACTAAGATATGTGTTATGAAACATTCTTAAAGAATTTGGACTAAGTGACAAAAACTAATATAGAAAAAAAGTTCAAGTTATGCTGGACACTTCTTTATTTCTGTTGATCTTACATACTGCAAAGATGTCAGATCAATTTGAAGTTTCTATCAAAAATTTGCTGCCAAATGTAGAAGTGCTGAAATTTGTAATGCTTATTAAAAGTGCTACTAGCATATGCCTATTAAACCAGATACGATGGTTTTTAGATTGCCATAAAAAAAGAGGGCAAGAAAATTATGGCTTCTGGTCTGCCAGAGTACCATGAAGTCTGTTGTGTAACAGGTGACCTCAGAAGTTGAGTTTACTGAATCATTTTATTTGCATTCTACTTTATCTCATTTTATAAGCATTACAAATTCTGTTGCTTCTGTGTTTTAATACTGGCAATGTGTTTAGGTCGATATACTCCAAGTACAACACCGCTATTCTCTGAAGCTGAATTAAAGGTTTTTAAATCTGATTAGAGAGCTGGGTGTCTCAAACACATGCAGTATCCAGGGGCTTTGACTGAGAAGTGAAAGATTAATCTCCTGTTAGGCGATTAATCTCCTACACGGCAATGGATCTTCTCTTCCTGTGCATGACGAACAGAGTCGGTGCCACACCGGTGAATATGCTGTCCTTCAGCCTCCTGTCCTGGTACACACCCGTGCACCCAACAGCAAGGGACTAAGAACTACCTGGGTAGCACACCAAAGCAGACCAACAGCCAAGGAACTGAAAAACGTGACAAAACACAGCTGATAAGCATGACTAAACTGTGGATGAGACAGCTTTCAGCTCCAAGAGATCTGGTTTGGGACTCCCCGCTTAGGAATCCCAGAATTACAGGATGGTTGAGGTTGGAAGGGACCTCTGGAGATCATCTGGTCCAATGCCCCTGCCAAGCAGGGACACCTAGCGAACGCTGCACAAGAAAATGATGGTGATGCTGCCTCATGTTTCTTTTTGCATTTTTGGAGCTGCAGATTTTGGGGCAACCACGGCATCCACACATGTTATTGCATCCTAACAGTCAAAGCTGCTGGGAGAAGTGCATGAGTAGGAGCAGAAGGGACCTGAGCCCCTAAATGTCGAACCATCAAACCAGAGGGAAAACAACAGCTCCTTTGGAGGTGGACAAGAAATCATGAAGTGGAAAATAAAGTGCCAGTCTAAATTACAGACTGGCTAACACAGAAAACAAAGGTAGGAATCGGGACAATTTTTCACATAAGAAACTGAAAGTGCTATCTATAAACCTGCACGACAGGCCTCATCTGATGCATTAGTTTTGTTAAAGATAGGGTGAAGACAAAAAATTGTCCAACACAAAACTGTTCACCTTTGTGAAATCAATAAATGCTTGAGCCCGTGAAGCTCCAAATGAAATAACTATGGCTATGCAAACAGAAGGTTTTAAGAACTTATTAAAAAAACTGGATAAAATGACCTGCCCACGATCTGCTTTGTGGGCAGATCCTTCCAAAAAAAAAAAAATAATAATAATAATAATAATAAAGGCTCTACCTGTCCTCTCAATACATTAAAAGGACTTTCCAGACAGGCTAGCTCAGAGATATCTAGCAGCACCAACCGGTCTCTGCATGGCCCTAGCATGCACACAGGGCTGCCACATATCCACAGTGTTGCACAGCCACCGGAGCATCCTGGCCAGGCATCTTTCCACTGTGGAAACAACCCCTTATAAAACGGAACATTTACGCCCTCTCGAAGCACACCAAGCTCTGGCCTGATACTAGAGGCAAGCGTTTGGAGCTGTAAAACAATGCTGTCATCTAAATACTGGCCAGGAAGTTGGAAAAAATGTGTTGCATAAAGTTGGACTGATTTAAAATAGCGTCTACGTTCGTTTTGTCAAGTCTGCGTATGTGCAGGGCTGAGTGTGGAGAACCAGAAGAAGCAGATTTTACAATTAAAGAGCTTTTCTAATTGTGGCTGCACTCAGAAAGGGTTTTGGAAAAGGCAGAGGAAAAAAAATCTCATGAGCTAGAGCAAAGATGATGAGGTAAAAGGATGTATTTTGCAACTAAGAAAGACCAGATATTAACTCTGGGCATAAGGGAGAATAACAGATGGAAAATGATTCTAAATTGTGCTAAGATACGTGCAAAAGGCAGATGAAGAATTTTTGAGACTCCTGAATTCATGGACCCAATTTCCACAGTATTGCAGGTAATGACAGGATACAGAAAAAAAAAAAGAAAAAAAAAAAAAAAGAAAAGAAAAAGAAAAAAGTTTCAGATAAACACTTAAAGTTGCTATTTATGAGACTTCAAGAACTTGACGCATCTTCATAAAACATTTACAATTGTTCTCTCTTCTCCCTCCACTTACCTGACAGCAATTGAATCAACACAAATGTCTCCAAAAACATTTCAGTTTTGGTGACACGGGGAACTGCAGCAAAGTTGCATTTTAAGGAAGACATCTGTCAGTTCCAACTTCCCCTGGAAACCTGCCCAAGTTTAGCCAAATTAAACATTTTCTACATAAGTACACTTGCCTAATAGATACTGAGAATAATTCAAAACATGGGCTCCTTTATGGAAAAGCCGTGAAATTTGGAACAATTTCCTCTCAAAATGCACATTTAAGCTCATTTTACGTACCAAGACATAGGAACAGACACCACCCACTAAGGATAAAAGACAAAATATTGAATATAATGCTCCTAAAATAATTACCACCTATCTCGTGCAAGCAAGGAATATCGATATGATTGTGCTGTTTTAATGTCAATGAATATTTATGAGGCCCATGGGAAAATGGGTGCAAATTAGCATTTAGTGAACAAACTTATTTCTAGCATTTTTTTTTTTAATGTCAGGATACTTAATTTTCCAATATTATCGATAGTTTTTCTTAATGTATGCTACGGCTTATGTTGGTAAAAGTGCACGTGTATGCTCCCATACATGAACTATATCCCTGCTGCAGCTGTCAAGAATTAGAAAATGTCTACGAAAATAAATTATCAAACAATCAATCTGATAAAGAAAGAATAGTATTGTTTAGAAATATATTTAGAAAACATTTGTTCAAAAGGTATTATTAAAACAAGTGTGTTTGCAAAAGTCATTTGGATTTTATGCTTTATTGGTAGGGACGGATGTTATTCTGAGCATTAGAACTACCAGCTGATCTTCTAGTCCAAGCCATGTTAATACTAAAAGAGATATTCCTTGTACGAAGGAACAGCGGCAGCTGTGGATAAATCATTTACTAATTTTAATTTTTATGTTTTAATTCCCTTTTATATAGACCATTTTATAGCTTTTTGATTATTAATCTAATGTTTAAATCAAGCTCCTGATCAGAAAATTCACTTTATACATGTAAGAAATATCACTATGACAAATTCTAAGAAAGATACCTCATAAAAAAAAGATTCCACAGAATATTAAATAAGTACTTTGAAATAGCTTTTCAAGAACAATTAGAAGTTCAATTTGTAACATATATACTTAAGCCACAAATACATGTAGCTTATTAAAAAGAGCAAACTGGGCATACTGGTTTCAAGAAGGAGATGGGTCATGTACATGTGCTTTGGAAACCTGCAGAAATTCTGGCCTGTGGTCAAAACCACTACCAAGATGAGTAAATAAAAGACAGACTCCTCGTATGTTTTGCATGCTGTTTATTACAAATACATGACTAAATTTTGCTTCAAACATAGAATTCACTTGTATATCTGCCTGAAATGTTTCAGCTTAAACCTTTGACCTACAAGTAAGTGGGAAAAAAAAGAAACCTTTTCCCATACTTAAAATAGAATTAAAAATTCAAAAGGTACTGTGGTGCTGGAATAAGCTTCCTGAGAAAAACAAAAATGCAACTGAACTTCCAAATAGTTTATACCATCGTATTCATTTGATTTATTTTATCGCTACCTCCTAGGATTGCACAAGGCCTCACATTTATGAAATGTGTGAAAGCACTCAGTCATCTGGGTTGTCAAAGCAAGGAGATGCTCTGCAGGAGAGAGGTCTGGCAGTGCTATTTTTTCCCCATTTACTCAGAATGGAGAAGAGCAAGGCCATACTGGGAAGGTGGGGAACAGACGTACAAACTGCAGTAATATATGCAGAAGGTAACACTGTCTTCTGACACGTTAACATGCTGCACCTCTTAATGGATGGGAAATTACATCTCTGTTTTGAAAAACTACAGTAAAACACATGACGCAACATAAGCTGTTGTACTGATCCGTTGAAGATGGGCAAACTTCAACAACAGGAAATAAAGTTTTCAGCTTGCAGTAGCTCCATAGTGATTGTGCTTTGGTAAGTGCGTATCTGAAGAACTGCTTACCTCACCTGGGCATGGCTTCGTACACCATTACAGTGCAGCTCGGTAGAGCTGCCCATGAAGGCTTTCCCCACGAGAGGGGAAGAGGAAGGGAGGGGGAAGGCACTTGGGAAACAAAACCGAACTGTACAAGCAGGAAACGAGACAAAACTACACAGGTGAGAATCAAGAAAGGAATATGCATACTGGAAAATCTGAGATGAAATAAAATGCAACTTTAAAGGAAGGAAGGAACAGGGTGGGGATATTCAGTCTTTCTGTTTTTTTTATGTTTTTTTTTTTTTTTCTTTTCTTGTTCCCAGCTGGGAGCTGGGAGGAAGGCATTGAAATGCAGGCCTCACATCCAAAACCCATCATCATTAAGGGTCTCCTCACCCCTACGCTTCGCCTTAATGGAAACACGGCATAACCTAAGTAATGTACAATCACCAAGACTGATTATGAGACCACACCAGACCATTCCCTAATATCCGTTCAGGAAACGCTGTGCTGGATTTTCAGCCTGTGAGGCAGACAGGCCTTTCCAGGCCTCTTCCACCCGAGAGCTGTGGGCAATGAGCCCGGACAAGGCCAGCACCACCACCGTCAGCCATTCCACACACACAGCCATGTGGCTGTGGAATTAATGGAATTACTAAATGGAATTACTAAAATCCAACATCTTGGTTCTTAATAAGACATTAATATACAGAATCACAGAATCACAGAATTTCTAGGTTGGAAGAGACCTCAAGATCATCGAGTCCAACCTCTGACCTAACACTAACAGTCCCCACTAAACCATATCCCTAAGCTCTACATCTAAACATCTTTTAAAGACTTCCAGGGATGGTGACTCCACCACTTCCCTGGGCAGCCTGTTCCAATGCCTCACAACCCTTTCGGTAAAGAAGTTCTTCCTAAGATCCAACCTAAAACTCCCCTGGTGCAACTTAAGCCCATTCCCCCTCGTCCTGTCACCAGGCACATGGGAGAACAGACCAACCCCCACCTCGCTACAGCCTCCAATTTAGTTATTCCCCACAAAGTTTTTCCCCAGCCACCAAGTGATACGTTGTACTGGATGTGCTTAGAGGAAGGCAAGAACAAGCAACATGGTAAGCAGCCCGTTCTTTTGTCTGTCATTTGTCAAAAGGCATGGTTGTTTTCACATACAAACCAGCTTTCAGCTCATTTTCATGCCATGAAACTACAAGAAAAAAGAAAGTTGCTAACTACTGTGACTGTACCCATTAACAGCACAGTGTGCCAGCTCACATCAGTGCAACCAGCAAGTACGCTAAGCTCTCATTTTAAAGCTCAGTATTATATTATGTTTTTCTAAGATCAATACAGATGTGCAAAGTGGTTCAGTGTCTTGGAATAAGTAAAACTTCAGCTCTAAATTGAGGGGTCTAAAGCAAACTTTAAGGTACCACAGCCAGATTGCTCGCGCACCACAGATTATCCTTGAAGTGAGCCCCAGATTTCTTCTTCAGCTTCCCCAACTTTTCAGAAGGTTAATATTGGCTCTGAGGTTACCAGCCAGTAGGGCTGAAGACAATCTGTTTTATCAAATTCAGTTTTGATAGCTGAGAGATTAACTATCATTTCATCCAACCATCAGGACATTCTGAGCTGAGCAAGTTTTTTGGTTGTATTTTTTTTCCTGTTGTCAAAAAGACACACTATACTATGGTATTTATCTCTATATAAAGGCATTTCATTGAGAAAGCTGACAGACAGCATTCTCCTCATCTGCCAGTTGAGCTTTTAAAATGTATCTTCACCTTTAAACTCTTCAAGCTAAAAAACCACAAGTGTACTTGAAGCTCAATCACCCTCCCTGGTGCTGCTCATTTTTAATGAGCCTCTTGTCTTTATGTCTCCCAGAAGACAGCCTCCACAGAGCAATCTCAGGTGATGTGAAGCCAATGCTTGATGCTTCTCCAAAGCACTGTCTTTTTGAGCCTGAAATCTTCCCACTAAACCCGTATGGGACTGATGGGCCATTTCAGTCAAACCCAATTTCGCTTCTTTATCACAAGCCCCTGCTTAAAAACTCTACTGTGGATTGCTTGTACACACAATCTGTTTCAAGCTTTGAACTTTAAAAAGGATTTAAGCAGTCAATCTCAATATCATTATAAATCCAACGTGCATTACTTTCCCATTGATTGTGAGAAAATAAAAGTTTGAAGCTTGATTTCACGGGTAATCTTTCCATTTGCTTGATGAGTTCTGCAGTTGTAACAGAACACTTAATGCATCCTGTTAGATAACAGCGTATTAAGCTTGGATGAGAAATCCAGACTATTTACGATACACTTCCAGTTTTAAGTAAAGAACAAAGGCAGCATTAGCCCTGCTGGTCTCTGAGGCTCCTGATTCATAATGCAGTCAAAAAGACCCCAAACATGACACATTTCTGCATGAGGGGTTCTACAACCTTAAAATACTTTCATAAAACTAATAATGCATATTTTATATTTCCTCTGCTTGAGATATATATACAGAATATACTGAAGTTTATATTCTACCTCATAAATAGACAGGACAGATGCAAACAGGATACCTTGGTATGCATTCCATTTGTTATTATATTAAAAATGGTACTTTTCCTTAAAAAATATAGTGAAATAGTTTATCACCTAATTAAATGAGCTGTTTGTGTTCTCATTTTTAATGTGTGTACTGAGACATTTGAGAACAAATGCCACAGAATAGTTTTATACATAGAAAGAACTAAAACCATGAAGCCCACACAGCCCCTGCCCTGCCTGCCAATCAAAGCATTGCCCTCTTCTTTTTCTCTGATTTTTTCATCTAAAGGTTTTCTGCTGTGCTTTTCCTCATTTTATCTGGGGGCTTCCCTTCAGGTGAGAAAGGCTATTGCTCATTTTGTTTTTCTTTTCAAAGCCACTGTGTTTGCTTTTTTACCTTGCAGTGCCTACGAATGGCTTCAGCTGCATCCCAAACCATTTAGTTCTATGATATATCTCTAGCTACTTGATCAATAATTCAGGAAAATATTCATCTCTGTTTAGTTACTGCTGTCAGTACACCTCTTTGTGTCTGGATGAAAAGAGAGCAGGACCTCCATCTGGAGGCTTTACCTGTGCTGCTCAATGAATTAACCTGTAGGAGGTGCCACAGTGATGAAGCAGTCAAAAACCTCCAGCAGGCAACTTCATCACACGGGTAATTAGTTCACTACATCAATAACGCCTCCAGTCGTTAGCAGCGCCAAGGCTGAATCCCAGGTCTGCTTGTTAAATTCAGGCAGCACAACAGGCTTTCCCTGTGCTACAAGTATAAATAACCTTCTATTTTTAAATGTAGTTAGTTAGCTACTGCTTTTTCCCTCTCATTTTTAGTCATTATCTCTTGCAATAAATTATACTTTATTTCATTCATCACGTCTATAACCTCCTGCCAGAAGAAGATGAAATAATTAATTTTAGAAACCTCTGACATTTTCACAAGGCCTGATCAACTATAAAAGAGGCCCACATTTGAGAGTATTAAAGCAGCACTACTGCTTTAACACTGACCTGCCCAAGCTTACGTGACCCAAGGAGTGAACTCTTGAATCTCCCACACACTACAGAGCACTACCACTACGCTGTCTGGATGAAATAATTACTTCCAATTCTTGCTCATAAGAGGATTACGTCAGTACTAAATTCACTTAAACATTGTACCGCAACAAAAAGACGAATCAAGGCCACGCAAAGCTCGATGCTTTCTAACCTTGTGGAAACCATTTCACGTCTGCAACGATCTTCATGTTTTATCTGTGATCAGGATGCAGGAGTGGAATGCATCCTCAGCAAGTTTGCTGATGACACTAAACTGGGAGGTGCTGCTAACTCTCTGCAGAGATGAGAGGCCTCCAGGAGGGATCGAGAGAGGCTGGAGCATTAGACAAACAGCAATGGCAAGCAAATCAGCAAAGGAAAAAGCTGGGTTCTGCACCTCGGTTGAAAGGCAGATCCTAGAAGGAGAGGCAGAGGACACTTGGGTTGTCTAGGCTGAAGAAAAGGAGTCTAAGAGGCAACCTCACTGCTGTCCGCAACTTCCCAAGGACAGGAAATGGAGAGGGAGGTGCTGGTCTCTTCTCCCTGGTCACCAGTGATAGGACATACGGAAAAACTGTGTCTGGGAAGGGTCAGACTGGACATTAGGAAAAGTTTCTTTACCACAAGGGTGGACAAGCACTGGAACAGGCTTCCTAGTGAGGTGGTTGATGCCCCACACCTCTCGGTGTTCAAGATATGTTTGGACAATGCACTTATTAACATGCTTTAACCTTTGGTTAGCCCTGAAGTGATGAGGATGGAGTTGGACTGGATGATCTTTGAAGGTCCCTTCAAACCAGACTATTTTGTTGTGTTCTGCACAAGTGACTGCAGCAAACAGCAAATCCAAAGGTAGTCACATTGATTCAAATTATTTTGCTTTCTACTAATTCCTGCTCCAGGCCTGATGAAAAGGATGTTTTGCCCAGGTCTTAACGCTGGGATAAGCATCTCTGCTCCTTTGGGAAAAAGATCTGATATTCATGGGACCTCAGTACATTAGTCAGTTGGGAAGGTTGCCAAAGTCCACTTCAGGATAGGATAATCTGATAAAGCCAAAGGTTGTTATGCTTGTGTCTCCAAACATTACATATTAGGACAGTATCTCTGATTTGTGACAGGCTATATTAGCTCAGAGTTTTCTGCTTAATTGGTTGAGAGTGCCCACTTACTATTACAGTATCTTGGTAATATTAGGTAACCTGTAACATACAGTGTGTACACATACAGTTTTATAAGCATTTCCCAGGAATCCTTTTTAGTTTAGCTTCTAATTAATTGCAGAGAAAACAATGAACAGCTGAGCTTTTAGAACAATTTTCTCCTTATTTAACTGTATATTATGTAAGTGTTCAAGAATCTTAACGAAAGTTGTTTGGCCTTTATTTTTTGAGCTAGCTGATAGGTCTGAAGTATGCTAAGAACTGTGTCAAGTGCCAACGCCGTCCAAGTACGAGGATAATTCAGCTGGATGCGAGACACTTATACATGAATCTGTCATCACCCTGTCTAACCCAACGTACAGCACAGACCTCAGGACTTAAAATAATTAATTCCTACCTGAACCAGAGTACATCTTTCAGCAACATATGCAATCACAGATTTTAGATGTTTTAAATCATAGAGATGTCAGAGTTAGTGAGCTAACTGCAGTCTCCTCTTTCATAATCTACTCGAGAATCATTTCAGATTTTAGCTCCCAATTTAGTTCATGGGTAGAATTTGGTATTTCTCCTACCTTCACATCATATCATGGACTGCAGCCATCCATCCCCTATCCTGTTCTCAGCCAGCCTAACCTATGCACATCCTGCAGCTCCTCTGCTCTGTTTGGAGCCAAGAATGATAGCCTACAACCAAAACAGCTTGGAAAAGTGAAGAAAGTCTTGGTAAGACTAACCAGAAAAAAGAGTTCAACAAAGTAAGTCATGTGTGGATTTTTCCTTATAATGTTTATCTGTTTACCATTTCTGGCATTTATTTTATTATTATTTTTTTAATTTTAGATAGCATAGTCCAATTTTTACCACATCATCATCCCAAACCGGGTACTGACTGAAATGTATCTGTAAAATACTTCTCAGCACTTTTAGACTCTGGAATCACAGAAATGCAGAAGGGATAAAATTGGAAGGGACTTCTGGAGGTCATCTTGTGTCCCTCACCCCAAACAGCATCACCTACAACAGTGGTCTGCAAAGTGGGGTGCACCCCAGGGGGCGATGCACCATCAGGGTATGGAAAGAAAATAATGGAACTTCTTCAAATATTTGTGTTTTATCTCAAAAATAAGAAAGAAATGAAGGTTTACTACTATTTAACATACAGATTGACACTGGCACCCTCACTTGGTCCATAGGTCAGATGGTCACCTATCTGCATCAAGGTGTCCTGAAGGAAGAGAGAGTGCTCCACATGTAGAGGGGGCAACCGTGTCACCTGCATTTGCTCATTCACTTTCAACACGTTGCAATGCACTGGCTAAGTGCATTTATGGATTTTATTATCTAGTTTTAACTTAACTAATCTTCACAAAATGGGCAAGTGGCTTCAAAACATTTCTATAAAGAAACTGAAGCCTGAAGATAGTAACAATAAAGCACTCACAACCAAACAACAAGAAAATGGCACAGCTGACATCTTAGTACAAGCTCTTTGTCAGCCACGTTACCAGGCAAAAACAATGATAACCTAATCGCATCTGACAAGAACATGGACAAACTTTTTTGAAATTACCCGTATCAAAATAAGCTCCACTTAGAACCAGACCTTCAAACACAGTAGCGTATGTATACAAATCATAACTAAATATAAACATATTAGAGTTGCATGCCTAAAAACGTTTTACTGCTACAACGTGTAATCAAAAGACTTTGGAGACCACTGACCCAGTGCAGGCTCCTCAGGACCATGACCAGATGGCTCCTGAGAAGGTCCAAGGAGCAGACTTCACAGCCTCTCAGGAGAGACATGTCTATGTCTCTCCTGCACTGGGATGACCAGAAATGGACTCAATACTCCAGGTATGGCCTCACCAGTGTGCATTAGATCACCTCCCTCCAACTGCTGGTAATGGTCTGAGGTACTACTAGCCTTCTTTGTGGCAAGAGCACATTGCTAGCTCAAGTTCAACTTGAGGCCCGCCAGGACCCCCAACTTCTCTTCTACAAAGCTGCCTCCTAGCCAGTAGGCTCCTAGCATGTACTGGCACCTGGGATCGTTCCTCCCCAGGTGCAGAACATTGCACTTCTCCTTGCTGAACTGCAAGAGATCCCTGTCAGACCATTCTTCACCCTTACAAGGTCCCCGTGGATGGCAGCACAACCCACTCAGTTTCACACTCGGTATATCAGCCACCCCTCTCAGTTCTGTGTCATCTGCAAACTCGCTGAGTGTGCATCCTGCCCCATCACCCAGATCATTAATGAAAACGTTGAACAGAACATAAAGTTGATCAAGCATAACTTCCCTTGGTGAATTCATGCTGACTGCTCCAGATGATGCTTTTATCCTTCATGTGTCTGGTAATGGTTTCCAGGATTCAGTTGTATCGCCTTTCTACGTACCAAGGTGAGGCTGACTGGCCTCTAGCTCCAAGGGTCTTCTTTCTTGCCCTTCTCTAAGACAGGAATAAATTTGCTTTCTATTACTCAAGCATCTCTCCCAGTCACTCAAATCACTCACTGGATATTAAGAATGGCCTCACAATGACATCAGCTCCCGTAGCACATCAGGACCATCTGTATCAAAAGAACATCCAATTTCAACCCTTAAGGTTTTCCCAAAACCAAAATGCATCACTCCTTTCTGGAGGAGGGGGGTGTCTGTACCTAATTTGGCTCTACCTAATTCTCAACCTAAATTTGCTTTGTCATTCAAGCTTGGTTTTCTAGCAGTCTGCTATTCAGTGGATCCCCTCAATTATTAAACAGCTGCTCTCTGTAATAAGCAGTAACATGCTTTCAGGCCCAGACCTGTAAATTTGATCTATTAGTTTCTCGTGGCAGATACAAGGAGCTTTAAATGTGTCTTTCCAAACAGTTAATGGTTCAACACAGTTCCTCTTCTGAAATCCCTCAAGTCTGTTGTCCTTCATGAGGACATTGTGTGATGCTACATGAGCTGAGTAAGGTATTCCAATGACATTGTAATAAAGCCAGTTATGCCTCCCGTTTCTGATACTTCTAATCTAACATCAAAAAGCATAGCATCCAAGTCTTTTTCAATCACTGTTTCCTTAATAGTGTTTCTTTAGGCTGGATGCATGTCTTTGTTTCTGTGTCAGTATGTACAGTGCTTTCTTGCACTCCAGCTTTCAAGATCACTTAGCTCTTCTCTGATCACTGCTTACCACGGCACTAGTCCTGTTGTCATCTGCATCCTTTTATCATTAATGATTCTACATTTCTCCCTCATCACTAATAAAAAAGGTTAAACACTGTCAGATCTAAAATTAATCCTCAGAGGACCGTCACATAATCCACACTGATTACTGACTACAATTATGTTATTGAGACCTATTAGCCAGGTTTTTTACACACACTTGATGTGTGTTGTTGATTCTATATCGATAAATGAAATGATTAGCTGTGTTCTAAAAAAAAATAGTGTTTTGTTTAGAAAGGCATGGACTTACAAACAATGAGGCTGCAAAAACAGAGCTCAAAAGACGTAAGTAACTGATTAAACAAACAGACAGGAAACGTCAATAGGAACATTCTGGAGAAAATTTGATAATAAGTTTTTGGTCTTTAAAATTGAGATGAATAATAACAAAATGAACGGCCATTTACACTGTGCATTTTATTGTTTTGTTCTGCTTTAATTAGAAGGTTGTTTTATAGATGAAAAATATAAACCATAGTCAACAAAATGCACCTCTGCTTTTCCACAGTTGTTAACAGTACTACAAAAAGCATCATCACAGACTGCTTAAGGCTGGCTGGGCCCTTTGGAGGTCACCTGGTTCAACCCTCCTCCAGCAGAGCCACCCAGAGCAGGGTGCCCAGGAGCATGTCCAGGTAGCTTTTGAAGGTCTCTTGAAGATTAAAACTCCATAAACTCTCTGTGCTCCATCACCCTCACTTTGGAAAAGCGTTTCCTTTTCACTTTGCTCTCCTTAGCTCTTACATGAGCTCAGACTCCCCTGGTCCTGATAATACTTCTGAGAAGATAAAAGTAAGGGAGTATCACAGACCTTTGTGGGATTTGTGTAACTTGACAGGGCCAGGCCCACTTTTATCAGCTCTGCAATTTCCTTTCTGCTGAAAATTGTCTCATTTACATGGCAACCAACCCACATTTTGCACAGAATTTACATTCAGATATATTTTCTAGAGTTTTCTTAGGTAGGTTTTTTCCTTTTTTTTTTTTTTTTTTAAATCCCCCCAGAACCTTCAACTAAGCCTGAAAACAACCACAAAGTAATCAAAAACATGCACATGATACTAAGTTCATATTCCTTATTTCTGTTATTGTTGGTCTGTGTAGTAACCTTCCAATTTTGTAGGAATGTATTTTATTTCAGTTTCAAAATCATGCATATTGGACACTTGCTTAAGGGAAAGCAAGTACTTAACACTAAAATAATTTTCTTCCCCTGATGATTTTCAGCTGTAGGTCTGTATTTAAGTCATAGAACCATCAAATACCCTGTGCTGGAAGAGACCCACAAGGACCATTGAGTCCAACTCCTGGCTCCACACAGGACCACACAAAAACCAGACCCTGTGTCTGAGAGTTCAGACTCTTCTTACAAACTGGAGACTGGCAGCCAGCCTGATGTAACCCCATTTACTGTAACCCTTCGAGCTGGAGCTGTCAACCAGCTGTTCACCCACCACATTATGTTTGTGTCTAGCTGTATGTTGTCCTGAAAGATACTGTGAGAAACAGCACTGAAAGCTTTGCTGGAATCCAGAAAGATTACATTGACTGGATTCCCCTGGTCAACTCAGGGGGCTGACCCCCCTGCCTGGCCCACCACTATCACACCTACTCATATATGAAAAGAGGCCCGAGATAACATTTCAAATTAACACTGTTGTAGCAGTTCTCACAGATTGCAAATCAACCACAGCTTCTGTACTACAAATCCTTTACTACACACTGTAATTCCTTGCCTTTAAGGCCCATCTCTCCTTAATCATCTTTGTTCATCCTTCACTACATTGCCAAAAGCCCCTAATTAGTATCATCTTAGGCTGCCTTTCACTGCCCCTCATCCTAATCAGTTGACTAATTACTTGCACATAATCTCAGTGTCAGGTTAGATGATGTTGGCTGTTTGGTGGTTGTTTTTTTTTTGACTGAAGATAAGCATGAGGAAGAAGTCTCTTGCCTAGGAGGCATGGAAGATAGCCTGCAGTCAGCTACAAGACCTGGAGTAGTGGGTAGGTAAAGTTAACTGGTATTGCAGAAGGGGGAAAAATGAATGGGGGAAGAAAGATGCAGTCACAGCCAACAGCAAACTTACAAAAATGTGATAATCTGCAAAAGCTGACATCAGGAAGCTTTTAGTGAAGAAGACAAGTCACGGGAAAGGCTGCAGCATGAAGAACACATATTGCTGTGCGGTAACAGGCAATGTGACTTTGGATTCCAAGTGGGCTAGACCAAGGAACATCAGCAGGTGTTACCATAACTAATACAGGTGGTGAGGATGGCATTCAAAAGGGTCTACTGCAAAAGCAAGAAAAGATCACAGAAAAAAAAAAAAAGGAATGTTAAAAAGAAACACACAAATATTTAGAGATGGTGTGCATGTATTAGAAAGCACTAAAGAATTACCAAAAAAAATAATAACAAGATTAAAGAATCAAGGAAAATGGGCAATAGCATAGAGCTGTGGAGAAAACAACAATTAAGAGCAGGTAACTGACCCTCCTATCTCAGACAGCATCAATGGTGCTTCCTCAGCATAATGATGGTGTGTTATAAAGTAGAGAAGATAATACAGGACAGAAGTAAAGGACCGGGTTAGGAATGGAAGCCTCTTTGGAATCTTCTGCAAAGAGCAGGCTTCGCAACAGGAAATAAGGAAATGAACAATTAGATTTTAAAATTGTTGTTTTTCTTTATAAATAAAAAAGTAAAACCAATGCTTTAAAACTATTAGCTTTATATCATGTTATTACAAGGATTGAAGAAATACAATATAGTTTTCTAAAATATTTCTAGTGACTTAAGAATTGCACCATGTGGAAGTGGCTTAAGAATTTATACGGCTATTTTGAAAGCAGTACAGAACTTTATAAATGTCTTCTGCAAAATGCACAAGAGCATTTCACAGACATTTATGGTGTTGCTAATTCAGTAGGTAGTTAACAACAGAATAAGTACAGCAAAACCCTAAACCAACACTAAAGTAAATCTATGGGGATGACATTTTACAATTAAAATGAAAAAAAAACATCTTAATTTGAGTTTATGGAGTTAATATATCAAAGACAACTCTGAGTTCAATAACCACAAGTTGTAGTTCTGCACCTTTTAAAAATAAAATTCCCTGTAGAGATACTCCTATATTGTGCTGAAGTGCAAGATGAACCTCAGCCCTACACTCAAAATTAGGAGCTCATCTGAAAACATAACAGCAGCATTTCAGAAACACGATTTGTGTTGAGCACGGCTTCCCAGCAGAATCCCCAGGGGAGCATTTTGCCCAGCAGTTTGCTCCCTCCAGCACGTCTAGGGGCAGGTCCTGACCTTGTCCAAGTCAAGCCAGACTGCGCAGAGCAGCACTGCTGAATCACGCCAGCACAGTTACACCGACTGGCAGCCAAGGACACAACAGGCAGGAGGATCTCCAGGCTGACACCCTGGGTGCGACGGCAGCCACATTCCAACAGTTGAAAGCAGAGATCCTGAGAGCTGTCATATTTCACATCCTGTTAAGATGGGCTGAGGACGAAGATTTAACTCTGCAGTTGGCAACGCTGCTGCAACACGTCAATCCATAAGCTGAAGATTTGGGCTGCATCCAACAGCTGGTGCAGCCTGCCTGGTGGAGTCAGCCATCAGCACTGCTGTTCCTGTATCCCTCTCAATACTGGGTACTGATTTTTGCTAGCCACTTTCACAATTAGGGACACGGTCCAGAAGCAGATACTGGCTCTAAAATGCTGCATGCCATGGCCTGGATTTCAGTGCTCATTTCTTTCCTGTGACAGTTTCTTGTGTAGTATCAGAACTCAGAAAAACACATTACCCGTTTTTCACCAAATGAATGAAATATCTCATTACGTGGCTAATTGATAAGTATTTAGAAGACTACTTAGCAAGCACTTGGTTAACTGGATTTTCATCTTGATTTAACTTGTTTCTTATTAGAAGGAGAAAAACCTAGTTTGGCTATACTACCATACCAGCAACATGCAATAGTTTACTCATCTCAACAAGGCAAGAAAGAAACTGAGGCACACGCAGAACCTAGGAGTTGAATATTCTCAAGACTGCAAGAGGCCTGACCTCTCCTGGACTTTGGACACAACTGACTAAATTGGAAACTTCATCCCCTTACAGCCCTTCACCACTACCTAATCCAGGGAACACGCAGGTACCTCAGAAGGATGATTTAGACATACGATACTGTTGCTTCCAATTCAGATTTGGTTGCTGCTGTTTATGTGCTAGATTCTCATAATGCTTTATCTGTGCAAGTTCATTTTTTAAACAGCTTTGAAAAATCCCTAGTTCAAATTAAATGTTTTGTAACAAATGTCAAAACTGTAAATCACTGTACAGTAGCAGTAAGTTGATGGAAAAGATGCAACTTGCTCAATACAATTCTCCAAATCTTTTAAAGCCAAAAATTGTTTAAAACAATTTAACACACCCTAGAGTGTAGTTAAATAATTGTGATAGATGGCAGTGTGTCTTAGTCTTTTCCATTTGTTAAATGATAATAGATGAATTATGCACATTACTGAATTTCAATGCATGCTTTCTGTTCACCACTCATGTTTCATGAAAAACATCCGAAGAACAAATAGTTTAAATGTATCTCCATCAGAACAATACTACAGTCTACAATTATGGTAAAGATGATGAAGGCCAAAAATGTTTTGAAGTCCCCTGGCACTCACAGCAACAACAAATGTATGGCGGTAATGTAGCTACTAACATATTTGCTACTATCTCTGTTTTAAATAAACTAACTGAGCCTCTGTTTTTTAAAAAAAAAAGTTTCTTTGTTATTAGCAATATATGAGAACAACTCTGGGGGAAGGAAAACTATAATGATTCAAAACTGGAAAAGTCATAGGTTGGGGGAGAAAGAACTGTTTTTTTTTTTTTTTCGAGCTATTACCTACCTTGGCATCAAAGTCACATTTTAAAAATCATTTTATGAAAGAACTTTTTTTAATGTAAGAAAAACAAGAAAAAATATTTCTAAGTATACTGTAATAGTTTCTAAGAAAACTTCACTTGAGCAGCCATTCGGTAATTATCTGCTCTTTGGCAACACCTGCACTGAGCCTCCTAGGATGTACAATTTGTCATTTTAATGCATAACACAAAATCCCAGAACACTAAACTGCAAAAAAAGAAAATCCATACTATCTACTTTTTCAAAGGATTTTTATCTTGCAATAATTGTTGCATGCGAATGTATCTGATTTCTAGCCCCTTCAGTATTCTTGCTCTCCCAGGGCGGCATTTTGGAAGTGTCTGCATACCTTGAGTGATGTTCTTCAACTGGACTGCACTTCATTTAATCACTGATGTGCCTTAAACTCCTTAATTTGGAAGAATTTATGAAGTGAAAGTGGCCAATACAGAGATTTTTCTTTAGAAAAAGACAGTCTATGCCTTCATGCGTATTAGCAAACTACTGCAACTCAAAATCATGGAATCACAGAACGCTTGAAGTTGAAAAGGACCTCCAAGAACATCAAGTTCAACCTTTAAACTAGCTCTGCCAAACCTACCACTAGACCACATCCCTAAGCACCACATCTTTTGAATACCTCCAGGGATGGTGACTCAACTACTTCCCAAGGCAGCCTGTTCCAGTGCCTCACAGCCCTTTCAGTAAAGAAGTTTTTCCTAACATCCAACCTAAAAGTCCCCTGGTGCAACTTGAAGCCATTTCCTCCTAAAATGTCTGACAGTGATGTACTGGAAGATTAACAGAATCAGCTTCTGACTTCAGATGCACTTCAGATGCCAGGAGAAAGTCTATAAAACCCATGGAGGTACAGCAGTGAAGGACAAGTCAAAAGAAAAAAAAAAAATCTCATCAGGCTTTAAATGTACCCTTCAGGCTTATGTAAAAGAAAACAAAACCAAGAAAGAAAAGTGATTTGATTTGACTAAGTGCCATGCATTTCAAAAATTACAGGGTATTTACTTTAACTGTTGGCGAGGTATAATTTAACACAGCTGAAGAACAGCATTATGTACACAATTCAGCCAACCTGAGGTATCTTCCACAGCAGGTTTTCATCAAACATCATTGGAAGGACGACTTAGCCTAGAATGGATAGTTTAGAGAATAAGGAAAAAAGAAAAAAACAAGACTATTACTTTCACTAGCAAGTTTCTCCATCTCTGAAGAAGAGATTTATGAAAAGTTTATGTGAGTGCAGACATGAGGCAGTAGCTCTGTCAAATCTCAGAGAGCCGGTCTGACTGACAGGTGTACAGCTTCACAAATGCATCCTGACAGTTACACGCACTGCAGCACAAGGAATCTTTTTTTTAAGCAAAGTTTGCAAAAACCTGAAATGTGACATTTACAAGATCTCTGAGCAAAAAAACCTCTCCGGGACGAATTCATTCTGTATTACCTTTCATTTTATCTTGTTTCCCCTTAAATATATTGTCCCAGATTCTTATTCTGATGTCTTCTATCTTGATGCAGACCCTAAAGCCTAGAATCTACATTGTCACTTTGAGTCTGCCAGGAGCTTTCAAAGAGCATTTTTATCTTAAATATAATGTGTTTTCCGGCTTGTGAAATTGGCAATACGTCGTGCTGAATTCTTCATTCATCCCTAGTGATACCACCTCCTGTGGAAGGTTAGATCTGAATCATCTGCCTTAGCGGAAGCTTGACAGTTCATTTCAGTGGCTTCTTTTTGCCTCTGATTGCTAAGAAAGCCATGCACATTCAGGAATCTCAAGCCACCGTACACCACTGTCAGTGCCACAGAACTCAAATAACGTGGCTCAGAATTACGTCTGTCACGGTTTAAAGCATCAAAATTGTTAAGCGATTCTCAAGTGACATCGTAATTACAGAGCGCAGCCGTAGTGATGCTATACTTAACGTAGGAAGAGCTATTCCTATAGATTTTAAAGCCCCATTTCCAGTTTCTTGTGAATTTCTCAGCATCCTCCCATTAGGGCATATGGAGCAGGCAGAAGCACACTTTTTTCTTTTTGGACATGTGCCTCCATCACCATTCTAATTTTTCCTGACTAAACCAATTCCTGCTCCTTACAGCGGTTAATATCCAATGAGCAAACACAAGAATTCATGGAAGGAAACCTTACAGATGGAGAAGTAAACAAAATGATATCTTCTTGTCCCACTATGTCCCACTTTGATGGCAAAAGCCAGGCGTGCAGTTGAAAGCACGCTCTGATAGCAGTGGGGACATTGTCAACTCGCAGGAAAAACTGAATCAGGTTTAGAGAAAATTTGGAGAATTGCATCCATAAAGAACAATTGTTACTGGCTGTCCCTACTTAGCTGCCCCCCAGTCCCAGACTGCCTAAACTTGATGAGTGATGTATGAACATGAAATGCTTGCATTTGGCTCCTCGCACCAGTCTATTTCTGACTATTTCTTTCAGGTACAAGCTCAGCCCTGCCACTCTTCCTCTCCAAGTCTAACCTGTGCCAGATGCTATCAGTCCTACCAAGATCCCAAAGTGAGATTTTTTAACTGCAGATTTCTGAGGCTCTGTCTGTAAGACAGACCATGCCTGGCACAGACCACGGGGGAGTGTAACACCCACAACCTGGCAGTAGACACCTTTCAAGAAGGAGCAGCAGAGGCTTGCCACTTCCCCGTTTTTAAGCTGACAGATTAGATTGCAGTTTACTGGCCAATGCAAGCCCTAAATTCTCTTGAGGGAAGACGCTCTCTGATGATCTTGTTAAAATATACCACTGTGCAGAAAATGTACTGCAGAAAAGGATGCAACACTCACTGATTCAGAGAACAGGTGATGTAAGGATTGCTGATGATACTACAGCCTCATGATGAAAGAGCTTATCTTTAAAGATGAAAACCATTAAGCTCTTATATAGTAAGAGAGAAGGAAGAGAGGAAAAAAAGGGGAAAAAACAGCCAGAAAAAGAAGCAGACAATTGCATTGAAGAGCAAGTTCTAGACTGTCAAGGAGAAGCATGTGCCAAAAGACCGGCTGAAAGTTTTGGGGTATTCATTTATCTTTAGCATTTCCCTGCTGGTTAGATCTAAGCAGGTCTGGCAAGGTGAGCTAGGGAAGCTGCCTGCCCTCCCCAAACACCTGGCTTTCTCCACATCCCATGCAGCATGCCTCACATGTATTATGAAAGCCCTGCACACCCAGTAAGAGTCCAGCATTTCACTGCAATACCCAGAAAGCTCAGCTGGGTGACACCTAACATCTTTTAATTATTTTTGCTGGATTTCAACCCAACACGCTTCTCATGCCAGGCCCTGAAAACCAGGAAGACCACAGCCTGTCCGTAAGTCGTATTCACTGCTTGTTCTGTCAGGCTCCAGTCGATTTGTGGTAGCAGTCAAGAAAAAGACTGAGCAGCCTTTATATCTTCCCCTTTTTGCAGTAGCCTACAGTAGAGGAATACAGAGCACAGTTTTCTCCTTTTCTTTCTCCTGACCTTTTCATCGCATCATATTATTCAGCAACTTCTCACAGCTCTGTAACCTTCTTCTGGGCTTTCTCAGATATTTATTAATTTACAAAATTTCCCGGTGCAGGAAATTGTCAGTTTCTACATGAAGGATAGCTTTTTTCATATAACAGCCACCTTCAGTTATTACCAGTCAATAAGCAAATAACATCCACTTAGGCATACTAAAACTCTTCCCAGGATATGAGGTCCATATTTCTCTACTAAGACCACCCTTTTAGTTGTCTAGGTTGACTGAAGAGCAGAGGGACAGGAAAACCATCTGCAGCAGGTTCTCATATAACATATCCCAGTCCTTGACTATGTAGACCAGACTTAGCTACTGAGATCAGACCTTGGACTGCATATTACAGTGAATATGCTGAACTTTCCAAATGAATTTAGTGTTTTTATTTCAGTGATTTTTTTCTCCTCACCTGGAATTGACAGTATTTCTTCCTCGTCTCTAACCATAACAGACTTAATTCCTATAACCGAGATCCCCAAATTTCAAGGAATTAGCCTCTCTCTTCAGAACAGGAGTGAGAGAAACAGGAAGGCCTCTTTTAATAATAAATAAAGTGAAATCCTTTCATAGCTGGAAATGCAGGAAGGGAGATGCAGTGATCTTGGTAAGCAAATTCATTTCAAGACTGCCAGGTAACAGAACTCTTGCCAGAGCTCAGACATCCATACTGAAAAACCAATATAGGCTTTAAAAATACAAGTAAAGTCCTCAGATCTTTCCTTTCTTAGCAAGAAACTTAAGAATGCAAAGGGAGATCAAAAGAGGCAAGTATGCAAACCGATTATTCAGCAATTGTTAAAACAATAGTTGAAACAGTTTCTCAGAAACTGTAAAATACAGTAATTTATAAAAAACCTACCACTTGGATCAAAGTGTTAAAGCATAATTAATGTTGGAATGAATAAAAAGATTTATATTAAATAATTTTGTTTCTTTCCCACTTTCAATCATACAGCTGCAGATTGGCTTACTTCAATTAGCTTTGAAATAGAGCTTTTGAAAGAACAGGGTATGGGTGGAATAAAAGCAGCAAGTACCTTTTCCATCTGCAGTGACTAATCACTGAAATGCACCAATACCAACTCTGCATTCAGTTCCTTGAAACTTGAACTAAAACTAAAATTAACATACCACCAATAATAAAGCGTATTACAGGAATCTTATTAAGGTTTAATAAAATTTTTTCCTCCTTTCTAGGTGCTTTCCACATGACATTTTTCCTTCCTCCCAAAAGGGAGAGAGGTAAAAATTTAATCTCATTGTGAATAGTCTAGGCCCATTTCAACTCCTATTACATTGCACTGCAGTAATTTATAGGTTAAACAGTTGCAGTGACAAACAGTAGGCCAGAGTTTTTCAGTATAATGATGGAAGGAGAACTATAAATCAATAACATAAAAACATTATCATCAAATAAGCCGTTCTCTTGAAAATGTAATCTCCAGTAAATTGTTCAAAAGTAGCTTGATTATAATTGGCAGACCTTCAGAACAGGTTAATTTAACATAAAGAAGTTGCAGCCAATTTGTTTCAAACACTTTACTTACTGCCAGTTTTGTTGCACATAAGTCACAGTCATAAAATAAGTACCAAATTTAGCCTGGAAATCTATGCTTCCTGTAAGTTCAGCTACTAGGATAATTTATTTATTTTTTCTTCTTAAAAGGTCATGGAGAAATTACTGATATGTGATAGGTGTGGAACTTGTATACCTGTTCACAGAAGAGGCAGTGAAAGAGTCAGAATCGGTCCTTCAGAGGGCTAATATCCACAAGGTGAGAACTGGAGATGCTCCACTGCTCATCCGTGCTTATGCTTGGCATCAGTGGAGGACCCCAAGAGCAATCGAGAAAGAAGCACTTACATCTAGGTCTTCCTACATTCCCACCCCTCCCAGTAACTCTTTTCACTGGAGACAGCTGCAAAACATACCTGTCCCCCTGTAAGAGGCACCTACCATCTAACATTTATTGATTAAAATGCTGGATTTTACCTATCCTAAGACTCTCCTGAGGAATCTCATACAAGGCATATGCTCTTTCTGTTCATAAAGCATAAAACAAACACAAGAATTTGCAACAGCAGGGCATTACTGCTAACTTCAATCTCATTAATAAAAATATAATCCACACATTTTATTTCAAATAACTGCCTGAACAGCTTAAGGATTTGTCTTGAATAAAGATCAGAGTACTTACATAAACAGTACATTTTTACAACGGAGTTTTTTGTCAAACTAACAATCAAGTTATTTAGGAAATTAAGAAATTTATCAATCATTAGAAAATTATTTTTCTATCAAACACCAAGAAAGCTTGGAAATAACATGACCAGACATTCAGCCTTCAAAACTGAAACCACCACACTCGCTTTGCACATCTTTTTTTATTGTAGCAACATCATTTACTCGTTCCGTCTCGGCAACTTGCAAAAAGGTCAGCTCATTATACACTAAGGAAAGAATTTAGACCACAAATTAATGAAGTGAGTTACGTGACATTCCTGATCAACTGTGAAGTTATCCCTCACCATGAAAGTTTTGGTGAAATATTAAGTTGCAAGAGTTTTATAAGTACACCTCCAAACTGTTAACACTTAGCCTTTCAAATACATTATGAAAAGCCAGAGGAAAATAACTTGCTATGTACAGAAGTCAAAGCAGTGACAGAAAGAAATTGTTTAAAAAAAAAAAAAAAGAAAAAACACACTTAATGCCCTTAATGCTCCCTGTACGTTACAGCACATCAGATACCAACTCTTTGATGATGCTGTAATGAAAGGAAGTTGGTCTGGCAATATATACAAAGTCCCAGATAAAAGCTTACAGGATTAAGGGATTACATGAAGGTTATTAAAGGGGCTTGGGTAGTGGGGGGGAAACACACTTTTAAATAATGATGATCATCATCATTCTGTTTGGAAATGTTACTGATAAGTTTGTATTTAGATTGTGTTCTAGCTTCTGTAATAAATGCTCTACTTACTTTATTTTGAGCAAAAATAAACCAGTAATGTACAAGGAAATAAAACAAGTGCTTAACTTCATCTTCAAATGCACACGGAAGATTTGTTTGCAACATAAATCTGTTGCACTGGCACAGCTTCATTAAATAGACATTTCAGTTCCAAACTGGCACATTATATATTGCGTTTTTTATCCATAAGACTGTCAAGCACCATATTTCCCGTATTTCTTCCTATAAAAAAGACATAACAGTATAATGAATAATGCTATTTATTGCTTATAAAATAAATAAGTGGCTATTATATACACGTCACCCATATACATTATGAGTAAGTTTCAAAGTTTAGCATTGACCAAGATTAAATCCACTGTGGCCTCTTACCTTCACTTATTGTTGGAAACAAATACGTGTCTTTGTTTAAGCAAACTCCCTTTAAAGAAATGGGATTTTCTCATGCATTGCAAATAATCAGGTTTCAGCACATTCAACTCCGAAATTAAGAATCTACAACTGCCATCCCAAGGGTGAAATCCTCAGTATTATTTGGCTTTACTATGATTATTTACAAACACTGGTTGTACCATACCCACTATCGTATTACTGACTGGCACTATAGTTAAACTGACTTTATTAAATATAAAATACTAACCTCAGACATTAGATTAATGGTTATTACTTTCTTCTAATGCACCTGGGTATTTTACAACTAAAACTTCCTTGAGAATTATCTGATTTCTTAAAACTGCCAAAAATGGGGGGGGGGGGGGAAATCAACATTTTTAGACTCCTTGATGAAGTTTCACAACAAAATACTGATGTTCCTTATACAGGAACCAAAGAGCAGTATTCTAATTACTTTACTCAATTTCTTTTCACATCTAACAAAATACATGACATCTCCTTGGGACTTAATTGCTCTTAATAATTGAATATGAATGAAACTCTTGGTAAGGGCTGATCTGCAAGCACATATTTACTGTAGTTACCTAGAAAACAGGGTACTGCCTTTTCTGCAAACAGCAACTGCTAGAAACTTCACAGCAACACATGCATTTATGTCTGAGCATTTGGTCTGAGCTCAGTAAATGAATTTCGTTTTACGTATACCAAATTATGATATGAATATGTTACGCAGCTCGTTGAAAGATAAATTCAGATAGTTTTTATCCCTTTTCTAAAGCAGATTATTTTGCAAATTCCCATGAGCAAACATTTTACCATAAAATATTTCTTCTACACCTCTTAGTATACACATGGGGTAGAGGGGATTCATGGTTATCTTCCAATGAATATTAATGGCTGCTACTTGTATAAATCATCACCAGAAGAAAATACTACAAAACTCCACACTGAGGTGCAATACATGTATTACAAATGCAAGCAAAAGCATACACGAGTCTGCTACAAAAGCCTTGTATTGAACAGAAGTTGCACAGAGTCCCATCCATTACTGAAACCCTCATACAGAAAACATTAAAAAGGTGATAGGAAACTTCCAAGTTCATGGAACAGAACTTCTCAGTTTCCTCTTTGGTATTTCCTATGCATCGATTGTCAAAAATAAATTACAAGTTTTATGCCAATTAAAATTACCAAATACTTGTAGGTCATTAGCCCCCATTCAGCTGGTATGGAGAGACTATGAAAAAGCACATGTGAAAAGACAATGGCTGGAGCTTACAAAAACTGGAAATAAATATATATATACACATATATATACACACACACACAAGAACTACAGTAAACATTAATGGGTCCTATGAGTGGCCTGACAAAAGTCTGCAAAATCCAACTGCCCATCCTACAAGCACATGCTCCCTTGGACCTTTTCTGTGCTGAAGAGTTCCAAATTTCATTTACCCCTAGACTGTATGATTGTTTTTTCCCCCCACTATGTGAATATACAAAGAGAGTCCAATGGGAAAGCTTGAAACCTGTACCTTAAAAGCCTGAAAAGCTGCTATTTGATGCAAATTTAATCTGTATCCTGAAGACTTTTCCAGTGTCTTCTTTAGATGGAATCTGTATCCTGAAGACTTTTCCAGTGTCTTCTTTAGATGGACAGTACTCAGTCCTTCGGGAAGTTCTGAGATGCAGCTTCTTGGACTAGTTTAATCCAACACATCATTGCAGCAGGCACACTCATAAATTACCTTTGTTGCGTTTCATACCTCTTACTTGCACTATTCACCCAACTTGCTCTAGTTATAAAGCCTCATACATATGGATAATGCTGCTTTGTATATGCTAACAATCCTGGCAGGTTTCCCCTCAATATACCATTCCAGATGTTAGTCTCGGTAATTATGTCTGACATCCCTCAGCTTTGGTAATGAAATACTGCTGCTACAATTCCTTGTTTGTGTTTCTATGGATCATCTTCTTCAGACATAAAACCTACCAAGTTGAAACAGCCATGTCAACAGGCATGGAATGAAAATCTGCTAAAATGAATATACAGCAGTAGTATGATTAGCATAAACAGGATAAATTTAGAAATACAATATTCTATGAGAAAACTGTTATACAGTATATTTCACTCTTCCATTTAACAAAGATGCACTTTCAATACTGTATACATATGTACAACTACATGAAAGACAAAATTACCAGTGTTATCAATATCATGGAATACTGTACAGGATATAACCTCTCTCTTGTTTCAAAGAATCAAAACTGTAGTTAACACAGTGGGACTTAACAACAAGGTAGGAAAAGAAAGATGCACCCACCAATTTCTAAACTGAGAAGTCAAGATTCAATACTTACTTTATCCATTATATCATCATGTCATCTAACCAGCATATTCAAACTGTTCAGGCAAAAACTGTGGTTAAATAATTTGCATCCAGAAACTTTGCATTTTGCAGAAGTGATCTTTGAGGATGCAAATTCTGGGAAGTGTTTTTACACTGATATACATGTATAAGCCTATTCAAGAATCATACGACTCCGGTTGGCAAGGATTTTAAAGATCACCTGGTTCCAACACTCCTGTCATGGGCAGGGACACCTCCCACCAGACCAGACTGCTGACAGCCTCATCCAGCCTGGCCTTCAACACCTCCAGGGATGGGGCACCCACAGCTTCTCTGGGCAACCTGTGCCTGTGTCTCAACACCCACTGGGTGAAGAATTTCCTCCTAACCTCTAATCTAAATTTCACTTCTTTCACTTTAAGAACATCCCCCCTTGTCCTGTGATTACCTGCCCGAGCAAAAAGTTAGTCTCCATTGTTTTTATAAGTCCTCTTTAAGTAAGGGAAGGCCACAATGAGGTCTCCCCGGAACCTTCTCTCCTCAGTCTGAAAATCCCCAGGTCTCTCAGCCTTTCTTCATAGGAGAGATGCTCTAGACCCTCTAGGCCCTCCTCTGGACCCGCTCTAACAGCCCCACATCCTTCTTGTGCTGGGGGCCCCAGACCTGGATACAGCACTCCAGGTGGGGGCTCACAAGGGCAGAGCAGAGGGGCACAATCACCTCCCTCCCCTGCTGGCCACCCCTCTGTGGATGTAGTCCAGGACGCAGTTGGCCTTTAGGGCTACAAGCACACACTGCTGGCTCTTGTTGAGCTTTTTGCCCGCCAAAATCCTCAAATCCTTCCCTGCAGGGCTGCTCCCAGTGAATTCTCCCAGTCTGTGCTCATGTCTGGGATTGCCCCAGCCCAGGTGCAGCACCTTGCAATAAGTACAACAAAGAAATGATCGTATCATACTGCTCTCTTGGGATATTTCAATTATCACAATAAATGTCAACACTAACCATACAAATAATTAAATCAGTACACAGCTACTCCTGCCAGATGAAAATTCAGATGTTAGTAGTTCTGTCAATGATATATGGGACATATAGAAAGGAATTCGAGCAGCAGATGACTTTGTATCACATTTCTTATGGTTTTAAGCATTGACAGGTGTGGTTATTCCTGTCAACATTTATTTACTTCAGATAAGTTCTCCAAATAATGTTGATTTCTTAGCGATAATAGCTTTCCCATTAATTACACAAAAATATTAGTTAGATTAATTGTGACTACCTAGCAACATTAACCCCCATCACTAAGAAGTGACTTTCAGAAGCTACCCATCAGCACAATCCACTTAAAAAATACACACGTTAAGTCACTTTAACTACTGACTTCTGAGGGACCACAATGAAACCAAAGTCACTTAGACCAGCAGGAACTTGAGTGACTGCAAATCTTTTTAACTGAAAGCCAGGAAGCCCCTCCTATTTAGTGTAATATGCTACTCCATTTTCAGCACAAAACAAATGCTTCAGCACATGCAAAAATGAGAGAACCTCCCCACAGGCTACTTAAAGTATGTGAAATAGGCAGTTTCCAAGATAGTGTTATGGCTGCTCATAAAAGACTTACTCTGCAACTTAATGCTGTAACTAAGAATCATTTATAAAAAAACATGCATTTTCAACAATGATTGATAGAAAAAGATATTCCATCTCTGAATATTTTATCTATGTAAACATGAGCAAATGCTTTGAACTGAAGTATTTGGACGCACACAGCTGCCCACCCCCATGGCAAAAAAAATAAACCAGAGAATCTTGTGAAGCATGGGATATGCTTTTGTGAACTCAAGGTCATCCAAAACAGTTAATGGCTTTGAACTTCTCTCAGTAGCTGAAGGTATCTAAGTCAGCAAAAGTTTGGCTATCTACAAAACTCAGTTAATGATCAAATAAGAAAATCAGTGCTAACTGGCAACCCACGGCAAAATCTTAAGACTATAGTTTACTAATGAAGCTATAGTAATGCTTTCTAAGAAATAAGGATGTGTAAATTTAAAAAGGGATTCATTTAATACAAAAGTAGCTTTAATATCTCAGAAGAATGAACAAGGGCATCAAATAAGAGAAAGGCAAAGAAAAGTTGGAAGATGATTATCTGTAATTCTGAACATCTCGGTTTGCTAATCACATGGCCTCTGTTAACAAGAGCCACAGCACTTAAGCGAAAGAAGTGATTCAGTGCCAATGCTGTAATTCATAACAAGGTATGTGAAATGTCCTGAAGATAAGGTGATTTTTATTTAACCTAGATTGTGCTAATAACTTGGCAGGTTATTTTTCTTCCTCCTAAAATGAAAGGATGTAAAAGAAAAGGATCAAGAAAAGATCAAGAAACTTGGAAGAGAATCGTTTCAACAAAATATGAAGTGCATTTGGAAGGGGAGAAGTTAAAAGACATGTATCAAATGCTTCTGATGATTCAGCAAGATAAAGTAGGTAGGTGTTACACAACTGTAGGCAGTGTAGATTTTAAATTACCATTGCTATATCTGACTCTAAACAGAGTTGTCAAGCTCAGAGATACAAAATAATGCTGCATATTTAAGTCAGAATTTTAATTGCACAGATTCATTAAGTTTCCTTTATTTTCTTCTAGGTAAGTGTGGCTGAAGCCTAGAACCAGCCTGACACAGGGGACTACAGCCTGTCTGAATGTACAAAGGGAGTCAGCCCTGTACACACAAGGCAAAAACTGAAGTCCAGCACTGGTAAGGCATTTCAAAGTCTCAGATGAATGATTCCAACACCTGAATCAAAGCTGACATGTTGGTAAATGAAATTTGAAGTCAACCTTTTTCCTTTTGTCAGTGCTAATCCTCAAAACCCATCTTCATGGAGAGGGATATGTTGAATCTCTCAGAAGAAGCAGTAGTATGTGACACAACTAAGGCATAGACAGAGCTTTGGCTTCCCATAGTCTAGGGTACTGACCTGTATTTACGAATATTCCTACCATGCAAAATAAAAATGTTAGTACTTATATGTTGACAATATGAAAAGAGGAGAACAGAATAGTTCAGTTGGGAGGGACCTTCAAAGATCATCCAGTCCAACTTCCTGACCTCTTCAGGGCTAACCAAAAGTTAAAGCACTTCACTGAGGGCAGTGTCCAAGTGCTTCTTAAACACTGATGGGCATGGGGCACAAATCTTGTGGACGCCCCATCCCTGGAGGTGTTCAAAACCAGGCTGGATGAGGCCCTGAGCAACCTGGTAGTGGGTGGCACCTAGTTGGAAATAGAATGGGTTGGAAGTGACCTTAAAGATCACCTGTGTGATCAACCACTTCACTAGGAAGCCAGTTTCAGTGTTTCACTACCGTCACAGTAAAGAAATTTTTCTTTATGTCCAGTGCAGCTTTATGCTGTTCTCATGTGTCCTACCATTGGTGACCAGGGAGAAGAGACTGGCACCTTCCTCTTCCCTTCACCTGCTCAGGAAGTAATAGAAAAGAGCCAGAGAAAGAGAGAAGGGTAAAGACTACATTCTGTGGAAAAAAATAGAATATGTTATGTAAATTTTATAATGTAGGGTGGATAAGGCCATTTTAAATAGCTCCACAGTTGTGTTTTGTTTTTTTTTTTTTTGTCTTCACTGAGAGAACCACTTCCAGTTGAAGAACTAGGCCTGTCTGTCCTTCAAGTAGAGCCCTCCACATTACTAACACAGGCTCAAGTTCAAAACATGCTTACTTAGGATCTGAAGAGCCTCATTACTTTAACAGGGTTGCCCACATAGCAATATGCTTGTGCTAGAGTACTTTGCTTAATTGGGATCTAAAGGCTGAAGTAATGAGAGAGGGGAAAAAAAACACACCATATTCCCTGAAAATAAATTGAATGGGGTGAGTCACCAATTTCTATGGCCAGAAGTTTTTATTAAAAAACTTTTAATCTGCAATTCCTTTCAAATTGCTTAACACTAGAGCTTAAACATCTCTCCAGAGAGAAGCCAATACTCATCATCCTGAAATCCATCAGAATGAAACAGGTAGCTGAAGCCATACATGGAAACATTTCAGAAAACAGATTTTTCACAGGAGCGAGGCAGAACATTACGAACTCAGAGACAGACGAGTTTTGTTTGTTCTCATACAATATTCAGTAAGACTATGCTTCCACCTGCTCTTTGGTAAAAATATTTTGAATTTTCTAAGATATAAGCCATACCAATCTTCTATTGCCAGGTATAACAATAGTAACTAGTTTGGTAAGAGCCTTGAGTAAGCTGGTATTAAAAGTTTATGAAAGAAATATTCATGAATTCTTCAAAAAACTCATTACTGGCCTTTTACCTTTTGAACTGTGTAGGAAGTTATGCACAAAACAAAGCTGCAGCTTTCTCCCTCCCAGCCTATAGAGCACAAGTCAGACATTCTTTAACAAGGCAGATTCCTATTTGTGGTACTTAATGCCAAGGCTAAGCTAGCTGCCTCCAGACAATAATAACTATTTTTATTACTTGGTTTCTGACATAAGAGGATTCCGTCATTAAAGTGTTCCCTTATGTGGTGCTTATTCCTGCTGTAGCATGCTGGCTAAGACTGGGGAAGATTGGAATAGATAACTTCCATTTGTTTTCATAAGCGCCCCTATTTAACTTCCAAGACTGTATTGGCTTCATTGTCCAAGAGATTCAGATGATGCTGATTAAATTTTACAATTTCTAGATTAAGTTTTAACACATTTTAAAATGCAGCATTAATTTATGATGCACTTTCTAACAAACTGTGGTACACAGATACCCTCTGTAAACAATGAAAACTCTGTTTAAATTCTAAGTAGAAAAAACAGTACTTTGGATAAAGGTCCTGTACTTACTCTTGGTGATGTGTGATATAAAGAATTATTAGGAGAATTGATGAAAGTCTTTATTTTGGCCTGTGAAAATATCTTGACAGCGTCGCTGCTTGAACATGGTTCTGTGCTCGCATCATCATGTGGTTTTGTGAAAATTTTCCAAAGGAGACTTTGATCTTATTTTTACCCTGTCAATGCTGTGCCCATGGAAGATGAACCCTGCTACAATGTACTTGCACTGCATTTTAAGGAACGACTCTGGTTTACTGCAAGGAGCCTCACGTTATTTCCCCTGCCAGTCAGCGTGCAGAACATGATCAATACCAACCTCACAGACCCGAAGAGGAATGGGCACACGGCATCAGCACCCCACTGAGACCACACCTACACCTACGGACAAAGGTGCTCATATCCTGTAACAACACAGTCTCCTGCAGCACTGACTGCAAGCGAGAGTCAGATGCAAATATCCAGCCATGAACAACCAAAGAAAGCTCCTCAATTGCCCCCAGTCTCAGGCTGGAAGCCTACAACCAAAGAAAAGCATCGAGCTGGGGCAGAGAAGAGGTCTCACCACTTAAGGTGGTGATAGGAGAGGTCTCACCACTCCAGGACAGGAGGCAGCAGGCACAGGCTCTGAGCCCCAGGCCGCCCTTGTGTGCTGTGCAGGGGGCCGAGCACTGGCACAAGCTGCCCAGAGAGGCTGTGGGGTCTCCTCGTGGAGACCTTCAGAAGCCGCCTGGCAGTGATGCTGGGCACCCTGATCTGGATAACCCATTGTAGACCTGATCAGTTGTTCTACCCTGACTGCTAAGAAATGCATGTAGTATTGTATATTACCCCGGTCAGATGCAATTCAGCTACTGTAGGAAGAAATTCAACTTTTCGAACATTTTCTGAAGCAGTGAAGACTACTGTGAATTCCTGTGTCATTTATCATCTTTAACTTCTGGCATGTTTTGAGGCATCACATCAATTTTAGGACCTAACAGAGATTCATGCATAAATGAAGCACCTGATGAAACAAGACTGCAAACAACTGATGAGTACGATCTGATGACCTTACAGCATATTTACTGTATATTTCTGTGGCAACGTGGGAAAAGTCAAGGAAATCACAGTATTTTTGTCTTTTAATAATATGGTACCTCTTATTAGAAGTTTCAACTGCAAGTAAGATCTATTTATTTTTCCCAGTAAACAGGTTTCCTTTCTATTTGAATATCTCCTAATGTGGAATAGAAACTTTAAGTCTGACCACTGTAATTAATTTTACGCTACACAGCATTATCTTTTATATTCTAACATCTAATAGCTGGCCTGGGTCATCCCAAGCATAATCAGCCCAACTTATTTCCTGTTTGTTCACAAGAGTACTAATTTAACAATGTGTTCTACAGAAAACTATATTTTCTGGTAAAAAATGCACTTAATTTTTGCACTAGTTATTCTTCCTAAAGTAAATATTGCAACCTGTTTTGCAAGCTGTTACACTCCTGCTTGAATTATATTGTATCTTTCAGCTTTCTGTAGCTGTCATTAACTTTGGCCTCCTCTTTATCTTCAATCTGAAGTTAATTCCCTGGCCAGCATGTTGCTTGCTGCTTTGAGGGATTAAATATAAGGGTTTATGAAGAAAAGCAGCTTTTCATACAATGCTATTACACCATGATAGCTTTCATGGAAATTGTTGACTTTTGAGAAATCCATGTTAGACACACGTTGTTCATTTACAAAGAAATATCATATTGCAAAATAATAAAAAAAGGATTATTGTAAAGCATTCAGTAAATATATATGCAATCCTGTTACAAGAAGTGGACAGTAACATAGCCATATTCCCAGCACAGCACACAGATGTACATTGGGAAATGCTGTTTGTTATTTATATATAATTTAAAACTATTCTTCTAAAATATATCCCAAATACCACCTGAATTTTTACTTCTAAAGTAAATCCTCTTTAGAGAATGATAAAGCAACAAAAGTGTTAGAGTTAGCAATCTATGTACCTAGTGTACTAGCCTTTCATTTTATCTTGCTTCAGCTGCTGATGAAGTAAGGCATTCATCTATAGACCAATTTAGAAATTTAGGACAGTAATTAAATGGTTTATGCTAACGATAATATAAAATGCCTGCACTGATGTCTAAGATCTGGCTGACCAACAGGTGCAATAACAGAGGAGAAATGCTGTGTGTTTGTGGACCAGATGTCTTTCATAACAGAAACTCACAGCTAATTCTTTAGTGGTAAAAATACATATTAATAATTTTATTTAAAAAAAAAAAAAAAGAGCAAATTCAGATGGCCCTGCTGATCTAAGCAAACAGTAGAGTATCTCAGGCTTTTCAATTACAAACAAGTGGAAACACATATGAAATTTAAAGTACATGTGGGATACTAGCCAGACTTAACCTTGACCATGTCATCGGCCTGCAAGAAATAACAGCCGTATCACTTTTACTTCCTTTCCCAATGAGCTTTTTATACTTTTGAGTGGAGAATGGTGTAGGAGGCTGCAAGAGACAACTATGCTAACAATTCAGCTACAGAAAAAGTCTGCACGGTTGAGGGAATTTTCTATAGCATTAAGCAAGAGCCTGAACAACATCCTATCACTCCTGGATTTTATGCGTTTAAAGCCCCAGATTCTGCACCACACGAAAAATAAGAAAACTGCAAAAGGCACAGCTTGGTCAATGTGCCAGAAAGCCTGCCTCAGTAGAAAGAACACATTGCAATGTGATTTCATTTCACTGAAAATCAGGCAAATCTATGCAAAAAGCAATGTACCTATCTCAGTACCTTCCACAACTGATGCTCCTTCCAGTCATTCTCTTGCCTGACATGCACTGAACTGCTAACACAGAGAATATTTCTAACTTCAGTTAATTTGCACTGGATTATAGCTGGGTGACTTAAGTTAAAAAATATTATTAATATTACAGCTGTAACAGATGGAATAAGCATGGATAAGCATAATCTTTTCATTGTTTTATGGAACTGCAATCCACCAGCAAGTGTACAAATCCGCATGATATCCTTGAGTGCTGGATTTAAAGTCGGGTCTCAGAGGGTGAAAGACATACAAGATCTTAAGCATACAGAGACTCCTTAGTTGACTAAACGCATAAGCAAGCTTCTGCAACTTATTGGCAGGGATAAAGCACATTTTTATTTCACTGCAATCAACATAATTTCTCACTTATTCCTGATTTTCCAGACAGCATGGAGAACGCACACACAAGAGCATGTGCTGACTGGGGACTCGGGAACCAGCTGCTCTGTACAGCCCATTGCGCGATGCTTCCTCCATGTCCCCAGGGAAAACCAGAGATGAAAACTTTGCTGGTATAGCTCTGCCAGCCCTGATGACTCACACTCATTCAGCAAGGGAAATAAACTGTTTGCAAAAGCATTTTAGTTCCAGTGTACATACACTGGATTTTAGCACTTGGGCAGTGAAAAATAATGCACAGGCTATACAATGTGTATGCAGTATCAGGTAGTCACACTTTAAAACAGGTGAATACCCATATCTCACTTTTCTAGATGACACCGGTATCCTTGGGAACTTTGAGTTTAGTCCTTTAGTCAGTGGCTTCAGATCTGAAAAAAACAACAGTACAAGGAGCTCTCCAGAAAGTGCTCAGGAGAACTGGTACATTAAGAGCTGTGAAAGATCCCAAGATCAGACAGAATGAACAGTCGGTGGCCTTCTGGCAAGACATGAAGTATCAACCCCTTCCTGTTCAATACAAAAACTCCCTTTCCCCTAATCACTGACAATGACAAGAACTTTCCAAATAGCTCATGCTCACCTTCCATTTCTAAATATGCTGACTATAACACCACAAAATTAATGTTACACTCAACCACAAGAGAATTTATTGGCTGAAAGCATTTTTCACCTACTCAGTATGTACAGGGCCAAGGGAAAGATAGTAAGAGGTCCATTACTTTTACATTCCTCCTTTTCCCTAAAGACTTCAGGCAATTACTTCTAAACATGCATTTTTAACATGTAAGTTCCATAAAACTTCTTCCTGCAGACTGGTTCAACACGAGAACAGTCCCTGTATCACATATGCAAGAGACTGTGACAGCATACAATCAGTGGGACTCACCACAAATCTAGCTGCCACTCAGGCACTAGACACCTCTGTATCAGTGTAATAAACTAACCAGTTTACTAATCAGTGTAGTAATAACTAAACGAGGTGCTAGCTATGTGAGGTCTTTCAACTTGTTCATAGAAGGAATCTTTGGGGAAATGAATAACTTTTGCTTTATTAAGTTTATCTTTGAACTGATAGATGAATAGAAGATAGTCGTGACTTAGTGTAAGGTTGAAGAGAGGCCAACAAAACACTTCTGGACATTGAGAGTTTGGGTCTTTGGTACGACTGGGTGAAGCAGACATGGAAGGAAAGGAGGGTGTTTTATGGAATACTATGGTCTATTAAGTTTGGCACTAATTTTACATACACTTGCCTTGATTAACATATCCTAACTCGTCAACATGGAATGCCTCCTTCTTAACACTGTGCCCATATTTCCAGAATTTCAGTTCTAAAACTAAACAGAACCATTTCAGGTAGATGCAACACCTGGTAAGGCAAAGCATTTTGTTGCAGTTTGAGAACAGATGAAGTTTCCTGCACAGTCAGACCTAAAAGCAAGCATTCAAAGCTCTTCAGAACCACCCCAGTTCCCTAAGTTCAACTTTAGAGGTTAATTTTGCTAGTGATTGAAGGCTGACATTAATCTGTAACCTATTAGATCTTGCACCTTCCCTTGCCTCTCTCAAAGAAGCTCTCAAAACTGAACTCTTCTACGCACCCTATGGAAATTATCCTCCCCTGTGTTTTTCCTAACCATCTCCTAGAAGGGAGGAACACATTTTAAGCACAGCTCTTCCAAGCTGAGAAAAGTCCCAAGTATTTTGAGGTAACAGGTGTCAGAAGGATTACGAAGGGGCCTGCATTCCAGCTCTACCACCTACCTCTTTCTGGCTGCTATTAAATTTCTGAAAGCTTTCTTTAAAATGCTTCCATAGTAACACCTTGCCAAGATGGACCAAGCATAAAATGAACTTAAGCATGAAGAGTTTAATTTTCATATATCTCTTAGAAACCTACAATTCCCTTATTGGTCTGGAGGAATTAATGTTACCACTGAGACAGAGCTGTGGTATTCTCAAGGTTTCATTTTATGCACTAGCAACTTCTTCACTGATAGTATGGAAATATATCATCAGTGAACATCATGTAATAAAAAGTGGTACAAGTAAGCCCCTAACAAACAGAATTTCAAGCTCCTATCTGAAAGGTCATCCTACCAGAAGCAGTAATCATGCAGCAGTATGCTTGAAAGTTATATGGCACCTGGCCTTGAGACACCTTGATACACAGCAAACGTGGGTGTTTCTGCAATATATGGTTCTTAACTTCAAACTTAATGCATGCACTGGGGTCTGGCTGGGATTAAGTTAATTTTCTTCATAGCAGCTCCTGTGGTGCTGTGAGTGTTTTAGCTTTGTGACTGAAATTATGCTGATAACACACCGATGTTTTAGGTTTGCACAGTGTGGAGGCCTTCTCTGCTTCTCACTTCGTCCCCTCAGTGAGCAGGCTGGGGGGTACACAGGAGGCTGCGAGGGGACACAAGCAGAGAGATAATCCAAACTGACCAAAGGTATTTCCAGCTGTGTGACATTGTGCTCAGCAGCAAAAAGGGAAAAAGGGTTTAGGGAAGTTAGCCATCTTTTGCTCAGGAGCTGGCTGGGCATCGGGGAAAGTGATGAGTGATTGCCTTTTCATCACTTGTTTTGTTTCTCTCTTTCTCCACCTCCCTTTCAGTTAATAAACTATTTTTATCTTGACTCACAAGTGTTCTTGCTTTCTATGAGAGCAAGCAGCTGTCTGGTGTTTAGCTGTTACCAGGATTAACCCACACCACCATGGGAGGAACGTGGTCAGGTATCCATCTCTGACCAACTCAGCCATCCTTTCTAGAACCCTTGGGATTTCAGCCCCATTTACTGTAAATCTTGCTGTTCCCTGAATGAACTTACAAGAAGCCAAGGATACAAAGTGATTAATGACAGAACAAACACAAGAAGTCTTGTAAAGATGGCGAAATGCACCACAGCCAGATTCATTCTCATCAGAAACAAAGCTACGCACAACACTGCACCTTTCAATCCCTTGAAACATCAGATACAACACCGCTTCACATCTCACTTCTCTAAGGACAAGCACTTCTTATCAGTTTATTTTCCACCCTGCAGAGTGCCCCACAGCTTCCATCTGAAGGGGACTGGTCCAGTCTCACAGCATGCATTTTAATCTCTGAATTACACCAAGTTTAAGAATTTAGCTAAGCTGTAAGATTTGAACATCCTGGCAGGTCACAGGATGTCAAATAGCTAAAAGGATAGAATAAGGTTGGCAGTATTGACCACAGCACAGAACTGAGTAAGAGATGTACATGGTTATTTACTGGGGGAGGAGGGCACTAACAGAAGAGAAATGGGCAGACTGGACACAAGGTTCAACGCCAAATCTAATGACACATCCCTGGTCACTTCCATTAACCACGCCGTATTCGGACAGCACTGGGCTCTTTGAGCAATATCCAAACATTGGCTCAGCTTGTATGCAAAATCCAAAATTGATTCACTTAACTATGATTTTAAGCTCAGTATGAAGCAATTGAAACTTACAATACGGGTATAGAATTGGAGAGTAAGCAATCCCGTTACAGAAAGTGTCAAAAGCATGGGAGTCTGCAGTATAATCTATGGAGTTTCACACAAGTAGCAGGTGAATGATTATCTAATTAAGTTTGCCTTGTAAGCATGTCAAAAGAAGCTCTAAGCATCTGCTCCTCACAATAAAGAGATGAAAAAAATTACAAATAATTTAAATTGAGTGTATACCAAAATCTGCCTTCATAACATTGACTAGCTGCTGTTGCATCTTGTGGCTGTCTAAAATATTTCTGTCACCATTCCTACCAGTTGACAACTAACTACACCTGCAAGACTGAAATAAGCCAGAACAGTTAATGGCACTATAGAGACAGGTAAAAGCCCTAAATGGCTTGAAATAGTAGTTTAAAAATAATGCATTAGTTCCACATCCTAAAGAAAATAAATGCGTTCTAAGTAACTGCAAACTCACATCACCTCACCCTGTAAATTTTTGGACACCATCAAGTCCAGGTTGTACTCTTCAAATCTTAGAAAGTGTTTGTCATCAGGAATCACCTTTTTGTACATGAATATTCTGTTCTCCTAATTTGGAGAAAAACAATGGAAAGCTTGATGTTTCTCTCTCAAAGGTGGCATAATGGAAAAGCATAATGGAAAAAACAACAAACAGCCAAGATGAGGGAAAACAGTGCAGGATAGTGGAATCCTTTAAAAACAGAGGAAAGAATTAACTCTGAACTTGCAGTCCAATACCGTGACCATAGGAAGTACATTCTCCCAAAAGGAAAAATCCCACCCTCTGCCTATCCTATCCAGTGGCTGAAAGAATTTCACTAAGTAACAATCTGACATCATCTGAGAGAATGAGACAAATCCACTTCACAACACAGCTTTATGTTATCAATATCAGACATCTACTAAAATTAAATAGATCAAAATAATCTTGTGAGTAAAGATGTTCCAGTTGAAGTCTTCGTGGAAAAATAAGGCAGCAGGAAAACAAACATGATATAGCAGGCCAGATAAACCTGCTCTTAGCCCTGGTATGAAATACGCAATAGAAGTGCCTTTCATACAACAGAAAGGCAAAGGTACCTGTAAAGGACAATGAACCAGCTTACACAGCGCAGAAAAATGTCAGCAATGAAGACCGGGCACTGACTGAACCTGAAGTGGTTTCACACTGAACGCATCAGGTTTCATTCAATGCCCATCTAAAATAGTAACTGTGGGTTGAAGGAAGCAGGAGAAGATGCCGTGGCTGCTCCATAAATGCTCATTGCCAAGAGCACGCAAGCAGTAACTGGCCCACCTTGCAAGGGGTACAGAAGTGGCTCGTGCCACATTGACTGGTCCACTTCACGCTCCTCACTCTGAGACAACACGGAAACTGAAGCTTGAACAGGACGCTGCCGTTGCTCAACAAGAGGATTTCCACACCATAAAATTCAGAATGTCAGATAAGCACTACATTTCCAGCTGAAATTCAAATTAGTAATATTATTTTGTAAAAAAAAAAAAAAAAATCCTCAGATGGTCTAGTTACCTGAGAGATCACATGTCCTCCTCAGTCCAGGATCCTCTCAGATAATAGATGCATTCTAGTGGCAATTACCCTACCCTTAGACAGGAGAGAATTCACGAGAAAATTTACTGTAAAAGCCTATTAATATTGGTACTTTCCCCCCTCCATTTCCATTCCTAGTATTAGAGTTTCTTCTTACAGCCTCTCAGATCTTACATAAGGTCCAATCCCAAATTCCTGCTCCATCTCACCTCAGCTTCAGTCTATAGGCTGAAATCCTTAAATGTATCGTATTTGCAGACAACTTTCTTTCATTAAAACTAAACACAAACAAACAAAGAAACTATTATGTATTTCCTCATTCACAGGATAGAAGAAGCCCAGAGCACTGAATAAACACCTTTAAAAAAAATAATGTGAGAATACATTTGCAATAAATCAAATTCGGTTCCAGGACAAAAAAAAAAGTTTCCTACTGAAACTGAATTTTCAATTAGCTCAGTTTGGACATAAGTAAATCATGAATTTGTTAGATAAAGGCAAAGTGGGTCAATCTGAATCTCAGCTGCTCATGAAGCAAAGGATGGCTTAGCACTATATGTCAGGATCATAACTGGTTTCAAGTTTGTCAACCATGGTTTCTCTGACAAGGGCTGGTAAGAAGTCAACTATTACTCTTTTACCCCAAGGCTGAGAACAGAAGAAAATTATTGAAAGAGCATTTAACTGACCTTATACTAACTCAGCCCACTTTAAAGTGATAAATGACCTGTTCTATGGAGCTCTACTGTAAAAAAAAAAAAAAAAAAAAAAAACTCTAAATAGCACAGCTGACCAGTAACACTAAAAGCTTTTGCTGTTTTGACCTACGCTGTTACTGTAAAGATGCATGAAAAGGCAGGGGTGTGTGGGGAATTTTGTCCTGATGGCAAAGAAGAGTTGTGGATTGAAATGAGACTTTCAGTCAAGACATTAGGAAATCCACTTTTTCATGTTACTGCAAGCAATAAACATAGTTATTGCGTATTTAAGCTTGACTACTGTCCAGAAGTTTTCCTCAAACCATGTGAGAAACAAGTATGGAAACAGATTAGCTATATTTTTTCCTGGTATACGACTGCTCAGAGTTTTTCAATTTAATTAAAATTGTTGTTCATTTTTTGTCAGTTCCTATTGACTCCACTCCAGAAGTCACAGAATCACACAATCACAGAATTTTCTAGGTAGGAAGAGACCTCAAGATCATCACGTCAAGTCATCAGCACTTTTTAAGAACTTTTTTTTTCCTCTTTTTGCAGCAATTCATTCACACCATTATCATCACAGAAGATGCACAACTAGGTCATCATTTATGCTTATACCCTTGTAAGGACCCACTCCTGTTTGTGAAAAATGAATGTCTCCTACTGATCCGAGTCCACTGAGATTATACTAGCTTCAGAAAGTTAGAAAGCTAAGGATAAAGGATGTATTTATATACTTATACTATAAATATATATATTTTATTCATATATATATATTCAAATATTGTTTTCTTTAACAAATGAGTTATATAGCAGTAAGGAGTGCCAGCTACAATTTCACAGAAGTTCTAAACTTCCTGTAGAAGTTATGAAAATAAAGGACCGGTCATCCCTAAGAAAATAAGTTCATGAAGTTGACATATTTATTACAAAACGTACAAAATAATCTCCCATCATTCCTATTTACACAAAGCCTATGTATAGTTATCAACCTATGCACAGAAACTTAGGGTCTGACTACAAAAAATACAATCAAATGTAAACATAACGTATATTAAGGAGAATTATTGACATCTGAGACATTTATTTCACAGGAACACAGCAGGTGATTCTTCAAGAGACACTGGAGGCTTTTTTCTCCAAATCAAAAAAAAAAAATGTAAATATGCACTCATCCACCTAAAAAAAAAAATTAAAAAGTGTTTTCACTCAAGAACATATTCCTATGTTTTCCTACGTGCAAAAGAGAAGTAATCAGGAAGTTATGGTGGGTGGTAAGTTACTCTAACAACACTGGGCTGGACTAAAAGTGTCGAAGTGAATAATTGATCAGCTGTGACACTGCGATAGCTTGGACCGTGCAGCTGAAGAGAGAGGAAGATCCCTAAGGACCAAAGTGCACATCTCTGTAATGGGAGCAGCTGTAATAAATCTAAGTTGACAAGTATTCAGAGACTGAAGCAATGTTCCATCAAATATTTTTAAAGTCAGTTCCACACAAGTCAGCCCAGCTTCGCCTGGAGATTTATCAGACATTTAGCTGGTGCACATGTGATCACTTGTTAAAGTGAAGAGGAAAGCAAAAGAAGTAGACAAATGAGAGATACCAGACCAAGGCACAATAAGATTTTAATGCCTAAGGAGGAACCTTCACATTTCATTAAAGTTTAGAAACAATTTAAAAATCACTTCTCATACCTTGCATTTTTAAAATAACTGTTGTTTTTCCCTAAAAAAAAGAAAAAACTTTTAGGAAGAAAATAATTTGGAAAAGAAAGAAAATTTTTCTCAATTATTTTCTTTCTTTTCCAAAATCTGTGTGTACGTTCCAAAGTTGTTGATTTTTTTTTTTTTAAAGCTGCACATTTAAGTTCTTTTTTTTTTTTTTCCTCCCCTAACACACTTGTGTATCTTCAGCTTCTGAAGTCTTACAGAGAAATTTTTTCTCCTTATAAAATTCTGCTGGGAAACCTGACCAACTCAACAACGGACACAAAACCTTTGATTAAAATGAACTTTAGAAAACAGTACTAGGAAAATAGATACCATTCTTTTAAGAGTAATGGATTTACTGATGTCCTTCAGAGCTTAAGCGAAAGAATAGGGCAAGTCATGAAGTCACTGCTCACAGAACACTATCCTCAACAGCAGACCAAGCCTGTTTAATACTGAGAATTCTTCAAAAAACATACAAAAAGAGACAATGTGACAAACCATGTTGTCTGCAAAAACCTTAATGTTTGACAACAAATATTATAATATATATATATAAAATAATACTATATTGATATACTATATAAAGTACCTGACTATATATGCCAGGTTGCCCACTTCCATCTACACTGACAGGAGAGAAGTGAACCGAGGAGCTGCCTTCTTGCACATGCTGCAACTTCAAGGAGTTCGAGCAGGGTCACTGTTAGCAAAACTCAACTAAAATCAAGCCTTTCCCCAAAATCTAGAAGCATGGAAAATGATAAAGCAGTGAGTGGAAGGAGGAGACAGGGCAGGGTGTGGAGCCATGAAAGGATGTAAAAACAGCTAAAGGTTGTGAAATAAGAAGAGAAGCTTGTGGTTTCACATAAGTGGCATTTCAAGATGCCATGGAAAGTTTTCCAGGGTACTCGGGACTGGAGCAGCCCATCTGCCCCCCGAGTGTCTCAGGATGCAGGGGGTCCAACACGGGATCCAACATTTTGAAGGCTCTACAGGAAGTCTCTGAATCTCACCACCAACAGGAAATTCTGCTCGTCTTCTATTACTTTACATTTTTATAGACCAATATGATGACAGTCATCTACTGACAATTAGGTTTGTGGAGTGAACGGAGATGGATAAACTGTCAGGCAACCTGACACAACGCCGTTTGACTCGTCAGAGGATGGAAGCTGGCACCAACCTGCCCATGTGAATGAGAGCTGACAGGACAGGGCGAGATACACCGTAAGGGGCTGCCGAGGCCCCTGAAAGCCAGCACAGCAGCTGATAATTGATGAGATGAAGATGTAAGAGCCAGACGCAGTCGTAGATCCCCACTGATGTTATCATCAGGGCAGCACAGGGAGCTGCCAGTTCGGGTGACACAACTTGCAGTGGCAGCCCTCCTGATTTATTTTTGTGCCTTCCCAAGTTCCTAAAAGACAATTTCCTTCCAATTCCAGTGCCAGCAGGGTCAGGGATAGACCAAGAAGGGGGAAGAGTGACCATTTTTTTTCTGCTTTACAGGCACCCAACACATGAATGAAACCAACGATGGCACTGACAGGGACACTGGGCACCTGCAGTGCTATATCTGAAGAGGGATTCCAGGGGCCCGATAAATACTAATGTATTTATACACTGCCAAAATACCAATGCGACTACTCACTGATCTTCAGCTCTCTGAAAGTCAGCATTCATAGTAAGTTTGCACTCCCTCTAAAACAAAAAGGGGACGGCCGCTCCTCAAGGTAATTCATCCCATGCTATCAGAGCCAAGGCAAGTGAGATGAAGTGAAAGATGTCTTGCAAGGAGTCTCTTGCCACCGACAACTGGATAAGCCTAAATACCTGGGCTACACAAGATGTCTGACCTTAAGACACGTGAAGTCAGAAGGAATGAATCAGCCCCCTATTCACAAGGCTGAACAGCAGGGCTTGTTTTTTTCTATTAACTGCAGCACCAGAGAACTTTTCATCAGCTCTGACTACAAACAGAAGAAACTGGTTCAAAAGAAGCAAAAACCAGACTCTAAAATTGACTTAAAAAATCAGTTCTAGCTCTTTCTCATACTGGAAAAAAAAAATATATTGACAACTCAAGGCTCTTGCCATTCACAGAAATGCTATAAAAATCATGGAATACGAATAGAGTGGCCAAAATCTATTAAAAGATAAACTTGTTTCTCTGAAGCAATTTTACAAGAGCAGAGAAGCAACACAGCCATGGTGCTGGGCACCCTGCTCTGGGTGGCCCTGCTGAAGCAGGGGCTTGGAGCAGGTGGCCTCCAGGGTGTCCTGCCAGCCTCAGCCACTCTGGGTTTCACAGAATCACAGATTGGTTTGGGTTGGAAAGGAGACTAAAGAGCACCTCTTTCCAACCCCCCTGCCATGGGCAGGGACACCTCCCACCAGACCCAGGTTGCCCAAGGCCCATCCAGCCTGGCCTTGAGTACTTCCAAGGATGGGGCATCCACAGCTTCTCTGGGCAACCTGTTCCAGTGCCTCACCGCCCTCTGAGTGAAGAATTTCTTATTATCTAACCTAAACTTACCCCTTTTTAGTTTAAAGCCATTACCCCTTGTCCTAAGTGTCTTGACTCCGGGACATGGCCTGCACTGGCCATTGCAGAGCACAAGAAGAGCTCTCATTAATTTCACTCTTGTTCTGGAGAGGTTGGAGGGCTGAGTCCTTGTCTTAAACACCAAATGCAATTAATTTTATTCGATGGGACTACTCACATTAGTAAAAAAAATAAAAATCATCTATGAAGGCTGTTTGCAGAATGAGACTCAATGCCATTTTGTTCTACTTGACATTCCATTGCATTCAGAGGGCTTTTATTTTCCACGTACTACACTCATTTTATATAGACATGGCAGCTTGGAGAGCCTCACTTTCTTCAACCTTGGCACCTCTTTGAAATCCTCCAATGCATTATCATTCACGTCAGAATATGCCAAGTCTGTACCCTCCACTTGAGAAGTTGCTGTTTGAAACCACAACACAGAAGACTGAAATAATATATCTGTATTTATTTTGGTGAAGAATTTTTAACACAAAAGATTCGTGCATTTCATGGCTTTTAGGTCACAAATGAAACGCATGCAAAGTACGCACACGTTGTGCAAGCCAGACTCAGATAACTTAGGATCAAAAACGGAATAAAAATAAAGTAAAATAATTATCTGAGTAAGCAAACATTAATAGGAAATAATTTTCTTCATTTTCACTTCTCTGAATAATTATACCTGGGGGCTATGATGAATAATTCATGAGATAGCATGCAGTTTCCATGTAGCCCTGAAAGCCTACGCATTTATAATATGATCATTCCAAATAATTCTGGGGCAAACCATGCCTGGTAAGTCACTTCTGCACAAACAGCCTTTCAGCCTTAGGATACTTTAAGTTTCTATTAACAGAGCACGGCACTCTTCCCCCCTCCACCCCCCCAATAAAAAGAAGAAATTTTGGTTTATTTAAATCTCTCTCCCTCAAGTAACATTCAATAATTCATTAAAATCTTGTAACTCCCAACTTCCTTTAAGCTTTGCGAAATATTGACTAACTACTTTATATATTGATCTTAACAGCAGTTAAATTTTTAAGGCACTCAAGACTACATTCTGGTCAAGGCAGTATCTTCTTTTTCCCCAGCAGCATGGAAATTACCCCATGCAGCCCAAACCCAAAGCACCGTGTGTGTACCACACTAGTTTTAAAAATACAACATTGTTTCTGAAACAAAAACTTGACTCATAACTCCAATGTTTCATTTTCTGACCAAAATATGGGAAACAATTACATACCATTTCTCTATTGAAAGCCCTGTTTGCCAAGAAATAGTCTTCGGTTCACATACTAAAAATAAAAAAAAAAAGAAAAAAGGAAGAAAAAAGACCCCTGGTTTTTCTTTTTTGGCCTACAATGAACTTTAGTCTATCTAGAACAAAAAAGCCACTAGGAGGGTCACAATAGGACTAAACGATCTTTCCTCTCAAGATCATTGGGCACATTTGTAAACATGCAGCGCTTTGTCTCACAGCAAAGAAAACCACACTTCATGACCAGAGAAGTACTGTATAAAGAGATAAACAAGAACAAAATATTTTCTGCAAAACACATTTTGGTCTTTACGTATAATTATTCATTCACAACACTGCCATCTTTTAATAAACGTTGGGCTTTAAAGTAAAAGCTCTTTGGTTTGGTTTGTTTCTAGCATGTTTACTGTCTTCATAGTACTTCTTTGTTTTTACTCCAGATGCAACAGAAATAATAACTACCACCGAAAATTATATATTCAAAATCTGTAAATTTATGCACGAATCCTTTTCTGCTTAAACTATAATCTCAAAAATATGTCTGCTTCTTTCCTCTGCACTTCAATTCCAGTCTGGATTTTACCTTTTTCCTCACATTTCAATTGATATCTTCACAGTACACTAGTGTTCTTCAGAAATTAAGGAAAAAGAGGAAAATTAAAAATAAGTTTAAAAAAATTAAAAAGCAAGGAAGGGTTCCTGACAACCCTCCAAAGCACTGACATAGCTCTATCTTCCACCCACCACATTTTGCTAATTATATCTCAATAGCTCAGCTCTCTGAAGAGGGAGAAGGCAGCAGATGACGCCGTCAGTATGCTAGGAGAAAGAGCGAGACAAGTAAGCAAGGGAACCCCTGGAGAGAGGGGAATCCAGAGCCTGCAATTACCAAAACTCAGCTCAATTAGATGTAAAGATTACATGCGCTTCAAACCCGCACTGAAGCCCTGGCATGCCTAGAACAATGATGTGTATTCTTCCTGCATAGAAAAAGGGACACAAAATTTGACATGATGGTGAACACTGCAAGGAGGAAAAAACATGATGTCTTTAGTTAAAATACCAAAAAAAAAAAAAAAAAGTTCTCCCCTTAAAATAACCTCCTTTGCCCTAACATCCTCCATCTCCTGCTACCATTCATTTTTAATCCTTTAAAATAAATAAATAAATAAAAGAGGCCTTTAGAGGTTGGACTACTCTGACGCACTGGAGAGAGCTGTATTAACCTCCCTTTCAGGATCTTCCAGTAACGCTGAGCATCTTGCCTACCGTCATCCAGACCCGCTCCCATCCTAGTACTGCTTTAAATTACTGAGCATGTACTAAAAATATTGATGTTTATAAACAAAGTTAGCTCTGGACCTATGACAGAACTTAGTAAGCGTTACTCCTGCCAGGAAGAGGCAGTGAGCAATACCTACCCAACTTGGAAGCTGTTGATGCATCTGAGAAGTACATCCACTTCCCTTACAAAAAAGTAAAGGTCACTGGCCAGAGGACACGACTCCAGATGTCCTTTCTTGCCTTTACTGTTTGCCATTTTGCTCCGAGACTGATTACTCATACAAAAATCTCCTTCCACAAACATATGTTACATCATACCCAAGCATATGCTTAAGTTGTTTACAATGTTAAAGTACACTGGTTGGTTTCATGACCAAAGCTGTAGCATCCTCTTCGTTATGAATGAAACAAATATTTAGGATTCTTAATTTAGAGACCTATTCAGGGAAGGGAAGGGGAGAAACAACACAGATACTACATACCACCTGTGATAGAAAGTAGGAAAAATTCTTAATGACTTAATTTTGGACAGGTGGAGAAGCAACAAAAGAGATGCTACTTGAATTCTGAATCGGCAGCACAAGCATCTTCATTAACCCATCCTCCCCAGGTATCTATTGCCTGTGGCACACCACAATAAAACCTCAAAATTAGTAATACACATATAATAACTGGGGGAAAAAATACGGGCAGGGTATCCCTGTGTATTATCTTCAATGCATAAGAAAGAGAGATGCTGTTCTGAATAACGATTCCCTTGATGATATACCGACTTCCTACCCCTCAAGCAGAACAGGCATGGGTGTCATGAGGAGAGATGGCAGGACCAAAACCCACCAGCTTCTGCCATATCCTAGCAAATGCCAGTACAAAAAGAGCACTAAATACAAAGACAATTCAGAGGAGTTTGGCTTAATTTTTTGTGAATGACAGTTCTCTTAAAAAACAAAAAAAGCTTTGTTTCTCTGGTACCACTTTGCAATTGCAATTTAAATGGGAAATACAGCACATGATGCCTAACATGTTCTGTGTTACAAAAGACATGGCAGCAAACTTAACTTTTTACAGAAATACCGATTTTATCACTAGTGATTAAGTAGCCATTCAAGAAATTTAAAGCAATCTCATGTTGGTTAAAAATCAGTTAGCAAGTGTACTCTAGCAGAGCAGCCTTATGATCTGGCACAGGATGAAAAAGACTTTAAAAATACCACAGTGAAGAAGTGGCAGACCTGGGAAGTGGCTGGGCTGCCACTTGCTGACCATCCACAGTTGCTGTGCTGTTTCTATAAAAAAGCATTGTGGCAGTCAGGGCCACAGAACCAGCAAACAGGTAACTCCTTCCTCTTCCCAGGCAAGACTGGTCTCCTTTGCTTACGCCAGCCCATGCTTCCTCACTCTGTTTTTTGTATGCAGACTAGTTTTGCTTTCTTACCCAGATATTAATCATCTAAAGCAGTAACTTCTGTAGATTGCTGAACTCTGAAAGTTAAGCCAAAAGTAAGGCATATGCGCATCACATACTGAGAAGTATGCATGTCTGATTGGAGCACCTATGATGAAGCAAATATATTGCCACCGTTTTCACATGCATTTAAAAGGAAATGTGCTGCAAAGCAGAGCAAAGCCACCTAGAAGACAAAAAAAATGTCTATTTTTAACTGATGTTTGTAATGAAATGAAGAAGAAAAGCTTGGGGAGGGTACATTAACCAAAAATAAAGGAGAGAACACAGAGAAGGTCTCATACATTTCTGGCATGCAGCATTTTACTGCATAAATACTAGAAACTAAACCTTATAATTTACCAGAAGAAATCTGGATTTTCAGTATGGGAATCTGGTCCTATATCATCAGATATGAAATCTATACTCTGTCATGTACACCTCCTCAGAGTACAACTGTCTGGAAAAATACAACCTGAACTAAGTAATTATCTTAATGCAATCAGAAATATTATCTGCAAAAAACTCTTGCTATGCACCCTGTATTTTAAATGGTTTATTAAAAAGGAAAGCTGGCTTATCTCGAGAGATCAGTCCCTGAAATTAATATATTTTATGTTCTAAATAATGTATTGAAGTTAAGTAGCAGAGAAATTGGAAAAATTATTAGTAACATTATAGATCAGTATAAGAAATAACCTTTCCCCCCCCCCTTGAACAAATCCAACATCCTATCCTTTTTTAAGCTCACAGTAAAGTTATCTGCAAATGCTCACGATGGTAGTCCTCCTTTTATATTTTTCACTGAACTGCTTTTCTGTATTAATACTAAACATGCGATAGCAGTATTCTTTCTGGGAACATGCAATGTTTCACAAAGCTTATATCCATAAAGTAAAGTTGGAGAACCAAAGCAATTACACTGATCAGCAGAGCTTCATAACCCAGTATAATGAATTTCTCAATGCAATAACAGACAATATGAGAAATTTCATATTTTCAAGAATGGTGGATTAGAGATAAATGAAAGATGCACACACTTGCAATATCTATACAATGCCTGAACTTTTCTCTGCCTTCCTGATCTCTCTCTCATAGCAGCTCAGTGCACAAGAGGATTGAATGGCATAAATACAGACCCCTGAAAAATTAAGATTTGGAGACAGTGCTGTAGTCAGTCATATAACAACTCCCCCTGCCCCCCAAAAAAACTGACTTTGTGTTGTATACAAAGGATGAAGAATCATCTTTTCCAGTAAGTAAAACACCTTTAGCACCTTTAATGAGCTGAACTTAGTATCACATTTTCTCAAGACATGCCCATGTTACAGCCAGGAGGTTACGACAGAAGGCAACAGACACATCTCTGTGCTGCTGCTGAAGAGCAAGGCCATCATAGCTCTTCCCAATCCCTGAGTAAATGAACATGTATAGCTAAGTCCTTCAACAACCAAAATCCACAGCTGATGAGCTTTCAACTGGGGCAGGCCCCTTATTTTCAACATGGTAAAGCAATACAAAAAACCCTACAACACACACTAATACCCAGCAGGCTACATCTCATCCGCAGCCTGCAGGTGGGCAGCCTCTGCCTAAAGGATCCAGGGGAACTCGATTTGAATTTGTCTGAACTGCATAGAAAAAGTGCATTACCACTTGAAGACTCCTTTTCTTTTAATTCACCTTTATCAGTGCCATTTGTATTTTATGTCCAGTGGGTTTGAGCAGAGAGAGACTACTTCCTATTCCCAAAAGCTACCTCCCCTTTCCAGAGGAAGACTCAAAGCTCCACACCCCCTCTCACAGCAAAGGGTAGAGCACTTGGCTGCGGGTTTCTGATGAGTTTGGTATTTCCTGTTTGAAGGAAAACTTCTCCTCTTGTCCACTTAATGTGAGAGCTGGCCAACTTTCTGTCTTTTACACCTGAGACGCTCCTCCTCATGCTTTTTTTTTTTTACTGTAGTAAAAGCAGGAAAGAATTACCAAGCAATAAACTAAATCCCTGCACTTTCTTGGATATCTACATTTCATGAAAAAAAAATCAAACCAACAAAAAAACCCTTAATGCTGAGTGATACTTGCATAAGGTCAATGTCAATTAAATTTTAAGTGTCCCTTTCGTGGTTCAGCTAGTGAGGCTTCCTATATAATTCTGCTGGAATATACAACATATAAAATGAGTAATGGAGCTTGTATTTGTATTCTGTCGTTCTGTATTAGCGTTGTGTACAGAAAACAAGATCCAAACAGTTAGTGATGAGTGAGGTGAAGAAAGGAAATGAAAATGTCAAATGTGGGAAGAAACTGTTAAATGGCACCAAGTGCCTGGGTGAGGTGTTTGTCTACCCATGTGCTGCTTGTCTTTCTCAATCTATCACCACAAAGGACAAGAAACCTCAGGAGGCATGAATGTCCTAAGTCAGAAGGATGGAGTGGTCTGCATCCTTGACTGCCTCAGGCAATAGCATGCTTGCCCTAAACTGTCAGTTTATGGTCTTCGCTGCAATCTGCCTCCTGTCAAAGTAAAATTCAGGAATTGAAATCCAATGTGACTTGCAGCCTTCAAAAAGAAAGACCATGCATGTTTTTCTTTCAAATGATGGAACAATGATTATAGGCATTTTCAGGGGGGATCACAGCATGGGCAGGGACATACATTTCCGTGTATGGGTCTGCCCCCATTTTTCACTCAAAGCAGTGATGAGAGATAAGAGAATGACTGGGAGCAGTTGGCCCAAATGACCATGAAGTAGAAATATGGGCTAGAACATGAAAGGAAGTCCTAATGGAAAAGTAAAATGGAGAGAAGCAGCACTGTCATTACTGTCACTAAGAAAGAACTTGAATAACAGAAAGAAGTCAATCAAAATAGTTAAAAAATGAGAATAGAGAGAGACAGAAATGTGCTGCAGCTCCTCCGTGGTGGTTCATAACAGGGAAAGAGATGGTAATCAGGAGGCAAACTAACCAGCTGTATGCTTGCCATTGCTCTCTGGGATGAGCAAGAGAACAATGCTGATTAAAAGCCCACAGGACATTTACTTCTACAGATGATGCCAACGTGAATATGTTGGATAAACTGGGATTTACCTTAGTTCTGCTTTTTTTTTTTTTTTAAAATGTATTTTTACTTTTATATGTGATGCTGGCTGTCTGAGGTAAAGGTAAAACAGAAGGGGTCTGCACAAGTGTTCAGTTCAGAATGGCCACTCTGCTTTTTACAGCATGAAAACTCGCTGAGAGGATTATATCCTATTCCATCAGAAAACAGCGATTTAGACTTTATTTCATTAAATCTTTCTTATACATGGGGATTTTAAAGAGTTATGTTTACATTTGCTAAGATTTTTTTTATTAAATGACAGCACATTATTCATATTAAATATCCTGGGATGTTTACAACAGCAGCACAAATCAGGGAAGAAGTCATCTCTCAGCCATCTGCAGACACAAAGCCAAAGTTTAGCTCTGAGTGTGCTTTACCCAGAAACCCTAAAATTCACAACCCTTTACAGAAGTATGGACCACACTGGGGTCATGCACTGAATATATTCAATAGAGAGAGTTATTAATTTAGCATGTAACCAGCTGAAACAACTGCATTTTGCCATTTGGCTTCTTTTCTTTCTTTTTTTCCCTCCTGGTTTCAATCCACTTAAAATGCATAATTGATCAGACTCAGACCTGCAAAGCTTGGTTTTAAAAACAGACCAGAAAATAAAACTTGGAAAGATAGGGGGATGGACAATTTTGAGAGTGGGAGGGAAACAAGAATAGGGGAAAGGGAAATAGTAGTTCTGTTTTGGAGGTTTTAAACTGACTTCGATGCAGTTCAGAACCTACCTTTGCTTTTACTGAACTCCACAGTAACACAACCATCAAGCCCAGTGGCACCACTGGTAGACCACTGTTTAAAGCATCTGAGACCTGAACTGTACATCTACGTGACAAGGATGAGCTCTGGCCTTCACAGGAATCTTTTGGGGTTTGCATGCAACACCGTTAGGACTGGAGATGATGCTGCAGCACAGCCTACTGCTACTTGTGCAAAACGAGAGGTTTCCCCATTGTGTCACAAGTCGCCAAAGCCCAGGCAAACCACACACAAAAACACAAGAACAGAACAGAAAGAATCGGTGAAAGAGATGCTGAAAACACAGACATGAACACCCTAGCTCTGTGGATTCATATTAAAGCACCTCCGATTAAGCAGGTGCTTTAAGCAGGAATCCAGGCTAGTTGCACCCAGAGCAGTTGCAGTCAATAGGGCAGCTGCATCAGAATCACAAGGATTTTTTTTTGAATGACCTCCAGAATCTTAAATGGTTGCTGGCATAGGTTATACCTTGGCAAAGACACATGCTTTGAATCTGATACAGTCATTGGAAGCTGACTTTGTCTTTCTTATGAGTTTTTGCCCCAAGGCAGGCCATGTTTTCACCTCCTCCCCTACCTGGTGAGCACTGCTTCCAATGTAGTGCCTGCATATAAAGAGGAGATAAAACTGTTGGTGAAAGACCATCACACAGCATGAGGATCTGTTCTGGATTCCCCTGCTGCTGCTGTTTGGTACAAACATGGAAAGACTGTACAGTTTAATTTGTCAACATATGCATTACTAAAGAATTTGTAACCTATTTACAGGTATTAGATTCATGCAAAATGCTCAAATGGAGGGTAATTCAAAGAAGGAGCTATTTACACACTGGTTTTACAGTTTACACCTAAATTCAGAAGGATCTTCTGATTAACCAAAATGGGGTTTTGTGATAAAAAAAAATATTTGCTAAAAAAAGTGGAAATAAAAATTTGCTGGATCATCTGATGTGCATCTAGCACAGCTCTGCACTCAATTTTAACATCTTCATTCGCATTATAAAATGCCTTGCTCCTGAAGCAATTTCATAAGGTGCATTTTCAATCACTGCCCTGGGGAGTGGAGCTATCCCCAAAAAATCCAGGCAAACCAACTCATGCCTCTGAGAGTTGGTTTTACTATAGAAAAGGGAAGTTTACAAAGAGCCAGCACCTGCCTTCTCTCTCTGGTGACCCATCGCAGGGTGTTTTTGTTTTGTTTGTTTTTACCTCTCAGCTGTTCCTCTGCCCCTCACCACCTCTTTCTAGCTCATCCGAGCACTCTGTTTTTGCACGAGTAGCTGGGGCAACATGAGCTGGATAAGCCCCACTGATAACATCCTTGGGGAGGGGTGAGTTTTCCACAGAGCAGATGACTTTTCAGGAATTCCCCAACACTCTCTTATTAATGATTTCCACAGAAAGACTGAACGCAGTAACACGGCTAGGTTTGTCATTAGCCCTCTGCCAGCAAAACATGGGGAAGAAGGGAGGAAAATTGAGGAGGGGAGAGGGGGAGCAAACACGGGGAAAAAAAAAAAAAGGAAATAAGCAGACTGGATGACTTATGACACAATGTATCTCTTGCAGCAGGACTAATCTCCATTTTCCCTACTACAATGGAGCTTCTTTATGGAACACTCCATATACAGCAGGAGATTATTGATTCACCATCCATCAGAGAGGTTGTTTTTTGTTTCTTTTTAAGCCTGATAGCTTTGTAGATAGAGTTCTACTGAACACATGTAATAAAATTGTTTCTTATTTAGCGGATTATACCTAGGTGGAGAAATAGCATCCCGAATTTAAAAGTAATTCAGCTTCACCCTCATCCCATCATAACTATATATCTATCTTCATAATACAATCATCACTGACCAGCTCAGCTCAGGTAAGATGAATTTGCAAGGATCTTACGATACTAATATAATTTAATCTGGAAGAAAAAGAAAGCCCCAGAAGATACAAGTAAACAGCAAATTGCTCAGTTGTTCCTCCTAAATGCAACAGCAGCATAAAGAAGGGCTCATTTCCCAGGCAGCAAGAGAGTGGTAAGTGAGAAGCAGACCCCGCAGACCCCTCCCCACCTGCCTTAAGTGAAGCTGAGAAAGGTTCACAAATAAGCGAAAATCAGGAAATACAGCTTTTTTATTTGGCCTGGTGGAAAACAATCCTGATAGCTGTTCCACCGTACACAGACTGTGATCATAAAAATATTCTGCAGCCTTTTTATTGAGTGCCTTGTAATTTTTTATTCATTTATTTTTGGCATTCTAACTAGTCACCTGTCCTCCAAGACTGGATACCCTCTCCCAGGCTTCAGCTCCGAGTTAAGCCAGGAGAATTATAGCCAGCTAGTGCACAAAGCAATGCCTTAATAGGTACAGAACTGGAAATCCAACCATACCAATTTTCAATTTCAATAAGCTATGGTGTTGCTTTTACCCAGCAGCTCGCATAAGTTGCTTACAGTCCTAGCTAATGAAAAGGTCACTCGGTAGCGACTTTTTCCTTTATTTTTTAATGTCACAGAAACCCCCGGGGCCATCTCCAAGAGCTCTGCAAATGCCAGACTCCGAAAGGGATGAGAACAGCTTTGGGGCTGTGGGTAGGAGCCCGACTGGAGCCCACTTGTGAGCACACACACCTTGCTGCTCCCCAGGAGAGGACAGTGTCCCCCGAGGGGCTGCAAGGTGACCACCAGCTTCCCACAGACTTCTACCTGCTGGTGTAGTGTCTCATCGTTAGCTGTTTTACCAGATCAGGTGCTTCCATACTTACTTTTCCAAGAAAAATAATTTAAAAAGAAAAAAAGTCATTATTAGCAAGATGGGATCTTTCAGGTTCAAATTAGCAACCCATTAAACTTCATCATCCAAACCAAGGTGTTGCAGCAATTGTAACCGCAGTACTGAAGCACACAGATTACACTGAATCACAGAATCATAAAGGTTGGAGAAGCCCTACAAGATCACCTGGTCCAACCAAACCCCTACCACCCATGTCACCCACTAAACCATGTCCCCAAGCACCACGTCCAACCTTTCCTTGAACACCCCCAGGGATGGTGACTCCACCACCTTCCTGGGCAACCCGTCCCAGTGCCTGACTGCTCTTTCTGAGAATGTCTCCTCATGTCCAACCTGAACCTCCCCGGTAAAACTTGGGGCCATTCCCTCTAGTCCTATCAGTAGTTACCTGAGAGAAGAGGCTGACCCCCAGCTCCCCACACCTTCCTGTCAGGTAGCTGTAGGGAGCAATGAAGTCTCCCCTGAGCCTCTTCTTCTCCAGACTAAACAACCCCAGTTCCCTCAGCTGCTCCTCACAGGAATTTGTGCTCCAGACCGCTCACCAGCTTCGTAGCCCTTCTCTGGACACGCTCCAGGGCCTCGATGTCCTTCTTGCAGTGAGGGGCCCAAAGCTGAACACAGCACTCGAGGTGCAGCCTCACCAGAGCAGAGTATAGGGGGGCGATCACGTCCCTGCTCCTGCTGGCCACACTGTTCCTGACACAAGCCAGGATGCCATTGGCCTTCTTGGCCATCTGGGCACACGGCCGGCTCATGTCCAGGCAAGCATCAATCAGCACCCCCAGATCCTTTTACTTGGTACAGCTTTCCAGGCACTCCGCCCAAAGCCTGCAGTGCTGCATGGGGTTGTTGTGACCAGAGTGCAGGACCCGGCACTTAACCATGTTGAACCTCATCCTACTGGCCTCTGCCCACTGATCCATCCCTCTGTCCACTGTCCAGGTCCCTCTGCAGGGCCTTCTTACCCTCTGGCAAATGGGCAGTTCCCCACAACATGGTGTCATCTGCAGACTTACTGAGGGTGCAGTCAATTCCCTCATCCAAATCATCAATAAAGATATTAAAGAGGATGGGCCCCAACACCAACCCCTGGGGAACACCACTGGTGACCTGTCACTAAACTGATTTCACTCTATTCACCACCATTCTCTGGACCCAGCCGTCCAGACAGTTTTTTACCCAGCAAAGAGCTAATTTAGAGATCTAAAGGACAAAATTCAAAAGAAAACAGCAACCACCACATTACAGATGCTTTGAACGCAATAATAAAGATCATTTAGCTAAGAAAGATTTTTTAAAGCACATAATAAATGTAAGAAGTACTTGAGGAGAAGAAGCAGATATAATACAAAGAATAAACTACATTGGTAAAAAAAATAAGTAAAGGATAGCCTGGAGTAGAGAGGAACACAAGGGGTGAACAAAAGTTATGGACAATTATCAGATAGGGAAGTAAATAATTGAAGATAGTTTTTTTCATTTCTTGCATTGGCAGTAGATAGAAGACTTTAAACATCGCTTTGTTTTTGGTTCTTTTATCAGTTGGAAGTAATGACCAAGTTCATGAAAACAGATGGACATGTAAATATTTTAAGATCTAGTGTATTTTGCATTTTCTGCTTCCTGAAAGTAATTACTTTTCTGTGTTATTTACGCACAACTAAAACCGCAGAGTTAATTGTTTAAAACATCTCTTGTCATATGGAAATATTGCAAAAGCAAACCAAATATCACATGTTGCAACTGTAAACCATAATCAAAACATATTCTAATGCATAAATAATTGTATTTGATGAAGGTTTCTAATATTCTCAAGTAGTGATATAGGTATTAATGCTACTAAAGTGCAAGTAAAAACAGCCTCTAAAATGAGCTCCAAAAAATCTGCCTCTAATACCTGAAAGCACACACACAATTCCACCAGAATCAAGTCACTTAGAAGACAAGCAGCTGAGTACAGTTCACTAGTCATTTCCAGATGGAAAAGCCTCACTGATTAAAACAACCTTAATGCTGTATGAAAACACTGCACATCAAGGACTTCTTGCCATATCAAGGTCCCACTGACTCCACAAAACATTTAAAATTATTTACTTCTTGAAAGTACAGCTTTCATTTAAACTATAACTTGAGTATAACATAAGCACAGTACTTGTTTATACAAGTTTGCTTCCCTATTTCTTCTTTAAGAATTCATGACCCAATCAAAATAATTACCTTCAAACCTATTTTTTTAATTTCTTTAATTTACTTCGTACTTTATGGCTATTCACACAATCACAGAATTTCTAGGTTGGGAGAGACCTCAAGATCATCGAGTCCAACCTCTGACCTAACGCTAACAGTCCGCACTAAACCATATCCCTAAGCTCTACATCTAAACGTATTCAAATCAGAAGGTGAGGGAAACATGCAACAGAAAAGAGTTCCAATTTCTAGCACTTAAAAATCAGATTAAACATGAACCAGGAGAAATGGCATACAATTAAAGGAAAGAAAAACTTTTAAAAGCAAAAAGCAAAGCAAAAGTTTTTCTTAAAACAGCCTGCCCAGTTCATTTGGCAATTTCTGCCAAAAAAAAATTTAGATGGCAGAAGGAACGAGTTATATCATAAAATCCCGAGCTTTAAGGTTTTGTTCATTTGATAGTCTGTATTTCAGCAAGCATTCTTTCATTATTCACTGATAACTTCACATTATAAGGCATGGTTTTAAACTCAGACTTACCTAGCTCACAGAATCACAGAATTTTCTAGGTTGGAAGAGACCTCAAGATCATCGAGTCCAACCTCTGACCTAACGCTAACAGTCCCCACTAAACCATTTCCCTAAGCTCCTGCAAGACCTCACTTTCAGGATGCCATTTGGCTATTTAAGAAATGCACAGATATTCTTCATCAACCAGTCAAGGGTTAGAATGAGATTGTAGCCACTCAAATTAAGGTTGCCATCATTATCAACTTCAGCTGTACTAAGCACTTTTATTATCTATTTCTAAGATCAATTATCTTGAAAGAAGAGAAAACTATGCATTAAGTAGATAAATGGCAAAATAAGGAATTTTTACCTTTTTAAAAATTTAATGTATTTTTTATTCTGCTTTCCATTCTATTATTTTTTCTTTAAAAAAGTCTAAATTTTATCTATTTTTCACATTATTGTTATTCCCCAAGGCCAATTCAGTAGAGACAAGAGTAAGCTAGCTTTCCTTGCCCAGAAGGTCTGACTCTTTTATTCTTTCTTAATCTGCCTCTCCTGCTGTCTACCTGTTGACAGGAGGTCGCTGCTAAGCAATGCAATTAGCCTGTTAAGAGTCAGTATTACAGAAGCAAATTACAACAGGAAAAAAGAATCAGAAGGTAGCATCGGCAAGTTTAAAGATTTAAAGTTTTAAATCAGTATTTCTGCAGAATGAGAAAAAACAAACTACCATACATACATCTTTATACATAACAGCAGTAACAGGGTACTCAAAAACAGGGAACCCATAAAGCTGTGCATCACAACTTGCACATTTGCACACAGCCTTACACTGACTGTATTTCTTCCTATGCACTTCTACTCAGAGAGGACAAAGAAAAAACAAAATGAAGTTGTGAAACGTCATGAAACATTTCAGACCAATGCTATAAAGGGGACCTAAAAACTACAGCTTTGCGGTTCATATGTTCAAGACACTGTATTCATTTTTCTTCCAAATGTGAACACTGAAACAAATATCCTGTCCTCTCTCTCCCAGTATTAGGCAGGTGATGCTGAAATGCAGCCCACAGTGAGAAATGACTGAACTCTGTGCAGAGCTCTGCACCCCCGTGCCAACAGGTGCATCTCACACCAGCCCTTTTCTACCTACACTGGTGACCAACAGCACCTCCATAATCCCAAAGCAAACTGGCATTTACTTACCTGAAAGCTCTCCTTTCCTCTAGGAAGATTTACGTCATGCTACTGCAAGTGCAGTAAATATGCTGCTGCAGCCAAAGCTGCAGGTACAGAGCGGATAAACACTTCACAAGGTATTTTCCGGGCATACTGCAAGACCAGGAGCACAGAAGACCTGAAACATTTTCATGACAAAATTGCAAAATTGGCTGCCCCGCATCTCTGACCTCAGCAAGCAACCTCTCCTAAACTCCCTGCAATACAGCCCTGACCTGGGGCTCAGGTTTCTTCAGAGGGGGCCTAATGCTCCCAATTGACATCAGCTGGAGCTAATTTATGCCGGCTTGTAGTTCCACTGTTGCTGTCTGCCCTTTAGTCCTACGTGATCTACCTCTACCTTTCCTATCCCCACATGTGAGCCAGATGGGAGAGAAGGGCTGATCACCTTCATTTCTACTGCACTTCCACTGCTCTTTGGCAAATGTCAGTCAATCAAAAGGAGAATGCACCTATAAATCCTCATTCATCTGTATAAGGGCACGATAATCTTTCAGTTTAATATACTGTATAAGTTACAAATTAAATCAACTGCTAGAATTTTGAAGAGCTCTCATTCTTACAAGCTAGTACTTCTACACAGAAATGAAACAGATCCTTCCAAAAGCTTGCAAGGAACATAAAATCTGGTCTGTTTTAGTGTTGCTGCTGTGTTTTATAAGGACCAGGCATTTAAAAAGCATTTTGCATTAACAATAATCTATTGCATTCACAATGCATTTATAACCATGAAAAATAAAATTAAGCTGATTTCAGTATAAATTTTAGTATCAAATGTGTTATGGTTGCATTTAATATAACCACCTATGACATTTCTTGATTATGTATGTGTATAAAGCTGTTCAGAAATAAGTCCTATAGGGACTTCAAATGTGAGTGCTGGCAAGCTCTGTGTAAATTCAGTCTGTTGGTATACATGGACGTTTTGTAAAGCTACTGTGTGGAGTTGGGTTTATGTTAACTTGGTGGAAGAGGGAATACAGGACATCAAGTGGTTCACAAACCACAGAAATTTAAATACCATCAAAAATACACAGCTATTGCTAGAATTTATGCAAACTGCCATACCTATTTACCTGTATAGGTGTTGTTGCTTAAGGTAGGAGACAGCAAAATCATCCTTCAACTGTAGAGCATCAGCCACGTGCCATGTAGCTGCTTTAGCTGACAACTGCACCGCCACTCCTGCTAACGACACACCACAGCCCGATGCATCGGAGGCTAATCCCAAGGTTTAAACCAATGAGTCTCTATTATCTCTTGCTCTTAGAATGTGCCGCATCAGAAATCGGACGGATTAATGAAACGCTGCTACTGCTAATTGCTGACACAGGAGTATTTAGGGCACTGAGGCAATCACAGGAATATAAAACTAGCAGGGAGAGAGAGAGCGTGCACTTCCTAGCTTCCTTCTACACTACATTAATCAGGAATGCTATGTCCTGTTGTGAAAGACCAAACATATGCTTTATCACTTAGTCCCAAACAAAGTGGGTCTTTTCCATATTAAGTGTTCTTTGGTTTAAACAGCTGTGTTACTAGCAACTCAAGAAGCTAAACACTGAAACAAAGCAGAAGACGAATGAAGAAAAGCTTTCATATTTACTTCCTACAGAATTGTGCATAAACACAGGAAGAGGCTAATAACTCTTAAACCACATGAAACACTGGGGCATGATCCCGAGGGAAAAGGGCAGGAGAAACTGCATGGATGCACCAACCAGCCTTACTTTTGCTGACATAAAAAGCTGAGTTGGGTAACAGACAAAAAGACAGGGAGACAGACAATTTCACTCAGTAGAAATCACAGCTTACATTGTCAAAAAGCACTGATTCATTGTCAAGACCTGTGAAGGATGTAGAGATGCTTTGTTTTGTTTTGAGTCAATGCCCAGAAAAAGTCTCTTAACTACAGACACCTCAGTGGCTGATAATCAGAGTAGTAAGCACTTCCATGTTCTCACCGATTTACCAACCTGCAAGTTTAATAAGTGCTGTACATTTGGATCAAACTTGCACTGAAGCCCCTTAAAAAATGCTCCCCCCCCCAAAAAAAAAAAAAAAAAAAAAAAAAAGATAAATTACATACTTGATGGAATTATGCATATCACAGAGAAGTACACAAGAGATTTTCCTCATACTTAAAGAAAAAAAAATACCATTAAGTTTCTGTGATGCAACAAACACTGGTAAATGTGTTCGCTTGGGATATCACAACCAATAAAAGCAAAAAACAAATAAACAAACAACAACAACCAGAAACCACACAGGTGAATAGAAAGGATGGAGTACCACTCTAGGACCCGGCCAACCACTCATCTAATGGCTATTCAGTAATTAGGAGAAAATAGGCTTAAAAACAGAGTAATACATACATTGAATATAAAGAGACCTAAAAGCATTTATTCTGAAGAGAACAAAAATTGAACATGTATGTGGAATTCTTCACATCTTTCTGCTATGACCTTAACATGCAAACATCCACTCCTAACTCTTAACTGATGAAAAGCTGAAATAACAGTGATTTTCCAGCACCACGGGTATTTTAGGATTTCCAGATTTCAGAAATCTGTCAAACTGCCAATGTCTGCCCGTCAAGCGATGCTGAAGCAGTGCAAGGCAATGCTTCTGAAGAAGGGAAGAAATAGAAAGGAGCCTGTGCCTGCAAGTTGCACTGCAGCACCTCTGTCTCCATCTGCAAGGGTTTCAAACTGGCCAGGTTTTTTAGGTCACTGCAAAACCAGGTCCATATATTCAGCAAAGTGAAGTAGCCACAAAAGCTACAGCATTTAAAACCTGTGAATCTCTCAGCCTTTATCAGTGCCTTTACTGTGGTCTGCTGTAGAAACTCTAGAGGCACTTCATGACCAGAAGTGGTTGAAATTAGACTCCATCGCCAATAGATTACTGCCCAGGAAAACTCTCTCCTGTGAATTTAAGAACTTGAATTTAGCAACAGATCTGAAACAGCACTTCTGCTTCATCTCAAAGAACAATTAATGGAATTAAACAAAAGTACAAGTGTCAAAGCTCTAGAAAAAGTATTAAAAAATCTGCCAATTTGTAATGATTGTACACAGTAAAGGTTAGATGTCTTGTCAGTGTTTTGAAGAACTAGAATGGAATGGGTGGAAGAAATATTTGCCAACGTAATTGGTCCACAGATCAAAACCAAGAAAGTGAATAATGCAAACACAGATGTTAAAATTCTAAGTTATTTCTTCGCACACCTTTCTACTAAAATACCATTCAAATGTCCTTACACATGTATTTTTCTCTATTTTTTGATGCTTCAATGATGAAATATCATCTTAGAAATCAATTAATTGTAACTGAAATCACCTATTGCAAAATCAAACACTATCTCAAGATTAAAAAAGGATTAAGATGCTTTGCTTTGGAAAAATAAAAAAAAAAGACTGAAGTACAAATACTTGCTGTACCACAACATTTTTGAAAACACTCTATAATAGGCTGAAAAAAAGTTTCCAAAGGCCTGAATTTACATTAGTATGTTTATAATGACAGCTGAACTTCAAATAATTGAATATATTATATTGCTTTTTTAAAACTACATAGTCATGAAAATTTTAACACTTAAAAATGATGCAGTAGAGGCAACCTCTGTGTACGAGATTCCCATCAGTATTACAGCATGCAGTCTTTTGCCAGAGGTGTATAATGTCCCATAACTTCTGGATGTCACTTCCAAACACAAGCAGGTTATGATGTGAAAAAGGAATTTTGGAAAACAGAAGATTACTGAAAATAAGATCCTTGGATGATATCAAACATTGAACTTCTTGAGAAAAATGATTTGAACTCCAGTGATTTTACTTATTTTTTAACTCACCTGAAATTATTCCCCTGGTGTTCTGGTACTAACACAGTACCAAGAAAACAGCCAGCAGACCTGAGGATATGCTGCAGCTCTGACTTAAATTGTGTCACAGGACTTGCTGCACTACAGCAGCTCATTTGGCTAGGAGCAGAAATCGGGGAGATAACATATTTTGTTAAGTACAAGCGAAGTGTGCTTTCAAAGCTTAAGCTAACTCGGGTACTCCTTATAAATACGTACTAGTCTTTTTGGTTGCCAATTACCCTTTGGCTATGGCAATTTGACAACAAGCCTTTGCTTTAATGACTGCTCTGTTGAGCTGCTGTACTGTAGGTGTGAGGCCCAGCAAGCGCTGGAGCATCCGACTGGGGCTGGCTGTCACCACATGGAGCATGCTGTCACAGCATAGAGCTGGAGGAAGGCAGCCGAGGGGAGAAGTCACTGAGTGGCTCAGAAGCATCCTCACTACTGTGGGATGGGACTCCAGTAGCACAGGTAAAAGGGACCACAAGCATCCCCAGGTTCACACTGGACACCTTCTACACTCCCCAGAATGCTGAAAGGTTGGAAATCGGGAGCTGTACAAGCTATGGGAGTGGTTTCATCATGTTGCTTCCTTCTTTACCAGATCTGTGACTGTTAGGATCCTAAAATCACAGGATCTTCATCTTTGTACCATACTGAACCTTTGATAGATGTGCAACTTCAATAACCGAAAAGCTAGGAACAGAAAGCTCCCCGAGATATTTTAAACATATTATTTTTTAAAGAGAGAGCAATAGATGACCTCATGCATCTAGCCTTTAAAAAAACGCAGATATTTTAGCAATTTTCTAATTCACATTCTAGCCTATATCCAAATATTGTGACTTAATACTTAAAATGAACTGGGACTTCTTTCCCAGACTACATTTGGAGTTGATTTTTGTAGTAATTATTTTCTAAGCCTGTTGCTGTGGGAATAGTGGCATAAGCAATTAGAACAGTAAATGACTAAGCTGGTACAAGTTGGTAAATGGAAAGAAAATTTATGGTCAAATAAAAATGTTCAGGACAAAGAAAAAGATAAAAAAAAAGGCAGAAAACTGACACTGCACTATCAGTTAAACTAGAAAAAAAATACCTTAAATGAGAAAATTTGTAATTTTTAATACTTGAGAAAGACAACCTGTTTTGCTGCTTCAAAAAAAAAAAATATATATATTTTTTAAATCAACAGATAAATTAGTAGAACACCCATAAATGTGCCATTGCATTTCTCCTAGTTTCCATGTAATAAAGCAGTAATTTTAACTGAAATTAGCAACCAAATATGGCAAATCTGTCTTTTCACAAAGATCAGATTTTCAAGTTCTTTTAAAGACTAATAATATTCATTATTTGCCGTAATTCTCTTTCAGGCTTTTTCAGATCACACTATGATGGAAATACCTTTTCTACTGGGAAACACTTATTAGTGAAAACCTGACTGTGAACCACCAAAAAGATATTATTCCTTCTTATTTTACTACCGTTCTGGCAGAGCAACCACATCACCTACTAATATTTAGAGTAATTACTTGTGGTATTATATCTCCTCCTGACTAGAATGGTTATGCTTTGATGTTAAAGCTTTGTGGGCGGAATATCACCAACCTACTATTATTCAGCAAAACTTAACCACAAAATATGTAGATGAACCTTTTTTTCGTTTAGGCAAGTAAAAGCTATTTAATTATTTAAAAATTCAATTTGACTTTTGAGGACACATACATAGGATGAATCTTCAGAGACAAACATAGCGTCTCCTCTGCTTCATTTAAATCTTTAAACTAGTATTGCAGTCTTAATGTTTTCATTATTTGGACTTTAATCTGCTGATTACTTTGTTGATGTAGGCTTATTAATGGATGGGCTTGCTGCCCCCAATTAGTGCCTTTAATTATTAGTTCCTCGATGGATTTCTCTTCCTTTTGTTGTTTGTAGGCAGCCTTCTATTGTTGTTTTCTCTCTTTTTTTTTTTTTTTTTTCAGATTCTTGTTCTGCTTTCCTTGAAGATCCCGCATTTGCTTGTGTAACAAGCACAAAAGTATATTCATAACAGCAGTAAACATTAAGCCACACTTTCACAACGGGCACTCTTACCAAGGTCATTACATTGAATATTGTTCTTTGTTCCCTTGCTCTTTGCCATCCTTGTGGCTGATGCTCTCATGGCCAAAACCTCATTTACGTATTTTATTTTCATGTCTCTTCTCCACATTCTAATGCAGCTCTTGTAAAAGTCGTGGTGCTGTACTGGCCACAAAAGGACTCACCCATTTGCTCATACAGTCTCTGATCTTTGCTATACGGCAGCTGATTTCCAAGGCTTCACTGAGTTATTTGTTGGGGGTGCAGAGGAGTAGAGGCGTGGGGATTGGTAGCACTGAAATTAATTTTTGAAGTCAGCTTCTTAGGAAAACATTTTCCTTTTTGTATTAAACTCTGGCGGGGCTTTTCAGCAGGGGATGCCTAACTCGGAAATTGGTTGATTCTGCAAAACTGCACAACGCTGACCTTCATGAAAAGATGCAAAACATTCCGGTTCTCTCAGGACTTTTCAAGGAGAGAACAGTGAACAAGCAGATCAGAAGGGCCTGTAGCTTTCATTCTTTCCTGATGACAGCTGTTTTGTATATATGTATTTTTTTATTTCTTGCATACCATTAATAGTACATTTCAACTAATGGACAGATAAACGTTTTAGGATAACATTTTTTTCCAAGTATTTTAAGTTGCCTTTCTTCTTTTGTAAAAAATGGGCTTCAGATGTCTGTATTTGCTAGCAATTTTTCAGTTCAGGGATGATCTAACTGAAGTAAGCCAGAAATTCCTACACCATAATTCAGCTTCCATAAAGACCCCCCCCTTAGCTGCCACGCAGTCTGCAAGGCAAACCAAGGAGGCAGCATCTTGGCAGCAAGCTCCACTGAGGCAAGGGGCTTAGGCATTATCTTCCCCCTCAAGACTGAATTCACCTTCTCCATATTAAGTCACTCACAACAGGAAGCGAACACTGTTCCATCTGTAACCTCATAGCCAGATCAATCAGCTAATATTTACATTTAACCACATGAAGCTTACTTTTATACGAAGCCTTGGGTCCTAGTTTTGGCTGAAATAGAGTAAATTTTCTTCACTGGAGCTTGAGCAATGCTTTGGATTTTTATCGTTTTACTGTGTTTCAGTCGCACATGTATCATATTGAGTCTTGAATGAAAACTTCACTTCAGCTTTTGTCCAAATTAGCTAGCTTCAGACAAAAAAAACTGTGTTCTGACTGCATCTCTAGCTGACCTTTACTTCTCCTGACTAATGCAAAATCAGTTTTGCTCATAAAAAGACCCCTGAGCAGTTTTCTCAATAGGCAGGATGGGGAGGAAAGCAGCATCACTTCCTCAAAAATAAATTGAATTTGATAGGAATGCAAACCATCTCTGTATTTTGTATTTATATTTCAAACCACCACAAATATAAAATATGGAATCCATGGTTTAGTACTCTGTCCTCCAATTTAGTATTTTTTTTAGACCAAGGCTGAAAAGGCAGTGACAGGCTGACCAGCTAATCGTATTTGTCAATGTACAACCTTGGGTGAATGAACTTAATGATTATTATGTTTTGCAGTGCTTAAGTCCAAACAAAAATAATAATTAATCCAATAATGTTAACACACAGAAAGCTTAAGAACTGTCCTCAGGCCTCACAAAATGTTAAACACACTAAAAAACAGCTGTGAAAGAAAACAGAACAACGAAGAACATACCTTTCTATACTATGTCCTCTGCTACATGCTACTTTAAAACAGATATTGTTTTGTGTATCTGAGTTTAACTTTGATTAAAGTTAAAGGAAGAAAATTGGCAGTTTGGTTTCTTCCACAATGGAACATGTGCAAATTCAAGGAATCCGGGTGCAACACTCTTGGATTTCCTGCCCTGAATTTTTACAGCCCATCACAACTTCCCTGGAGCTGCAACTTTGAGCTCATCACCCCGATGCTGTCTCCTCTCTCCTGTCAGCCGAGCAAGGGGATCAGGCAGTGATTGGACCCTGGCGTGCAAGCAGGCAAAGGCTGAGCTTCTTCAGCAGCCGCTTCCCCAGACACACAGACTAACTTGAATCTCCCTCCTTTACTCAGTCACAAATTTTCATGCAACTAATAGGAACCTGGCTACCTTTGAGGTTTTTTCAACTGCTGAGTACAGAGAAGTGAGTTCCAAGAGCTGCTATGAGGGACAGAGAGGAACATGCAGAGCAGTCAGCCCTCATCACTTGGGACAATAAGGGGAAGATGCATGGCATCTGGCAAAGCCAGATCTTCTGTTTCTGACTCAAAATTTATAGAAAAAGGATGTGCAGCCAAGATAATCCATCCTTAATTATGTCTGAGATTTCCCGACCTTTGTGTTCAAATAACACACTTTGTGACAGTGGAGTGCAAGATTTCACAGCAGCTTTCATTACAATTATATCAGTTTCAATCACACAGGTACAAGTCCCTCGCACCTTTGCTTCCTCTGCATTTCCCTGGTCAAATTCCAGAGGAACTTGGCTAAAATTACTCAACTGTATTACTAAACTACAAGCGGTACCTGACAAACCTGAAGAAGCTACTGACTGCTTTTGAACACTTACTAGCACTGAGGAACTCAAAACCAGAAAATGATGTCAAGCTACCCAGTTCATTAAATGAAGATGTAACTAAGGTTCAGTTTTACAGACTTGTTTTAGTGTCTATAAATAATTAGTGCTAGGAAAAGCAGCTGAGCCTGAAGACAGGTTACCTATGTCATAGGTAGAAGAGGGATTCTGCTCATACAATACAAAAATATGTTTTCAATGAAGGATAATGTTAAGCGATGACTAATATCCAACAGCTCTCCTAAGATCATACAGTTCAGTTTCCAACAGAGATGACTCAAATGATTTCTGAGTCTGGCAAGTTATTTCCTGTATGACTATGCAAGAATTGAAGCCTCAGAATACCAGTGAATTGCAGAAGATAAAGCCACAATGATACTCAAAAAGGCAGACAACAAACCTCTCAATCTATTCCTGGGTCCTGGAATAATACCCAGGGAGGGAACAGCTGCTTCAAAGTTTGCTTGAATCAAGCTACCATAAACCAGCACCAGTTTATTGAGAATACCTTGAAAAAAATGGAGTGTAATTTTAAACATAAATGCAATCAGAATGTAACAGTTCTGATGCAATGCATTCATTTCATGAGGGCTTTCAAATATTGCATCAAGAAAATCAGGGCAATAAACAAAGAAATCTACACGGCCTGTGTTAAATCAACTATGATCTATCCAGTGAGACATCTGAAATTGTAATTTCAAAGAAAAGCACCACCTAGGTATGCTTGTAGTGGATGCTCTCAACCTAAATGCTGCACAGGACAGTGTCAGCAGCTTGCATCATCCCCAGATTGATTCTGAAGAACAACTGAGAAAGAGACATTTAAATAATGAAGCGTCACAGAGCAGCTTTGGTAAAAATCAGTAAGTCAGAGGCTAGTAAATGATCGCTTTAAAGAAGACGTACAAAACCTAGCATTTAGGAGCAAAAGATGAGCGTGGAAAATCAGGGCCACTGTAACAAGAAGGAAGGAAGGACCTACAGAAACAAAATTAAAAAGAAAATAAAACCCCAACATCAGGCAGTCAGCTCAAATGGGGGTTCTTTGTAGGACAGCAGGGTGGAAGAAACACACACACAAAGAAGCTGCGAGTTAATTATGGGGGCATTCAGGGCTGGGGCTCAGGTAGACCCGAGCTGTGGAAACCGCTACGGGTGAGAGGGCCTACATGATCAGATCAACCCCCCCACCCCGTCCCCACTACACAAAGCCCTTCTGGTAATATCATCTACAAATCCGTGTAAAAATTTCCATAACCCAGAAACCAGACCAGCTTCCTTTGAAAGGAAAGGGAAACAAAAGGAGGAAATGGGCCTTCAGCAGGCATTTATAATCTCTTAGCCTTCAGTTTTGCTTGTTCAGGTATATATTTTTCAGTTTCATCTTACTGTTAAACTCCAAACAGAATTAAGGCCCTTGTCCAGTAAAACCAACTATTGACAACAGCAAATTATGCTGGTTTTCTAAATAATATTTTTTTAAAAAAATATCTCTACAGGTTTTCATCATAGCAAAGAATACAGAAGAATTTTGGTAAAGCCATGACACAGGATGCAGGGGTCAAATGTGTGGATACCATTAAAGCAAGGAAATACAGAAAAATTAAAAGCTGTAAAAGAGGGCAACCCTGCAGGTCATACATATTCAACAGGCAGAAATATAATTGGTATCTGCTGGATTTTTTCATGAGCTCTAGCAGCTTCCAACAAGAGATATGCCACCGTGATGTATGCAAACTAAGCACTAAGTACGCATTATTATACATGCACAAGTTTCTGCTTTACCAAAAAGAGTTATATGTAAAATCTGTCTAATCACCAGAAGTTTCAGAGACAAACAGATACAGGAATCACCATTTGGTCTGGAGGTAGGGAAGGAATAATGGCTGTTAGAGGACAGGAGTGAGATGGCAACACAAGCTCCTGAGTATTTTGAGAACTGGTTATAGCTGTAATGAGCCTTCAGCAGTCCCACCATGGACCTTTCAGAAATGTTGGAGCATAGACGGAAAAAAGTCCTAGCTTTAGCTATCAACCTTATTCCACTAGCATTAAAATGCCAGAAAACAAATGAGCCAGACAACACTGATGTCTTCTATCTGAAGTTTCTACACACACCTGAAGCAGTCCTTTCTTACGCTTATAATAATATTCTGCACATACTGTGCACATAAGTTAACTTAAATAGAGTAATGCAAGGAAAGCTGGTTTTATGGAAGACAAACTTTTATTTCTCAAATCCACTGCTAATTACTGGCAGACAGAGAAGCTCTATTGCATCTTCTAGCTTCTACTACTGAGAAACAGGGAGTCACTGAGTCCAGTATTAGCAAGAGTGTGTATACTAACCTGCAAATACTGGCAATTCACATTTCCAAAGTAACAAACAATTCACTTGTTTTAATTCATTTAATACTCATCCTTTTGTAAATTTGATAATGCTGTGGAACATCCACGTACTGACTTCTCTAAACAACAATTTTATTTGAATGAACTGAGTTCCTTTCAGCAGCATTAATTACCCTGATTTATTTTTGTGACAGACTTCAACATCCACTACAGTGAGAGCAAGAGCTGGCTGGAGTCTCACCAAAGGATTTCAGATCCCCCCTCCCGCTCTCTTCTTTTACAAGTATGCTGCGGATTGATAGGTTCTAAGTGTTAGAGTCCTGCAACAATCAGACCACTATTTGCCCAACCTAATATGAGGACATAGACTGTTGTTCTTGTAAGATTAAGATTTCAGAAGTCCAAATTTCTTTAACAAAATAAATTCCCTATTGTACATGTACTTTCACGGCAGGTGGAACATTTTCTTTTTGCTGCTTTTTGTCTTCTTAATGTTAGTCTGGTTACTTCATCAGTGACAATTTGATCTTTTAACCCACTGCAAACTTGTGTGATAATCCCTAAAATCATACCTTGCCTGTGAGCCTACACCCGAGGAAGCACTCTGCCTTCCCGCTGACTCCAACTCTCACCAAACCTCTGATCCACAAGGAATTCATCCCAAACACTCGGCAGCGATACTGGCAAACAGTTACAAGATGCCTTCCTGCTCTGGTTCCCAAAAGATTCAAACAGAACAAACCTGCCCCATTTCATATTCTCAATTTTACAAAGTCTTGTGCCTCGCTTCGCAGCTTTGGAAAAAGAATGCTTGACCTGGAAAATGGCCCTGCTTTTAAAGAGAAGTTAGCCGTGCCTGAAAACACGAACAGAATTGTGAGTATGCCATTTTTTGGATAACAGGAGGTGACCAGGCTCTCGGTTCCAAAGAGCATTTCAAAGTTTAGTTAAGAAAGTCCCTGAAGAGATACTTGGTTTTAAAAAGTAACTAAATGAAGCAGTAGCTCAGGACCAGGTCTGCCAACCTGAACAAAAGTGCCCTACTTCCTCAGCAAGAGGCCACTAAATGGGTTGTTAATCGAAGGAAGCTCTGGGCCAAAGGAAAAAAAAAAAGCAGGAGAGTGACTAAAAGCTAGCAACGGGTCATAAGCTTTTCAAAGACTGTGGGAGACGGACTTGATTTTCCCATTCTCTCATGGAAAGTGTGAATTCATCTACCATTTTGACAGAACCCTTACAGCAGAGAGTGCATATACAGCCAGATGTTTGAGTCATTACCTGAAAGTCTTTCAAGGAAAACTTTTTGCCTTTTCTTCAGCCTCATTAGTATGGCTTTCTCTCAGAAACAAAGGAAAATAACCCGAGGAAAATAACAGTCCATAGGGTTAAAAACAAGAAGGTAAAAAAATAAAAAATAAAAAAGCTGTTGTTATTACAACTAAAATGTTCGCCAATAAGATTCCAGTGTAACTTATTTTGGTCAGATAAGTTAGTGGATTTTGGTGTAGAACAGACGCTTTTGGCAGAAGAAAACAAAGAATCACTAGAAGAATTGCAAGCATTAGTGAAGGTCTGGAAAATCCATCTTTGACAAAATACCAGTGAAGTCCAAATAATTATTTATTGCAGAAAACTTTTAAGAGCTGCTTGCTCACAGTCTGAAGAATTTAAATGAAAATGAACCAATAATTAAACAATCAAAAAATGCAGTACGAGGTACAACAGGGCCAAACCTTGAAGCTTCAACAAATTCAGACTAGGAATAGGCATTCATTTAAATTCTCTAAGTGCTGCTGAAACAACTTACCTCAGGGTCTGGTTTATTAGCCATCAAATGGGCTCTCTGTATCAGTACCTTTCCAGATACAGGTCCAAAAAGGGCAAAATATAATGGAAAACCGTTTGTGGTCAACCGAGCAGATTCATTTATAGATTTGTGGCTACTGAACCAGAACAACCTCTCATTTTACACTACAATTGCTGTAGTAAAGCTTCTAAATATCAAATATCCCATTAGCAGTTTCAATGGGAAGTTTAAGGAGGAGGGAAGAGAAGTATTGGGGTAGAAGTGTTTTGTCAAATTGTAAATAACATTGTTCCACTTGGTGGAAAATAAAAGAAATCCTAAAATATGTAAACCTAATATTCTTCCAGTGCTATTTGCCTTTCTGCTGCCTCCTCCTTTAAAAGAAAAGGATCCACTCCATTTACTAAGTAAATCTTGAATGAAAAAAAAAAAATCCCTCAGCGAAAGCAGAACTGAAAGTCTAATCTATAGGCAGGACTGGGGATGAATCCACAATCACAGACTGTCTACAGGTTTTCTGCATGTTTTAGTAAAGACCTTATTAAATACTATTTATCAAAATCATCACACAGTAAAGGAATTTAAAAGCAAATGTGTCTCAGATGCTAAGAAATCACAACTTTTCCATATTAAAAGCTATGGAACAATATAATAATTGCAGGCCATCTGCACAAAAATAAAATATTCATTTTTATGAAGAACATTTTTGAATCTGAAATAATTCCGTACAAACCCCAGTCAATCCCGACAGATTTTTTTTATTTTTTTGTTTTTTGGACTCATCAGTAACCGTTCCCTGGGGCAAGGCTCACGTAAAAACTACAGAATGTCTCCCGGCACTAAACCTTGTGTGAGCCGAGCTTTTAGATAGCTCCTTGCAACACTCTGGCATCAAGACATTCTTGCAACTCTGAATTATTTATTCACCCATCTTTGTGCAACTTCCCAAACACCAGTGGAGACCCAGACGATTTCAGCTATTTGATGTTACATCTTCTCAAGTGGCTAAAGAGGCTATAAAGCACCCCATTGCTTAAGCCTGCCATCTCAGTTCCATTAGCAGTAAAGACCTCTCTATTCAAACTACTAAGTAAATCCTCGGAGAGCCCGGGGACTGTTTCATGCTTGAAAGCAACTGTTAAGAATTTGACAACAACCAAACTGTTCCTATTTAATCCTTCTCCCAAGGTAAAAAGAATTATAGGTAAACATATGCCTTCATTATTTGCTTTGCTGCATTTCAATACTCAATCCCACACAAAATTGCCAGCCAAGGATTTAATGCAATCACTTCTGTATTTCAGAGCTATTGCCTTTACAGAATGGAAAAAACTTAATAAGGGCTATAGAGTTGGTTAGCAAACAACTCTATTTTCTATAACCCACACTAGAGATTTTGCAGTGGTAACTTTAATAAGGCAAGGATTTGGGGGGGGGTTATTTTTTTTTCCCCAAATTGGGATTTTATGGTAAACCAAAATAGTCATTAATGCATTCATTCTGCCGGCAAGTATTTTTTCTTTTTAATTATGGGAAACACAATTGATCTATTACAGAATACTGAAACTCTGCTTTTATGACATATGTAGATTTACATAAGCTTTCTTTTGGGTTAGCAATATGTATGTTAATCAAACACTGTAATATTGAGGAAAGCTTCCTAGGTACACTCTAGAATGTATTGAAATGAAAATCTCACGCCTTCCCTCAGGTTAATTCAAAAGTGGAAGAACTTCAAAGTTTTTCAAGGAGCCTGGCACTTTGGACTCTCTTACTGACCTGAAGTACTCTCACCCACGTAGCCTGAGCATCCACTGCCTCATCCTACTCTTTATGAAAGGATGTGAACCAATACAAACACAGAATAATGATGGAATTAAAATAAACACGAAGTTCTGTTCTGCAGCAGCCGTCGCTACCCAACAAAAGGAGCTGGGACATCACTAAGCAGCAATTCATAGCAAAAGCTGTCATAGTCCTGTGCAGTGCTAGAGAAAAAAACAGGGCTAATATTAGTTTTACGGGGTTACTTAAGCCAACAAAACAAATTCCCAAATGCTGTGAGCAACTCACTAAGCACTAGAAATGAGGGGCTAAATCCCGGTCACTCATTAAATTTCATGGATTTGGACTCAATAAACAGTACAGCAAAAACATTATGGGTATACAGCACAAGGAGTACATCTAGAACAACCCATACAGCTAGTGACATTCATATCATATCAGAGGACTTGTTTGGAAATTACCTGTTTTACAGAGAAGAGAAAGAGAAGAAACATGCTGTGGATTATCTAACTGATGTGGGACACGTAATCACTGGGAAAGTTAAATCCAAAAATCAGAACCTTGAAAACCAATGCCTGTGATTGCATTTAGGAACATAATTCCCATACGATTTATCATACTGTCTGTCATTTATAGTACCCATCTTCTCAGGTGTTCCCGCCTTCCCCTTAGGAACCAAAGCCTGTCAGTCACTTTACTGATACTTCACACGTGTAAACAAGTGGATTATGAAAACAAACGTGAGATGTGAAGACGCTTAGACAGTTATTGTGGGGCTAATTGTGCTATTTAATGGAAAAGAAAGCCGCCTTCATAATTTAATGTAAGAAGCAGGTAAAAGCCACCACTAACTTTGAAAGCTGAAGCTTTCTCCACCATTCAGTTAGGCTCTCTGTGCTTTTTCCTTACACATTCACTCATTAAAAATTCTTGTTCTTTTCATAAACATTTAAATAATAAATTCCTTTTTCTGTTCTGTACTGCTTACAGAAATGGGCACAGTCCAGGCTTTATATTACTTCTAAAGTTTTTTTGCCTTGTCAAGCCTCTACAGACGTCTTGGTTGTGCTTAAAGCAGGACTAAAGCAAGTACTCAGTGCTAATGCTGAATACATTATGACTGGAACAGCAGATTAAAAGCTAGTACCCTAACAGTCGCTACTCTTCTCTTACATCCACTCTCCAGGATGTTCTAAAAACAATCTGGCATTAAGAAGCTCGTTCTTTTTCCTTCCTAATTCATATAATCTGTTTTAACCTATGCTTCTTCCACAACGGCACTTAATATGACACACCGTAGAGCGGTGCAAAAAAATAGCCACCTTTTGAAGAGAACAAAATTACAGCTAATAATCTGTCATTCCGTTCACATACACAGAAAAGCCCAAACGAAGACTTGTGTGAACAGGTGCTTAGGTAAGTATTTTGAGAATTCTTCCATATATTTCCTTTACTTCCAAGTTTTTCATGTTTCATTCTTCCTGTGAAATGTTGCTCTGCTGAGGAGCTTGCTCGTTAGCAGTTTTACAGAAAAGAGCTGTAAACTTGCGTTGACATGAACAATAAATCAAATAAATGTGTACAGCAAAGTCCTCCATGGAAAGGAGATGGAAGGGGAAGGTACCGATGGAGAGTGAACATTCGTCGTTAGATGCATTTGCAAGGTTTTGCAGGATATTTTTAAATATTCAAAATCCCATACTGTAGTATCTGTATTAACAGCAGCTAAAATCATTGCAACGTATGATAAAAATATTTTCCCACCCCACAGTAGCCAAGTACAGAACAAATAAATAAATAAATAAATAAATAAATAAATAATTTGTAAACATATATAAAAACCAGTTACTTAGCTGTATTTTTCTTAATACGCTTGAAATTTGGTGAAGGGTACTGCTAAATCTAGATTTCTGCTGTTACAAACTCGAGATACAGGTAACCAGAACCTCCTATGTGTGATTTTTCAGAAGTTGTTCTAACAAAGCTGCTGTGATCAGTGTTTTGTACCCTGCCATTTTAACCTCACCCCTTACCTCCAGCTCATCCAGCTCCTCCCAGGCCAGAAGCATCCGCTCCTCGGTCTGCACAAGGCAGCCACAGCACCTGTTTGGCTGTGAAGCACTGTCCTGCTTCTCATGATGGATGATAACAGATAGCTTGCTTTATATATGCCTCCGTGGCCCTTCTTCCTAGTGTTTAAGTGTAGCATCACTACAGTGATCAGTAATCCACTGCTCTGTTACATCACACACAGCACTGGGGGACGAGAAACTTGAGGGCTAGATGCCTACACATTACATATATCCCTCCTAAAAACTTCACGACCACATGAGGCACAACTCATTTATATTCAAGCCCCTACATCTGTACATTTCTTTCTATAATTATGATGTTGTATAGTCCACAAACAGCCTAAGCACTAAATGATATACTGTAGCTGTTGCTACGGCAGCAGCAGATTTACATGGGTGAAATACAGCCAGTGTACCACCCATGTAAATTATCAATAATTAAGTCGTTTCTCCATTAAGGCTGTCACAACTAAAATTCTTTATTTGTTAGGATAACTTCACATAAAATAAAATGTAAAGGTTCATGGAGCTGAGACAGCAAATATTTTCCAGCGCTAAGAACATTTATGACAAATGTTCTTGGAAAGTGCAGCAACAACTTGCAGGCCATGTGCCCAGACACACCAACTATTTCAAGGGAGAAAAAAAAAAAAAAAAAAAAAAGGAGAAAAAAAAAAAAACTACCAGTTGTGCTGAAACTGTTTCATAACCAGTTTCCCTGCTAGCCATAACACTTTATTTAGCACTGCAGGCATTCCCATCGTTGGGCCATTTCAATAAATTCCTGTTACTGTCCCTTTTTAAGTCAATACAAGTACTCACAAAAGCTTTTTTTTTTTTTTTTTTTTTTTTTTTTTACTTTTCTGCAAGAACAGAAACATGCAGCAGAGCTAAGGGTTTACTTGTTGCTTTTTTCCTAGCTTAAAAAACTTGAGGCAAAGAGCAAAAACAAAGATTTTATTCTGAAGCAGTTCAGGGAAAAAAACTTCCTAAACACATTGCTGTTCTAGCGTACACGTCCCTCTGTATAATCCCCTTAAAAATAAGACAAACCTTGAGTGGCTTACCTATACTTCTCCAGAACTTCCTTCCAACGAGGTGGCTGGTTTTGTCGGTTTACAATTTTTGGAAAATGGAAAATATCCTCTCAACAAGCTGCGTATCAGAAAGCGAGCACAACTAATTTTATAGACACCAACACAGAGTACCAAAGCCATAGCAAATTATTAATATCAGCCTGACTGATTTTATTAGAAGTTCCTGTCATTATGTTAATAAAGAATTAATGGCAAATTAGGAGCTCACACTAGCTGCATTACAAGGCAGTGATATTTAGCGTGATAGTTTAATTGAAACTGGTAAAACACACTTAAACAGAAGATTATTTGCAAAAAGAGCCTCATAGCTGATATAAAGCTTGTTTAATTAAAACAAAATTTAAGTTAATTTTTTCTGCTTTTTCCCCAGATCGCTCCACTCCAGACGCATCAGATAAGCCTTCTAATCTATGTTGTGTAGCACTTGTTGAGAGGATTTGAAAAAGTTTAAAAAATTAAATTTGCTTTGAGAAAGATTACATCACGTCACCTTCCGCTACGCAGAAGATGCCTGCTGAATGAGGTAAAAGGTGGAAGATAGACCCATTTATAAATGCCTTCCTTTCATTTTAGAGATATAAGCCTAACTACACACGCACACAGACACACACTGATTTGTTCTCATTCTTATTTGGCTTGTTTCCTAGCCATTTCCAAGAAGTCAGATGGAACTGACTGGGCACATGGACTCCATAAAGACCAACAGAACATGACAGGGCTATCAACCAGAAGGCCACACACTCAGCATCAGAAGTAAAGCAAAGTATTCCACAGTTCCCACCAAAGGAAATAAGTTATTCTCACTGCCAAACATCCCACAGAATTACATGGCAGGGCTATAATTTCCTTTCAAATTCCTTTAACACAGGGAAGACCAGAAGCCCAGTTCTCTTTTACAGCATGGTAGTTGCCTGCAAACCTCAACCTGTTTTGCTGTGGAATACATGAAGCTGGAATATTTGAATATAGAAAGTAATACAGAAGCTAAGAGAAGTGTATACTGGTGGTGAAGTGGAGATAAGGCTACATGAAATGTTTTTAAAATGCCTTGCCATTAACTCTTAATTCACAGAATCAGTAAGGTTGGAAAAGACCTTCAAGATCATCTGGTCCAACCACCACCCTACTACCACTGTTGCCCACCAAACCATGTCCCCAAGCACCAAGTCCAACCTTGCCTTGAACACCCCCAGGGACGGTGACTCCACCACCTCCCTGGGCAACCCGTCCCAGTGCCTGACTGCTCTTTCTGAGGAGAAATGTTGCCTCATTTCCAACCTGAACCTCCCCTGGCGCAACTTGAGGCCATTCCCTCTGGTCCTATCACTGGTTACCTGTGAGATGAGGCTGACCCCCAGCTCCCCATCTCATCACATCCACAAACTGCCCTTCACGTCCCACCCTATGCCTACCAAAGGTGCCATAAGGGTCCCACAATCTGCTTCCAACCTGCCCTACCCCTCCCCAGTTGAAGCAGAGCTCCACAGATGCATCACCATTAATAACAGCCTGTGCCCTGTGCTGGCAATCGGTCCTTTACTTACTAGCAACTACGACCCAAACTAGCGACAGTTCTGGATTACCAGAGCCTATCACTCACACCGCAGCAGCAATACTAGAGATGTTAGTCCTACACTATCAGCCCTCACTGCATGGGATTGTGTGGCCTCCCAGGAGCACTCTCACAACCCTACAGAACCCAATGCCCAAACTACGAGCACAGCCAAGCGGTTAAACCAAAAATGAAGACAGGAAAAAAAGAAGAAAACGTACACAAAACCAATCTGAAAGAGAATCTGGGGACATCAGCTACACCTAGCAAAAGCATTAAAATATATCTGTCCTAGAATTTTGAGCGTTAAAACTGGTCTATTAGGTCAACACTGACTTCATAGAGCTGCAGGATACACATCCTCAAACAGTTCCTCCAGCACAGTGCTGCTGTTGCACTGCTATTGCAGATACCTGTAAGAAAGCTGAAATAAGTCTTTTAGGTTGTCTTCCTATCTGCGTAGGGAGATGCTACATTAGAAACTGAGTATAATGTCCACAGAGATTTCTTCAGGTCAAGGACCTGAACTTTTGGAAACACCATGGTCACAAAGACTCGAATCTTTCCTTTTGTCCACTAAATCTCTACATGGGGCAAGGAGAAGGGAAACCCTACAGAAAAGCTGTATCTGATCATGCAAACAGGCATTGTACCAGAAGGCTTGCAGAAGACAAGAAAACCTGGCTTTGCCATTAATGGCAGCCTTCGAAAGCTCAGGAGACATTCATCATTTTTAACAGATTGAGAAGGAAATTCAGGGGAAAAAGAAAAGGAAAAAACACTGCATTAATCTATAAGAAGATCAAGATCCCTCCATAAAATAAGGCAACATCTTCCTTTGTAAAGTGCTTTGAGATCTACTGATGAAAGAGGCTACAGAAATGATGGGAGCAGAGGGAATAAATAAGCAAGGGAAATTAGTTGACTTGTTGTCCAAGATCTGTTTAGCTTGGCCTGTTTAATATTTTTAAATCTTAAATTCATGCAATAGGTTTGTTTTTCTTGCCTTAAATGTATCGATTTATGTACCTCTCTAATAATATTTAAAGAAACATACACTTTTAAAATAGGAACATTTTCACGTAATACATTTATTTAAAAAACAAAATATTTAAAAACTAACCCTCATAACCTTCTCATTAGACTGAATTAAGAGCTCAGAGTGAACACACTGACAGCAAACAGCAACAGAATTTTTTGCTTATTCCAAGGCTATCCCACTCTTAAAGCAGCTGTAAACGCTTTGCCCATGCATTAAGGCAGAACTCTGTCTTAACTAGAACAGTATGACTGAAACATCTGAAAACTGGAAAGCACCAAGACATCACCGTTCTTTTCTTTGACTATCGTCAACATTTACGAAATATTCAGAATACGGAAGTTCAGTTGCTAATATTAGCTCAGCCAAGATAATTAAAAGCTGTTTCTGTAGACACTGGAAACTGGTATTTGCAGGGACCCCTAAAGGGACTCTGCCTCATTCACATCATCACCCTGGTAGAGAACCTGGCTTTCCCTCTGCATCCAGAAAAACTTTAAAAGGAACAGAACAAAGAGACATTTCAACTATCCAAATAAAGTATGCTTCCTTTACCAGCAATGAATCCTACAACAAGCACTATGCATGCCCATAAAGCAGCAGTTACACGAGAGAAAGTTACACGAGCAGCAGTTACACGAGAGAAAGCTAATTAAAAATAGTCTATTAAATATATATATATATATATATATATACACGCACAATGAAAACCATAAGGATTTTTACTAGGCTAGTACTAAGGGACAGAAAGTCTGGCTTCTATTTACACTTTAGGCACAAAATTCAAAGGGAGGTAGATGATGTGGCATAGTTAATATTCCTGACTGAAGATCGTCTGAAGAAGTAAATGAAGGACATTGCCGAGCTTCTGTTTTACGCATTAATTCGCTCTTCAGAAATGTATTGGCACAAGTGTAAGAATAATGCAGGGTAAGAGTGCTTATTCAAGTCCTAAGCTACAGCACTTGAATTCAAGAGATGAGAACCGGACTGCATAATATCTCAAAGAGGGCGAAAAAAATCATTTAATGTTAAACATGAAAAAAATAAACAGTTGCAATAACTCCAATAGTTACGCATGCCCACCTAACTTTGAACAGCTGTGGCAATGAAATTCACACCAACAGCATCGAACTCTTGTTTTTGCGTATACATCTTTCAAACTATCTGTTGTTTTTTTGGTTATTGCTACTTCAGGTCAGTATGATGCCATCATCAGGAACAGCCACTGGAAGCCTGCCAGTAGCAGATGCAGGGAAGAGGGGCTAGATCTGTAACACCATCTAACAGCTCAGAAGATTCCCTTCACCTACTGCAGAATAAAATAAGAGTGAAATAAAGAATACTGAACACGTGGTCAAATGAAATCAGAACTTTGAACCCGTTTAAGAAAATCATAAGATACGCCAAGAAATCCCAGGCAAAGGAACTGGTAGTATGAAGAACCACAAATACCGTGTAGACACTTTTCACAGTGCAGTTCGAACACCTTTGAGTGGTGCAGGTTGCTTTTCTGTGTGAGCAGAGTGATCCACCTGCATGACCACAAAAGCCCTTTGAGAACCTCCTCTTGGCAGCCAGCACACAACTGCCATTCCTAAGGAAACCCCTACTGTAACACCACCTGCTGTAAATCTATTTGTAAGCAAATCCTAAAAGCAAGGTAGTTTACTGTGTTTTTAAAACAGTTATCTACATTATCAGAGTGCACTGAAAGGGAATTAGTGTCACCTGAATTCACACGCTGACTTCCTGATGCTGAGAGGTGCGGTGCTCCTCCCTCTCTGTGCGGCAGTATTTCTTGCCTATGCCCCATAGATCAGAGCAGATCATGATCTAAGGGCTTCTTCTCGCCTTAAACTGCATCACGTTATGCATTTGCAGCAAAACTGATGAGCCACTGGAATTCCGCTTGCACTTAATAAATATTTAAAGTCAAAAGGTAATTTAGTCATAATATATAGAGCATTTTCTGCAAAAGGCGGAATTCTATTTTAAATAATTCATCCCATATGAATGTACCCATAAAAGGCTATAAGCAGCACCTACTCATATTAAAAGCACCAGCTCAACCACACATCTGCAGAACTGCAAAGAAACTAAAGATCAATTAAACAAGTTATACCATATATATATTGGATATATTGTAAATATACATTGTATGTTCACCCGGATAACATCCAAAATTGTGTTTCAATCACTACACACATATAAACAAGTATTTTTCACCACTGAAATTACAGTCCACAAGGTTAAAGCATTTCCCCACTTTGCCTAAAGAATTCGAACACCTACAGTAAATATATAGATCTTTCATAGCTGTGGCAATTCAGTTTAATACTGTAAATACCTGTTATATTTCTTAAAATAGGTACAATTACAGGAATGTATTAGCTTAAGTTATATCTCAGCCTTCTATAATGACAGTAACAACACACAAAAAAATCTTATCTGCATATCTACCAGCCTATTCTGAAATATCAAATATTTGCTTTCTACAGACTGCTTGAGAAGTGGATCAAGCATCAATAATTATGTGTTTGGTTTTGTGTTTTTTTTTTTTTTTTTTTTAAGCTCACTGTATTTTTTGTATGTGTGTTTGGTTTTAGATTTGTTTTTGTTTGTTTAAGTTATAATCTCTATTATAATTTAAGGAAAGAAGAGTAACAGATTAGCCCCAAACTCTGCCCCAATGTGCTTTTGTCAGTATCGACAGCCTGGATAACACCAACTAAGGCAGGAAACAAATCTATGTTCATTTCATGCTCAATTAAAAACACAGTGGGTGGGCTAGACTGCGAGAAGGGTAGAGGAAACAAAAAGATGTTTCCTAATTTTAAAGAATTTAAGGGCAAACAATCTGTGTAAATTATTATATATCCCCACTGCAAAGAAAAAAAATGCAAAAACCTGCTTATGACTGGTATGCATACAAGAATTGAGAAAATTAACTTGATGTTTGTTAGATAAGCAAATCTACCTGTTGGAGGCAAAAATGCATGCAACATCAGCTGCTCCCAAAATAGAAAAGCTCTTCAGACATCATGCAAATTGTTCAGTTGCAATATATTGTAAATACTTTTTACTAAATTAACGGAGAACATGGAGTCTATTGTTTGTTCTCTTTCATTTCGTTTTTCCCTTTCCTACATAAAGTAAATGAGAAATACATCCCTATGTTTCACATCTGCCGTGCGTTTTGTTTGCTCTCTCTTGTCTCTGGCTTTGTTCTCAACAATTTCTTGCTCCTCTGCTTTGCAAGGTTTTCTGTGCTTCCTATTCCCTTTCTTTTCCCAGGCCTGTTCATATCCTCAGTTATCCGTGCAGCCTCTCCCTTCCATTTGTCTTTTCACAAGTAGGACAAGTTTTAAGAACTAAAGCTAAGAGGAAAAACAAATACAGCACACGGGACCTAGATAACGATGTGCTGGGAAACAAATTTGTAGGTTCTAACCACAAATGGAAAGGCAATAGGAAATTACTGGAATTCAGGGACAAGAAACACACAAAAAAAAGGCCTTGCCTTCACTGCATTGTTCCTACAACTCTCCAGCACTTGGGAGAGATGTCTGCTGCAAGCGTGGAGACACATCTTCCTTGTCAAGTCTTGATTGGGCATCTGACAGCATCAAGACCAGGGCTGCAGTCTTGTTTCTCCCTTAACAGCACTTCACTTTCAGTAGTTTATCATTTTCAAATCTGGTGCCCCTGATGTAACACAACATTATATCAGACAAATGCAGTTAAAATATTCTAGGATAAGGCAATTATAGCCAAAATGTGTGGAACTGCTGTTGGCAGTGCTCAGAAATTCATGCATCTCTGCCAATACAGCCTTTATCAACAGATGTGTTTTCCCCAGCCCAAAGCTCTTTCCTCTCCCCAGCACCAACAACCCGGCAACGTTCACACAACACCCAAGCAAAACTTACTGCTAAACAGATAAGTAAGGAAAAAGGGCAGCCATGGAGACTTGTGTCCCAAAAGTCTCAAATGACCAAGCACTTCTTCAGTGAAGATGTTCAGCTTGGCAACCAGTGCCACGAAGCTGCAGGAATTGTAAAATGGAAATGCAAATTGTCATACATTGCCTGCTCTGTTTCTCCCATGCAGGGATGAATTTCCTTTTACAGCAACTAATAGGCTGTGGCACAAACCCACTGTAAAATCTGCCAGCATTTGAAGCTTGGAGTTGTAGCAGCATTAGCCACTGTTTAGATCTCCCTCCTCCCACCAGGAAACAAAACTCCACAGAAGAGCCACAATTGCTCCTTGAGAGCAGGATGATAAAAAGCATATTGGTTAATGCTGGGAAAAAAAAAAAAAAAAAGGCTAAATGCAGTATGTTGAGAGTATGTTGAGTTCTGATAGTGTCAAATAATAAGCTTGCGAATAAAAAAAAGGACTTATATTTAGGAGGTTTCTCTTTTTATTTCATTGCTGGATTGAGTCAAATCCACTAGCTCTGTGGAAATGTTCCCAGATGCATTTTATGTACATCACCTCCATTATTCGAGTTCTATTGATCTGCAAGTGTAAAGTGCTTTTTTTAACTACTTCTTTTTGTCTTGTTTTGAACAGACGGTTCTTAAAATTGGCACTTAAGTGCCCATACGTGTGTACACACAGCTTCAAATGATAATAGCAGCTATGTGACTAAATGAAGAAGTGTGTTACTCTGCATTTCATCCCCAAAAGACAAAATTGGTAAATTATTAGCTAAAACAGCAGTAGCTTAATAAAAAGAACAAAGATCTTCCCTGCAATGTTTTAAAGAACTCTGAAAGGAGTAGGGAAAAAGAAAAAGAAAAAGAAAAAGAAAAAGAAAAAGAAAAAGAAAAAGAAAAAGAAAAAGAAAAAGAAAAAGAAAAAGAAAAAGAAAAAAGAAAAAGAAAAAGAAAAAGAAAAAGAAAAAGAAAAAGAAAAAGTATGCATTTTGAAGAGCGTAAAAATTGCAACTGGAACATAGATTTTAAGGTGTTGATTCTACAGAGCATGCTGAGATTTCCAGAACACAGAAAGAAAGAAGATAACAAATCTATTTTGGGCATTCATGAAATCCCAGCTATAATACACCAGCTCCTAATTAGAAGCCTGACACGGTAATTAATTTAAATATGGAATAACCCATAACCTTTTCACTGTTCAGTGATTACCAGAAAGATGTTTTTATTGTGACTGTAAACTCTAGAATTCTCTCAAAACATGAACTTTAATCCCTGGAAATGACCAGCATGTGCCGTCTCATTACTTAGCACATTGCTGGCAAGAACAAAATTTATTGTTAAAAAGATAAATAAGGAAACAGGACAGCAATGGGGACTTAAGTTGCCTAAGTCTCAGATGAATCAACACCTCTGTGAATACCAGCATGCCCAGGATCCAAAGCGTGTCTAGTCAGGCCCCAATTCAATGAGACTTTGTATTAATTTAGTCACACACACACACACAGAGAACAGGAAAGTTTAGATTTCTACAGGACTTGGAAAGAACAGGACCTGGGATGAAAGCCACCAATAGTTAAACTGGGACAAAAAAAAAAAAAAAAATACAGAAAAATTGTTTGGACACAGCATAACAACCTCTCATTCCCCTGCAACAGAAAAACATGTTTGTGCCCATTGTTCCTTCCCACAGACCTCTCCAGTGGCACCACTTCTCCTTCCTTCCTGTGTTTTAAAACTCCCAATGGAGTCTCAAAGTGAAGAGTAACATCACTTCTCTTCATGCCAGTGTTATCTGGGACAGAACTCTGTTAAAAATCTCTTATCCCTCAACTAATTTCCCTCTGTGGTGATTTATTTATTTATTTTATAATTTTTTCTCCTTTCAGAGGTTCTGCAATTTGTTTTCTTTTTAGTATCAGTGTATATTTTCTCTTTGCTGAAGTTTTTAATTACAAAAAGCATCATCTCTAGAGAGAGCTACAGTATTCTCTGGTATTAAGACAAGAATGCCGGCACCATGCAATGAAAACTTCTGCTACGCAAGTAGTTAAGTGTGTGCCTTTAAACCATAGGACTTTTCAAATGAAGTTTAAATGTTTTCTGGAACAATCATCTCTTAATTGATATAGGTCACCATTGTGTTATTCTTCTAATAACAAAATCTGATGTAGCCCCTTGTATGGCCACATTCGTTCTGAACAAAGCTAGACAGAAAGAAACAAAAGTTTACATTATCAGCAGCCTTAAAAGTATTTGAAAACCGAATTAGAAGGTACAGACATAATTCAAACAAAATGCATTCATATGTAAAAAATAAAAATAAATAAAAAAAATCTTTTAGCTTTCACCCATAGTTTTAATATACTGTGGACTATCTTTTCTTGATAATTTTTTCTCTTCTACAAAAGTATTAAGCTAACACACTGAACATTTTTAAAGCTCCTATTTTAGAAGTTAACATAACCCAAAGAGGTTGTGGAGTCTCCATCCTTAAAGATGCTGAGAGCTCAGGTGAACGAGGCACTGAGCAACATGATCTAGCATTGAAGTTACCTCTGCTTTGAGCAAGGGGCTGAACAAGCTGATCTGCTGAAGCTCCTACCTGCACGAGTTGCTCTGTGACTCTCATCCCTTCTACCAGCAGCCAAAAAGAAACTACAGCACAGAAATGCTGAGCATTACAACTGATCTCTTAACAAAATCTGTGGCTTTTACCTGCCCGGGTTATCGAACAGAAAGGCATTCTCCAACTCCACGTCCACATTTCAGATGCCCTTAAAAGCTGCAAGAGCAGTAATAGCCCTTCTTTTGAGGTAGAAAACGTTAGCAGATGTGGACTAAAGCTGTGTTACTGCACTTCTTGAGACTGAGTTCTGCGTCTGGAAGGCAAAATCTGTCAAGAAACATCCAGGGAAAAGCTGACAGCAAGAACCTCGCAGCGAGGACACCGCTGGATTTCCTGGCTCCATCTCCTACCTCCTTCTGGTGAGGCCAACTTTTAAGATCAGCCACCTTTTAAGACAGCCAAAACAACCAAAGACCACGCACCAACCACGCAGCACCACGGTGACGGGAGAAAGCCACAGCCACCAAGAGGTCAACCACAAATAAATCTTTCTTTTTAGGTCTAAGTGCTAACTCACCTGGCATCGGCTCCAACCTGCTGCTGTCCAAAAGCTGGTGATGTGGGAAGTTGCCATCTACTCAAACCAAAGTTACAGCTTTTGCCTAATTCTGGTGACTTACAATTTGTATATAACCCATCTGGCATAAACATGAAAGCTATACATAAGCATTTTTTGGTTGATGTAGTATGCCTTTCTAAGGATCTTTAGCATCATTAACAACTTATTTACAGATGGGGCTGCTATGCAATGGTGTTTTACAAATATATGTTCCAAAGAGGATGCAGCCCCTATATTTGGAATACAGAGGAAAATAATTTCACTCACACACTTACTATGAAGTAGGAGACTAACACTGGAAATAAAAGTTTATGGGAAAAAAAGAGAAAAATAAAAATAGTTCTCCTTCACCAGTGATGCTTCTGCTTCTACTTTGCATTCGGTCAGCAAAACAGAACCCATTCTTCCTCTTACTTTTGGACTTCATAAGCAGGTATTTATTTCCCAGTGCCACAGGATTTTGCATGCAGGAAATTTTGCAGAAAAAATATCTTAATACATACACTACATTCATGAACATATTTTTCAGTTTGCTGGCTTCCTTTTAATTATGCAATCTTTTAAGGTTATCACTTTCATTTTCAAGAACATGCAGGGCTTGTTTTTTGGACTTGGGTTCTTACCAGTGCCCTTTTAAATGTTTGCACTACCTAAGTATGTAAAAACACAACAGAGCTGCACAGGTTTTTAGCATTCAAGGTCAAGCCACCACGTTTTCTAGTGATGCACGCTGCCTCTGGCAGAAGCCATTAACTCGAATTTCCTTAGATAAAATAACCATAACGCAGCCAACTTGTTTTGTAGGAGTTTCCGTGCTTTTTATAAAAACAGTCCCACCGCCAGCAAGCCTACAACACTGCAGGTAACAGGGCTAGGTATTATGAAAAGTTCCTTAACAAGAGCATTCCTTATCAATTCAAGTGTCAAAACCTGGTTTTGTTTCCTTCCCTCGCTGGGTCACACTAACTTCCAGATTCCCTGTGCTACAAATTACCGCGCCTAATCCTTTTCCTACAGAGTCCCTCTTCCTCTGCAGGGAGGGTCAAGGTGAAACGCCTGCGATGCACAGCTGAAGCCTTCCAGTTTCCCATTTACCAAGCCCTCCAGACAGGAAAACTGGTGCATATGAATCAAACACAAGCAACGCTAATGCATTAATGACTGACATGTGGCAGAGACGCAGACACGCAGATGCAGCTTGACATTAATGGAGAGATTTGCCTGTGGTCATGCACATAGAGGGGGGAAAAAATAGACCCACCTGCCTCATGTTTTAACCTGAGTATGAAATCAAACGTCAGACAAAATTAATTAGATGCCTGGAGTTTTATTCTTCTCTGTTGATAGAAAAAGCACATTTCCATAATGTGAGGAAGCATTTATGTGGATAGCAAATCAGGTTGACATTGAGGGAAGGTTTACTTTATTGTGAATGCTAGCTGTGTGGTGCTTGTCAGTGCAATTACTTTCTACTCAAGTGGCTTGCTTTTTAACATTTTATTATCTTAACAATAAAAACCCTGGAAGCAATAATTATTTATTATGCTAATTCCTTAGCTTTATTATGAATTTCTGCGAGACCATTAAAACTTGCTGTTTCCCAGAAATAAGCCAGATTTATTAATATTCAGACAATTTAAAAAAAAAAAAATAGCGAGAAAGAAAGCAAAAAACAATCTCTGTACTGGTAATTAGTTAGTAACCAGTCAATTTGTACACTTATCAGCTTCCCTATAAGTTCTGTTTTCATTTATTCAATACCCAACATTTATTTCTAACATCATTCCGATTGAAAACAACTTCAGAACACCGAGTCCACTGCAGTGTTTTTTTATAAATAATGATTTAAGCAGCCGGAGAGGCAGCAGGCCTTCAGCCCATCCTGAAAAGGCACCATACTCAAGGACTGCATTTTAATTATGGAAACCTTTTAGAACATCCCTGTTTTATTAACAGTAAGTGAAAGGCTATAAACAAGGCTTCAGTATGCACCACTTCTCCTCAATCCTGCCTAAAGCCCTCCAGGGGAAACAGCTCCAGTGCGCTTTCATTCCTCCCCCCAAGCATTCTCATCGCCGAATGCCTCTTCTCACCAACTTTAAAATTCATTTAACATAACAACCACGCAGTCATGCTTTTTCCTTTCCTTTTTTTTTTTTTCTTCTTCTTCTCCTAAGCATACAAGTGTTGCGTCCTTTAGGAATAAACACCAAGGCCACAACTCTCAAACTCCACCAGCACGAATGCAGTAGAGAGACCATGCGCCAGCCTAAGCAGAAAAGCACTGTGACTAAATATACCTTGAAACGCTCTTAGCTCGCCACACTTTCGTAATGCCTCGTGTCCACGCACGAACCGTGCCTGCAATTCGCACAGCCACAGCAGTTGTAATCCCTGAAAAACTTCTACGGCAAATTCCCTGCTCCAGCTCTGCTCCGAGCCAGCACAGCCAGCCCCGGTCCTTGGGAGCTGGAAGGGACCCACGAGGGTCACCAAGTCCAGCTCCTGGCTCCACACAGGGCCACCCAAAACGCTTCGAGGCTTGTAACAAGGCTTTCAAGCAGCCATACCAACTCTCATGCTGCCATGTACAAGATCAGAACCAAGTTTTTCCCGTCGCTTTCTACTCTGAACCAGGTTTTTTCTGCACCTCCCTCTGGGAGATTCTGCCCGTGGCAACAACAAGTTCCCTATTAATATATACCATAATTAGCACTGTAACATGGGGAGTTATGTCATAACTGTCCTCCCATCCTCTCCCTCATGATGACTTTATTTACAGGGGGGAAAAAAAAAGAGAAAAAAACCTCAAAGCCCAAACTATTCCTTCCAGAGTTGAACCAATAAGGGGGCTGCTGCTGAATGAGGGAGAGAAGGAGCGTAAAGGGAGCTCTGGCTACAGTGGGGTGGTAGGAAGAAATAAGCTTTGCTGGAGCAGATGCTCTCTCTGAAGACAGCAGCTTGTGGATGAAGCAACTTTTCCCATGTAGAGATCTCAAAACCTATGTCTCCACAAGACAAAGATGTGCCTTGCAGAAAAGGCACCATATGGGAAGTGCTCCAAAGAGCACCCAGGAGAAGGGAAAAATTAAAAATGCTACCATCCAAAGGCACAAAACCCAGTCTATCCTCCACATCCAGGAATGGTGCAGTAATACATTCAAGCATACAAACTCTCCAAAATTAATTAACAGGTCAATTAGTTGTTTCAATCAGTAGCTGCAGCAGAAAAGGAAGCTGTGACACAGTGCCACCACTGCCACCAGGTACAAGCATGACTCAGTGCTCCATTTTCTCCTGTAATACCTCCAGTAACAGACACTTGTACTTATTCATGACATGAAAAAATGCTCACCCTTCTAATTTGTTCTTCCCCTTTGCTGTTTGCTTTGAAAACCTGGCCTCTTGCACAAAGCCAACACAAAGAAAACAACCATAGGAATGCTGTGATGTGCAGTTACCCTCAGCAGCCTGAGGGGAAGAAAACACAAAACAAACAAAAAAACACATAAAGGCAACCAAGACCAGACTAAGATGACCAAGACAAAAGTCAGAGTACACAGACATGCTTCATAACACTTTATTTTTCAGACACAGAGTCAAGAGAGAAAAAGATGGCCAAGTGAGCAGAGCTGTGGATTTTCTTTTTCTTTCTGTCCTGCTCGTACTCACCTAAGTCATTGTGAAACAGCTTCTGCTTTGGTACCAAGGTACGCTGCATCTGAATAAGGAAATGCCAGAAAATTCTTGTAAAGCATACAAAAACTCTCTCAAAAAAGTCACCTCCCTGAATACTTCAGCAAGTGTGAGATACAAATTGGGAGGTACACACAACCTCCCTAACAAACACAAGCTGGCTGTTACAGACACACCTGAAGATGATCAGCCTTGGCTTTCGGCTGCTCTCATCACGAAGACAATAAATACACAGGGTGTAGGTGTAGAGAACAAGTGCATACAGAGAAAACGAGCAGGGAACCCTCTGACAACTCGCTCTCTTGGGACAGATGCTGAAGTTTATGATATATGCTAAAAAATATAAATATCTTAAAATATAAAGATGGCATGACAACCTCCATATCCTATTACTTTCATACATTGTCTATGCATTTCAAACGCCAAAAAATGTAAAAGGCAGAAACATTAAGTACATACAAGTCTCTGATAACTTCAGGTGTAAAAGAAGAACAGTTCCTCACAGCAGCTTGTTGTGAGGAATTACAGAGTAAAACTTGATACCACTGGAAATGCATCTTGTGTACATACAGGAAAATATGGAGAGTAAATGGGAACGTTTCTTAAAGACCATGAACTGCCACGGGTGCAACATTCCTGCATCAAAGGCACAACAGTTCCCAGCCATCTTTCCCATTCCCAGATGAACATAAAAATGTATTGCAAGGGGTGTCAAAAATCCATCAAGTCCCCCTTTGTTTATTTATTACTGATCCACCGCTGGAGGCAATCCGCTCTGTCTCCAGCTGGGCTGCATTAGCACACTCACTCCCGTGCAAAAGCAGAGAGGAGAGCACGAACCGCCTCTGAAAACAGCCTCAGCTGACCCGGCTGAACTTCCCGTACAGCTGAACCTCCACGCAGCACGCGTACACGAGCTCAGAGCCAACTCCTTTACATGCCAGCCGTGGCCTCAGCTCAGCTAAATGCAGCACGTTGCAGCAATGCAACTGAGACCCCACTTGAGGGCCTATTCTCAAAGCCACCCTGCTTTTCAGACTTAGGATCCCGTCACCGATGCAGACAGCAGCAAACGAGTTCAGGGCTGAGCAGCTCTGCAGACGCCAGGAAGGCTTCCTCCTCTCTTCAAAGGGAGGAGACTGAACCCAAGCAGGATTCAGCTTCCCAAAGCTCTGTGATCTAATTCTACACAAAAGGCTTAATAAGGTTTAGACTCATAATACAATTAGTAATTTAGCTCACAAATTAGACTATCTATTAACACTCCAGCAGAGACATCAGCTGTATGAGGATTAAAACCTTATGCTCTCAGTATGGGGCGAGACCTTGGCTTTTCCAACTGGGCCCTTCAGCCTCTGCGCGGGACAACACACGGGGCACTGCGGGCAGCATCCTGATCATCTGCACATCGTCTGGACTGGCTGGGAACTCTCGAGTTCATCTCAATGACCAATTCAAGCTGGTAGAAATACGAACTTGCAGAATTGTCCCTCAAAACAGCATAGAATACACAGCATATGCCTTTACTGCAGATGTATTTATATGCGTTTTAACCACACATAAAAATTATTACCAAAACTAACCCATCAACATGGAGAACACACACATACATCACTACCTTGGCTTAAATACAGTATTTAATTCCAGGACTCGAATAAAGAGGCAACACTTCTTCCTAAAGGTTTGCATAGAATGCTTTTCCTGTGTTTATTAAGAAATGAACCAGATTTATACCGAATCATACAGAATCATCCAGGTTGCAAGAGACCTCCAAGATTACCAAGTCCAACCTCTGACCTAACACTAACAAGTCCTCCACCAAACCATATCACTGAGCTCTACATTTAAACGTCTTTTAAAGACCTCCAGGGGTGGTGACTCCACCACTTCCCTGGGCATCCTACTCCAACGCCTAACAACCCTTTCTGTAAAGAAGCTCTTCCTAAAATCCAACCCAAACCTCCCCTGGCGCAACTTTAGCCCATTCGGCATCATCCTCTCAGCCTAAACAGTACTGAAAAGATCCAGCCAAGAGCTGATACCTCTAGCATACTACCTGATGGCACACCGTCCACGAAGAAAAGGATGCCAGACGAGTTTTTCAGAAGCTCCATTTCTCCAAAATGCTAGTATCGGGATGTTCATGCTGACTTGTGCAACACCTGATTGCCTGCAATTATTATGCCATCAGAAGCTCTTGGCAATTAATTATATTGCATACTCCAACCCAACCATATTCATCTTTAATTTTTGAGCTCGTGTTTATATAAATAGTGCCAGTATTAATAGTGCCAAGCTAGTTCTTTTTAGCTTGAAGAACAAATAGGGGAAAAAAAAAAAAAAAAACTTAAGCAGTTTATTTCGCACTCTAGTAAAAAGCATTAACACCCAAATAATATTATGAATAACGTCCATCTGGTCTGAAATCTAAATCTGGCCACGGTATCGCATTCTCCACTAGCGGTGCCTGCTGTCACTATGAACTGTTCACTGTGACTGCTCCCCATGCAAAGCAAAGAAAAACTTAAACCCCGCTCACTTACACCACTTACTCATAACCACACGCTCTGCTGGCATGTGTCGTAACACATGCACAGGACCATTTTGATCTAATTTACCTCAGAAAATAAAAAAATAATGACACTAATAAGCCTTCTTGGTATGAATAATAAGCAGGCAGCCAGGATGTCTGTCCCCAAGCTTTTGTCACAGCCCCCCAGAGGCTGTGTGCCCTTACCAGATGCGCACATTGATCCCCAAAGCATCCAGGCATTGTCCTCCAGCCTTGGGGTCACAGCTGCCCTGGGAAGAGGTGGCAGAGGAGGCCACAGGGGACTCCTGATGGTGGAGAATGGGGATGGGGGCAGGCCTGAGCACGGAAAAGGAGGTGGAGAGAGTGCAGGAGGGGGCAGCTCAGTAATATACTCTTAAAGGTGGCCTGGTGGTTAACAGCTTTGTTAAATATGTATGTTATTTGCTGGGGAATGGATGGTGTTAAAGTGCAATTTGAGGCAGAACTGCAAGCAGGTAAGAGCCCTCCCTCTTGCTCTGCACAAAATTCTAGAGTACACAGCTCTGGCAGATTACTGTAATTGGGCAATTCTTTCTTTTATTGCTAGACCACTGCGCAGAGTCACAGCACCGAAATCATGTGAATGGGGCTACTGGTGAATATCACGTTATTTGTTCAACGGCAGCTGCTAGCACATGGACCTGACTTTTCTGCAGTTCCCCTTCAGAAAGCCTGGAAGCACACATCTTCTGCCATACGAGCTGGAATTCATGTTTAAAGGCTGTAAATCTAGCCCGGCGCTCTGCAGGCTGTGAAGACTTCCAGAGCCAGTTCTGGAAATGTGAGATTCCTCACTTAGAGGAGGTGAGTGGCTCCTGAAGCTCCTCTGATCCACCCACCGCGAGCAAACAAGTCTGACAGACACCACTTCACTGAGGCAGATTTACCGTGGACCACATTCAGGAAGCTGCCAAACTGTATTCATTCTTAAAACTGAGATCTTCGCAAGGGTGGACAGTTTTCATGGCAGAGTCTGCAAGTTTGGGCTGTGCATCAGAAACCGACTGAGGGTTTGCAACACCCACAACAGGACTGGCAGGGAAAGCAGTAACTTCCAAAAACACCAGCTTCCAATCTAAACCCAGCACCCAGCGGCTCCTGCCTGACACCAGAACAAGCAGGCTGCTGCTTTCAGTTCCCGTGCCCCACCGAGTCATAACAGGTACCTTCCAAACTGAGGATGTACATTTCTAAGGGCTGCATGTTTCTCTGCAAGAAATCAGCGAAGGAATTTCAAGAGCAGCAACTGCATGCAGCTCACGTAGCCTAATTCCCCTCGAAGTGACCGAGGTGACACAACAAGACAGAGCCCAGACAATCCTTATACACAGTAACTACGGCTTACAGCCCTCCACCCACCCCAGTCCTGTCTGCAGTAGAGACCCCAAGGCTGTGAGGGGACGGACGGTGGGACATGGGGCTGAGGCTGGCGGGTGCGCTCCTCATGGGCAGACCCGCTGCTTCAGGCCATGCAGTCGCATGTCTATCTGCAGCTGAAACTGCAACAGAAGTAGCTAAGGAATATTCACAGAATCACAGAATTCATTATGGTTGGAAAAGACCTCCCAGATCATCTGGTCCAACCATCCCCCTACCACCAATGTCACCCACCGAACCATGTCCCTGAGCACCACGTCCAACCTCTCCTTGAACACCCCCAGGGACGGTGACTCCACCACCTCCCTGGGCAACCCGTCCCAGTGCCTGACTGCTCTTTCTGAGGAGAAATGTCTCCTCATTTCCAGCCTGAACCTCCCCTGGCACTTGAGGCTATTCCCTCTAGTCCTACCACTAGTTACGTGTGAGAAGAGGCCGACCCCCAGCTCCCCACAGCTTCCTTTCATTTCCCTGCATGTGTTATCTAGACACCGGGCTGAGCCTGAGGAACATTTTGAGTCTTTCAATGCTCACACCTTTTTCACACCTGTGTGGGGTGTCTAATGTGGCTAACACTGAACTCTCTAACTCTTTGCAATTGAAATGCAAAGAAGCACCGGACAAATTGCCTTTCTCTTAAGCATGTGGAAAAGATCTGGCTCTGGAGTTCCTGTAAGACTTCAAAAAAAAAAAACAATCCATTTCTCCTGTTGCCGCACTGTTGCTGTGGAAGGCAGTTTTTAATTTGTGAGGAGTGTATTTCAACTTGTCTTGCGCTTCTGGGCCCTATGCAATTTCACTGCGTATTTGTTCAAAAGGGCGCGTGCTTTCCTCAAACACTAAAAGTAAATACTGAAACCCTGGTAGTTTCCAAATGCCCAAATGAAAATGCCAGGGTAATTCACATAAATCCCTTACTAGCCCAGACTTATGTAGGCAATTCTAACAACTCTTCAGGTAAAAATAAATAAAACACACCTCATGAACTTTATGTGTGGTCTCAATCCACGTGCTCTGCTGTCACTGTAAACAGAGCATAGTAACGTTGGGCAACGCACCGGCTTCCAGTTCTCAGTGCCAGCCTCTGAGGTTTGTGAATAAATATTAACTTTAATTGTGTTTTGGTTTTGCTGGTTCCCTACGACACCCGCAGACCTAGTCCGAGAAGGTTGCTTTGCTTTCATGTTCAGAAAGGTGCTTGCAGCTGAGGAAGGTGCTGGAGAAGTGCCTGTGGATGCTTCCTCCTGAGTCAGGACCGAATTGAAGATGACATCCCTCCGACTCAGGAAGAGGGCCTCAGCTGCATGGCGCCTCCAAATTATCACTGGGACAACAATTTGTCTTACCTAGCTGAGAAATGACTTCGGTAATAGCTGTCTCTGCAGAAGTTAAAAAGAAAAACAGCTGAAGTGATGTGTTATGTAAAGTGCTTATATTAAAGTGTTGTATGCGGTGCTTTGTAAAATATTCTTCATCTACTCTGCAGAATTCAGAAAATGGAACATTAGAGGAAAAAAAGGCTAGAGCAGTTCTCAGTCATTAGCATAAAAACTACCCCACTGAGTACTACACCTCCTGCAAATGTCCACAACTGTCTTCATCTCCTAAATATGTGACAGTATTTAAGTACACTGTTGAGTTTCTGGGCAAGACTGAAGTTATAGGTGACAGCCGATGGCTGCTGTAAGTGTTCTCTAAATACATTTAGGGGTTCTCAACTGTCAGTTAAAAATAAAAATAAAAATTCAACCATGGTCAAAACTAAACCCACCAAAAAAGAACAGAAAAGACAGCCTACAATGATGCTCACCCATGCCACAGCCAAACGCCAGAGCGTGCACTTAAATCCAGGTCTCCCACACCTACGCAGGAGCTCTGATCACCAAGCAACAGGAATTACAATATACGCCTGTCTTTTGCATGCTGTGCTTCGGCAGCACACTTCGTGTTCCACTATGTCATCCCAACCTGGAGCCAGAAAAAACTTCCAGGCTCAGAAAGTCCCGCAGAGTGGGGGAAAACATTTCCTGGTTAAGATCATACAGCACGTCTTAAAGCAGAGAAGGAAAACGAGATTTACACTATCAAAATACAAACAGCCTGCAAAAAAACTGTGATCAGAGCAGTGTTGATACTGAATTACACCCTGTGATAGAAATATCATGGGAATTGCTGTAAGTTATGTGTAGCCCTGTGCAGTTGGCAAGCAGGGCTGAACCTTGAAACAAATGCATTTCCTCACTCGAGCAAGTTCCTACCAAGTGCGTGAGCACACGCTGAACAGACTGTGGAGTTGTTAGGAAACATTGGGCTTCTTGTTGCGATTTTATTTACCAGAAGTAGAAGGATGTAAGAGGGAACAGACAATAATGAAATCTGTCTGTTCAAACAAAACAAATTTACTAATCCCATAAGAAGCGAGAATGAGCATAGCAAACAGCTACAGCAAGAACAGTTGTGTCTGATTTGGGGCCTAACGCAGCTCACGGAGATAGAAACTGACTTTGCTGTTTGTTTGCAGCTGTTTTCTCTGTGTACCCTCAGAAAATGCACAGACGTCCTAACTGGAGCTGTAAGGTGTGCATGCAGGTGACCCCTTCAGTGATCACAGACCAGTCTATACTCACCAGAAGCACAGATGTGAAAAGCTATTCATTTACCTGTAAGAACAACTCCATGACAAAAACCTTAGGGGCATTGACAGCCCACTGTCCACCTAGCTGGAAGTGCATAGAAACTCCTGTGATGCTCAGTCTTACAGAACAATCTCATCAGCAAAACTAAAAAGCACTATTTTCATCTAATCAGCCTACCATTAGGCAGTACAGAATTACAACAAAGAGCCAAAATATTTTTGACAGTAACAGAATAAAGAAAGAACTGAAGAGAATAAGGAGTCAAACAGTACTGGATTTTAGAATTGGGGATAAAGTGGTGATAGGGTTCAAAATGTCAAGCTCCCCTCCCAAAACCCCTACTGTAACCCTCCCAAAACCCCTACTACTACCAAAACTTGCTGCTCTTGAAATCAGGGGAGATTACACACATGCAGAGGAAGAAGGGAGTAAAAAAGAAGAAAAAAAAAAAAAGGAAAATCCACCTTGCTCATACAAGAAATGTTGGTTTCACACCATTCCATAAGGAAAATAAATAAATAAATAAAGTTTCATTAACATCATTACACTTAATCATATGTGCAAAGATAACCAAATATTGCTGTGTAAAGCTGTCAGAAGACATGTTCGAGCCTTGAATAAATTAACGAGACACGCGTGTTCAAAACAAAGCTGTCAAAAATAAGAAAATGTGAGTAAATATAAATCCATTTATGTTTTCCAGATGCTGTTTAACTGCCTTTACAAGTTCAGTTTTTTCCTAGGGTACTTTCCCTTCCAGTAAGGTTCATTTCTTACACTCTTTCACACAGTGTTGTGCCTTCCTTCCCACCCTTCTCGCCAAACACTGTAATGCTCACCTGCTTTCAGAGCTCCTTCCTGCTAATGCTGCCCTGCTTTTGTCTGAACAAATGCGGTTATTGCTTTCTTTGCTGCCATTGCTCCTCATGTGGCAAAGGGGCACGCTGAGTGAAATGGCTGAGCCACTGCTCCCCTATTCCCTGCAGCTTCTGGACATGAGTATGTGTTACAGGCATAAATACACCTTCATTTGTACCGTTACTGCTCTCAGAAACTTGGGCATAAAAATGTCTTTTCTTCTTCATTTTTAAACCATGGGTGAGGGCTTACTCTCTGTAACTCCTCGCAGTATTAGAGGCAGTGACATGCCCTTTAATCGCCAGGACACAAGGCTCTTCCGAAAATCAGTACAGGATTCCCCTGACAGCAACATCCTTTCCGAAAATAATTCCTTCGAACGGAGCAGAGGTCTCCCCACGACGCATTAAGAAGGTGTATACTCACACAACACTGAGCCTTTCCTTTAACACATACCTACAGATAAATTGAGATGGTTAAGGTACAGCTTTATCACACCTCTGTAGCTACTACCCTTGCATTTAAGCCACTGGGAAAGCACTAACAATTTCTCTGTAATTTCATGCATTTTATTGCAGTATTCAAGAGAAGGCTGAATGAGTGCTGCAGTAACGCTGATACTGAAATCAGCCTTTTTATGCATAATGAAAAGTTCATTTGTGTTATAAGCAAACTGGTGCAAACAAGCCACCAGTGGCTTCAAATTCTCTAGGTCACCAAAATTCATCAAATATTTTCACACCTCCCAAGTTCCAAACATCCTGACATGCAAGTAAAAGCCCAGCTTCCAGCCCTTCCTCGCTTTCCACTTAGAAAAGTGGATTTAGAGATGCAGCTACACCTAGTGATCAGCAGCAGAGCACAGCAGGCAAACTCATGAAGGCGCAAGTGTTCGTGCACTACAAAAGCAGAAAGAAGTGAACAGAGGGGGGTGAGGAAAGCGACAGAGTAAAATTTATTACTAAACTTTTTTTTTTTTTTAAGCATATTGCTGTACACTCCAAATTGGTTTTGTTTTCCTCAAATGTTTTTCGATACATTGAGAGCTTTACATAATAAATCAGAAATACACACTTGGAAATTATCAGCAAACTCAGATGAAAGAAAGAGGACTCTCAAATTTTCCTGCAGAAACTGAGGAGAATTAAGGCAATTCAGGTGCACTCACATTAATGAACAATTTATCCCTGGGAAAACTTTCAAAACCCCTTATCTATACACTTGGGAGCTGAAAGGCTCATAGAAGCACGTCATTTTCTGTGGAAACACCTTTAAAACCTAATGATGATACCTCAAATAAGCATTTGACAATGTTACTAATAAGCTTCAAGCACAAGTGGCAGCCCTCTGAAGTGATCTTTCCTTCAGGATGAAAGTTCAACGTGTGAAGTACAGGATCAGTGTGACCCTACCATGCCACCAGACTTTGTCCCATCAATCCTACACCTATTGTGCTCACCCCACTGGTCAGTGAGATGGAGACCAGAAGCTTCCTCTCTCTGTCCTAACCTGTGTTGTGATGTGCTTGAGGAATTTGTCCCTCTAGCTGTCAATCTAGCACCTTCTGCGAGCACTAAACAGATTATTTTCCATAAATTATATACTGCTATATTGTTTCAGGACACTGTAATCTATTCTGCTCACGAATTCTGATGACCACTAAACCGAGAGACCGAAAAAACACCACAGGAATTTTCCAGCATTATTACATCCTTGTAATCTTCTGAAAGGTTTATTTTTAATTTCTGGTGTGGTTTCATTACTAACTTTTGACACCAGAACAGCTCAACGGTATGAAAAGAAAACCCCACCGCACGGCGTCTTTTTTGACAAACCCTGACGCTTCCAAAGCCAGGACTATCATTTAATCTGATGCATCCTTGAGTATGTCCTAGTTTACAGGGAAACACAAACTTTATTTCATGTTCCAAGCTGCCAGAAGTACTTAGAAATACAGACCTACTCGAAGCTGATCCTTCAACTTCCTTCCACTAACTTGCTGGACTGTTTTAAATGCAATCACTTAAATGCACGGCGAGTGCTGGGATACGGGCTCGCAGGTGGAGTAAGCAGTGCAGGAAAAAGCAGGATTTGTTAAAATAAGATATAAAACAAACCCACGGCTCTTTGCTGGCAAAATGATCAGAATACCTATCAAAGGCTTCCAAACACAGACCCTGAATACTCTGACAAACTGCTGTAAAATGAGTAAATTACACCAGAAAGTTTTTACTTTCTACACCTTTCTCCGATTGCCAGAGGCTTCCCTTCAGCTGGGACAGGACCTATGAAGATGTAACCCATCCTCTTTCTTTTCATCCTCCCTCTTTGCTGCCACCAAACATCAGCACCATCACGGTAAGTTCCAACTTTAGCATGTCACGCTTCTTCCTTACATTTGTTTTTGGAAAGTGTGATTCTTGCCTCCAGAGTGCCTACACCCAAAACCAAAACAGGGGAAGATGAGGCACAGCATCTATTTAGAATGCAAGGTTTATATTTTAAGGCCATGAAATAGCCTGAGGACTACTATTCTCCACGGAAAACCTTTGCTGGTCCCTAAGAAAAATGGTTTTCAGTTTTTGTACAGCACTAGCCCTCCCGTTCTCCTCCTCACAACCACTGCTAGTCCTGACACAAAATCACTCCTCCAAGCACTTGCAGGCCAGCTCTCGGCAGAAGAAGTAAAACTTTTAAAACCAGCACCACAAGAAGAATGTGTTAATACACAGCCTTGCTGCTTTCTATAGCAAAGGAGAACAGAGCGCTCTAATAATAGGCCTCTCTAGGTCAGACTCAGGTTATAAGCAAGAAGCACCAATTTCGGGATTCAGGCTGTGTGCAAATTTAAATCAATCTGAGCGCAACGCCTCTATAAAAACACAGTTTCTGCATTCTATTACACATCTCCTTGCCTTCAATTTCAGTTACCCGTGCTGGTATTTGACAGAACTCATTACATCCAGACCTCTCATTTCACAGAAGACCTAATATTTAGGCTTACAGTGTCCCTTCTAACTTTCCATCTCCGTGTTTGACCTAGATCCCTTGCAGGAGTGCGTCGCCTCCCCTTGCCTGCACAAGCTCCCGGGGAGAAGGCAGGAGGAATACGGCAGGCTCGGGTGGCGTTTCAGAGGATGGCACCACCACAGCTCAGGCACTTTGTAACGTTAGCCTTTGGTCTTCACATGGCACCACTTAATAACATTCATACTAAAATCATTAAATAATAATAATTAAAAAAAAAAAAAAAAAAAAACTTAGGTCTGCTAGAGTTTCTCAGGAACAAACAATCTGTTCTCGCAGAAAGACCCCAGCTACTTCTAAAAACTTTTTTAAAATAAGAAGCACTGCCCATATAAGACAATGTTTTCAGCAACATCTCTTCAATTCAAATTCTTGAAAACATTTGCTTCTTGAACCAGTTAGTCCAGAATTTTAAATTCTTTAGTTAAGGACTCAGAGAAAATCTCATTGTTATTAACTGTTAAGCTGCTTTCAAAAGATTACTTGAAAGCTCCCAGGCCTTAAAAAGCCAAGATCTGATCTTTCAGTGTGATTATTCTCTAAATAAGAAACTCAAATAAAACAATAGCTGAAGGTAATGTTAGAACTAATCTCTGTCAAATAAATCAATCATTTTTGGAAAGGGTAAAAATAAAAATGGAACTAGAAATGCCAAAGATGACTTAACTCACCCACTGCTATTCTTTGCTTCAAATATGTGTGGAGTTGGTTTTCTTTCTTTTTTTTTCTTTTTTTTTTTATTCCTTTTTTAAACTTTTGGCAGGTTATTCATACAACCCCCATCAGCAACAAGGGACGGCTAGTACAAAAGCTAACTGCCCAGCTCAAGGACGGATTTTTGTGTAATTTAATTTCTATGACACTGATGCATCGCACTTAGCAAAAGCAACAGCAATTTTTTCCCCTAGGCAAAAATGACTCCCAGGCATGCACTTCAAATGGTAAAGTACAAAAATGGAAATTTCATCAATTTTGGTCTGAGTACCAAGAATTGATATTGAAAAAAAAACACAACGCACATACCACTTCACGGATAAGCTTTCCATTCAATATTTAATATCAATGCACATATGCACGCACGGGGAGAGAGCAGGCCAGATGCTGCACCCCGTGGCATCCTCTGCAATCCCGTTTCAGCCTGTAGATCGTGGTGTCTCTCCCTCAGAGCTCTGGAGGTGCTGGAATCGCCTTGTGCAATAACTGGATCCACCTACGGGCATCACTGAATGGTTTGTGTTTCCTACGGCTGCGTGTGGCAATGGAAATGAAGACAACATGAATGGTGCTTAAATGCTGACTCCAGCATAGCATCGGCGTATCACACACACAAGTCACTTACATATCCAGAAGAAGAGCTGCCCTAGCTCAACTTTGAACAAGGAGTACAGGAGTTTGTGCAGGTCAGCAGTGAGTTACGGATTTGTCTTCATAAAGGAAGAGCTCTCACTGAAGCCCGGACACTAGACTTCCCATATTAATGAGTTATAGGGCTAATATACATGAGTTCAGTTCCATAATTCACTACAGAGCTCAGCTTCATCCTACCACGACTGTTTGGAAAAAGATTTCATCATTCGTATATCTCATCTCGGTGCTAAACATCTCTCTGCTCAGGAGCCCTCTGTCTCACCCGCAGTAAAAAACGCGGAGGAGAATTTAAGTGAAATGCAGCTGCATACACAAAAGGTCGCTGGGACCTGACATAAACCCAGATTTTTCTAGTTTTAAACGAGTTTAAAAGCAGACCACGAACTCTCCCCCCCCCCACCCCATAAAACTTGCTCTAGCCACAGAGCCGCACGGGAGCAAGGCGTGCGTCCAAAACACCCAGCAAGCAGCCTGCGCACCCAGCGAAGCCTCAAAGCCTCGCTCCCCACCGAAGCTGACTTCTCATGAGCTGAGGACCAGATGTCTCCAATTTCTTCACCGTACTTTGCAGCAACTTCGTGCTGGAAACAGCCCACGACACACACATCCCTCCCTCTCCCCCCCCCCCCCCCTCCCCGAAGCGAGCTCGGCGCGCTCCGCTGCGAAGGGGATTTCACAACCCGGATTCCCGTCTGAAATTACGGGTTTCTTCGGCACGGAAAAAGGACGAGGGAGCAGCGGGGGGCTGCGAAAACCCACCCGAAGACCCGAGGGAAGAGGGGCTCGCCGCTCCGCCGGCTGCCAGCCCCGACAGCCCCACACACGGGGGGGGTCCCCCAAAGCTGCGCCCCGCCGTGTCGCGGCCGCCCGACGGCGGGGGCTGCTCGTGGGGGGCTCCCCTCGCCCCTCAGCCTCCCCGGCAGGGGTCAGGGGAAACTTTTGGCAAGGGGGATGCGGGGAAGAGCCGCAGCCCGAGCGGGGCACGGCCCGGCCCGACCCCGCCAGCCGCTCGCCCTTCCCTCCCCTCGGCGCCCTTCCCGTCCAGGCGCACGCCAGCGGCATCCCGCCCGCCGCCTCCTCTCCTCCTCCTTCAGACACTTTTGTTGTTGTTGTTGTTGTTGTTGTTTTTTTGCTTTTCCCCCGTTTACAAAGCGGCTACGAAGTGTACGAAGTGTCAGCCCCGCCAGGGTGTGTGTCCCCCCACCCCCCACCCCGACCCTTACCTGTGAACGTCTGCGCTCCCGCTGCCAGCAAAAGTCCGGCCAAAGTAAGCAGGCAAGTCCCAACTTTCCCCATATTTCCACCCCTTCCTGCCGCGGATCCAGCAAAGTGCCAAAGTGTCTGCCAAAAAGTCGGAGGCTCCCCCTTTCGCCCCCCTCCAGCCGCTGGGGCAGGCGGGGAGGGGGCGGCCGGGACTCCCCCTCGGGGCTCCCCGCAGCCGCTCTGTGCGCTCCTCGTCCCCTTCGGCTCCTCGGGGTGCCCGGAGAGGGGCTCGGGGACCCCGCGGTGCCTTCCTCCGGCCGCTGCCCTCACCCCGGGGGCTGCCTCCCCGCCGGCTCCCGCTGCCCGGAGCCCGGTGGCCGGGGCGGGTGTGTTGGAGGGGGGGGGCAGCCGTAATGCCGGCGTCTCCCCGCCCGGCGCCGCCGCCGGTCCCGGTTGAGCTCGGCTCCCTGACTGACTCGCGGTCCCCCCCGGCAGGCGGGCGGGCTGAAGGGAGCGGGGAAAGTCACGCCCAGCCGGCGGCGGCGCCGCTCGGCCCCGCTAGAGGGCGAGGCGGTGCGGGCCGGGCGCCGCGGGCGGCTCCGGGGGTCGCGGCGTCCCCCCCAGCCCCGCAGCCCATGTCCCGGATGGGGACAGCGACCGCGCTCTCCCCTTGCCCCCTGCTCTGTCACAGCGGGGCAGGGACGGGTCACTATTCAACGCGGGGTTTTCCCGTCAGCGTTGCTTTTGGGTTGGTTTGGTTCCTGTGGCCGCGACCACCCCCCTCCCCGTCGTCGTCGTCGATGAATGCCGGCATTGGGATGGTGCCGGGGGACCGAGCCCCCAAACGCGTGCCCTGAAAGTTGAGCGCCTCGCCCCGGCTGCGGAGGGCGCCCCTGGCAGCCCGCCCGCCCCACAGCCCTGCCGGGGGTGGGAAATGGTCTCGGAGGGGCCACACTTCAAACTGAGAGGAAAATCCTTTAAAAACGGAGCTGCCTTTCGTCCCTTGCATGCTGAGGGTCCCGGGTTTTTGCTCCGCAGCCCTCTCCGTTTGGGGGATGCGGCTCCTGGAGTCCCTAACCTTCAGACACCTCAATAATGTGTTTATTGGTTTTAAACCTCTTCTTTCCGAACTTGGCATCCAGGGGTGGAAGTATTTTTGTTGGCTATCATCACTTTCAGCTAAAGCTTATTTATTTATTTGTTTCTTTGCTTGTTTTATTCCAGGTGCAGGTGGCTGGCCAAACTTAACTCCTGTTTATTCCCTGGGGTCACAAACAAAACGGTGGAAACAAGAATCAAAGTAGTGCCGCAATTAAGGGTTGGAGCTGGCAAATAAAAACCACAAAAGCTCGGGTTCTGCGTTGCCTGTTTTCTCCACAGCGGGTCCTTTGTTTTTTTTTTACGATACCCTCATGTGTGCTTAGCTTCAATCCCGTTGCCACTGAAGCCTTAGCCCATCCCCCATGCAGTTCTGCAACTTACAGCGCATATCAAAGATGTATCCGTATCCTGTATTATATTTACACAGAATACATCCTCTTTAAAGTTAGGCCCTTCAGCTCCGTCCCCTCCTGCGAGCCCCCCAGCCTCTCTGCTGTCAGGGCACTGTTTTAGCAATGCCCGTGTTAACCTGATGCCATCTCCACGAAGGGACGTGAACTTTTTCAGATGTGTGGGGTGTAAAGGCAGCAGCTACCTCCTGAGTTAACACAAGGGGGCAGAATAGCATTAATTGTTGTCTTTCCTGACGTCAGACTTTTCCCTTGAACTGTGAGCATTTTCTTCGTCTATTAATTGCCTGGAATTTCCTAGTTGTCTGCGCCTCCCACCTCCTCCCAGAAAAGTTCTTAATCCCCTCAGACCTTGATAACCTATGCTATTTTCTTTTTTTTTTTTCTTTTTTCTTTAGTAGAATAATAATTCTACTTTTTTTTTTTTTTTTCTCCCATGCATAATTTATGCAAACTGTATGCTCTCTAAAAGCTGCAGTTACAGCATCTCTACATTAGAACCTGTAGCTAGTCTTGGAAATGTTCCTTGTGCAGCTACAGAACTGTTTTTAAAAACTTAGTAAGTCTCCTAAGTAATTTAACTTACACTAAACTTAATTTTCAAACGTATCTACTAATAGATTTGACACTAAAAAATCTACGGTTAAACTAGTTCTTATGCTAGTGATGACTTCTCTCTAGTTGTAATGACCAGAAACACATAAAAAATCTAGCTCTAATCAGCTAATGTCAGTCTTAACACAGAGTGATAAAGTATCACGTCCAGACGTACAGCCTTAACTCTGATCTGTCTTTTTGACAGGGAAATGAAAACTTCATGCCAACATTCACTGCTCTCTAATGTTTACAGAGGATGATACAGAAAGTCAGCAAGTTCTGTGAAAGAGTAGGTAAGAATGGTCACAGTTATAGAAGCAGTAGGAATGAAGTCATTGACCTTCAAAGACATAATCATTCTGTTTTAAATAAAATAAATCAACGAAACAGTTAAGCTCTGGGGAATAGCTAAGACAACAACATAAAACACTGGTCACACATGGCTGATCAGCAATCATTAGCTGTGTTTCACTGAGTTTTGATACCAGAGTGTGTATGAAAACAGTCCAGAATCAGTACCAAAAAAAAGAATTAGAACATCAAGAAAACTTTAGGCATAAAACATACTCGCTAGTGGTTTGGCTCCAGGAAAACCTTCAGGAGAATTCATTAAGAGCTAAGCTGTGACTTGGAAGAGGATTGGAAGCATCTGCAGAAAATAAAATAAAATAATTTTACTGATTGTTTCTTATTGGCAAACAGATAATTTGCATCTGTTCTTGAGCTGGATCATCTCAAATACCTGATGACAGTTCCCCACATACACACATTTCAGCTCAAGAATGTAGAAGATCATTGATTATTCCTGCTGAAAGGGGTCAAAGAATGAGGCAGTTGAGTAGTAAGACATAGGATAAGAAGAAAAATGAATATGGAAGTTGGCATAACAATCTGTTTTCTAGATTCTGATGTAGGAAATGCACAAAACCTTTATTGCAAGTTTTTTGCTTTATTTTTAAATACGGATTCTTTTGTATTCACTGGGGGGAGATTAAACAAGTTGATGATAAATGATGAATAATTGCACTGTTTATTACAGAAACTGGAATGGTTCAGTTGTCCAGCATGCCTAATCACTATCTTGCAGATCCATTTCCAGTATTCCAAATCTCTGAGCTACTTTTGACAAATGATTTTTGAAATTTCTAAACTGATAGAGAACTGTAAGTGTTGTTGGTGAGAGGTCCAAGATCCAGAAGCTTATCGTTATGTGGACAGGGAAACAAAAGCTTCACCAATGTCAAGGAAAAGTTTTTATGGGAGGCATATGTATAGCCTTAACAGTTATACATACCGCATTTGTCTGTTTAGCTGTTAACTTTCCTTTAAGGCATTAATGATATTCACAGTGCTGTTCGTTCTATATTACTGGCACAAGAACAAATAAACATGTCTCAAATTCCATAAGACAACATAGCCATCCTGCATAATCCATAGAATGAAGTCACCCTTTCTATAATGATATGAAGCAGGGACACTCTCTTGCTCATGTTACAGCACAAATAGAAAGGTGAAGACTTATTTTCAAGTGTTGGAGGAAAGCCCAAACATCCTTCCTTTTTTGACCCATAACAATGCTGATTAAGTGGCCAAGAATGTGGGCTACAAGGCTGTAACCTGATCTTCTGGATAAGCAGCAGATAATATCACTCTCACAGCTCAAAGCTATTTTTTGCACTGGTCAGGCAGGAATGATTTTTTGCTAGCCCACTTGATCTCGTTCTAAAGCTCACATACATAAAAGTTCATGAGTCTTTCAATGACCCTACTGTTGGAATAAGTAATTTTCGCCAAGGGACCGGGGCACATTTTCTTAAGTAAGTACATCAGTCCCAGATCATTTGTGAAAATAAGATGTGCTTTGCTAGAAAGAAGACAATGATTCAAACAATTCTGTTTTCACTAAACCTACTTAGCAGCTGCAGTCAAATTACAAAGCCAATCCTTGGTAAATCCAAGAAGACTGTTCAAGAAATATCATACCATCTCTCTAAGTCAAGGAAGAACATGCCAAATTTCAAAGGTTTTACCATTTGTTACACTTTCTTCTTAAATACAGAACGATTTAGTCATCTTAACCAATGTTCACTTATCCTTAGGTAGCTTTATCTTCTCACCCAGATTTTGACTTCACCTTTTGACTCTTCCCCTTTTCACTGTTGATTTTTGTATCAAAAACTTCAAAAAGAAAGTGTGTGTATCTGTGTGACAGGACCTACTGATTGCATTATACTCATATTTCATAGTGTTAAGGACATCTATATCCATAGATGCTGTGAAGGTTTAATTTATATTAATAAGTTATTTCAGTGATAAATGTAGTGTTCTGAATAAATATTCGAGTGTTCATTCAAAAAGTCGTATCTGCCTCTTTATTAGAGGGGTAGAGTGAGGACATAGTAGTGTCCTTAAAAGACCACGTCCACCCTGCACCCTGTCTTTCCCTGCCTCAGAGGAGCGTCAGAAAACTCCTTGGAATCTAAGGTCAATCTAAACCAGCTGCAAAAGTTGCTACAAAATGTTTCATCTTCAGCAGAGGCTCATCATATTTCTTGCTTACTGCTGGGGCTTGCTGGCACTGGAATTGATCCCTGGTCATTCATTTGGCACTGTGATATACTAATCACAACCATGGCTGCTTCCTTACTAGATACTGTAATCTGTAATATGACTGCATTTTTATTTTTTTTTTTTATCATTTTTTTATTTTTATTTTTTGGTACTGCTAATGATTCACGCAAGCATTGATAATGATTGGTTTTGTACCAAGGACACCTTGCCTAATTCACTTGATCACTGTGGAGTTCAGTGGCAACATGAATAAATAAATAAATAAATAAATAGATGAATAGATAAATAGATATATAGATTACTAGATAATAGGTAAATAAATAAATAAAATCTTCTTTGCTTCCAGTTGATAAAAAGTAATTTATGATAGCTGAGGAAATTCTACTGGTCACTCATGGCCTTGATGTTAAACCATAGGTGGGAACTGAAACAGAAAACACATCCAGGTCTTTGAAAAAAAAATATTTAAAAGACTGGAGGAAAACATTTTTTTAATTATAAAATGTTGAAATAGAAGTGAGGAAAAGATCTCAAGTATCCAAGGAAAATGGGGGAGACTTTCAAGATATGAATGTCAGGAGGGGAGCTAAGAGCAACAGACAGCACTGTACAGAGATGGTTACTGCTATTTCAAACCCTAAAACACATCATTGGTTTGTGGAATAATATCAATTTCATAATCCCACATTTTGCTATAATGAGATGGATAAGACAGAGTGTAACCTAGGCAGGTAGAAGCACGTAAGGCTTAAAAAAAATAGTAATAGTATATGCAGTGCTGTCCCTTCTGCTTGAAAGCAAAGGGTTTGAAAGCAAAATACATTTCATGGCTTTTATTCTCTTCCAGCTTCCCACTCGCTGTAAAGAAAAGTACCTTGACTGTTCTTGCACTACGGTTCATAGCTTCTCCCAAAACATGTGTGTCCTTAGCTACGTCTCTGTCAACAGTATCAGGTGGTACGTACAGGAGACAAGAGAGCAACATAGTTCAAATGCCTAATACTGTTAAACAAACACCTGCTTATGCCAACTGAGAGTTTATAACCTTCAGGTTTTTGTATGACTGGATAGGATTGGTCAGGAGCAGAAAGAGACAGAAACACGGCATTGATCAAATGCAAATACTTGCAAATATTCATATATTCAGTCTTCAAAGTCTGTACAAATACAGACTGTAATATCATCTTTGTCACTCGCTGCTTTGATCTTGTCATTCATCTGGGTTAACATCCTCTTCTATTACAAATTTAGGCTTAATTTCATTGTCTTCAAAGTTCTGTACTGATCTACCTCTCCCTACTTATTTGAGCTTCAAGTTGCTGTTCTTTCAGTTCTGTGCTTCTATAATCAACTGTGTCAAGGAATAAGACCAAAAGAATCAAAATTTAGGAGATAAGCACTGTGAAATAAGCTAATTTCTCAGTCTTCCAAGACAGAGCAATTGTTCCAAAATAAATTAACACTTGGTACATAATAGAAAAAGCACACGCTGAGTTACACTGGCAGAGCTATAGCATATTTTTTCTGCTAAAAATATCCTAATCCATCTTTCTGTGTAAATGGACCCATTTCCAGAGTGGATTTCTTTGCAGGCTCCCATCAGATGGTGCATTCCCTTTAGCAGTAATCCCTAGAAGTACTAGACAGAAGTTTGTTTTCCAAATGTCTTCATGTATGAGGCAGAGGGGTGAAGCAGGCAACTGGTATAGTAATGTCTGATGCCGTCAGTGCTAACATTGACTGATCACATCTGTAAGAACCCTTCAGATGGTGTGTTCAATTCAGAGAAAATATTCCTGACATCTTAGGTTCATTCCACCAGATATTCACAGGTGCAAAAGCCAACTGAAAAGCCATATTCAAGGCCATATGTAAGATTAGTTTTCTTTCTGCGTGTGGACTTACCTTGAGTTCATTCAGTCCCATACATTTTTTCATCAATAGCTTTGAATTAGCATCAGATAATAGTATCTGTGCCTTAGCATAAGATCGAGTTTTTCCAAAAGCTCATTCACAGCTGATTAGGAGTTTGTGAAACAGAAGCGAAGTACACAGCCTCTTTGTTTCTCTTCTTGGGTCTTAAAAACAGTCATTGATAGATGGGATTAGAGATCCTTCTGCCTCTTCATTACTAATTCTAATTTAGCAATGTAGCATTCATGTTGTCAACAGCACCTCAAGACAACTCTCTACTATTAGTTTGATGTGATCGTCATATGAGATGCATGAGATGTTATTAAACTGGATCCTATTGGAACTTCAAGATAAGATTATTTTTTTTTCCTACAGCTGTAGTTGAATAGAAGGAAGTGCACTTTTCATCTTGTACTTGTCTTTCAACAACAACAACAACAACAACAAAAAGATATATATTTTTTTCCACTGTGAAGTCTACTTTAACAACAATTTATGCTGTTGCAGAACGCTGTGATACCATCTCATCTGAGGCAGTTCTGAGCAGGCAGACGCAGTAGCCAGTGATGCAGAATGCATCAAAGAGGCTGCATATGAGCACGGGTGTAAGTACAATCTCTCACACCACCGCCCGTGCTGACATCAGGTTTTTATCTTAATACGTTATAAAGCTGCGGATACAAAATTTATGGCATAATGATGACAACTCTAAATTGCTCAGTTAGTGGCAATCATTTGTAGAATGTATTTTATATTTGGAAGTGTTTGGAGATCTTTTGGAAATAAATAGTAATACTGGCTCAGGGGAGCCACAATCAAGTTGAAGGGGTCACATGTAAAATCTACTTATTCGATACTTTTTCTGATTCTTTGTTCTATCTTTTTTTTTTTATTATTTTTCTGCTTTTTCAAAGTGGGGAGGAATGTATTTTGATAAATTTATGATTGAATTCTTGTTGGTGTTCGTTTGTGCAGAATGATGAAGAGGCGTGAAAGTTAAATGTGCTTCATACCATCATTTTTTCCTCTTGATTGCTTTCATACCAACAGCAGATGTCCAGCGAAGGGACACAAATATTTCCCTTTAGCAAGTCATTCCACTGAAAATAATGGGAGCTTATTTAAATAGTGTGGCCCTGAGGAGACAAAAGGGTGAGCAAGCACAGGAGTGAATAAGAGCAGAAATGTACTCAATCAAAGAACGACTGTATTTGCATGCAGTTTAATTTTTTAGCAAGGTACAGATAAAAAAAAAAAATAGTAGTAATCCAACTAGCCATTGATTTATCAAAGGCATCGGGAAAGATAACTTGAAATTTGTTGTGACCATGAATGCTATTGATTCTCCTGTTCTGTGCACATTAGTGCTAAAAAAAAAAATCAATTATTTAATAATTGATTTTATACTAACTGTTAAATTATTTTATTAAGTCTAAATTAAGAATTATGATGAATACAAATGTATGTGATAAAATTTAATGCTGAGATAGATTTCTCTCGCAAGTTTAAATAACCATTCTGATGAGACAAGAATGATTACCAAAATAAAAAGCATGATAAATAAAAGGCAGGAAGGCTTTGCAGATGTGGTGAATCATTATATATTACTTTGCTTTTCAGAACGAGTGCTGATCCTGCTGTTGCTTATTGTGCAGAATTTTGATTAAAGTTAACGGGAATTCTAGGCACAGGAAGGCTGCAGTGTATTAGACATGTGTGGGTTGTTTTTTTCCCCTTACACCAGTACTAATGAAAATTACAGATGTGTTTTGGAGCAAAACCACTAATAATAATAATAATAATAATAATAATAATAATAATAATAATAATAATAATAATAATAATAATAATAAAAAGTCTTGAGCAGCCAAATTGAAAGGGCTACATAGCAGTATTAGTTACGGTTCTCAGAAAGATGAATCTCTGGCAAACGAGACAGTGCTGTTTTCTCCCTTCTCTTATGCATGGATCAGGTGCAAGGGTTGCTGAAAAGAATTTTCTCATTGTGAGGAACTGACCACTCGTTGTCTGAAGCTATAAACTAAGGGTATATTGTTCCAGAAAGAGATAGATGCTAAACAAAGGGGGCAATAAGTTTTCATCACAAACCCTTATTTTATTACAGTACAAAAAAAAATATATTAAAATAATACTACTAAAACTCAAACGCCAGTAAGCTATAAAACACCTAGACTAAAGCACTTACATAACTGCAGAGATTTGCCTCTGCCAAATTCAAAGGTTCAGGTGCAAACAATGAATTGACAGAGCTCTTCAAATATATGACTGAAGGAACAGTACTGAAGTAACCTTTGTGGCCACAAGCATTGCAGATATGAGTTAAGAGTTTCTTAGATTAGAATTGCTCCCTTCTGAGCACCGATGCTTTGTTATAACCTATATTCATATTTGGAAGTAACTGCTTCTGTCTACCTCTTGTCTATAAAATCTCTGAAATGCTTGGAAGGAAAAAAAAAAAAAAGAAACAAAAGGATACACAATTTTTGTAATAGAGTAGCTGTGGAAAAACTCGAAAGGAGAAATCAGAATATTTTTGCTTTTTAATGATCATGCTAGAAGAAGAACAAGCCTGTGCATGATTTGTCTGCCTTAACTCTTTCCCCAGTAACACTGTTCCTGTATGATCAAATCCTGTTCCCAGTGAAATCAATAGTAACAACAGTTCAGCTCCCTCAGCACTTGCGCTGCATTTCAGGATATTAAGCACCATCCTAACCTTGTGGCAGCTCCTCGTTGTCCGTACTGATTTCACTAAGCAGCTATGCAGACATGAGGCAAGAAGTAGAAGGCCAGGCTGAGGTGTGCTTGGTCTCTTCATGAAGAGGAAAGCACACAGGGCTCCTGAACGCCATGAGTTCACCATCGTGACTTATGGGAGCTACCACATTTTGGTGACTCAGAAGCTAATTGAAGCAGATGACCAGCACAGTCTGGATGAATGATGTCAAGACGAAAATAAGGAGCAATAGGCTGCCCAGTTGTGTACATGGAAAGACATGGTTCTGTCCTAATCCATTCCCCAAACCATAGGCATCCACGGACCAGTGTGTGACGGTGGCAATATTAATTTAAAGCATCTTTGTGTTGTAGTTCACTGTCAGAAAGCCATGATTTTTGGAGATGCCTTCCTTACATCACCTTTTTTCTTTTTGATTCCTTCTACATTAGGTTGTCCTCCCTATACCACAAAAGCAGTAGACCAAGCCCCTGTTGCCACAGTTCTAGGAAATATGTTAGTTAACACTGTAGGTCCCTGATTAGTCTCCTGAAAAGTTGTTCTCCTATTTCCCATTTTGATAAACATTTACTAGTCCTGGATTCTTATTCCAGACCTGAACAGAGGGGAGGAACCATCCCTACTGACTAGTACCTGTTTTCTCTCATCCACAGAAAAAAAAACACTTTCTAGCATGTCACCTTGGAGAAAGTCACAGCATGTGGCTTTTCATGTGTGCCTTTTATTTACAGGAAGACTTCTTTTAGAATAGCTGCTTCTCCTTTGATCCCTCTTGAACGTATAGTAAGGTAAATGTCCTGAGGACAGTGTCTGATAGCATGAATGACACCAGTCCTCTCCCTACAACTCCACCTCACACAAATTCTTCCCAGTGGTGCTCACTCTGAACTTGCTGCAGATGTGACAAATGTCTGTAACAGGAAAATGGGCAACTTCTCCACAGTTTCACTGAATGCAAGCTCAGACAATGCTGTCCACAGACTTGGTCCCACTGGCTATCTTTGGTTTTGGTTACACCGTCTTGTGTTTTTTATTTTAATGCTTCTGTCATGTCCTGTGCTAGGAACAAAGAGGTCAGCTAGTCCTTGTTTCTCTGGAACAGCGGCTTCTGTGGAGAGAGCAGAAGTCCACAACACACAGGAACAAGATTCAAACAAGTGACACTTGAACCTTTCTCATGACCCACTGCATTGAAAGATATTTTGAAGTTGCAGAGAAAGCCACAAAATCTCTACTGTCTTAACATAAAATGTTCTTTTAATGAGGAATAGAGCCTTGCTAAGTGGACTCAGACAGGAGTACGAGGGTTCCCTGTGCTGTGGATACTTGGGACTCAGGCTGAAAACTGTAAATAAGCGATCTTCTGATTGTACATTTAATGAAGTCTTGTCTGGTAATGCTCTGAATGGAACATTGAAGGATGTAAAAGCAACATACAAGGTTGCATACATTGTCCATAATAATAGTAACAGAAAGGAGTGTCTGTGTAGTGTGCAAGAACAGGTCATGGACAGAAAGACTTCCACAGTCAAGGCCTCTGCTTCAGTTTTTCCCCTAAAATCAGACTGGAACAGACCAGAGAGAACATGGAACCTCTGTCTTTGGATATTTTCAAAGCTCAGCTGGACGAGGCCCTGAGTAATTCAATCTGACTTTGATGTTGCACTACTTTTCAGCAAGAGGTTGGACTAGATAACCTTCAGAGGTCTCTTCCAACCTAAACCTGTCAATGATTTGATGAGGAGCTGCAGTGACAGATGGTTTCCTTGCTCATAAACTTCACCAAGCCAAGGGGAATTGTGCAGATCACAAGGAAAAGTACAATCTGAGGACCGGGATATCAAGTGGGTGCTGGGTAATTACGTTCACAATATCCTGAGTGAACATCTGTGTAATTAATATGCAACTACTGAAAGTCTCATTGAGAGCCTCTGGTCTGTCCGGACAGTCTTTGGTGTGCAGTAGATCACTGCTGATATGGAGCAGGAAAACATCATTAGCATGGAGCAAGTATTGACACTCTGTCTCAGCCAGCCTGCCCAGAACATCTGGAAACTCAGACTTTCTATCAACAAGAAGCTGATCTTGTGCAGAGTGACAATGAAAACTGCAGAAAGAAAGCAAACACTGGGCATGAATCTAGAAATGCCTGGGCTATGGCAGATGCTGCAACATGCCTGGAAGATCTCCTTGAGGTTACCCAGCGTGGTGGGAGGGAGATTGAGAAAAGGTAGTCAACAGTGCTCCTGTCTGACAGAAAGGCTTTGTATCCAGAAAGGAGAACACGAGGCGTTTTTATTCAGGCTTACCATTGTATTTTTGAAAATGGACTTGAAAATGTTAGGAAATGACACCAGGGCTTGCACTAGTCTCTCCCTTGGTAGAATGAGGATTGAGAAGAAGGGCTAGGCAGGAGGGCAGCAGTGGAGACTGCCTTGCACTACTGGCCTGCTGAAAAGGCTGGCTGGGAGCATCCTGGGCCTACATGCAAGAGGTCACAACTGCCTGCTGACCCCAGGCTCCATTATTCTATGTTACTTTGAGCAGAAAGCATATCTGTAAAAAATGATTTCCAGCAACAGTCTAGGCCAAAGTGAAGGTGTGTGAATGCTATCTAGCTTGATGGTGCAAGTCAGAACTAACTGTTGGATTCACTTGTCAGCAGCCCCCCTGCCATCTTATCTCTGCCTCCCCTTGTTTTGCTCCCACCTCAGAGGTGTGCAGCTGAACCTCTGATGATACCGCACTCTTGTCTATTTTGTCTGTTTTGGATTTAGGAGTCCAAGAAAGAAATTCATGGGGTCTGGTTTTCCATCTCTCAGCAACATCCATGAGGCTTTGAAGAAGAGGTTCACCAAAACACTTCTCACTTGTATCTGAGGGAATAGAAGGTAGAGCTGAAGGCTTTTCCCTAGCTAGGCTGTCAAAGAGAAGGTCCTCTGCCTGGCAGGACTGAGGCTGCTGGTGGCTCTGGGTAATGATACAAGGACAGTTTGTGTGAGCCTTGTGCTAAGGGGGAGCTCTGGTGAGCCTTGGGTCAATGCCGAGTGGAATAGCTTTCCTGCAGCTACAGCAGAGTGGATTTGTGGGACCATGGATTATGCTTTCTGTTAGTGGGGATGATCTCGATGCTTTTTGCATTGCTCTCTCACTAACTGTGAGAATAATAGTCTGAAAATGGTTGTGAAGCTATTCAGCACGAGTGACCTACGCAGCGCGTTTGGCCTTAAGGCTATCACTTGAGGGTGCTCTTGCAAGATAGCACAGTGTTAGCTGTTGAAGATACAAAAAGGAAATAGCTGCATTTGTTCTTTTTCTAGGTCCAGTTTTGAACTTTGTGTGTTTGGTTCTGTTAACAGTCACTAAGTGCACTGATAAAAGAATATTTTTGATTTAATATGTCTAAAATGAAATCTAAAAGGAGGTGAGAAGGACTGAAATTGTAAAACGAGTGGCTTCTTAAATCAAACTTCCATAGATTTAAGTCAATATTTTGGTTCATCAATATTAAGAATATTGGTTGCACAAGAAGATAATGTAAAAAATGTTACAGTTTTGTAATGATCATTATGCCTCATGTATGTTTAAATTGCAAAGCTGTCAATCTTCACATTGTAAAAAAAAAAAAAAAAAAAAAAAAAAACAGAATTACATATAATGCCTCCTGTCATAACTTGACAGTATTTTTGCCCACTTAAGGTTACCTTGTCCAAAACCAATGCTTAAATGCTTAAATCTTCAGTCACCCAAAGTTGTGTTCTGACCTTTATAAATACCACTTTGCCATAGATGTGCTGCAGCTTCTTTAATCACATGGCCACAAGACTTCCATCACCTAATAGCAGAACTCCAGCTGTATTAGGTCTATCCATCTTAGATAAATATAAGAGAAAATGTCCCTCACATTCACTGAACATTTTAGGTTTTACTGTGAAGCGAACATTTCTGGGCTGCTCCTGATGCCCTTGAGAACAATTTTTCTCATCTTTCTTAATTCTTCTCTGTGATACAGTTTCTAGGAAGAGACACTGGGAAAAATACAAAAGGCAGGGGAAAAAAAAGAAAAAAAAAAAAAAGTAGGGGAAGGATAGCAAAGAAACAAAGCAAGGAAAGGTGCAGTTAGAAACCAAAACAGAACCACTGACAGAATGGGAAGGTATGAGGGGGGAGAGGAATGAGAGACTTGGAATAAAGGGACCAAAAAAATGAAGAAACAATCGTGACTGACACATAAAAGTGGAACTTATCAGTGGCTAACATGAATATTTGAAACAGCAGTGATCTGCTTGTGTTTCGTTGTCCTTTCTGTCCAGCCCATTTGGAAGAAAAAAATAACCTGATGAGAGCGCTAAATGAAATACCGAGAACATTCTGATTATACATATATATGTTACATGATTGCTTATGTAATGTTAATAAATTACATTGATCATGTAAAATGATAAATTATGACATTTATCTTTATGAATTTGCTGAGTTCTTTAGGTGAGAGAAATCAGAAAACATCGGTGGCATTCTCTTGGCTCTGCTCAGAGTGAAACGAAATGTCAGTGTCATCATAAAGATGAATTTTCATGTGTAATATATGCTTAGTATTGGTTTTATGATGAGTTACAGTCTATAAAATGCAAACTATTTTAAAGACTAAGAAATGAATGTTATGGGTATTACTCATACACCAATAAAAGAGTTTGCAGAAGACTGATCCAATATTAAAAGAGAAGTTTTCATGCATAAATGGGTTTTGAATGCTGCAAGATGTGGGAAAAGAGTGCTTCTTTCAGATGTTGCAATGAAGTGAATTGTAGCTTTATCAAATTAGGAGGTCTGCTTTGTACTATACACTGAGAAGGTCTTCTGAGTTCACATTATGTCTAGAAACTGCGTCATCCTCGGGAGCTGGCTTGCTTGTAAAAGACATTTAATACTTTTCTGGGGAAAAATAGATAAATAAATAAATAAATAAATAGATGGATGGCAGAACTCAGGGCCACCAATTCCAACTAGTGACATTATTTCTACAGGACTCCTGGTTTACCCCCAAGGACCAGCGATTTTCCTGGTCAGATTTAAGCAGGAGAATGATGGATTAGTGTGAGTGGTGATGTTTTCATCATTATTGAACTAAGGTCTGCTGTGCAGGCAAGAGTAGGACATCATTGTTGCATAAAGAAAGCTCAGGGATGGAAGAAGAGGCTGATCAGCCTCTCTTGCTGACAAAAAAAAAAAAAAAAAAAAAAGAGAGAGAGAGATTTAGAGAAGAAATCAGTTTAGATTAGGAGAAAGTGTGGAAAAGCACCTGTGGATATTGAGTCCTGCAAACTAAACTCAAAGGCATTTCTTTGCTGAACCTGAATTCCATGTTTTTCAGGCATATAGAAGAGTATAAACAGATCTGCACACCACTCTGTCACAGTGTGTAGCTGGAGGGCTTGGGAACATGCAGATGCTGCAGTAAGGGAGGCTGGGAGACTAATTCTTTTAGTTAGTTAGTTAGTTAGTTAGTTAAGGATGCTAAGCATCTAGGTAAGAAGTTGAAGTGTGTTAGTTTCAGAACTAGAAATTGTAGAAATTATAAAAGGACTCAAAGCAAAGGCAATTTGCCTGGAAGCATGTGGAAGTGAGCAAATGGCAATTTGCACATGCTTAATGGATAATGAGGTTAATTTGTAACTTACACCATATTCCTGTGTACCTTCCTGTTGTATATGTGCTGGTGTGCAGCTCCAGAGAGCAAGCACATTTGTACGGGAATAATTAAAACAGATCCATGTGTATGTGACCCATACAGACATTCTTGGCAAGATTACCTGCTCCTAGGATCGTGTTCCTGCTAGTAGAATGCAGCTCTGATTTCAATTCGACAAACTTTTCACTGCTTTTTAATAACAAATGACAGATTATCTGTATGTGAGACAATGCTATACATGAAGTACGTGGCTAAAATGTCACACGTATTGAAGGAAAATTGTTGTCAAAGCAAATGAGCATTTGGATGATGCAATGATAAGAATAATGTAATTAAATTCATTTTCCTACCACTGATTTTATCACCCCATTTTCCACACTATTCCTCCTAGCCACATACTTTGTTTCATTCCAGATTTACTTATTAAGAAACAGTGGCTAACATTTGCTATAGACAATGCTGAAGAACAGGGTCCTGGAATTGTTGGAATAAGGTTTAATTCATCTGACGAAGTAGGAAAGAAGAGAGGGAGCAGCTGATATAAAATGGAAAAGCCCATGAACACAGCTGGGTAAAGAACTGGGGGTGAGGAGACAGATGATCAAAAGGACTTGGAAAAAAATTAAAGGAAGGGAAAATGAAAAAGACACAACAAGGATGAAAGCGAAAGAAGGAAAAAGGATAAGAAGGGGGAGAATGAAAAGGAGCCTGTTAATGGTAGCTGGAGATAAAAGAGGAGAGGGAGGATAAAGCATAAAATGAGACTGAATTTAATTATGCATACTTTTCTTTAAATGGCCATCTAGCCTCGAGCCCCATGTGCCAAGCGCCTGTTTCAGTTCGATTGGTAGAACAAGCAAGTTGCGTGTCACAGCTGAAATATTTAGCAACTGTGGTATACTGAAAAGCATCCATGGTTTTCAGAGATGGACTGGGCAGGATTGATGTTGGGAACCAGGCTGCTGAAGGAGCAGAGGGCTTCTTTCCCCTCCCCATGGAGTGGAGCCATACCCTTGGCTATTTTGCTCATCAATGGTCCCCTTGTCAGGGGTTCAGCACATGATCTGCAGCCTCATAGGACCAAGGTGGTCGGAGGACTTGAATATTTGGTGAAGCTCGGGGTATATGCCTGATGGCAGTGCTTTGCCAAACTACAGCTGCAGCCCTTCCTACTATGCCTCTGCCTCCAGCAGCATCCTTTGCTATCTGCTGTGCTTGTGGCAGCATCATTCCTCCCCCTCTCTCTACAGGAGGCACGAAGAGGGGAACCGAGGAAACATTCTCCAGTCAGAACCAGTCTGTTTTCTTTAGGACTTTGTTATGACTGTGCAGCATATTTACATAATCAGAGGAGTGGGGCGAGAGTTAGGAATAAGGCCTTTGCTGTTTGGAATTTTTAGGATTAGGGTCTGGCTGTTACTTAACCCAAGTATGAAGACTTTTTAACAGTTCTGTTTTTAAAACCTTGCATACTGAATTTGATAAGCCCTGAACATCACACATTCTTAGATGAAGAGATCTGCCTTTCTCCTGTTGGAGTGGTATGCTGGCACTTAAAAGGAGCTCCATGCACTCCTGAAGGAATAACTGATCAGGGAGGCAACCACTGCCATGTTAAGAGAGGACTGACCTCTCCATCTGAGGCCCTTTCTGGGAGCAAACCTCAAAAGAGCCTCCATGAGATGCACCTTCTTTTTGTCCTAAATATTCTCAGGTCAGAGACTAAAAATAGTTTATTTTCTCCTGTTCTGCTCTCTCAGAGACAAAACACCATTGTCAGAAATGTTGAAAGGAGTACTCTAGAGTCAAGATGACTCACAGCGTTGAACTACTCTTCATGATAGAGATAATAAGATTTTACATTTTGAGGCCTGTTTTCCAGTTCAATCAGCATCAACAGTCTTTGTACCTGTTTTTCTCAATATCTTTGGTACTGTTACAGACCATTATTTTTTTGATATTTTGTGGGGGATCTTGGTGTCTAGTGTTACCGTGTAAATAACATGCACAGAAATGTGCAAAGCATTTCGTTTTTCCAGGTATGTATAAATTATAACAAGACTAAGCCATCTGCTAAATAGTGAAGTCATGGCACACCCTAGCCCCTGGACCCTTCTGCCTCAAAAGAAGGTGCAATGTAATACCATTTCTGCCTACCCAAACTTGCTTTATTTTGAAAGGAAAAGCACACAGAAGATGCGGGTGGATGACAATGGCCAGGACTCACAGGACAATCCAAGAGGATGCACGTGCTCATGACACCAGAAATTTAGTCATAACAGTAAGACTGATCTCCATCTTTTTCTCCAAAATGCCACCTTACATAAGGCTATATTAACTTTATTCAAGGCTGTAAAGCCATAGCTATATTAACTCTGCTTTTTCATTAGCTTTCTTTCCCCTTTGCCCTTTCATCTCATTTTTCTCTCTCTTTTCTCTCTCTTTTCTTCATTTCTTGTAGCTGTTATTCTGTGTCCTCTAAGAAAAGGTTTCTGAAAACTTCCTAATATTTTCTAAATGAGCTCAACTTCATTTGGCATAGAACTCAAGTGCCATCAGCCCACTGCTGACATTTTTAACACAATTTCAGAATCATCTCCTCTGAACCTCTGTTCAACACACTTGCAAGGTTAGAGTTTAAGGGGTGACCTTAATGGGATATTCACATTCTGTTAGTTCACAATTTGTACATTACTACCCGTTAGACAGTGAGTTGCTTATGTTTTAGGACTAAGAGAAAAAATAAGGAACCACAAATAAGGAACTTGCCTATTGTTGTGAACATCAAGAGAAATATAATATTTTATTTTTCTGTACTTTTGAGGTAGTATTTCAATTTACCCAAGTTTTTGCTTCATTAATATTCCCCTGCATAGGTATATATAAGATTTGGCATGTACCTCACCTCTTTTGATGTATATTTTGGACAAATAAATGAGGAAAAAAATCCATTTTAACCACCAAAGAGATCGTTTGAGTTCCTCCAGCTATTGCAAAAATAATTAGCATCTGAATTTGGTCTTCTTTTCTCACAGTCAAGAACAAAACTAGCAGTGGAACAATGATCACAGGGTATCCACCAATTGGTTCTGTGTACTGGCCAAATAACTTTCACTTTATTTTAAAATAACATAAAAAAAAAAAAAAAAAAAAAAGGACAAAATGTGTCCTCTCCTCTCCTCTCCTCTCCTCTCCTCTCCTCTCCTCTCCTCTCCTCTCCTCTCCTCTCCTCTCCTCTCCTCTCCTCTCCTCTCCTCTCCTCTCCTCTCCTCTCCTCTCCTCTCCTCTCCTCTCCTCTCCTCTCCTCTCCTCTCTTCTCCTTCCTTCCTCCTTTCCTCCCTTCCCCTTCCTTTTCCCCTTCCTCTCTCTCCTAAATAACATTTCAGTATTCCAGGCAGAATGATAAAAAAAAAAGCTACCAGAGATTTAGGGAGTTTGCTTTTATTCTAGAAAATGTTGAAAGCAGACATTTCAACAATTCATTAATTTTCCTAAGAAAACAATCTGCTTCATAAACAGACTATGTTTAACTAAAAACTGTTTTGGTGTTCAGTTCCTTCCAACAGCTTCCATACTTGTAAAATTGGCATGGCTACAATATTGTATTTTTAAGATCATAAATACATATTGTTCTTCTTCAGGCAGGAAAGGAGAAAATTGTTCTTTCTACTTCAGTCATTAAAATAATGTTCAAAGTGATTCACACATTTCAAATTCAGATTTCTGGGTTTTTGTATTTGTTTTATAGGAATTTGAAAACAAGCCCTAATAGACACGCAGAATCTCAATGTGACAAAGGAGTAAAGACCTGTCACTGAATCATATTGTATGGTGAGAGAAAATGGTAAAAGTGTTATATGGGGAAGAAAGAAATCACTACTGTGGAAATAAAATGTAGGGTGCCTTATTGCCCCAAATCTACAGCTACAGCTAATGCTTACTCTGATTGCAAAGGCATATACTGAGATAAGCAGTGATCTGTGTTACCATTCTGTGGTAAGCAACCACGGAAGAAGAAATCAAGGGCTATTCAGAGCCTACAAAAGCTTGCCTGGAAGTTGATCTCACTCATGTGTTTCGGAGAAGAATTAAGATAATATCTGCCATTCCCAGATATATTAAATAATTAAAAAGCTGTTTGGGTTTTACTCTGTTACTTTTAAAATGATGCTTGGGTCTTCAATGGAATAAAACATCATAGAAATTTATTTTTTTAAATAAGTTACATTTAGTATAGGAGATGGAGATGTTTCATTCCTTGTTCTCCTCCTAACTGCTTAGGATCACTTGCTTAGTTGGCTTCTACACCAGCCATCATGCATGGAGTGCAAGCAAGGCTGCTATCAGTCAAGAAGGCATGCACAAAGGTTAGCCTCAGCTTCTGTGTGTTAAGTAATAACTAGGAAGTTATTGCCCTTCAAATTATTAAGACTGATTCAGCCCTCACTGTGACCCATTTTTCTCAGAAATGATGAGGAGGGATTAAGGTGAGGGGTGAGAAAAAATGTAGAACTATGTCCATTCAGAAACTACTCTGAACATGAGAAGGATGTTTTGAATTCCCAAGTTCTGCAAATTCTTTTTGCATATCAATAAAAAAAGGAAACTTCTCATATACTTTTTAATGGGGTATTATTTGTAAGTAGAGAGAAAGAAATGCTTCTGGTGAGTTATGAATGCCAGTTATCTGCTCAATTGGTAGACCTTTTTGGCTCCTGGACGTGACTTTAACTCAACTGCTTCATATTTCTTTGCTGACTCAGTTCTGGAGCATGCCAAATTTCAGTAACAGGCAGCCAAATAATTTATCTGACTTTTCCATTCTTTTCATATTTAGAAAAAAAATCCTCCTGTCTATATACTGACAATCTGCTTGAAGAGTGGAAGCAATGAATTTAGATAGAAGTTTTTTGGTTATAACTGGAAAAGAACAATAAATAATTACATGGAGCAATTGCTTTGTAAAATTGATGTAACTAGACACATTTAAAATTGTACACAACTTTTATATGGTAAATCATTTAGCAAGTTCTTTCATTTACTGCATCCAGTCTCCTACCCAAGTCTCTCCTTCCCAGATAAGCTTTCAAGAATAATAAATACCTCCTTAAGGGGATATGCTTTAAAGCAAATAACCACTGCCAAATAATTTATCATATGTAACCACTGGTCTCCATCCTTAATTACTAGCATTTCATTCTGCTGCTTGTTTAACAGAAGTTAAACCTAATGCCTATTCTCTGTATAGGTATTTTTTCAAGAGCTTCTTTTCATCATGTATTCAGAGTTTGAACCAGGCTGTTCCTTTTTTTGTGTGAAGAAAAGCATTTCTGTGGGACTTTGCCTATGGGACCCTGTAGCAGAGAGAATCCTATTTAATTCTTGGCATGAATCATGTAAAAGAAGTCCTTGTTTGATTCAGGTTCAATAAACAATAGTTGGAAGTTGTTTGCATAGGGTAAGCTCTATGCTTAACTTCTGTGTAGTTTGGGTTTTGCCTGCTGTTCAATATTTACTGCACGATCTTGTTTATTTCTTTAATTTATTTAATGCAGCAAGATCTGGATGCTATTTTTCCGGGAACTGAAACAGTTAGAATGAATAGTCTGTCTCTTTGTGGTTTCATTGAACTTTTTTTTCAAGGTCATAACAATTTACTAGGGCATGACTGACTGTAAGAAACAAGTTACCAAGAATTCATTCCACTTTTCAAATGATTTGGCTCTAAAAAAGGGGGAGGAAAAGAACAATGCATTGTCACCGTGTTAATGGGAATCTAGTTTATTTCACTAAGGTTACTGAATTTTGTTCTGATCAAACAGATGCAACTCATCTGATAGAGTGGACTTGCATCAGTGAGTGCCTTCCAGCTTTTGCTGTTTATTAGGAAGGAAGTTTTAAATAGAGCTGATAGTTTGGAAATTTATTTTAAATCAGCTTTGATTACACGAACTATGAGATTTTCTCCTTTACTTGAGGTTTACTCTCTTAAAGTCAAACACCCTTTTAGAGTCAGGGAATATAAAATGAACAAGCATGGTTCTGAGTATTTTCATTGCACTGATGGGTTTAGCTAGTGTTAACGGCTAAGATGCTGAGAGCTGGACTTTATAATGATTTGAGCAATATACATGGCTGAAGTTTGATACAGGACCCAGGGTCAGAGCTATATATAGGATCTGGGAAGACTCTGACTGCCAGCTCATCCAGCTGAGAAGTAATAGGAAAGACCATTCTGCTTTTCCCTAGGCTTTTTGTATCTTGACTTGATGTAAGTGAGACAGCACAGTGTTCAGAGAGACAGTGATTGACCTCAGCTACTGCCCACAAGTACACAAATGCAGAACAAGAACTGCAGCATCAAGAGACACCTCTAAGCTTCGAAGTCTCCTGGGGCTTCTGTTCTGCTACAGCTGGTTCAGTGATCTAAACGTGCAGTCTAGCTTGTGTAATTGCAAGTTTGTTCTGTTTACGATCACAAAAGGACTATTGATTACCCATGTGCTACTAGATACAGATCTGGGCTCCACAATTCCCCGAGCAGTATACCTGTACGGGTGTTTTTCACCTATTTTGCAGTCCATATGTAGGTTCACATTTTTGTAAGTGCAAGGACTCAACTTCCAAGATCCCACTACATTCATTTTTTAAAAGGACTAGGCAGAAGGCTTCTCTTTCATGTAGAGATGGCAATGTAGCCCATGTTCTCAGTGGCTTGCACCAGGAATTGGGAGGTTTGAAATGTTGCCTGGTCTCTATCATAGAGTTTTAGAGGAGGAACACACCTCTTGGATTTTCCTCTGAAGCAGCAAGATCTATAATCAGATAATGAAATGTTTTTGTAAATCAAGACTAGTGTATTTCACTCAAAGTATATTATAAGAGAATGCGATTTGAAAACTAGCTACGCCATAATGAACATGCTTTATGTTCAAAGCAGGAAGAGTAGTGCTGCATTTCAATGAGCACTGAAGTTAGGCTAATGGATTGCTTCTCCAGAAAAATAAACCAGTAGTTTTGTTACTTTTTAAGCAAAACTGTTTTGACAATACTTTTTTTTTTGTTTGTTTTGTTTGTTTGTTTTTCATATAAATATAGAAAAAGGCAGTGCAAAGGAATATATTAGAATTGAAGCAGTAGCATGTTTTAGTACCTATGGATGTATGAATTAATTTTCATTTGTTTCTCTTGCTCTACCTTTCCTTAAGTAGCTTGAGGATGTATCAGAAGCAGTTATTCCATATTTCCTCATCTGTTCTCCATATTTCCTCATCTGTTCTCACCAACAAATCCTATAACAACTATAGGTTTCTGCAACTATAATGATTAAATACATTTACTGGCTGTGCTCACAAAGTATTGAAGTAAGTCCAGTATCTGTCTTTTCGTTATCAGAATTCACATACTGCAGACATTAATTTCAGAAAATAAATCACTATGTTCCCAAATAAAAGATTAAAAACTTGTTAAAAAGTTTATTAAAATAAAAAACAAAACTGCAAGAAAAGTATGAATTGTGTTTTGATTTGTTTTGTTTTCTTAGACTGTAGGGAAGACATTATCCACAAAATCATAAGAAATAGAAAAAATAGAGCCAATATAACCTAGATTTATTCCTAGCAGAAGACTATGTTAGGAAATTACAAGATAATCAAATCTCCACTATAAACAAATAGGAACATTCTATGCACATTTTTCTATAGAACCAGGGGGCAATATCGACATCATAAGGTTTTACTGGGAAAATGAAAGTAAACCTCTGGAGGACTGGTAGAATTCAATGCTAACTGCTATGAACAGTGAAAGTTTTCCTTAGAGAGAAAAAACTGTGAAAAATTATGATTAGCTCTTTCCAAATGTGAGTATGAAAAAATAAAATAAACACAGAATGCAGAAGGATGTAGTGTGGTGGTAGGAGGTTGTCTCAGATTTCTTGAATGACTTACTGTCTGATTTTCAAAAACTGACAGAAATTAGCAGAGAATTGGTACTCAACATTGCCCACCTTTGTTTACTGCTTATTTTTATAGCTACTTCCTCTACTTCCTTAAGTAGAAGAATTTATACCCTTCTAGCATTTATAGATTCCGGTTTTTTCTTTCCCATTATTCATTCTTCAGAGACTCTGAAAATCCAAGAGGCATTGTAGGCAGTAGTGTAGTCTGAGCATTGTATCAGGCTACAACAGTCACATAGAATGTTTTTTGGAGCACTACTTGAAACTTGCAACTTCTTGGACTACGGACAGAGCTTTTTTGTCTCCTGTCTGCAAAATAAAGGTATTTATACCATACAGGTGCCTAACATTGGCATTGCAGCTGTTGTCCATTGACTGTACAGGGAGCCAGTGTCTAGCAACCTTGACTATTTATTGGACAGCTTGAATTGCACATTGCTCTGTTGAACTTTGGTGCCCAAAGTAAAGCTGTAGGTAAAATACAACCATTACTTCAAGGGTGCCCTCTCTCCCAGCATACCAGGACTGCAGTTCAGATAGCTCCTTCTGATGGTGGAGTCAGTAATCAGCATCTGCAGCAAAGGAGGGAGCATTTATGGTCGATGACCCCGTTGTTAATTGATCCAAGATCTAGTTTGCTGACCTTCAGGCATACACAGAACTTGTCCACTTATTTTGACTTTCACCCTATAGTGGCTGTGCCAAAATTTTGCTGGAGGCAAATTTTGAGGAAAATTTCTTAGAGCTGACGCTTATTGACATTTTCTGTGAAATACCACACAAACAAGGTTTGATAGACACATTTTTATAGATCTTGAATTAAAACAAAATCTCACACTTAAAAACACAGTATGATATTTGTTATCCTATCCTACTAAGCAGAGTCACGTGTATTAATTACATGCATTTGGATTTGGAGTTATGGGCCCAATGTTCTGTCAAAGTCCTGCCACGTTAACTGGTATTCAACCACCTGTGCAGACGGGGTGCTAAGAGCCGAGTTGTTCTCTACTCACTTATTGTTATAGCAAAACCTTCAGTGGGACATGTTGTGCTCTCTCTGAAGTCCACGGGACTTGTGTGGAACATGTGGAACAGTATTTAATCTTTATAAAAAATTTTGTAATGAAAATGGTATGTAAGCTGATATGGTGGTAAGTTGGTACCAATGGTATGTAAATTAATCCAAATGTTTATGTTGCATGAGATATATTATGCAACATTTATTTTCAGTATATCTTTAAATTGTTGTGTTGTGTTTTTTTTTTTTTACAATTTAATTTTGAATGGGAACATTAGATAAACATAAGCAAAATGTTATTTTTTTAATGATTTGTATTCAATTTAGAAGACTGCGAGTGCTGCTAACCTTCAACTGCATATTTATATAAAGAAGTAGTTTAATAAGATAACTACCTCTCTTTGTCTCTGTGGGAAGCAAGACCTTTTGCCATTATAAGCTAATACTTTTACACATTTAATAATCACATGATGCCTTTTGTAAAATGCTAAAAATTCCTTATTTTGTTACCTCACCAATGGTAAGATAACATAACTCACAGAGACATTTTGTACGTTTTTTTTTTTATTCTGAATTTACAAAAACTGTCCATTTCTATATTATATCTGTCCAAAAACCTCTAAAATTTTAAACCTCTTAAAATTTTAGATTTTAATTTTGTTTATTCGATATATGTTATACTTTTCATATCACTGTAGGAATCTTAATTTTCCTACTAATAAGTGTTAAATGGTCTAAAGAGGCATTCACACCAGTACAGAGCACATTGAGGAGAGCAGTCAAGCCTGTGTATATTAGACATATTGCCAGACAGTGATTCAGGTCATCTGCAGCTAAAAATACACAGCATGAATCTCTTGCTGGAGGTCTTAAAAATATTCAGTCTTAAGCTGTAAATTAGTTTTTTTCCAAAGGGCCTTTTCCATCACCAGTTCACAGTTCAGAAAAGAATTGCCTTTACATACAAGTACAGGTAGCAACACTGAAAAGCAGCAGCAGATGTATGAATGGTTAAAGCCAATCCCCTTGGCTCATGTGAGATCAAAAATTCTTGCTGTGTTATCAAACATGAAACCTTCATCTCAATCATATAAGGAAATCAAAAGTCATTTGAATGACGTGAAGACTACTTCAAATGCTTAATTTCTATCAAAATGCCTAATATTAAGACACATTTTATCTTTTTCTGTTGTGTTTCTGGTTTGGCCATACTTGCAAGATCATCCAAAACCAGATAATCTATAACGTAATGATTAAATCAGATATCAACCTAAAGTTAATGGCAAAATTCTAATGAATATATGTAAGAGAACATCACTCTTTAAAGATTATGTAAGCCGGTATTAAAAGACGTTGATCCCAGTAGAGAACTTTCTTGGATCTTGCTCCTTAGAAAATTCCAAGGCCTTTGAAATCTCAACCATTTACCTTTCACATCCTCAATGTTCCTTTTTTTATTTTATTTTATTTTATTTTATTTTATTTTATTTTATTTTATTTTATTTTATTTTATTTTATTTTATTTTATTTTATTTTATTTTATTTTATTTTATTTTATTTTATTTTATTTTATTTTATTTTATTTTCTCTCCTATATTTGAAAAGATCATGACACAATAATCTATCATGTCTAAATTTGCCTACCGGTTTGTGAAAATCCAAATATGTTAAATCTTCTGGCTCCCTTTTCTATCTATACCAACAGTTATTTCATTAAGTACTATGATTTGTCTGAGACGATTTACCTTTCACAAAACCACGATGACTCATGCTTATTAAACTGTTCTCTTCCAAACTGAACGAATATTTAAGATAGCCAAAAATAGCATCTCAAAAGTTCTGCTGATATTGGCTCAGGCTTTGACACACTTAAACAGTCTGCAAAGTATCTGCTTTCACTAATTTCCAGATGGGATTTCTTTTTCAGAATAAGCTATTATTAAGCTTGCCTAAAGGTGGCAGAAACTGTCTAATGGCTATTTTTCTTAAGATTTAAATATGGTGTTAATCACTACAACGTCTGAAAATGAACTATTTATGATCTCGGTAACTTTTCCTTCTTTTCAGCTAGTAAGACGTTTTCAAGTGCTTATTCATGGTATTTTAAAGGTCTAGATATCTGAGACATATTATTTTTTCGTTCACAAAGAAAAGGCATTAGAGATACTTTTCTACTTAACTATGGAAGCGAGAGAGCAGCTTTAAAGCCCAGGGAAGACTAGCTGTAATAAACTATTTGAAACACTTTGAAGAGTATTTATTTTACCATCTCTCTTGATGAGTAGAAAATGCACCTGCTTTTAAAACTGCATTACTATCCTAAGCAGTCCTCTTTTTTAAATCTGCTGTTCCTTTGTATTATTTGTTATTATTATTTTGCTTGTCACACACATTTCATATGTCTTTTCCCGGTTAGTGAAAGGTTAGTAATGCTTGTGGAATCAGTGCAAGACTTATCACAGTTGTTGTTTAGGCCTTTTTATTTGCTTCTTCCCCTTTTGTATTTAATAAGTTAAGGACTCCTATTTAGTGCAGGCAAATTTATGTAAGCTGTACAAGAATAAGAAGACAAAGCTAGAGTGGAAAGTGAGCCAGCATATGCTAGTCTCCAAGACAATGAAAATTAATGGCTTATGAAAGAAAGAAGTAATGTCAGAAGAATGAATCAGAGAATCAGGAGAACAAAAACAAGGAGCAGGAAGGCGAGGAGACCACAGTACAAATGAGGTCTTAATGTTATGAATTAATTTTTGTTTGTCCCTACATGCTGTACTGTTCTAATGATAAATTTGCCAAAAATCTGGAGTTGTCTCCAACACCCTGATAATCATCTCTAATTTGTGCACTGAAACATAAAAGAGCCAGTCACTGGCACACACAAAGACTGGAGGCTTCCACTTGAAGTGAATTTCTCATATTTACGAATGCATCTTCTAAAAAACAAAATTCACTCCATTAATTTCCTTGTCAACATCACTCAGTAATTCATTGAATTTAACTAGGAAACCCAACAGCATCTCCCATTTCCTCCTCCCCCAGCATTCTCAGGGCATTTTTTCCTGTGCAAACCATTACTATAGAAACAATCTTCCCTAAGGTATTTCAGTTTCAGAAAGCAATGCTATATTAAAGCCATTCTGCTTATAGAACATTTAGTTTCTTATTGAGAATGTCTCATGAAATACTCCATGACAATAAATGTCTTCAAGAAACAATTTCCCCAAATACAAATGAAATGAGCATTTACTGCTGTGGCAGTATTATCACAGTTCCATAACACCCAAGAAGGTCATGTAAACTTTCATATTACCCATTTCATGTTTCATCTAGCTCTATAAGTATGTGCACGTAAATTTGATATGGTGTAGAAATACAGGCTTGGGAAGATTCATGTCGTATAATTGCTTTCAGAGTGATCAAGCACCATCTTAAAATGAGGTAGAGGTTTTACCTGAGTTCCCACAGAACCTAGTTGTTAGAAAACTTCCTTAGAATTAGAAATCCAGTTTACACTCTGATTTTATCCAGGGTTAGATTTCTTGCTCTTAGGCAAGTTCAGTGCTGCAGTTTAAGAAATTCTCTTCTCACCCTGGTACATCAACTTACAATGAAGTTACAGACAGCAACAAGATCCACGCAGTTGTTGGCTAACTGATGCATGCCCCACCTTCTACTCTTCCTTCGTAAGAAGAGATCTCCTTTCACAGGGCATTTTCAAATTTTACTGACTTCCTAGAGCCTCTTAATCCACCTCTCTTTCATTCTTCGTTGATACCTCTACATTCCTGCCTGTCATCCCCCTTCAACAAATCCCTACCTCCCTTACCTGTTTCCTCTTCTGTCACACCAACACTTTCAATAGCTATCTGCACATTCACTTTCTTCCCCACCTGCTATCACAATATTAGTCTTCAAGCAACATCAGGCGGCTTGTTCCTCAGCTTAATTAAAGGTCACCCTTGAACTTCACAGGAAATATCTGTATTTGGGACCCCGGGACACTAGCTGTGCTTGGAACACTGAGAGGATTTTTTGAAACGATTCGGTGCATTAATTCTGCTCGTGTTAAGACTTACAAACTGTCTGCCAGAATCAGTAGAAAACATCCCCCTTTCCTCTCCAGAAAAAAAAATATTGCTTTTCATTAGATATAACAAGCTTAAGATAAAGCATGTGGAACAGGAAAAAAATAACTAAATGTATATTTTTTGCTATTTGAAAATAAATTTTAAAGAACAAGTAATTGCTGTGATTCTGTTTTCTTGAGCTAAACTTAGTTTTGCACCAGTGGCTCACAAACCTCTCTGCCAAGTAAGATGTTCTGAGAATTAAGGAGGAAGGAAAGAAGTCTGTGGTTTGGGAGGAGAGGCAAATCCATTCTCTCTCGGAGGCATCCAAGGAATAAAAGATCCACCATTTTCTCTTCAAAACAACTCTCCAGCTGGATCAGTTCTAAGTGTCACACATTCCAAACGTGTGTCATGTATTTGGAGAGAAGTGCTTTCATGTCTTGAGTCCTCTTGAATCATCTCTCCCAGCAGTGGATCCAGGACTGCCTTCCACGCCCCGGCAGGCTGAGAGCAGCCCAGCCTGGGTTTGCGTTGCCTCAGCTGACTGATGACAACTGTACAGCCAGGGGAAATTCTGCCTGCAACAGAAACCTCAGCAGAAAATCCTGTCCAGCACGGAGCATCACAAACAGCAAATTAAGAGATGCTTACAGATACAGTATCTGCGAGCCAGAGAGAGGAAATTGTAATAATCACTCATTGTGTTTGAGTAATAGTTTGTACTGTGAAAAAGCTCAGCATGAGTATGGTATATAACTATGTTGCAGCAGGCCTGTCATTTGCTAAGTGGGAAGGAAAGAGTTTATCCTCTCATTTGAGTTTCTCCTTGTAAATTCATGTCAATAGCAAACAAAAGCTCACAGTATAATAGTCAGCTCTCAGTGCCCCCACCCTCCACCAGATTTTAAACAGGAGATTCCCCAGAGCATCACGCAGTTTGATCAGAGTGGTTTGTTAAAATGTGGGCTCTGCTTTTGTGATGCTCAAAAGCAAACACTGCTGTGCAGGTACGGACATGGTTTATAAGGTGCAGATATTCCACTGGGCATGGCAGTCCTTGGAAAGAAGGGGTCTTGCACAGCTAGGGGAAAACTCAGGACAGCCCTGAGTCCCACGTGGGGACTGATTACGTGCTCACAAGTGGAAGGGATGTGGAGTGGTTTCCAATGAAGTACAAGCAGCTGACACTGTCCTGCACTTCAGGCAGAGAACTAGAGATGGCAGCTCAGGAAGTCTGCCTCCACTGGTGCAAAGTCTCGTTTGCTTTCATCTTTCATGTAGATTTTATAGAATAAGACAAACTGAAGGAAAAAATGCAGCAATTGGAAGCTACAGAAATAGTTTATATTAAAAAAGCTCTTTCCTATTATGTGACCAAAGCTTGTGCTAGATTTCAATTGATGAAGAGTATATGAGCTGTCTGTGACAGGTCCAACATTCTCATCTGGAAAAACTTTTAGATTTTATTCCTTTATTTGGCTTGAAACCATCTTTTTTTTTTTTTTTTTGTCTTTTTTTTTTTTTTTCTTTTGTTAAATCTTTAACTGAGGTCTGGGCCACAGCATAAGTAAAAGGCAACATGCTGGCTAGAGGCCATCATTTTACATTTTAGAAGAGGGATTTGGAGTGAAAACAGATGAAAGCTATGGGGGCCCTGGTCAGATGGCAGTCAAAAGATCTGCAGGAGCCAGAAGGAACAGATTCCAACATATCTGAATCCTGGCTCAGAAGAAATCAATGATCAGCTGAAATTGCGGATGATGCAAGGAAAAAGAAAAAGAAAAGAAAGAAAAAAAAAATTCCTTGAGGTATTGCTTCAGCACTTTGTATAGTGAATAATGGAAAAATACCAGCAAGAGGAGATTTTCATAATTCTGGTGTCAAGAAATTCTGTGAAGTGTTCACATTAACTACTGTCACTCCAGTGATATTTCTATAATGAATAGAAGTCACAGAGGTGCAGGAAGCAAGTGATGGCTCAGAACAAACAAGACCTGGAAAACTAGACAAGAACAGACATGTAACTAAAGAGTTGTATAGAAATCCAGTCTTTGTTCAGCACAAAGTGGGAATTAAAGAAGCATTTGAGGGAGGAGCAGATTGTCATATACTGGATGAAGTAACCCATCAAAGAGGAAGAATTTGAGGAGGGCCCTGTTAGAGAAGATGCCAGTGGAGGTCATGGTTTTCCTGGAAGCTTATAACTCAGTTAACATACAGCAAGTCCAAACTTGAGTTCTGAAGCTCCCCATGCTCATGTTTAGGAAAGTCGTGGAGGTCACAAATTGCAAAGGAACATTTTATTTTCACTGCAAAATCTTTAAGAGGTGCAGCCAACCAGTACAGGAAACATTTGCAAGGAACAATGAAATGCTGGAAGAGTATCTGGAAATACACAAAACCCAAACTACAGTTTTTGTGCTTTGAAATTATGCAGAAAAACACTTCTGAGCAGCTTGATTAGAATGGTCTAAGTGAGTAAAAAATAATTACAAGAAATGTTTTACTTTTCTTTTACAACTAAAAACACAAGTGATCATGAGACATGTCGAACATTGCACTGGTTCTCAAGTGGATTAGCTGATGGTCCTGCCTGGAGAATCCTTCACTCGTATTTGTACCTAAACATGGCATTGTTTGTTAACTGTATTGCTGTAAATATCTCTATTACTGATTTTACTGGCTGTGCCATTTCAGTCAAATCCTGTTTGCTTTGTTATCCGTGTGTAGTCAGTGGAAGTAGGATATCCTCTTCATGCTCTAGGGCACAGTTTTGCTTTCCTTGCTTAGTACTGTTTTCCATGGCAATTTGTATGACCATGAAAAGCAGATCTGAGCCCCACCATCACTTTTGTGCTCCTCAAAAACACCATGCGATGGACATGACCCAGGAAAATCACCTCTACGTTCAGCTTTAACTGCAGTACCTAAAAACTACTCTGAGGTTTTTGTTTGTTTGTTTTTTAAAAAAGAGGACTTTGTATCACCTAAGTATAACCACATACAAAATGAAGTCTGAAATGTTGTAAACAACTCATGTGGGCTTCTCATGTAGTCACTGAGGTGGAAATACCTTCCTCCACTGACTATACATGAGGACCTGGTCCTCCAGGTGTTTCACTTTTCTTTGATTTGCAGAACTTAGGTATCAACAAGAGGTACACATTGGAGATTTAACTTCATCAACTAGCCCCTACCATTAAGTAAAATGCTTTAAAATAAAAAAGTGTCTAACCTCCCCCCAGTCCTTCATGTTCCTATTGACATCCAAAGCATCATACACATGATTTATTTCATAAATGCTGAATCTCCTGCTATGATATAAACATCTTATATAAACTCACCAGGGGGACAAGGAACAGGGGGGTTGAAGGAAGTCAGAGCTGAACATTCATTGTTTCAGAAATTCATCACTAACTAAAAAAAATAATAATAATTTAAACAGTTTTCCACATGTGCTATTGTTAAACTTTTTGCATGTCACACAGGAAGACGTCTTGTGCTGTTGCACCAGGCCCTTGAAAGGAAATGGAGTAGTTTAGCCAGTCACTTTTCTTTTTTCAGTTTCCATCATTGTGTCAAGGTTAAAGTTTGTTTTCCTTAAGGATACTGAGGATACCGGCTGTAAACAAGCACCCACTAACACTGATAGCCTTAAAAAAAAAAAAAAAAAAAGGCTTTTTCTTTTCTTCTAAAGCATCTGTTAGTTTTAAGATCGAAGTTATAACGCACACTTCAGTCTAGCAGCACTTAGCATTGAATTTAAAGGACATTTCCTTCATTAGAAAATTTCCCCACAAAGAGAAAATACATAATTGACGTCTCTGTAGAGGCGTTTTACTTTCAACTGGTGCTTGCATCTGCCACACACCCCTACACACACACTCACTCACAACAGATGCTCCCCCCACGTTACATGGCTCCATTTATCTCATCTCCATAAAGAAGAACTAAATAGTCTTTATTTGTAGAAACAATGTTTGCTAGCAGAAATAAATTAGAAAATTATGAAATACACATTCACAAATATGTAATCATTGGCTAAAATTTTTGGAAGTACAAAAACAAATATTGACTGCAGTGTGTTTAGCTTGACATATTTATACCACTCGCACATTTTATAATTAGAAACAAAATAATTTATATTATTCTAATGCATCTGTATTTAAGAGTTACAAAATGTTAAAAAAACTATTCATCTTTCTTTCTTTCAGTAGCATTTTTCTCGCATGGAGGTTGCTTTACAAAGCTAAAACTAGTACACAGAATTTCTCTCTCCCTGATTCTCCACCATCATGGGCACAATAGTCCCAGGAAGAAAAGAAAAAAAATCAGGAATATTACATTCTGAAGATCATTGATTGTTAAACCATATTGCATTCTTTTTCTATCATCTTCTTGCACTGAGCACTTTGAAGACACAAATTGTTATTGCTAGCGTTATTGCACCATCTCATGTTGTTTCCAGTGCCTCATAAATTCTGTATATCATCATATCCTGTTCCTATCACTTTTGTCTCATTATCACTGTAAAAGCTGAGAGTATAGCTTACTATTTTGGACTTCATTTTCTTCTTTTTGCTTCCTCAATAATTATTTCCACTACATGAAACACATGTCGGATGAACGACTGATTATTAAATAGCAAATAGTCTTTACAGATACAGCCCAGCCCAGCTTGGGTTGCCCTGGTACAGAGGTACAGCGTTTGGATTTTTTGCCACGCTTAGATTCAAGTATGTTTTCCTAAACTATCTCTGCTAGTCTCAGCTGTTGCAAGGAAAAACCTGGGGACAGATAACAGAATGTCCACAGAGAGTGCTGAAGAAAAGATCAGGAGACCAAAGACAGCACTGTAAATAATTATCTCTGTTAACTATTTCAGTGCTAATGAAAAAGGCAGTGGTCAGGAGCATAATGTGAACATCTGCCCAAGGCCGAGAGCTTTTCCTTGTAGTGTGGGAGCTCAAATGGACAGGGCTTGGAGCTTCACCTTCTTTTCCCTCCCAACCCAGGTTAAATATTGACTGAGCTGAGCTTAAAGCTGCTTACCATTTGAGAGCCAAGGGCATTATTAATGCAACAGCTCGCGGGGTCCAAAATGTGCTAAGCACTTTACAGAGACGTAGGGCAAGCCAGGCCTCAGTCCTACAAAGCTGATATGTCAGTGTCAACTTGAGAGAGGAAAAACAAATCTGAACCTCCTCCCTCTCCCCTCTTCCCTCCAGGACCCATTTCCATGGGCTGCATTGCCCCTCTGGGCTCTTGGAGAACCAGAACACCCATCCAGCACCAAGAGCTTGAGGGCACTACAATTCCCCTCAGCATCTGAGTCATGAAAGTACTTCCCCAAACACAGGCAGTTTTGCAAAAGGAATGGGGATTAGTAGCATCCTGTGGGGTTGGTCACCTCTGGTGAGTACAAAACCACTTCAGCCATATCAAGGACCAAACACCTTTCTGGAACCAGCTCTTTCAGGGTCTTGCAACAGCCTCTTCAGGTAAAGACTGTTGCACATTTTCTCAAGGGGGTTAGGGAAATGGCAGCCTTCATCACTTACAAATCCATCATTAAAATTTATGTTTTAAAAGAAGAAATATTGCAATAATATGAATGCTATTTTAAAAAGCAGCTTGGTATAGTCTAGTTCCAACTTGTCTGTGAGACACTGGAAAAATCACAGGATTTGCAGAAAACAGGTTTTTCCCTCTCACATTTTCTGTCTCTTTCAATCAATTCAGTGGAAATGACGGCTCAGGATGAACCAGCAAAAAGTTATTCAGCCTAGATCAGAGGTTAACTTTTCAGCTCCTCTCTCTAATCATAAATAAAGTTTGGAAAACATGTTTTGGAAATAGTATTTTGTGAAGTGAACTTCAAGGTGGCTTTTTAGGGTAGTCAGTATTACAAGAACCATTGTGTCATGCATTGTGTAGGAGAGGGGAGAGCTCATGGATAAGGGATTTGAGGAAGCTTATCAGGACTGCTCTTGTTGCATTGTATTTTGCTGCAGCTGAATTCCTGCTCAGTAGCAGTTTACCAGTTGGGTCCTTCACAAATTGAATCTATGGTTTTCTCTTTAAGGGAGAGGAAAGGGGAAAAAATAATAAATCAAAACTAATGAGGTATTCTTTATACTATTGACATCCATTTTTTTTCTTCCTGCGTCACTGTTACATTTGAAGGGAGAAAACAAGGAGCGATGTTGCATGAGGAAAATGAAGATGGACCACCTGCTGAAAAGAAGGGAAGGAGGAAATCAGAAGGGTGAGTTAGAAATTCCTTGAACTTGTGCAACACCTGCGATTTTTAAACCTGACAACTGAACTGAGACACAGAGGGGAAGTGATCAGATTGAGACAGTGCTCGCTCCTTCACAGACTTGCAAGAAAAGTACATCAGTTATCTTGCCCAGGCTGTGTGTAACACATGCCCATCTCAACACAGGCGCAGACTGGCAGCAACAGGAGGAAGGAAGGCTCTCACCTGTTCTCCCCTGCTTGTTCTGCCTTCCCTGCAGGGAGAAAATTGACACAACTCTCCCTCTCTCCAAGAGGAACTGTTAGCTCAATATCCAGTCAATTAAAATACTTTCCGTTTCCTTTTCTAGATGTATCCAAAAAAAAAAAAAAAAAAAAACATGCTATTTTTTCCCAGGTATTAAAATCATATCACCCTGTTTCCTTTGTTGCTATGTGATGTTTTTCTCTGTCTCCTTCCCCAGTCCCTTCCTTATTCCACTCCCCCCAGTATAACAGAGTGACCAGACTGAGCAAACACTGAAACAGACAATATACAGATTGCATTCAAATGCACCAAAACAACAACAGAAACAAAAAACTGGAGAAAAAAAAAAAAAGAGAGAGAGAGAGAGAGAGAATAATTGTTAGATTTCTTTTCCTCCTCTTTAATTGTAGGTGTTATTATAACAAAATAGTTAAAATATTTTCAGACAGAGGTGTGATTTTTAAATTGATAACGTCTGTAAGTTCAGACAGTGGTTGAGAAGTTGGAACTCATCAGCTTCTGTGAGCTGGAGCACTAGCACATTAGGCAGAATGAAAAGTGCATGCTTTGAAATACTGCTGTGAGCTGTGCTCACCCATATCACACATGATTAAGATCACAGACAGCCTTGTAGCTCTGAAGGAAGAGAGATCCAGAGTCTGTCACTAGACTGTACTGAACCTAGTGGGACTTGTTGCACTCATTTTATCTCTTCAGTTTTCTTGTATAGCTTCTTCTGATTGTTATCCAGAGATACATCCCAATGTCTAAGAAATTAATTAATACTATGGTTTTGTTAGGGTTGGTTTTCTGCTGCTGCACTTAACTGATTATTTGTCTGAGGGTAGTTCTTCAGATACAAAAACTTTAATAAAGTGAACGTCAAAACCAGAACATTTTTTAGAAAGTAAACATTTGCAAGACAGAGATTGAATACAATGTGTAGTGTTCCACACATTTACCAAATTTTCCTTTGATGCACACAGATAAAGTAACTAGAGCCTTGTCCTTACTTCAGAGATGATGCATACTAACACTTCTGGCTTTAGTTGGGACTGCAGAACCCTAATTCCCCATGAAACTCCAACATTCCAAAGATATCTACAGAAAACTTACATTCAGTCCATCTCTTCTACATGACCAAGTATATAAATGCATTTCCTCAAGGCCAGAAAGGTTCCATTATCTCCTATTTTAGGGTATTTGAATGCCATTCCTATGCATCTATCTCAACAATTATGTGATGCTCTGCAAAAGGCATTGTTTGTTTGACCTCAGATGCATCTCTCTGTGTGCAGCAGAGGACATTGGCATACATAAGACATAAGAACTGAAACATCAACCTGTATTTTTGATGAGGTAGTGCAGGAGGTTTGGGTTTGGGTCTAAGTCCAAGAACAAATGGAATTTTTAAGTAGTTTGGGTGGAAAAAAAAAAAAAAAGAAAAAAAAAAAAAAAAAAGTCTGTTCCTTGCAGTTTAAATTATTTTCTTTCAGGACTCAAAGGATCACTTTCTGGAACCATCAAAATTTCCTCCCTTATATGACAGAGTAGGACTAGAAGCAGAACCTCTGTTGACAGACTTCCTTATCTCTCCACTAATCTCTTCCTTGACTTCCACAAATAAGAACAATATGTATCTGTCCCTTTATATTTGGTGGATCCTGTAACTGGGTTGTGAAGACAATGTGTCTTGCCCTGGTATCTTGCAGACTTTCCAGGAGACTCAATCAGTGCAAGAATGCACTCTGATGTAGGACACCCCTAGTTTTCACTTCCATAAGAATACCTGACTGAGGTTTAAAAAGTGTGCATCCCTTTGTATTAATTTGTTATAAGTTACAGGCAGTGGCATGTATTCTTCTTGTAGCTGAATTATGAATCTCAGCACCTTTTACAAGGATGAGACATAATGCATTACAGTGTAGAAGGAAAGGACAGTAGAAGCCAGTAACAAGAGCCAACCCTTCCATCAAAAAAACCCTGATTATCAGTCAAATTTATATTTGTGTAACACTCATGACACCAATTAACTACCTTTCTTTCCCCTATTAATAATATCTACACTGTGTTATGCAGGAAAAATGTCTTAGTCAAAATTAACAAGACACAAAGCACTAGTTGGATAGCAATTAGCAGACAGTGTCATTGCCATATCTTGCTAATAAGATGAAACAGTAGAGAAGGAAATGTATTCTGTGTGTCTAATGGATGCTGTAGATCAAATAACATCTCAGAGATTTCTGAAGTAGTGTAAACAGAACGACTCCCTGTTGAGATAAGTCATCCTGGATCAATGGTGGAACTGGAATAATCACTGGCATGTAACTGATGCAGAGAAGGGAAAAATACAACATACTGAATTTTGTGTTATCAGATGACTGGCCTCATCTGAGTCTGCAAGACTGACCAACTCTGTACTAGGTAGGAGACAGACGCTAATGGGGCTGGTTTGTTTTTGCAGACAGATGTCTATAGTTCCACCCTTTCTCCCTCTTGTTACCCAACCTTAGCCCAAGATCAACATGATTCAAAAGCAGGTTTCACTTATCTAACACCCACATGTGTTGCTTTAGGGGATGGAGGATTAGATAAATGGTCTGGGTTTTGAGGTCATCTCTGTAACAGGATTAAAAATATTAACTGGCTCATAAATTTGTTTTACCAGGGCAGCGTTGCCTGACTGAGCCTGTATCATTTTTATTGCTAGCTACAGTTATGTTTATTGACAGACAAGGATTATAAAATGATGACACAAAGCAGTAGTTATTCCGGGTTCCAGCAGGAACAATAAATTCTCTGCCTCCAGTTCTGGAAATGTTTCAAGGCTTTTTCTTCATGACTAGTTACTCTATAAAGCTACAGTGTCTTCTTGACTAACATTACTCATTTAGTTCACCTGTGTTACTCTAATCAATAGAACTGAGATGCAAAAGAAAGTTGTATAATATTATAAACATTTCAAAGCCCTAAATAGAGACTGAGCTGATTTAAAAACAAACAAACAAGTAAAAAACCTAAGTTGCCAGCATCCAGGGCAGTTTCAGCTGTCTAGGGATATTTCCAAATGCAAAAACCAAACCACCAAAAAGGCAGACAAGAAAACTGGATAAACATGAGGAGCTTCAGTTGGAGAAAAAGAAATAAAGAACAGCTATGCTTCTAAATACACAACAAAATGACTCAAAATCAAACATGCATCAGAAATCTGTTGAACTCCAAGTCTTCAAATGTTAGTTATTTGCTTTAATGGCATTAAGAAGTTGTAGGGCATTTTCGGCCAAGAGCAACAAATGATACAGAGATGGACTGCACCACTTTCATCTTACTTCTGATGTCAATTTTTTAAAGCCTGTTATCATATCTTCCTTTTGCCCTTCTATTATTTGTTTACATCTTTCCCAGAGTCTGAAGCCTGAAATTGGAAATAGCATTCTAACTGAGTTATCACTGGCCTCAAGAATACCCAGTTTTATACAGAATCACAGAATGGCTGAGGTTGGAAGGGACCTCTGGAGATCATCTGATAGAATCATGGAATCAGAATCGTCACGAGTTGGAAGGGACCCATAAGGATCATCAAGTCCAACTTCTGGCACCACACAGGTCTGCCCAAAAGTTTAGACCATGTGACTAAAAAGTCTAGACCATGTGACTAAGTGCACAGTCCAATTGCTTTTTAAATTCAGACAGGCTTGGTGCAGCGACTACTTCCCTGGGGAGCCTGTTCCAGTGTGCGACCACCCTCTCAGTGAAGAACCTCTTCCTGATGCCCAGACTAAACTTGCCCTGCCTCAGCTTGACACTGTTCCAGTGTGTCCTATCACTGGTGATTAGGTATCCAACCCTTCTGCTCACACAGGACTACTGGGAGCCACCTAGAGCCTCTTAGCCTTTACAAATGAAAATATATACATCCCAGTGTAAAAATTTTTTTTTGTGTGTGTGTATGAGTGTCATGCTTTTGCCTAACTTATAACTCCTTTCCTGCTTTATACTGCTTTTAAACTATTTTTTTCCCCACTTCACATGTGCAAAGTACTTCTGTAGCAGTTGCATTTGCTCTTATCAAATTTCCACTGGTTGTTTTTGGAGCATCTTTCCAGTTTCTGGAACTCCTTCCAAATTTAAAAGTATCCTCATCTTTTCATCATACAGATCATTGATCAGCAGAAGACTGAATAGACCTGGGATCAGAAATGTCCGATTTTAAATGCCCTCCCAGTTTGACAACAAACTGTTGATAGTTTCTGTTTGATTTTGTTTTCTCAACCAGCTGTGAGCCTTCTCTGCAGTGATTTAATCATATGCCTTAATTTGCTTATGAGAATGCTGTGTAGGAGACTCAAGAGCCTTACTGAAGTCAAGATATATCATATCTACTGCTTTCCTCTTATTCACTTATCCTGTCAAAGAAAGAAATTAGATTGGTTTGATACAATTTGTCCTTGACAAATTCTCATTCACTAGACTATTATTACCCTCGAGGTGCTTATAAATTGATTGATTGATCCTCCACCATACAGCTCCAGTTCAAAGAAAATCACTTCAACAGCATCTGCCCCGACGTGCAGCTAATTGGGCTCAATTCTGTGGTTTCTAATCTACCTCTGCTGGTTTGGCATGGTCTTCCCAAACAGGCCTCCTATCTCTGAGTCTCTTCAGTCCCAAAGCTAACCAGGTTATATGAGCTTTACCCACAGTACCTCAGAGCACCAGACCTATGAACACTATCCATGTTCATAAAAAGGTTAAGCACCTTCTAACTGACCTAATATAAAATATAAATATGTAAAATATAAAAATATTTTACCATTGGGCACAAAGTCATTACCTGTTGAGAGGGATTAACCAGCTCTGGGCTGCATGTTGCTGGGGTGCATGAGCAGTAATTTCTTGTCCTTTATGCAGAAAGATTCCAACTAAAGAGAATTCAGTAGATGGAATTATTGGTAAGCAATATTTGTAGCTTATGCAAATGAAGCTGCCCAGAACTGGCTCGTCTCCTATTTTTCCTACAAAGGGAGCAGAGAATTTCATTTTTCTAAGCCATTTGACCCTGAGGCTTACATTTGGAATTCCATGCTAATAGACACTACATAATTATTATTTTAATTAGAAAAGCTGCAAAAATATTCTACTGAGTCTCTTAATTCAAATAGTGTATCTGGCACATAGGGCTTAGTCCTACAATAATTTCAGCACTGAGTTATACTGAGCACAGTTGGGTTTTTTTGCTCAAAACAAGCTCAATATTTTGGCATGACATCCCCACAATGCAGAACTAGTTTACTGAACAGGCATTTGAACCCAAGCAGACCGAGAATAAATACTCCATTATTAAATACTGCACATACGACTTCTATGAGATATGATTAAAGGATTATATAAAAAATGTTAACATGCATAAAGACCTAATTTTATAGTTCTTACTGAGGCAAAACTCCTGCTACAAGCGGGGAAGGATAGTCCAAGCTCAGTGTGAAGTGTTCTAGCTTCAGTCATTGTCCTGTTTTAAGTTTTGTTTGATCTTGGCCCTATGTTAGCCTTTGCCATTGTAAAAATTATGCACAGAAATTCATTGGGACCACTTGACCAGAATCACAGTATCTCAGTTTCCTATTTGTGAAATACAAATAAATGATACTTTTCTACATCAGCATTTCAAGAGTTGGGACATATTTTTAGGGGTCAGAGAAGTTCTAAAATAATAGTCAATCTATTTCAAAGATAATGCAAAACACTTTAGGTCATTATAGAATAATCTGATTTGAAGAAACATTACCACTGAGCAAAGTGAAGAGATTAATGGTATAATTTCCCTATTTATTTTCTTCTGCTGTTTGCTAACATATAACAGATAACATTTGTAAACAAATAACATTTTTGTTGTTTTCTAGCATCTACCAGTGCAAATATATCCATTTACTTCATTTTATGAGCAGTTAAATTATTCTGCCTCCTTATATACTTACATGAAAAAAAGATTTACATGTGCCCTCTTCCATTCAAAACCAAGTGCACATTTGTGTTGTGCAAAGGGACACAGCATGGTGCCTGAGGTGGGTTTCATCGCAGGTCATATGGCTACACATTACTGTAGAGAGCCCTGATACTAACTTAAAATGGAAGCACCAGAAATCCTGAAACACAGCACTGCACCTGCACCAGAAAAGGCTCACCTGTCTCAGCTACTGGACAGGGACCTGGGCTGTGAAGGGGGCTGGGTTGCTTCCTGTTCTCTTCTATGCAGACCTACCCCAAGTACTGTCCCATTACTGTTTGTATGTTCTTGCCACAGGTCTTCCAATAAGATATAGAAGCTAGAGTTATATAAGCCTGCAAGAACCAGAATGGGAAAACAAGAAGATCCTCAAAAGCTCCATTAAAAATTCAGAGCTTTATAAAAACAGGGAAATAAGTTCAAAGATGCATTTCAATTTAATTACCTATTAATTTGAATATAAAACTTGGACTGTATCTTAGTTCTTTGCTATTGTTTTATCTACCTAACAAGTAGTGACAATGGGAGCTCTCTAAGTGCAACTGGCTAAGAACATTGTTCCCAGGGCTGTGAGTTCCCCTCCTGACACTGCCAAGGTTATTTGTGAATAAGAATCACGTTTGCTTCTGCTACTTCAGAAAACAATTAATCTTCATTGTTTGCCAACCAGGAGCAATCAAAAGCAGTAGGGAAATAAACTGTATTTTCAGGTACCTATGAAGATATTACAAAAACAAAGGAAAAAAGGCTTGCTGCATCTGAGGAAAGCTCCTAGACTGCCCCTTACAGAAAAATGAAGGTTTAAATATTTTAGGAACAGTTAGATTATTTTTTAACGTTTCAGTAAAGACATACTTCGTATATGATACCACCAGATATATGACAAAGATATATTATACCATTAGATATATGACAAAGTGATCCAGAATACATTATCTACTTTGGAAATAGTTAAGATCAGAGGAGTTATACAAGGCCATTCATTTGTTTAGGTTATATTTCCAAAGTTCATTTTAGTAATACCAACAGTGAAATTTGGCTCATTTTTACTAGAGTGGAGGAGAAAGATATTGCTGAGTAACCAGGAATGTACTTGTAAGGTACTCACACTGCTCATCACTGTAATTACAAGAATATATAATTACCTAGGCTTGAAAAGAGTGCAGAAATTAAAAGTTGAACTGCCGACTCTATATTGAACTGGGGGCTATAGTCAATAAAGGACATACATGTCCACAAATTAGGCATTGTGCTGCCCAAATACAGAAAATATCTAGTTCACCAAGCACAAACTAAATCCAGCTGGTCTAGAAAACCCCAAGCATGCCCCTTGCTTTCAGCTAGCTAGCAAGGAAGACTAAACTTCAGCCTGTGTTCGAAACCATTCAAAGGGACATAGACCCCTCCATGGGGTGAGGCTTGAGAACCTGGTACCTCAGGTGAGAAACTGGGTTGTCTTCCTGAGAAGGAGGTGTTCCCACCTTTTGTACTGCACCTTTTGCAGTAGCGTACTCTCAAGAATTGGGCTCAGAGGGAAGAAAGCCAGGGAGGGAAGAAGGAAAGCACCAGTCACCAGTCCAATCCGAGAGACCTACTGGTCTCTCAGAGGGTTAGACTGTCCCCTGATTCTTTGATTACCTTTTGGATCTCAGTAGAAAATGAGTAAGAGCTGGGACAAACTTTCTGACTGAAGAAGACCAGCAGGTTTAGATACTGCTGGCTAGCTTCGGAGTGACTTTATAAAAATATAATTAAAAAAGAAAAAAAAAAAAGAAAAAAAAAAAAGTATTTCAGATTTATATATCAAAGCTCTACAAATGCAACTGTAGGTTCTGGTGGTGGTTCTTGGGTTCACAGGCCCTATGTCATACTTCCAGACTACAAGATCCTACACTACAGCAGCCCAGCACAGTCCCTTCTGCTGCAACCCATGTGAGGTTTCTTCTCCCCTGTGCTGCACATTGTGTGCCATAGGGACTTTATATCACTCTAACTTGGCCATAACTTCCTTGAGCAAAGAACAATCAGCTACGGACTGGCTTTCCAAACAAAAAACAAAACAAAACAAATCGAAACCCCACAGACTTGGAAAGGTAAATATATCAATTTTAAGCTGTAAGTTCACTGTAGCAGGATATCATTTGAAGAAAAAAAAAAAATCATGCTGACAATCAAATCAAAAATGATTCAGTTTTGTAGTAAATACCAGCAGGACAACAGACTGTCTTTCTAAGATTCAAGTCCTAGGCTATTGTTATACACACTGTTAAAACTCCATTTTGCATGTACGTTTTTCTACAGAGTTTATCCTGGAGTACCAAAGCCTTGTACAGCTGCCTCCCCCGATGTGATTAGCTGAGAAGCCAGCTGAAAGCTTGGTCTTAGGCTTCTCCTTTTTCATTCAGCATTACTTTACCATAGTTTGATGAAATACTGTGTGACAGAGACAGGTTTCAGAACATAAACAGAGATAACCCTTATAAAAGTGTTTAAAGCCTCAATCCCATCATTAAACTGCTCACCGGTGGCTGTGATCTCTGTGGGTGTCACACCAGAATGGCACAGAGCTCTGTGGGCACCATGCAGGATTTGAAGTGGGGGACGAAGCTGCAAAACATGGGGGAGAAGACGGCGGTCGTCATTTCAGAGGAGTGTTAGGGAAAGAGGAGGACAGCAGGCACAGTGCAGCTGCAGCCCTTTCCAAAATGGAGGATGGCAGCGCAGGGCTGCCATGCTGCCCCACTGAGGAGCCCCGGGCTGAGGCACGGGGCTAGGACGTGGACGCTGCATGCTAATAGATATCCAACATGCTAATCCTGTCCTAGTAGATCTATCCAGCAGATTCGAGCAGGAGACAGCGTCTCCCCGTGTCAAAGGGAGCTACGAAAAGGGGGAAAACTAAGAGAAGCTTTAGAAATAATCAGGTCTGCAGATGAAATCAGCCAAAGGTCCTGTTCTGTTGCCAAAGTGTGTCTCTGCCAGGAAGCTCTGTGCTGTTTACCTTGCGTACTGCACAGCAAAATTTCTTCTACGTGACCACTTCAGGAGCTGGAAAAATATTTTTTAGGAAAGATGGTCTTCAAATAAAGTGAAGCAGAACTGCTCAACAGGCTGGGAATGCTTTGGGACAGCCAGTTAGGACAGATGGCTGCTTAACAAGAACAGTCTCTTGACCAGGTTTCTCTGTCTGCATTCCAGGTGCCTGCACGTAAGGAGGCAGATCACATGCGCTGTTTAAAATGTGTATCGATTTGCCAGTGGGGAGAGAGAGAAAACTCTTTCTTTGATAAAGAATTTGATTTGATGATCATTTACAGACCACACCACACGAAGTCTTGACACTGTTTCTTCACCCTAATTACTTTGTGAGCCATCTGGTGCACCTGCTGTTGCAGTGAGGCAGGAATTAACAGTCTTACACCCTCCCTCCCTTTTCTTTTCGTTTTTCTCACACTGAGACAGATCTTTTAAGTGAACATCCACCTGACGTGGCCAGACAGTGCAGATGTAGACGCAGGTGCAAACTCGGTCAACCATGCCTCCAGATGGTTCTTACTTATTAAGACAGCCAAAGCAATAACCACAGACAAAGGGCCTCCAAGAAACAAAACAAGACCATCCTGCAGTAGGAAAACAGTGGGTTCAGAGATGAAGTTTACAAGGATCCCGAAGAGGTCATTGGCTTTGAATCTGCTGTGAAAACAGGACTGGTCAAGCCCCCTTGAAATTTGGATGAAATGACAGATTGATAATTGAGCAATCGGCAAAATGGTTAAAATGCAATAGTCTCTGTGAAGAGCTGATTACATAAGCATAAGTGCCAGTAGCAAGATGCCAAGATGAAAGCCATGGCTTCCTTTTCTCCTGCTGAGTAATATGCTCTGCAACTGAGAAAGCCAAGACACAAAAGCAATAGGATATTTTATCGTCTGCTTTCTTTTAAACATCAGAGGCATCATGCTTCCGATGGCTGAACTCCAAAGAAACAAACAAGCAAGCAAAACGGAGCAGTTGTGCCCTCCTTCAACCTCTTCCCTTAATATCTTTAATTACCAGCCCACAAAGTGTGAAAGTTCAAAGAAATGAGTTTCAGGCTTGGGAAGCTGCCTCACTAAACAAGTTCATTTGAGCAGAAGAAGCTCACAGGAGTCCAGAGGCCACCTCTGCTTCTACAACTGGATGAATTTCTCCTTGTTAACCTGAACGCTCTTTAGGGGAAAGGCATCAGAAAGAAAAAAACATCTTTCCCAGCTAACTATTCCAACATACCTTCTTCAGCACTGTCACAGATCACTCGGGGCTTTTCTGGCCTTGAGGGACAACATAAAAAAGCACCCTGGTTTCCAGTGATCATCCCAGAAGCCATGCTGCCTAAATGAGTGCTCTGCTGAGCAGAATTAATTGCTGCTTTCCACCTGTATTTTCTTGAGAGAGGATTTGTGGCCAAGTGCCGGCAGCCGCTGTGCTACTCGGGACAGTGGATCCAAGATAACAGCATGCAAAAGTGATGGAAGCTGTGTGTGCAAATCCAAAGGCAGGACTTCCTTGGCCCTGGCATCCTTGTAGTGACAAAAATGCCTTTGGGCTTGGCCAAGGAACAGCATCAGCTCTTCTCTAGGCACTTGGGAAAGTGAGAAGAAAATGCAGGGGCGGGGAACTTTAAAACAGCAAATCTTAGCGAGAGGTGGGGCTGCAATCCAGGTGAGTCAGGCCAAGATCCCCACAAGCACTATGAAAACAGTCATTTTAGTCCACAATGACTAGGAAAATGGCCTAGGAATGTCTCCTGTGACATGTGTTCTCTGAATTTTCCTGTCTAGAAGGCTGCTTAAAGCCTGAGGTCTCAGGGCATTAGCCCTAAGTCTCCCATCACCTTCACGGTGATGAGATCCCAAAGCTGTCTCAAACTTCCCATCCAGTGTAAGTACCCTCACCAGCACTACAGCTCAAGTGTCTTTGCTCTGTGAAGGGTTTTAATGTGGAGGAGTTGCTGTGAAAGAGATGGTACACCCCAGAGAATCAAACCAACTCCAGATCTCTCATGTGGCCAGGGAAGAATAGATATGTAGTCCAGAGACTAGCATCCTTTGTCCAGCTTGCTTTCTCTCTCAGTGGCATACTCCCATTCTTCTAGAGCAGAAAAAGGTACAGTTTTGACTTTCAGATATTATTTCCTGCCTTTCTTGTTTAACCACAGCTTCCACTGAAACTGCCAGTCTGGGATACAGATAAAAATATTTATTAGAGATACAAGGGAGATACACTGAAGGGCAGCAAAATTCATGAAGTTTCTCATGAATTCACGAGAAAGAGATCTCCCTGAATCTCTGGCTCTTGTTCAGGGTGCTTCTTCAAGGCAGAAGACAGGCAAGACCATAGTGGTAAGCCTGGCTCTGCCATATCCCCTGTCCTCCTGATGCTTGGGAGGTGCCCAGCAACCCCAGGCAATGGATTGGGGTCTGAGGCTGCCTGCGCTTCCCTTCCCTTTCTTTTCCCCCCTCTCCCCTCCTTGCTGCCAGTGGGGTCAGGCACTGGCACAGAGCAATCACGAGCAAAGAGAAAGGCAAGAGCCAGCCAGGGGAGTTGTGCCGTGACCCTTTGTATGAAGGTGATGAAGGTGTCTGTCACTGCCAGAAATACCACTTTGCTGACACAGATGAGAAACCTTGAAAACTATGATTATTTATAGAACTTAGAATGAAGAGCTTTATCCTTGGACTACTGCCTATTGCGAAAGCCCACAACAGTGAGACCTCTCCCTGCCACACAAACTTTAAATGTTACGTGTTAGGCAACAGATGGAAATGGGAGTGCAAGGAGGCAGTAAAACAGCCCTTGCCAGCCTGATAGACAGCGTTCTTAGCATAGCAAAAGCCTGGCTGTTGCCAAGTTTTTGAAGGTATGTTGAAAAAAGAGAGTTTTAATGAGGTTTTGAAAGAGGATAATACAAACAAGAAAAGAGCCGTATTCTGGATTATGAAGTGTGGTGTTTTTTTGTTTGTTTGTTTGTTTGTTTGTTTGTTTTTCCCCAAAATATCTTTTTAACACAGCACACAGGCACAGCAAAGCCATTTCTTAAGTCCTATATTCTGTGTTGTGAGAACAAACCTTTCCCCAGAAACCCTGTTGTATTTATTGCCCATACAGTTTGCTAACCATATGTAAAGCTAAACCTTTGCTAGTTCTTCCTGGAAACTAAGTCAGCCAAGCCACCAAAGAGATATATTTAGGATGGAGGAGCTGTAGGGGACAGCTGGAGCATATCTCATATACTTCTTTACTGTGGCACTATTTAGCCTTGTCACTGGGCCCAAAGTGAAATAGCTGGTACTCATATTTTAATGAATGACAGCCAAACAAATTCAAGTGATGAAGTTGTGATCAGCTCTGCCACAGTAAAACAGGAATTGGACTAAATCTGTATTTGATTTGGCTCATATATATGTGTTGTATTAATGACCTCACCCAGAGACAGCCAAAATACTGGAACAATTTGTTTTCCTGAAATCAGGGCTTTCAGTAGGTAGTTTGATTTGGATGTAAAATCCAAGGAAATACCTGTTTCTTGATGCTAGAGATTCATTGGGCAATTTCGGAATTCACTGGGGGGTAGTTTTCCCCAGTACTGGGATTTGCTTGGCAAGACTGTGCTATGTAGGATAGATTTGTTTTACAACATTGTCTCTTTTCTGGGCATGTTGTGATGTACAGTACATGCATATTGGTTCACATTGTGCATTCTGTGCGGCTTGCTTTGGTAGCAAAACAAATTTTGTATCACTTATTAGTGATATAAATCAAGTATTTCAGCTCCTGAGTAATGGTTGATCAGAGGCCCATAACCAGGAATGAGAAAATCGGGATCTTCCTTTCAGGACAAGGACGAGTCTGTAGCAACTGCTCTTAGCAAGCTGTCTCTGCCTCCAACTTTGTTGGCAAAGTAGCAGACCTAAGTGAGAGCCTCTGTGATACCCTGCAGAACTGCAAGAAGCAGAAGGAAGATCGTACAGCCTGGCTGCAGCAACACTACTACACGGGAGAGCAGTGTAAGAAATGAGGACCAAAAATTATGCAGAAAATAGTTTCAGTGGCACTGAAGTTCTACTTCCCACAGACACAAGGTTCCCAGGAGTTTTGGGTAGCTGGGGGACAAAGTCTCCACTGAGGAAGTTTTCAGGGATTGCACTGAAGTCAGAAAGATTACTGCATACAGGAATTTGTCCTTTGGCTCTCCATTCACACTCGATTTTCTGTCTAAACCCATGATTTAATTTGAGTGAATCCTGATTTATACCACTATGAATAAAAGGGAGCTGAGACCATCAGTAGTATAAATAAAGTCTTAGCTCAGTGGCAGTCTTGCCTGTGTGAGAACTGCAGGATCAGACTGTATAGTCCTGGAAGCTCTTTGGCATTTGATGAGCAAGTTACCTTTATTTATAACATGGTACAGCAGGATGTGTCGTTGTGATTGACTTACAACAACTGCAAGGTCAGAAGTTTGATACACTGAGGGAAAAGTGTCCTGGCAATGTGTATCTGTAGATTGTGTTGAATCAGGGATATGTAAAAGGTTAAATAGGGTAAGTCTAGAAGCTTTGGGCTGTTTTGTATCTCAAACTTGCTTTTTAGAAACATCCTTGGAGGATACTAAAGAGCACCTTCTGCAGCAGAATGCTGAATTCACCCTTTTTGCCACTTTCTGTGACCTTTTTACCACCTCCTTTCTTGTGCTTTGTAAAACAAGAAGCACTAAAACAACCCTGTCATCAAATCCACTGCATCTATTCCTTCATTGATTCTTGAGAGGTGATAACAAGCTCAGCTAGAAACACATTTTAATAATTATATAGCTATAATTATCATTTTGGCTTTGGTAGGATTTTTGAAAGATAAACCGTGCAATCTATTTATAAGCTTGATAAGCAGGAGAACCTAGTGCCCTTTCCTTCTAGTAAATCCCTGGGAAGTCTCATATGCAGAGTGAATCATCTAAAAGAGCATCAAATAAAACAACGAGGCTTCCAATCAAGCATAATATTGCAGTAAGTGGGGTGAAATAAATACCTGACCAGTGCCAGGAAAGAAACCATTTTGTTTTACATATAAATACAGATATTTCTGTAAACACTTAGAATGTGGCAACCTTCCATGGGTAGTCCCATCCACAATAACACTTATCCCAGGACTAATGGTGAGGAGGAAAAGCTATTCCAGAAATACCTTTGTTCTATACCAAGACGATATATTTTGAAAGAGAGCTCCATTTTACACAGCTGGTTAGTTACATGATATGTATCTACTCATTTGCAAAATTGGATTTCGTAAGCAAAAAGAAATGGAGAAAAACAGCAGAAAAGACATTGAAAAATGGAAACACAATTTCAAGGATGTCAGAGCAGGGGATCTGGGTAGAGTATGAAAGCAGTCCCAAAGACAGGGCTTATGGGGTTCTGATAACTGTTTCCTAGCAACAGGAATACTATTAAGGGGGATGCTGAAGTCCAGTTTAATACGTTTATCCAATGCTCTGAAGGACAAGTAAGTATCATCACATTCCTCATTTTATATAGGGCTACTCAGTCAGGTTCTGTTGCGGTCTATATAATAAAAGAGTTTCTAAACAAATCAGTCCTCCATATCTATCTCTTTATAGATATAAATATATTTGTTGGTCCTTTTCCAGCAGAGCAAGGAAGAATGTTATTTATTGGGATACCTGTTTGGGGTTATTTAATGAGATACAAGACTACAAATGAGTTAAACATAATTATGTGGAAAAAAAATGCAATTCCTTCTGCTTTTATTTCTAGGATATTTAGACTGCTAAGCTCACAAAAAAAAAAAAATCTATTATGGTATTTACAACTGACTGCCATAAAAGCTAATTCATGGCATTGCTTTAATATAGTTGTATTACTTATTTTTAGCTTATTTATGAAACAGCTCTTAAGTAAACAACTTCCATGTTATCATGTTTCATTGTATCATTGTATTTCTCCTGGTAATTCTAATCTAGACTAAAACCATTGCAGGGTTTTTCACATTAAAAAGGTATTAATGTATAGCTACAAAAAGTATAGACACCACTGTAGTCCATGTTGTACTAGAAATTTATTTTAAAACTCTGAGCAAACTTTCTACAGAATAACCCTCCAAAGACGGGGTTAAGCACATAAACTTTTGGGAAGGAATTTGATAATTTGGTTAAAAATATTGCATAATTCAGTGAAACTCCTTAGAGTCACAGCTTAGCTGCAATATTTATAGAATCATAGAATCATAGAATATCCTGAGTTGGAAGGGACCCTTAAGGATCATCAAGTCCAACTCTTGACACCGCACAGGTCTACCCAAAAGTTCAGACCATGTGCCTAAGTTCACAGTCCAATCTCTTCTTAAATTCAGACAGGCTCGGTGCAGTGACTACTTCCCTGGGGAGCCTATTCCAGTGTGCAACCACCCTCTCTGTGAAGAACCCCCTCCTGACGTCCAGCCTAAATTTCCCCTGCCTCAGTTTAACCCCGTTCCCGCGGGTCCTGTCACTGGTGTTAATGGAGAAAAGGTCTCCTGCCTCTCGACACCCCCTTACGAGGAAGTTGTAGACTGTGATGAGGTCTCCCCTCAGCCTCCTCTTCTCCAGGCTGAACAGGCCCAGTGACCTCAGCCGTTCCTCATACGTCTTCCCCTCAAGGCCTTTCACCATCTTCGTAGCCCTATTTATGGATACATCACAGTGACTAAGACTAAAGCCAATATGGAAGCAAAATGCTGGAAAGCAAGGAGAAAATGACTCAAGATCCGAGCGCTAAAAAATGTTAGCTGCTGTGTGTGTCACACTTATGGCAGTGCAGTCTTACCCTGAAAAGCTTCAAATGTAGATAATTAATGATCCCCATAGTCCCAGTAACCTCCTAAACCAACCCTTGGGACTACTGTCTAATTGCCATGGCAGATGACCTTTCAAATTGATTCTTCATTTTTTTTGGGGGGTGGGACAAAATACAATAACATTTGGCTGCTTGGTTTTGTGTGTGTGTGTTTTGTTTTCTTGTTTGGTTTACTCTATTCCTTTTTTTTTTTTTCTCTTTCTAGTAAGTACCTGCCTTTCTTTTTATTTTTATTTTATTTATTATTTATTTATTTATTATTTATTATTTTATTTATTTATTTATTTATTTATTTATTTTTCCCAGCACTTATTTCAGGAGTCTGATTCTCTTGTTCAGCAACTGGCAGATCCCTAGACCCAGACAACAAACTAAGCCCCTTTCTTTGAAATAAACACAATGCAAACAGGCACTAAGAGCCACAGCTGTGCTCTTGTAGATTTTTGAGGTAACCCTAGGTATTTTTGAGGTAACCCTAGGTAGAGAACTGGTTTGTCATCTCTAATTTGCCGTTTGGAGCATGGTGTTCAGTTAGCCAACAGAGGCAGAAAAGTAGACAGTGGTGCTTTTAGGCTACAACTGACATATTTTCAGATTTTTCAAATTTCTCACATTAAAGCAAAACAATGAACATTTTTGCTAGCATCCTGCATCCACTCCATTTCCCTGAATATAAATTATTGGCTGAGGGCACCCCCTCAGAAGGGGGGTCTCCAGAGAGGCCGGGAGAGTGATGTGTCCCCATCCTGCCCCATCCAACAGGAGATGCCAGGAGCAGCCTGCAGACTGCCTGCAGAAATGCCTTCGGGCAGGCTCTCCAGGTGGGCCTGCTGGGGTAATAAGCTGCCTAATGGCATGCTGAGCTGCCGAGCAGCTGGGAGCGCTCGGGCCATCGATTCAGGTGACGCATAAAAAAAAAAAAGCACCCGCGTTTTCACAAGCCATAGACATCCGTCACATCACTTTCAGGGTTTGCTGTCAGGAGAGGAATGAGGCAAAGCTGGCAGCCATGGTGCAAACATCTTTTCCTACCTGATTTAGCAGGCTGAAAATCCTGCAATCAGCCTTGCTTCTGAAAATATCTCCGTGCTCTCCCTGGATGCCTCTCTGTAAAGGTCTGACTGGAAGCCAGTTTACATCCTATCCTTAGAGGATGGGACAGGTGCCCGCACACTAAACAGCAGACAGACAGATTTAGACTATGTAATTTCTGAAATCAAGAGTAATTTTTAGAAATTTATTGCTTTATCTTTTATTCTTCTTGCAGAAGTTCCAGTTTTTGCCTGTTTTGTTTTTGTTATTGTTTTTAAAAGCTGAGGTACAATTAAGATACATACACAGAAAGAAATATTCAAGCCATTAAATCAATTTGCTACATTGGATTCACCTCCGAACAGCCTTTGTGTGCTTCCTTTATAACCTCAATGAACAAAAACCCTACACCTTTTTTGGAGCTTTAGGCACTTGAGGTGTTTACTGAAAGTCTTAGGACAGTTATAAGAGGGCTGTACCATCACTCACAATTAAAGGAAAGCCAATATCTTACCGTAGTGAAATACATGTGGTACTTGTATACAAGTCTGCAGCTCTTATTGAGGTTTCTTACTGTTTTCAGTGTCAAAAACAAGGGCCTGTGCTACCCTTTTATCTTTACACCTGAGCACTTGCTCAAAAAGTTGTAATGTTAACATAAACCAAATGAAGGAAATACCTGATGGAGCCCTGTAGAAATAAACTGCATGAAGCACACCGGGCTTCACGTCATTGCTCTTCTTGTTAAGAGCTGGGGGAGGTTGTTATGATCTGTTCCTCCTTGTGGCCTGATGCTTGAAAAATGACAATGCTTTCTAGCCCCATTAGCTGGCCAAGCTCCTTTTTTATCAGAGTAGAAGGAACTGATACTGGGGGGATCTGAAGGTGTCAGGTCTAAACCCTGCTGCGGTGGATTTCTCAAAGGAGAACAGCAAGGAAGTGTCAAATGTTTTTCTGTATTTGACATTTTTACAGTTTGTTAGAGAATACTTTATAAAATGTCAAATGACAAATAATCTTTGATTTCCTCTGCTAGCTGCCTAATCCTTGTCTACCTCCACAAAACTAAAACTACAAAATCTTGGTATATCTAACTTGTCTTTTGTACATTCTTAAAGAAGACCATAGACTGGGATCTTTATATGTTGATCACGTTAAATCTTGCCTGCTTGGATCTGAGAAAGAATGCAAGAATTTTTTAGTTGTGATGTCATTAATGTTTAAAGATTTTAGGAAACTAAACAGTAGCACTTGCATTTTGATACTGCTGCTTGTCGCTCCTGTTGGTTCAGAAGCAAACACTGAAGAAGCCTTCAGATGGATTAGAGATGATGGAGCCTGTTCTTTAGTGTGTGGTTGTTATTAAAAGGTTATTTAGGGGCTTGCTTATGGGGGTATCTCTGGATTAAGGATTTATGTAGATAGCCCAAGGATTTCTTGGTGGGTACTTAGCAGTTACATATGTACCATATGTTACTGTTTTTGAAGTTTCCAAAGTTTCCATGTGTTTAATAGTATCACTTTTTTTTTTTTTTTTTCTTTTTTTTTTTTTTCCCTAAACATTATTTACTTAGGTAAGAGGTCTGGGGTCCTAAACCACGTTGTGAAGGCATTGCAAAATACAATGGTATTTGGTTCCAACATTTTTCGTTAAGCCTGTATGAGGTAATAATAAATTACAGGTTGAACTTAACCCCCAAACAGAAGCATTTTACAGAACAACAAATTTTAAAGAACAACAAAAGAAGAAAATCATAGAACACCACTTGTCAGAAGGCCCATGAAAAACTATTAGGAACTTCATGAAGCTCATAGTGAACCTCCATCTACTTGAATTAGAATGGAATCACATGAAAGATGTTAAAAGAAAAAACTCACCACTCCTCAGACTGGAATGAAATCAATTTTCAACCTATAATAATCATCTCTACCACCACACCTATGAAAAATCAGTTGGTCGATGATGATCAGGTAGAAGCACTTGACACTTGCTTGTCCACTTAAAACAAAACTGATAAATATGTGTGTGTACCCACAAATGCAGACTAGCCTATTTCATGTGCATTTGACGACATCCCCCTTTGCTTGCTGGTTTTCATTTATCAATCACATTCTGAGCTTACAAATACTTTAGAATTATAACCCTTAGGTGTTCAACACAGTTTGTACTATAAAGAGTGGATGTCCCCATGTTAAGCAACATATGTGTCACTGAATAAGGTGACAAACTTCAAGTAAGTTTTGCATGTAGAAGTATTTATTAACATCAAAAAAAAAAAAAAAAAGAAAAAAAAGAAAAAGAAAAAGAAAAAAAAAGTTCTTCTGAAAAAATACCTTGATTAGAATAGGCAGGATTTTCCCAATTTTCACCAACTTGAAAATTTCCAATTTTCATCAACTTGCCTATTCAGCCTGGGTAGAGCAGGTGTGAAACACCCTGTAATTGATCAAGTGGTTACATCTGCTCAAAGTCCCAAATGAAATTATTAAAAAAGAGTAAAGAATGAAAGAACCAGTGAAGACTGGAGATAGGGAAGAGTATTTCTCTTCCATGGAGGCTTGTTTTTTTTGACGCTGCTGCTTAGATCATTTAATGTTCTTCTGCTATTGGTTGCAATCCTTGTCCATGAGTCCTTTTAAGACACCAACATGTGATTTTATTTTGGAACCTCTACTGGCTTTTGATAAGCAAATATCATTACAGATGCTGTCATTGGCAAATCATGGCACATCTTCCTATGCAGTTCTTTCAGAGAATATCAGTCTATCACCCATATTAGACTACAGCAGCTTTGCTGCTGTGACAAATTTTAAATTAAATTTTTAAAAGCGCAGGAAGATAATGATTTCCAATAAATACTGTGAAATTCACTTCCTATGGTAGTAAAAGACACACAAGTTACAACACACTAAAATTTATACATTTGCTGCGATTCACCTTTAAGGAACGCAAGAGGAAAGTTAGTGATTTTGAATAGATGATGTGTTTTATTTTATAGTTTGGAAGCCTGCCCGTTATTCAGGATCACAGAACTCATGAATTGATGATCCAAAGGGAGGCTCTTTTACTATTGCATCTCATGCGTTGTCTCTATAAATATCTTTTTTATTATTATTCTGCAGTTTTTAGATTTGTTTTATGGTTGTGGTTATTAATGTTGTATCTCTGACTGTTAGGAGGATTCATAGCTCTGTTTGAAGTCTGACATGTCTGGGAGATTTGCTTGTGTATGTAGTTTTCCTGCAGTAAACCAATCTACTGGACAGGGATGGGAATATTCTGCCTTTGATAGCAGGTATATTTCTGACTACAGTTGGTGGGAATATGCGGCTTCAGACAGAACCAGCATCCCCTAAAGTTTCAATTACTGCAAATATGGGATATGGAAGCTATTTGTATGTGATTGCATAGCCTAGACAAAGGGCAAGGAAATAGCTACTGCTATTCTTACCAGAGAGTGAGGATTGGGCATGAAAATCTCATGCTTCCAATTAACTTCCCTGGGAATTTAGAGGATTTTCCAGCCATAAGACAAATGGTGTCTTCAGTTCACCTAAAACTGTGTCTAAAGGAGATCAGTGTTATTAATGGCATTGACCTTTTTTTGTTGTTTTTAAAACCTCCATTGGTTCTCTACTGCAAATGCTACTGAGATTATATTGAAAGACTCCTCCCCCTGCCCTCAAGAAATTTTAGAGCCAGGATGATACTATGATCTTGGAGGATGTTGTTTTTTATTTTACTTGCATCTTTGGGGTATAGGGAAATGACAAAACACAATGATGAAAAAGAAGCAGCAAGACTATGGCAACAAGGACTTTAATTTCTCAAGCAAGATGTACAAACTTGGAGTCCACAACCTACTGCAAATCATCTCTAGCACACCAAATGATTCGCACTCATTTAGTGAGTAATTGGATAGCTGCTGGTGCAGCAGCTTGACTGTGAGGTCAGTCAGGAGCTGTTTTATCCAAGCAGGCTACAGTAAAAGAAAAAATACATTTTTTTTTTTTAAAGAATAATTCCCCAGGAGGTAAGATAGCTCCTCCCCTCCAGGAATGATTTTCACAACACACATTTCCAAGTTTCTTTAAGGTTATTTCCTCTCAGAGAAATACTCACTAGAGAAAAGACAGAGGGAGAAAAAATATGTAATGCTTCTTACAGGGTTTTTTCTCAACATCTCATTCTAGGGGTGATGAAGATACCTTGGGGGAACTTTACACCTGGCAGCTGCATTTAGAAGTAGCAGACCCCACCTTTCAAAGAGAAAGAAAGACCATCTTTAAGAGCCCTAACATCATATTTAAGACCCTCACCAGGCTTGTTTTGCTTGCCTTCTGGCCTTTTTTCCTCCATGGGAAAGGAATATCTCTTTTGACAGAAAGCTCCTCAACAAGCCTGAATGAGAAAGCTGGTTCCTACAGAAAAAAAAAAGCTATCATCTAGGCTCTGGCTCTTGTGGAAGCTTTGTTATTGACTTCAGCTGGGCCAGGTTTTCAGTCCTTGCCTCTGTCAAGTTTGGCAGGGATTACTGGCATGAAACTGATCCTGAGGGAAGAAATCAGACTGCTTTTCTACACAAATGCCCAAATGTTCAATGTGTACGTAGAAAACTGGAAGGATCATAAAAAAGGCTAATCTTTTAGACGTGCTTAGCAGGCCTGGTGATGCTCCCACCGAGGCTGTGGGAGCTGACTTGAGGAGCAAGCATGTTATGCCAACATGAGCACTTCACCTCTGTCCCTTGTCAGGTTTCCTTTACAGCCATCACAGGGCAGCTATTTCTTCACTGAAAGGCTCCAAATGAAAGGAACCAGAGTGGCCCAGGAGAGATTTAAGCTGGTCACTGCAAATTGATTCACTCAAGTGTCTCTGGTGTGAGGATGTGCTACTTCTTAAGCAGCAAGAGACAGGGAAATGAAATGAAGAGGTTGTAAGGCTGCTCTCAGGAGAATGGCAAGCTAACAAGAGCAGATTGGTGTTAATTTAGCTGAGAAAAGAAGCCTCTTTTAGTGCTTGAGGATTTGAGACTCTAGCAACAAGTTGGTGAGATAGTCATGGGAAAAGAGTGGGAGGGAGAACACTTTTTCTTAAGCGATTGCAGAAGTGTGGAAGTAGGTTATGGTAGGCTAGGGAATGGGAAGAAAAATACATAGGAAAAAGGCAAATATAAAAAGGGGGAGAGCAAAAAACGGAGAGAATGACCTGCTCTTTGCTTCTCCTGAAGCATCTCCGTTGGGAGAGTAGGCAGGAAATCACTGTTCTACTCCAGAAAATTAAAAAACAGAACAAAACACAAACAAACAAAAAAGAACTTAAGAATACTCTTGCTCTGTAGCAGGACAGATCCCAAAGCCTCTCTTTCAATAGGGTTATTCTGTTAATGCAGAAACACAGTATGGCTTTGCAGCAGCATTTATTCTTACCAGATAAAACTGGAGCATGGTGGCAGGAGCAAGCTATAATTTTCTTTATATCAGACTTGACAAACATGACCTCTAGCCATGATTCCAAGTACACTGAGAAGTTAGCACTGCCACTGGAAAAAGCAGTTTCTTGTCATGTGCTCCCTAGTTCTCCTACCTAGTCCAGTGCAAAGCCCCTAAATAGCCAAGCCAACATAAGCTTGAAAGTGTAACAAGTGTAAATGAGGAAGGAACAGAAGGCTAAAAGAGTCTTTCAAAGTTTTAGAGTGCATCTGAAACTATGATTCAAGAAAGGTCTTTTGTAAAGAGAAAAGAATCTCAGCCAAACAGGTACTTCTTTCTGGACAGCCAGAAGTTTCTGATTAAAAGCTGCATTTAAGAGACACTAAACATAACCTTGAAGAGGAGTACAACCACTATCTGACAACATGACACAGCATGTGGATTTTTTAATACAGTATATCATGTCGATGATGATAATAATAATAAAAGTGTAGATGATTTTGAGTCCTTTTGCATTCTGGGGCTATTGCTATTCTGGTTTGTACTGTCAAGATAAAGCAGAAACAAATGGCTATCCAAGTGCTGAGTATCCTTGAGAGAGCTAAAGAACAATTTTCTGAAGATGGAGAGAAGGCTAGATTGGCATGAGGTAAAAGAGACACCTGCTTCAGTTCTTTTTGTTGATCCAAAGCTTCTGTTGATTCAAGGGATAAAAGAAGTCCCCTGATGGGATGTGCCAGGAGACACTTTTAATCTCTTTTTGCTGGTGAGAGAGAGATTCTACTGCCAGCGCTTGCAGTATGAACTTCATCCAGTGTTTATTGTGTAAAGAGACAAGATGAAGGGGCAGCCTTCCCTGCACCCCTGTCTTAAATAGAGATGAGCCCAAGCTAGAACCTAAGATTCAAATCCTTTAATCTTTTAGAAAAAGGATAGAAAAGAGACACAGGTCCAAATCTATAGGCTCAAATTAATGATTACATCTTTGGATCCCAGAGACCTTTATTTTTATTTTTAAAGTGTTCAATATCCTGAAGAACAACCAGTGTACTGCAAATTTAACTCAGAGCAGTGAAAAAGCAGCTTTCAAACTGCCAGCTGATGAAACACTGAGTGAAGCAGAGGCCTGGGGACTTTCCTAAATGACATCCTAGATTTAGGGCAGTATGAGTTCCAAACACACCATCTGGAAATTTCCATATCACCTGCTTGGTTACATGAGAGAGATTAATGGTTTCTTATTGCTCTCTTCTGTACAGGACAGTAGTTGCATTTCCTTCAGTTTCCAAAGAAGTTAACTCATATGCTGATCTGAAGAGTTAGCTGAAGTGCCGTCTAGGAGGAAACGAAATTCATACTGAAACTAGGTATCTGTCATGCATTCTGATTTACTCTCACTGATTACATCAGGAATCAAACAGCAGCAACTAAAAAAAATAAAAATTGAACAGAGCCATGAGCAAAGAATCTCTTTGAACTAGCAGCCAGCCCAAAAGCTCTCCAGGCTTTTTCTCTGAAGCTGTTCTACCCGACCTTCTCTACCTGATGTTTTTTTCTTTGTAGGTTTTTTTGTTCACTTCCTTTATTATTTTTTTTTTTATTATTATTTTTTTTCCAGTGTCTCTGTCCTTGCCATGGTTTCTCCTGCAGATACAGGAAATGTCCAGCAGAACTAGAAGGGGTGAGACAGTTCTGCACCTGTGTGCCCGAGCTCCCTCTTTAGGATGTGGAGGTGAAGTTGCTATCATATCAACTCCCCCACATGTGAAAGAAATCACAGCTAATTACTTTTTTTTTTTCTTTTTTTTTCTTTTTTTTTTTTTTTTTCCTCTCCAGCTGTATTGAAGTGGGGAACTGTGATCACACACTCCCCCAGATACTGGTTTCAAAGAGATTGAACCACGTATAGAATTGCACAGCTATTTCACCTTTACCACTGGGGGTTCAAAATGCCAACAATCCCATAGTGCAACCACTGGTAAAGCCTGATTTACTCTCGACTTGGCAAACCTGTGAGATTTCTTCAGGATGTACTTGATCCCATAGTATTCAGGAGACTGTCCCATGCAACTTACCTTAGAAGAAAACAAAACAAACAAACAAATAATAATTCAAGACAAAGTCAATATTTTTTTTAGCAGCTTTGTTGTTAGTGGTATGCTCCTGGTTGGTCAACTTGGTCTCTTCTTATTAAAGCAACCTACTGAGAGATTTGGACACACCATTTCTTCCCTGATTTTTTTCCTATAAATCATTTGGCCTATCTATTGTTGTATCAAACTCTAATGTAGACTTCTCCATGTCATCAACTCAGAACTTTCCTCAAAGTTGATGAAAAATTCAGCTCGCTTTAATTTGTTTTAGTGTTGCAATCTCTTATTTACCCAACATGTTACCCAAAACTTACCCAACAAGTTAATTACCTGTTGGGTAAATTTTGACCAGATTGGGAAACGTGGCTATGATGGCTTCAGTTCCTGCAGAGACCCAGGCAAATCTCTGCATTCTACATATACTCACATTTACAAGGTATCGGTGGACCAGTGCTCTCACAGTAATTTAGATTTCAATATCATGTTTTGTTTGTTTGTTTTTTTGATTTTGTTGGTTTGTTTTTCTGAGCTAGTTGTCTACATAATGCCTACATTCAACCCAGTAGAATTTTCTTTTATTTTAGATAAAGGCTTTGCAGCCCCAAAATGTCCAGGAGTTTTACAGTCATCTTATAACTTACAACTTAATTTCCCCTGTTTCTCATTTAACTGGTCTCTTGAAGTATCATGTCTCAGCTTATATCCTTCCCACAGTAGATGAATGAGCAACGCTGAACATCAGAGAGAGGCAAACACTGTAATGCTTTCATGAATATTCATCTGTGTTTTGAAAGGAATTCTGCATTTCTAATTTTCACGCTATAAATTTTCTGACAAGTAATATCTGTACAGAAATATTTGCCAAAGCAGCATATACTACTATAATATCATCAAGTAGTACTAGAATGTTAAAATTCAAGTGAATAATTGATATTCACATCAAAAACCTGAATCAAAGAATTATCCAATTGAGGAAAGAAAGCAAGCCATGTGATATCTGTGTAAAATTGGATCAGACTGAATTTCTTTTTTGAAAACCTGCAATAAGCTGCCTGTGAATGGGCCTAAACTTGAGTTTCACTAACTGTAAATCATTCTGAATGACAAAAAGACTTGCAAAAAAACATGTTTATAAACAATTTTCAAATGGAAAATGAAGCAAATGCATTTTAAAAAGTATTTACCCTGAAATACTCTCTGAGCTGAGCTGTGAGATAAGTTACTGTCAGGCAATCCAGAGTGGTGCTCTCCCTTTGCATTCTCTCTCACTTAAATCATGCCAATTCAAGGAGCAAAAGATTGTGCTTTGACCCTGACATGTCAATCTTCTGCTTATACGTGCAGAAGACTACCTTGGAGTCAATGGGCTCTCCTTATGTAATGTATTCTTTCACTCCCTGGCCAAAGTGTGCCCATATAGGGAGTTAAATTATCCACAAGTATTCTTGCCTCACCCACTGACCTATATTACCACAACCATTACCCAAGGTGATGCTTTAATACTATTTCCACTACAGTAAATGAGCCTTCCCAGGGCTATGATACCCTTTATCAAAGCATTACGAGCTTGTGCTCGGTCACCTCAGGGCAGGCAGAAGCCAAAAAGTCCTCCTGGAGAAAAGGAGGCAATGGGAGCGGCGATGCATCCTGCTAGCAAGATGAGGGAAGGGATGCCAGGCTGCTCCAACCGATCTGGCAGGCCATGTGCTTCACCTGGTCAGCAGCGCTGCCAAAACGGGGGGAGAGGACGGGAAGCATAGTGAGGGCAGCAGGAAAGCTGAAGCTGAAGGAGGTCAAAATGCCAGCAGGCACGGGAAGAGATAAGATGACTCACAGTGAAGGATACTTTGTGTGCAAGGAACCGTTCAGAGCAAGGGGAAATGCATCCATCTGACAGCAAGGGGTTTAGAGACCTGTTTTAATCACATTTTAAAAAGGGGAAAAAAGGCTAAACAACACAAAATTGCATGTTGTAGGAAAGGAATAATTGGAGGATTGTGGTCCATCACCTGGTATAGCCAGATGCAGCACAAGCACAAGCCAGGATCTATCCTGCTGTAGGAGATAAGGTCCCATAGGCCTTGAGCATCAAAAGAGGGTAAAACCTGGGTCTGCTGGATTAGCTTTCCTATGTTTTTTTTTTCTCAACATGAGCCCTAAATGGATTAGGGAATTTTGCTATCCTTTGGCTCACCCTATGTCCTTTTAAGAGCTATATGTGGTGCATAAGTGCAGGAATTCCATTATTTTCATTAGCTTTAGTTATCTTATCCGCACCTTAAATGTAGTAGTAGCTTTCTATTTAAATTCAGACCCAGTGCTTGTCTGCCTTGCCTTTGTGTCTACTCATGAGCTGTATGATACCAGAATCCTTCATGAATCAGTGTCAGCATACTTAACAAAAATCTGGCTTTGATGTCACTTCTCCTGCTTTTATGTCACTTCTCTTGCTTCCTCTGTTTTCTAATATCTGAGCTAGGAGGAGAGCAGACAAATCACAATAAAAACCAAACCAGCAACAAAATCCTACACTGAAAACATGTAGTACCCTATTATTTGGAGAGAGACCTTTCAAACAACAGTCTTTGCTTGCCGTGCCTTTGCATGCACAGAATTGTGAACACCCCCGTTATTCCCTAATGAAGTGATCCAAGAGACTGGTTGCAGTTCACTGCGGCTTTTTAACACAATCTGCTTGCAAGTATGCAATGCAGAAAAATGTTATTGGGCAGTGTATTCTGGGAATTATTTCATCTTCCTACACAACGGCAAAGCCATTTATCAGCGCAGATCCATTCATTACACTTTTCTATAAGACAATATCTTTCTACGCAGATACTGCCTTCCAAAACCCTGGCCATATTGTACAAAACAATAAACACTGGAGCTATCACTGAAAAGCATCTTTCCTGGCTTTGCCAGAAAAGCTTTTCTTCTGGGGAAATATGTGCAGACAGGATGCTCCTCCTTTTCCTTCCCAGTGACCTCCAATCCAGCAGCTGTCTGAGGATGAGTGACCTCCCTGAATATTTTGACTGCAGCTCAGCTGGGCTTTACAGGCCCTGAGTAGTCCATCTAAGGGCAAGTAGGATATTTCATAGGCTTTTTTTCACCCATGCAAATACTGGGTTATTTTCTACTCCATACAAATTGTATTGCAGCTAAAAAAAAAAAAATATAAAGTTAAAAACAACAACAACAACAAAAAGGAAAAAAAAAAAAAAAAAGAAAAGAAAGAAAAAGAAACCTCCTTCTTGCTAATTTGTTTACTCATTGACTTTCATTTAATACAGGAACTGGCAAAGCAGTCCCTGAGCTAGCTCTTCCAGTATCAGCACATCAGTATTCAGGAGTCCAACTGCTGCTGTTTGCAAATCTGTGTAGATGAATGCAGTCCAAAACGTACAAGTTGGACCTAAATATTAAACTCTGTTTACTGTAGAATTAGAGGTAAGTCTTGAACAAACAAAGAGTGAAAAATATGATTCTACAAATTTGAGCAAATATAAACTTCTGATTTAAATATGCTGGGAAAAATGATCTTCCTACTTTTTCTCTGACATTGCCCTGCTTTCACATATATTCCCTCTGCATGGATGTGTCTGGACTTACAAAAGTAGATTTTGGAAGCTAGGTCTCAAAAGTTGCAGTATTGACTGTTGCTCACTTAAGCCACTGTCTATAAATGTTGTGGCCAAAATTCAACAGCGTTGATGCAGAAGATTATGCAACTGAAGCTCAGAGACTTCCACCTTACTGGCAAGGGCCCTTACTACGTGCCAGCCTTTGTGCATACGGGGAGGATACACACCAGTGCCCAAAAAGATACTTATGATACTGACGTGCAGAATGCTCTGCAAAAACTTGTGACATGAAGTCCTTCAATGAAGCATTATTTTTTTGGACTTGTTGGGTAATATAGTCTCTCAGAGTTATATTACCTTTTTTACATATGGTAAGCATTCCTTGCTTCAAGTGTTTTTGGCTTATCTCAGGATGATTTTAAATGCTCTTCTGAGTGAACCCAGTGTAATATGCTGGTGTACAAATGACAGAGAAAGGCCGTCAGTGATACTTGTTTGTGATATTGAAGCACTCCCTTGAGCTGGATAGAGAAATTTTGAAAAGAGATGTTGTGTGTTAGCATTAAAAATATCTCACCACCTGGCAGATTTGGAGGCCAGCCCAGGGTAAGAGTGGGACCTCTAGGCACTTGAACTTCACACTGATGGAGCTTGAGTTGCATATTGACAGTGATGGAAATGAACGCTAGACCAAAAACTGAAGTGGAGAGGAACAGTTGAGCTAATGCAACAGCTACCCAAAGAACAGAGCATTGCTGGAGTCCCTGCCATCACTACTCAGATTGCTAGTGAAGAGAACACCAGCCTCTGGAGGGAAAAACGCCATCAGTGCCACTTCCACTCTTGCAGATAGATGCCTGGGGAAGAAACATGCATCCCTGGAAATACATTTTGTGTTTCAAAACTGACCCAAAATGCACTTCACAGGGCACAGTGCTGTCTGAAGCACACAGAAGTTAGTGTGTGAGGAACTGCACAGATAAGCTGTTAAATGCAGTCCCAGAAGGAGCTGTACACCTACTTGGTTTTGTATTAAGCAGGGGAACAGAAGGCAGTAATAAGAGCAAATTCTTATTGACCAAGTAGGGTTTTGATTATAATAACAGTCCTTCTGTGGGTAGCCCCTTCATTGCTTGAGCAATAGAAGGAAATCAGTCCAATCCCTGATCCATAAGAAGTGTGGATCTGACCTTGTCTGGCCTGTTGGATGCCTCTAACACTCTCCAGGCGTAACCCTACCAAGCTGGTTCCTCTGTGGGTGCCACACTGCAGCTGTCAGCCTGCCACTCTGGGCAGGGGATATAGACAGATCCCTGGTTTTGGTGCTAAGCTGATGACTTCCATCTTGCCTTCAACAGAATTGAATAGTTTAGTTGTCCCAAAGCAGATCACAGGTGTAGTGATGTCTTTTAGTTAACCAGGCCGTTGTACATTTTGCCTAGTGTCTGCAGTCAAATCACATGCATGCAGCCTCAAGTTGATAGAGGTCCATTTGAGATCTCTTCCAGCAATCAAAGAGAGCAAAGGAAATAATTTCTCCTCACATCACCTCTACTTGCCTGGCCATATGCAAGCTGCTGAGGATGCCAGATCTATCAGCTGGCAGGCAGGGGCCACTCTTTCTGCTGCTTCTCAGAGGAATGGTTGTCTAAACGTTTCTCAGCAGAGGCAACACAACTCATCCATCTTTTTTCCTTTCTGGCACAAACACAGAGAAAGAACATTGGCCAGACATGTATCCTACTTGTTCATAAAGGTGGTAAAATTGAGAAACAGACAGATTATCCAGTACACTACTAATTATATATGACTTCATATAACACTGTATGACCTAGAGGCTCAGCCTGAGTTGAGTTAGGAAACCTTAGCATACAGTCAAGAAGAAAGGATGGAAGCTTGGCTCGTTATAGATAGCAACTACTACTTTGGGTGCCTTTGGCTTTAGTCTAGGCTGAAATTATGAAGTCCAGCTTCACAGATTCAGTTGTATTTTGCATTTGTTTGGGTCAAGTCTGAATTTCATCTGCAATCAAATAAAGATGTGGAAGCAAGACAACTATTCAGGAAACTCAAAATGCAACTCTTGGACACCATGCTTCTCTTCCCCCTCTTACTGCATGCAAATAACAGCTTTCTTTACAGTTTCCAGCAGAAAGTATTTGGAACACTCATTTTGACTTCCTGATTTGAGTGTGTGCTTGACTCTGCGCAAGTGGCTACAGTTACCAAAAGCGCTGAAACATAATGCTGTGCCTCAACATGAATATTCAAGTTCTTTCAGGAGGACACGGCTAAGATCATTACAATTGCTAATTATAAAAGTGGTAGCCAAAACTCCCGCTTCCTTCTATTATTCTTACATCCTGCAGATGTCCTGATTTAGCCAGTTAATCATCAGATTCTCTTGGGAATCATCTGGTCGTTCAGTGCTGCCTTTTTTTTTTTTTAACAAAAAAAATGTTGCTTTGAATTTTTAGTGTGGTGTTTCTCATTTTCTGAAATGTTATGTTTCATTTCCTAAATATTGTTTGTGATGTTGTGTTTCTTAAATACAGTGCTTGGCGTTTGTGCATGCACTTAAAAGGTCCCTGAGGCATATTTTAGTTCCTGGGAAACAAGAACATATCCCTTTGGTTAAAGCAGATATTTCATTGTGCTTTCAATCATAATACCACCTGCTTACTCTCAGCTACAGCAGGTCTTTCAGTAGCTGTGTCATGCGGCTTCTGTGAGTTTTGTTTACATCTCAAAATATTGCTCCTTCGTGGCAGTGTTTCCAAGACCAGTGCTGAAGGCTGGGCTGGTGTTGAACCATTCTTTGAAACGGCGCCTTGTGAAATGGTGGTTGGGGGAAAGATAAGCAGAGTGAACGACTGGCCAATGTCCGCTGGCTATTCCAGCACTTTTGTGCTACCTGTCAGCTGCAGATATCTGAATGCCTTCTTATCGTTTCATATGCTCTAATTTCCCCCCAGCTAACGAGCTAGCAGAGAACTGCCACACCATAATCTGTGAGGAAAGGGATGTGAGAGGAGGAAAGGTCACCCGTTAGGAAGCTGTAACCCTGAGGCCTGGAAACACATAAGCATTGTGTTATTCCGACTGCCACGAGAGGCTATATTTGTAAAGCATTTATGCTGTATTATGTTTGTAACACACTGATGGTGTGGTATTCACGGCATGGCATAATCTGACACTGAAAACTCATATTCTTTGAAAAGGCCACTAATGGAGAATGGGAATAGAGATAATTACAGGAGTTGGCAGAGCTAAACCATCAGATCACAATAGCAAATTTGGCCACGGAATTGATTAGCAGCATGAGAGACTCTTCTACATCAGAACAAGTCCTGTTTTTCCTCCTCCTCTCTTTCCAACAAGCCCACAGAGCTCAGCTCTGTGGTTGCTGTCCACAGATTTTATTCTCTATACCTAACGCATCTCTTTTGGTTTTGGTTGCTGTGTTTTTTTGTTTGTTTGTTTTTATTTTTCCTTCCAACAAACACTGCAAAAATGCTGTGTTTATTCTTTCAGGGTAGCTCAATGCATCTGAAAATAATTTCTCTCTTTCCCCCTGCACAAGCACAGACCTCTGTGCTGCATTACCACTAAGGATTTGAATCCCAAGCCGTGCATGTAGGGGTGCAAAGCACAAATCTCACTACGTTTATGTTATTTGCTGATTTTTCAGTTGAGCCTAAAACTACTGATCAGTCACCTTTCTGAAGCACTGGAACTCACTCTTCAGATGCCGACCCCATGGGACACACTCCAGGCTCTTCAGAAGTGATAGCCAAAGCCATGGGAAGAGGAGAAGCATGAAAATGGAAGAGCAATGTGAAAAGCGAGAGATAGGTGGGTAAAGTGGGTGATAAAAGGGATAGCAGGGGAGAAGGAAATAGGAGAGAAAAGTAGCTCTAATGAACCTTGAAAAAAAAACTCACACAAAGAGAGTTTTAGGAAATAAGAAAGATGACAGTTGTTTTTTTTTTTTTTTTTTTTTTTTTTTTTTTTTCCTGTTGGTGAGCCCAGAAAAAAAAAAAAAAGTAAAACAATGTAAGTATGTTGCATAGATGGTATTCACATCCATGGACTTCACATTATTCAGTTGTTAGGAGGTTTTTCCTCCTTATGCCCCTGTCTGTGTGGTTTATGATGCTTTTTCTAGAGCAGGCATTGAAGCCCCAAAGGAATTGGGGTTTCCCCTTGTTGCCATCTTGCATGGCATCTCACTCTTCATGTGCACCAGTGTGAAAAACTGCCTGTGGAATTCATCAACAGGTAACATCTGCTTTGTGCTGGAGTAGGTGCCTGCACAAAGCATCGGAAGCCAATGCCCTCAGTATCCCATCCCAGGCCATCCATCATGTCCATGGTACAGACTTCCCCAATCTCCAGAACCCCACCTGCATGTCTGAACCTCAAAAACAACCCTCTTCTCCCAGAGTCCTGTTGTGCACCAAGCCATCATGTCCCCATGCAAGTGGCTGGTGTGCAGGACCAGAGCGAGCTGCCATGCAAAGTCCCACATGGAGACTCAAATCTTTTGTGGTTGCTGTTATTCACAAATGCTGAGGGTTGAAAACATATGAATGGGCAAGGAATGGGCATTTATGATGCCATATGAGTCCCAGCCCACTGGTCAAGGTATTTGATCTTCCCTGAGTTTTCCAGCTAAGCGCGAGAGCCTTGGCAGCCATCCAGCAGCCATCTCTGCCTGCTGGATTGTGTCCTCCTGCATTGCCCATCCTACTCATCTCTTTTAATGCCTTTGTACAGCATTTCACATCTGTGATGTATAAAATCTAATCCTTAGATAGCTTTCTTAATCGTGGTTGAATTCATTAGCCCAGATTCTTCTCTTGGTTATGCTAGGTAAATCCAAATGTTCTCCCAGGTATAGCTGAGGGGAGAATTAGGCTGATGATGTTTTGAACCTCTTCCTTTTATATAAACTCTGGCCTTGGAACAATTCCTCTCTGCCTTGTGAACTTATTTTTCCCCATTTGGAAATACTGAATAAACTGAACAAACTTGGCGGCACATTAAAGCTTGTTTGAAACCACACACAAAAGATTTTGTGCAGCTCAAATGCCATAGAAATGTGTTCACATATGATTGAACATAATAGTCCAAGATTAGAAAATCCAGCAAGAAGCAGGGGGATTAAGAGCACGCTCTGGTGAAAACCTTCATAACTCTGGATGAAATTCAATGCAATGAGGTACCCAGGTGAGAGTAAGTATGCTGAATTGTATCACCCTATCACAAAACTGGCAGTATGAAAGGAAAATTTTACTCATTTCACTTCCACTGTTATCCTCTATCTAGGCAAGAATATAAAATTTTTAAGCCTTGCAGTATTAAAGCTGTATATTTGTGTCAGCAGATTGTACGTAATCTGTTTTGTAAATATAAGGAGCTCTAAACCCTTGGGCCAAAAGTCTGCAGAAAGATGCACAGATACAGCTCTGACAGTCTTCAGCTGAAGTTACACATAAAACAACAGAAATCATAATTGGCAGAGCCAAATCCATTCCTTTTATTAACATAAAACACCAGAAAAAATAAATTGGCCTAAATTTTGATCTCAGATGCATTATAATAATTGAGATAATAACACAGTCAGCTAAGTTAGTCATTTAAAAAGACTGTAGCAAAACCAAGCAGAATTATAGCTGTTTGTTGTTAAGCCTTAGAGAGTTTCCCTCTTGAGGAAGTACTGGTTCTTCAAAGAAAATACTAAAACTGATGTTAAAAAACTAAATTCCTACCTATATAAGAATTCCATGCATTTTAACAGACTAGAGCAGCAAAGCAGTAAGTCACCACAGATCTCACATGCAATTTTTTCCCATTCACTCCTCCAGAAGGATAAGCCTGTGAGATCAGCTACATGGATGTGAAACTCAGTGTTGTTACATTTCACTAGTGAGATTAATAAATGATATTTATATATTTATTTATTGGCTATCATATGAATCAGTTAAAATGGTATATTCCTCATCTGAAATGTTTTAAAATTTCAGTTCTGTCCTCCCCAACTCTGCTATGGAACTTGCCCTTCTAGTGACACATTTCTATTCTCATGAAATCAACAAGAAAATATTTCTCTATGATTCTAGAACCATCCCATACTATTGTAATTCTCTACGTCTCTGGAAAAATACCAGTTTCAGAAAAAGAGTAGAAGACTTCAAGATGAAATTTATCAATCAAGCCATCTTGCACAATTTTCCTCTGAACTACACTGTGACAGAGCCCTCTTGTTCTCATTTTCATGATGAATAAAAGAATAAAACAAATCATGTAGTTCTAGTTCAAGATGGCCCTGACCTGAACAATTTCATCTTTGATACAGATTTTAAGGTGGAATTGTTTACTTTTATTTATTTATTTATTTATTTATTTATTTATTTATTTTCATCTTCAAGGAAAAAGGTTTCCTTTATTTTACCTCAGTTGTTTTGAAAACTAGCATATGGATCTAGAACTATGGTCAGGAGCTGTCTGATCTCAGGCTGGGGAATGGGTTCATCTCCTTTTATCTCTGTGATTTATAGTGTTCTGTTGCAAGGACAATAAAGTGTTATTACAATTCAATGTGTGTTACTTCTCTCTAAGGAAAGGGCAACCTATTAGGAAAAAGGCACAAAACCCAATGTAATTTGAAAATAACACAGCATAACTGATATTTCTTTAGAACAGGCTTATATGGAAGGCAACCAGAGGTTAATTGTGCAAAATAATATTACTGCACATCCAAATGCCATTTCTAAATGTTATAGTACATTAAAGTATACTGCAGTGAATTAATAGTCCTAACAGTGATGATAAGCATCAGTAGACTTGAGGAGGTATCCTGCAGCTGCTTTCTGTCAAGTATAAGTAATATTAAGGAAACAAGTGTATGACTGCTTTTGATCAGAGTTAATGAGACATTAACAGTGAACAAAAACACTTTAAAACAAAACTTCCTTATTATATTTAAGCAAAATATTGCTAAACGTTTTTCCTGTAGTGACAGAGCTGGCGTGATGCTACGAAGGAATTTGACAAGGCAGGATAATGTATGTGTTGCTTCCCCATTCATGGTGTTGCTAATGGGGCTAGCTCATGCCAAGCAGATTTCCATCCGGCCTCGGTTGGTGCAGCCTGGTGATCTTTGCAGACTTTGCCATCACTGTCAATGCTGGATGTTGGTGCAGCATTCCCAGGAAGCCTGGCCTCCCTCCCAACACGAGTAGTCAGCGAAAGACCACTCAGTGCAGCCACAGGTGGACAAATAACTCTAGCCAATGTCCACATCAGACTTGTGGCTTTCAAGTGCTGAGGTGTTAGGAGAAACAGTGTAGGAAATGGTGACTGAGTGTCTGTCCTCAGAGCCCTGTACTTTTCAGGGTCTGCTGGCTTGCAGCTCCAGAGGTCATCTATAAAGAAAGCTCTTCAGCGCTGCAGAAGGGTAAGTGGACTTTTATGTGAAATTTTCTAAGGTAACCAGAGGATTTGGAGGCCTTTTATCTATGTATTTTCAGTAAATGTAGGGTATAGTCTCTGCTTTTAAAAAGTCTCCCCTGGAAAGGCTGCAGAAATGCATTGGAAATTTTGTCACTCATGGCTCTTCCATGGCCACAAATGCTTATTGCTGCTGGGCAGATTTGAGGGAAAGACAGAGGCAAAAGACAGGCTCTTAATGGACTGTGTGGTGTTTCAGGATAGGTGAGGTTTTATTTATAGACCACATCTGCAGAAACCCAGATTGCAAGCCTACCAGCAATGTCCCAAGTGTGGATTGGAGTTACCTGCTCCAAAATTTGGATGAAGATTCTGGAGATAATGAACAGAAGGGACACTATATATTTATTTATAATATATATTTATAATATATTTACTGCAGGAATAACAAGTTCTGCTGGGGAAAAACAAAACAAAACAAAAACAACAAACAAACAAATCCTCCAACCCACTGAAGATTAGCACAAAAGTTACCATTGAATGACAGTAGGAAGAAAATTAAATTTCTCTGAGTTTCTCTTGCATTTCTCTTCAGAACAGAGCTCTCAAGTAATGAGGCACAGCAACTTCCTCAGACTCTCATATGTGTGCTGATCTATTATTGCCTTAAGAAAAAAGGTACAGCATAAAGCAAAGTAAATAGCTGCATTACAATGCAATGCACACTCTGGAGCGTTGTAATTGTAGACATAATTGTAACAGCAGGTCTGTGTTGTCCAGCTAAATAGAGATCTGCAATTCAAACCATGCAGAATGTAGCGCGGTTTGCACCTCTTGGTAGCACAAATCTAAGGTGAGAATTTCACTCTCAGTATGTCTACATTGCAACTTTCTTCACTGTGAGGTATTGCCATCAACTGCAAGGATAAGCTCCTACATCAATTCAGTGCTAATAGGACTCCATGGATGTCATCGCCCAAGTGTCTCGCCAATTAAAGTTTTTAACTTAGTCAGTCCAGCATAAATATTCTCTAATACCAATTAACACCCTCCATTCATCATTGTGATAGTTTTATGATTATGCCAGCTTTTGCAGACCTTGGAATACACAGTGTGAGGGGAAAAGCCCACAGCCTGAGTGAAACATCTTGTTGTTGAAATAGCATCCTGACATTTTTATGTGTAATGTGATATCAGGGAATGAATGAATGCTCCAGGATAGATGTTCAATTAAATCTCTTGTTTTCATTCCTGAAAGACTACCACCATGCGTTTTAGATTGCTCTGCTCTACTATACTATTAGGAGCAAAATATATTATTAAGGTTATTTAAAGAAGGCATCTCTTCCCTTTAAACCAGGGGTACTGGCAGTACTTGGGGGTATTATTTCACCCCCGTTATGTTACTTCCCCCAAACAAGATTGTAATTATAGAGTAAAGGCGAAAACCAGATTTATGGTTTGAGGAGAGTGAAGGCAATAATCCTAACAAATTGAGGACAGAGCCTAATAAAAAACAGTTATGATTTTTGCCTTGTCCTTGACTATGTAATTTCCTTGTTCTATCTGTGGGAGGACACACATTGCCTGAGCTACTCCTGAGGCTCTCCAAAGTCATCCTTCACTCTTACATTTCAGCAGCAAGCACTTACAGCAAACTTTCATTCCATCTAACAGCTGTGTATTACCTAAGAAACCTCAGCTGCAGGATTGTTCCGTGTGATTCTTGGGACATAAAAATGATTGTTTTTCATTGAAATGTTCTGGTCCAATTTGACCCACGGAGACCAGCAAATAGCAAGTGTCTGAAATAAAGCGTTTTCAGATGACAGGAGGAAAGGACTGGGAATTAGAAGGCTGAGGGTATTAGTTCTTGCTTTGCTACTGGCTGCCTGCATGACCTTGGCCAAACTGCTTCCTCTCACACATTTTCCTTCCCCTGCTCTCTCGGCTTCATTTGCAAGCTTTCCAGTTTTGTTTTCACAGGCAGTGGCACAGTGCAATTCCACCTAGGAATGGGCACATTTACAAAATCAGGCAGTCTTTCTCTCTCTCATTAACTTCAGCAGTCTTATGTTGTCATGGGGTTTCACAGGGCTTGTTTTGTTTTTTCCTTTTTTAGGGATGAGGATCCAGCACATCAGCTGCTGAAACTGTACCTTTTTGTTTCAGGAGAAAGTAATTTTCTGGGTTTTGAGCCCACTCCCTCCTTCCCGTCACTAACTGTGAGCACAGCAAGGTGCCTGTGGAAGGGATGCTCACAGCCCCAGCACAGGCAGCTGGAAATAGCTGGTGCCCCTCCTGTCCCACACCAAGAGGACAGGTACTTCCCCTGGCTTCAAAAAAGGCTATGGATGTGGCTCAGATGTATTCAGACATGAATTTGGTGGAAGGACTGCAAGGGAGGTAAGAAAACAGCAGAGATGCAAAGGCTCCCTCATGCCTAGATTACACTGGGATGTGTATCCAGATAATTTTTTATCCTGCTGCAGTCATTACCACATTTTGAGGACTTGAGTAATTTTCCTCCATCACTGGATTGATTGAAGCGGGATGATTTCTTCTGCCTTTCCCAGAAAGGGTCACTAGAAAGGATAAGTTCAGGCCGGCCCATTTCAGCAGGTGACAAAAAGCCACTTCAGACACTTATCTGATGAGGAATCTGACACCCTGCTTGATAAAGCCAAATCAGCTGAGAGTGCAGTGAGAAGCCGAGCCTCGACTGTGTCCCTGTAAGGACACGGGCCTTAGATCTCTCCTTGTCCTGGGTCTTTAGTCCTTGGTTAGTAGGAGAGCCCTGGGATTATGCTGGGGAGAAGCTGTGGAAAGGAGCAAGGGAGGAGATCCATGTAGGGGAGGGAGGCAGTGATAGGGAAGGAGGAATCAGCCTTCCTGCAGGTGGAAGCAATTAAGGAAGAAACCGTGCCCTCTCCTGTGCAAGTTATTAACAGCTGTTCCCAGGTGTTTTTTTATTAATAAAATTGTGGCCTAATTATGCCACCTCACTTGAATTTTGTTTTACTTTCTGTGCTTCTGGGACAAGAAGCAAAATATATTCAGGATAAATGAGAAGACGGTCCTGAAGAGAAAAAATCCCTGACATTTTTTTAAAGACGTATTAACCAATATACTAGCATGGGAAAGCATTCTAAATGACTACAACAAGGAAATGGAGACTGGAAAAAAGAGAAGAAATGTAGTGAAAGGAAGAAGATGTAGAAGAAATGAACGACACCATGCATCTTCCCACCATGTAAAGAAAAAAAGATTATTGTCAAATACTGGGCATAATAACACGTACAAACAGTTAGTATTTGCTAAATCCTGTGCAGAAACATGAAGGGTATAGAAACGTCTGCCAGTGTATCCTTTCCTGAAAAATCCAGCCAGCCAGGGCAAGGTTATAGAGGCAGCATCATGAGATCATGTTCTGCAGAGGCCGATTGTCTCCTGTCATATCCTCTAGTATAACCAGAAGACCTCAAAAAAATGTGGCTTCTTTGTTCTCAACATCACAGCACACAGGCCTGTACTTACAAAGAATCATTCCAAATAGTCCTACCATAGCCTCAGTGGAGTCTGAAGCTGAGAAAGCTCAAAAATATTGCAGGCTGAAGATCGCTTGTTGTTCTTTTTATTTTTTTTTCTTCATTTTATTTATTTTTAGTTTGCAGCATGCTTTTTAAAAGCCTTGTGTTACTATGGTTATAATGGTGTTGGTCAAAGGATGTAGGCAAGCTAAAATTTGCAGGTCTTTACTGGAAAAACTAATATAGTAGGGAAAAGGAGATAATCTTCCTGGCACACAAGACCTTCCTGTCTACTCTTTCCAGCTATACTGGTTGGTCTAATAAAACGTGCTACTCCCACATACAAACCTTACCTTGCCTGTGAAAAGATTGTAATTCATTTACCTTTGTAAAGGCCTCATAATTCTGTTTTTTAACGTTGCAAGAATCCTGAACAATGTGCTCGTATATTTGATAGTCTACAATTGAAGCACTAAAGGTAATTTTTGACATAACTCACTCAGCTTTTTTTTTTTTTTTTTTTGGTCCCAAATGCATAGCTTAACTCATATAATCAGAAAGTGGATTTACAGAAGCCATTGCAGCTTTAATAGTTGAAGAAGCATTAGCAATTTAGGAAAAGGTAGTAGATAAAAAGGCTGGAATTTTTAGAAAACGCTAATCCTTTCACTTATTGAAACACACTTGCTGGAGGCATCATTCCTAGGGAAAAAAAATAAAATAAAATAAAACAAAAACAAAACCCAAACAAACAAAAAACCAAGATGCATTAAGATTTAACTGCAGGGTTGAATCTAATTTTGTTTTATCACATTTGTACACAGGAAATTTATATGAATAACTAGTCCTTCCAGCAAAAGGTGTGATCAGAGCCGTGTCTAACATGTTTGTAATTGCTTATGCAAAGATGGGTGAGTGTGATGGGGAGTGTGATGTCCCAGCAGTGGTAAACTGTGTTACAATTCAGGATAAACTAAACTATTGCTAGGTAATGTATTTGAGCAGGCATGCTTAAAGCCCATTCATTGCTGCTCGTGCAAGAGCAGCTGCTCTGTTTGAACACCGGTGAAAGTGAACACAAAAGAGGCATTTTGCTCAGCTGGAGCATGTAGTTACAAATTATTTGTATTTTGGGTGGAATCACATCCTGGTTTGTTTGTGTGAGAGTATTAAGCATGTTTTTGATATGGAATAAATGGTGAAAAACAACAATATAAAGGACATAACAATATACCTATCGCCCCAGTAGTAGAGCACCATGGCAGATATGGATAACAGACAGAGCCATTACAGATTCAGCTGTCATTTTGTTGTATCAGCTTACCTTCTAAACCTGGCTGGAAGAGAAAGGGAATAAACTGCTGTTTGACGTGCATGCAAGAAAATTTGTTCTGCTGCTTATGTACATGCGAGATTGAAGGATTTCTTTTGGTTTTATTATTAGCATAATCAGAAACATTGCATTCCATCATTTCGTTAGAATAATCCTTGTTGTTGTTAGAGGGACAAAACAGACAGCAAGATAAATCCTTTGTTCAGTGACATTGGGACAAATCCAAAATAATCATATTTGTAACAGATCTGCTCTGGAGTTTACGCTGTGGCAAATAAAATCAGAAAACATTGCAAACTTGTATGTATTATGGAGACAATAGTGGGTACCAACTGTAGAAAATGCAGCCTTACCACTTGAACTCAGTTTTACCTTTCACAGCATTATTGGGCTGCATTTTTGCTCATGTCAGCTGCTCAGAAGGCTAACATCTAACAGAGTAAAAAGCGAATTTTATATTACTGATATCTTTTAAGTCTTTGGATTTCCAGATTTCATGCTACATCCAAGGTGATTTCTTAGGAGATCCAAAATACACCACCTTTTAAATTGACAATATTATAGCTGAAGCAAAAGTTAAGTAGAACTCCTAGGACTAGATTAGCATTTTTTTCTGGCAAAGAGGTAAAATTATATTAACAAATTTTGCCAAGGACTCTGCTACAAGTACTTATGGATCAGGTAGCCTGAGAAGCAGTCAGTACCTCCAGAGAAGTGGTTTGTCATTGGCTGGGTGGTTCTAAATGTACCAGACTGTTTAAATAGCAAAAGGTTTTAAATATGAAAGGAGGCTTCTTCCAAGAATTATTATATTGAGCATCACAAAATAGCTGTTTTTTTTTTTTTGTTTGTTTGTTTGTTTGTTTTTTTTTTTTTCCCAGAGAGCTAACCTCCATCTGTTTCTGAAAAAGCTCGGCATTCATAAAGTAACAAATTATATTTCAGAGCATAGCTCTTTATCACTCGCCAGTTAATGGGGCTAAGAAAAGATTTCTGAAGATGTTCCTGACTGCAGTGTAGGCTCAAAGGAAACAAAAGGAGCCTGCTGGAGGTGCTACCAAGGCACAGTTGTTTGGTTACAACTTAACCTCTTGCAGTCAGAAGACAACAGAAGGACACACGGCATTGAGGTTAATATAGAAAACACTGGCATTAAGCTGGTCATACTTCAGCAGAGTTCTGAAGTCTGCAACACTATTAGACAAGCAGAAGACTGAAAGGAAGGTAATAAGAGAAAGCACTGAGAAACTCAAGAAACTGATAACAAAGGACCTCATATTTTAGAGAATACACATTTTTTCAATTTCCCCCTCTTGGAGCTTGAGAGTATAAGAAAGAAATAAGTGTTTGGCTTGTCATAGACTGGTATTTCAGGGACCCAGCAACCTGCTCAGCATGTACCTGAAGCACTGGAGGATTTTGCTTTGTCCTAACTACTCAGATCCAGATTCTGCCTCTCATTCATTATTGTAGTGATGTCGATGGTTGTTTACTGCACATCGATGGTATACTGGAGACAAAGCTCACCCTGGCCCTTTAACTGATTGCCTCTGACCAAATCACTGCTTAGCAAAACTCTTGTTTTCTAACCGTGGGTTATTAGCAAATACATTCCCGGAGCTTTTTAACTCCAGATGGTTAGTAATGGAAAAAATTAGCCTCAACTTGAGATGACTTTTTTTATGACAGCTTTGACAAAGCTTGACTTTTCAGAAGGGTCTCTACAAGGTGCTCTGAGTCAATAAACTTTTTGTTAGAAAATTGCTAACCAGAGCTGCCTAAGAAATAGAGATGTCCTTGTGTTGCCTTTCTAGTCTTACTTTTCTCCCGTCTTTCTACATATGTATTGCAACACACTTTGGATATGCATCAGAAAAAATTTTCCTTAGGTTGCTTCCTTAGTCAAGGCATTTATAGGAAGGTGCTCATCTGGTAGATTTATATTTGGTGCATCCAACCCTTCAGCAGATAGTCCTATGTGTTGGCTCATCTGAACCTTGAATACTACACAGAGCTACTACTTTCTAAATAGATTAAATTGTTTGGGAAAAAAAAAAAAAAAAAAAAAAAGCTAGGGCAAAGAGGTATGTTTTCCCTTCAATCTCTTTGTCAATGGCTGAGCTTGGTAATGGAAGCATTTGCTCACCCCTGTCCCCAAAATCAAGCTTCAGGCATAAAAAAACATGAAAAGATTGAAAAGTTAAAAGCTACTGAAAACCTGGATCTGATAATAGACGATTTTCAGTGTAGATGTCACCACTGGTAATAAGTTAATCCTTTGTAAACACTCCCACACCTCTCCATAATGTACATAAATGAATACCACATATAGTAGATAATCACAAATGTTGTAACCATGGCAGTTTTATTAGTGCTAATGATACTACTTTATACGCTCACAAAACATATGGCAAGCAGGTTAATACTTTTAAATTGGCTGAATCTCTCTTGTTTGACAGTGCCCTGAATTTCCAGAAGGATTTATTGCATTTTGGTCTCCCACCTCCAGGGCAAGCACTTAGAAGTACCCTGGAGGGGCTCAGTGTTCAGCAGCAGATCAGCATTTCTAAGGGCAGCTCCTATAAGGTAACTTGCTTCACAGAAGTCAATGCATAACACATACACGGGGCTGCCAATAGCCTCGGAACTGCTGCGGTACTATTCAGCTGAAACCGGGAGAAAGGATGCATTTACGGAGGCACAATACATTTCTCTGGTTGACTTGGCATAACCTGATGCGATTTTCCTTTCAATTTGCCACAGTCCCAGATGTAAATCAAAGAGAGCAGTAACACATGTATCTGCAGCAGCTGTAACAGTAAACTTGCTGGGATGCTGCTGGGTTGGGTTTTGTCATCATTGCTGGTAGTGTGGTGTGTTGTGTTTTTTTTTTTTTTTTTTTTTTTCTTGTTTTGTTTTGCTATTGTTTTTTTGGTTTCTGTTTTAAATGTGCTACTTTTGTTATGACTTCAGGATAGTAGCATCATTGACTTCATTTTTAATAGGGCATATTTTGACCTGATGATATGCTGCTCTTGCAGTCCAACAGATCTGCATTTACTGGAAGAACAATACCGTTTTCCTGTGCCTCATGGCAGGCAGGGTTCTTTGTAAACTGAGGGCAAGTCAAAAAAAAGACAGTAGGATTCAGGAGGTCATAAAAACTTGTTGCCGCATGCCAGCTTTTTATTGCTAGCATTCCTGATGCCCCAGGCCCTCTGGCTGCGCTACCCACACTCAGTTGAAAGGTACAGTGGAAAATCTCGTCTCTTGGTCTAAAATAGTATCCATCTTTTTCCACTGTGAAAGCCATCTGGAAGACTAAAACCTTCAAAAAACACACTTTGCTAGGGTTAAGTAAGCATCCCTCTGCTTTGAAATATCACATTGCAAAATCCCCATAAATGAGGGGAGGACAGGAGACGGAAGTTTTCTCTCTTTTATGTTGCAAAAAGCCATGGCTACAGGATGATCCTGCTCCAGAGATGTCTGCTAGGATGAGGCAGCTGCTGAGGGTGCTAAGTCTGCAACTAGCACTCAAGAGACATTACTGGAAGTCGTTACCTCCAACCAAGATATCTTGTTGACTTTACCAAATCAGCAAGAATCTCAAACCTGCTCCTGAAAACAAAACAACACACAAATTTAAATTATTTATGCTCACCAACTTCTGGGGGGAGGTGGGAAGAGAGAAAAAAGAGGGAAAATAAAGCCTTGTATACTGTCCTAGCACACTCAGTATGATCACAGCACAAAGCATGCAGCCTGCACTGAGCAATTCTATTGTTCTTCTGGGTACCTGAATGGCTGAGAGCATTCTCTTCCTCAGCAATCTCCCTCTTAAATGTTCAGCAAACAAGAGTTTTCATTGTATCTAATGGTATGTGATTTCTCATACCTTTTAACTCTCCCATGGTGAATCTAGGGACAACCTCTAGAGACAGCAGCAAGAGTTTTTGAAATGCAGGTGATAAAGATGCTGAAGTCTGCAGATGTAAATGGTTTTGAATAAAGGAAACTGAGAACAAAAACAGTATCAGATGCAGATACTTCTGAAGTTTTACAATTCTTATGCTTTGTGGGGGAGAAGAAGGCAGAGAGAAAGTTTATGTTACACAAAATCAGAAGAAAGCTTTAGGCTTTTGATTTAAAAAAAGTAAACCTTATTATTATTATGTAGTTAAGAGCTGAAAATAATAGCTTGCAAGAAGCCTTTTTCCCCTATAGAATAAGAAAAACCTGGAAAAAAGAAAAAAAAGCAACAACAACAACAACAACAACAAAACTTAGAGCCCTTCTGCAACCAAAATCTGAAGATTTGAATTCATTAGTAAGACTAAGTGGAAAGCAGGTTTACACTAAGCAGAAAAGTGAATCATTTTACATTTCTGTGTATGACAGCAATTGCAAGAAGCAAAAAATATGGGGAAAGACAACGAAGGAGAGTGTGCAAGTGTAAGCACATGCACATGTACATGTATGTACACGTGTGTGTATGTTTGCAGAATGGATTAGAAATATATAAAAAATGCAATACCCAGTTGACCCTGCTGCTGTCATCTTGATAGATAAGGTAGCTGGACAGGAGTTTTGAGATGTTATGTGAAAATATTTCCTCTGGAAACATTTCAGCTGTCTTACTGAATGCCTTTCCATCCACAAATACCTCATTTTCCATTTCAGTGAGAAGGAATTTTTTTGCTTATTTTCTTGGAAAGCACTGAAATGTACTTAGGCACACACTGTTTATTTAAGACTTAGAACTTGAAGAAATAATTACTATCTCATTCAGTAGCATTACCACTACTACCGTAACTACCACGTTTCTGCTAAACATGTTTTGGTCAAACGTGATGCAGATCTAAGTTTGCTTTTTTAAAATCATAAAGATGGCAGAAACAATTTCATGATTTTCTTGCTATGGCTGTAGAGGTGAAACAACAACAACAAGACAAAAACAAAAATAAGAACTTAAGGAAGAAGAGCCCACAGAAATTCAGATTTTGCTGCACTGTGTTGGCATGTATTAAAGTCTAACTGAAGTAAACTGGCAGTACTGAGGTGGATACCATTTAACGTGTCCTGAACGATGTCCATCACTGTCCCAAATGATGGGCAATATCAGCAAGCTCATTCCTACAGTCAAATTAAGGTAAGGCTTCAGAGTGCTGAAAGGTATGGTTGCCACTCACATGAAGCTCCACTAGCAGGAGAACTGAGCTGATAAACAAAGCTCAAAAGCAAATCCAAAGTCCTCCTCCAGAGATTGGGTAGTCCTATGATGTAGCACAGGTTAGGGCCAGGCAGAGAGACAGCTCTGCATAAAAGGCCTTGAGGCTTTGGTTAATAGCAAACAGCTCACAAACCAGCAGTGTATGCCTTCAGCAATGGAAGCTGATCTCATGTAGGGTGGCTTTAGCACAAGTGTAGCCAGCAGGCTGAGGAACGTGATTATTCCCCTCTACACAGCACTGGAGAGGCTGCACCTGAAGTATTGTGCTCAGTTTAAGGCCACCCCGTCCAAGAGAGACGAAGATGAGCTGGGCTGAGTTCAGTGGAGGGCCATCGAGGTGGCTGGCAGCTAGAGCAAACAGCACATGAAGAAAGGGAGCAGAAGTTGCTTTGTTCGCAGAGAAAGCCAAGGGGAGGTCTAACTGCCCTCCACTGCTGAAACAGGGGTTATAGAGAAAGGAAACCAAACCCTCCTCAGAGGCCAGGAGTGAAAAGACAGAAACAACTTACATCCAGAGAAATTTGGGCTGGATATAAAAACATTTTTCTTTACAGCAAAAGTTCTGAAGTCTTGCAGCACATACCAAGAAAGCTTGTGGAAACTCCATCATTGGAGATTTTAAAAGCTTGACAGGTAAGTGCCCTGAGCAACCCTGATCTGACTTTGAAATCACTTCTGCTTTATAGCACAAGGATGGACTAGTTGACCTCCAAAAGTCCCATCTGATATAACCTTTCTATGTTACTATGCTTCTTTGAAATGATTTATTCACATGGGAAATTTAACTGTCTGGGATGAAAGAAAAGCCAAAGTTTACAAAATCCTATAAAACTGAGCAGAACTAATTAGAAAACAGTTTCTATACCAACACTCCAAACTCCTGATTTACATCCCTATAGCTAATTCTGCTAAGGTAAGCACTCCAAAGGACTGATAAAAAAAGATCAAGGTCCAGAAAGGAAGTTTAATGCAATGGCATGGAGTGTGGCTAAGAGAAGATACTGGAAGGCAGAATATATCTACCTTCTCTTCCCTGCCAGTCTCTGGAAATTGATTAAATGCAATGTGCAAATGCAGGTTTGCATCCTGGTGGTTCGTCTTGGAGCATGGAAAATTTGAGCCCCAATTCCCACCTAGTCTGAAATACAGAGAGGAGCTGCCTGTAGGCTCTGTGGGCTGCAGTGTGGGGATCTGAGCTCTGAGAAGAGAGGCACCTTTGGCAGAAGATGCAGCCACTTGTGAGCAGAGCTGTGCCTTAAGTCTGCAGCCCTTGAGAGCAGAGAAGTGGATAGAGAGCACTCGTACCCTTCTCTTTTCCCAGGGTCTGCAGCCTGCCACCACCTGAAAGTGAACAAGGACAGCCTTTCTTTCAGAAATGTTTAGGCAAGGCAGAGGATCCTTATCTTGTTGTTTCTTGATTCACTAGCATAGAGGTTAGACAGATCTTTGTGGAAGTAGAATATGCTGCCTCAAAAGCAGCACACTCTCTCCCACCCCAAAGTCTGAATAGCATCTCATGTCTTAGGACATGCTCTGACAGCCAGCCTACATCTTTTGGGGGAGGGAAAAGGAAAAATTCCCAACTCTGCTCTGAAAGCTCTTCTACTGCTGAGAAAACAAAGTGTTGTTTTTGTTTGTTTGTTTGTTTGTTTGTGTTTTTTTTTGTTTTGTTTTGTTTTGTTTTTGTTTGTTTGTTTTGGTTTGGTTTGTTTGTTTTGAAAGGGAGAAGAATGGATGGAGGGAAGGAGAGAGGAAGGGAAAGACGGAGGGAAAGAGAGAGGGAGGAAATTTTGGTTTCGTCTTAAAAGGCTTATGCTCTGCAAACAGACATATCACGCTTCTAGTAAAGTCTGGCTCTGTGGTTCTCACCAGTTTCTGACTGGGTAATTACTAATGCAAATACACACACACACACGCCAGAGAGTGAAGTGATGGGAGCAGCAATAAAAGTGACCTGGCTATAATGAGAAAAATGTTGACAGAAAATGTCTATTAAAACACTGATAGAGGAAAATGCCTTCCAGCCTGGGAACTAGGCCTGGGAACCAGGAACATCCTTGAAAGGCACAGCAGGCTTTTTTGAAGTGCAGCTGAGTACCTAAGAACCAGAGACATTCTGAAGATGCCAACACTGAGGGCAAAAACAAGGAATCGTAGCAGCAAATTATCTCCTGAAAGAAAAAATGTAGTCTGTAAAAGTAAAATTTTGTCCAGAAGAATAAGAAATATCATCATCTGTTGGTTGCCTCTCTCTCTCTCTGTCTCTCTCTCTTTCTCTCTCTCTCTCTCTCTGAGAACTTTTCATGCATCAAGTTTTCTTTCCTTCAGCATCTCCTAAACAAACTGAATCTTCACTGAGGATGCCTGGCTGACTCTGAGCTCTGTGATGTGGATGAACTTCCAAGTGAGATTGTGTTTGCTATTTTACTGGGCCCACTTCTGGGGGTTCGTCTCTTCTGAGACCATTTTTTGTTATTAACCCATTTCTGAGGCTAGTTTTCTTAATTTAGACCTTTTTTTGGTTGTTTGGCCAGCAGTTCTGATTTCGTGAACCTTGTATCAGTAATTTTATGAAACATATATAATTTTAATATGTACATAGCATGTCCTAAGTATAGTCTTGAAAAGTTTAAACTATCATAAGTATAGTCATTCTTATAGTATTGATAAATTTGTAATCCATAACAAGTATATTCACTGCTATACTATTGATAAATTTGTTGAATCTGTAACGCTAATCTATTATTGCTGCTATATTACTGATTTTTACTATATCTAATAGCTTTCCTACTATCTTTAATTGCTGCTACTATTAATTAGTTCTATTCCCTCAATATTTACTACATAAATATATACTTGCTCCCTGGCAGTATAGCTTCTTATCTACATACGTATATTCACCTTATTGATCACAGTATGATGGTGGTGATTGCTGGACACCTGTAATAAACAGAAATCTTTATAAAATAAAGTCTCTATGTCTATGTGTGCTAAGATCCAATGCACCCTCGCCTTCTGTACTTTCACATGGGGCAAGAGGAGATCCTTCATTTCACAGGTACTGCCAAACTTTTTCTTTAGGAACGCTTCATCAGGTGGATTCCCTGTGCAAGTCATGAGGGCAGCTGCATCTCTGATTGACCATATCAGCAGTGACTGTGCTACAGAAAATAGGTTGGGAATAATAGCTCCTGATACTCCTTACTAAATAAGTGCTTGAGTGTTTTTGTGCTGGTAAGCCACTGCCTTTGTTACTCAGCAGTTCAGTGTTGTGTGGTTGTCCTCTTTGTTCGCAGTGGCAGCATACACCAGAGTTACCTCTGTCTCTTGAAATGGGAGGTTTAGCTGTGGAAGTTTCTAGATAACTAGCTCCAGTGTATTTTTATTATTATTTTTTTTTGTGTGTGTGTTGACTAAACTGTATTCTGATTCCACTTTATCTACTGGACAGCATATTTACTTGTGTAGCAAACCGTACAGAGAAATATTGTCTCTGTTACAGGACATTTCATCTACTAATGCCCTGGGACCTCAATAATAAATTATTTCAGGCTTGTGATGTCAAATATACACTTCCTTTGACTACACAAATAATTCTGTGTAAACTGATTTGTCCCTTTGCAATGGCCCTCTGCAATGTTACCAAATATTCTGCATGCTTGCTAGAAAACCAGGAGTATTTATTAATCCAAGAAAACTCAGAATCCAAACTGTTGACAATGAATGTACATATGGTGGGTGTCTCTTCCAAAAGAAGATGGTCCAAGATGGTTGCTTAAGAGATGGGAGTGAAATCCATGCAGCCTTAAATTTCCATTTCCATGAAAGCACATCCTTAGTTCCAGACTTCTGTCAAATCTGCTTATGTTCTTCAAAACATGATGTACCACATCTTTTCCTTCACAGAGGTGAAATCCTGAGCCTATCAAATGAGGCAGAATGTGAATTAAGATAAGCAAGGATATATATTTTTAAAACACACTTTGCCAATGGGCTTCAAGCTCTTTCTTGTCCCTGTTACTGTGGCAGCTTCAATCAACCTGGAAGTTCATTATTTCTTTTTCAATTTATAAAAGCTGCACTCACATTATAAAGCAGAAGATAATCCTTGTGAGTTAAGATAAATCCATAGACAGAGCTCACTTTAGTTCTAATTAGAATCTGCAAGTTTATTATGGAAAAATGTAAGTTGTATGATTTAATCTTTTATATTGCCAGCACTGAGCATATTATTTCTATATTATAAGTTTGCCTTTCACATATATAGCAATATAAAAAGGATTATTAACTTAAATCCTATATTACAAACACTGATCCATACTGTGAAAGTAATTACATTACAGCAGTTAAATATATATGAGCATAGAGCTGTTCCTACCACAGTCAATAGCAATTTAGCCATTAACTTAAATGAAAGCAAGATTAGGCCTGTATTCTGAAAAAGGTAAAATGCATTTTTATAGCTACAGTTAAAGACAATGTCAAAAATAAATATAATGTATCAAATCATTCATTGTGTACAATTAACACTGGTATTTAAAAGAAAACAAAACAAAAAAGCATTAAAATTAAAGGCATTTATACAATCAGTCAGAATATTCAGAACATCTGGACCAGGTAATAATTGCTTCAGATTGGATTTAAATTTCAACTTGGTTTTAAGACCACATACTGATTAGCAGGGATTCCATCAGATCTCAGAGACACCAGAACTCTGTCTAGGTGCTGGGGACCGTCTATGAGCTCCCCATGTGCAATGACCTTGATGTGGTGGATGGGCTCTGAAAATACCAGCTGGCATTATCTAGAGCTGCCTTTCTACATAAACTAGATCACTCAATAGTTCTCATTCAGAAGAAATTACACTGCATCCTTTCCATTTGTAGAACATCTTGGGCTGAAAGGTCTCAACTTAGAAATTAAAATCTGTAGTGACTGGCTCAACACATAAAGTAATCCAGGGTGGAAGATCCCTTTCCCCTTGCTGTTGAAGCAATACCATCACACACACACCACCACAAAAAAAAAAAAAAAAAAAAAAAAAAAAAAAAAAAGAGAGAGAGAGAAGATGCAAAGTGAACACAAAGAATCCCACAAATATTTGCAGAAGCACCTTCATAGGTCACCTAGAAGTGACATGAAGCAAGCTAAGTGTCTTAAATGAGAGCTAATGGATCTCACAGGTGCATGAAACTCTTGTGTTCAAGATTAAATGGCTTCACCAACATTTGTTAAGGATTTCCAGCTCTGTTTTGCCTTAGTTATTCCATGCAATCAGCTTAAATTGAGCATGTAGTGGGATTTTCTGAGAGATGAAAAATTGGAGTTTGATTTTCACAGGCTATGGCAGAGAAATGAACTTGTGTTTCTCCTAGCTAGCACTCTGACTTCTGTACAGTGTTATACTTTCTGATCACATCAGGGCTTTTGACAATTTGAATATGGATTTCTGGCTCCATCTCTATGTGAAGTAAACCCATGCAACTTCTCTCTTAAATTATTTGTAACCAGGGACTAAAACCTGTTAGCTTCATCGAGTGGTAGCTGTAGGTCTAAAACAAAGGCTGAGAACTATCAGGAAACATAAACAAGACTTGGCAGAACTGGGAGTTAAATGCTGACTTCCAGCTCTGTGCAGATTCCCAGAGGCTGTTAGGCATTTTGTATTTTTGCAGAACATTGCCTGTCTTTGCAGTGCAGGAGATGAGGCAGTCTATTCAGCCAATATAAAGAAAATCTGGCAAAATTCAGTATACCTAGGAGGAATGAAAATATCAATGTTTTCTGCCCCAAGGAAAAGCTTGAGATTAAATAAGAACCAAACCAACCTTTTCCTGTCTCTGAAACCAAACATTAGCAAGGGTTTTTTTGGTGCTTGGAAATACCTCTTTTATTTCTTTCTTATGGACATTGCTGAAGAAATGAGTGGGTGGTGATGTATTCAAAGCATATCTTGTCATGTCTAATTGACTATATAAAGAAATCAAATAGCCCTCTTCTTCAAAAATATATAGCACATTAATAAGAAATTATTATTTTATTGATAGAGCTGACTTTTTATTGGCTAGGAGGAAATAAAACATTATTGAAGCTAATCAGGTCCCAGTTTTTCCAAAATGATATGAAGAACAATTGTCAATCAGCTGTCTAAAGCATCCATCAATCAATTAGTTTAATAGAAACAATGTCAATAGAATAAAATGTTGTCAGAGAATAAGTCTCATAGTTTGAAAAAACTGTGACTTTATTTTACAACTCTCCACAGTTTTTCTTGGGCTTTTTTAATTTTACAAATGGAGACCATTCTCTTCTGATAAAGTTCTAGCCAATTGACATTATCTCTTAATTATTTTTATAACATATTCATTGCAGGATTTGTTCAAGTAAGAAGTTATTGTATAATTTCCCTGATGGATGTGCTCATTTCATGAGTATTAGATTAGTGGAGTACACAATTTATATTAACATGCATATATCATTAAAGAATACATTGTTTTCCAGCTGTCTTAAAACAAAAACAAACCTATGAGATACTGGCTTATTTTTGAACTTCTACTCATCTGAATAGTTCCTGTTAATAATATTGTTCATGTGGATTACATAATTTAATCTACACTTTTTTTGTGCGTGTGTGTTTATTTTTCTTTGTCTTGCAAGATTTTTCTCATTTTGTATTCATTCTCCCGGAACACAAATACACACAGTTTTTTTTTCTTGAGATTTTTTTTGAGAAATTTTCTTTCATTTTGTTGTTAACTGTAATCAGAAACAAACAAAAAGGGCAACACTTCTTGTCTAAGGTCAGTTAACATGTCTATGCTATCAGGAACACTCCTGTACTTCTAGGAGAATCGAAAGGAGGATCTAATGATAGGTCTTTCATTCCAAATCCTTTAATGTCAATTAACTCTTCTAACTAACAAAAAGACTGAATATTTTCAGGGTGACAAAAGGGCACCACAGACTTTTGAGATTTCATGCCAAATTAATAGTTTCTATTATTTCCATTGTCCAAGTAGCCTGGAAGCCCCTGTACTCACAGTCATGGGTGTTACTAATTCAACCAGTCCACTGCCCCCATTTGCATCTCCAAGGATTACATTTTCTCATTGTTGCATTAAGGCTCATTTATATTTACAACTCTGAAAGATGGGAGGATTTCAGAAGAACACAAAAAAAGCTCAGTGTTATATTGCTGGGAACCAGATGTTCTTCTAGCTCAAAGCTACAAACCATAGTGATGAGGAAGGTAGCACTTTCAGTAATCCTGGTCCTCTCCAGATCCACAGTGGGATGTGTTGAATTTCATCAGCCTGCTTTAAAATCAAGATGCAAAATGGCTCTGTGACAGGATGATGGACAGCAAGGTTTGTCTCAAAATGGCAGCAGTACATGACCATGGATTTCTTCTACAACAGTTGTGAAGAAATCCTGACTTCCATAGCAAAGATCTATCTTTAGTTTCCAAAACAGGATTTAATACTTCAAAACTGTGACTGTAAACTCAGCACTCCACAGTCACCTAATCCTAGTGGCACTTTAACCAATTAACTACTTTCTGACCCAAAGAGCTAGGAAGATGTGGTACAAAGGAGAGCAATGCCTCAATCACCTATGAGGACCTAACTTCTAGGGTCTCACGTCAGGCTTGCTTTGATATTGCATCCTCCATGAAAGCCACTTTTCTTTCTGTACTATTTCACCATTTCCACAGGAAGAGGTAAAAATTAGTGTCAGCAGTCAGCCTCAGGGGAAGGTTTCCTACTTCATGGACAAATACTCTGTGGGTTCCAGCACCCACACCTCATGTTTTTCCCATGTTCCAGAGGGAAAGCAGTGCTTCATGTCCTGATCAAGCACAGAAGATACGTGGCTTGCTTCACTCAGACAAGAGTCCTACCTGTTGGATCCAGGATCTTGCCTGCAACCTTGGTTCAGGCATCTGGACCTGCATTGTGGGTGATATCCAGGTTTGCCTTTACCTGGAGCTTACTATCAATGGAGTGAGGCAGCCCCCATTCCCCTTGCAGGACACTCACCTTCCCCATCTGAAGCACTGAACTCTCTTTTTGCACAAATGGTGCCAAATGGTGAGCTTTGGTTTCCAGGCAGGTGGCCAGGTACCTCGAGACCAAACCACATATGTTCTTTAAGAAAATCATCCTGTTTGGGTAAGCATTTGTAAAGATAAATAAAATTCCTCACTTATTTTTTAATGACTAAATCTACAATAAGTTTCTGATAGTGGTTGATTTTAGAGGAAGTTTTCAGCAGCTCTCAGGTTAGGACTGCATTTAGAAAGCCAGCTCATGCATATGCAGCTAGTAGTAAATAAACAAGTGTCTCTCTAATTAAAGCACATCTAGAGAAGTCTAAACTAATTTAACATCTAAATGTCTGATTATAAAGGGGTGAGGGAAACCCAGAAATATTAGCCTTTTTCAAAATTCTTTGGCATAAGAACTACAAGATGGAAGGAGATAAGCATCAAAGCATCTAGCATTAAAAAGAAAATAAAACAATAAAACAATATGCTAAGACGAAGTTATGGAAAGAGATAGAAGTCTGTGTGCCCTGAAAGTGAAAAGACATGGCAAAAACGTGCTCAGCCTCCCCAACATGCTATTAACATCTGAGCAAAACACTACTGAAATGTTACAAACTAATTAAATTGAGCATACGAGGGAACCAATGGGAATAAATTATTATGCAAATACAAGGTTTTCACTACAGAAAGCTGCTGCTGGGAGTCAGCGTGGTGTTAAGCAAGGAGCACGGGGCGGAGGGGGGGGCAGGCACCCCAGCACCACAGCAATACGGCCGGCTGGGGATGAATCCCATCACAGAAAATGGGATAAAATCCCTTGGAAGGAGGGAAGCTAGGGAGGAAAAATGTACCTGGAACTTCCCACAAAGGGAAAGGGAGGCTGGTGCAGACTGCTAAAGAAACAGTGCCATCTGCCGCATATTCCCTTATGGCAGGAAGCTGATTTTAGCTGCCTCCTGCCCTGCTGCAGTGATGGCAACAAATCTGACAAGTCCCCATGGACAGCTGAGATGAGGAGGGCAGGAACCCAGCCTTTGCTGTGGCCCAGCCCTTCTACCCAAATGTGTTTATAGGTCTGCTAGGGAAAATAAATAAATAAATAAATAAAATCGAAAAAACATTCCTGGAGTTTCCTTACTAAGTTGTTGCCTGTTGAAATAAAGGTTTTCTTTCTCATGGTATAACAGGACCCCATGCTCAGACACTCGGCGAAGGATCAGTCTGCTGTAAAGCAGTCTGTCAGCAAGACATACAGAATGAATGTGTAAACAGGAAAACAGCTGCCACCCAATCTCTTTTTTTTTTTTTGTGCTGGATTCCTGTCACCTTGTAAAAGGGCTCTCTGTTTCTTGTGCAAGTCTGGTGTTGGTTTCAATCCATACTTTTTTGCTCAATCCTTCTCACAATGTTCATTACATCCCTGAATGCTTTTATACATTATATTATCTAAAGCAATTACAAAAGACAAGTCTAATCAATATTATGAATTTTTATAATTACTTTCATCATTAGCTCTAAAAACTCATTTATTTTTGTCAGGATTGAACCTGACAAAACCCATGAAATACAGGTGCCACCAGTCTATGCAAAACTCTTGTCGTTTAAGTCTGTCATTCATAAATCCAAGTTTATACTTTTACTACTTTTAGCCTCTAGACTGAACAGCCTCAGTTCTTTAAAGAGTTCCCCGGAACATATCCAAGACAGAACAGGAATAGAGTTTTGATAAGGTGACTCCCTGTCCTGTGACCTCCCTCCAGATGTTCAAATTACTCCTTAAGAACAATTTGCAGGATGGGTAGTCTAACATAATTAGTTCAGGCAGTGTTATATTAAATAGGTCCCATTAAAAATAAAAATAATAATAATAAAAATCCCTATACCAGGACAAAGGTCTTTGAAAATGGGGAAGTGCTATTCCTGACACAGTCCGGCACTGACTCATTTTCCTCATTAGGCCATTACTCAGGCACCTATTCTTTTTGCACATGTGCTGCAGAATCCCTAGGATTTGTCTGCTGTGGATGTCAAACTTCAGTTTTCTCTTAATTTACAGACTTCCAAGCTGTCCTCTATGTCCCTGGCTACTGTTCCCAGACTCATTAACGACACATGGAGGCGAGGCTTTTGGAACTAGGCAGTGTGGGATTCTGAGGCAACAGATGCTCCGAGATAACTCAGAGATGCTTCATGCTGTAGACCTGATCTTTGCAATCAAGGGTCTAAATTTGAATTTCAGAAAGGGATAAAACTTCTGGTGAAGTTTTAGTGATGTATAGAGCTAAACTCCAAAAACTGAACTCAGTTCATGCATGGGTTCACAACCTGAATCCTGCTCTCTCTAGGTAATGAATGAATTCACACGCCGTCACTAAAATACCTGAATCACAGGTGCCTTAGCACACAGGGCCCTATAGGCTGTATCAACAATGTATTTCCTGTGACTTTCTTTTGAATAGTAATTTCTCTGTCTTCTTTCTTTTGGCTTCTTTGAACTTTATATTATGATTTTAGATTGGAATAGCTATAAGATCTGGAGGCTTCATGTTAATAATTAATTTCAGTATCTAACTCCTATATTTTAAGATATACAGCTCTGACAAAGGAGATACTGTTGGTAGCAGCTACCTTAGGAGATTTGAGATATATTATATATCAAAATAAAATATTCCATCTACTGCTCAAGATATTGGTCTGTGGGAGTTTGTGAGAGTCAACTCAGAGTTGACCGAGACTCCAAATTTACATAGAAGAGAGACATGTGCTTGTAGATAAGCACTACAGAATCATAGAATTGTAGAATCACAGAATGGCTTGGGTTGGAAAGGAACAGTTAATTTAATGACAGATGTCCCTGTCATGGGCAGGGACATCTCCCAGTAGACCAGGTTGCTCAAAGCCCCATCCAGCCTGGCCCTGAGCACCTCCAGGGGTGGGGCATCCACAGCTTCTCTGGGCAACCTGTGCCAGCGCCTCACCACCCTCTGAGTGAAGAATTTCTTCCTAACCTCTATTCTAAATCTCCCTTATTTTAGTTTAAAATTGTTCTCCCTTGTCCTATCTGCCCATGTGAAAAGTTTTTCTCCATCTTTTTTATAAGAGGTCTCCCCAGAACCTTCTCTTCTACAGAATGAACATCCCCAGCTCTCTTAGCCAGCATATCTTCATAGGAGAGGTGCTCCAGCCCTCTGAGCATCTTTGTGGTCCTCCTCTGGACCTGCTCTAACAGCCCCACATCCTTCTTATGCTGGAGGCCCCAGACCTGGATGCAGGACTCCAAGTGGGGCCTCACAAGAACAGAGCAGAAGGGCACAGTTACCTCCCTTGCCCTTCTGGCTGCTCCTCTGGTGATGCAGCCCAGGAAGCAGTTGGCCTTCTGGGCTGCAAGCACACACTGCTGGCTCTTGTTGAGCTTTTTGTCCACCAAAATCCTCAAACCCTTCTCTGCAGAACTATTTTTAATGAGCTCCTCTCATTAAAAGTCTGTGCTCATGCCTATTATTGCTCCAGCCCAGGTGCAGCACCTTGCTCTTGGCCTTGTTGAACCTCATTAGGTTTATGTGGGCCCACTTCTGAAGCCTGTCCAGGTCCCTTTGGATGGCATCCCTTCCTACTGTATTACTGACTGCACCACTCAGCTTGGTGTCATCTGCAAACTTGCTGAGGGTGCACTTGATCCCACTCTCTGTGTCATTGATAGAGACATTAAATGGCACCGGTCCCAAGGTAGACCCCTGAGTGACAAGTGACACCACTTGTCACTGTCCTCCATCTGAACATAGAACCATTGACCACAACTCTCTGGCTGTGTCCATCAAACCAATTCCTTATCCACCAGATGGTTCACCCTTCAAATCCAAATCTCTCTAATTTAGAGATAAGGATGTCATGTGGGACCATGTCAAAGACCTTACAGAAGTCCAGGTAAATGGAATTGGTCTGCTTTCCCTTGTCAACTCCATTATAGAAGACCACCAGATTGGACAGGAAGAGTTTGCCCTTGGTGAAGCCATGCTGGGTGTCTCAGATCACCTCTTTGTTCTGCATGTGCCTTGACATTGCTTCCAGGAGGATCTGTTCCATGATCTTCCCAGGCACAGAGGTGAGACTCACCGTTCTGTAGTTCCTCCTTTCTACTCTTTATAAAAATGGGAGTGATGTTTCCCTTCTTCCAGTCACAAAGGACTTCATCTGACTGCTAGGACTTTTCAAATATGATAGAGAGGGATTTGGCAACTCCATCAGGCAGTTCCCTCAGAATCCTGCGATGCATGTCATTGGGCCTCACAGACTTGTAGCTGTTTAGTTTCATCAGGTGGTCTCAAACCTGCTCTTCACTTACAGTGGGAGGGACTTTGCTCCTCCAGCCTCTATCTAGGGTTTCAGGGAAAGGAAAGACTTGGGAAACCTGGCTGACAGTGAAGACTGAGGCAAAGAAGTTGTTGAGTATCTTAGACTTTTCCATGTCTGTCGTTACCAGTTCACCCTTCTCCTGTATCAGAGGGAGTACACTCTCCCTGGCCTTTCTTTTCTGAGCAATGTACCTATAGCATCCCTTCTTGGTACTCTTTGCATCCCTTGCCAAGCTCAGTTCCATCCATGCCTTGGATTTCCTGACCCTATCCCTGCATATCCAGACAGCATCCCTGAACAATTCCCAGGCCACATGTCCCTACTTTCACTGCCTGTGCATTTCCTTCTTACACCTCAGTGTGACCAGCAGATCCTTGCTCATCTACCTCAGTTTCCTGCTTTTCCTGCTTGATTTCTTACATATGGGGATGGAGACCTCTTGTTCTCTAAGAAAAGTGTTTCTAGGTCTGATCAGTTCCTCTGTCCCGAAGGACAGTTTCCTGGGAGATCTCATCCACTAGTTCTTTAAGCAGCTGGAATCTTGCTCTCCTAAAGTTCAGGGTCCTGACTTTGCTCTTTGCCAGGCCTATATTCCTCAAGATCACAGCCTCAACCAAGGCATGGTCACTGCAGCCCAGACTGTCTCCAATCTTAACCTCTTTAATGAACTCATCCACTTTGGTGAGCACCAGGCCATTAACGCTTCTCCTCTCGTTGGTTTGTCCAATACCTGGATCACGAAGTTTTCCTTGATGTACTCCAGGAGTCTCCTGGGTTGCTTACAGCCTGCTGTGTAGCATGTCTGCCCCAGCAGACATTTGGGTGGTTCAAGTCCCCCATTGGGATGAGAGCCTGTGAGTGTGATGCTTCTTGCAGCTGAAGCAGGAAGGCCTTGTCAGCAGGTTCCCCTTGATCAGGTGGCCTGTAACAAACCCCAGCCACAATGTGTCCTTTATTGGTCTGCTCCTTAATTTTTATCCACAAGCTCTCAACCTGCTTATGGCTGTTTCTCACAGGCAGCTCTTCACTGTCTATCCATTTCTTAACACAGAAAGAAATATCCCTGACTCTGCTCCCCTGTCTCTCTCTCCTGAAAAGCCTGTAGCCCTCAATTGCAGTGTTCCAGTTGTGTGATTCATCAAAACACATTTCCTTGATGATAATCGGGTCATAGTTTTCTAATTGCACTGTGCTTGTTTCCCCATGTTGCATACATTGAGCAGAGAAACTTCGTCTGGGCTATCATCTGCATCACCTTTTTAGAGGAACCCTCCCAGATTCCTTTGGGATAATTTTGTTGATCTGATTCTCATTGCAAATCAAATTTAGTCATTCTGTAATTTGATCTAAAGCATTTAAATTAGTTAGTGAGACCTTCAAAAATGGAGAGTGGAGTCTTTGTTCTTTAAAAATAGATACGAGATTAACTGTTAAAAATAAGAGATATGCATTTTGTGCATATTTAGACAACAGATACTTATAATCAAAGAGTGATAACAAGTTCCCATTGTTTGGCTATGGGCCTCTGCTGGCTGAGGTCCCACAGTGGGAATTTTTGAGAGAGTTCTTTGTACTCATGAGCTTAATCAAAAACAAGACTCAGTTCTGTATTTTCCTCCACAAAGTCAATGGACTAAACTCATCAAAGTCATAGGGTTAAATTTAGCTAAATGTGTCTTTGTTAAAATGTTTACAATGCAAATGGTAGCTATTCACATAGGAAGTAACAGAGAGTCTGTAGATGGATTTGTTTGTTTGTCACCTCACTCAGCAGCTGAAAGGTGTCTCCAGAAAGAATTATATTTATTCTTGTGTGTATGAACAAACAAGCAAGCAAACAAAAAACAATAACAGTAACAACAAAAAAACCACATCCTATTTTGTAGACGCATGGCTGCCCATTTCCAAGAAGTTGATCAGAACCTTTGTGCCATGGTTATTAGCTATAGCTGAAAATATTAAGAGCTCATAGATGCAAGTTGTTCTAACTAGTGCAATAAATTTAAAAAATAATAAGAATAAATAAATAAATAAAGTTACGGACATTTCTTCTGAAGCCACAGGGTTCAACATTTTTTCTGCTTTATACCTGCTGAGGAAAAGCAGATGAATTTTGGTGAGGTCTCTGCTGGAGGTGCAGCTGTGGGACCTGCCTAAGGGGAGTGAGGAACCACTGCATCCCCTTCCAATGGTGACCATGCTCAGTCTCAGGCACCCTTGTCACAGCAAATGCCTGTGGGGATCCAGTCTGCCTAGAAACAGCTTTCTGCTGCCAGAAGCCCTCTACTTGGGGTGAAGGCATCTGACTCTCATGTTAAGTGAACGGAGAGTTTCCAGGTAATTGGACCCCAGTGCCATAGGCATGCTCTGCATCAGAAGCAGATGGTGGGGTAGTTCAGACGGATTGGGGGGGATGAAGTAAGATGCCAGCAATATCTCTTCCAGCTGTTCCAGCTGCTAATGTGTTTTGTCAGTGACGAGTTAAATTCCTACCGCAGACAAAGCTGAAGAGGTGGGCATTTCTTGATTTCCAGCTTTGCAAACACCTTTGCCCATCATCTCAGAGTATGACAGCCTGAGAGCATATTAATGAGCAGCTACTTCCCAACAGGAACGGTTACATCAGCATTTCTGATCCCTCTGCTGCTTCCTGCTGCAGTCCCAAGTGGTGACAGAGGTGGACAAGCAGCTCAGAGATGACTGTAGCCCTGTAGGTTTCTGAAACAGCCAGGAGGGCTTGGGATGCAGAACCAAATACCCTAACCTCGGAATGACAGCTCTCTTTCATCTGCAGATGGGGTTATGAATGCAGCATTTACTTTTATACCATCAAATAGAAATGATAACATAATGGACCAGCAATTCTGCTGTGATTCTGCAGCTATGAAAGCACATAAACTGAAAGGCCAGGGGAACGATTCTTTTGCAGTTAGCCTTAATTCCTCTGCTGGTACAGAAGTATAATAGGAAGCTGGAATTGGGCATTGATGGTGCCATATTTAACCTATGGGAATCTTTCACTAGAAGAAAGGGTGGGCACAGTGTGTCAGAAATTATATACAGTGCAAATGATATATTAGACAGGAAATAATAAGCCTTTCAGGGATTCCTAAATGTATTACTTATTAATTTAGGAAGTATCCTGGGTGAAACTCATGAGGTGGCACTAATTTAGAAGGTATCATGAGTAACTCAGTTTGCTGGAGGGCTGAAATGTAAATCCTACTGTGCACCAGGGAAAACGAAAATGCTCCTTCCATTAAGTCTGTGATCTGTCCTTCACTTGCCATGGGGAATAGCATAATTTAGAAAGCTGCCTTCTAGGATGTTGAACAATCATGCCTCATCAGTGAGATCTCTAGATTAAAAATGTGAACATTTTAACATTACTAGAGGGATTATTATATCTTGCTTAATATTTCATATATCTGACATCAAACTACCAACTAACCACTATAATGTATTAAAATACCCTTCTAGTCATCCTGTTTGCTTGCTTTTATGTAATAAGACTCCAACTACATTTGTTCAGTCATATTGTACAGTGGTTTGATTTATGTTTTACAGTGATGGACTGAGAAGGGACTTTAAAATGGATTGTGAGCAGTCAGTTCAGATCTGTCTCTGAGTTTTTATGGATCCTGAACCAGGAGGTTTTCCTTGGAGGCAGAAGAGTTTTCGTATATTCCCCTTAAGTGCAAAACTGATGCAGCACTGCCTGCCGTGGAACAGGCTGTACCTTCAGACACCCAGCAGTAAGCAACAACCTTATGGTCAACCGTGATTCATCCCAGAACTAGTGGATAAATTACACTGTTATGCTGTTATCTTATCTTGTACCATAGTGCCCTGTGTACATCAAATTCAGCCCTCTTTCACCTCTGTATGCCTGCAGTTCCCACTGAACTCAGGGGGAGGTGAAGCTTGGAGGAGCAGTTCCTTCAGCCCTGCTTCACTGGGGCTAGCATCCCACAAGAGCAGAGCCCCCAAATCTCCTGACAGTCACAGCAGGGCAGTGCTGAGCTTCACATCAACTAGCTCAGTCCCAATCAGGCAAGAGATTCAGTGCTTCTGTGCTGGATCCTGTTGCCTTCCCTTTCTTTTTCCTACCTTTCTTCTTTCTGTCCTGAAGTTAAAGTGAGTATCTCTCTGTGAGCAGCGTAATTGTCCCTGCCCTGTGTAATTGTGTCTACGCATCGTTGCTCCAGCCTCAGGACTGCAGCCTGCTTTGTAAAGGACTGACACCAGAGATTAGAAGTGTATTATACACAGGTGAAAGGGAGGGAGGCGGGAATATTTTTAGAGCAGAAATAGAGAACTAGACATAAATCTCAGTGTCTACAGCACATGGCAAAATCTGGGGCTGGCCAAGAGAATCTATTCCTGCTTTTATATGTTTCTAAATCATTCTGTAGCAACAGGACACTGGGGGACTGAAATCCCTCATGTCCAAAACACAGGTAACAGAGGTAGTGAATTAATGTAGAGCTTCACTGGAAACAGGAGGGGACCTCTGGAGAATAAGCCAGGTGAGGGCAGGAATTCTTGATCACCCATGGTGGTGTCTAGACACTTTCCCACATTTTTTGTATTTGCAATAGCACTTCAGTATTTGGCTAAAATAAATGTCCATCTAGAATCATACTGGAGACTGGGGATTTATGAGTTACAGGGGCACAGAAAAATGCCGCCAAGTGGAAAGTATATTCCAGTCTTCAGGCTCTTTATTATTTCCTGAGGCTTGTTAACCATTTTTCACTTAGTCTACTTGTTTTTTTTTTGTTGTTTTGTTTTTTTGTTTTTGTTATGCTCAGTGAACCTCCAAGCAGTTGATCAAGACAGGCCTCTGCTAATGATTAACTTGTTTTGCAGGACAATTTCAGAGAAGGAGGGTTGAACTGGCATTAGTTAAGCAGACAACATTAATTAAAAATGTTGAAACTTGTTAACAAGAAACAAAAAGGCAAAACAAAAGGCAAAACAAAAACGGAAGAAGAGTGGGTAGCAATGGAAAAGAGACAGCATAATAAAACAAAGAGGAAGGACAAATGAAAAGAAAAAGGCAGTAGAAATAATGTGAAAATACAGATAGCTAGTATGAAAGAAACTATATGTAAACTGTCCTGGCTTTCCATGAACGTGACTCCACATATAGCACTAACCTCTAAACTGGCAATTCTTCACTCCTCCCCTTATATTCATCATTTATCTTACATTTTAAAATAAACTACTGTTAGTACGAACGGTGGCAAGGCAAATGTAGGGCATTTCTGCTGTGTATTTGTTGTTGAATGTACACACAAGGTCATACTCAGAACAGCCAACCACTAGTTTGGAGGGTAGAAGAGAGAGGAGAATTGTTGCAGAAAACCCAGTTTGGTGGCTCATCACCCTGGCAACACTGGCAAGTGAAAAGCCATGCTTATCTTTATCCAAATCTAGACTACACTAAATTGATGTAAATGTGAAAATGACTTACCCAGAAGAGCTATTAGCTTCAGGGCTAAGTCTTGAAATGTCAGTGCTTTGCAACATATTAGCCTATCTAAAGGACATTAAGCAGCCTCTCTAATGGACACCTGAAACACCAGAGGAAGCCCTGAGTCCCTAGTGAATTTCCACATCTTCCCCTAAGGCTAGTAGTCCTCAGGAGGATTTGGACACGCTGAATAAATTTTCTCACCTATACACTCTAACATCTGCATGCCAGTCCAAGGAAGGTAAGACATCTTAACTACTCATAATTTTGAGCAAAACGAGAAATAAATCAAAACTATTCCTGATATGGGGTTTGTAAAACCAAAGATGTCTTACTACAAACATTCATTTGCTTTCAGTCCTACCAGCCCCAGGAAACCATCTAGAGAAGAGCAACCTAAATAAACATCTTTAGGTTTGCCTTCTAAGCTGGACTAGAAGTCTGAAACGCTGACTAATATATTCTTCCAGTGTAAGAAGAGGCTGCTAAAAAGCTCGTACTAAACACTGTTATGTGTTTAGTATGACTTTTTTAGTATGACTTTGTATGACTTTTTTTTTTTTTTTTTTTTTTTTTTTTTTTTTTTTTTTTCCAAATAAAATATGGAGATTGAGTGGGAGAGGTAAAATCTTCAGCTTTTGATCAACAACCATCTATGTTCTTCTGAACTTGAACCAAATTTTGAACCAACTACATTTCAACCCTTGCCTCCAGGAGCAGCCTAGACAATTAGATGTACAAATTCTCTAAACTTTTCCATTTGAGCCTTCTACAACCATCCAGGCTAAATTGAACTTTAATGTATTCAGCTTAGAATCAATTCTATAAATTTTCTAAGAAAGATTAGGCTGTGTAGAATTGAAACTCTTTTTGATGTGCTAAAAAATGCATTACAAATAGTTCACAGCAAGAGCTACTAAACATTTTCTGACTAAGGAGCAGAAAATGATTGTATCTTCTTCCCTGATCATTCATCAATTAAAAAAAAAAAAAAAAAAAAAAAAAAGCACAACCAAACTGGAATTCTTCTGTATTTTAAATCTCGACATTGATTAATAAAAAGTCCCCATGAACATTGTGATATCTGACACTAAAAAACACCCAGAAAAATTAATGCAAAACAAATTCAAAACCAACATAGTTTACCAACATTTATTTAAAGTCCTGCTTTGATACTAAATCACCAGCATATTATTTGCAGTGGAATATGCAATTTTTCAGTCAGCTCACACTTATTTCTCAGATACTGCATCACAAAGCATTGTAAAAACCTCCCAAATACTTCCAAACACGCACAAACACGCACACCCACAGGCTCAGAGGGATGTTTTTACTGAATTAATTTCAAGGTTCCTTAGTATCTTTGTAACTTCTTTTGTGTGTGGACAGAACACACAAACACCACATTGCAATCCATTCTTTACAGTGTTATTCCCCAGTTGGAAAGAGAAGTTTGGTGTACTGAAAGATACAGGGGACCACTGGGCACAGAAATGCTTATGGAAAGGTGTTATCTTAAGCAAATCACAGCTGACTGAATGAATTCTCCAAAGTGTGGGTATTGTTCTGGATTCTTCAGCTCTCCCACCAGGGCTGGTGCTGTTCACAGGGCATCACATTGGTCTGTGCCAGAGAGGCTTTCCTGCTCACACAAGCAAACAATTTAGGACCTCTGCTGTCCCTGTAGGGGAAATATGTATGCATGCACAGACTTGCCAAAACAAAAATTTATACACACACACTTCTTCCATTATATTTCTAAAAACAAAAAGGACAAAATATAAGTGAAGAAAGTATAGAGAAAATAGGTTTGTTTCCTAGGTGGAAGGGATTATTTCTCTGACAATTTGCCATGGTGCACTTGGTCATTTCTTTCAGCAGATTTTGCAATGCCATTTCTAAAAAGTACAGAGGCTTCTTTTGCATGTGTCTTTTTAAAACTCATTTCAAGGCAGAGCATTTTAACAGCGAGGGAGATAAAAGATTTTCTGTCATTCAAAGCACTTGGCATAGGGCATTTTTGGCTTGTTGGTGTTTCTCTGCCCTATCTTCCACCCCTTCTCAGCAAGTCTGAATGTTATGTTGAAGGATGCCACTTCTGGTCTTGTGTGCACTTGCTACAGAGGCAAGGGGAGGACAAGTTGTACTGTACAATGTCACTGATCTCACTTCAGATGGCTAAATTAGGCTGCAGATATCCTGGGGCTCTCTGCAGCCAGCAGGGAAAGACCCTGGGACAACATGGGGCTCTTAAGACAGGTTCCTTTCTTAGTGCTGTCCCAAGAGAAACTTAATCTCTCTCTCTTGACCATGGAAACCGTGCCCAGGGACTAACCACTGTCCTAAACTGCTAAGGAGGTGCATAAAGACGTTGTGTTGATCAGGATGCTTATTTTGGATAAGTTACGTGTCTCATGACCACTGATCGTGGTGCCTGCATGCCTCCCCCATGCTCTCCTCCTTGCATGGAGGGTAAGAGATCAGGCCCTGGATACATTTTCACACCCACCCACACCCAGCAGGACTGACTTTGTAGGGGGCGAGAAGAAATTTGCTACTTCTGTGAACACACCCAGGATGCAAAGGTTGGAGGTAAGAAAGAAACGGAAGCAACATATATTTCCTTTGAAGAGTTGTATCAAAATGGCAAAAATAATTTTATTTTTCTTTTTTAAGCCTGGGTAGACAAAATTAAAAACAGGGTATTCATCAATAAATTTATGGTATCTGAAACTCCTCTGAGCCATAGGAGAATGTAGAGCTCTGCCCTTTGGTCTTCTTTTCAGTCTGCCTGGGTAAGCTCCCCTTATGCAGCAGTATAATTTGCAGTGACCTTTTCTAAATCTGTTGCTACACTTCCTGCTTCACTGGAAACTACCTTTTTAGCCATGCATGACATGACTCCACATACATTGGAGTATAAATTTCAGGCTTTGTCACCAGACCCTGCAGTCATCTGGTGTGGTCAGTGGCCTTAGCAGTGTGGGACCCTGCTGGTACTGCTGGGCTGAGTGCTGCAGGAGATGGTGTTAAGGGATGGTTTTTGAAGGCTGGTTGGCTGCAAGAGAGATAAATGTATGAAATCAGTGGTGGGGGGAAAATAAAAGAAGAATTTAAAACTAATAACGTCAGTACTCTACTTTCCTCTGGATAGCTGCGAGGGAGAAAAAACATTTCTTATATAATTTCCACTTTAAAAAAATCTTTATATGAATTTGATTTCCTCTTGGGATATTCAGGGTGTTCAGATAACCTAATACATTTCTAAAGCAGAGACGTTTCAGTGTCTCTTTTTTTCATCTTTTATAATTATTATTCTGCCTTTTACTTGTACAGAGGAAGGATTATGCAATTTTATAAAAGGATTTTCAGGCTTACTCCACGTGTGAGTATTAAAGTGTATCCCTGTCCCAATATATCTAAAGCCGCATAGGCATTTAAACATCTATTGAGTTTTCAAATCTTGTTTCTGCTGCATATAGAATGGTAAATGTATGTATTCTTATATAAGTGCAGGCACTTTTACAGTCAATGCAAGTTTTCCTTTGGCTGTAACTGTTTCAGGACTTCAGCTCTCACACATATGGATTGCAGAAGCATACATTACATAATAATGTGCATTATTTCCTTAATATTTTACATATTATTGTATATATATAATTTCCTATATTTATTTTTATTTATGTTAACTATATTTAATGTAATCCTGCAAGGTGGTGTGAAAATCTCCCTGAATTACTGAATGTCTGAAGGCTCTGCAGGAAATTTACCCTTGGAATTCAGTGAATTTGTACTGATTAGATGATCAGTTTATTTCCTTTGATTTCTTTGTTTCTCTTTCATGTGGTTATACTGGAAAGCCTGATGACCTATGAGGCTCCTTTTCGTTTTTATTTGGTTAAGGGAATAAGTTGGACTGTGAATGATTTTTCTACTTGTGAAAATTACTATGTTGATATGTTTTTTCAAGTTATGTGCTGGACTAGCAAAGTAAAGAATGTGTTCAACTCTCCAGGATCAATGTAATATTTTTAGATGCATCCTTATCCAGTAAAACAATGATTGCAAAGTTTTTAAAATATTAACCAAAAATAACTAAAAAATATGGTTTAGTGAAGTTACAGTGCAATAACAAGAAAGCAATTCATTTGTATCCTAAAATGTCTAAACTCCAAAACATATGTTCTTATAATAAAAATGCTGAGAAACAGCTCTAGTGTTTTTTTTTTGTTGTTTTTGTTTTTGTTTTACAAGAAATGAGGAATTTTGATAAAAACAAATAAAAATATATTCAGAAAAAAAATACTTATATTTCATCCAAAACAATAGTCACAGAATCTTTAAACTGAATTTCTTGAGCCTTCAGCTGGAATCTGAAAGATTCTGTTTTGAAATGCCACTCCAGTGCATCTTGGAAATTGGTCTCCGTAGGCTCTTGTTGCTTTGCTGGCATAACAGGCTGGTGTTGCTGGCTAGTTTACATGCCTGGTGGTGCCTCATGGGGCTGCTGAGACCTTGCAATGTGTTTTGGGAGGTCACTAGACACAAGCAGCATGAACGAGTTTGTCCATGTGGCAGGTTTGGCCAGTAACTGTAGAGCAGTAGGTACAACACATTTCGGCTTTAACTTGCAGAGGGATACTATAGCAACATTTCAAATTAATTTTTTTTCATTTCAGTCAAATTTTGAAGCCAAAACTTTTGTGTTAGACCAAGATTCTGAAACCTTCCAGTTTTCAAAGATCTTGCATGTTTACTAGGCTTAAACTTTTCACAGAATGCAGCTTTTTTTTTTTTTTAATTTATTTTAAATAAAAACATACCTAAAATAAAATAAAATATTAAAAATAAAATGATAAAATAATAATTTAAAATAAAATAAAAACAGAAGCTGTTCACCTCACCAAATGAACCATCAATATATTTGATGATAGCTGGGGACCAAACTATATAGCCCCATTGCATATTATACTTTTTACAAATATTTGGTTCCTGATTATGCTCTTTCTACTCGGTTCTTGTGCTTTGCCCTTCATTTCATCCATACCAAGGATTTTTCTAACCTTTAGCTCTTTGAGAGCTTCTCTGAGCAGCAGCTGTCGAAAAGTCAGGCTGCCATGAGAGCATCCTTTTCCATGAGTGGATCCTGCTTTTTCCATTCCTTTGAAAACCACCACTGCCAATAACAACGAGAAAAATAAATGCATCAAAAGTTATACTGCTGTCAGACCTATGGTGAGGAAACTTCAGTAAGTGCTGGAAACAAGTGCACTGTTCAGCGCACAGTTCTCTGACAGATTTTAAGTCAAAATCATATCATTTAATATACACATAGAAATGATAGGTTTCATATAATATGAGATATGACTGTAGCCCCTGCAGCATTTCAGCACCTTTTTTTCCTCACGCTCTGTACAACTGGTGTCAGATGGGAAGGCTGAGATCCACTAACTCTTTGCTAATGCCTTACTCACAACCAGAGCCAGTGTATGACATCAGGCTTTCCGCCTCCCTCCTGTGCCTCTTTCACCCTCTCAGATGCAAACACGTTTATTTGCCTCCTATGCATATTTCTATACATTAACAGTGATATACAGTCTTTTCTATTTACAGTAAGAATTCAGAACTGCACCTTTACTCATATGAGATCATTTTCTCTATCTCTAAGAAACTTATTTATAAGGGCCTTAATTCAGAAATGAAAGAAAGATTAAGCAGTTCAGTAGAAATTATCTTTTTAGTGCTAAAATCTGAATTATACATTAAAGTACCATTTATTCAATGAATTTTGTTATTCTGTTTAAAAAGGCAGAGACTTTTATGTGTTTCGTATGCTTGCAAAGGTTTATTAGCTTGAGTAAAAGGTTATTATTATTCAATTGAATAATTTAATTTTAAATTATTGCTATTGCACTTCATATTATAACTGCTTTTCCAGATGCATTTGATTCTGTCAAATTTGCCTTTTAATCCCCTGTCGGGAGACCATTTTCTTGAATCATGCACTGCTGCTCACCCTTGGTAGTGGTGTCCTAATGAACACACACAGTCCAGGCTCACATCTTCCATGTAAATTACTGTGCATACCTCTTTTAGTCAGAACACATTGGAGGCTATCTGGTGTCATATAATCCTGGATACTGATATGTGGAAAGTCTTTTCAGGTGATTAATGTCATAGGAATTTAATTTTCCTGCAAAGAGCTACTGAGGGACTACAGTGTTTACGTGAATGCAGGACTTAGGGATATGAAATAAGCATTTAGAAAAGTTAATAATCTGTGCCTAATCCCCTCCAAGAATTATCTGTTGGTATTTCTATAAATAATTGCAGGGTTATTTCTTGTCGCTAATTGAATCACATATTAATTTATTCGATGTATTGTGCATTAAAAATCTTGGAACTTGCTACAAATCCTATTGCATGGGTGGAATAAATGCATGCAAAGCTAGATAAAAAACTTCTGAAACATATATTAAATGAAAAATTCACAAAATAACCATGCTTTGTTGTTTATTTTGTTTGTTTGTTTGTTTGTTTGTTTGTCTTATGCATGAGCAAAAGTGTCCTTCAAAAGGGTTTCTCTTTTGCTAGAAACATAAGATTTGTCCTTGACTGCACACTTAGAAACCGCAGTTCCTGGGCACAACACTGAAATTCTCTATTAAGATAAAAAACGATACACAAAACAATGCAACATAACAAAATATCAGTGAGCAGCCCCAGAGAGGAAGAGTCTGTTAGCACAGATTCTTCGTGGCTGCGTTCAGCACTGCACTGATAACGTTAGCATGCCCAAAGGTGCTGCATTTACTTGCATGTGTCTATGAATTACATAATTGTCTGCTCTTATCAGACTACTTCTACCACTGCTGACGGAAGAGTTTTTCCCTCAGACAGCGGCTGTCCATTAGCCTCACTAGAAGCAGGATCAATCTTCCACAGTCTTCCATAATTCTGAGCCAATTACATTTCAGAAAGTAAACATTGATTCCTGAGACATACAATAGGAAGTACTTTAAAAGTGGCTTTGAATATTCTTAATTAGTTCAAGAATTACAGGCTCATTCCTCTTTTATGCTGCCATTAGAAGCATTTATCTCAACTGATTTCAACAGAGTTGAATCAACAGAGTTGTGAGAAAAAAAAATCAAGTTGCATAAATTGTTAACAGCTCTTTCATACTGCGTCTTTATTACTAGATAAAACTTTGATGAAGGACATACACAGAAGATCAATATGAGAAATCACATACGAACTGACTTCTATGCTACTGGCTGCTACTGAAAATCACAGAAATAAGTATTTGTTTTTGAAGCTCTTACTTAAGCTGATGACTGGTTTGCTGCTGCTTTTCTTGAAAGAAATGTTTCACCTTTAGGAGACCTACGGCCTCCTGAGTCAAATTACTCTGTGACTCCAAATGCAGGGAAGCACAAAAAGGAAAGCAGTGCAGTTCATCCAGCAATGAGCAACTTCATCTGGCAGCCTTTGTTTGAGGGAATAAGGACCCACTTTCACTTCTGGTGTAGATGCTGCTTCTTGATGGTCCTGATGCACTTCTACTGGCACCCCAGTAGGCTCTGTACAAAAGGCTGTGTGTTTCAGGCAAGGGACTACGTTCTCTGGGAAAGGCTGGGGTCTTCTTCCAGAGAACTGGGGAATTGCCACACTGCCAGCCATCTTCACCTGTAATTTATAGTGGCCAGCTCACAGCTGCAGGGTAAACAACAAATAATATTAAACTGGCAGGTAATACACTGTCCGTGGGCTAATATAGCTCAGGATATACTCACTGCTGAAAGTGAATTAAACATTTTCCTTGAGATTCACTTAGATAAGCAGTGTTTGTTTATGTAGTGGCATCTGCACATGAAGAACTGAGCAGGAGTTAAAGTGCAACTGTAATCACGTATAGTAAATCCAATTTATATTAATATTCCTCCAACATGATAGCTAGCAAATATACGTTTCTGAACTCCTAGAAGTCTGCCTTAATTTGTTCCTGTCAAATGAAGAGCAAACATTTTATCGTGTTTCTTTCTTTTTTTAATTTTGTCCCCCCCCCCCGAAAACAAACACTCCAACATTGAAGGTTACAGGGGTGGGTAGTTTTAGAAAATCTTACTCTTCACACATTTAAACAGACCATCATACTTTACTTGCTTTCTTCCAACCATTACTAAAGCCATCCATAGTCTTGGAAATCCAAGTATTAGGAAGTGGAAGTGACTGCTGAGGAAAGTGCTCTGGCGTGACTGAGTTGTGATGACAGGCTTAATCCCAAGCTCAGCAGAAAGTCAGTGGTGCTCCTTTTTCTCCCTGAGGTAGTTGAAGAGGACATCCAGTCCCCCCTCCACGAGCTCAGGCAGGGGTCGGGACAGAGGGTTGTGGGAGATGTGGAGGCCTTTGTCCATTGGGTTCCACGCAATGCGGGGCAGCCTGCGCAGCAGGTAGAGGTCATCTGGAAGAGTCTGTATGGAGTTGTAATCTACATTTAGTAGCTCCAGAGCCACGATGAAGCAGAGAGACCGCGGCAGAGTGCGTATGTTATTATTCTCTACTATAAAAATTTGCAAATTGGCTAGATACTGAACACTCTCTGCAATGCTTTCAAGTCTGTTGGACCCCAGGTGCAAGAAGTCTAAGCTCCTCAGTGCAAAAATGCAGAGGGGAATCTGCACGAAGCGATTGTTACTGAGGTTCAGTTTCTTTAAATTTGTCAGGTCGGTGAAGCTTGAAGGTAGTTGTGAGATGCAGTTGTGTGAGAGGCTCAAAACTTCCAGCTTTCTGCACAAGCTGAGCTCTGCTGGCACTTCTGTCAGGCAGTTCATATTAACAAACAAGACCTTCAGGTTCCTCAGCAGCCCGATCTCCTTCGGCAGACACTTGATGCAGTTGCCACCCAAGTTCAGCACTACGAGCCGGTCCAGTTTTCCCAGTGAAGGAGGAATTACCACCAGCTGGTTGCGTGAGAGGTTCAGTTTCTGCACCTCAGGCAGTCCCCACAAGAAGTCAGGAGCACTGGTCATCCCTTTCATTATAAGGCTCAAGCTGACATAACGCAATCCCCGTTTCAGCAATGACTTGGGGTCTTTCCCTGAGAGAAGAGCATCTTCCCATGCAGGCAACTTTGGACCTTTCCTCAGAAAAAACATTCTTCTTCGCCTCTCGCTTTTTGAGTGTTCGGTTCCCATAACACCTTGGATTGCTCCTGATAAATCAAGTGAGGTTTTCTTCCCGTGCAAGTACTACACCAACATGCAAATGCCACCAGAGGTTGACAGCTTGCAGGAAAGTCAAAGCAAGGAGATAAGGAGGAGCCTGTGAAGTGCATCTCAGTCCACCAGGGTAGTTTCCATAGCTGCTGAGGGAAAGTTTCACTTTTGGGTGCTTATGTTGTTCTTGGTGCACAGTCTGTAATGAAATACTTGCTCCAGACTTGTGAGCAAACCTGTTCAATTCAAACTGAATGCCACAAGGCAGCTGTCACTGTCATTTGGCCTGGGCTTTATTGGACAGATATGTATCTTCACTCCAAAAAGGTCACAAGGATGCTGTATATAACTTCCCCATGTCAGCTTTCTTGGCTATCTGGTACATACCATGGCTGCAGGACAATTAACAAGAGTGACTTCAAAAAAATAAACAAGTAAGCTATAGGAGAAAACAAGCAAACAAACAAGACATCAATTCAATTCAGATTAAAGGCCATTTTCAAATTCATTTTAATTTTGATGCTCCTCATTTCACTGAAATAATTATCAATCCACCAGAAAACTTTGTATGATGCAAAAACGCTGGTAAAGAATCTTCCTGCAAGTCCCACCCCCCCTACTCCCACCCCCCCCTTTTTATTTTTTCCTCTTTAGTTAAAAAAAAAAATAAAAAGTTAATTATTGTAAAAAATATTTAAGCTTTTATATTACCTTTGAAGTGGGGACAGGCCTCTTTCTTTGCAGAAAGGGCATCACCTTCACTACAACAGTGACATTTTCCAGTGGTATCTGCGCCCACTTGGATGATTGCTCACTACCCACGTTGCCGAGTGTGAGCAGTCACATTGCACAGTTCTGCCCAAATTACTCTGTCCTAAATGTCCTGTGCTACTTCAGATCTATCAGTGAGATTTTGGGTCTCTGTTTCTTCTGTGCTGCAGAAAATGCAGCCACTTGATGTCCCCTTTTTTTCACAATGAACTTTCCTGTCTTTCTGGGGTACAGGGGGCCTAGCAGTCAAATAGCTCAAACTATACATGAAATTTAACTCCAGAATAGGAAGACTGATGGGAGAGGAAGGAAGCAGCAAGGTATAATAATAATACCCGACAACAGCTGAAGCCAGTGATGCTGATGAGAGGAAATTCTATTGCTACAGAAATATGCAGTGAGTTTAAACTCAAAAGGATATCCAAAGACTTCAGGCATTATTTAAACAGAAATGTTTAAATGAAAATTGCAGTAAATAGGACATGCCTTCCGATAGTTTTCTTCTCTGGTGGACCCAACATGGCTTCACTAAGGGCAGATCATGCCTGACAAAACTGGTGGCATCTATAATGGTGTTACAGCATTGGTGGATAGGGGAAAAGAAACTGACATCATCTACCTGGACTTGTGCATTTGACATTGTCCCCCACGATAGCCTTGTATCTAAATTGGAGAGACATGGATCTGATGGAAGGACAACAAAGTGGTTAAGAAATTGGCTGGATGGTCTCACTGAAAGAGTTGTGATCAATGGATCAATGTCCAAGTGGAGATGAGTGGTGTTCCCCAAGGGTCACTGTTGGGACCACCACTGTTTAACATCTTTGTCAGTGACATGGACAACGGGATTGAATGTACCTTCAGCAGTTTTGCTGATGACACCAAGTTGCATGGTGTGGTCAACACACTGGAGGGAAGGGATGCCATCCATGGGGAGCTGGACAGGCTTGAGAGGTGGGCCTGTGTGAGCCTCATGAGGTTCAACAAGGCCAAGTGCAAGGTCCTGCATGTGGGCCAAGGCAATTCAATTCCCAGCACAAATATAAGTTGGGTGGAGAATGGATTAGGAGCAGCCCTGAGGAGGACCTGGAGGTGTTGGCAGATGAGAAGCTCAACATGAGCCAAACATTTCCTGGGCTGCATCAAAAGCAGCATGGCCAGCAGGTTGAGAGGGCTGATTCTCCCTCTCTACTCTGCTCTACTCTACCCCACCTGGAGCACTGTGTTCAGCTCTGGGGCCCCCAGCACAAGAAGGACATGGGCCTAGTAGAGCAAGTCAAGAGTAGGGCCATGAGGATGATCAAGGGACTGGAGCACCTCTCCTACAAAGACAGGCTGAAGGAGTTGGGGTTGTTCAGCCTGGGGAAGAGAAGGCTCCAGGGAGACCTTATACATATAGTAGCCTTCTAGTACCTAAAGGGGGTCTACAGGAAAACAGGGAGGGACCCTGTCAGGGAATGTAGTGATAGGACAAGGGTTAATGGCTTTAAAGTAAAAGACGGTAGGTTTAGATTAGATATAAGGAAGAAATTCTTTACTATGAAGGTGGTGAGGCACTGGAATAGGTTGCCCAGAGAAGCTGTGGATGCCCCATCCCTGAAGGTGTTCAAGGCCAGGCTGGATGGGGCTTTGGGCAACCTGGTCTGGTGGGAGGTGTCCCTGCCTGTGGCAGGGGGGCTGGAATCAGGTGATCTTTAAGGTCCCTTCCAACCCAAACCACTCTGTGATTCTATGATTCTATGCCTCATGATGAAGAAGACATTGCCTCTTCCTGTAAGATCTGGTAATGGATGCATTCCCCACCACCTCATCTCAGAGATCCTCGCCTTAAAATCACATAACAGTTCCAACACTGTAGGACTCTGAAAAGAGCTGCCACTGTGAGTTACGGCATTCTGGCAACTTCTTTGGAGTCAGTACCCAGAGGCCCTTCTTACTGCCAAGCACCTCTCAGTCCCTGCTCAGTTTTGGGCCCCCCTTAGCACTGCGCCTGACTGGGAGGAGAGGGGAGAGCAGAAGCATCCATCCATGTGTCTGGAGAACAGGGTCCTGCAACAGGAGAGCAGCCAGGGCCGTGGTGAGAAGCATGAGCTGGTGGTGAGATGAGCCAGCCTCACACTTAAAGCATGCAAATTTAGAACAGCCTAAAAACTGCCGATCCTTTCAGAGGTGGGAGGTGAAATATTACATTCCCTGGATGAGCCTGCAAAGGACAGAGGCCAGTTGCCATTTGGTCAGGGCAGGCTGGCAGCCTGACTGACAGCCACAGATCCCTCCCTCACAAGTTCCCTCTGCCAATTTGTCAGTTTACAAACAAACACTATATTACATCCCATCACAGCCACAACTCTGACTCAGTGCTCGTGTTAATCATTGTCCAGTTCACATTACTGCCTGAAGTAGCGGGGGTGGCCCTGCCATCAGGGACAGAGAGGAAGCCCAGCCGCAAGCCACACTCAGGCCTTGCACAATGCGGTGGGCAGCTATGGCTAAAACATGGCCCTGCAGCCCAAGTGAGGGGACATGCAAAGACAAGAGTCCCTCACAAACCCTGGCTCAGGGCTTTCTGCCTGACTGCTGTTAGGAACGTGCTAATTTTCAGATCTGAGCCAGCGATTCCTTTCTGTTGTGGCAAAGGCAAAAGGAAGAAAAGAAGGCCCATAAAAGGGGGGATTGCACGAAGTTACACATTTCCCTTCTTGTGATCATAGGGCTGGAAGGAACAACCTGTTGCTCTCTTGCACAGCCTCCCAGTAGCCACAGTCCCCCTCATGTCTGGCCAGATATTTTTGGATGAGAGCATCGTCCTTGTCTCGCTCTCCACTGTGCACTAGCATTCACTGCCTGGGGGCTTGGCAGGGGCTGGCCCAGCCTCTCACCGCAGAAATCCAGATTTCCTGACAGCCTGACTCAGCCAAAGCACTCACTACCCTTTCCTGGTCTATTGGAAACCATGGTCACCATGGTCTATTGGAAACTCAGCCTCTGCTACAGCTCAGTACAGGCTCGGGCTGGATGTTACTGGAAAGCTTCACCAGATCCTCTATAAAACAGAAATGCTTGCTGTGCTTGTCTAGCAACAGTTTCTGCTCTTCCATTGCCCTATCTCTGCTGCCTGTGAGGCAGCAGCAGCTGAGGGGATTTGAAAAATACCTCCACATCTGCAGCTTCCATTGTCCAGCTCTCTTCCTGCCTTTGCGGGTATTGTAACCAGTGTGTATGTGTTTGGGGAAAATAGCCATTTCCTTTCCTTTGTTCTCCAACAGAAAAACAGGCTCGCTAGAGCACACTTTCAGTTGTGGAGATGGGGAAACTCTGAGGTAACCAAGTTAAATTCCTTTCTTGCAATCAGGAGAATAAAACCACAGTGGCCTCATCTGGACATTGCAGGAACTAAGTCTGTGAATAAAATAGTCCTGGACTCTTTTTTGTTCACTTTTCAGTTCCCTTTTCTCTGAGTTGCTATGGATTTTTAGGCCAGCATTTAGGGAAAAAAAAAAAAAAAAAAAAAAAAAAAAAAAAGTTGTTATATTCTTCTGAAAAGACATTTTGGGGAAATACCAAGATCCTGTTCTTGTCAAAAGAATGAAGAACTAAGTCAAATTTCATTCATCTTGTCTTTTGGAAGCCATGCTCTGGTGAACATAGCTACCAGAAAAGCCACCCTGGACAAGAAAGAAACCCACCTAAGGCAAAATTCAGCTTGTAAGTGTTGGCTACATTCTCCAAATTCTCTGAATGTCTTTTCACCTGAACAAGACCTGGTGGTCATCTAGCACCCCTCCTCACTGGCAGTCCTGACAGCATCACTGCTGCCTGCTGCTCTGTGCTCTGAGGGCAGATTGAGCTGTTTGGTCCTCTCTTAGATATCCTGGCCAGCAAAACACATCAACAGGCTGTGTCAATGAAGCCTCTCAGAAAGTAGAAATGAATTTCATATGTGCAGATTTGAAGGTATTGGGGGGGACACAAACTGGTGGGATTTGGGATTTGCATGGTGCACTGTAATTGATACTTGTTTCATGGATTTAACAAAAACTTTAGTGTGAAGGGGAGAAAAAAATGTCCCAAATCTTGCTGAACAACTGTACAGCCTAACCAATATAATAAAAGAAGCTACATGACTAACAATGATAAAAAAATGGTAAATTGACAAAAATGACAAGCTATATTTTTGAAGTTCTTTGACAATGCAAATGATTAGAATTTTTATGAAGGAAGCAGGATTGTCAGCCCTGAAAAAACTGCAAGACAAGTTCACAAAGACATGGAATTTTAACGTCTATTATCTACTGGCTTTTTTTATTTGCCTTCAGATTTGGAATCTCTAGAATATGTTTGGGAAACATTTTCAAGCTTTTCTCTGTAGCCAGTGGTGGGTTGGACAAGTACATTGTTTTTAAATGAAATAAAAGTTGACATCATCACATAATTTCTTTCCACAGGACTTGAGCTTTTAACAAAACATCCAATAGCATCAGACTTTTAATGAAACAATAGGCATCTTGACACAATGAATTTGAAATTTTGATAATCCGTGCTTTCTTGCAAAACAAATTCTGTCATTGTCTTTTGCATTGGTGAACGTACAATTTATATCTATAATTTCATCAGCATATACCTATAGCTTTGTAATTGACTTTGAAGCAAATTTCATGTTCTCTGTGGATTCAAAATCTTATACAGTTCCTCTGGCTCAGTTTACTGAAATGTATTAATTTACTAAAAATATATTAACATAACAAGGAATAGGTTAAATCTTTAAGCACAGCCTTTTCTAAAATTATGGGAAGCTCAACCCACGCTCTTTCTGAAGAAATTTTCATTTACATTCATTATCTCAGTGTTATAATAAACACTCGGTTAAATGAGACTGCAGAAACTACATAACCCTTTCTGCGACAAGAAGGATGCTTTGTCTAAAAAAAGTTCATTTGTTTCCAGTTCAGCAGAAAGCAACAGTCATGTGGGAGAAATATTCATTACCAATACAACTGCAGCTACTGAACCGTTTTCTTTGTGCTGTCCCTTTCCTCTAAAGTAAGATTTTTATAAGTTTCAGTGCCAAGCAAACTGTCAAAGATAACCTCTGTTCTTAGGAACAAGAAAGCAAATTTTGTAAGTTTTCACTATTTTGTAGTGCTTTGTTGATCTTGTAGCTATTCTGAAATAGGAAGCCAAATTTCAAAGGTAATTTGAGATTTATGAGATGTTACACAAGGCAAGAACAATTCTTAAAGCAGTTTCAGATTTTTTGTTAATTTGTTTTTTATTATGGTGTTGTAAGCAGCCTTTAACACTTGTGTGTCCATGGAGCTTTCCGGGAATGCTTTATTAAGATCCCACGCGGAGATGCTGGATCATCTGACCCATGAAGAACTGGATCTAGAGGTGAATGACTCTTCACAGGGGCTCATTTAACAAGAGCTTTGGCAGACAGACAAAGTCTTTCTGAAGACCTTCTGACAGAAGACAAACTCAAACTACCCATGGTATGAAATAAAAAGAGAGAAAATTTGCTTGTTTGTGTGTGTAGACTAGAAATGACAGGCACAATTCCTCCTGCTAGTCAGTTGCCAACAGCAACTCTCACATTCCATGGAATTAGAGGAAGTTTTCTTTCTTTTCTGCAAACTTACTGAAATTACTTCTGCAGTAATATTTTGAAATTCCAGAAAATGCATAAACGACTGGTTGGCCAGCTCCCACATCTGCCACAGTTTCCCCATGTGTGCACAAGCCAAATAGCTAGTCTGTCTGGCTATGTCTGTACAAGCCAATAGCACAGAGGCAGCCCATGCTCCTGTGCGGTTCTGTCACCCGTGTGCTCTGATTCGTCCTGTGCTCACGAGTGCTGTCCCAGACAGCACCAGGAATCAATGGGTACACTTGCTCTAAGTGCGTGCCCACTCCTCTTCAGGGAAAGGAAAGTTCAGAGCATGGACATGAGCTAGGGCCCACCACCACCCTGCAGAAGGACACCAAAACCATCCTGCCCTGAGTAACCTGTACGCAGCCTCTGTGTCTCAACCTTCCACTCTTTTTATGGCCAATGTGATAAACTTGACCCTACTTATCAGCATATTTGAAGTCACATAAATCACTCACTGTTCTATTATTCATCACTACATTTATGAACATTCACATCTACATTCATAAACACCCATGTAATAACCTATACGTGCCTGTTAGCAATATAGACAAGTGGTACTTCTTGTGGTCAGTGGTTTTCATAACTGATGAGTTAATACCATCACACTGAGAGGAAAGTTGGAACTGATTTTTCAGACTGGATGAAGTAGCTTCTAATGTAACTATTGCCACATAACCTCTGCCACAGGTTTTTCATACAGCTTTTGATGGGCATTGTTTTACATTTTGAATGCATCACAAGAAATAAAACAGCAGCTCTTTAAAAGTAGGAGGGCCTGAATTCTCCTTGCCTATATCTAATCTGACCTAAGAAGACGTCTGTCTGGATTCTGATCATGTAAATGTCCATCACATATCTACTAGTTCAGCCTTCATGCAAAGTGCGTCGATACATTCCGGTTTTTGTTTCTGCCTTTCTTTTGGACTGTGATTCCTCCCGGACTTCTTTCAGTGCCTGGAGCAGATTCAGTTTGGCTGCCTTTGATGTACAACTTCCAGCGCTATGAGGCATGTGGCAACCAGGGGATACACATCACTCTGGGGAGAGGTACTCTCGCCACCTCTCCTAAAGCTGTTACTCAAGTTTGCAGGGTTTTCTTGAACATCCGTGGGTGCAGAGAGAGTCCAAAAATAAGCATGACTCTGTGGTCTGCTGGCAGAACTCCCAGTCCCTCCAGCAGAGACTGTTTAAGTATTTTACATTTGACAGGTCACTGTAGTTACCTACTTTTTGGCATTTGAAAATCTATGCTCTGCTCTTGAAATAAAAGGCAGAGTCAAACCTGTGGGTCCCAGAAAAACATTTCCATGGGGTTCTAAGTATAATGCCTATAATTAGAGATAGATGGGATTTAAGCTACACCATTAATTTAGCATTATCTAGTAAGAGTCTTACAGACTTTCCCTGCTCAATCTGCCGATATGCTGATTTTGATAGACTGTTTTTAAAATAAGTAATTATCTCCAGGCATTGTTAATGTCAATGTGTATGTGTCCTGGCTCCACAGGGTTCTGCATGCCACAGTAAAGGCCAGGAGTCTGAATGTTATGCATTGCAAAGTTCATTGCTGCCGTGCCAATATCCACCCCACCCTTTTTTTTTTTTTTTTCCTCTAATCAATTAAGTGTATTTGAAAATGCTGTATCATAAAACCTTAAAGGGCAAATCCAGATGTAAGTTGTAAAGTTATTTGAGAAATAAAATCAGACACCAAAGAATCCAGTTTTTCATGACTGATTTTGTGTTTAAAATGAATGCATTCTTCTCCAGTTGAAAGCACAAGCCCTTTTTATCTTAGTCCTCATGAAATCTGGCAAATCAGTACTGTAAATCAATGTGACCCAGTGTGAAGGGGTTTTGGTAGTTCCATCTGAGTCCATTACAATAATGAATGCAAAAAAGAACTTAGGAAATAATTTAATCAAAGCCGCTGTGGAGCCTTAATCCCAGATCCATGACTCTTACACAAATTTTACTGATATAAGAAGAAACTCTGCATTTACCTTCATATGCCTGATAGATGATAAAACAGAATCTAATTAAAACTCCCTAAAACACATACCAGTGTCTCAGTTTGGGATTTATCAGAGACATTATCAAATGAAAGGGCAGGCATCCCTCTAGACATTTGAAGACTCAATACTGACAATTAATAGCTTGACTTTTAAATTTCTGAGCTCTAACTTAAGGAAACATATTGAATGCTTAGCTTCAAAGGGCTTGAATGAACAAATAAAACTTCTAAAGCAATCAGTAAAGCAATGCATCTTGGTATTATGAGTATGACAGTGATATTTGAAATCCTATGAAATAATATGGGTCACTGTATGGTCAGACAAAGACTGGTGAGATCTGAGTCAAGCTGCACTTAAGGGGAGCTAAGGGCACCATAGAGAGCACAGCCTGGAGACAGAAGATATAGCCCAGTAGGTGAAAAAAAGCACATGAAAAGCAACTTGCATAAAAAATGACCTTAAAAGTTATAAAACGGAGCAAATCAAAGGGCAAATAAGATCTTCAAGCTCAAGTACAGGCAAAAGAAAAAAGAAAAAAGAAGGAAGAAGAAAGGCCCACCCATAATGGTCATCTCTCTTATTTTACAGCCTCTAATGAGCAACTTCCCAATAAAGAGAATCAAACATGAGTCTGTTCTGTATCTGAACATCACAAAAGATTAATTGTGGTGTACAACCACAGGGTTTCAGCATTTATTTGACTGTAGGAAGATAGGATATTGTAGATAATGATTCCACCAGAGGTGGAAGAAGAGCATGTTAAACAACCATAGAGGTGAGGGCACGGTGAGCACCGATGCTCTGATGTGTGACCAGGTCAGCTAACAACAAGGTGAGATTTTTTTTTTTTTGAGAAGGTGGAAAATAATATGTGGCTTGAAAGGAATGCAAATGACAACACAAAAATTTAAGAATGAAATTAAAACAGAAGGTTGGGCTGGAGGGAGCTGGGGAAAGAATTGGAGTATTTTATTTTTAATTTTATTTTTCTGGACCAAAGATGATCACAAGCAATATTTGCACAGCATTTGAGACAGAAGTGCAAGACTGTGCTTTTTTCATGAAAATTTTGTACAAGCAGAGTTCCATAAACTGATGAAAGGCATTCTGTGGTATAGTTGCCTGTGATATGTGGAGACTGGACCTGGTGACCTGTATTGTCTCTTCCCACGCAATGGTCTTAAATCTGACCCTCTGTCTTCAACTCCCCTACAAGTGCAAAATTCAGGAGCTTCAGTTCACAGGCCACTGCATTCACATTATCTTTGGTGCTGATCTACACGTTTTCTGCCTCACTGCATTTCACTTTTAGTTTATTGAATTTGAACAAATGTAGGCAATCAAAGGAAAATGCAATTATAACAGAGTTGTACTCGGTTGTTTTCCAAGTGATAAGAAATCTTATTTGCAGCCAGGGCTGGGTGCAGACACAGCCTGGGCTGGGGGCTCAGAGCAACATACTGGCAGATGCTGGCAGAGGGTTACAGTCTGTTTCCCTCTCTCATCCACTCTGGAAGTTCTGCATTTTTCACAAGAGGATTCAGGTTTTCCAAGGTTAATGAACTTTGCAGAGCCATTTCATGAGCTCAGACTGAACATACAATGCATTACAAATGTCTTAATTAAGTCAACTTGGCAATCCAAAAATGAATATACATACACGGTCTTTGTGACCTCAGTTAACTATCAGCTTGGAAACTACCAGCGCTCGATGGGTTTAGACAGGTCACATTTCAGGACAACAGATTTTAGCAGCTTTGCTTTAAAAGGCACTGGTGGAATGGGCCAGCAAGAAAAATATTTCTTAGCCTTCTGTTTTTCCTGCCCCTTCAGTGACAGTGTCATAATGCTGGAGTAATATTTGGTTATGTAAGGTGACAAAAGAAGGCAGAGTGAACATTCCTCTGCAGCCACCTGCTCTTGAACTTCTCTAACTGCACTTTTTTGATGTCTTGCTGTGGAACAAACTATGTGTAATACCAGCAGAGAAGAGCTAACTGTTCTTCCTTGGATAGAAACCCTAATATACAAATACCAAGCATTGCCTGCTATCTGGCACAAACACTGATCTAAAAATACAACACCTTCCCCCCAAACCCACACTTTACATCATATATGAAGCATAAGCAGACAATAGGAAGAGTGGAGCAGAATGTCTACCAAATTTATGATTAATAAGCATGTCAAGATTTATAAGAGCATCCTTATGTGAACACAGCTAATGGCCTTAACATTGCTTCCAGAATCAAAATTGAATGATTGAGCAGACTTAGCCTCAGGAAGGCCCACGGTGATAAGGGAACCATCAGAGTAAATAGGTGTATGCATTTTTCATCCTGTCAAGTGAAAAAATCACCGATGATGATAAGTCAAGGATATGCCCTCTCCTCTGAGTTGTACGAATGTTTGTGCTGAACAAGGCCACTTCCAAAATAAGAGGGAAGAGGTGAATGTGAGCAACAGAAAGCTGCATCATTATCCCATAAATTACATCATCCCAGGAGCAACAATAATTCTGAATCAGCACTTATACAAGGAAAAGTTTTTGTTTGCATTTCAAAACTGTTGTACATAGTGAACACTGTAAGAAGCACGAGAAGAGAGAAACACAAAGGTAGAAGCTGAAAAAAAAAAGGGGGGGGGAAATTGGGTAGAGGCTCACACAGACTTACATAGAGTTTCTAGGAGGATTTCACTAGCCAGTGCCATAGGGACTGAGCCAGGCTATAGTTGCTGAGGATTAAGAATCTATCAGATGGAGGACAGCCTAAGGACCTGCCAATCTGAAGGTTTGCTGGCCTTTCTCCAGGGCATCTGTTGCAATCTTGCTGCTGAAGAAGGCACTTGAAAGGGCTATGTGCCAGCCAGGTCTCATACAGAAAGACTCAGGTGCAATTATTTTTTTTTCTTATTAGCAAAATGATGTGTACAAGTATGGACATGTATAAACTGGAAAACACTGGATGTGGTGCTGTTGTCTTTTAATATTGATAATCACTGATGTTTTCCTGGATCAGTCATCTGGGAAGGACAATAATCTGCTTGTTAGACATGTTATTTCTGTCAGCCCAAACTCTCCCCAATAAATCTCATAAATGAATTTAAGCTATTACTATAATGCTTACATGCTTTATTAGTTTTCAAATAAATGCTTTGAATAATAATAATAATAAAAATGCTGGAAAGGTAGAAGTCATAAATTAAGAGGAAGTCTCCATTAGGAATGGCATACGACCATAACATGTCCTTGCAGAACTGGTTATCTGGATAACTTATTGAACTATTCAGACAGTCATTGAAAAGCACTGGAAGATGGACTGTCATTTGAATCGTCTACATGCAGCATATAACATCTGCTGCAAAAATGGAAACTAATTTTGTAGGGGATTTTGTTGCTATGTAATAAGCAGAGCTCTGCACCACTGATTTGTGAGAGTGTCAGCCAAGATAGTCTAACAGCCTCTTTCTGTTTCACACCCAGGCAAACATTTTTTTTCCCACTTTGCTCTTATTAGGGAAGCCTCACAGATTCTCTCTGTTTTTAACACAGGGCAGAGCCTTCAGCATCAGACAGTGGCTACAAAGAGTATGTAGTCTCTTCCTAACTAGCTTTTGAAAGGTGGCTGTGCTGTCCAATGCAAATAAAACTATGCAATACACCTATGCTTCTTCCATAACCATAGGCACACCTTGTAGGAAGTTTTACTCTTTAATACTACAGCTTAAATAAAATAAAATAAAATAAAATAAAATAAAATAAAATAAAATAAAATAAAATAAAATAAAATAAAATAAAATAAAATAAAATAAAATAAAATAAAATAGTCAAGATGCCACAGAAATGAACCCTGGCCCATTCCTCTTGTGCCCTATAGCAAGTGCTTCTCCAATGCATGTTGCCACAATTTCCATCACACAGCTCAACAGAGATGTAAGTGTTGGCAGCACTGTGTTTGTGAAGGCAGAGTTCAAGTTCATGCTCTGGGATGGCTTGAAGGCAAGCATGTCCCCTGATGAAGCCTGGCTTCCTCAGGCATTGAGGCAATCTAGGGGCTTCCAACACAAATGCTCACAGGTGAGCTTTGTCTCAGACATAAGGAAACAAATGATACAGTAAATAAATAAATATATTAAAAAAAAAAATTTTTTTCTAAGCATCGATGTAACATCTGGTTATATCTCATTGTAGCTGGCCACTGCAAAAGTCAGCTACACTGTACATTTCCAGCAGGATTATTAAAGTGATCATTCTGTTCTAGATTTTTTTTTTGTATAATCCATTGCATTTAGATAATCCAAGAGCACCTGGGACTGTGGGAAGGTATTCTGTATTCTGTGGCATTAAGCAAACAAAAATATTTTCTAAACAGGCCAAACTCAGAATTGATGTCAGCCAGCATTGTTTATTTTGGAAGTTGCACCTGTTAATTCTCAGTTGGAATGTAGCCCACTGGCTTTACATCTTAAACATCCCTATGTATCTCAGAAATGGGGGAGCTTCTGGACAGACCCTTGCCATCACATCATTACACCCCTTCTGATGATAGAAAACTATGCCTGAACATCTAATTCCCCTTTTATTTAAGCACTATGCTGACTTCTCAGTGGGAAGTAGCTGTACAGCATCTATTTCATTCGTTCTGTTTTTGTGGCAGTAAAGACAGAAATGTGTGCGCACGTTTCTGCTGAAGTTATTGCACACACTGCTGATGTTATTGAACACATATGATCTAATTTATTAATGAAAAACCCATTATTTCCTGACAAAAGGTGGGAAGAGGAGTCTCAGGATAAATATTTAAGCTATTAATTCAAAGACTTTTAAGGAACATGCAGATGATGCTGGAGTATAGGAGCCAGGCTTTGTGTAAGGCTTGCTACTGTGGATGTTTGTGAAATTTCTCTACTCTAAACCACTGAGCATCCAAACAGACAATAAGGGGGGTATTGAAATACATCATCAATTATATAAGAATGGGTACTTAAATACACAGACACATGCATACCGTTCAGTACATGTGACTTTATTTATTGTCTTAAATGATTATATGTTTAAAATACTCAAATGATGTGCATTTTCTGCAAATACTGAAGTTCTGCTTGATTCCAGGTTAGAAAAAATGAGACTTCAATCCAGTTACAATACTGCAATGTGTTGTCAGAATATGTTTCATTCAGAAACATGTTGAAACGGGGATCTTCAACACTGCTTGGCAGCTTTGGGTATTGCCTGCCTGGTTCTGACCGTACTCCTTGCTCTTCCAGCCAGACTGGGGCTGCCTCAGCAGCAGAGCTGCACGCATATTTTATTTCCTTTTTTTTAATGTATTTTTTGAAAATTAAAAAAAGGCCATGGCATGTGGTGACTTCACTGTTTGCAAAGCAGGTGATGCCATTTGAAAATATACTCAGAAATAAAATGCTCAGCTCTCTGCGAATGAAAGATGTTAAGCAGGTGGGTGCACTCTGGCCAGAGGGCATTCAGATCCGCAAGTGATATCTGGACTGCATTTAAATCATTTTCCTGTTACATCTGTTTCTTCCTTCTCTGCCTCTGGAGGTGAGGAAGGCACAGGTTGGGCAGAAAGAGAGCAGGCAGCAGGGATGGCATGGGCATGGTTGGAAACCTAGTAGCTGGAAGCATGGCTATTGGGGAACTTGGTGTGACCTGGAGCCTTTATTTTGGAGGTGTTACTTTTCTTGTAGCTGCACAACTGGTTTATGTGCCCTGCATCCATGACACACTGGTGGATATTGCTTAGGTTTCAAATGGGGTGCATTTATGCAAGGGGAGTTTATTTGCTGCATGACTCACACCACCCTGTACACTAACCCTCGTCAAGTCACTGGCTATTTTCTGTGAATTTTCATCCAAAAAGTGGAAATTTGGGGAGTTCTTCATTCGCAGAACAGGTTGAATCATGATAGAAGAAATATAAGTGCTCTAAAACCATTTATTCATAGTGCCTCAGTCCTGATCACTTTTAGAGATAAAAGGATAATTCAATCATCATTTAGTTTCTCTTCCTCTGAGACTCCCAGCCAGGGATGATTTATTGAAAATTGTCATGATAGCTGTTATGTTTCAGACATTCTTGGAAAGGCTCTTTCAGAAGGCGTAGCCAATTCACATGGGCAAGAAAATGAACTTTATTTTAAAGACAGGTTTTTTAAAATATGTATTAGAGGAAAAAAAAAAAAGAAAGAAAAAAAAAAAGACATTTGGATTAAAACTGAACAGCTATTAGCTTCCCTAGATAGTCGTCTTTTTTTTTTTTTTTATTTCTTTCTTTTTAGTAATGATTGACTATCAATTATTTATTTCTAGTAAAAAATTTGCTCTCAAGCAAAATTCTTCTGATTTCATTGCCCTTACTGCAATCACTACTGCAAATCTGTCATGCATTAACTCCAAATTCCAGGCTCAGTGATTCTTTTTTTTTTTTTTTTTTTTTTTTTTTCCTTTTTTTCCTGGGGTAAAGTTCAAACTGACCTTAATGAGAGTTTTGCTTCAGGAAGGGATGTGGAATTTATCTTTTTGCCAATATTACGCAAAAGTTATAACAGTAAAACCTGTTACTTTGACAAAGCAATTAAACCCATGAACTTAGAAGGCATCCGGCTTGTTAAATGCTAATAAGTGAGTTCAGCATGGGTACCAGAATGAACCAAGTATCACAGAATCACCGAATTGAAGGGGTTGGAAGGGTATCAGAAATTTTCAGGGAATAAGAGGTGCTACGAAAGTTGTTCTTTGTTTTTCAAAGAGGTGAGGCAAACGTGGCATCTAAGAGGAGGAAAAGAAAAATATTATTTTTTTGAACGTGGAGAAATGCTACGAACAAGAAGTATTTATTGCACTCACATTGATTTTCAATCAGGTTGCTTATTAGCTACTGTGCCTCCTGTGCCCCTCTTCTACCCAGAGCTCTGCAGCCTTCTCTGGATGCTGTTTCAGATGAACAGCACGTGAAACAAGCCTGCAGCTGTGGCTCTTCAGGCATTGTATGCACGACGAGGACATTCATGCAGCCGGTAAGTTACATTAGGGAGGTGAAAAATAAACTCGTAAAGCTCGAGCTTTATGAAATAAGCTAACGCTTAACTGTTCAGGAGCAGAAAAACTCCCCTACAGACAGCCGGTCTCATCATTTTTTCCATGAGAGTGACTGTTTTGTCTGCCTGAAGCATCCTGAGCTGGCCAGCCTCCTGCCAGGCACAGCCAGCGGGATGCTTCTCCGTGCAGCAGCCAGCAGCGGGGGATGAGCACAACCGATCCTGATTTTTCAGACTTGCATGGTGACAGATGTGAAAAATACAAAAAGGCCACAGCCAAAAGCAGCCGGTGGCCTCCGCTTTGCAAATACAGGTTGAGCTGGTTCCATTAGCGCAGATGAAGAGGGTGCTGGGAGGAAAGGAGTTAAAGGTTTCAACTTGCAGGTTTGCACTGCCACCCAGTGGGTGTTTTCAATCACTGCAGAACGAAATCTGGAAACGGCACACTGAAACAGGAAGATTGCAGGTTCGCCAGAGATAGGTAGCTAAGATTTACAGATTTGAATAAGACAGAACATAGGTCCACAAATACTTAATTGTAGTTCTTTATTATTTCTGTGCGATTTTTTATTATTTCTTTAGCAATTAAGACCTTTTCATTACAAGTTTTTACTCTAATATTCTTTAAGTATGTATAAAACAAAAATGTATTACTTCTGTTAGTATCGAGCAAGTAATTAAAAATCAAATTAAAAAATACTTTAATAACAAAATACACCAAAACACAGCATCATCACAAATACCATAGCAATACTTGAAAATTGAAGTAGTGCTACTATTTTTCATCAGGAAACAAGCTACATGCTAGTGCTCTGGTTTGGATTTGAAGGGCTTTTGTTTTATTTTATTTTATTTATATAGTCTTGTGCTTGTGGTTTCATTGTTGTGCCAATTAATTGAGCCATACCTGTTGTTAGTGTCATCATCTTGTAGAGTTTATAGAATGCTTTGGAAATTATGTAATATAAAATATTCACCAAAAATCACTGCGTAAACTCCATGCTGACTTGTTTATTTTGTAACTGGCTAATTTTCAATTTTCAATGGAGCAACTTCCAGTATTCTTTAGTTCCTGACATTTTACCAAAAATCCTATTGCAATAATAGCTATTTTTCCTGTCCTCTGTTAGCATTTATAAAAGAGTCTTCCAAGCAAAAGTAAAATATTTGCCTGGTTACATTGTGCGTGTGATACCAGCCAGGGCTTTTTTTTTTTTTTTTTTCCCCTGACTTTTACAAATTAGAAAAACTGAAGAAGAGAAAAAACAATGGTTTCATTGGCACCTTCAGATGAGCTACAAATGTTATCGTCAGGCTGGTTGGTGATGCCTCTCCCCAGAAAGATGCAGGCTCCTGGGAGCACCTGTGGTGGGGTCACCTCAGGCTGTAGGGTGATGGAAGGAGAAGGAACTTTGTGTAGATGGGGAAGAATTTTAATTGCCACTTTCAGGATAGCACCTCTGTCTGCTCCCTGGAGACAACCAGAAACGTGCAGGAAGGAATTCAGGGATGGTAAATGCAGTGCTGAAATGTCTCTGCAGATAAGGACTGCCTACAACTTGATAATGTTTTCATTTTTTCAAATGAAGGCATTTCTTGATTGAAGTCAAAGACGAGCTACAGAGCTCACCTCCTAAGCTCTCCCCTCATCAAACTGATTGGCTTTGTGTCTCTTTCTCCAAAACAAACCTCTAATTAGCAACTGTGTTTACATAGAAACAGTACCTTAGTAAATACAGCCTGACAATCCATCCATCATGTGGATAATATTTATGTAGACACAGTTGTCTCTTCCTGCTAAGCAATTCAGATTCTAAACATTTCCAGTATCTCATGAATTTTTAATTATCGTTCTTTTTCAAGTGGAGCTGATACCTTGCTAGATATTAAAAAGTGTTAAACTGCTTCTTCACTGATGAGAGTTTATTTTATACAGCATGAAAGAGACTGAAAATGCTAGCAAGACTCAGTGGCATTTAACACTGAGTTTGCAGTACATTATTAAAAAAAAAGAATCAGAAAATAAGTTCTAGTCGGTGTAATTTAACTTGTCAGTAATTAAGATATCCCCACAAACTTTGTCCTTTTGCCTGCTACCCTTTAGTTCTTTATGAGTTAAAGGGGTTTCTCTGTTCTCCAATTTTCCAGCTCAGGCAAAGAACTTAAAACACAATACAAACAGTGATTTCATCACTTCCTGTATTTAATTCAATGTATATGTATTTAATTCAAAATCAGGCACTTCAAAGAGTGCAGAGTTAAGTTTAAAGATAAAGTGTAAGCCTTAGCTCTGCTTCCATTCAGTATGTTAATGCCAATGTTTGGGTAGCAGAGGGTATCTCTAAGTACCATTAGAAAGGTGAAGCACAAAGATTTTCAGACCACATCATCAATTTTTTCTCCACTTACAAAAATTTGGTTGAAATACAGATAAAGGCACCCATCAGGCAGTAGGAAGACAAGTTCACCTGCTGTATAGAGAGGAAGAGCTAGTGCTGGCTTTGAAATGATGCTTCTTGAAACTTCACAGTAGGACACTCCTACTGTACCCTATATTATTAGGAAGCCAACATAGTTTTCTGAATTACTATTTTTTCAATGGTGTGAGTCTTAGGCGGGTATAATTTCTTGAAAATTGGAAGTGATAAATTATTCAGTTTGATAATAATGACTTTCCAGATAGGTGTAAAGCACTTTCTTGCAATAGCAGGGATGGCACTTAAGATTAAATAATAGCATTATGTGCGTATTTCCTCCCACATCAATGAAGTTGCATTGCCTCTTCATGTTGATTCTATGGCAAATTTCTGTAACAGAAGCTTAAAGCTGACATTAAATTCATGTTTAGGTGTATAAATAAATGACTTCACTTTAAAAGCTACGAAAGACAACCACAGATATTTATTGTTCTACAATTTGGAAAAAGAGGTCACATATTTAAACTCTTGGCTTTCATTTTCTACTTTCTAGAAGTTGGGTTTCTTGCATGATCTCCAGATACTCTACAGAAAAGGTGATGTAAATCTTGCTAATATCACATCAAGATGACTTTTTTTAACACAGATGACTTTTTTTAACACAGATTTTGCATAGACAGGTATATGTCTCTGGGCAGCAAAATCTTGGCACCTGCTGTTAAAAGCTCAACCACCGGAACAATACTGACATCCTACAGATCTTTTCCCAGCTGCATACCTGACTACACTTGAGAAGAAATCCAAACTCAACAAAGAAATGATCAGACTGTGTGATTAACTGATTAACTCCTATTCAATATATTTTGCAAAACAGTATGGAAGCAAAAAAAAATCACAAACTTTAATCTTCTTTCATAAGTCAGTTGTGGTTGAGCTAAATAATTTATAATTTCTCTGTTCACTCAGAACTATCTTAGAGGTTAGGGGCACAAATTAAAAGCCATTCATCTTGCACATCTCTAAGAAGGCCACGTTATATTCTTTCCCCTTCCTAACACAAATTTGGAAGTGGTGGGTTTGTATCTTTCAAGTCCCACAAGCTCTTTCTACAGATCCAGGATCAGGTTGGAGATGATCAGTATGAGTTAAAAATTTTTCTGCTTTTATGCTGAGTCCTTCATTATAGATGCCTGTCATGAACTTACCTGGGGCCGTTCCTTTGCCTACATGGGTTACTGGAGCCTTCAAGCTCTTGCAAACAGTTTAATCAAAATGCAAGGAGGGGTTCCATGCCCAGACTGGAAAGAGCATTATTGCTGTTGCCGATCACCAGCGGTGATGGTATTGCATTCTGTATAATCTGTAAGTCCCATTTTTCCAACAGAACAAAAATGTATGTGATTTTACTGTGATTTTCAGGGAGAATATATTTACCATAATACAATATAGCATCCAATCATTCCCCTTGGACGGTAATCACGACTTCCAGCCTGTAAGCTATTCACAGAAGACATGCTGAGTCTGCCTTTGACATCTTTCACAGCCAATGCTTCCGTCCCTTCTGGTGGAAAAAGAACAGAAATCAATCAACAGAAAAACATCAACAGGTATTTTGCATCGCAGAACCAGTGCAGGTCTATTAACCCATTTCCAGATCATACCACCCGAGACAGGCACGGTTCCCTGGTACCAAGTACCTCTTGCTACCTGCAACTCCTTCTTTGGTCGTCATGAAGGGCCAGGAGTTACACAAAGTGTTTTCACAGTCAGATAGGTGTCTTGGTGTGATCCAGGCCTGCGATATATTTACCATAATATAATGAGATAGTTTTCTCCTTCAGTTCAAAACAGGGAGTCTGGGGCAACTATATGGCTTGCCTATAATAGGTCTACCTATTGCTGCATGATAGGAGGAGTGAAGAGAATGAAGAGAAATAAGAATTGCTTGCTATCAATAATCCTTGTCTTATTTGCATCCTATTATAAAATCACTTTTATTATGTTATTTGGTTATCTTCCTGAGATCAGGAAGAAATCAGCCCCTCCCTGGTGCAGAGCAGCCAGTAATGACACTTCTGTCTTGTGCTGGCTCCTGCCCACATCTCCTCCTCGGCAGAGCTTTTGGTCTCTTTGCTGGAGCTCCTGGTGCCTTCTTCACAGCAGAAAGCACCAGGTGCTTTCTCCCCAGATGCTTATAGCACCTGGGCAAAAATCACAGCTGGTAATAGGAGGGGGGCACAGGGTGTCCACAGCCCCTTGAGAGCCTGGAGGGTAGGGTACCACTAAACCTACACGTGGTCAGGGTAAGGCAGAGGCATGTACCTGGTATATGAGGTAGCCCAGGAATTAAAAATCCTCTGTGTTATATGAGTGTTCTGGGAGCAGAGTAGGAATTTACACCAAATTTCCCATTTTCTTTCCTCCATTCCCCCCTCTTGGCATCCAGACCATCCTAGAGCGCTTGCTTCTCTCTAAAGCTAGCCCTCCTCTCTGGCAGGCACTTAAGTCCAGGCAGCTCCTGGGGTCAACAAAGCCCACAGCATGAAGTAGGCAAGCCTTTGGGTGACTGCATCTGCAGGGCAGCCCACGCTGTGCCTTTTCTGGCCAGGCTGGAGGCGCTCAATCCACTCGCACCTTGTCCTCTTGCCTGTGACAGCTCTGTGCAGTCTGCTGGAGCAGCTGTTTCCCAGCTTCCTCCAAAACAGCAGATTTTCTTTAATCCTCCTGGAAGCCTTTGTCATCTCGGAGCCAGATTATCATAACACAGATTTCAAGTTATGGCTTGAAATCATTTTCAGGAATTGGAAGGGCAAAATATTTTGCAGAGAGCCAGGCTACCAGCAGAGGAGCATCGGCAGGGAATGGGGATCTGCCCCAGCCCACACCTTGTTCCTTGAATCATACTTCCCACGTGTCAAGCTGTAAAGGTGGCTTTCTCTGATGAGAGGAAGTTGTAGGCAGGGTGTGCTGTGAAGGGCCTTTTGCTTTGAATTTACCCCTCTCTTTGGTCTGTCACAGCTCAGATTTATTAACCTCCAGACGGACTTTTCTGAGGGAGAAAAACACTTGAAGAGTTCTGGGGAAAATAACAAGTTATCTAAACCGGCTTTTAGTAGCGAGTGAATGTTTATTAGAGGCAGACAGGCAGTTTACTGAACTTTTTTTTTCCTCTGATGATAAGTGATAATTATTTCCAGAGTACTTTTTCAGAACACTTGGGTGGTGCTTCTGAGCTAAGGAGACAAAGACAGAATGGATAACAAGTGTGTGCAAAAAAAGCCCAACCAAAAAAAAAAAAAAAAAAAAAAAAGACAGCAGCTAAAAATTAGAAAGACCCTTTGTAGTACAGTACAGCTATTAATAAGAAGCTTACTTAGCTGTCAGATGTAGTTCTGGGTGGGATTATTGACTGGTTTGATTAGCATACCTCCTTTGAGAAGCTATTCCAAATTCCCCACCGCACTTCCAGCAAATACTGCATCAAAGGTGTTTGTAGTGTAAAAATGCATTGATTTGCAGTGGAGAGAAAAGGATCACTAGAAGTGGGGTAGGTAGCAAGGTGGGATGCTGGGATGTGCAAGTTATATGCTATGGATGAGGAGAAGCACGGCACTGCTGACAGCTGTGAGTGCCCCCACTGCCCTCAGGGTCAGGAGGTGACTTCGTGCTCCTGAGGGGGCTGGAGGGAACCTGCCACCAACACAATAGTTCTGCCTTAAGCACAGCAGCCCAGACAAAAGCTGAAAAAACATATTTGGTGTTCACTGGGCATTTACTTAGGTGCAGGATAGCAGAGAGGTTCCATTCAGACTTTGTGTATTTGGTCTTTCTCCAGTTTAATTCTCCCAAACCTCTGTTTTTGCCGAAGGCAATGTTTTTATCAATAGGCTGTTACCCACAGATGGCTAGTTTAACGTATTCACTTTGTGCTACATAATCCCAAATATTAGTATTTTCCATTTCTTTGCAACTGAAACACTTAGTCCTTAAGGCAATTCTAATTCATGAAACTTGTGGTGAGAGAAAATAAAATTTTAAGAAGTTCCCTGTAATCACACCTCTGAGTATTTTCTGGTTATTTACAGGTAACTTTTTTTTTTTTTTTTTTTTTTTTTTTTTTTCTTTCATTGCATAGCAAGCTTGTTTTGTTTATTTTGGAGCTAATTTTAATTAGTAAAACAAATAACTGTGAGGTATTCAGAATTCATCCTTAGTAAAGTTTGTGCTATCTCTGCCCTTATTTCATGGAAAGTTTTAGCACTAGCAAGTTAATCATTTTGTAATATAAAAGTCTCATCTGCCATTTTATTTTGTAGTGTTACTATTTACATTAAGCATATATGGCATAATAGTGCTCATAGTTTCAGTTGATGGATATGGGCTATGAGGACTGTATAAATGTGCATGAAAGAGTACAGTACTCTGAAATGTTTTCATTCTTGTACACTTCTTCACACCATCAGGATCTTACCTGTACTATGACATTCCATTTTCTCATTGGATTGGTTTGGTAAAGACTAAGAAATTTCTAATCTTCCACAAATGGTACCTGATGTGCTCAGTGTAAACATGCATTATAGTTACACTCGCTTAAGAAGCTGAGATTCTCATCTAAAGGCATAATCATTCAAAGCTCATTAGAAACTGAGGTCAGGAAAGAATTATATTAGCAGTGGTATGTCTTGAAGCAGGGATCAGCCTGATTGTTTGGTACTTTGTACCAACAGCAGTGAACTGTGGAAGCAGGAGTGAGAGGAAACACAATAATCCTCCTAGAAGAGGTATGTACTCACATGAAGTTGGAGGAGAGTTGGCTTTTGCAGGGAATGGACACAACAACAGAGATGCGGTCCTGCAGACAAATGCAATGTATACTTTTCAGTTACAACTTGTATACAGATGTTTAGTTAAGGTATAATAATTGAGGCTGATGACATAGTCCAGGGCTGGATCTCGATACACATACTCTAGCCCTAGTAGAATATTTTGACGACGATTAATGCATGTAATAAAGAACTGGCACTTGCTCATTGCATGGATGTAAAGAAAGTACTCTTCAATCTGTTGGAATTTGATGAAATGGTTAAACTAATTACAAAGCTGCAGACTGGTGGGATTTTATGTTGCACAGATGCTCCTCTTTCCCATTCCTTTGTACTTGGCTTCCAACTGGTACTTGCGATCCTGCACAGAGGATTCCTTAACCTGACCTCTGTGATTTTAGAACAAATGACACTTGGGCTCTTGAAATTTGTTGACTTTTCTCTCCACAGATGTTTTGCTTTCCTCCTTCTTGCCTGTCCTGAAATTTAAGAAGTTCCTGGTGTGAGCAAAGGACAGATCTTTTGGAAGGGACAGATGTGGAGTGTTATTTATTTGTAGGCTTGAAGGCCTTTGATACCATTTTGTGGCAGAACATTTTCATTTTTTTCTCCTTGACCTGGGGATTCTTCCTTTTTGTGCGTGTTTGGAGAATAAATAATGTTATGCATTCTCAAGTACAATTGATAACTCTTCAGTTACAGGATAAAAAATAGCTTTATTATTTTACGAAATATACAAATTACTGTTCTTTTCTTGAATTTCTTTACCCTGATCAATAAAAACCACCAGACAACCAAGCTGCAGCCTGAAAGCTATAAGCAGCTCCCCACGACTTGAAGAATGCACTTGCAGCCTAACTTTGCTCATGCAACTCACAGATGGCAGTGCATTTTGGAATGTGGTTTCTGAAGCTGAGCAAACTTAGGTTTTCCTAGAAAGTAACCGGGACGTGTTCTCAGGTATGAGACGGTGTGTCTTGACTGAAATTCCCCTGCTCCAACCACACAGCTCTTTGTTTCGGAAAGTGTGGTACCTTGCTGCAACTCGCTTGGGATAGTTGTTAAGGAGTAGCTGTGCGTATGAGCTGTGTGACTGACGACCCTTAAAACAGGGAAGCCAAACGTGAATGAAATCTGAGTGAAATATGTAGAAACGATCCTGAGGAATTCCCACAGCCGGTTTTCTGGTCCAGGTCGGACCAGAGACGAGCCCCCCAGTGCACAAACATGGCTGCACGGCCACGCAGCAGAGGAGGCTCAGGAGGGCTCCGCACAGCCGGGGGGCGGGGGGGTGACACCTCACGACGCCCTTTTGGGGTTTCTCAGGCGCCCCCCTCGGGCCTCCCCAAACGGGACGCTCCGACGGGGGGGGTCGTGGGTGGGCGTGGGTGCGGGTGCGGGGCGGGCCGGGGGCGGTGGTGGGGAGGGGGGCGGCTATAAGGCGGGCAGCTCGGCGGGGCGGGCGGCAGGCAGTCCCTCCCGGCGGCGGGGTGATGATGAGGATGATGGTGGGCAGCAGCGGGTGGCGGCTGCTGCTGGCTCTGGCCTCGCTCCTCTGGGCGCCGGGGCACGGCCAGCCCCGAGGTGAGGGTCGCGGAGGAGTGGGCGTGGGGTGCGCGGATCCAGCTTGTCCCCATCCCCATCGGGGGTTATGGGGTGCCCCCTGCCCGTGCTGGGCACAGCGGGTGCGGGGGTGTGGGGGGCTCTTTTCCCCCTCGCTCCTCCATCTCTGTGGCTGCCGCAGCCCTTTCTTCCCCCGAAGCGGCGGCGGTGGGGGCCACTCCGCCCGGCCGCCTCCTCCGGGCCACCCACTCCCTTTGTGGGGGACGGGGAACGCCGAAAAGGGGCCGGGGGAGGGAAGGGGAAGGGGGCACGGGAGCTGCCCGCTCCCCGGGGCCGGCGGGGGGGACCCGGGGGCCGCCCCGTCCTCAAGGGAGATGGGGGGCCCGCAGCCCCGGGTTCCCCCCTGCTGGGGAAGCGCCGTCGCTGATGCAAACCGGCTTAAGCCCCTCTTCTTTGGGGTGAAAGGGGATGAAAAGCCCTCTCCGGGCGTGAGGGAGAGGCGGCGTGAGGATGTAACGGAGCCGATTTACCAAAGTTTTCTCTCCTCGCACGTGGTACCGCGGCGGACGGCTAGGGGCGGCCGCTTTGTTCCAGGAGCAGAGCCCGGGGAGTTTGGCTGGCGAGCAGGAGCCGAGCCCGGCTCTGCAGGGGTCTGCTCGGGTGTGCTGGGCTGCCAGGTACAGCGCTGGAGCCATCAGGTGCTCCTGCTCCGTGTGCTTCTCCTCCTGCTGGAGCCAGCAGCAGGACCTGCGCTGAGCGCTGCTGCCGGCACGGCACGGCACGCCAGTCCCCAGCCGCCTCGGGTCTCAGTTAAAACCAAAAGCCGAGGACGGAAAATGGTTGGAAGGCATATGTTGTGCAGATGCATGACTTGGTTTTGTTTATGGTGAAGTGTGGCGTTCAAGATGGGTATAGCGTGTGAGATTAGCATCTGGCTGTTTGCACGCTGCAGGAAAAGCAAGTGTGCTTATTAATGTTACGTGTACAAAACCTCCTCCTCAACATCAAGGTGACAAAATCAAACCCAAGTTGCTGAGTCAATATATTTCAACCTGTAATTAAATACACCTTGCCTTGGCTGTGAGAACTTACTCTTAGAAACAAATGAAAAGTGGCACAAAACTTGCACTTCACTGTTGTTTTTCATAAGGTACCATTTGTCCATCAAACAACCCTAATTCACTAATTTAAATATGCATGCTGGCACACAGTTTAAAAAGGTAAGAATTATCCTAAAGCTAGTCAAGTATATCTGAGAGAGCCCATGCCTTTTCTTCTCACACAGAAATTTGCAATGATCACGTTGCAGTAATCTGCTGCAACTTTAGTAATGAGTTTAGTGCTGGCATTCCAGCTCTTATGTAGCAGCTCACATGGTCAGTCATCTTGATAAAATGCATATTTTTATCTCACTGATTGAAGATAGCAGTATATTTGAATGTACCTAAGCCACCCTTCCTGGGGCTATTTAAATTAATTACCCTATATTTTTCTAGTTGAAAGATTAGGTCAGGAGACCATTCCTCCTATTAGATTAAGTTGATAGATTTTTCTTTTTTTTTTTTCTCAGCATGAGAGCACAGATCATCAGAGGAAGCAGTTGGTATTAAACCCCCCAGTGGATAACTGCCTTACAAAAAAACACAGAATTCAAGATAACTGAACCTAAAACAATGCGAAGAATGTGATGCAGATTAGAATAGCCATGCTGCTTTTGCAGAAAGTAAACAACTGAAGTTTAAACTTTAAGCATCGTAATGATGTAAAAAACATTGTTTTGTTAACAGAAAGATTTCTTGGACACTGCAGGAGTATTTGAAAGTTTTTGGGCAAAGGTATCTTGGCTTGCTTGTGGAGAGTACCTTGGTAGAACCCTTTCAGCATTTCCTGTTTTTCTGTTGGTGCCTGCTTTTGTCCTGTCAGCAGATGAGGAAATGTGCATACAATAGTTGCGGGGGTCTGTCAGAAAGTGCTGAAGTCCAATCTAAGAAAAAGCAACGCGGAATAGTAAAGTTAGTGCAGCAACCAGCTTTAAAGGTTAATGATTGGTTCTTTCAGCCTGAAGATTAATATCTACATACCTATAAAATTTACTTGGCATTTTAATTGCAGGTGTGTTGTTGAAATATTACCATCATGTTGAAAAGCTGGGTCTGTATTTTCAACTGAGTCTTTTGTATTTAATAATGGGAGTTACTCTTTGTGAAGCACGTATCTTTAGTGTCCAGATCCAGACAAGAGCTGTTGTGCTACCTCAGAAGCAAATAACCATTTCAGAGGCTTTTGTAGCAGCTTTGCTCCACTGGAATGCATTCTTCATTATTCTGAGGGTAAGAGTGATACAGGTCTCTAAAGTGGAAAGAAAAAGCAAGTTGTGCAGCATTACCTGTATTTCATAAACTTGATTCTGCCACTGTCAGGTGATTTTTCTACAATTAAAAAAAATCTTGCCACAGTAAATGTCTTTCAACGATAACTCTCAAATGTGTACTAGACAAAATCTCCTTGGCTGCATCTCATCTCAGTCTGTTCTGTGAGCTGGTGTGCTGTGGCAGCCTGTTCTGTTCCTGCCTGGGGTTTCAGAATCAAAAGGCTTTAAGTGTTGGTGCTCAGGAGACTGAATGAGTCCAGGGAGGTGCCTTGGGTGCCTCCTCTGGGCAGAACTTAGCAAAGGTATTTCTCGGGCTTATCACCATTTGGGTTTCAAACCTACCTTGCTTTAAGAATCTGGTTTAGAAAGTATGTGTAAGTTATGACTATAATACACAAATCATAATGTGATGTTCAGCAAACACATTTTTTTCTGAAACATAAGTGATGAGGTTTACTTATGAATCAGATTATTAGAGCACTTGCTCAGGAAGTGGGAGATTTAGGTTAATCTCCTTAGCTTGAGATGGTCTGAACCCATGTCTCCAATTTCTGAATAAAGTGCCTTATTACCAGTTTGCTATGACAGGTAGTGGAGGGGGAGGCATATATGAAATCCCTCCAAACCTCTGTTTGAAACCAAGCTACTGTGTATCCAAGTTTAAAGGGTGCAGAAGGATAATGGGCAAGAGAAAAAGCTGATGCTCTATTTTGGTCAGCACTCAAAAATGGAAGGAGAATCAAAATGCTGGCCTTCTCTTTTTTATCTACTTCTGTTGCAAGCAACCATCAGACATTTAAATACAGTATGGAAAGGTGTTTTTTTTTTTTGTTTGTTTGTTTTTAAATATCCTTGTCCACCAGCTTTTACTGGGTCACTTGGTGGGATCCACTGTGCATTCCACTTAGTGCAGATAGATTTCCTGGTGCTCTTGTTCAGGATGGTGAAGTCCACCTTGGAGCTGGTGTGCTTGAACTCTAGGTGTGTCTTTAGTTGTTAGAAAAATACTTGGGTCTTTTTTTTTTTTTTTTTTTAGATCTGGTCTTCAGTCTGCAAGCCTAGATAGGTAAATCTAGGTATAGTTTTAGTTGTCTCACTACATCCTCATGTTTTATGGGATGATCTACAATTTCCTCATACCCTTCTGAAACTGAGAGCCAAACTCCTAGGATGTATTAAGATGATGATAAAACTTTGAGGAAAGTCTTCTTAAGCTCTCAAGATAGGGCTGGTCACTTCCCCTATGAAATGAAACATTATTTCATAGGGAGTTTAGAACTGCCATGTGGTATCTTAGCAAGTAAAGCTTTTTTCCACTGGTCTTATAAAAACCTATGTGTCCCTCATGTGCCTTCATGTGGGTTAAGTAGCAGGGCCATGAGGTACTTATTAACTGTCCAAGCTCTATTTACCTTGTCAAGCTATGTGATAAGTCTCCTCTTCACACACACAAAGGAATAAGGTGGGGCAACCCCAGTACAAAACTCAGTCCCTCTCAGGGCTGTCCCATGATAGCCATCAGCCCGTGGGGCCAGGACTGTGACACCCATCACTGTGAGGGAGCTATGGGAGAAGTTCTCCAGGTAGTGACTGCTTATGGGGGACTGTGGGACTCCTTATGCAATGCAGGGGAAGAACATTTTGCAACTGGACAAAACTTATTATGGGGAAGAGCCTCAAAGGGGAAAACCCAAAGACAGGGAAAGGGGAAAAGTGAAGGCAGAGAAAGGAGCAGAGGATCCAGGAGTTCTGAGAAAGAACAAGTATGGAGTAAAAAAGAGGGATGAGAGGATAAACATGTTGGCTGTAAGCAGGTTGCCAGTCAGCAGGCTTGTCTTGCTGTACCCTGTTCCTCATCAGTACAGTCTATCCTGTCTTTATTAAACTGTTTCTAACTGTTTTCCTGGGTGAAGGGGTCTCAGAGTGTGGAGGTGAAAGTGTCAGTCCCTGGAGAGGGGACCACAAGTCACAGGGACCTCTATGTCTTGAGTGGCTGTGGCTGGACAAACCAGAGAAGGTGTTTGTTGTTTGATCACACTGACATATAGAACCACACCAGGCCAGCCAGCAAGTAGGATGAGAGGTTTAGGAGCAGGTATCAAAGCAGCTATAGTTCTAGGATGGATACTGAAGAGACCAGAGGGTCTGCAATTCAGCAGCCAGAGGGATCAGAAGGACCAGTGCTACTGAGGAGACCATCTAGGGATTGACCAGGAGACCCATCTTTGTGAATGTGCATCTGTGCATGAGTCAGAAAGAGATGAGAAGAGTCAGGGCCAGCTTCTAGGTAGGCTGAAAGTCCAGGCCAGTTACTGGAGGGATCCACAGTGAGCCTGCACATAGGCAACAGCCCATAGGGCTGTTGGCTTTAGAGGCTCGCATGCCCAGGAACCAGTAAAGGGGGAGACCTGGGATTCAGGGGCCAGTTACTAGATAGATTGAATGCCCAATTTTGTAGAAATCCAACTTGTATATATATGAATATATATTTTCCACTTTTACTTTGTTCTGTATAGTGCTCTAACCAAATTCAATTTTAGGTTACTTATCTGCCAGGTCACCTCAAACAGAGACCACATTGCATGTGCCCAGGAATGCTGCCTTTGCAGGTACTATTGCATTACAATGATAATGCTAAATTCCTAATAGGGAATACAAATATATTTCAAAAATTATTAACGAGAAGTAGGGCTTGATAATACTCAAAGAATTTGAAATGTAAAAAGAATAATGTAAAAGATAATGAATCTCAGTGAGGTAAGAATTTTGATGATTGAGGTCTGACTGGAAGATGGGATAGAAGAAAATGATGAGAAATTTCATTTTTTTCTGGTGGTATGCAAGGAATATTTTGGACATTCTGTGAAGAAAACGTGCTTGGCATTGAATGGAGACTCCTAGATCCCAACTTTGCTTTCCTTTTCCTTTTGCCCACACGTCTTTTAAAACAAAGTTAGCACCAACAAGCTACAGACTATTTCTTCTTTTCTCGGAGTGCAAAGGTATGTGACAAAGAAAAATCCCATGAAAGCATGCTAAATAGACTGAAGATTAAGATAAAAAAACATTTGTCTGTCATAAATATTTCCCCTATTCCCTAAGGGCTTAGAAAAATGCATCTCTGGAAATTCAGGACTATCAGTGTGTTGATCAGTTGTTGGTATTTACAGCACTCTCACACAGGATCTTCAGACGGAATATGCTTTCTTTTTTTCTATGTCTTTATTTTTTTTCTAAAGGGGTTAGACAGCTGCTGTCCTCAAGGCATCCCTTTCTGACCAGAGAAATAGCATGTTGGAGAAGTTTTGCAAGGTGAGATTGGTTAGGTTGCAAGAATTGTAATTTCTTAGTTGGTATAAACCTTAGGTGCACATCAATCAAACCTCCCATTTACATATGTTTTTGGGTACATGAGTGATATCCTAGAGGCTGATCCTAATGCCCAGGGGCACTGTGTGGTGAGTATAGCACTCTGGCTTAGAGTTTTGATATGAACACTTCATCTGCTGGAGTTGCGAGCCAAAGCAAAAAAGGTTAGGAGGTATGTTTGTGTTCATTCCTTTGTAGTTAAAGTATCTCTGTAAGAATCACAATTGTTTTAACAACTATGTGAGTTCATAGGGCAGCTGGAAGGGGGGATGCATGGCAGTCACTCACCTGCTGCCTGGCCAGAGCCCTTGCCTTTCTGCAAGCAACCCAAACTTGCAGGCTCTGTGAAGCAGTGGCTAATTTGAGGTAATGGCCTCAGCAGTTTTGTCTTCTCTTTTCTGTGATTTTCCTACCAGTCAGCCCCATGAAGATCTGCTACCACTTTGTGTAAACTGAGTAGATTTGAGCAAAGCCAATAAAACAGGAGGAATTAACTTGTTAGCTTTTGATTTTTTAAAACTATCATTTAATACAGTAATGGCTATATCAGAGGTATTCCCTGACCAGTTCATTTTAGATTAAAGTCTCAGATTTTAAATTGTTTTGCTAGCATACAGTAATTCCTTTTCCCGAACTTATTTATTGTGCTGTGAGTTCCAATCCCCCTCTTGATTCCCGCATGAGAATAAAGGTTAAAAAGCTGTTTAAGAAATGGCCTGCTTTAAGTGGAAACTTTATTTTCCCCTTGGCTTTGCCTGCATTTTTGCTGTTCTGTTTCGCTGTAAAATGACCTTGAAGATAGGCCTGTGTCCACTGCTTCCTTTATCATTTTTGTTAGTGTAAGATTTTATTTGCTGAAAGGCTGCAGGAACAGTGCAGAACCCATACAGGTAATTTGAAACAACTTCTATAGCCTTGATTTGATTATTGAATGTTTTTCTTTTGTAGATTTGATTAAGTGGATAAGCTGTGCTGCTCCTCCACTGCCTCTTCCCCAGACAGAGCCACTGCCTGGGGTGTGGGAGGGTAGAATCTGTCCTTACCAACTTCTCAGTTATTCTGAACCCATCTCGGAGTATCCAGACAAAAAGCATTTGAGTGAATTGATGAGCATCCAGCTCCAGTAAAATGCCTGGGCTTGGAAAGCCAATTAATCAACTCTCGCCTTCCCTGTTTCTGCTTTGCTGAAGGGAGGAAACCAGTTCCTGAAGGCACTGCTAACACGCTGCTGAAGAGCCCCCTATTTTTTTTTTTTCCTAATGTTTCCTTACAAACTTTTCTCATTCAAATGCATGAATTGTAATGCATGTTTTGTAATCCTCCATGCTACACCATTCATATATTTTACTTGCCTTTCTAGTAGTCTCTTTTGTTCATATCTTGCACTGTTGTAAGAGAGGAGGCAAAATAGGGTTGTAACTGTCTGCTAATGCCTCTTATGATTAGGTTTCAACTTTATTGGCTCAGAGGGGCTAGATAGCAGAAATTTGCAGTGAAGGTTCTTTGAATTATAAGGGTCTGTGGAAACCCTGGTTTGAATTGGGGTTGTGAAATCTGTGCTGTTGAAATTTCTAGGATTCCATCCATTTGCTCTAGCCTGTGGAGCCTCTAAAACACATGCTAAGTGACTTCTACCAGAAAATACCCTTTAAAATATGCCAGAATTCAACTTTTTGATGGGAATAGGAGAGATCAAATTAACTCCACTGACTCTGGGAGAATAGCTGTGAATTCACATTTATCTACAGACAATTGTTCATTTATTCCTTCAGTAGTTGCTAACTAATGCCATTGCATTAGTTCAGTAAGGCATTTAAATTATGTTCATTTTAAATTGTATGAGTTGTCCGATTTGCATTTACAGGATAATACATCTCATTTACAAGATGAAAAACATTGTAAATGTTTTAACTTGTAAATCTCAGTAAAAGTTGATCACATTTTAGAAAGCATATATTTTTTGCTTTGCAAAAATGTAAGCTTGTTACTGAAATGGTCATTTAAAAGTAAACATGAATTTGAAGCTGAAACTGACAAGTATCAAGTCCTAATGACAATTTATCTTCCTTTAAGTAGGTTTACAGCATGTCTGCCAACATCCACCAGAAGTTTATCATTGCTAAAGGCATGCAGAAATACTAGGGTCAACTAGATGACCTCTCTCCACTTCACAGTGGTCACACAAGGGACAGCTTAATTTCTTTTGTATTTCATAATACTGGGAAGGGGGCATTTCTAATAGGAGAAATGACTGCAAAGTGCAGTGTAGGCTTTCTGTGAAGTGGAGGAAGCTGTTCTTTGCAAGCAGTGAGAAAGATGTATGGGGCTGGGCAGGGAGCTTCAAGCTGAATTGCATGTTGACTAGAGGAGAGAAGATCTGTCTGTAATGATAACAGATAGCATATGACCTGAAGGCACCAATGAAGTAGTAGGTAGAAGCTGTGATTGCTGGTGGATAGCTGAATTCAATGTGTCTTGGTGTAGATCAGAGGTTGCCACACTGATGTTTACTCCAGCAATCAGTAAGGTTGCTCAGAAACTTTATTGCAGGCACTTGGTGTAAGGATCTGCTATTGCTGTGCTGCCACTGCCACAACTAATAGCAGTAACTGAAAAACCTTGGCTTGGTTAAGGCTGGTAGGCCAAAAATCCTGCTGAGGTAATAAGAAAAGAGGGTAAGAAGGGGCTTTTCAGTGGTGTCAGGATGTTTGCCCCCAAAAAAGAAAAATCCTTGTATATACCATATAATACTAACTGATGATACAGGCTCTTTCTTTAAAACTTGAGCAGCCCTCTTCATCTTGTCTATTCTTGAGGACAATGAGAAATACATGCATTCTGCTCTGCACCTCTTCCCGGATAATTGTCTCACTTCCCACAGTAAATCAGCAGAAATGTTTGGGGTGTTTCAGGGTAGGATCCAAAATGTGCTTTGCAAGTTGTAATGTCACAGTAGCGTTGCTGAATTTTAAATTAAAGGACTTCAGCTCTCAAGCCTGGTCTTCAGACTGTTTGAATTTTCTTTAAAAATTACCCTTTAGGCTGAGATGTATCATTCTTGTTTTCAGGCCAAAGGCAAAATACTTTTAGGACACTTGATTAAAATTCCATGTGGCTGAGTTATTGAGCATTGATGGTAATACAGAAGAGAACTTTTTTTTTCTTCTGCAATGTTGTTTTTCCCCCCTCTTTAATTTTGTGTCCTTAAAATTACACTTTCAAGAATTTATCCAGTGTGACACAAATGCCTTTGGTTTTATAAGGATGTTTACTCTAAAATAATGAGGGTTTGAAAGTGGTGAGGGCTTGAAACACAGCAAACATGGAATAGGTGATTTGCTACTAATATTTTTAAATTAGAGATGCAAGATATGCCCTGTGTATTTGTTAACCTGTGAGTAAAGACAGGCAAGTGGAAGTAAATTAATGTAGTTTGCAATTTTACTTTGTTGCCTGGAGTAAAAAGCCTAGGGAAAAAAAGTAGCAGTGTATGTTTTACTTCTTGCAAAAAGCAGACCACCACCTCTGTAGCATATTAAACAGTTGGTTATAACAGAAAAAAGTCCTGCTGAGGATATTTCCCAATTAACCTTTTAAATTGAAGATGAGAAGATATCTCTTAGTAGAGGTGAGGGAATGATCGAGTCTTGCATGTCCTAAGTGTTGCACCAGTTGCAAATCATACCAGCTCCATCTGAGTTAGAGGAAAGGTGCTCCCTTCCACCCAGGAATATCTGGCAGTGATACAAGGCTGTATGTGCTCTGATAATGGCTTTGTGCCTGCTTGAGTGAAAACATTTTTTTTTCTGTGTTTGGAGAAACAAGTGGCTTTGTAAAAACAGGAGAGCTGGTAGTTCTGAGATGCCAAAAACTATTCAACTTGAAATAGCTTTTGTTAATTAATGGAAGTCCATTTATTTTAAACAAGCATTTAATTTCATATAATGCAGCTATACACAGTAAAATTAATATAGTGTGTTCATATTAGGAAAGCAAAGAAAGCCATATATAAAATTTATTTTGACATATGGCTGGTGAATGACAAGCGTAAATGAACTAAGTGAAAAATAAATTTCAGAGTTACCCTGTAGTGCTACTAGTTGCTATAAGACTTGGTTTATGATCACAAGGAGGTGCCAGTAGCCTCAAGGGATCCTTCTTTATGTTTATATGGGAAAAGACATAGTAACATTTTATAATGTTGTGATACTGGGTCACCATATAGAAATAGCTGGGTCTACTCTACCTTTAACTTTTTTTTTTTTCACTCTCAGGCCTCTTAAAATTTGCAAGTAATAAATATAAATTTAGCATCATGAGAGAGCTAATAGATACTTGGGTCATAACTTCTAATTTATTATATTCAATATGAAGCTTAATGCTGCACATTTATGCATGCAAATTTAATTAGGGTCAAACCCAGGCATGATTTTCATTTGCAAGGGAGACTGTTGCCTCAGGTTAAAAAATGATTACAGAAGAGAAGCACATGATGAGCTGTAATTTGTTGAGGTAGTGATAGTAAAAGGCAGGAAAAAAGGCTAGCTTACATCTAACATCAATAGGAACAAAAATGTTCTGCATCTTTGAAATTAAGACAAATCATAAATAGTGTATAACTGAGTTCCCTAATCTTTGGCATGCTGATCACAATCCCAGTACTACTGTCATATTCATCTCAGCTAAAGTCTTTTAGGCTGCATGTAAACTAATCTGGCAAGACACTAAAATATTTAATAGTTGTATTTTCTTTAGCTTTGAGTGAAAATTGTTTCCAAGATTAAGGTGACTTCAGGAAAAAGAAATAATGTGGTGCTTAAAAATTTCAAAACAAAACCGGAACAGCCCCCAAAACAATAAACACAATGATGCAGACTCCTCAACATGTGGAAAAAGCTTTTGGTGAACAAGAAAGAACTAATTTCATGGTCTAGCAGGTTTGTTGTTCCTTGGCAGTCTGCCCATCTGTCAACTTTTGGCTCTTTTACTTTGTTATAAATACTGTGGCAAATACTAGGCAGATTCTTGAACAGGCCAGCATGATAGGAAAAAAATATATATACATACAAGACAGGACTGAAGAAATATAAGTTATAGTTTAAAAATGCATGATATATGTAGAAATTATTCACAAATTTCTCAACTTTTTATATTCAGTCACGCCGTTCAATGCACGAACTAGCATGAATGCTAGTTTTCTTCTTCCTGTCTCTTAGTATGTTCTGGATGAAAGAAAGCAGGTAGTTAATGCCACGTTATCTAGAAATTTCTGTTTAAAGATTTGATTATCTTTTTATTCCCAAGAATGGAAAAGTCAATTTTTTGCCTCTGATGTGTGAAATTTGTGGCAGACCAAGCCATGAAGCTATAAAACCTATTGAGGGCTGTGATTTAAGCTATTAAAGCTATTATATTTCCCAATGTTTTTTATTCCCTCAAAATGTTGAGTATTTTCAACCTTAGACCAACAAGTGTTGTGACATACGCTCCTTTGGGCAGCAAGGTAGCTCATTTGTAGGAATCTGGATGCTTGCTCAAACTCCTTCAGTGTTACACAGTTGCATGCTGACCATGTCTTTGCATCCTAATAACTCTACATCCAATTTGAGCACATGTTCATTGTGACAGAGTTTCTATATGATTTAAGTCTGTGTTTGCAAGCTCAGAGCATGAGGGATTTGTAAGAGAAGATGAGCTGTTGTAAAGTTTGCATTAGCTATCTTGTTAGCACTTGACTTCATAATGCAAAGGATATTATTCTAATGTTGGTGTTCAGTCTAAACTTGTGTCTAACCCATCTATGGTGTTTAAAACCATGCTTTGTGTATAATAGCATTAGTTACTGTGTAACAGAGGTGACAAAATTCAGTCTCTGTGGAGATGTGTGTTAGTATTGTTTGTCTGCTTTTTTTTTTTTTTTTAGCATTTAATTTGGAAGTCTGGGTTTTCTTTCATTGTAGGACTTTTACAGGGAGTGTAGTAACTTCCTAATTTTAACTCACCATCCTCTGATGCTACATATAGGGAAACTTAACATCTTGAAATTAAGACTTAGTGTCAAATGCTTTCTTCTCTCTTCCTTTACCATTAGTTTTCCATTGTCTTTTATATTTACCATGCTCCTTATGCTTTGAAATGTAGTATTTTATTAGAGTTAAGGTATTACTTTTTGGGGGGCAAATTTTCTTCCTTATTCAAATTATCTACTGTGTTTTGGCCATCAACCTGGCTATCTGCTGTGCTGAGTATTTGAAGGAAACCATACAAGTTGTGTAAGACTTGCTTTTAATCTTCAAAAACTCTAGAGAGAAAACTAAGGTGTGTGAGGGAATAGTACAGCTGACGTTCATTCGTTATAAAGCAAACTTTTGCCTCCTGTGTTTCCAGTCTGAATTTGCAAGCATGCATCTTTACTAATTTGCAGTGTTATACTTTTTTTTCCCCAATACTTTTCTGAGCCATTGGTTGTTAATTAGCACATCATCTAGCCCAGGGAGACCTCAGTAGTCAAATGCTTGTTGCTGCTAGTGCTCTCAAATTAAGGCTCTTGTTAATAATGCTGAATGCACATAAGCAACATCAGAAAGTGTTTGGCAGAGAAGCTCTCTGTTATTTGGGCAGAAGAAAGCACAGAGTTTGGTCTTCTCCAGCTTATTTGTGCCCTGGCAGCTTGCAGGGTTCAAACAGAATATTGTTTACTGGTCACATTAACCATTGTAGTGTTTTTTTGTTGGTGTTTCTTCTGCTGTTTCTGTTGAATTGTTCAATTGTGATTTGCAGAAGCTTTATGGAATCAAAACTATAAAATAATCAACAGATTTTTCTGAAATCAGGGGCTTATGAACATTCAGCAAATGGCTGTAAAGTAAGCTGTTTCCTAGATAACCTGAACTCATCTCATGGGCTGGTGTAGAGTATATGTCTCTATTGTGACTGAGTAGGAAGCAGTGCAACAGAAGAAGATCTTTAGCATACAACGCAAACTGAATTGTAGTGCCTTGCAAAGAAACAAAACTTATTCTGGGGTGTGTTGATGACACTGTGAAGAATTCAAGATTTTTTTTTTTATTTCAGTTGGTGCTGATGAGGTCTTAAGAGTCACACTGGAAAGATGCAAACTGCCAAGAATTCGGAAAGATAAGAGGTTTAGAAAATTGACTGTGGAAAGACTGAAAGGCTTGTTTCTTTAGTCTGGAAAAGAGTATGTGTGTGATAACAGCCTTTCAGGTAATCAAAAGCTGTAATCAAGATCATGACAGATCATGAATGGAGCAATGATGACTAAAAATCAGTAACTTTGCAAGTGATAGAGCACACAAGTTGAAGAATACCTCTCACTTGCTCTTGAACAGAGTAGACAAATTTAGTACATTATTGTATTCAAAATGGATTGAAGTAAATAAACTTAGTCTCACTGAGTACTATTTCCGTGAATGACATGTTAGTCAGTTTTGCTTTACAGCATGAGGAAACAAAGAAAACAGGTTCTAGGAGAATGTTTGTCATGGCACTGAGGATTAATTCTTAATCTGAAATAATCTTATCTAAATACTTCAAATTAAAGTTTGTAGAGATGCTGCTAATAAAATTATGTTCCTTGGTTGGCTCATGTATAATTTGTGTTGTACTAGCAGAAATTCTGCTCTCTGTTGAGCTACAGAAAAATGAGTGGTCAGTTTTCTGAATGATTTCTTAGTGGCTTGCTATGTAAACCCTGTGTGGAAATTGTAGTGAAACTTTCAGCTTTTCCTATTGGTTGATGCTGCTGCTAATGCATATTTTCAGGTAGTGTCTCCGCAAAGTGGTTATAAGGCAGGTTGGGTGTTGCACAACAAATTTCCTGCTTACCATAGGAACAGAGAATTAGTGCCTTAAATCCAGCAGTTAGAAATTAGGGATTTACGCCCATTTATGTTAGGGAAATCAGCTCAGATTTTCATTGTGATTACAGGATAGGATTCTGATGAAAGTATGTAGAAAAGGTTAAGCTAGGGACATTTGCTGGTGAAATAAAATGAGAGTCAATCTATTAAGAAGGCAAAGAATCTGAACCCAAGCATGACAGTTCCAGGGTTTTTATTTAGTAAACTCACTTAGTCCAAAACTTTAATAGGACAGAATAACTAAAACAAAAATCTGTGCCATTGAAAAATGGCTGAGAATGTTATAAAGAATGTGACCTCAACTTCTGCAGTGTAATACTACCACATTTTATACATTCTAATCTTCTGTGACATTTTATTACATTTTGTCCCTAGTCCTTTGTGTTTTCCTGGAGTGCATCAAACTATTCAGAACAACTATCACTACATCCTCTGTAAATATTTTCCATAAATGAATCTATTGCTAGTGAGCAAATTTCAACATTGCCTGCTTTTTATGAACCATTCATTGCCTTACATTTTATTTTAAACACTAACTTGCAAATGAGATTAGACCCCTTCAAGTATCTTTGCTTCTGAGAAAAGACAAAATCAAAAGCTCATTGTTACTATATGCATCAGCCCTTATGTTCAAGTTGCATTTACTCTGTTCACTTGGAATTACTTCTTTATTACCCAGTTGGCACAAAAACAGCCAAAATACTTGGGGAAAATCAAGCTCTTACTTTGCTAAATGTCTCAGAACTGTTCACTGAAGTCTGGTTGGAAGTGTTCATTTTATACACTGATGAACAATGCAGAAAACGCTGTCATCTATTGGACTCAGTGCTTGGTTTGCTTGACTGTCTTGCATTCATTTCCCATCAGTTCTGTTTTCTGATTTCAAACAAACAAAAACACCGTCTGGATTCATTCAGTTTATTGGGATAGCATACAGATTAGTTAATCCGGATTCAGTGGAAATCTGTTTTAAATGGGGTCTTCTTGTGAGAAGTTTTGCTGTCCTTGCTGTGTTTATCAGGTAACAAAAAGTAGTATAATCTTTATTGCACTTACTGAACATATTTGCTGACATAGTGAAGCCTATGGAAAGCAGAACTGCCATATGTATCTTTCTGTTTGTACAACTGTGTTTGTAAAAGAAACATTTAATCAGCTATGCCTCTGCTAGGAAAACAGCTATTCTGAGGAATCCCACAGTTTCTCCACATGCCATCTGTAAAAAGGGAAGAGGTACAGCCTGTCAGTCACATTATGAAATCCATACACATCAAATATGTTCAAACCCACAGACAACACAAGGATTTTGCCAGAACACCCAACCCCAGTCCCCCTGCACATGTAATAGAACAGTGATGAAAGACTTAATTTCCTGGGTAAAAAATGCAATAATCAGGGCTGGTGTTGGGATGTCATTCAGATCTAGCTATACAACATGCAGACAATGGCTCTAAAGTGAGAGTATTTTTTAAAGATGAATGAGGGAACATATATATCTAAAAAGCCCTTGTTCAGTGGCAGAGAAGGCTTACACTTGCATGTTTTTATGTGCTGTCACCTGCATGCAGACTAAGTCTAATGTCTTTAAAGTGCAGTGATGTTTCTGTACATGGGCAGGCTATATGAGCCAGCCTATTTGAGAATGTTCAATAAATCCAGCATGCATCAGATTTGTCTAAATAGTATGGAACTGATTTGCTCATGTGCAGTAAATCAGGTGTATCCAGAGTGTGTTGACAGATATGCATTGGTCATATACAGGGTTTTTCACTCCTAGTAGGAGTTTACAGAAACACAGAACTGTGGAAACATGTCCCAAATACTTGAGATTCAGGAAAAAAATCAGGGGTGCTTGTACCTTTAAAACAAACAAACAAAAAACCTCAGATGAGGAAAACTTATAAAACCACTCAGAATTAAGAATCCAGGAAAAATGATGGTAATCATTCCTGTAACAAAGAGCTTGCCAGGTCTTCTGTAGATACTGGTTTCAAGTAGGGTAATTCCCAAAGAAATCTAGGCCATATGTCTATCCATAACCTTTACAATGGAGACATGGATAGGTGTCCTGCGTGCAAACATCCACTACTCACACAATGATATATCTCAATCCATAATGACTTTGTGTGAATTGTCATAACTTTGGATGTGCCCCAAAAAGCTGCATGCTCCAAATGTCTCATTCATTTGAAGGATTAGCATAGATAGGCACATGGAAGCACATAAAATAGATGTTGACTGCCTCATCTACCTAAAAGCTCCTTGTCTGCCTTTCTTTTCCCTGCCATGCTGACCACCTGTTCATTACAACTGACTTCTTTATGAGCAAGCCTTTTCTCTGACATGTAGTAAAATATTAACGTTATGTCCTTCACCACAAGGTCTGCCTGCTGAGCTATACCTACAGCAAATTTGTCTAACCTTTAGATTCTTCCTTGCCACTCTAAGAGTCAAACATTGTAGAGTGTTAATGTGACAAATTCTGCCACATCCACATTGCAGACCACGTTGTTAAGGATTTGATTTCCTCTGCTTCCTCTGAGCCTGGGGCTTTCTGCCTCTGTTCCTGTAGGAAAGCTCTGAATGGTGTATTTCTGGGAGCATGCACCCAGGTATGCAGATTTTCAGCCTTTCTGTAGTTTTAGTTTTGTATCTGGGTAAAACCAAGTCCTTACAAATGAGAGCAACTTCCCTGAGTATTCAATGAAATCACACTCAATTTCTGTGCTGAATTAGTGAATCAATTGTTATTCTTTCTTAAGGTCAAACTAGCATGTACACACACAATTCATTTTCTGGTATCAGGTGGTGTGTCAATCTCTGGTTCAGGGCAAATGGGCTGCTTAGTAGATGGGAAGAATCATGTTGAAGAGTTTACCTTACCATGAAAAGAGTTGGCCAGCACTCAGAATTAAATGCATTTACTTGAAAAATTCTTATTTTCTTGGGACTGCCAGTCTTCTTGCAAAATGATGGATGGTAACTCCCAAACAAAAATGTTCTCAATGGTAGAAAAGTGAAGTAGCAAGTGCTTACATGCAAAATTGTCTATAAGGTATTTTAATAATCGGAATATAGTCAACCAGACCAGATTAGCCAGCTGAGAAGTCACTGTAGAACTTTACAGATTGTGGCCATCTGTATGGAGGTCTCTCAAGGCTCTTTCTAAGCCTCTTTGGTACGATTGCATAATGTGATAGAGGTACAGGATATCTTAGCAGTGAAGTTGCGAGGATTTTTTTATGTAGCACTTACCTTCTTTTCTAGTGAGAAATAAGTATGATAAATCTAATTCAATCAATCATCTGTGCTGGACTTCAGATAGCAAACTGTAAAAGTTACATTAATGCCTTTAAGAATGCAAATATCACTTGCTGTAAATTCAGTTTAATGATACGTGGTATCTTCCGGCAGAGCTTTATGTCAGTTACAACCACTTTAATTTTAAAGCAGGATATGATCACAGTCACTCATTTATCTGTAATTGGCTCATTTAAGTGACTGATTCTGTGGTTATTCATCTTTATCATACCTACCTTCTCCCTAAGAAAAGTGAAAATGTATTTCACCAGATGGTTATAGTCTTCTTTTTGTGGCAGAGGAGCATCTGGAGTTCATCTCGCTATTATGAGTACTCAGCTTTTCTTAAAATTTTCTTAAGACCATGCTGAATGACTGAAGAGGAGCAATGTAATGTAAAGATGTAATTAATTTATTTTAATTTGCCCCTTTTTTCATGTTGTTTATTCCAGATACTTACTGTTTCTTTATAAATCAGATCATAGGCTATTCAGTCTCCACTGAAATCAGTGGCTACACCTCTGAAAATTGCCTTAAAACTTGATTGCATTAAAGAGAAGCAGAAATTAATGTGATTACCTAGCATTTGAAGAGATGCATCATGATAAAGCTAACAACCTCTTGTTTTTTGTTCAATTCTGGGACAAAAACACTACAATTGGATTGAAATGCCCTATTTCTTATTTCTTTGAGAGAAGAAAACTCATTATGAGACTTTCATGGCATCATACCAGCATTTCATTTTATTATCAGTCAGTGCATTTGATAAAGTTAGTGAGATGCTTGATGACAAGCAGTCAAAAGGGCTCAGTCCAGAGTGACAGCTACAATGTCTGAACCTGACCTGAATTTGGGATTTTGGAATGAAACATTTCCAAGACAGCACTAACCATCAGCACTTTTTCTTCAGAGCTTTTCTATTCCCATGGCACAAATTTGTTGACTCATGGTTATTGTAGGTAAATTATGTCACTCTAACAAATGACCCTGGAAACGAATGGCAGGGCTACTGTGTAACATGAGTGAAGGGTAATGAATGACCTGGGAAGTTAATTGGTAGATCTTGAAGGCTGGCCAATAGATGCCTTTGTGAACAGTAGTGAATAGCGAATACAGAAGTTTTTTTTAATCATTAGGGAGTAATGTAAAACAGGGTACCCTCTTCCATCAGTGAGCTTTCTTGTCTGGTAAGAAAATGTAGGCTGCATTTCTGCTTTGCCTACAGCTGTGAGTCTGGAGCAGTACTGCACCAACACTACAGTAAACATGAGATGAGTGTGCAGACGGCATGTTAATGGAAGAAGAGGCTCACCATATGGTCAATAGTATGTCCTCTATGTCATCGCCTGCTTCAGATTTAGGTATGATGAGAACAAGGTGTATGCTCTGGTATAGATTTAACTTAAATGAGGTAAGGATTAAAACAAACAAACAAAAAAGAACCCACCTCCATCTTCCTCTTTGAGTATGGCACAATTCAGCACAATGAAAAACACGGTTTATTACTCATGCTGTGGTGAAGAAGGTTAGGACTTAACCATGTAATCAAAGGAATATTGAATTCTACCTTTCTGAGGTGGACAGCTAAGAAATACAAAGTATTAATATTGCAATGTATATTGTAGATTAATGAAGAAAAATAATTTTTGTAGTTGTACTCGAAGAAAGGCATGTTTTCACAAATATGCTTAAATATGTCTGGATTTTTTTTTTTAATTCCTTAGACGAAAAATTATAACAAAAAAAACACAACTTTCAGAAATGTGATTTTAATACCTCACTATTGCAACAGTAGCAATTCTTGCAGCACTCTTAATATGCTATTCCAAGGCTCCAACTTTGATTTCAGCCCATCATGTTTAATCTCTTCACACAGATCAGTTTTTTCCAAATTGGTTCTCTTTTTCAGAGTTGTTTCTGTATAGAAATGGAGTATTTGTGTTGTGAAATGGAGTATCTGTGTTGTATTGATGGATGCAAACTTAACCATGCAAGAAGCAAGAGATTTTTAACCTAGGAGGGAAGGCTGGAAAATTGTAACAAAGCTCCTGAGAAGTTGTGCTTACTTAACTTCTTCCTGTCATGGGAAGTATTCCTTAAATGTTATGAGTAGACTTCAAGCTCAAGTAAAACATCCCTCCTTTTAGAAAATATTAAGAGTTCTGAAGCCGGTAACAGTGGTCTTTCATTACTCCTGTGCACAAGAGCATTACCGCTTGAAAGTACTGTAAAGTGTGTAAAGATTAATAAGCGACAAGCCAAGTTTTCCTTAGACTTTACACAGGCTTCAGAAAATCCCAGAGTAAAGGTCTAAAACACAGCTCTTAAAATGTGCAAGCAGGGAGTGTGTCGCTGAGGGCAGTGGTGTTCTTGCCCTGGGGAGCTTGGGTTAAATGCTTTGTTCTGCATGGGCAGAGGGCTTGCTGTACGGCTCCTCATCCATTCTGGCAGAGGGCCAATTTTCCCCCTGGTTTTGATTATTTCACAATGTGGCAAGAAGGTTTAGTAACTGGAACAGAGTTAGTTTACTAGCTCTTATGTTCCTCAGGAGAGCTGGGGACTCCCCTGGGTCCATCAGAGCAGGGCATGACACCCAAGGCCCATCCCTCCATCTCATCCAGGAACAGGGCAACCCGGGATTGCCTCCCTGGTGACAGGACCAGGATGTAGGGCCATGGTGTGCCTGGCTCAGTGAAGGCCAATGGCTGGGCAGGGTTTGTCTGTGGGGAATATCACTGGGTGGGGAGAGAAATGGGGATGCTTGGCTCTGGGGGGGGTCTTCTAGAGGGGGTGCCCCCAGGAGCCCTTGGGGGGGTGGATTAGGGAATGTCAGGACCAGTGGTGCCTCAGGGACATAATGGGTGATGTGCTGTTGTCAGTTTGGTATGATGATGTTTTCACAAAATAATCTGTTTTCATTGCATTTTTCTGCATCTCTGTCTCTAGGCTAGAAGCTTGTCACAAAACAATGCATATTCAGAGATCTATCTCATAACGATGACTGAATTTTGCTTGCTTTACACTGTGACTGATAATTGTTTTTTATTTCAAGGCCTGTTCCCTGCCATTTTGAACCTGGCCAGCAATGCTCACATCTCCACCAATGCCACTTGTGGGGAAAAAGGACCAGAGATGTTCTGCAAACTTGTTGAGCATGTCCCAGGCCGACCACTGCGCAACGCCCAGTGCCGGGTCTGTGACCGTCACAGTGCCAATCCCAAAGGCAAGTTTCTCTTTTTTGTTGTTGTCATCTTTTTTGTTTTTGTTTTCCATTGTTTTGTCTTGTTCTCCTTGACCCTTTACCATAAATACAAAGTGCATTGGGGTCAAATACTTTTTGCTTTTAGTGTCTCAACTACATGAGTGAAGCTGCCTTTAAGCAAAAGGACTGACAGAAAGCACAAACACCTTAAATCACCGTTAAGCACTGCAGAGTCCAATGACAGCCTTTTTGTCTGGAGGCAAATTTCAGCTTTTACTTTGTGGCAGAAGGAAATTATACTCTGCATGAAGTAAATGTACTGGGTCAGAGAAAATAGCTTTAGATGTATTTTCAATAGATGTTTAATTTTTTTCTCTTTAATACAGAGCAGCACCCAATTTCTAGTGCAATTGATGGTACCAATAATTGGTGGCAAAGTCCCAGCATTCAGAATGGGAGGCAGTACCACTGGGTCACCATCACCTTGGATCTAAGGCAGGTGAGTAACATTTACCTGAGTGTCTGTCACTTATTGAATGTACAGTATAAGTCTATGCAATTTATTGTAGTTCTTCAGTGTTTAGATGGTTGGATATTTATCAGTTAGAAATTTAACAGCACATAATTAAAGCTGGACAGTTAAACGTTATACAAACTGATTTTAAACAGATGTGTTTTTCAGTTATTATTAAGGAACATCTTAGAGATTTTATTCCTATCAGCCTGGAATGGAAGTGACTTTGTTTTCAAGCAATATAGGTCATGAAGTGTTACTGTAATTCAAGACACAGCAACAGTTGTGTATGTGTGAAGAAGAGAGTTTACACCAGTGTTCGCTTTGTCTTCATAACCTTCCTTTGTCTGTTCTTGATATCTTTCCCCTGACAGTCCTCTGCTATTGTTTTTCTCTGCTTTAGATTTCATGCAAGTTGCTTGAATTCTGGGTTACTGAAGATATTTTAAAGCAGAAAACGGTGTTTTCAAGGTGTAACTCTGATAGGCACAAATTTTATATATGAGGATGCATCTTTTTTTTTTTTTTTTTTTTTTTTTTTTTAAGCTATATCTATCAGATTTTCACCTGATCACTTGATCACTGTACAGTTTTGTAGTAAAAGAGTAATGATTTGGAGTAGAACATAGCAGAAACATCTAACATTTACTACAAGAAAAAACACACAATACACTTACAAATATGAACTCTTCCAATCCATAAGCATTGTAACCCTGATACTGAGTTTAGGAGAAAGAAAGAAAAGTAAGTGACAGGAATAAATGTACTCACATCATTTACCTGATGGTAGATCTCAAGTTATATGGAAACCTGTTAATGGAATGCAATGATCAGACTGAAGTGTAAAATGTCAGAACGTTCAGCTGCAGGATCTCCAGAACCCTGGAAATGCAGGCTTTCCTTTCAGTTGATTGATATGATAAGGACTTGACCACATAAAATAGAGCAAAGTGTTTTTCTGTGCTTCCCTTCTGACTGGTTCTGATCACTCTTTTTTTTTTTTTTTTTTTTTTTTTTTTGTTAGAAGGAACATCAGAAAAAAAATGTTCTATATTCCTTCTGTGGACATTTAATGTTAGTTGTTCTGCAGAGTTAGAAGTTAGAGGTCTGAATCAGAAATTTTTGCCCTCGGGAAGGATGGAACTACTTTTACAGAGATTGATTCCTTTGCTTTGGCACTTAATGACAAAAAAATACCCCCAGAAGCTTAGAGGTATTTGCCCCTTCTTGTAGCTGGTAAAATTCTTACATGGGAAACTGCCAGACTGCACAGATGATTCCCTAATTTGTTGGTTTGTCTGTTAGGCATGGAAGAATCAAGTCTCCTACCCTGCCCCAAATAAAGACAAAGTCATTTCTGAAGAAAATGTTTTTTCCTTTGATTCTTCTTTTTCTTTGAACAGATCTAAGCTATTTGAAAATCATAGGTCAGCAATTCACAGATTATTAATATTAATTTGCAGCTTCATTTAATATGAATTCTAATATGAATTGAAATTAATATTTCTGAACTCTTAGCTTTGTTACTAGCTAAGAAATGCGTACTTGCTACACAGCTGATAACAAGCTTTTGCAAGATTGTTAAACTCTGAAGGTTATTTTTAATGTTAAAACAGAAGATTTAACTTTGTTTTAAAAGAAGTATGCTTTAAAATGAAGCATAGATTAAACAAGTGTGTAGTTTCCTCTTTAATTAGAAAGCTGAGCTATTAGGAAAATAATCACATGGTATCTTTTGTCATAAGTTTGAATAGGACTTCCTTGTTTGGATAGTTGATTTTGTGTTTGATTTATAAATGGACAAACAGGAAAGAAAAATGAAGGAGGGAGTGAGGCTTTCCTTTTTTTCCTCCTAGAACATTTTTACTTTGGAAACAGACCAACTGAACTGCCCTCTAAATCTTAGCCCTGTTGATGTTTCTTCAAATAAGTATCTTTCCTCTCTTGTCCCACACTGTTTCACTGATTTGATTTGAAAAGTTTCCCCTGAGGGGTCTTTTTTCTGTGTTTTCCTCAGACAGTTTGAGAGAGAGAAGGCATCTAGGGCTATGCAACATGAATGTAAATTGCTGCTCTGCAAGGAAGGATTTGGTTAATAAAGAATGCTTGAAGTCAATAAGTTATTAGAGCTGACTTGTTGTCCCTACTTTAACCGAGTCAGCACGAGTAAAAAATAACAAACAAAAAACATATGAAGGGCCCTAGTGATTTTAGTAACTTTTTACTTCACAAATTTTGTTTTGAATGAGTTAAAATACTCTTCTAGAACCTTTAAAGGTATTCCTGAAATTCAGTATCTCTAACTATATGCATTGCTTTGTCTCTTTAGCATTGGTACTTTCTTTTAAATTTCAAGCTTTGTGCATTAAATATGTCGAATAGCATATTGAAGTTTTTAACTTTTCTTGGCAGAATATAGAATATATTAACACCCTTTTGTGATGTGAAGAAATCTAATCTGAATATTTCTTATTATTTTTGAAAAAATACTAGAAGTTATAACAATATGAAAAATGTTTTTTTTTTTTTTTCCTTTTTTTTTTTCTTCATATTTTTGCTAATGTACGGCATTGAGATACAACCCAGCAATGGGGTTGGTGAGTGCTGGAATGCAGTCTTAGCTGGTGAATATGGGGAAGATTCTGGTGGAAATTATGGTTCCACTCAGCTTATCCTAGGTATATATATTCTGGCCACAGTCTCTGTCTGTTGGCTGTATTCATCTCTGCTCAAATTTGAAGGGAGCAGAGAATATTCCTTCAGCTAATATTTTAGCTTGCAGATAGTTTATTTAGTTTAAAAATGTTCCATTCAAGATCAAAATTGCTATTTAGATCTTTCTCCTTCAAAATTTCTGTGCTATTATAACTAATGCTAAGCATTTTGTAAGGATAGCTTATGGCTACTTCACAGTTCTGTAGCTCATATGGATCATGAAAACTAGGTACATATGTTCTGTCATGCATTTTCGTGTTCCCAGGACCAAATACATGTGCGTGATAGTTGGGAAGACTTTTTTTTTTTTTTTTTTTTTTTTTTCCCCCATTAAAATGTATGTCAAAGTTCCAGAGCTGGGGAAAGAGTAGTTTAGTAATGAGATGTAGTATTGGTGTACAAGATACCAACGTTTAATTTATGATCTCATGCTTTCTACACTGGCAGTTCTACATAAATAAATACACAGCTGTTCTCTGGACAGCTATTTTGCAAAATGATAATGAATTAAAATAAATGCCGACTATTACAAATGCCAGTTGTGTGCTTGTGCCAACTGTAAAATATTTCTCCATCACAACATTAAATGAATATTTTCCTTAGTATTATTAACATGTTTCAGACTTTCAAAGGTATTTAAGGGTGCTTAGTGCTAGGCAGTAACAGAATGGCACAAATTTGTATCCCACAAAGTTCTTGAATTGTAAAGCAAGATAAGTCGTTCTTGTAAGAACTCAAGTATGAAGTTGTGAAAACATCTCCACTTTGATAAAGTCATAGCTCATGAATATTTCATGAATACTGGATTACAACTCAGAGACTGTGAAAGAATAATTTTCAGTTTCTGCTATTAGAAAGTCAAATATAATGTAAATAATGTTATGATATGATATGTGCTGAACTTTCATCTTGAAATCACTTGGCAAGAAGAAGTTACTGTCAGGACAAACCCTTTGCTGATATAAAAAATACAGTTCTCTTGACTAGATCAATGCTAATTTACTTTATGTGGCAAGTTAAAGCCTTGTTGCTATAAAACTGATGATGAAAAATTCAGGGTGCTCGTTCATCTGTACTTTCTTATAATACACTGATTGAATAAAATTAACTTCTATTTCAAAACAATGGTTGCATCAGAGCAAAATGTAGCAAACAATTGCTAGCTAGGTCTCAGAATTTTACTATTTATATGAACAATGCAGACTGATACTCAGAATATCCCTTCATGTAGTCTTGGACTCTGAGAGTTTGCAAAAATATCATTCATTTTAGGCTTTTTGGATTCAGAAAGGAAAATGAAATCAGAGAAAAAGTACCAGCTCTATATGTATTGACACCATTAAGCAGAAAGGTTTTTTCAGGTTTACTTAAAATACAGAGTAATGTTAGTTGTTGCAAGCATTTTCACCACAGCATGTCATGCCATTTTGAAAGCACGCTTGGCTGTTTTTTACATTGCCTTCCTGCACTCATCCTGAAGGAAAGATTTAGTTGAATTTATAAAATTAGAAGGAACTGATCTGTTAAACTAATCTGAGATTTAGAAAAAAAAATCTTTTGGGACTTATCCTTCCTTTTAACTTTTCACTTTTGGAGACTGGGGCTCAAATAGTTATGGATAGACAGCACATCTTCCCTTACTATTCTGTCAACCTAAGTAAATTGAAAAATTTAACTGGCAGTCTTTATCCAAAAAGACTACTGGAAAAATTGTACTTGCCAGGACATGCCTGTGGAAATAGGAACATTTGGCTAGCATCTACTGTGTGGTCACTGCTAGCAGTGTCTTGAGCAAAAGAGTTTGTAAAATTGCCTGATGAATGGGGAAAAGGATTTATCTGCCAACCTTTTACAAGAACAGAGTACCTGATGTCGCTTGATCTGCATTCAGGGAAACAAGGTCATTAGAAAAGCTAAAGAAAGTAAAAGTGATGTGTTATGTTGGTATTGCTGCTACAAAGAAGGGGTTCTTCAGTACAGGTTTATTTGGCTGATCTTTACAGTCAGGATTGAAATGCCTGTAAAATGACACTTCTAATCTATGGCTGCTTGGGAATTGCTAACTTGCTTTGGCTTGCCCTTTTTACCCTTGCAGCTCAATAAGGAAATGAGTCCTGGGAAAGCTATACAGTCAGATTAAAGCATACAAATCATTAGCTCTTGCCACACAGCTCAAGTTTATCACACGGCCAGTTTGTGGACAATGAATGAACATGTAGAGTGGGAAGAAACTGCCCTCAGTGATGTTCAAATGTGGAGACCTCATTAAAGTAAAAATCTTTAAGGAAATACTGAGGATGTTGGTGTCAGTTTGCCTTATATGGAATCCTGGTTCAGATCCATTCTAGGTTGCATAGGTTATGGGATATGAGGTCTCCCAAGCCAAAACTGACGTTCCTTAAAATGTCTTCATATGAACACACTGGGGACACCTGAATCCCTCTGTTAGCTTTGTTCTCTTGTTTGGGAATGTAATTCCTGAGAACATAACTTCTACTGGCAGGTTGGCTTGTGATTTCTTGATAGCAGGAGCATTTATGCAATATCCTTTCATTTATATATTTAACCTATATAATTTCAGGGACTGACATATTCTAGAGTTTACTGACATTCAGTATCATGTGAATTTACCTATGAAGTATTTTCAGGTACTTATGGGCTATATGTGGAAGAGACTTGAGAAAATCCACAGGGAAAAGAGCCTGGCAGTGTTTTTTTACACATGCTATATGTTGAAGTATACTATACATACTTCAACAGATACAGACCATTCATTATTTTTTGAATGCCTCTTTTGGGTTCTTAGTTTCAAATATATTCAATTCAGTTTTTGGAGAACTGTGTACATGGAAGAAAAATAAATCACTAGAAGACTTGAGAACCAGACTGGGCTACTTTTCTGAAAAAAAAAACACATTGGCTTTAAAGGATACGACATTAAAATGAACTGCTCTGGAAGTTGCTGTGAGAAATTTTATCTTTATATAGCTTTTCCCCTCACCAAGAAACTTGATATTTAAAATAAATGTCATCTACATACTCTCGTATGAAAGTATCTTCCGGTTTTATTTCTGCCTGCAGTTAGTTTGTGATGAAGGATAACTTATTGTTACTGGTTGGAACTGGATTTAAAACTAGCCACATCAGCTGCAGAACATAATCGGTCTTGAAAAATCTCAGTGTAATCAGAAGTAGATCATTTGTTGTTCAGCCAACTGTGTAATAAGTAGGGAAGTAGTTTAGTTGATGAGAGCAAGCACAGAGAAAAATAAATAAATAAAAATAAAATCAGACCAGCTGACTATCACATTTTATGTATGATTTTTAATCAAAACCAAGATTGTTTGACTTTTTTAGATATTAAATCCAAAAAGTCAGAATTTAAAGATGAGGTGGAAAAAAAAAATCACAAGTGTCTGTAGATTTCCTAAGTAAAGCTCTGTTCACTTGTGCATACAATGTAATTGCTCTGTTTTTGTATGTTTATTTCTCCATTTGACGGAACTGAAATTTGCTTTTTCATGGCAAGTGTTATTCTTGCTCTGGCTTTCATCAGTACTGTGAAACAAATACAACAACAAGTTACAAAACAAACAAACAACCCCAAAACATGTTTAAAAATGTCTGAAAGAAATCATAGGAGTTACAATAATTATACCAGCTAACCAAGTGGTCCACTTTAGTGAGAATACAGACCTCTGTGATGGTAAAATAGCACGGTGTTTTTCTTTTTCCAAATGTGGCTTGATAATATACTGCACGTAAAACATTAAACTCTTATAAGGAGTCTTATCAATTTGCAAAGAGCCTTTTGTGAGGCAATGGGGGCATTAGTTAAGGAAAAAGGTAGTAGTTTTGGAGTAAGATCATTTCAGTGTTCGTGGCTGATGCTGTAGCTAGTTGCAGGCCAGCACAGGTTACCTAGCTGCCACAACAAGGTCACTGGAAAGGTGATATAAACTTAATTACTGTCCTGCCTACTCAGAGAAGAGAGCAGAACAATGCTGTTGTGGGAATAGAGTTTTCACTTTGGACACAGAAGAGTTTAAAAACAAAAACAACAACAACAAAAAAAAACACCTCAAGGTTATGCACATAGCTGAGAGATTCCATGTCCTAAAAGAACGATTTAATTAACATTATCATATTTATATTTGTCATATTCACTTTATCTATGTACATTTTCAGCAGTGTCTGTAAGTAGCCTTATGCTTAAATAACTTCAACGCAGAATGAAAGTGGAATGCATGGAGATTTTTAATATAGGATGTAAAAAGCTTATCATAAATGCTATTAGCAGGAGGATTAAACTCCAAGCTAAAATGAATGTGTGTGAAACAAAGAATTGTTTTGGCTGCAGCTGTTTTTGGAAGAAAAAAAAAAAGAACTCACTTCGTTGAAGCCTTCAGTGGTCCAAAAAAGCTAAATAGCACACTTCCCTTAGAAAGACTGTTATTCCCAAGTAATCCGGAAATCAACTTTGTGTGTAAATATACAAGTATATATATTTCAGTTTGTTTTGTTGTAATATTCAGAGTTTTGACAAAAAATGATACATATTTCCATTAGTATCATAAAAGATTAATCTAGCCTTTGGTCAAAAGCTTATGCAAAAATTTTATCTAGAGCCAGTCTACCAAATTTTACCCTCTCTCCAGGCAAATTGCGTACTGCCTTTAAAATTTTAGTTAATTTTAGCAGCTGGCCTCTTGTGGTCTTTTACAGCAGAATGAAGTGTTAAAATTTTCTTTTTTCATTTTTTTTAGGTCTTTCAAGTTGCATATGTCATCATCAAATCTGCTAATGCTCCACGACCTGGAAACTGGATTTTGGAACGCTCCATAGATGGCACAGAGTTCAGACCATGGCAGTACTATGCAATTAGCGACACAGAATGTTTAACTCGTTATAATATCACACCAAGAATTGGGCCACCAACGTACAAGAGAGATGATGAAGTGATCTGCACCTCCTATTACTCCAGACTTGTTCCCCTGGAACATGGAGAGGTACGTTTGTTTTTGCACTTGCAGTTTGCGAGTGTGAACATGGACTGATTGTAACTTGAAAACACTTGAATTCCAATTACAGAGTTCATCGCCCTCAGCACTACCAGATGATCTGTTATTCTTCTTTAATGATACTATCTTTACATCATGTACCAGTATAGAAAACTTTTAAAAGTTGGGATAAAACCTGTCTTTAGCTCTACACATTCCTATTACAAAACTCTTTGCTCTCTCTCTGTACACATAATTTGATGGTGGCTATTAACTGTGAATTATTAGTTGCTTTATCCTATGAAAGGCTGCAACAGAGGCTCTATGTTCTGCCAGGTTTTTCATTTAATAAAGAAAATCCCTGTGTTAGGAACACCTGGTCGTGAGATAAAGCTGCAAACACTGTTGAAGTGCTCAGCACAGCTGGAACTCCTAAACTAGCCTTGGCATTGTTTCAGGGATGAAGCATAATTAAAAGAGCTATGAGTTGTGCAGCCTCACTGTTGATTGTTCGTTCTTTTAGCAAACTCTATTCATGGTATTTGTGTAATTTATTTCATAGAGGCAGCCACATAATGAAACGATACATTAAAACCAGTGGTTATTCTATTGTGAATGCTATCATGCAAGAGTATGATAATAAATGCAGTGTTATCCTATGGAGAATGCTACTAACTCTTAGCTTCATAGGAGCCAACATGTATTTATTGCTTAAAAAAAAAGAGTGGAGTGTGTGCAGTAAAGGGCTGAAGTTTGTCAAGCTTTTTCACATAAAATTATGTTTCAGACAAAACCGATGAAATTCAGGTGATGTCAAGTCCCATTTATTTTAATCAAATTTTTGTTTCAGTGATGTAAACATATCCCCTACAGATCAAATGGAACAGACAAAGAAACTTAACCTGGCTTTCACCACAATTAATCAGAAAGCCCTTAGGCTGACTGTGTACAAACAGTGCCTCTTGTAATGAATGTCTGATAGGCTGTCCAGCTCCAACCCAGAAATGATAGAGATTCAGATTAGTGACTTTTCTCCTTTTAATCAACAGCCCTATCCAGAACATTGTGTTTTTTTTTTTTTTTTTTTTTTTTTGTTTGTTTTCTACATGTAATAGCATAAAAACAGTAGAAGAATATAAAAAATGACAGAATTAAGTTTCTGTGTGCTACATAAATAAATGTTGCTCACAAAGAACAGACTGCTCCATTGTAGCTGGAACAGCAGACAAGAATATTCCTGGACAGAGAATGTCATAATGAACTTTGGCATCCTTTTAAAATGTATATATATTTAATGCTTTGTAATTGGTTCTGGACAATATATTGAACTTAAGTATGGGGCTCTACAAAGTTCCACACATCAGTTGATGTCTGCAGATACCTGCTTTGTATCCTTATCCAGCATTTGTTAGCAAGCCACTGTTGTACATTTTGCTTGTAGTGCCTTGATCTGAAAGAACAAGGTAAAATGACCATGTGTCTCAATGTGTCTTAACAACATTTAGCTAAATCAGACATTTTGCCAGTTTGGCTGCTAGATTTTTCGCAGGTTTAAAGAGGTATAACTGCACTGTTATATAATCTGTTGTTAACTTGATTAATACTGCTTGAAGATGTGCTCATAGATCTTCATAATACTCTGCTTCCAGAAATTTATGTAATGAAGTCAGGGCTTATGATGAATTCCAAGGCTCAGACTACAACTGCTGAGAAATGATCTTCAATTAGGGAAGACAAATAAGACAAAAATATATAATTCAAATATATCAGCATATGTAAGGCGTATATAAACAAAATGCAAGAAGTATATTAGCCAAATACAGCAGTGTACATGGAGAATCTTTATTTTTCTTCCTTAATGTATCTGTCCCTACTATTTCTTCCTTTTCCTAGTAGGAAAGATTCCCCTATTGCCTCTATGTAAATTACAATGTATTATTACAGATTTTCTACTGGTCTAGCCAGTAGATAAGTTTAGAATGAAAATGTGAATAAGGTTAAACTTTTCATCATTTGAAAACACTATTCATGAATAGAGATAATATGTATTCCCAGAGAACTGGAGCTTGAGGCAGGAGAGATTATCTAAAATGAAATGGCTTGTGTTGCGCAGGAGGTAAGGCCAGTTGGCTGTAAAAGACCTTTTTAGGTCTTCAGAACTTTAGAGCCTAAATGGTAAGAAGAAAACACAGCATGCTAGAACTAACACTCCTTCTCTCATTATGAAAATCAAAGGATTGCGATGAGCTAAACCAATTCTACATCTGTAATTAATGCCAAATGAGTAGGATATGATCCACAATGCTACAGTTGGGCTTATGTATAGTGAGTTTATCTGTATATATATTTTTTTCAGTGGAAGCAATGCAATGTTATTTGAATATTTGGCCAACAGTTCTGTCTTGTAAATGCCATCAAAAAATATGACTTCTGAATGAATATATTGCAACAGTTTACCTAGAGAAAACAGACTGAGATGGGTGGGCATCCAGAGGTGGGTTGCATACAACATGGGTAATTGGAGGAGCAGTCTGTTCTTTATGTCTGTGAGAGATGATGAAAGAAGTGATCTGAAACTGCAAGAAGTAAAATATGCTTCAGAGATAAGGAGAATTTCTAACAATAGAACAAGGAAAGGACAGTAGTACGTTGTCTTGGAAGATTGCAGAGTTACCATCAACAACGGTCTTCAAGAACAGATTGGTCAAACGTCTAACACAAGTTCAGTTAATCCTGTTTTGGGATTGTCTATATGTTCTAGAGGAATTCTCTGCTTCTATGAGAGCTGAATATTATATAAGGTGATTCAAATTTGTAGGATCTGACCTGGAAAAAGGTCAGATAACTGTTTTTCTGCAGTTGGAAAATGACGATTAGTTTCTAAATAGGCTATTTGAAAAGTGAAATTATTCAACCATGTTATATTAGACTATTTAGAAATAAGGGTGATAGACCATAAATGGCAAAAGCATATAGTAGAGAGTATGAACTCCATTACCAGACTCCGTATATTTTTGAAATAACACAATTGCTGTCTGTGAAGTCCCTAGTTGTGCAGAACTAAACTACTTCTTTATTATTATTTTAAATTTTTAGTAATATTTTCAGGAGAAATATTTGACAATACTAGGAAAGGTCAAACTATAAATCCAAGAGTAGTATATGAGACAAAATTGTTCTGCATAAATGAGGATGTGCCTTGCACTCTAAAATGTATCTGATGAGCCTAGTGCATAACCCTTTATTATTTGTGGCGGACATCAGGTTTACTGTTTAACACTTGTTTGTGGTATTAGGGTCTCATTTTGCAGTTTCTACCTCAAAATGTAGCACAAACTGTCAGCTATGAATCTATGATCACATTAAACTATATCTTTGTGTGCTTTTAAGTTGCTTTGGAAAGGAGCAGGAAGCTGTTTCTGGAATAAGTTGCACTGCTTGATAACAAAAGCCATATTACTGGGGCTAACTTGGGATTGTGTGAGATGGAGAGATGGAGACCAGATGGGTTGTTTCGTGGTGGCAGCCTCCTGCTTTCAATTATCTGCATTGTGGCTTCCCACTGTGCTGTCGTATCACGGAGTATTCTTTGCTGACTGGGCAGCCCTGTCCCAACAGGATATAGAATTAATGACTCCACATTGAGCACATGCACAATATTATATTTTGCAATAAGATCTCTACAAATTGTTTAGGAAAAATCTGTAAGGACAAAACCATGCTTATGGCCAGAGTTGCATGTTCCATGTCAATAAGGGAGAAGAAGGAAGACCAGGTAACTAAGGACTAGCTTGTGGTACTGCACTTCTCCATATGTTAACTCCACAAATATCCAGGAGCCATGAGACTTTATGATAAGCCAAGACTGGTGGTTTCAGAACTGTGTTATTCAGGAAGTGGGAGTTATACCTGCAGGTGGAAAGTGGGAAATAAAAAATAATTCCAGGTGAGTCAACATCTCACCATCCTCAGTTGCTAGAAAACAAGCTTAATTTCTATGTTTTTAATTCTCACACTAAGATGTTTGTTGTTGCAAATAGATCATAATTATGTTTATGATTAAGTCATTCCCTCTTTCTAGATTCACACATCACTGATCAACGGTAGGCCTAGTGCTGATGATCCTTCGGAAAAGCTTTTGGAATTTACTTCTGCACGATACATTCGCTTACGACTGCAGCGCATTAGAACCCTTAATGCTGACCTCATGACTCTCAGCCATCATGATCCTAAAGAACTAGACCCCATTGTTACCAGAAGGGTAAGATGATTGTTCAGAAACACTTCTCAGTGTGGCAGAATGGGAAAGCCTTTTCTGATCTCTTTGACGAAGTACTTGATCATTGCCATTCACAGAGTTGTTTTATCGGGTTGTTAACTAATTTCTGCCTTCCCTATGACTTTATTAGCAACAATACCTTGCCAGATACAACTTCAAGAAATAATTTTAAAGATTATTTTTTGTTTCCTTTTATTTATTTGTTTACTCAAATGATTTAAGCTAGGAATGTCATTTCTAATTCTCTATAAAAAAAGAAAAAATAGGGTCTGGCTACATGAAAGTGTCACTTGAGGTTGCTCTTTATGCAATTTCAGTACATTTTCTTGTGTGTTAAGTTTTCAGTGCTCTGATCCATAAAAATTATTTGTAAACCTTGCTACAGTGAATTTTGATGTCTGATAAGAGTTTTCTTCTTTTCTTTACACCATTTTAATTTACTGTGTTCAAGCACAGAAATAATAATGCAAAACATCTAGAATTTTAACACTTTTCTTAAAGTAATCTTTACACACTTGATATTGAAACTGGATTGGGTGGCTGTGTATAGAAGAGAAAAAGGAGCCTGGTTCTTAGCGGGCTTTGGTGGGCACTTTCAAGGCAGCCCCACTCTCATCTCCATTGAAGGTGCCTGTTCAGCTGCAGCATTTCAGAAGCACAAGATCTGGATGTTCCATTCGTTCCACCTACCCCATGGGGGAGTTGTTATAACAGGGACTGCATGCATGAGGATTAGGTGTCTGTTCCAGCTGTGCTTTGCTGTACGTAGGATAGCAGTTAACACAAAAGCTGAACAGGTGAGATATTCATATGGAACAGGCTGGTAGATATTTAAGCCTTTCCATAATACTGTAATATCAAGAAATACACCCCAAAAAGGAAGGCTTGAGATACAAACATGCAGTTTACTTGGGAAACAAGGGTGCTGAGGATAAGCATACCCATTGCCTTCATAACATACACTGCTGTATAATCCAGGGCTTAGTATTAGTTTACCCAGCAAGATTTAGTGCAGCTCTGCATGAACAGCTACGCATCTTCATCTCCATAAGACATGGGTTTTACTGGGCCAGGGTTCTTGTGTCCTGATGTCTCACTTTGTGTCTCATCCATTGTGTGACCAATGACAACCAAGATAGTCATTTCCAGCTTTCTGTATTCCATTTTTGTTTTTGAAGACTTTACATCCAGTTGTTGATACCAATTTTATTGGTGTCTTGTATACAATCTTGCAAAAGGGCTGATGCAGAACTTTTCCAAGTGTTCAACAGCAGGTTTGTTTCTGTGTTTTGCTTCTTTTATTTATTGCTCTCTGTAGCATTTGGTTAGCATTAGTCTGTTGTTCAACTTCAAGCTGCACACAGCTGCTGTGAGCCATACAGAGTTTAAGCTTTAAGAAAACAAGACAAAGGGGATGAAGAAGTGAATGCAATGAGCTTTTTCTGTACTAACAAATACAGCTCTGCTTTCTGGTCATCCTCCTACTTTTCCCAGTCTGGACCTCTACTCTGTAATTAAGGGCTTATTGGGGCTTATTGTTCTCTCTCTTTTTTTTTTTTTTTTTTTTTTTTTTTTTTTTTTCCCCTGTAATGTTATAATAAAAAAAAAAATAAACACTTAAAAATTAAGTATTCAATCAAAGAGGCTAGTTTCCTCTGGCTCCAATATCCTTCCATGAAATAACAGTCCATGGAGTCAGCAGGTCTGACCACCCAAGGCCGCCACCTCATCCTGAAGCAGATGACCCTAGGGCTGTTAGATCTGAGAGTCTTGAACTTTTACCTAGAAGTGTGGTCAAAAAATATTTTTTTTCATTCCCCTCTTCTACAAGTACATACTTCCCAGGATACAAACAAGCCAACCATGTTGATACTGCAGCTGTAACTGAACCCAGATGGTCATTTCCTGCCTCTTCCTTGCCTTGAAAATTAAATCTTTTCCTTATGTATCTGCTTTTGCTCACCACATCGCAATATTAATGGATTCTATTCTGCTGTATCACCAATTTTAAGCTAAAAGTTTGGATACCCTAGTACACTGCATCACACTAGTAGCAGACTTAATCTAGAAGGAGGTGCACAAAGTGATTTTAAGGGAGGGCATAGTTCCCATTTTAAGAAAGCACACATTTACTTCACAAACTGAAATTCAAATATAGCATTTTGTTATGCTGCATGGCTTTTATGGTGGAAAAATGTTTCTTTTACAAGCAAATTTTGGTTACAGTTGCTGGTCTTTCCTGAAACTTAGTAATGGTGCATTATTTAAAGTTAAAACTTAGTTGCTGTTTTGTACCACTGAGCAAAAACATAGGAAAAAAAAATAAATCCCAAATGGAAGGCTTCCCCCAGCTCAATGATCTGGATGAGGGGATCGAGTGCACCCTCAGTAAGTTTGCAGATGACACCAAATTGGGCTCAAGTGTTGATCTGCTTGAGGGTAGGAAGGCTCTGCAGAGGGATCTGGATGGGCTGGAACAATGGCCCAAGGCCAACAGTATGAGGCTCAAAAAGGCCAAGTGACAGGTCCTGCACTTGGGTCACAACAACCCCATGCATCACTACAGGCTGGGAGATGAGTGGCTGGAAAGCCACCTGGCAGAAAGGGACGTGGGTGTATTGGTTGACAGCCAGCTGAATGAGCCAGCAGTGTGCCCAGGTGGCCTAGAAAGCCAACAGCATCCTGACTTGTACGAGGAATAGTGTAGCCAGCAGGACTAAGGAAGTAATTGTCCCACTGGACTCAGCTCTAGTGAGGCCATACATCAAATATTGTTTTTAGTTTTGGACCTCTCACTGCAAAGAGGACATTGAGGTGATGGATCATGTCCAAAGAAGAGGAACAAAGCTGGTGAACGGTCTAGAGAACAAGTCTTATGAGAAGAGGCTGAGGGAGCTAGGGTTATTTAGGCTGGAGAACAGGAAGTTCAGGGGAGACCTTATTGTGCTCTATTGTTACCTTAAAGGAGGCTATAGCAAGGCGGGGATTGGGCTCTTTTCCCAAGCACCAAGCAATAAGATAAGGAAATGATCTTAAGTTGTGCCAGGGGAGGTTTAGGAATATTAGGATTTTATTTATTTATTTATTTTTTTTCCACTAAAAGGGTTGTGAAGTATTGGAACAGGCTGCCCAGGGAAGTAGTTGAGTCACCGTCCCTGGAGGTCTTCAAAAAAACACGTAGATGTAGAGCTTACTGACATGGTTTAATGGTGGACCTGGCAGGGCTAAGTGAAAGGTTGGACCAGATGATCTTAAAGGACTTTTCCAACATAAATGACTGTGATGCTATTCTACTTTTCTAAGTGAGAGAAATTAATAGCATTTTCTTGACATGTTTTAAGTCACAAAATAATAGAATGCTGGCATTTTATTATGTAGGAGGGAATATATATGTGTGTGTATGTATATATATATATATATGTATTGTCTTTTAATCATTCTTTCTTCAACTTTAATTTTTGTAGTACTACTACTCAATAAAGGACATCTCTGTTGGTGGCATGTGTATTTGTTATGGCCACGCTCGAAGCTGTCCCCTGGATGAAATCACAAAGGTATTTTTTGATCTCATTGATCTATTTTTACAAAACAACTTGTCCAATTTAAAAAGGTCTTTGCCTAAGAATGGGAAAGAGAAGGCTAAAATACTACATAATGCATACAAATTATTTGCTATAATTTTCTTCCTTTTCTTTGTAAGCATATCTGGGTCTCTGGTAATTTAACTTTTTTGAAGGGAATTTTTACTTTGGCATTAAAATTAAACAACTTGAAAGGCATTACAAGAAATAGTCTGAGTTGCAAAAGGAGGAGTTTCCTTGTTGTAGAAATGCTACTCCCCAGTAGTTGATACAATGTGATTGAATAGTTTAATGCTAATTGATTAGTATATGTGAGCGTTGACATTTTTTGGGGAATAAATCAGATATTAGGCAGACTTATGAGAACATTGAGTAAGTTTTCTGTTTAAAAATATTTAAAGAAAATGATGTGTTTTCTTCTTTTTCCTAGAAATTGCAGTGCCAGTGTGAGCACAACACATGTGGAGAGAGCTGTAACAAATGCTGTCCTGGGTATCATCAGAAACCATGGAGACCAGGAACCATTTCTGCTGGCAACAAATGTGAGAGTAAGTATGCACAAAGGTTTAGATAATTTCATAAAGGCTTACTATGCTCTTGTTTGAGGTTGCTTTTCTTACAGATCTACACTGATTCCCCCAAATAGCCTAAAAACTGTCTTCATGGAGTAGAGAGCCTACTTCTAATCTTAACTGTTTAGATGATTTTGAATATTCTATCTAATGTGACTGCCTGGTTAATGGAAGTGGCATGCAGTAAAACTTTCAGAAAGGATGAGACAAAAGAGGCTCGGGGATTTATTATACTCCTGTAAAAACTAGCAGATTTGCATCAATCCCTTTGTTGGCTACTTGAAATGCAAACTTCTTACTTGATCATAAATTTTGCCAGGTAAAAAACAAAAATCACCTTTGTTCTGATAACAAATCTTTTGAAAGAAAGTCCTTACTGGCCAATTACATTTCAGATTAGTTGATAGATTGGCTTAGGCTGTGACAGTAGTTCAGTACAGATGAGTGTGTCTAGGGCTAGCTAGTGTATTTTCCCTCCTCATATCACTAATGCCTGGCACAAGCTGCAGACAATTAAAAACATACTAGATAAAACTTACAGTTGCTAACGGAAAAGTATTTTTTAGTAGAAGTTTTTACATAAATTTCAATGTTACTGTTTGGAAAATAAGTGCTTGTTTAGACTGAAAAGTATGTTCTAACCTAAATCAAATATATACTTATCTACTGGCACTGTTGACTTCTTAGACTTTTGTCTACAATACAAATAAGAGATGAATCAGGCAGATTTTATTCTATAATACAGAAGACAGAAGATGTAACAGCAGCTAAAAGTAATAGCACAGATCGCTATTGACATCACTCCTGAAAGGAGTGTGATCTGTGGAATACTGTTAAGAAGGGTGCTATTAAAGTGGTGACAGTGTTTTTGAAATGTGCTTACTTACTAAGAAATTGAGTGTATGTGAGACTACTGGTGCATAGAGCATGGTTAATGGGAAAAAAAAATCACACATTTGAGATGAATTGATATGTTCTTTGACTTACAATTTTCTCTTTGAAAAACGTGTGGTAGAAACTGTAATGTAATGTACATCTTTTAAAAAAGTGGATTTCTTTTGTATTTCTTCTTAGAGTGCAACTGTCATAACAAAGCAGAAGATTGTTATTACAATCAGAGTATTGCAGATCAGAAAAGGAGCATGGATATTCATGGCCAGTATATAGGAGGTGGTGTCTGTTTAAACTGTACTCAACACACTACTGGTATCAACTGTGAAACGTGTGCTGATGGATACTTTAGACCACACAAAGTAAGATCTGGAATATACCATTTTAATGTTCTTTTACATTCATACATATGCTGTTATCCATTGTAGAATAACTAAAAACTATACAGGATTTTATTTTATTTTTTAATAAATCACATACCACCATAATTTTCAGAGAAAAGCATAAAGTGCTTCTCCAGTTGTGTGGAATGGCAGGTCTAATTGCTCTAAAAGAAACTGTTAGAGAAGAAAAGAGTAAATAAATATGTTTTCCTAGTGCGGAAATGTAGATGTTGTGATAGGAAACCCATTTCTCCTGTGGATAAAGCTCAAAAAGTGCCAACACTGAAGATCTGATGTCTTCAGAAGTGCCAGAATTATGTACTGTCCTATACCAGCCCATTTCAATCAGTGTTTAAAAAGACCATCACATGGTTCTAAAGTTTCTACCCCACAAGGTCTTGCTTCAGCAGGTTCATGCATATTTTCAAAAGCCCATGCTTTAGAAATCCAGCATAAATAGGTGCAGAGAGCAAGAGTGAGTTGTAGGAGTCCTAGATTCTCTAATTCACTTGTTTTAAAAAGCACTGAAGTATTCATTGTATTTGTGGCCACTATATATGTATACAGAGGTCATTACTGATTTGCTTTACATCCAAAGTACTCAAAGGAAAACTTCAGGTTTCCCTTATAAAAAAGAAAATCCTTTCCATGAGAGTTACATCGCCTTATATTACAAAGTTGCATAGAGCTTGAAGTTAGAATGAATCTTCATGAATAGATAATCTGTCCGCCCATTGAATACAGAGCCAAGGATTTTTTTCATTTCCTTCTTCTTTGAACTAGAGTACCTTTGCAAAAAACATCCATTCTTGTCTTAAACATTTCCATAATCTTTGGCAAACCACCACAGTGGTTAACAGCTGTCACTCTAAAAAAAAAAAAAAAAATAATAATAAAAAAGTGTATTTAGGCTGAATGTGTCAAGTTTCAGCTTCCAGCCATTACAGTTACTGTACCTTTGCCTGTGCTATTGAAGACCAAATTTTGTTCCTGCATTTAAGTTTTTGTTGTTGTTGTTTGTTTGTTTTTTTTTCTAGACTGCAATCCCCCCATTTTCTGTTTGCTAAAATTAAAAAGATTGAGTCCCTTGATCTATTGTTGTATACCAGTTTTTCTAGTCCTCATTTGTGCTAGTTCCAGTGATCCCAGACAAGAAACAGAAGTAACTTTTTAATTTTCCAGTTAATTATTTGAGAATTTGACAGAGAACATTTGTCTTGTAGGTTTCTCCCTATGATGATCACCCCTGCTATCCCTGTGGCTGTGACCCATTTGGATCTTTGAGTTCTGACTGTGTTAAAGATGAGCACCATGCTGACTCACAGCATGGTAAGGGAACAGGAAATAGCTTCTCTCTAAACTTAAAATCTGGGTAATGTGTCTGGGATGTAAACTATGAGAGAACAGTTTCTTTTTGTGAATGGCTGCCAGTTAGGTACCATTTCAAAACAATGGTGGATATTTAGAAAAGTGAGGTGAAAGATGTCTCAGGTTCCTGAATGTGGTCTTGTTGTGTGGGAGATGGAAGGCTCTGACTTTGTAAAACAATATGAAGGATTGAGATCTAACACTGTTGTTCATGAATGCTGTTACAGCTGTCATAAAATCGATTCTGCTGCAGCCTCTGCATCTGTACTCTGAACACGAAAAATGGATGGTGAGACTGACATTATGTCAAGTGTCCGTGGACTAATTAAGATGGAATAAATAAATGAAATAAATAAATTGAATTAACATGGAATAAATAAAAAAGGGATGTTAATTTACTTGCATTCTCTGAGACATCTTGAATCCAGTTTACTGCCTGTTCTTATTTGTTTATTTATCAATTTTTGCTTTTCAAGAGATGTGGCCAGGTCAATGTCAATGCAGAGAAGGTTACACAGGAGAAAAATGCGACCGTTGTGCATTTGGGTATCGAGGCTATCCAAACTGCCTTCGTTGTAACTGCAGCCTAATTGGCAGCATTAACGAAGATCCATGCACAGAAACTTGTATTTGCAAAGTGAGTATTAAACCAATTATTTTTGTTTAAAAGGGAATCCGTGGATTGAATTTGTAAATTTTTATTTTTATTTTTTTATTTTTTTTTTACTAAGGGGAAGTTATTCATTAATTTGAGATCACTTCTTTTATAAGTTGTGACTTGGCATCACAACTAGAACTTAAAATGACTAACTATTCTCTGAACTGAAAATATTGCAAATTAAGTTGAATAGTTCTGTATGATATTTAGTATTCTGTATGTTGCTCTATAAGAAAGTGCCAGACTGACATTAAAATCAAACGTGAGTGTGAGAGAATCACAGGGAGAATGACAGTGTGCCAAGCTGGGTTTGGTTTTAAGGATGAGCTGATGTTTCTCTTAAAAGCCACTGATGACACATAAAGAAAGGACGTGTTTATAAAATCTGCTTTGTGTAAAGTAACAACATGCATTTGGAAGGAATAATTATTGGAACAGTTAAATTAGATTTATGTATGAAATATGAGTTAATTATTTTATTCTGAAATATGAACCATCAACAATTTTAACAAAAAAACAGATTTCTACCACCTTTCATTTTTGGTAAATACCCAATCCTCTTGAAATATCTTGCAGCTGTAGATTCTGCTGAACTTCATTACCAAGCTGTGCGTCAATATTTAAAGAAGTTACACATAATTTTCTGAACCAAATGTTAGCTAGTAGCTTATGTATTTGTTGCCAAATATGACAGTGAACAGGAGCCAAAAAACACATGGTTTGTTTGACAGTTTTTCTGAAACTGCTTAGTTCTCTTGCATGAGTTATCTGATCCAAAATATCAAGTGTATAAATAACCAGAGTCTGGAAGAAAGAAATAATTCAATGGCCAATTTAAATAAGAAAAAAGATATACAACCATTTTGCCTGATTCTGAGCTACAGTAACACTGTTTTAGCTGATGCAGCTAACTGGTTAAAATTTTGTTATAAACTGGATGAGAAACTGTCCCCTTTCAGTGCTGTCATGGCCACGAATCTGGCATACTTAATTTTTATGCCAGATCACCGAGAGTGTCACTAGCTATCAGCCCACTTATACTGGGGAAAGAAGTATGCTCCAAATTTTAAATGAAGGAGACAGAATTTCTAAGCCTGTGTCATTTCTGTGAACACAGTAATGCAAGCTTGCCCTTTATACTTTGAATTTCATGTTTGATCATTTGTGAAATACAGCTGTAGGATTCTAATACTCCGATCAAATTTGTTTAGATATTCCACATGTGGAGGGGGAAATGTTTCATATCAAAATCAAATTTAAAAGATCTGATGTTGCATTTGCTCTCGATTTAGAGGAGCAATGTACTAAATTTACTATACAAGGGCAATACAGCAATTGTAGTATACAGTTGAATCATAGTAAAAATGTGATTCCCATTGCTGGTCTTTATATACTCATCATCACGGCATTGGGTGTCCCCACTTGCCCGGGTTGAAGCCAGCTCAGGCCTGTTGCTCTCTTCAAAATTCTTTTGCTGTTTGTCTTTTTTTTTTTTTTTTTTAAATACTTTGAGCAACATATTCACACCTAAATCCACACACCATGCTCATCTGGAGAACTCAGGGAGACATTAACACTTTTAAAATGAACACAGAAATAAACATTTTCATCACTAGTTGATCTGTTTAACTGTTGATAGCTGTTTATCTAAAACAAAGGCCACTCTCCAATCCCTTTGTGTTGAGATAGTCAGCTTCTTTGCAACAGCTGTGGTCAGTAACACCCTTCATTATTCCCTGAGTTTCATGGGCACATTGCTCTTGACCATACTCACTTGAGTCTTCCATTATAGGGTTTTAATCATAGTCACATCCCATCCCTACAGTTTTCTCTTCACTCACAACAGCTCTTGAGGTCCAGTCGTTGGGTATGACAATATGTTTTGACGAAGAAATAATGGTAATTTCTTCCAGTGTTACAGAGATAAAATGAAAAGTGTGATCCAAGTATATTCTGAAGAAATGAAGAAGCATACAATAATTATTTCTGTAAAAACAAAATTTTAAAATCTCATTATCTCAGTAGGCCCTTTAGGTGGGATTTTCTGTAAATTTAAATATTAACAAATAACATCCTCAGCCTTTGAATAAAAGAGGGGAGGATCAGCTAGATTTTTCATAAGATTTGCAGAAACGGTCTCTATTTTATGTACAGAAATGCATGATCTACCTGTTTAGAAAGGTCTTCAATAAACTTGATATGCCAAACTCTGGTTGACAAGAGGAGACTGTTGATAGTGTTTAGATTTCTCTCTGGTAAGCCTGAAATTAGCTCCATTGAACGAAATCTAAGGCTGGAATTGGGAGTGGTTCTCCAGGTGAAGTGGAAGGATGTTAGCCAGGTAACAGCTTCCCAAAGCAGAATTTGGTCCACAAGCTTTGTATTTCTAATTACACTGCAGAGCTCATACAGGCCTTCTCAAAACAGCAAGATGGAAATGCTTCACTGTATGCCCTACAGTCCCGGTGTCCTAATCGTGGGTATTGGGGAACTTGGTGGGGTGCTCTGTAAAGTCCTCTTTCTCTTTGCAGTGAGGTTTTCTCTCAGTGGAAACCAAAGGCTGAGGTGGAGGAGTGATGTGTATCCAGGTCTTGTCCTGATACATCAGGACATGGTCAGAGACTTGTGCCTGACAGCAGGAAGTGTTCTGAATCTTACTGTGTAGAAATACCCACTGAGATCTACTTATACAACTTTGTGGGTATTTACTGAATATTTTCTTTACTTATTTGCATCTCAGCAACATTTGTTTAAACTTTTGGAATAAACGAATAAATAGTGCCTGTACAGATTTTGGAAGAAAATAGTTGGATCCCCCCCCCCCCCCCTAAATACTACACTGAAAGAGGTATGTCACAGTGTGCTGTGAACTACCTAGCTTGCTTAGTAAGGAGGCAGCAGGCCAGTGCTAGGAGCTAAAGGAGCAGCACAAATGTATGTAGAATTCCTCTAGGAAGAGGTGGCAGTAGTGGTTGAGGAACTGGCTGTGGTGGGGACAAGCTGTGCTGTAGGCCATCTTGATTTGGTAAAGATGGAAGCTTTTGTCCAGAGAAAGTTAGAAATTCAAACTACCAGAGTAGCAGACTGGCAAACTGGCAGAAGTTTTTCAAACCCTTCCCATGTGCTGAAGTTTCACTGCAATAGAACCTTTACCAGGGTATATTTTGATTTTGATGAACTGGCAAATTCTAATGATTTTTTCCAATCAGTTTTCATTTTAAGCTCTGAGTCTTATTCAATAAGCCTGCTGGGCTGAAATCTGTTTTCTTTTTGAGCTTTCTGAATGCTGTTACGCTTAAATCCCATCTAATCCACTGTATTTGTTGCCATAATAATACTGATGTGAAACAAATGTTATATGCCACTCACAGGAAAATGTAGAAGGTGAGAACTGTGACCTCTGTAAACCTGGATTCTACAACCTGCAAGAAAGAAATCCTCAGGGCTGCACAGAGTGTTTCTGCTTTGGAGTTTCTGATGTCTGTGATAGCCTAACATGGCCCATCAATCAGGTATTATATGCTACCTCCATGACCTAATATTCTTTCCTCAGGCAGCTGCAAAACATACCGTATTTCTCTTTGACATGCACCCAAGTTAATTCTAAATTCTGGCATGTGTTTTCTTACAGAGGAATAGACTTTCAATATCATTTGGCAGCTGTAAGGTGGTCAACATACCTTTTCAGTCAGGCTTTGACCCCACCGGTTTGCAGTAATACCAGAAGCTGGCTAGCAGAGTCTGTGATTAAAATATATATATATATTTGCTTTCTGACCTCGTGCTGTTAAAATTTCTTTGTATATTGAAGAGCTGATGCTAATTTTGCTGGGAGGATGAAAATCAAACTTGCTGTATTTGTGTTCCTGTCTCTTACAGGGACAGAGACAGTCCTAGTCTCATCAAGTACCCCATTTGTGTGTATTGGACTGTGTTAATAAAAGTGTTATAGATTCACCAGTTCAAATGAATATCTAGGGATCAGTTAAGTTTAATGACTGCTTTTTCAGTGGCGCTAAGCCTGACTGTTAATTTCTTGCAGATATCACACATGACTGGATGGCTTGTTACTGATCTGTATAACACAAGGGGTGTGCAACCTCAGCGAAGCCAATTGGATGGACCCCACCAAATAAGCATCAACAACTCTGAGGCTGTGAAAGTGCTGAAAAATACTTACTACTGGTTAGCGCCTGAGCCATATTTAGGCAATAAAGTGAGTTCTTAGAAAGAGCCAGAACAATTCATTTCCCTATTTTAATCATACTGTATTGGTCTAACAACATTCTTGTATGTGAACAGTATACATATTTCTGCTTACCAAAATGTTTTATTTACTGGGATGTTAATAATTTAAATTCACCTCTGTTAAATTAATCTCTGTGCCCCTAGAACTTTATTTGTACATCTTTCCTGTATGACATAAAGTTTTGTCTTTCAGTTTAATGCTTTCTTACTTACTCAGCACTGAAACCTTTGGAGTTGCCTTGTTTGTTCTTTGTTTAGCTTATGGAAAGTAATTAGAATTTGAGTACATTTGGAATATATACACAACATAATATATCCATAATTACGAAGTACGTATAAAACCTAGTATTACCAGACTTCTCAACCTGTCTCTGTTCTTCTAATTGTAGTGTTCCTGGCTAGATGATCCCAGTTTTTGCCACTCTTTCTCTCTCTTAGAGCTCACTCATCTCCCCACATTCTTCTTGGCCTGTCTTCGATGAAACTAATCTCCCTCCTTCTCTTGACTGTTACTAGCTTTCTTGCTCACGTTCCCTATATCAATGGCTCCCAACTCAAAGCTGATGCCCTTCACACCTCATTCAATACATTTGACAGGATGTTGCTCATCTTTCATTTCAGATTTATTAGTTTCCAAATGACTGGTCTTAATTTTTGCCCTGGTCTTAATTTTTGAGAGCTCTGGGTACCCTTCCTCTCTCTCCACAACCCTCCCCCAAGAATCATGGAATAATTGAGAAGAGATCTCTAGAGGTCATCTTGTCCAATCTCCCATCTCAAGCAGGGTCACCTAGAGCAGTTTGCCAAGGAACCACATCTAGAAGGCTTTTGAGTACTTCCAAGGAGGGATACTCCACCAACTCTAGGCAACCTGTGCCAGTGGTTAGTCAACTGCACCATAAAGGGCACAGGAACCTCCTGTGTTCCAGCGTGTATCCACTGCCTCTTGTCCTGTCACAGCACTTACTGAAAAGAGCCTGGCTCAGATTTTCTTTGTACCCTCCCTTTAGATATTTATATGCATTGAGATCCCTTGATGAGGCTAAACACTCAGTATCTTTCCTCATATGAAAGGTGCTCTAGTCCCTTCATTATCTTCAGGGCCCTTTACTGGACTCTCTCTGGTATGTCCATGTCTCTCTTGTACTGGCAAGCCCCAAACTGGACACAGTACTCCAGGTGTTGCCTCACCAGTTCTGAGCAGAGGTGACCTTGAAACCTCACTTTATTTTTTTTCAGTCCAGCCTCTTTGCTCATGCAGCCCCTGTTCTTAGTACAGTAGCAGGCTAAATGAACACAAGATTCAGAAGTGTAACTTTAGGGAGTAGTTTTTGCACAGGGGAACTCACTCAAATTCACTCAAATTCTGATTTCTCTTCCATTTAATGTAGGTCTAACTGTTGATGCAACTCTTTCATTTGCTTTGAAGTAGTCAGCAGCAGATGTGGGGCTACGGAGACTGGAAGGTGGGAAATGGAATGTGAATAACTCCCACGTGCTCTGCCTCTTGGCTAGGATGGTAGTGTAAACCCTGCTGTTGTTGAAAGTCCTGTGGGTGTTTCACTGAATGAGGGCACTTATCTGAATCATCTGTGGAGCCTTCAGCTAGCTTTCCCCACCTGCACAGTAACAAGTCAGCACTTGTGCCTGTGCTGATAGGCACAGCATGTTAAATTTTCCCTGGAAAGTGGTGATTGTAAGCCCATGTACTCCTTTAATCTGGGACACGTACATTATATTTTCTCACGCCTCTTCTTTGTGTTGATTGGAGGTTATTTTGTTGTTAAGTTGTTTTGTTTTGTTTTACTATTTCAGCTCACGGCTTTTGGTGGAGACTTGAAGTATACAGTGTCTTATGACATTCCAATGGAGAGTGTGGACAGTGATATAGTATCTAGCGTGGATGTCATCATTCAGGTAGATTGTTTTCAGCTGGCTACTACTCAGACATTATTAGGAATCTATGGATAGGTTAAAAAAGATGGAAAGTGAAATTAATTAATCTATCTTAATTGTTTTAAATCCCTAGTTAAATCTCAGTTTTAAATCCCTTCTTAAAAGTCAGCACCAATATTTTCTTGCTAATCAATTATCTAATTTTCTATTCTGTTTCTCTGAAATTGTAGGTATACTATACTATTTTTAAATAATAAAGAACTAAATACTATCCTTTGTGAAAACATGTGAGGTGATAATTACTAAATGAATGAACCAAGTTGTGTTTACAAAAGTAACTACAATAAGCAGGAATGATTTATATTTATGAAATGGATGAATATTCTTGCTGATTACTTTTTGTTTTTTAAGAGTTATATTGCAGTTAAAAAGTAAGACTATATGAAATCTAGACATCTCCAAAAAGCATGATTTTGTAATACATACTTGGCAATAGAACCAAAGCAGAAAAGAGATTGTTTTGCACAGTTGATTTCAATTTTAATGTAGTTCTTTTTCCAAAAGAAAATCAAGTGTTTCTGAAGTCTCTAAATCAAAAGAGAACGGGATTGCAATCTTCCTGAATACACGGAAAATTCAGACCTTTAATTTATTTATTTTTTCATAGAGCAAGAAATCTGTTTTGTTTCTTTTCTACATTATCTGGATGAGTATCTAACACTAAATGTAATAGATAAGTAAAATTTCCATGCAAATTTGAAAAATATTTTCTCTGTCTTTCACATTCAGGGCAATGGGCAGATTTTGAGCACAAGAGCAGCAGGCTTGTCATTGCAGCCGTATGAGGAGTACTCTAATTCAGTGAGATTCGTGTCGGAGAATTTTATAGACTTCAATACAAAAAAAGCTATAGACCGAGAAAGACTGATGACTGTTCTAGTAAATGTGACTCATCTTCTCATTAGGGCCAGCTACAACATTGCCAAAAGAGCTGTATACAGGTGAGGGAGAGAAAATACTCAAATTAATCTATATACTTTTACTACTTTTGTGCATGTGAAGCACTGTTTGTACTGTCAGTATTCCTAAAGTGTTGCATTAATAATTTCTAGAAGAAAATGATTCTTTTTTTTTTTTCTTTTTTCAAGAGTGTTGTTGTCTCCAAAATACATCCATGTGGAATGTGCAGAAAAGGGCATTTGGTTGTGAAGCAGGATCGTTGTTTTCTGCTTTAAAAGAATACTGCCTAAAAGCCTTATTACAATGACAGCTTTGTTAGAAAGAAATAACTCTTAAACTCTCAGTGGTATGCTTATTTTGGTGTGTGGCAAGTTAATCCATCATTGATTATTGATATTTACCTGCCAGTAAAGATGCTAGCTTTAATTTCTTTAATTGTTACCAAAGATGTTATTGATGCTCCTCCAAAAGGAGCGTTTAATAGGAAAATTGGGCTGGGATGGAGTAACTGGTCATTCATAGTCTCAGGTCAGCAGTGGCAGCGTCTTTATCAGTCATTACAGATCTGTTTATTCTGTTCTCCAAGTTATACAGGAACAAAGTCTTACTGATCTCAAGGAAATCTGTTCAGTGATTCATCATTTATTTAATTACTTCCCTTAGCCTTTCTTTCTCATTCCCTACTTTGGTAGCATTTTATATCAACAACATTGGACTTCATAGTTAGAACAAATTTGCTTTGTGCTCTTGAAGTGATGATATTGATGTCCATTTAGGACACGATATTCATCTTCCTGGAATGATTATAAAGATTCATTTAAATAACTTTATCTGTGGCTGAGAAGATTGCCCCTGCTGCAAAATGCCATTTCACTGTGTTGTTTTGCTTTGTTATGTTGTGTGCACCAGCAATGAACTGGTGCTGTTTCTCATCGTTTACCCTCCTGCAATATATGTCTAGTTTAGACATGATGTAGTAAAGCTGTCTTATCACAGGACTTCAAGAGAAGACTGCACCACCAATATACCTCTAGTATCATGACAGAGGGGGAAGTTTTTAATTAAACCTCACCACAGGAGAAGTCGCCAAGACAATGGGAGTAACAATAACGATAACAGGATGAGGGTATATCTACTTCCAGCTGAGAATTGCAAATGCAATAAAACCACCATCGCAATATTTTATAACTGAGATTTTTTTTTTTCCTTTTCCTCAGCTGTTGCTTCCAGGGAGCATTACTCTGTGGTATGACTCCCATAGATCCAGTTAAAAATCAAATTTTAGGAAATAAATGATAAGATGTTCTCATGCTTAATCCTAGGCTGGACTCTGTAACCCTGGATACTGCAAGTGCGAATGTTATAGATCTTTCTTCAGCACCAGATGTGGAATTCTGTGAATGTCCTCAAGGTTACACAGGAATATCCTGTGAGGTAACCTCTCGAAATGTTTTGTGTATATAAAATGATCTTTCTGAAAGGGTCTAGGTTTTAAAGAAGCTGCCTTTAATTACACTGCCATAAGACTATACACTCTGTGATTAGATTCTGTGTACTGTACTGTATACAATGCTGTTGACGTTTTCTTTCAGACATATTAGATGAAGTTTTAAACTTATTTCTTGAGTTCTGTTTGATGGCACTAAAAGATGATGATAGACTTCACAGCATTATTGTTAGGGAAGGAGTAGCTGTAAAAGCTTTGTGAATCTGTTTTATGTGTGCCTTACTCATGAATAGCACTGTTCCTAGATCTGACTTGTGCAGTTTATTTCTCTTTTATGTCATTAGCTTTACGGAGGCAATAAGGAATCTTAGCAGGGAAGAATGCTAGTCTTTGGAAGATCCTACAAGGATCAGATATGTAAGGCAAGGTGGTATCTGAATAGAAGACTATGGAGGCAGAGCACCACCTGCAGAATAGTAGGAATTATATTGACAAATAATTTCAATATGAAGCCATGTGCCATAGCATCATTCATGATTCTGCAGAGAAGGTAGACCATCTGTTTTTTATTGTCCCATAATAAATAACTTCACATATTCAAGTTCAGAAAACTTAACTTATGTGCCTCTGGGGTACAAAGGGCTGAATCAAAGTTTCATGGAGTTAATACTTATCCCCTTCATCCAGTGCAAGCAAAAAACAACCACCAGAAAAGAGTTGCAGTGACATCAATAGACTTCAAAGAGTATTCAGTTTACCACGATGTGAACAAGTCGGTGGGTGGTCAGAAGTGGACTCTTTGAAAATGATTTGGAGTGTAATTTTAACACATGTAATGCTGCTGCTTTTTCCCTGTTTCTTTTCAGTCCTGTCTCCCTGGGTACTACCGTGTGGATGGAATATTATTCGGGGGTATTTGTCAACCCTGCAAATGCAATGGGCATGCAACTGAATGTGATATTCAAGGTGTTTGCTTTGTAAGTCATCCTTCTAAGTGTCAGTAGAAATTAGGATAGCATTTTGGCTGTGGGAGACAAGTTTATGATGTATGTAAATTTAAAGCTATGGGTACAAATTGTTTATTTTTCTTGCTTTTCATTGTTTACTTCAATATGTGTTTGGAGGCTCCATTAAAGCATTCTCCAATAGTTTGTTTCAGTTTACCGTTTCAAGTGTGGAATAATCAGAACTAAAGAAAAAATGTTGATATATACTGGCTGATAAAAATCTTAACTTTGCTTGCTCAAATTGACAGTAATACTTTCCCTGAAAGGAACAAAATTAAACAGTGTTTTGTGTGAATATATATGTATATGCGTGAATCTTCCACGACCAACATCAGTGGAAGTTACACACTCCTTTCTGAGAAGATGATTTAGCTCTCAGATCTCTTCTGAAATTCAGAAATCACAGGACTACAATAGCTAAATACCAGTTAGAAATATATAAGATTTTTTTTTCTGTGTTTGCAATTCACAAAATATGTTTAAGATTGTGTTTAAGTGAGGTTCTGTCATGTAAAGTACATTCTAAAATGAAGGAAAGAAACAGTTATGAATTGTTACTATAACTTGGGGGGAAAAAAAAGCATAAATCCAATAATTCATTTTAAAAGTTCTTCATGGTTGTTTCCTTGAATTTTAATATTGTACTGCATGCAGATTCCTGCAGAGATCCCACAAGGGATTAAAACCCATCAAAAGTAAATATAAGAAGTTTTTTTGCCATGTCTCACAGGCTTGCCAACACAACACGACAGGACCTTTTTGTGATCGGTGCTTGCCTGGCTTCTATGGAAATCCATCCCAAGGAACTCCTGAGGACTGCCAGCCCTGTGCCTGTCCTCTGAGCTCTGCTGCAAATAAGTAAGCTGCTTGAGATTTTTTAATTTTTTTTTTTTTTTTTTTTTTTGCATTTTCAGCAAAATTGGAGTGTGAGATAAAGAAAAATGTTATGAAATCTGAAGGAGAAAGACAAGAACTTTTCTTTCCCTATTCATTTGAGCCTGTGTCATAGAAACATTTTTATTTTTATTTTTTGCCAGGTAGATAAATAAGTAAGCTAAGACAGGACAAGTGAACTGGTGTAATTTGTATACAAAGTACACAAAGAAATATTTAGACCTATCCTTGAACTTGGCAGCAACATCACAGTTATCTTTCATGTTGTTGCAGAAAACAACAGAAGGACAGAAGTGTTACATCTGAAAAAGAGGCACTTAGCAAATTTGTCAGATCTCTGTACTAGGAGAGACAGCTTTTTAGGAAGCATTATTAAATCTTTCTTTTGAATGAAATAAAAATCAAGAAGAATTTCTGAAAGTGATAATTCTGCTTTGACATACTGCGATGTGTAAAATTGATGTTAATCTGGAAAAACTAGAAATTATGTAGTTACATGGACAGGTGCATGGATTTTAAGAATTGGGTATTAAATGTTTATAGAAGTCTTGTGTTTTCATGCAGTAATACTAACTGTCACAAATACTGTTGATAGTTTCAGTCCTACTTGCCAGCTGAGGGAAGGAGGTGGAATTGTCTGTGACAAATGTCTCCCAGGCCACACTGGTTTCCAGTGTGAAAGGTACGTGTAGTAGCTTTGGTATAGTATGATTGTTGTTACTAACTATTCATCATGCTACCTACTTTGAATTGTTTATACCACATGTACAAAATATTCCTAATAACATTTTCCTCATTTTATCTTTGCTTGTGAGAGACTCATTAGATAAAAATCTAATAGGAAGTACCCTCTTGGGGTGGGAGAGTATTTGACATGACTGCATTCAAGACACAATTGGTCAGGGTGCTAGATAACCACATCTAGGTGCCCTTTCCATGAAAAGTTGGACTAGATAATCTTTGAAGGTCCCTCCCAACCTGGATTGTTCTATGATTCTGTGATTTTTGATACAGTTTTTAATTTCTGGTACAGGTGTGCTAACGGGTACTATGGAAATCCACTTGTGCCTGGGCAGTCGTGTGCTCCTTGTGAATGCAATGGCAATGTAGACCCTCAAGAAGATGGTCACTGTGATACTGTCACAGGACAGTGCTTGAAATGTGTGGGGAACACAGCAGGTGACCACTGTGAGAAGTGCGCCGATGGGTATTATGGGGATGCAGTGGCTGAGAAAAGTTGTCGTGGTAAGCTGTTTTTATTATTCTCAGAACATATGGAATGGAAAAAAATGTGGTGTGTATGTAGCAGAATGGGTGGGGAGATATACACTTTTTCCAAAAGTGCTAACAGAATTTCTAGGTTGGAAGAGACCTTAACCTTTAAGTTGTGAGTTGACAAGTGCAAAGTGAAACCTATGGTGTTGGTTTAGCCTAGGGAAGGAATGTATTATGCTAGGGTCTGACACCTCATATTCCTGAAACTTACTGACTTGCTTAATACTACCACTCCAATGACTTGCTGTAGACATTTCTTACTTCTGAATGATACAAATAAGGCTGGAAGAAACAAACTTCTTAACCTGTATCTCTTCACAGAAATGTTTTTTATTTTGTTGTTGTTGTTTGTTTGTTTGTTTGTTTTTCTTCTTTTTTCTTTTAGCTCAAATGTGTAGTATGGGTCTTGCTGTAGTATATTAACATTTATAGGATATAAATAGGTGAAACATACACAATGTAACAAATCTGGAATCCTGTCATAATGAATGCATATATTAATGAATATTTTGTTGCTTTTGTTTTTTTCCTAAACATAAGCCTGTGAGTGCCACGTGAATGGTTCTCTTTCCAGTACTTGTCATCATGAGACAGGCATCTGTCACTGCAAGTCAAACGTGATTGGACAAAGATGTGATAAGTGCCTGGTAAGCAAATATTTTTATCTGCTCCTAATATCTATGTTTTCTTGTATTGTGGTCTGCCTGTTTCTCTGCAGATAACAGCATCAATGTGACATGACACGAAAGGAAAGTTTTGGCTGTTTGAAAGCATGGAATATCTCTCATTCTCCAAAATTTTCAGGGAATTCAAACTTGTGTTTGCTGCATAGGAAACCAAATGCTTTTGATCAGTCGTTTTGACTAAGACCTGGAGGGATCTTAACACTGTGCTTCTGCAAAATGAATTCTGGGAATATCTGAAGAATGTGCTTGGTGATAATAAATACATCATGGTTGAACACCAGAAAGGGATTCAGCTAAAAGACAGGCCTTTTGCAAGAACAAATAGGTATTCACTGGCGAGACAAAACAGCAGTTTTCAGCCTTTGATAAGTATGGAACTGACTCAGAGACCAGAGCAGGAAGTCTGTGCCCAGTTACTGCCCCTGTGCCAACCAAGATGAATGCTTTTCAATCCACATGTACCATAGGTCACTGACATGCTCTGTTCTGCTCTTCAATACGCATTCACAGGAGTCTGTGCCTGGCCAGCACAGCCCTCCTTTGTCCTCACGGAAGTCTTCAAATTAAAATAACCTCAGAGTTTAAAACAAAGTCTCTCTAATGAGATTAGAGGACTTAGATGAGATTAGAGCATTTCAGTGTTGAGTTTTTCATCCAAATGCACACTTGCAAATGGCTGGGAACATGGAATAGACAAGGCCAGGAAATCCTCCCACTTCAGTCAAACAGAGCTGATCAATATTCATGCAGGTCAGGCAGCTGGGAAAGTAACTAAGAGAAAATAAGCACAGACTTGATGTTCTCAAACATATCTACTTCTTGTTCAACAGAATGGCTATTATGGATTGCTTACTGGACTTGGCTGTATTCCCTGCAACTGCAGTCAATTTGGCTCAGTCTCCGAGGTCTGCAACCATCAGGGGCAGTGTCACTGTTTACCAGGCGTGGCTGGAGAAAAGTGTGATCACTGTGCTCATGGCTTTCATTCGTTCCAGAATGGGGGCTGTACACGTAAGTTATAATCCATGAGTTTTCTAAGGTTGGCATGGAATTTCTTTCAATGGTGTGTTTTATCTTATACTGCAGCAAAGTTCTGTTGTTCTGATAAATATTCAAAAAAAAAAAAAAAAAAAAAAAAAAAAAAGGAGAATGTTTTCCCAGTATTTTGGTTAATGTAGGGAAGAAAAGTTAAAAACTACTGCTATTACAGACTTTTATTTTTTTTTTCCTGTTTTATTCTTAAAAACGTGATTTCTGAATTGATAAGACACACCATTAACTGTATTTTCCCATTATCTCTAAAATCTGTACATACCCAAGTGCAAAATGTTAATCCAAACTGAGAACATGCCATCAAAAAACCCACACATTTATCAGGTCAATAAGATAACCTTTCAACAAAATATAGCCAAAGGAATGCCTACCTTTTCTCCAATCCGACTTCTTTTTTTCTTCATAGTATAGTAATGTGAATTTTGCAGGGAGATTATGTGGTAGGATTGTGTTTCTGAAAATACATACTGTGTCTTTACTAAGAATAAAATATCTTCTAGGTACCTTTTACCATCTCAGTTTTGAAAACTTTGTAAATGTTATTAAAATAATTAAAAACCCACTTAACTGAATTTCTTCTTTTTAGCAAGAACGGTGTTGCACTTCTTAAATAGACAAGTGCTTCCTGCAATAATGTTAGTTGATATAAATAAAATCATTATTTTCCCATTAATTAATAAGAAATTCTTGAAAAGTATTAATCCCTGAGATTAATCATTTCACCTCTTTAAGAATATTATTGAATCTCTGATGAGTTTTGCATCCTCTATAATAACGTTTTTCCCTACAAATTTACTTTTCTCCACAATAATTTTATTTGGCATTGTTGACTCCCCTGTGGAAAAGCAGCACTGCTTTTTAAACCACCAATCAGGCTATATCAAGCAGAAATAACAGACTTTTAATAAAAAAGTGAAATGCCAGCCTGGTCATAATTTGTTTCACAATGGTTGGGGACAGCAAGGGGTTCCTAGTGGAATGGATAAACCTTACTGAATAGTTATGAGAAGTAAGATTATCAGTAGTCATGTAGTTTCTTCTACATAGCCAAAGCAAAGGAAGTTAATCATTTGGTCCTATTTCTCTTGCAGCCTGTGACTGTGCTCATACTCAGAACAACTGTAACGCAGATTCTGGTCAGTGCATTTGTCCCCCTCACACTCGGGGACCAAAATGTGAATTCTGTGAAGAAAATCACTGGGGACTCTCTCCTAAACTCGGCTGCAAGGTATAGTAGGCTGACTGAAAAGCCATGGTTGTTCAAAGCAGTTTGCCATATGCTAATGCAAGGATTGGGCTCTTGTTACAAGGACCTCAAACTTTATTCTATGTCTCAAGGTGTTAGTGCTAGACACATTAAAAATGGGAACACACACACACACACACAAAAAACACAATCCAAAACAACAACAACAAAAAAACACAAAACCAGACTGAAAAGTATTTCTTGAGGAACATTCTAAGAAGGATGTCTTTGAAAACATTTGTCTAGAGTGTCTGTTCCATGTAGGTGCATAGATCATATAAAAATTGTGAAGTGTGTATTCTAGCTTTTAGTTGCATGAACAGTGATGCTAGAGCAGATTTATAGCAACAACTGGTAGCAAGAAACATGCTTCTCTGTTAACCAAGGACTGTTATTACAGCTTTAAGAACAATGAACTCTAGCTTGTTTTGAAAGTCACTATAGACTTTTTTCTGAGTATTTAAAATTAAAACAGTGTAAGTTAGTTTCCTGAATGGAGAAATAGTAACTCCTGTTATCTCAGTTTCATGTTTGTTTAATCACTAAAACACAAACTTTGTGCAGATCTAAGGAGTAGCAATCATTTAGGCAACTAGGTTCACCCAGTAAATTCCTATCAGATATGGCATTGGGCCAATCTTTATTTTATAAATGCTGAGATTTTAAAAAGCCTCAGAATTACATGAATATAATGAGTAATTTTAATGCAGAAACCACAAATGTAATCAATTTGACAAGGTCTGTCATTATATGTAATAAGTACCCGACAAGCATGATCATCCGTCAATTACTTTTTTTCCTCTTTCCTTCTTTAGAGTAAGGATGATAAAATTGTCCTATAAACTTGGAAGAAGGTTTGCTGCCTTAGTGATTTATAGAAACTTGGCAGCCAATCTTTAAATCATTAATTTGTCAGCTACCAGCTACTGCTATTCTTTATGTAAATGTTTTGCAAATACAACATGCTAGTTCCTGTGCATTTCGTGTAAGGATGTGGTGGTGATAAGCTAACACCCCTTTAAGTGTTCCTTTCATAGTGTGATTCCACAACACTTGCCACTGATCAAGTTAAATTAAAGGTGTGACTGCTCACCTTTGGTAATTTGCTAGCATTCCTTTAGCTGACAGCTTCACAGTAAATAATATGGAATTACTTCAAGGTATTTTAGTTACTTTCATGATGCAACAATACTGAGATCTGCAAATAGGAGTCTCATCTCAACAGAGGCTGCAATGAGTTGGAATAGACAACAGTGGCAATAGTTGAGATGTGGTACAAAGTCTACTGGCAAACACGGGAGAGTCTTCTTCATGTTCTCGAGATGTATGAAATGGAGAAAGAAATCCCAGCGGTCTGTTTTTACAACGTAGACTGAATGAGTGGCGTACTTCATGTTTCTTGCATTTTTCTCAGTATTCAGCATCCATTCCTGGGTGCAGTGATTGAGCAGAACTTCAGTCATGTTCTGCTTATGACCCGTTTCAAGTCAGGTGCTGCACACATTTAATTGTACCTCAGAATCCTTATTTATCCTTACCACATATTTTTATTATTATGATGCTTAAAATAGGGTTTAGCATTCAGAATTGTTGACCTTTACAACTTTGGCTCCTAAGTATCATTAAACCTGTTTGGTTGTAAAGTGTATTAGACTATGTACCTAGTGCTGATAGAGTAAAAACTCTGCTTAATACAAATAGAGTGAACAAGAAATGTAAAGAACTCTAGAGAATACACAAAGATACTAATAGATTTTGTGGGCCTTTGTGCGGAGTGCTTTTACAAGGTAAGGCTTTTCATCTCAAAGAAATTATGAGAAAAAAAGAGTTGAGGAAAATGCTCATAGTCAGGTGAGGATAGATGGAAAGAAATTTTTGTTTGCACTGTTAGAAACAACCACAGAGGAAAACTGGACTTCAGTAACCACTGATGGGAAATTAAGACTAAAGATAACAGCCAGTCTGCCTCAAAAAAAAAGGACAACAAATTTTAAGTACAACCACTTTGCAAATTTGTTAAAACAAGTTCAAATTGCTGATTGAAATGTGGGCTCTGCCAGGGATAAGTGTTCCTCTGGCACTGAACTGCATCTTTGGATTTTGTAAGATTCTCGGTTCCTGATCAATTAACAAATGAAGCTTGAGCAAGATGGAAACTCTATTAATGCTCCCTGAAATCTTCTAAGAACGTTAGTATTAAGATTTGTCTATTCTATTTATAAAATTATTCTATTCATATGTATTTCCTTCATCTAATATTTATATCACATTATTGTAATTTATTTGCTAAACACAGTACTTTAAATAAGGTCTTTTGGAATTTTATCTTCTGGAACTGTTTCCTTCAACTCTTGGTTCCCAGGTCTGGGAATCAACGAATCTTCTTACTTTTTACAATTCACTGTTTACTAGCAATACAATTCTTTGTTCAAATACAAATTAAGCAATCCTATGTTTATATGGAAGTTCTTCCCTTTTATATTGTGTAGTAATTGTTGACAAACATTGAGTTTTAATGGCCACTCTAAATTTATAGTCCTGTTTCTGCTGTTAACAAAATTGTTTTTAAAGACTATTTATTATTTTTTCCCTCTAAGGCTTGCAACTGTAGTGACACTGGCTCAATCAATCTCCAGTGTGATGTATTGACTGGTCAATGCCAGTGCAAAGCTGAATTTGGAGGACAAGACTGTTCCAGATGTGCATTAGGCTACAGGGACTACCCAGACTGTGTTGCCTGTGACTGCGACTTAAGTGGAACGACAGCAGAGATGTGTGATGATACTGAAGGACTTTGTGGGTGTGAAGAAGAAACTGGCATCTGTACCTGCAAGGTACTGAAATATTCAGACTTTTTTGAGACAGCACTGAGGCATTCTGATCATTTATTTCCTAAAACTCATGGAAGCTCTAGGGCTGAAAGGGACTTAATCTGCATCCTTCCTTTGAGATATTTCTGAGTACACCTAAATCACTCCCAATGGATTTTCTGTGCCAGTGCTAAACAGGTCTTATGATTAGTCAGCTGGGTTAAAAACTGTTGGATGAGGTTCTCAGTTAGGGCAGACACTGCTGCAAGGAGCAGCACCAGCATTACCAACATGCAATTGTTATTTCTCTTACAAATTCCTGTGATAATAATAGACAGTTTGCCTCTCCTACCTCCCTCTGTTTGGTTTTAAGTATCCAGATAATTTTATTTCCCATTTGTGGTCATAAAATTATTGCAGAACATTACTGTAGTTCTCTGTTAGACGAAACTCAGGGAATTGAGGTGGATGTGTGTTAAGAAGTCAGGATCAGATCTGTTGTATCCTAAATCATGAGAAATCATTTCTAACTTACTAATGCTGAATCCTTCCTAACTTTACAAAACAACTGTACATTTGATAGAACACTGCTGTCTTTCAAGTTTTTTCAGGAGCTGGCATATTTCACAACAGTCTCACTGAACTCCTAAATTCAAATTGATTGCATTTGCTAAATGTAAAATCCATGTGTTTTTTCTGTGTTAAGTGAATGTCTATAACCACATCGTTCTTACAGTACATTCAGAATCCTATTTTTCATGAATTAGTTCTGTAAGATGTAAATGAATGAGGGCTGGGGATGCATTTGTCCTGCTTTTTCTTTTGCTGCAAGATTTCTTTCTGCCACACAAAAGGCAAGTACACCTTTTTTGAACAGGACAAAGCATTAGCTATGAGTTCTGGGATAAAATTTTTGCAAACCTTATTCAATATATGAGACTAGTGCTAGAGACTTCAGTGTCACTATATTTCTCTGTATGATGTAAATGCCTTCTGATACAAAAACTATGCCATCTGAACTGTTTTTAATGACATAGTTTTTATGTTTTATTTATGGAACCTCCTTTTTGCCTTGCAAATAGTGCCAATAACAGCTCATAACTCATGGATTATTTTGGGGTTGCTATTTGAAAGGATATTTTTCCAATACACATAGAGAATTGAAGACCGATATTCTGATTCAATGAGCAAAGATTATGTTTCTACCTCAAGCCAGGGAAATTCTATTCCTTCATATCATAGAGTCTAAGAACACTCTGTAGTCAGTTACATTTTTGAGTGTAGGTCACATTGACTGATATCATCTTGAGTTTTCTAAGACAAACTCTGAGTTTAAGACAGTATCTTATTAAAAAGTTTGTTTCTTTCTTAATTTAGAAGTGTAAATTCCTTACTGTTTTGACAGAGAATCATTTCACTCTCTGTGTATAGTTAGCATGTCTACAGCTTCTTTCATTCTAGATTTGAAAGCATTTTAAAAAGCTAATTAAATGTTAGAAAGCTCCAGTGGAAAAGCTATTTTATTGTTATCCTCATTATGTAAATAGAAAAAAAAGGGGTACAGAGAAGTTTTTTCTGCTTATACAGACGTGGTTTTATTACACGTAGGAACAGCGTATTAATTCAGATGTTAAGAGTCTGCATTTGAAAATCCAAATTATATGATAGCAAGAAACCAATAAGTGCAAAATGGAGAATTTCAACATTTTGCTTAATTTGATTATGTTGCAAGTTCAAATGTATGTTTTCTATGCTATAAAAAAAAGCAGTGGTTAAGAATAACTCCGGTATTATTGCTAATAATGTAGCCTGAATGGACATTGTTGTATTAAAACAGAAGAAACGTTAACTACAGAAATATAATAGAATGTTTTTTGTTTGATTGTTTGTTTTTTGAGATGGTGGGCATCTGTTCATGAAAGACATGGTGATAGAAAACTTACTTCAATGCAACAAATGTATGCTGACATAGGCCTCTGTCCAATCTTTTTATTAAGGATGGGATCAACACAGACACTAGTTTTTCTAGTGTTTGTTCAAGTTGGATTTACCAGTGGAGAACTGAGCATACAAACACACGGGACTAGGTCCCCTGATTTTTATTCATCCTGAACAGCTTCTTTGGCTTTGAGCCTGTTTTTCAGATGGGGAGGGGGGTTAGGGAGACACTTTTCTGTCTTTAATGGAAAATACATAATTGGTAATTTTAGTTAGAAATTTGAATGCATGAGTTTTGTTTGAATGTTCCATGTTTTTGGTAAAACAGCATTACGTAGTAACAATAATAAAATCTCCTGCATAGTAAACCAGAATAGATACAATAAATTACTAGCTGTTATATAGTTTATATACCCACTATTTTTTCTTCTAATAAGAGCCATCTTTCATTTAGCTAGCAAAGTAACATGAGTGTGTTGCTGTGCTTTTTTTATTTCCTCCAGGAAAATGTATTTGGGCTGCAGTGCAGTGAGTGTAAACCTGGAACTTTTGCTCTGTCTGCTAACAATTCACTGGGTTGTACTCCATGTTTCTGCTTCGGTCTGTCCTCATTTTGTTGGGAAGTAGAAGATCACGTGAGAATTCCTGTAAGTAAAGTGACATAAATGTATGGATGCTGTTTGTTATCCTCATGGTACCACTCTAGCATGCTGAAGGCTGCATACGTTTCATGAATCAGACTGAATACAATAGGTTAGCTCACAGAGTCAGAATAAAAAAGAAAGCAGTCTTCTTTCTGAAAACGTATCTTTCACTGTTCACTTTTTGTTTTTAATAGATATTAAAAATGTTTCCCAATTTTTTGGCTTGGGATGTTATTACTATAAAATAGACTGCTGACTATCTCAAAGAAGCTGTGAACAGTATATTACACTAGGATAGAATATTTTCCTTACATTAATCTATTACTCTTCATGTTGTAGATAACCCTAACTCCTGACCAGTCCATTCTGCATGTAGTAGCTCCAAGTAACCTGACTGGAACAGTGGAAGGAGTATTTTCACAATTTTCTGACATTTTACTGGATGCTACCATTGTCAGAAAATACTTAAATATAGAAACATTTTACTGGAGGTTACCAGAGCAGTTTCAGGGAGACCAGGTAAGACAATTAACTAATTGGAATGCTTTGTTGATCATTCTTTGTTGTATAAATGTCACTCCTTTATTGTATAATAGTCACTTTTTGAATGAACTTATTTACAGCAAGCACAAATAATACGTTTACATTACCTTTTACTAATGAAATTTTTCTTGACCCTGTAAATGGTAGCACCCATATTTAATTACTGTGTTACTCTTCGGAGATTGTATGTGATATATTCAGTTTTAGTTTAGAAACTGAAAAGAGCTTTCAGCCTTGACAGTAGATTCAGAATATAGATCATGGAATGGTCTGCTTAGGAATTAAGTGAAAGTTACACACCTTGAAAGAATAAAAGAAGAAACTGTGCCTGCTATTTAGAAATACACATTTGACCTTGGTACAAAAACTGCTGAGTTTAAGTCAATTTTCATGTTTTATTGCTAATTCATCAAGGAACTGTCAGTTTTCAAATCTTCTGATGACTTTAAAATATTTTCAACTAGCAGCTATAACCTTGGAATAAATAAAATAATAACTTTATATCCAAACAGCTCATGGCATATGGAGGCAAGCTGAGATATACTGTTGCTTTTTATGCTTTGGATGGCTTTGGAACTTCAAATTTTGAGCCCCAGATTCTAATGAAAGGGGGTCGTACCAGCAAATTGGTCATCTATGTAGACATCCCTTCCCCAGAAAATGGAGTAAGAAGTGACAAGGAAGTGGAAATGAAGGAGGTAAGCTGAAACATTGGTGTGGAAATGGGGACGTTTATATTCTCTGAGCTTTTATAGAGAAGGTGCATGTATATAAGTAAATAAAAAATGCATACTTGATTTCAACTAGGCTGAATAAAAATAGAGTACTTGGATTAAAATGCATCTATTTTATAACAAAAATGTCTGGAAAAATCTCGTTATAGAAGCAGATAACATTTTGACATTGTTTCCTCTTTTGGAAGTGCTGAAGGTGTGTTTGTGCTTTTCAAAGACAGACACAGATTTCAATGGTAAATGACATACTGCCAGGTATTGTCACCATCAGTCAGTCTCACAGTTTTGTAGCCTGTCTGTTATACTCTCAGCCCAGGATTATCACATGGGACTTGAATCTTAGCCTAGCAGGAGCATTAAGTTTCAGTAGTGCTCACAGGACAGTTTCAGAAGAGAGAAAAATGACATTATTTGGTCCTAAGACTCTCTGCTGCATGGGGCTGAGGTTAGGTCTAATCTCTCTTCTTGACAGGAGGCACGACACAATTAAAGCAGATGTCTTTCTAACTACATGTAGGAAGAGTGGTGTGAAGTCCCTGTTCTTTGTCTATCCAGGTTCTCTAGATCTAGGAAAAACAAACAAACAAACAAACAAAAAACAACAAACATACAGATCTGGATTGCTGTCCTGTAGAAAATGGGTGTGGAGGCTGGAGGCAGAGAAGGAAAGGAGAGGCAAATGTTATAAAATTAGTCTTGTTCTAACATGGAGCTAGAAGTTGGATTTTCTGGGACCAAGCGTATAGACATAGTCACTGACTGTATTTCTGAAAGAGAGTGTGAAGAAGAGACCACTACCTTTAAGTGAGCTTGAACACTCATGGTTTTAATAATGTGTCATGTTCCCCTAGGATTCTTGGAAGTATTTTAATTCTGTGTCTGAAAAGCCTGTCTCACGTTCTGACTTCATGTCTGTGCTAAGCAATATTGAATACATCCTTATCAAGGCAGCCTATGGCCAAGGATTACAGCAAAGCAGGTAAAGCAATCTCTGACTGCATTTACTATAATGTAACTTAGAAATAGTACCAGATGAACCATACAGTAAAGATTTAACTCAAATTAGACATATTTCCAATTTCCTATTTATGACTTTTATTGTTCTTCATCTGATAAGAAAACATTTATTACCTTTAATGTGAAGCAGAATCTCTCTTTAATTCTTTCTGTAAAACACTAAATGTCTCTGCTGTTTATTTTGATAGAAAAGCCCATAAAAAAGCATAAAGCCTTACAGGCTGATGCAGTGGTCTGCAGGTTGGGCAATATAGTTAAAAGATTTCTAAATTATTTCTTCCCCATCTTATTTTTATAGGTATTGAAATTTTTGTTTGTTTTTGATTTTCTGGTGGAAGAAATGAAACACCTGATCCTCTGAGTTCATTTGTACAAATCTAGGTCAATCCTGTAGCTTCATGTACTATGGACAGTGGTAGCAAAGTATTCCCACCTCAGAATTGTAACATTTGACTGCAGTTTTGAACAGAACTAAGTTACTAATGAAAGGAAGGAGATGGTATATGATTATCCCATCTGTTTGTTTAGAAACAAGACAAGCAGAGATGCTTCCAGTGAAAATTCTTACATCTTTACAGCTGTGAAGTAGAGCAGATCCACCTCCAGATTTGGGATTATATTTGATTCACAGGCTGTCAACTATATTTTTGCTAGCTCTGTCAAAACATCTGTGGAACAGAGCTGATGTATTTCTTTTTAGTATATCTGAGGCCATACTGCATAGTCTTGCATGGAGGATTTGTCAGCTTTAGTGGACCAATGGAAATCAACCCATATTACTTTAAAGTACTTCTGATTTGTTTGCTGTATGTCCTGAAATCCCATACCTAGGTAAAAACAAACAAACAGATTTTATTGAGATGTTTCCACAGACTCATAGAATAGTTTGGGTTGGAAAAGACATTAAAGATCATCTAGTTCCAAACACCCTGACATGGGCAGGGGACATCTTTGATGTGGAAAATGGAATCACAGAAAAACGTGTATGTGTGTATGTATATATATATGTGTGTGTGTGTATATGTGTATATATATATATACATGCACATCTTGAAATATTAAAAAAGTTTGGATAGTTCTGCTGCTAGGACTTTTCTAAATGTTCATGCTGTCTTCTGCATGTATCTTGTAGAATTGCAAATATCTCAATGGAAATTGCAGTGAAGTTTGAAGAGATGCATCGAGGCAGATCTAGAGCTCACCTTATAGAGCAATGTAGATGTCCTGCTGGTTATACTGGATTTTCCTGTCAGGTACTAAATCCTCAAATCCTTTCTTAGTTAGATAATAAAAAGGTCACATAAATGGTTTTTGTTCAAAACTGTTGGCAGCCATGTTTTTTTGTTTGTTTTAATTGTGTTCCCCTTACACACAGAGCTGTGCTCCAGGATACTACAGGGAGAAGCCTACAGAACTTGGTGTAAGAGAGTCTCATACTATGATAGCACGTTGTTTGCCGTGTCAGTGCAACAATCACAGTGAAACCTGTGATCCTGAAACTGGAAAGTGCTTGGTATGTACACTTTATGCATTTTTGCATTGGTTTCACCTGAGCATATAATGGCTGTAACCCGTGAAAGGATTTTTTGGGAGAAGTATGTGTATGTACTGTTTGGAAAAAGTATAACTTCCCCTCCATCTCTACAAAAAAAAAAAAGAAAACATGAGTGCTAATTTCCTTAGGGGTCCATTCAGTAAAATTCTCAAGCTTTTTGAGCATTGACGTCTTCAAAATCATGAAATATTTTAGGTTTAATTTCATTTTAAAAACAAGTTCTGTGTATCAGTTCAATATATCCGTTTATTTTATTTTTTATTTTTTTTTTTATTATTTTATTTTATTTTTTTATTTTTTATTTTATTTTTTTTTTCCTGTGTTACTTCTAGTCTTCACTTTCTTGGCCTGGCCAAGGTCTGCTTAATCACACAAAAAGGTGTGAAGTAAAAGGAGTAAGGCACACCATACCACAGACTAGGTCAAAGTCAAATTCTGTGTCTCTACTGAAGAGAATATATTTCAATTTTCTTTAAATTTGTTTTTTAGTCTTTTTTTTTTTTTTTTTTTTTTTTTTTGAGACTTCCAGAGAATAAAGTAGGCTAAGGATATGTTTCAGCTAAGTTAATTTTTTCACTTCCCTCAGTTTGTTCCAAAGGTTGCAAAGAGGTTCCACTTATGACTAACACATTGCCTCTTGTCTTGTCAGCTAACCAAATACAACATGCTGTCAGTTCTCTGCTACAGTTTAATGAGCAGATATTATTTCCTAATTTTTTTTTCCTAACTTTTTTTTTTTTCATTTTTTTGCAACTTTTTTTTTCAGTTGCTTTTTTTTTCAGTTGCTCCAGTAGTGAGTTGGTTAGTTCAAAGTCTTCTGCTGATTTTATTTTTGAAGCCATTTTTTAAATTAAGTTTCCTCAGTCCCTCAGGCTTTTTGTAAACTATTATTTCGCCTAAAATATGAATCTCATGAGTAAGAATGATGGTTCTCATTGCTATGAGGCCAAAACACATGGGTCTTTCACACCAAAGAATAATAGTCATTCATCCTCTCAGACTCTCATTGGAGGGCTAGCAAGTCACCCACATGTTACAATTGCTCAGAGATTTCCATCTGAGTAGTGTAGGCAAAAGAAATGGTTTTCACCTCTGACTTCTGCTCCCATACAGTAATAGACTGCATTGTTACTGCTTACTGTACTCAGCTAACCTCTGAAATCTATACACTCACAAGTAGAAGAATCATAGAAAAAAGGAGAAAAGAAAGAAATAAATTGAATTTTATTCACTTAGGAGACTAGTCAATTAAATTATGTTTATATCACTGATTTAGTGTTTTAACATTAATAGCACTGGCTACTGATCAGTACTCAAATTAAGTATAGTGTCTGTGAGTCCTAACAGTGATTGTTGTTTGGCTTATAGCAGTGAAATGCTTTTGCTAAAACACTGATTTTTTTTTTTTTCTTTTTGGTCCAGGTATCCTATTTAATTTTTCCATCATTTGCTTTTTTTTTTTTTTTTTTTTTTTTTTTTTTTTTTTTTTGCTTTGTACTGTGATTCCCTAGCCTGAATTGGATTAATAGAAGCAGAAATATATAAACCTTAATGGAAGTTGAGAACAGATATTAGGTCAGCCTGTCTGCTAGGGCATTCACATAATGGAAAATATGCTGGCATTCTGCTTATTTTTGCATAAAAAGTCCCTCTACCCAGAGAATGCTGACCAATGGGTGGTGGCATTTAGAGGCGATTGTCAAAGACCTTAGGCATTTATGGATTGGGGAGAAGATAAAATTCCTCTTGTTGTTTGTTGTTGTTTTAAACTGTCTGAATTCATTTTCTTTTGTGTATCAGAACTGCAGAGATAATACAGTTGGTGATTACTGCAGTGCTTGTGCCCCAGGATACTATGGTAAAGTAATTGGATCTGTCAACGACTGCTCTCTTTGTGCCTGTCCCAGAGCCAACCCTGTTAGGTAACCAGAACTTATTAAATCCAATGTATATTTTAGCATTTCATATGCCTTGTGGTGTATGTCTCATCTCCTACTCCCCCGACTCTATGGCAACAGGAGATTGTTATTGTTACATGTTCTTAATCTTTAGTCATCTGAAAGCTACCTATTTTAGTAAGTAGAACTTGCATTCCGGGGTTTTCACATCTAGTGATAACTTTGTGAAGTTTTAAAATAAAAAGATTAACTAATAGATACACATCTCCTGTGTGACTGATCTATTCTCTAAGAATAGATCAGTCACACAGGAGATTTTATGGATTTTATGGATAATGGAGAAAGATGCTCTGACATATTTTAGTTTCAAATGTAGTTCCCTTTCACTCAGCTCTCTTGCCTTTTCTCATCTGTAAAATGGTGATGAAACAATAGATATAAATCAAGATGTTGATTTCTTTGGAGTATTTTTGGCAGCGGGCTCTACCAGTACAGAAAATTTGAGACCTCCTCTGTGCTCAGGGTGCTGATCATTGGCCATGTAGAGGGCTATACAGAGGTAGGAAAGGGTTCACACAGCCAAGATTTACTTGAAATTGGCTGCATCCTTAAGGTGGTCACCAGAACTTTCCTACTGGAACAGGACATAGCTGACAGCCTCCATTCTGACACACAAGAGGCATAATTTCTCTGCTGCTCTGAGGAGGGTGAAGTGGGAGAGGTCACTAGTATTAAATGACTCATTAAAAGTCTCTTTCAATTTGTTTATGCAACATCTGTTTTTCATTGTCTTATCTTTCAAACTGAAGGTCATAAGATGCTTTAGCATAGTATACAGTAATGGATTTGCATCAGGAATGCAAACTTTTAAATTCAAAGCACTCATTCTAGCCCATTGCATCATATTGAGCAAATGATGCTGTTGCTTACAAAATTTGACCTGTGGCTGAAAGAGTTCTCTGTCATTGTATGTTTTCTTATTTATGTGCTAGCAGGTATTTGTTTTTCCTTCCTCCAGTTTTAGTCCCACTTGTGTTCTAAAAGGTGTCCAAGATTACCACTGTGATGCTTGTCTCCCAGGATATGAAGGACAATATTGTGAAAAGTGAGTTGTACACATTGTTCCCACTTGTCCCCAAACTTCAAGGACAGTTTTGATTAATAAAAGCTGTATGTAGTTGTTTATAGCTGTATATAGCTGTTTATAGTTGGAATTGATCATTCAGTGTTTATAAATAGGCATATGAAAATGTGCTCAAGGATTTAGAGTGACTTGTCAGTTACTGTTTGGAAACTATTAATTAAAAGTCTATCAGTGTCTCAAATATAACATCTGATTTTATGATGATCCCCTCTGATGTTGATGTCCCATTCTTCCCATTGTAGGTGTTCCCTTGGCTATTACGGTGATCCTCAGCTGCCTGGAGGCAGCTGCCATCCATGTCGATGCAATCCAAGTGGCTCTGTTCACGTTAATTGTGATCGTGCCACTGGCAAGTGCCTCTGTAAGCAGGGAGTGACAGGACAGCTCTGTGAGGAGTGTGAAGCAAGGCATCTTCTTGTGGAAGGAGAGTGTGTTTGTAGGTGAACGTGTTTACTTTTTCAGTGGGCTTTAGTTTGTTCCAGTGATACTTATATGCACATTATTATTACTTGAGTGTTTTTATGTCGAGTCCTATTCTTTCTATGAAAGAAAGGAATATTAAGAGCTTAATATCTCTGTAAAGCAGGGGGGTTAAACTAAATAGACAACATGTAGAGGCCCCTTCAAACCTCAGCCATTCTGTGATTCTGTGAACACAGAGGATACTGCAGTACAAACCATAATATCAGACAAGCAGTTAATCCTTAAATTGGCTGAGATAGTACTACAAACAAATTTAAGTTCTGTATGAGACAGTGGATAGCAGGATTATCCAGCAAGTGTGGTAATCTGATTTTATAATGAACTGGGAATAATAAACTGGAAAAACTCAGGTTTTGCTTTATACAAGTGAAAAAGAAACAGGGTATAAATGTAATTTTACCACATGGGCTTGGATTCCCTGTCATTAGAACCTGTTTGGTGAATGTTAATGGTATCACCCTGTATTTACAGCAATACTGTTAATAGATGCAATATCCATACTATATATATAACAAGCAGCTTGGTAGCCAGCAGGATCAATGTGGCTCGAATGTGTGCTAACATAAGGAGAGTATGTTTGGAATAGATCCACTTCTGGGGCAAGTGTGGAAGAGCAATAGTACAAACCTGCATATTCAAAATTACTGAATTCTGTCAGTTTTAACACAAAACGTAAAGGTACATACTGTGTAAACAACAAAAATAATCACACCAGTTTGTTTTTTTAACACTAATATTGCTTTCCTTTTCTGAAATTGTTTCTCTAGCTTGTGATGACAACTGCACAGGAGTTTTGCTAAGTAATTTAGATAATCTCAACCAAGCCATACTTTCAGTGAACCTCACTGGTATTGCCCATGTGCCCTATGGGGTATTGTCAGAGATGGAGAATGCAACAAAACATCTGAAGGTAATACAATCACACAAATAGTAGAAATATTTAGTCACACCTTTAAAGCAAAACTTGCAGCCACTAACATGTGCCAGAAGTTTAAATGAAGTCTTCTTAAGTTCATGGCTTTAATATGTGTCTGTAAGTGAAGTACCAGATTAAGATCTTTACATTTGTTATAGAAATACATCTTAAGCCGCTTAGATCCCTGTATTTCTTTCTTTGTATTTGTTGTACAAGCATTTAAATTAATGCCTGAATGTAATTTTCAATCATCTCTGATTGTTGAATGTGCTATATGTGCATGTCACACCTGGATTATTTGGATCCTTAGTATTGGCCCAGATTTACTGAAAGTCAGCAGCATAATTTTCAGCAATGAAATAAACACCTGGCCAGGTCCCTTTTTGGTCCCTTGGCTAAAGATCTGTCAAGGCTGTTCCCTCAGATTCCCAGGGAAGAAAGAGTCTGGCAGGCTGCTTCCCTGTTATGCAGGGCTCCTTGGATGCAGCAATTTGCTTTCCTTATAGTTATGTGGCAGTCCAAGTGCCTTCCTCTGTACTGTCAGGAGACAAAAGTCAGGCAGAATATTTATGTTGGACACTTTCAAACTGCTCGTTGCACATTTTACCTCCTAGTTTCCTGCTGCCTTAAAGCATGAAATACCACATTCTGTGGTCTTAGAGGTTCAGTTATTGTAGGTGAATGTGGACTCTGCACAAAGTCAGAGGTAAACAGAACTATTCCCTTCCTCATGACTACTAAAATAAGCATATTTATCAATAAGAATCTGCTGAGCAGTAACTTTAGCAAGAGAAGCGCTAAAACAGAAGAAAAAATAGCCTCTTTCTATTCCACTCTATCACAACAAAATCAGAATAAAAGCCTTCTTGTACTGATAGATTTTGCAAATTAAGAGTTTTAATTAAAATTTCATTATTTAAAATGTGAGGTAGGCTGAATTCTGATCATTGTGCTTTGAACTATTAATAATTACAGTATCTGAAGGCAAGCTGGGTTAAATAACATGTATCTGTGTCAGCAGAGGTAGTCTTATCCTTTAGTTTTAGATGCTAACATTTTAGTTATAAAAATTCAGTTATGCTTCCCTTCCTGTATGCCATGAAGGCACAAACATACCAAATTATTGTAATACTTTAAGGATACAATTGACTTGCTTCCTCTAACTGTTTTGCATTTTTGTAGGAGCATCATCTTCTGGGAGCATAAATATTAATCAATATGTAACATCTGTTTAGCACTTCAGTTATAAAACACTCAAATCATATGTAAAACCAAAAAAATTGGTTTAATACATACCTTTTGGTATTAAAATCAAATCAGCTGTCACTCTCTTGTAAGTGCACTATTTAAGGGATCTAAAACTGATACTAAACCTCTTGTGACTTAGTTTATTCTGTTTGTGTAAGGCCACAATGTTCTTTGAGCAATTTAGTCTTGAGGATAAGTTGGTAGTCTCATAATTTTTCTGTTTTGGAAGCAAGTATTCCCATCCTTCGGGCTAGTGAAATATTTCCTTTACTGTTTGACTTGTACAAAAGTAACTGTACCTGGAAGCTGGAAAATCCCTAGTTTTATTTATGTGAATTACAGGTACTCTCTGAAGGGCTGTCCCCTCCGTTGTATTGAATCTTTACCTCAAGCTGGTTGCTCAGGGACTCTTATTCCTTCTTTTCTGGGTGTGGGTTTTCAGTAATGAGAAAGTTATCAGACTGTCTACTCCTTATTGTGTCTGCACCTCTAATCCATCTGAGGACATCAGTAATTCTGTTTTTCTAATTAAAGCCCCCTGCTTTACTCCTCATGACATGCCTGGGCATATTTGCTATCCAATTCTGGGTTTCTGAACTCAGCTTTTAAAAAAAATATTGCTGTGCCTTGTCCCGGGAGCCTCAAGAACTTCAGCTTCTACCACAATTTATCTCACTTATTTTTTCCTCAACCTGAGGAGAAGACTCTGAAATTTTCATTTGACACAAGGCTGTGTGGTAATCCTGCACACTCCTTTAAAAAGCTGGGCAAAATAATACTTGTGATGTTTATAGTGGTTCATTCTGAAAGATCTGAAATCTAAACATAACTTTTTACCAGACATGCCCTTCTTGTAAGAGATTCCTTACATCACTTTGCATCAGTAGAGAAGTGGTATTCTGTTGCAGGCCTTGACTGTATCAAATATGATAAAATTGGGTACAATGGCCTATTTATTGCCATATAGAGCAGTTTTGAGGTGGCCTTGAAGTCATATACAGACTATTATTGATTAGAGTATCCACAGGGGCAGGGTTGCTTGTGTTATTGGAGTGCCAAAAATCTTGAACTTCTGAGTACTGTGCACTGGATTTGACCTTGAAACAGCTCCAGGGCCATCCTCACAGATGTACACTAAATACAGCTGTTTTGACAAGCTGCTGAAACTGTAGCAGCTGTGGGACTGGATGGAAACATTTAATTTGATGGGCCTTTGAACTTCTCAAAGTAGCTTATTTGGAGAGCTCAGACTGGTGAAATGGAGAATCAGGAAAGCAGAACATTATGCTTCCCTCTTATTACTTGATTAAAAGTGAGACAGCTGGATCTAGAAATTTGTTTCCTTATCTAAAGAAATGACACACTTTGTTGCATCAACTCCTATGTATGTCTCAAGTGTCTTGCAAATCAGTCATTTAAAGAATATAAAAATGGTGTAAATAGTGTGCATAGTTATTTTCATCCCATGCATTTTCTGGAAACACAATGAAGTCTTTAAATTAGTGTGTTGTTTCTTATAGGGGTCTGTTATTTCTAGAGAAGATCCAACTTACTCATTAGCTACAGCAGAAGAAAGTCTTCTGAGTTTATCTGGAGGTTTTGCTCAGTTGCCTGAAGAGGTAGGTACTGACGACTTTATTCTTAGCCTTTGTGGAGAGAGTCTTCATAGCATTGTATATAAATGCCAGAGTGTTGCTTAGACATATATATCTAAGTTGAAGAATTGAGTGACAGAATTCTGTCGATTCTGTAGTCTTTATGGGGAAAGAAATTAATTGACCTTTGGAAATCTTCAGCAGACGACAGTGTTTTATGATATTGTACAGGAGATTTACATTGTTTCTGTTGAAGCTCAGTAGCTTTTTAATTATTTTAAACACAATGCTATAAATATTCAGCAGTGACACAATTTTAAATTAGCTCCACATGCTATAACCAGTGAAAAGAAAAGTTCTTCGGTTTTAGGGCCTTAAATAATTTCTGAGAAAAAAAAAATCTGCTTTTATGCAACAAACAACATTCATGTTTTTTGTTGTTTTTGTTTGTTTGTTTGTTTGTTTGTTTTAACACCAGAAAAACTTTACATAGGAAATTGTCACTAATTCTTTGTCCATTAGTTCTCATTTGATCACCACGTGTACCTATAGTTTGCCGAGCATGTGTGACTAATATAACTAGGCGCTTGCACTAGCAATATTGTTGTTGCTAAGAGTGATTGTCTTTAAAAGTACATGGTGTCTATTATATTAAAAGAAACAGCTTTGGTAATTACCTAAATTATATGTAAAAAGTAATTGATAAAAAAAAAATTCACTGATATCAGAGGCTGGAACTTTCAAAATAATGAAGTTGCAGGCATCTGAAAGCATGGAACTGTAATTTTTTTGACTCAGCGAGATGTGCCTTATTAAAAAAATAATTTCCTCTCAGAAAGTATTCTCAATATTGGGAATAAATGTAAAAATTGTAAACAATTGTCATTAAAATTGATAGTATTTTAACAGAACTGTCAAAGATTATCTCTGATTTTATTCCAGTCATCTAGAATTTTGAAAAAAGCTTGGCAGCTTAACACAATGACTCAGGAAACCAGGAATAAAAGTAAAGAACTGATTGGGTTTATTGACACGGTACATACAGCCATCAAAGGTATTCTGCTTTTAAGATATCACCATTTATTTGCACAATTTACAAAGGTATCTCCTTTGTAACTTTTTAAAGAACTATTTATTTGCACAGAAATGCTGCAATTTGTGCAGGAGTTTCACATACTCTTTTATTAGTGCTATGACTAAGTCGTTTATTCTCTTATTTAGTACTTGCTGAAGTTGCAGTGTCACTAAATGAAACACTGGATCTCCCACTGCCAAATGCTACATCTCAGAGCCTTCAGGATGATATTTCTGCCCAGCTAGATGCATTGCGCAAGAAAGATTTTGGTCAACAGCACTACAATGCTACCAGTCTCCTGAAGTAAGCCTAGTCTACTGGAAACTTTGTTTCACGTATATGTGTACTATGCAATACTGCTTCTTTGGGAGAGATCTGGAGAAATTTTGTGCCTTAATAATAGGCTGTGCTATTATAACTAGCCTTGCTGAAGCCATATGAACTCTGAATTTGGGGTTACCTTATTTGAAGATACTTCTGCATCTGATGTGATACTGATATAACCAAAGCCCGTTCATTCGGATGTGATACAACACAGTAAGTGAAAAGAGTCACTGATTTCAGTTGTAATCAGATCTGAATTTGATTCAGATCTGGCCCTAATACATATGGCTAGGAGATATGGTAGAACAGTTTGTCAGCTGCAAGCCCAAGAGTTGTCAGATCTACTTAAGGACATGATAATAGATAGTCGATGGAATATGTATTGACTAGATTTGCAAATGAAATGAAGCCAAACCAAACATCAGCATTATGAGCCACTGTTTAAAATTTGTATTTATTATCTTGATTTGCCTGCAATTAAAGGCTATTTTAAAATGGCTTTTGAATTCATTATTTATTGGTGCTTGTTGCCAGACTTGGCAATATAAAACATTGGCTATTCCCACAGTCAGCATAAATTTTGTTCCAACTTTAAAAATATGAAATATTGACCAAAGCTAGCTTTCACTGACACTGTGAGAATAGTAGTGCTGGCTTCAAGGGACAGAGGTTTAGACCAGGAATATTTCTGAAAAATTGATTTTTCTTTATTAAATCCTTTAGATTAGACAGAACAGAGTGTTTTTGGTTTTGTTTTTGTTTTTTTCAGGTAGGATATCTGATTTTTTTGACAGACTCCTGTGCTTTTCTTTGTGCTGAATATTAAGCTGTACAACAGCTAAACGAACGTGAAAATGGCATGGGAACGTACTGTTTATTCTTATATTTATTAGGAACTTGAAATAGCTTTTTTTCACTTAGTAAAATGTCTAATGTCCTGTCCCGTATTAAGAGAATGTTCTGACTTTCAGCATCAGCTTGAGCTGTTATACAAGGCATTCGTAAATTAAGTTTTTCAATTATATACTCTGTTGAAATTCCTGAAAGTTCTCTGGTAAGTCCTTTGACAGAATGAAGGAGAGAGTTAATAAGATTTATTAGATAGTCAGCTCTGCAGAATTTATCATGCAGTGCAGCTGTAAATTCAAAACTGACTTAAATAAGCAGCATTTTTTGGAATGCAGAAGTTACCACATGGCTTATAGTGGATTGAACTTGTGGTGACATACTGTTAAGCATCACTCATAACTTAAGTCTCCTCACGTTTGCCGTGCACGGTAGAATTTCCAAGCCATTTGGAATATATAATCTTTTTACTGTATACTGAAATAGAAGTCACCACTGTCTTGTAAAATACATTAATTCTTGTAACTTTTTAAGTTCATAGTTTCTGAGTTTGAGGACTCTGAATTATTAGTTTAAAGCAATAAATGCAAAAGCACATCTGCTAATCAATATGAAAGATAGAACGTATCATGATATAAACTATGCTGCTTCTACTTTGGCTAAAGATCAATATGATTTGAAATCAGATTAATAGGGACAAAGTACATAAATAAAACGTCACTTACAGGAGTTAATGTGTGCAGCATATGTGCAGAAACAAAGAGAAACAGAGGAGTAGAGTTTCAGGATCATTTTCAGTTCAACTTCTTCAGTATTAGAAAGTGTTCAAATGGATATGCAAATATTCCCAAATAAACTAGTTGAAGAGATTAACAACTGTCTAGATCTGGGAAGATTACCCAGGTAATATCTCTAACAGCTTTCAAAGGATAAGTACAGAGATGGTTTCTTTCAAGAGTCATTCTAATTATGCTGTTTATTTTTATTTGATATTTAAAACTTTCAGGATTCTTGCACATGTATCTTTCAGTTCTGGTTACTTGCTTCTTTCCAGTGTCATTGCTCTTAATTGATGATTTGATTTTCACTTTGCCAGAGCTGCAGAAAATTTGTTGCTCCTGGTTCAAAAAGAGTATCATAGACCCCAGCAGGAGCTTGCTGAGCTGAAAAAGAATGCAAGTCAGCTCTTATCAAAGCACAGCAGCAGACTGCAAGATGCCCAGGATCTGGTGAAGGAGGCACTGGCTAACATCAATGAGACCAATCGCTTGTTTCCTCTTATCTCTAGCAACCTGGGAGAATTAAATGTAAGACTGGACAATCTGCATTGTTATGCAAGAAATATCAAATGTGAAATTGTGTTTATAAGTTTCTTTTTTGACTTTCATAAAACTGTACGCATTTAAACACGTTAATCTGTGTAATATCTTAAGAACTCAAAACAAACCAGATACTTGTTTGAAAGCAAACAAAAAGATTATAGAATGTATGAACTTATCTGCACTAATTAACTTACAAACTACTATAAAACAATTGTTCTATGCTATAGGAAAAAAAGCTGAATATAAAGGAAGGTAAAGAAGCCTCAACCATGCTTATTAAAGAAGGAAGGATCCTAGTGAATGTTGCTGCTTCTGTTGTCCAGGATGTAAAGAACTCTACATCTGTAAGTTCTTAACATCCTTTTTGACACTGTCAAGTGGATTTTGTTATTGGAAAACAAAAAAGAGGAAAACATTTTGTTCGACAGAACCTGGAGGTCCACCAGGATGGGCTAGTTCTATGGAGTACCAACTTGCGACACCATGTGGATGAGCTGGTGATGCAGATGTCTGTGAGAGGAGTGCTCAACCTGGTATACAGAGCTGAAGATCATGCTGCCCAGTTCCAAAGACTTGCAGATGCACTGGAGAGGTAACAAACTCAGGGAAGATGAAATTGTGAGAGGCTTTATTTACATTATTGTCAGATTTAATTTAAATAGGTAGTAGTAGCTTAATCCTAGTAGTTTAAAGGGAACAAATCAGTTTTTATCCCCCATTTAATTTCAGTTGCTTTTCACCTCTAAGGTAGTGCACAGTGTCTTTATGAAATGATACAGAGGGGGTTGACAAGACTTGAATTTCATGTGGCTGACTTACACAGTAACGAGTGAGTTATTAAGTGCCCAGTGAATATATCACGGCATGACTTGAAAAGCTTGTGGTCTGTGCATGAATACTTCTTTGACAATATATCACTGAATCTCATCAAGAAGCTATTCTTGCTATGCCTGCATTATTGTTGCTATCAAAGCATCTTGCAGAAATGAGTGGGTTGCAATCCCAAATGGACTCAAATGCACTCTTAGAATTTTCAAGTTGGGAAGTTATTTGAGTTATTTCAATGGAAATAAATGGAAATAAAGTCCCAGGAATACTTCTAGGACTCTTGCTGCTTTGTCTTTTAAAATCAGCAGACGTGTGTTTAAAAATTAGCTTTTACAAGAATGGAAAATTGACACGTATTTTAAGTTCAGGAACAGAAGACTTTGCTTTGATTAACACTGAGCAAGTCTGCTGATTTTGCTGCAGCCAGACAAATCCAATAAAACAAAATTTGATATGGAATAGCTTTCAGATGTTCATATTTCTTCCTTGATTCTGTATTTTGCTTTGCTTTTGAGTTCCAGCTAGGAATGTGTTTCTGTTATGTTATGTTTAGGCAATGTGATTTGTTTGTTCTTCATGTAAAATGTCTATGCCTAAGTGGCTTTATAAATGGAAAAACTCACCATAAACAACAAGGAATAAAATATAAAATGAATTGCATTAGGTTTTCAGGTGATTTGGAACTGATTTTTTGGTTCAAAATAATTAACTGTAATGAAAGCCCTTGTGTCACTTTTGGGTACATTCAATTTTTAGAGTACATCTTTACTTTAGAGTATTCTAGAAAGATGTGCATGTTGTAAATGAAGACATAGAACTTGTTGTTTATGTTGCTTGATTCATAAAAAGAGAATTATTTGTTAATCTCCTGTTTAGTGGCCTCTCTAAAATAAGGAACGTGACTCTGAATGCAACTGCTGCTGTCTACACCCACTCCAATGTTAAAAGTGTGATTGAAAGAACAGAGAGTCTGGCAGATGATGCATCTAGAGTTGTGAATGGCCCGTTGGATCTGGTAAGTACTGATACTAGTATCTTAATTAACTTCCCTACCATTTTGGAGTATTGCTTCTTGCTTCTTGCACTTGCTGGAATCTGGGTCTTTTTGATGATGGCAGCCTTTTCTGCTGGCTAGAGTATACTCCATCCTGAATCTATTCTCCAAGGTGGTAATGGTACCAGATTTCAGTTCTGTCTACCTTGCTTTCCTCTTTGCCAAAGTACTATTTTTACTGTGATTTTTACATCTAACGCATGGTTAGCTGGACTAGATTTTGTTCTGTGTGTTTATCATCAGTCATCTAACATACATACCTGTAGGATTTAAGTTGACAGTCCTCTGGTGCTCCCTTTCTCTTTCAGAATTATTTAGCCACCTTCTTGCTTGACCTATCCCTATTCCACTTGTATCTGGATATTCCCAACCACAGTTGCTTTGCCTAGTTGAGGACATTTCATATTTTTGTCCTATCTGTCATTCCTCTGCCTTGCAAAAATATCAGGTTGTTATTAAAACAGTAGATTAGTAAATCCTGACCAGTTATTATTATTTTCATATTGTTCTGTTTTTCCTCTTTTATCTCTTTGCATGTTTCACGATTGTAAACCCAAGGAAAGAACGAGCTACATTTTACATGTGTCATGCATATTATTCCTGCAAACATAACAAATGCATATAATGTGATAGTGATCAAAATGTAATTGCTTTGTGAGCTTGTTTGTTATTTTATATTAGTCTGTCTTATTAAAACTTCACACAACATGAGTATTTTTCCAGATTTTCTAGATGGAGAAATGGGTTAAAAGAACACTTTAAAGACTGGAATTTTCAAATATTTCACTTAAAGGGCTCAGTGCTGAAAATTTTGACTTAGAACTGGTACTAAAATTACTGATGTTCCAAAAGGCAACAATGAATCAGTAGCACTGTTCAAACTAGAATTTAATAGTTTTTGTTTCAATCTTTTTTTTTTTTTTTTTTTTAAGTGACCCACAAAGAGATTATTGCGTCACACTCACGGACAAAAGGTTACAGCTTGGATTGTTTTTATTTATGCTTTATAAAATAATAAATAGAATGTCACCTAAATAGTGAGAATAATCAGTAACTTGCAGTAGACATCCAAAGATACTTAAATGTTTTCAATTGGACTGATTTCTATTATTTTTCTTTCTTCCTTAGCCAGAGGAGTCTCTCAGTCTTCTTGGAAAAGAAGCTCTACTGCTTAGCTCCAAATTTCAAAATGAAGCAAAAAATCTGAAGAAAAAAAGTAATGGTCAGTTCTTTAGATTTCACATTTCTGGTTCTGTTTCTTTTTCTGTATCCTGCTTGTGATGGATTTATTTTATCTTATGTTTTTAAACGAACATAAGGTAAGTTACAACATTGCATATGAATTTTTATACAACTGAGATTATTTTTGTGTTCAGGATTCAAGTATTGTTTTACTTTTTTGGTAAGAACGTAGTTAAGTAAACACTTTAAAATTAACCTTTACTATATCTCATTTCATAAAACATTCAAAGTAATACTTTCTTTAAATCACTGTTTTTCCGAATGCTATGAATTAAGTCATTAGGGTCTGTGCAGTAGTTGAAGGACAAATGTAATTCTTGAAGAAATGCATTCATCCAATTTGATCTAATAGATCATGGATTACATACAAGTATGTAGGACAATATATCTAAATAATATTGTTTTTCTTGATCCTTTTACACAGTTGAAATACAATAACAAGATGAATATTTTTTTTGTCTGTAAAAAGTGCCTTTTGGCTCAGCATCCTGCTATAAATTCCAAAATCCTTTTAGCTTGTTGTTACTCCAGAAAGATCAGCAAAGCTTTTTAGTTTGCACCACAGAAGTTCAAAACCATTTTGAACACGACTGTTTAGGAGCAGCATCTGGCCCTATGGAAGCTGTGGACAAAACTGGTTAGAAGATGCATGTTTCACAAAGAAAAACAGTAACTGTAAAAAGGTCTTTGCTTTGAGTATCAATGGCTTTTAGAAATGTATAATTTTTTTGTAATTTGGATGGACAGAATGCACACTTTGTTGTTCATTCTGATCTACATATTTTCATTATTAGTGAAAGGATTCTGCGAACAACTCACAAACAAGAAAAAAGAAAGACACTCCTCCTTTCAGTTTCTACTGTCATATATCAAAAAAAAAACAGTCAAGAACATCATAAAAATTATAAGGGTTTGCCATCTTGGAAACATTATAATTTATAGCTTTCTCCCTGACTATGTTTCTACCATTTCAGTCCAATGGAATTGTCCAAAAAGGATAGCTTTGCATGGAACAGCGCCCACAGGAGTTTATTTGGACATACTGCATTAATTTTAGGTTAATGTTTTTAAAACACTCTTTCTGTTGAGGAAAACAAAGTTTTATTTGATTAAATAGCCAAATGCTTATTATCTTTGTATGTTGGTTTTGTGTGGACTGTATGGTATTTGTTTATGCACAGAAAAATCACAATTATTTTTTCCAACAGGCCTTGTATTTGAATTGAATGGATTGAACAAAAAGGTAGAAAAGATTCATGAAAGTGCTATTAAAATTGTCAACCAGCTTAATGATTCCCTGATGACACTAAAAGCATTGCCTAATGGTAAGTGAAATCGGTATTGATATTCTTCTTGTTACAGAACAGTCCAGTACAATCATAATAAAATCCTGCCTATCATCTGATGGGAGAAACCTAGCAACAAACTAGACTGGAGACTCATTTAGCTTCCTGCCTTACAAGGAATATTTTCCATTTTTAGTAACCATAAAACATAATTTGGTTATTATACAGGGTCTGTAGTCTGATTCCCATTTCACACTGTGGTAAATCAGGAGGGGATCTGAAAGCAATGGAATTACACTAGTATGAGAAGAGAATGAAGTCCTAGAATATTTGATCCCACATGGAGAGAAACGTTATATGACGTGATGTTTTGCTTTCTTTTGATATCTTGTTTCAAAATCATTTCTTCTCTGCTACCCATCTTATCATGTGCATCTAAATATTTTCTAGTTGTAAAAGCTGAATTCATTTAGCCAATGAAATGTTCTTTTGGTGTTTTTCCAAAGCAAAACCAAAAAATCCATTTTTTTTAAAAAAAGTCATTATTTTGGATAAAGAGGAGTCCTAGAGCTTCACTGAAGCTAGTAAAGAAAATGTCTTTCATGTTGTGAAGAGGAGGGTCTGAAATACTTTACCAACTTTTATTTTTTATTTTTTTTTAAGGTAAATTAACACTCCTAAAGGAGTGCATGGGTTGTTGGGTTTTACTGTATCTCCAGATTAGAACACTAAGTCCAGAGCTTTAAAATACCCTTTTTATTGCTCAGGCTCTTAACTCACACTAAGGAGTGATATTAGTGACGATGTTACACTGGACATTAATTGCAGGATGCTATCTGACATTAAGGTACACGTTAAAAATGAAAGCATCATTAAAATCATGGAACAGCCCTCCTTAACTCATAGCTTAATGATGTTTGATTTTAATTTGTTGTTTTATTTCTTGAAGTTTTCTGGTTTTTATCTGGACAGAGATTAATGATTGTATTGCCCTCTGCCTAGGGTAGTGGTAAGAAGGATCCCTGCAGACCTAAATCAGGCCTTTTGTGCCAGTTGCAGCATCTTCCCTCTATTCCTGGCACAGGGACTGTAAGGGGCAGGCTGATAATTGGAGCAGTATGCTCACTTTATAAGTGCTCATATCCAAAAACAAAGGGTGTAATAGGCCTTCTGCCTTGCCAGCTTTCTGCAGGATGCAAAAAGTGAGTTTCAGACTAGTGACTTGGGGTGCCAGCATTTGTTCAAGGAACTTAAAAACTGTGACCTTGATGTGTTCAGATAACCTCCCTGTTGGAACAGACAGAATGAAGTTCTCCGTCACATCATTCTCTGTCTACATTGTTTTCAGAGCTGGTCACAAAAAATGAAACTTCTTTTTTACCCCAGAATTCAAACTTGGTTTAATCAATCTTTTTATCAAAAAACTTGAAAATCTAAAGTGACTAGACTTAATTGAAATTGCAGTATAGTCTATTATGTATATATATTTGAGGAATACGGTATTATATATGTGCGTATATGTGTATGAGCAGACATTTACATGTATAGCTATATCCATATCTATATCACCAGCATGGGAGCATCTACCATGTTTTTAGTTCAGGGCCATAGTCATGGCCATTTTCCACCTTACTAACTGGGCAAGAGGAGTTTGCACCAGCCTACTCTGGCCCTCCAGTTTCACAGGAGGTAAAGTTCTCACTCTGTAAGACACGGGGCATTCAATAGCTACGCAAAATTAAGTATCAATAGGTCTTGGTTTGGAGCTCCTCTTATAACCTGAAGTAAACAAAGAGATAAAAATATAACTCTTACTATAAAAAGCCTGTAACTGACAGCATTTCTAATGTTTTGATTATGGCTATAACTGTGTTGTTATGAAGCAGGCCAGGCATTTATTGCTCTCAAGTATTTATGAAAGCTGTGGTTTTATTTTTTAATCTGTGAACTGCCACTGTCTTTCAGGTACAAGGAAATATGTGCTTGAGGTGAAAGAGCTGGCCGTGTCTGCAAACACCAGCACCGTGGTGGGTTTAAGCCACTTTGGGGACTTCAATCAAAAGCTCCTGAATACTTCGTCTGCATTGTCCCGAGTTAATGACACATTGAGGAAAACTAGTGAACTTATAACTGATTCATCAAAAGTTGGTAAGTTTGCTGCTTCATTACTCTGTAGAAATGTCACTGCTTGCAGAAACAGTACTAATATTAAAGTTTAATGGGCATTAAATATGTCTGATGGACTGAAAGTTTCATCCCAGTTCAATAAAATTGGGCTAACTTTTTAAAAGACCTCTAGAGGAGTCTCATAGGATGCCTTTAAGTATGCACATTCCTTACTGATATTTAACATTGCTGAAAACAAAATGGTCAGAAATAAGTTAACTATTTTAGCAATTAAATATTTTAGCATTTCTCTTTCAACCTGCTTCAACGTTTCATTTACATTTTGCCAGCAATCACAGCTGAAAAACAAGTTAAAGAGGTCAAAGCACAAGCAAGTCTTTTACTTAATAAGCTGAAACCTCTGAAAATACTAGAAGAGAACCTCAGCAGAAATTTGTCTGAAATTAAAGAGCTCATCAGCCAAGCCCGCAAGCAGGCAGCATCTGTAAGTACCATCACTGCAGACTTAACTGGCTTCACTTTCATGTTTAACACAGAAATTCTTTGAGAATTTCTTTGAGAATTTCTGTATCTTTATTTTCTGAAATCACTAAATTGGCTTTTTTTTTTTTTTGATATATGAGCTTTTGACCAAAGATTTATTGTTATTTTCTGAGGTATTTGAATAGTTTGATCTATTGGCTTCAAATCTCATAACTGGATGAGTGAATTATGACACTTTCCTTTCTTCTCTATCTGGGAATCTCTTTTTTTAGCGATACCTAGGAGACTGATAAGATCTAACCCCAGTAGCAATACTAAAGTCACATGAAAGTATCTCAACAAATTGCTTTTATTGGTTGGTCAGAAGCTAAGTACATATTTCAGAAATATATGCTGTGTACACTGAAGATTGTTTGGATTCCATTTCCTCTTTTCCCCACAGATTAAAGTTGCGGTGTCAGCAGACAGAGATTGCATTCGTGCCTACCAACCCCAGATTTCATCTACAAATTACAACACTCTGACCCTTAATGTGAAAACTGCTGAACCAGATAACCTCCTTTTCTACCTGGGTAGCAATGGAAAGGTAAGTTTCTGATGTACATTCATCAGAGGTGATATTAATCAAATACTTTAAATGGCCATATATATAGTTTTTTCCTACTTGAATTCAAACTAAGAACCCAAATGTGACTGCTTGCAGACAAAAGTGGTCTCTAAGGGTGGAAATATTTTTATGCCTTTGACTGATTCCATGGAGATCCTCAAAGGCAGAGAATAAAAGCACTTGATTTGTTAGCATTGCTTCTTGTCCGTGTCATGAATCTCCACCTTTTCCCATTCTGTGTATTAACCTCACAGAGTGTGACACTCTGTGTGATGTTTTCATAGTATGCTGAAGTACATCAGGCATTTTGTTATCACAGAGAGGACTGAATTTGGCCCTCATGAGCACAGCACATCTACCTGGTTGAAAAGGAGCATGACAGCTTAGTGTCATGTTGCCTTTCTCTTCCTTCCCTCTCCCATTCTAATAAATGCACAGCTGTTACTTCATTGTGGCACACTATCATATGATAATACTTTTTCATAGACTGGTTCGTCACTTTACATATACTCAGAAAGAAGTTCGTATTTGTATGTGTATGTAAACAATATCACGTCTTTATCAAGTCTTTATTTAAAAAAAGACTCAACTGCTTGTCTGTAAGCTGAGTTTCTTTGTTTCATTAAAGGTTTTTCTTTCACTGGGCTTGATTTCACTAAAAGTAAACTCTAAGGATGTGCGGACATGAATCTGGAAAGATTTTCTCAATGTTACATGTTAAAATTAAATATATAGAATAGAAACAGCATGCTCAATATGAAGTATTTAAAATAAGCACTGCTGTTTTTCAGACAGACTTCCTTGCAGTAGAGATGCGACGCGGTAAGGTAGCTCTTCTTTGGGATTTGGGCTCTGGATCAACAAGAGTGGAATACCCTGATCTTCAAATTGACAACAACAAATGGCACAGAATACACGCAACCAGGTAGTTAAAGTGTGAATGACATTATTATTGGAGGTCTAAAAAGACAATCAGAAATAAGTTTGGTGGAAACTGAGATAAGGATTTTTTGTTTTGTTTTTTAAATTTGATTGCTGTATTATAGAAATGTCCATCTACTTAGTGAATGAACTCACCAGAAACCACACAAAACATCTGCTGAGTTTTCTAATGACAAGATACTTCTTATCCTTAAAGAGAGAAGTTGATAGCATGTGCTGATTAAGCTTGGTGTTTTCTAAAACTGCTTATTATTATTTTTGAATTGGCAGGTTTGGAAAAACAGGTACACTCAGCATAGAGGAAATGAACTCCAATCAGAAGTCTTCATCTAAATCTGCAACCTCTCCTGGGATAGCCAGCATACTAGATGTTAACAAATCAACACTGATGTTTATCGGAGGACTTGGGGGGCAAATCAAGGTTCAATTCTGAAATCAGTATTCTGTTATATGTTATTTTTGTGATGTTTGAGATACACCTTTAACTTAGCAATAATCACATGAGTTGGTTATTTCATCAAGAAATGCCAGGTACTTTGAACCTAAAGCAAAGATGCTGTAAGGAAGTTCTTCAGTATTCTGAACTTAGTTTTGCCTGGAAAATTCAGCATAAATTGTTCACCAAGATAGGCTCTGTGTGCATGTATAACGCATAGATATTACATGTTGAACTCCTTTTTTTTGGTTTGCTCTTCCATGGCTTCTTTTGGGTTGCCATTGTTCATGCAATGAGAAATGTGAGTAGGTCAAGGACATAGTTATCTCACTTTTTTACTTGCTGCAAATCTAATCTATTATGATTTAAATGGTAATTGTTAATAGTTATGCTAAGCCATGTTCTTTTATTATGACTTAAATATAATTAAAATTTTAGAGTTCAAGAAAAATAAGCAAGCAGAAATTTGGCTGTATAAATTTCAGAATACTTAACATTAATTGTATTCATAAAATATTTCTCTTACAGAAATCACCTGCTGTTAAGGTGACACATTTTAAAGGGTGCATGGGAGAAGCATCCCTGAATGGCAAATCTATTGGTCTTTGGAACTACATGGAAAGAGAGGGCACATGCAATGGGTGTTTTGGAAGGTATTTTGTCTTACTCTTTTGAAATAAATTTAGAGTCATGTAGAAAATATATTTCTGTTGCAGCCAAAAATAACAAACTCAGGCAAATTGCAGTGCTTCATTGATCATTAACTTACAATTCTGAATATGTTAATCTGAATGTGCTAGTGGTGTCAAATAACTTAATTGTGCATAATTTTATCACTTATTAATACTTTTTTAATAGAGTTCTGTGGTTGTGATCTGTTTTGTGCACTGATTGGGGACTGTCAGTAAATCAATATATTTTGGAATGTTTGTCTTTCAGTAATTTGTAGCAAGATACATTTATTCTTTCCAAGCATCAGACACACTGTAAAGCACTCTTACGAAAAAGTCCAAAACTGTAGCCACTGAGCTTGCTACCCATTCCTGTGTGTGACAGAGTGAAAGGTGATTGCAGACTGTGCTATTTTTATGTTTAAGGAATGGAAAAGAAAGTTGATTGTTTTCCCTTTTGCAGAACATTTCGTGTAGAAACAGCAGAGGGTGCTGCTTGATTGGATGAGATATTTTTACAAAATCTTATATTACAGAAAAAGAGGCTAATAGAAAATGTATTGTAAATGCTCTTAGGCAAATCATTTTGATAAATGTATCACAAGTTTAAAGTAAGAGGGTGTATGTTGTAGCAATTATTTTATCTTCTATATATCCTTCCCTGAGGCTAAAATATGCATTGTGAGATTCTATAATGAAAGTGGCCTTTGGCTGGAATCCTTTAGTTATTTGTAACATCAAGATTCAAGCTTCTTTCTGCACTTTCTAATCATACTGCCTAGGGCCTGCACCAACTGATTTAACTTTTCTTATATTTTATATAAAAATGACTGGAAAAACACAAATCTTCAGTTAACATTTTAGTTCTCTTCTCAACTTCCATAGCCCACAGGATGAAGACACTTCATTCCATTTTGATGGCAGTGGATACTCAGTTGTGGAGAAGGCTCTTCGCTCAACAGTGACTCAGATAATAATATTTTTCAGCACCTTTTCACCTAATGGGCTTCTTCTATATCTTACTTCAAATGGCACTGTAAGATTTGGATTCCTAAACTATCAAAATTTGTGTTTAGATCACTTGATAATTTCTCGCTTCAATTTATCTGTGTTAAAACAAGTTATTATCTTTGTATATATTATCATCTGTGATTGATATTATGAGACAAAGGAACAAGAGAACATGAACATGAGACAAGAACTCTAGAGATAACTCTTCAGAGCAAATGTTCATATATACTAAGGCCAGGATTAAGCAATGAAAAGAATTATCCATCCATTATCCATTTTAATTCTGAGAGAAAAAATAATGGTTAATTAACTAAAGACAAGAAGAAGAAGTAGGGATGATGAACTAGTGGTGTTTTTTTTGTTGTTTGTTTGTTTGTTTTTATTTTCTTTTTCCTCTATTGGAGAAATCTTGCCAGGATGTAAAATCTTTTGGAATTGAGCTTGCAGGAGGAGAGGAAAATATATTATTGAATAGAAATATTAAATAAAAGCCATGAGATTTGAATTCAGTAAACTGAAATAAATTAAATAAAATCTATCCTCCAAGAGCAGCATAACCTAGACCCATGTCTAGACCTCCATTGTTATGTCATACAGTTTACCACGTACTTTGGTGATTTTCCTTTTCCTGAAGGAGAACAAAGCTTTGTTTAGATGCAAATTGTTCTAGAGGCACTACATAATTCATTTGATTTATGTACTCACTGCTTGAATGTGTTACACAATGATATGTGACTTAAATTTTACAATGTACAGGGAGGCAGTTTCAATATGATATAGAAAGACTCTTGCTTCTGTTGGTCTAAATAGATGAGAAGAAGTTTTTCCATCTTGCAGAAAGAACACTATTGTTTGATCTTTATGATAACAGTCAAATCAAATTACTTTCAATCAAAATATAAGAAAGCAAATGTGACATTTGTTGTTTAAACTTCTGCCTGCTGAATAATCAAGCTTGCTGATTAATTTAAGTAAGAACAACAACAAAACAAAGGAAAGACATCCTGATGAAGTACAAAGAATTTAAATTTCCTAAATATAGCAAAGATAAATGTCTTCTGCCCAACAAATAGCCTAGGTACAAGAGATATTAACCCTTCTTCACACAGTAGGCCAAACCTGCCAAGTATGCATCCTTTTGGAAGATTTTATTTCCACTAATTTATTTATTTTTTCTTTTCTTTTTCTCCCAGAGAGATTTCTTGTCCCTTGAGCTTGTTGATGGCAAAGTGAGACTGACTGTTGATCTAGGTTCAGGACCTCTTGCTCTTACAACAGAAAATCGTTACAATAACGGAACCTGGTATAAAATTTCATTCAGTCGGAACAAGAAACAAGGTAGGTTTCAGGCTGAAAAAACAGGTGTCTGCACACATACAAACGTTCCCCGCAGGGGAACATCACTGCAACCAAATCTGGACACTTCCAATGCAGAGATTCTTTAGCAGCCATTCCGATATTACTTTGCTAAAATAAGACAGCAGAAATACAATGCAAATCTGATTCTTAATTTGGCACATCTTATAAAGAGCAGGCAGTGCAGAAGCTGCCAGAAAACATATCAATAGTCCTTAAACAAGAGGTCTTTTTCCAAGCCTGTATATTGGGGAACATGTTTTCTTATGGGCAGTTTCTTAGTAAATCGTACAACAGAGCTTTGGGGCCTGTGTTTGGGACGTAATGCATTATGATGGAAGTAATGCATTACAAATGATATGTGTTAATAGTTCATATTCTCATATATGCATTTTCCTGTAGACTTCCCCAGATTTGATTTTGACAGAGAAGAATGAATGAGATTAAAAGAACAGCTGGAAGTACAATAAATGACTCACTCAAGAAATAAGAAGATTGTTCATACAAGTTTGACTAAAAGCATACGTTTTCCTTTACTAGAAGCGAGATTGCCAAAATAGAAGAATCAGTATTGGTGTCCTCCTCTAGATCTTTACTATCTTTTCTTTTCAGGAATGCTGGCAGTTATGGATGCATATAACCTTAATTATAAAGAAACCAAGCAAGGAGAATCTCCCGGGGTTGCCTCAGACCTGAACCGCTCTGATAAGGACCCAATCTTCATTGGTGGGCTTCCGAGATCAAGGGCTGTGAGGTAAAGTGTGGTCCAACTTCTTCCCCTTTGCTAAGAATAAGCAGAGAGGAAGACATTAAACTCTGATATTCCACTGACATTAGTGGAAATCAGTGAAGTCTGACATCTTGCTGAAGATCTGTCTTTCTATCTGTCTTTCACCTTTAACTCTTAATATGGTGCTTTTCACTACTATGTCTGATCAGTTCAGATCAGGGACAACCTATTTTTCCCCTCTGTGGGTGATTTCTACAGCAGCCACCTGCTCTTTGTGTCCTGCTGCAGCAAGCGGTGCCTGCAGTGATGCTACTCTGATCTGTGAGACTCATGCTTTCCAGCTGGCATTTATGGTCAAAACTGCACTTTGGGATAAAAGTTCTACTTCACAAAGGAATTGTAATTCAGTTTTGACCTTTTGAAAATTCACGTTTGAACAAATACAAGAGAACTAAATGTAAACAGATCAACAAAAATCACTACAAATATACATGTATGTTTTATGCAGGTCTCTAGTTTTTACTTTTTGTATTGTACATCCCTGCTGAACTTGTAAAGCCACAGTTGTTCCAATGGATTCACTTTGAAAAGATAAATATGACTAAAAGAAAAACTTAATTGAACTGTCTCAACAGTAAGGTAAACTCTAGGGCAGTATTTATCTCTGTATAGTTATTGCTCTCAGCTGCAGTCTTGCTAATATTAAATGGCATAGGAGCCTGGAAGGGATTATGGCAGGACAGTCTTAGATTTCTCTGACTTAAGTGTCCTCCAGTCTTATGAAATGAAATGAAATGAAATGAAATTGAATTGCTTGGTAGTATAGAGCTACAATTACCCTCCCATACAAGAGCCATCACATTTCAGCTGAAGGTTCAGCTGAAAGTTTTGGAAAATGAGCTCACCTGTGAACACAGCACTACGCGCTTACGGGTTTCTATTTGGGTACAGTGCTATCTGGCTCTTTTTCACCCTGTTTAAGGGTAAAATCCAAATTACCCCTCTTTTTGCCTACACTGGCCTGACTGAATTCTTTAAAACAGATTCTCTCTTTTTCATATTGAAAAGAGCTTAATATTTTATCCCAGAATATTCCAAGTACTACTTCTTGGAAAAAAAGCCTCTTTTTGTCTTTCAGAAAAGGTCTGAATAGTAGAACGTATGTGGGATGCATCAAGAATCTGGAAATATCCCGTTCAACCTTTGACTTGCTTAGAAATTCATATGGAGTAAGAAAGGGCTGTGTATTGGAGGTAGGAGACCCTTGGGTTTTGTGATCTGAATTAATATTATTGAACAACGAACAGTAATGCTTGTGAAAGAATATAGTGAGTTGAAACGGTGTGATCTGGAAAAATTCTAAGCTAATTAATCTATGTGTGAAATTATTTTTTCTCACTGGGGTCTACAACAGGACAAAGCCAGTAATTATTTCTCTTGCTCATAAAATAGCCTATTCGTACTGTGAACATCTTGAACAATGGATATATTGAGTTGGAACCTAAGTCTTTAAGTCCAGAATCAGAACTGATGGCAACTTTTGCTACAAAGAACAGCAATGGCATCATCCTTGCTGGACTCAGTAGAAGAATGGAGAAGCGACAACGCAGACAAGCACATTTGGCAAGTACTGAAAAAAAATATGTTTTTTGGTTCTGTTTTTACCATTTGTATTTTAAAATATCGTCAAATTTGTATGAAAGTAATTCGCAAAAGATGAGAAATAAATATCTGATCAGATATTTCTGATGGCTGTATGGCTGCATACAGAGAGTTGCAGTCAACAGCTCTGTGCCAGTGTTGAGTGGTGTCTCTCAGGAGTCGGTCTTGGGACTGAAAGTGTTAAATATTTTTATCTTTAACGACATAGACAGTGGGATCAAGTGCACCCTCAGTAAGATTGCATATGACACCAAGCTGAGTGGTGCAGCTGATACACCAGAAGGAAGGGATGCCATCCAAAGATACCTGGACAAGTTAGAGAAGTGGGCCCACATGAACTGAACTGAAGTTCAACAAGTCCAAGTGCAAGGTACTGCACCCGAGTCAGGGCAATCCCAGGCATGAGCACAGACTGGGAGAAGAACTCACTGAGAACAGCCCCGAAGAGAAGTACTTGGGGCTTCTAGTGGAAGAAAGGCTTGACATGAGCCAGCAGTGCATACTTGAAGGCCAACTGCATCCTGGGCTGAATCATCAGAGGAGTGGCCAGCGGGGCGAGGAGAGGTGATTGTCTTCCTCTGCTCCACCCTTGTGAGACCCAACTTGGAGCCCTTCATCCAGGTGTGGGGCCCCCAGCACAAGAAGGATGTGGGGCTGTTAGAGCGGGTCCAGAGGAGGGCCACAGGGATGATCAGAGGATCAGAGGGCTGGAACACCTCCTATGAAGAATGGCGGAGAGAGCTGGGGATGTTCATCCTGAAGAAGAGATGGCTCTGGGAAGACCTCATTGCAGCCTTTCAGTACTTTAATGGGGCTTGTAAAAAAGATGGAGAGTTACTTTTTACCTGGGCAGATAATGAATGATAGGACAAGGGGGAATGTTTTTAAAGTAAAAGAAAGGAGATTTAGATTAGAGGTCAGAAGGAAATTCTTCACTCAGAGGGTGATGAGATACTGGCACAGGTTGCCCAGAGAAGCTGTGGATGCCCCATGGCTGCAGGTGTTCAAGGTCAGGTTGGATGAGGTCCTGGGCAACCTGATCTAGTGGGTGGCAACCCTGCCCAGGACAGGGTTGTTGGAACTAGGTGATCAGTTAGCAGAGACTTGTTGAAAAGATCCAGAATACCTCTGGAACAAAAAAACTGCACATGAACTACACACTGTGTATTACTTTCCACTTCTGATAGTCAGAAGTCAGTTAGTGAAGCATTTGAGATGAACAATGAACTCATACCTGGTGGACTGTTTTGGAGCTCTTAGAATCCAAAGATGAAGTGTTAGTAGGAATACCGGTCCCTCTCTATTTCCTTATTCTAAGCTGGTATGTGTGTCTATACAAACAGAAACCTGATTTTTTTACCTGATTTTTTTATTGTGACCAGAGAAATGTTCAACTTTCTTGTCTCCTGTTAGAAGGCTTTGCATTCTGTGAGGTACCAATATATACCTACTAGTCTTCGAGTTTCGTTAATATTTGTTTACAGCAAAGTTGGAGGCAAATTTGTCCAAACTATGTTCTATTAACACATTGAATGAGCGACAGAAAATGGAGTTGCATTTAAAAAAAAATAATCTTCTGGTTAAATCCACAGCCCTTCTTTTCCATCATGCTGGTTGATGGTCATCTTGCAGTGCATATTAATGCTGGAGATAGAACAAGTACTAGAAAAGTAATTCTTCAGTCTGCTAATGGAACGTACAGTGATGGACAAGAACACTCTCTTATCCTAATTCGGAATAAGAGGTACATGTGACTGTGAACAGTTCTACCTGTTTAATTATTGTATGCCATTGTCAGTTCACTGCACTCTCTGAGGAACTGCCTTTGCTTGATCATTAGGTGAAATAATCAAAGTTGTGTTTTTTCTGCTGTTAATGGAGGTGTTTGATTGATATGGTAATTATATACAGCACACAGCCACGGATTAAATTGTATTTAAAAGCACTCAAAATCTCCAGACAGATTGGGCCACTTGAGTGAAGATGCTAAATAATATTAGAAAAAATACAGCTATCAAAATAATTTAGAAACATATCTATCAAAATAGCTTGGAAAGATACTCAACAAATCTCTACATGTTAAAAATTATCTACAGAAGTTCTTCTATTTTTTTGTTATAGACATTGAAAGGATTACCAAAGTTATGAAATCTTAATTCCTTAGAACAGGATATTTCTGAGGATAAAAGGAATATTGTTGATTTGAATAAGAATGTCTGAGGCCCTTGTTGAATGTTTTTCTACTTTATCTTTTTAGGATCATAACTGTACAAGTGGATGAAAGTTCCCCTTCAGAACTGAGGCTTGGTTCATCAACAGAAATGAGTCCCATGAATATTTCCAACTTCTATGCTGGTGGCATTCCAGCAGGAGAGAGCTTCTTAGGGCTAAAAATGACTGGCTCCTTTCGTGGCTGTATCAGCAATCTTATTTTTAACAAGGAGTAAGTCAGAGTGGTAATTTCCATGTTTTGGAAAACTGTACGGTAATTAGTAATTGTAGTTTGTAATTGTTTTCATAAAATTACCCACTTGTTTTTTAACATGATACAAGCCTTATGCTAATGATCTGTTATCAAAACATGCAGAAAATTAATACTGAGTATTACCAGCTACATTTCTAAATAACATTAATAATGTCTTTAACGTGTATATAGATGCTGCACAAAATGCAACCCTCTGCTGTAGTCTCATCTGCATACATAAATAAAATAGTCTTCAACAAATATTTTCTATTATCATTGTTCTATGGTCAGATTATTTAACTCTTTTCAATCTTCTTGTGCCAGCATGCTGCTGATTTTTTTTCTCCTATTACCAGTGAAAAACCTTGTAAAATACTCTCCCTGTGCTTGTAAAATGTAGGGATTTGGGATTTCACCTTTTAATGTATTACTTCTTAAAACACAGACTTTTGGATTTCACCACTTCCATGAAGTATGAATATGTGGATATGGACAGCTGCTTTTTGTCAGAGAAGCCTAAACCAGCCATACAGCTAGAAGACTTTGATATTCAACCTGAACTTCAGGCTTTACCGGCTCCCATGAGGCCTCTTACAGATTCAAAAAAAGTATGTATTATAACAAGTCTCTATTGCCTCTTTTAGGAAAGAACTCAGGAGAAAGCTGCATTTCAGCTTTGTGGAGAATCTTCAAAATATGGGCTGTATAACAAATATAGTTTCTTCTATGGTATGTAGGTGGTCAACAAATGTGGATTTTAATTGATTATTTCCTATGAAAAATTGAGATAGAAACCTGTGTAGCAGGTCTTTTGAAAGGGAAATGTAGTTAGGTTTATCATTGTTCAGGCAGCAACACTAAAAAGAAAAGTGGAGTGATAATCCCTCAGCAGAAGGACTTGACAGTAATTATTATCTTTAGTGTGTTCCTGCCAAAGTGACACCATGCTGAGGTTTGCATTAGCTGTGCAATTTAGCATTCACATTTTCCTGGTCACACACGTACAGTCTCTGGTCTGTGTCAAGGACAAGGCACAAACCATTATAGAGACACAGTGCCTGAATACAGCTTGCTTGGAACCTGTTTCCTCTCACACAGTCCCTGTTCCCAAGAGAGAAGGCAGCATTTCATCTCTCCTTCTGCAGCTGCACATCTTTATGATGAAGTGTTTCCAAAGCATCTTGAAATCATTTTTCTGTGGCAAAAGAAAGTAGGATTTTATGCATTTCATACAACTGTGGCTATAAAAAGAAACAAGCTGTCCTTACAGCTAAAGTATAGCTTTGACTCATGCTCTGTTACTCAGCTTTTTATTCCCTAAATCATAACAAAAATGTGCATCCTCACTAAGTGGTAAAATACTTCTACTAAGTCCATAAGATTTTCACTGAAATTCTACTCCATCTTCCAGCATTCATTATCAAAAGGACTATCAATTAAGAGAAATGTGAATGAATACATCTCGAACTATAAACATTTCTCGATAGAGAAGGCCAGTGTTATTCGTGAGACATAGCTTAATCATTACAACTAATTCTCTCTGAGACTAATGCTAGCTTGAAAGTATTAGTAGTTTAGCTTACTGATGTTACTCTCTGCTTTGTGGCTATCATGTGGCTCTGTTTTTTTTCTTACAAAGTTCAGCATGGGTGCATTGTCATTCAGCATTGCTGACAAGCAGCCGATACTGTTCTTAATGAAGTCCTTTCATTAACAGGTAGTATGTGCAAAAGATGAGCTGCCTGATCATGTTCAAGGTGCCCATCAGTTTGGACTTGCCAAAGGCAGCCACTTGACACTGCTCTTCAATCAGTCTACTGTCAGGAAGAAGTGAGTATCTCCTGAATCACGCATGCACACCTGTGTTATCTTGTATTGAGCTACTAGAAGTGAGATGATGGTTTTCATGCAGAATTATGAGTTTTGAACATGGACCTTGCCTCAATTTCTGTGAGTTCCTCATGGAAGAAGGTATCATAACCACTGGATCATGATTAGCATGTCCCTAACACGTTTGTGGTTGTGACTTTATCAGAGTTCTGCTTTTTTTTTTTTTTTCCTTCATAATTAAGAGCCCTATTGAACCTCCTGTAAGCATTTTGGATTTCTGTTTTCCATATTCAGACCTCAGCTGTTCCTTGCTTCTTTGGGTAATGCAGATAACACCTTGCCCTCTCCTTTGGATTTTCTGCAATTGTACCTTCTATGTCTGTTTTACTCCCCAGGTCACCAAAGGAGATAAGACTACTGGAAAGAGTCACTCTTTTCTTCTTAGTTACCAAATATAAACATTACAGGGGTTGATGCTCTACAGGTCTAACCTAGTGTCTCCATAATAAATGACTGCTCCATAAATAGCTTTTTGGGACCAAAAGACTAGAAGCAGCTCCTCTACCTTTAAGCTTCTCTCTGTTCTCACTCTACTCATTTATATTCCAGCAAGTCTGGCCAGCAGTAATGGAATTTGTTCCTTCCTTGGGGCAATGGGCAAGCCTGCAGTTGCAAACAGCCAAGCCCATCCCTCTTAAAACCCAGCTCAGTGTGTGACAAGTTCTTTTTGCATTTCTAAGAGGTACAGCACTGATTTGTATTATGAAATACATTATAGGTCATGCTTTCATAGAATACAATGCAAATTCTACTTTTATGTCCTTTGTAATAAACAATGTCCTTTCTTAAAATTAAATTGGTTGAGGCTGTTCTCTGCCTCCAGAGAAGCTTTTTATCAATGCAGAAGAAAGTATCCATCAGTAACACTGAATTTTTGTTGTCTAGACTTTCTGTCCAGCTGAATCTCAGAACCTTTGCCTCCAGTGGTCTGATTTACTACATGGCTCACCAGAACCAGGTTGATTATGCAGCCCTACAGCTTCATGGGGGACAGCTCTATTTCTCATTTGATCTAGGCCGAGGAAAAGCAGTAGCATTTCACCCTGCTGTTGTCAATGATGGAAAATGGCATACGGTAGGTAGTCACTGATCTTGTACTCCATTTTCTCTTCCCTGGTGTTACTTGGATGGCTTTTCACTTCCTTTGCTGTGCAATTTCTCTGTTGAAGGGCAAACAGGATTTAACCCAGTCATTAAACCATACAGATAACTGTATTCAAGTATAATTACTTCCTTTTAAAATTCTCATTATGCATCAATTCCAGTAGCCAATTACTGTCAAGTATCTCAGATTATTTAGGAATAAAATAGTTCACTCATTATGTAATTAGCACAGTAGTCATCTTCTTCACTGGAGAAGAAACCAACAGAAAGGTCTAGAAACTCTGATCTCTTCCACAGAGAGCTTTCCATGCACTGTGCTACCAAAAACCTACAATTCACTGTGGGACAGAATGAAAAGGATTTATGGGTGCACAGTTTCTCCTTTCTCCCACTTACCACTTTAATATCCGAGCACATTGTAGGAGCTCATTTCATGAGCAGTTGAGCATATGGATAGTACGAACAGGGAAGCACTCTCTTTCTTTACCTTGGTTGATGCAACAAGAGAAAGCTAGATATTTGGAATGAACGGAAGTTGGAGGGAGAGAACTTGGCCATAAGAAGAGTTTGGGGAGAAATTATAGCTGTAGATTTCAGGTAATATGTAACATGCATGACCTTCTGTACAGAGGCTCTGCATCAGCCAGTTCCTCTGCACAACCCCACTGACTGTTGGTTCTGGCTTTCTTTGCAAGAAATTTCTGTGATATCTGCATAAGCTTTAAAAGCAGCTCTCACCACATGAGTTTTCCTTAGGGCAGATGAGGATGACAATATTCATCCTTCTCTTTGCTTGTCCGTATGTGGTGCCTTAACCCCAGGAAGTGGCTTCTCTGGGGCAAGGTGATTGATGACACAGGATTGCCACCTTTCCCAAGTGCCTAGGGAATCAGCAGAATTACTTTTTTTTTTTTTTTTTTTTTTTTAATATAAGCAGTCGAATAACAAACAGCAAAAACTACCATAAAGAAAGCAAACATGAACTTCTGTCAGAGAGAGATATCACAGATAAGTTCTGCTGCCTACCCTGAAGGGAAAAACATTCCAGGATTTACAGTTGCTTGTTTAAAATTAAATATACCTACATAAAACCTCATACTCATATCATCTCCTTTATAAGAGATGAACAGATTCTGTATGAGAGGTCTGCTGACCTACCTTTACTACAAATAGCATAAAAAAATGTGCGTGAACCTTTTTCTGAGATTAAGGCTGTCACACCATTTCAAAGCTGAGGATGATTATTGGAGTAGTTGTACAATCAATTTAAGCTAGCATGCATTGCTGCCAAAAGAAGTACTTCTTTCTGTTCTGTCATGTGCTCATATTACCCTGCTACCACTTTATTCCCTGACCAACACAAATGTTCATGAAACCTCACGTTGAACCTGATTAGGATTCTGAGTTTGGCTACAAGTAACTAGGGAAGAATAAATGGTTAGCTGACTACAAATCAATTACCTCATCTGCATGTGAGTAACTGTTTTAGTGCAAGGAAGGCATAGGGGCATGAATGAACAAGATGGACAGGACTGGACATCTTTTTGGTTGTAGCAAATTCATCACTGCCCATCATAAAACTGCAGCATAGGCCTATGCACTTCAGGGAGCTAAGATGGTACAGTTGCAGACTAGCACAGAACTCCACTTTTCAAACTCTGTTATGTACTCATATCTTAAAGCAATAAACCAGTCATTTTAAATATTAATTGTTAAGATATTGAAAAACTTGTGCAGACCAACACACAATCAGTGTAGGCCCTTGGGCAGGCAAGAAAGCAGTTTAACCTGCTTAGTTGCATTCTGAAGTGCAAGTCGTACCTCTGTGAATTTTAGGAGGACGCCTCAGTATAGTACATCAAAGCAAACTAACCTTTAAAAATTGTCTTTCTTGCTTTTTTTTGGCAAACGATGACTAGGTGACTGATTCAGCTTACTGTTTTCATGCTCTTTTTTTTTTTTTTTTTTTTTTTTCAGATAAAGACAGAATACGCTAAAAGAAAAGGTATCATCATTGTGGATGGACATGAATTGGTAGCAGTCAGTGCCCTGGGAGATGGCAGCACTTTGGATGTGGAGGGGAAACTGTATGTGGGAGGACTCCCCTTGGACTATGTGGCGAAGAATCTTGGGAATGTAAGAAGGTTTGAGGAGGGGCAAGGGCTGTTGTTGTCTGACAATGTGTGATATTAGAATGGTTGTACTGCATCAAACTCATCTGATTCAGTATCCTGTCTCTGAGGGGGAAAAAAAAGAAACAAACAACAAAGTTATGACCATTTACCAACTATAAATCTTTCCAGCTTTCTATGGCTTAGTGATTCTAGGATTCTAGCTAGAGGTTCTAGTCTTGTGTTTTATTAATAGTTCTTAATGGATTTCTTCTTCTATCAATCTCTTTGTTGAAAACAGATGAAGAAAGTAAGTTATGTTTAATAGTAGAAGAGAAAAATATGACCTAGAACCTCAAAAACTTTAGTACCTAAATCCTTTGGATTTAGAACTAGGACTTAAATATTTGAAAGGCTGGGATTAGCTGTCTGAGAGTAAAGCATATGTGCTTTTAAAATGGTGTTTTTTTTTTTTGGTCACCTTCTTCCTTGTGCATGCCATTATCTTAGGGAGGAGTCTGGCATCAGTAGCAGTGTTTCTCAATTCCTGCATGTAATTTCTTCACCCTTGCTTTCTAATGGCATTGTAGGAATAACAAATATTTTAATACTTTGAGTTTGCAGTTGCTAAAAACAGTGATAGAGAGAAATGTGAATAAATCTTACTGCTGGATAGAACTCTGGTGATACGTACTTGCACAGTGTCTTAGAAAATCTTGATTTACATGTTAATTTGTTGAGGCATGTTTGAAATGTCTTTAACCATAGGGTTTATCCCTGCTCAAATTCAAGCAAATGCAGTTCTTTCTTACATTATAAAAAGTATATACTGTGTTCCTATACAATGCTTTTTTTTTTGCTTCCATAAGACATCGTGTACGTTTGCAACCTTATATAAATAAATATAATAACTAGAAATTCAATTATGTAAATATTTTAGATCTTGATGTGTTTTGAGAGAATTTTTAATTTATGGTAACATGTAAATCACTGAAAGACCATAGCAGGAATTTTTATTATGCATTAACTATTGTGTTTCAATATGCCTAGGTGACTCACAGTATTCCTGCCTGCATTGGCAGTATGACCATTAACAGCAAGCAACTGGATAAGGAGAGCCCTGTCTCCATCTTTGCTGTGAATAAATGCTATGTAACAGTGCAGGAAGGGACTTTCTTTGATGGAAGTGGTTTTGCTGCTCTTTGTAAGTATCATTAAATGGAACTAGAACCTCACTGAATTAATGGTAATGAAAACAAACTGCTTTTAGGCCTTGCTGAAACTATATATAATTAATATGCCCTGCATATGTATTTCTAACTGAATTGCTTCAATCCCTATGTCCAAAAGTGGCCTTTTTTTTTTAAAAGGGGGATCTTCTTCCACAAGTGAAGGACCTAATCATAGAATTCTAAAATGGCTCAGGTTGGACGAGGAGATGCCCCAGCCCTCTGACCATCTTTGTGTTCCTCCTCTGGGGCCCACCCTAACAGATCCACGTCTTTCTGATTCTGAGTGCCCCAGACCTGGATGCAGCACTCCAATGCTAATGATTTGGGGAAAAGAAACAAACTATCTCTTTCTTCAGCAGCTAAGAATACCTATGTTCATGATATTACATGTATGTTGAGGTCTGTAAAGTGAATTGAGACAAAAATGATGCAGGGGAATTGTCAAATTATATGAAGCATTATATTAATTTACACTCTTTACTGTTTCTGCAGCAAACGAGATAGGATATATTAAATCTATATGAATCAAAGAAAAATATTTGGAAATTTTTCTTTTCCAATATATAATGTGAATTTTGACTTTGGACAAATTACTTGGAAAAACTTGACAGAGTTTCTACAAAGTCATATCCCAACAAACTAATTTACATCCTTTGTAGGCATTTTAGTGAACATGTATGAATGCTACTTTGTACTGTGGTTTACAAATCTTTTATTAGAAGCTTATAACTATTTTTCAGATAGAGAAGGTTACAAAGTCCGGTCTGATGTGAACATCACGCTTGAGTTTCGTACAACAGGCTTGAATGGTGTTCTCCTTGGGGTCAGCAGTGCTAAGGTTGATGCCATTGGACTTGAGATTGTAAATGGCAAGGTAGGCTACCCTGTGCTGGCATACTCATTTCATGAGGCTTTCTTAAATGTGAGAGGCTTGAACCTGCTGGGCTATTGGGTAGCACTAAATAGACACCAGTGAAATGTGATGGAGGCAAAATGTCAGAACCAAATCCCCAGAGGTCAGTCTCCACATTTCTTATTGTCATCATACAATAAAATGTGAGATTAACAGAATTCACTGGAACTTTTTCCTTTTTAATTTTAATTTATGTTAACCTGCAGCCACTGTGACCTCCTGTACTAGATAATTTGTATGGTAGACTGAATATATTCCTGTCTTGCAGTTTAATACATTTTCTGCCACAGAGCTAAACTTGTCCTTATTAAGCATATTCTTGCATGTACAAAACACCCTGTTTTATAATCTCTTCTTCAATATTCATGAGCAATACTCAGAGCAATTAACTGTAAATCCACTGGCCGTTATGTTCCATAAGCCTTTTAACAATCAATATGTAGTACACCACTCATCTCCTGCAGTAAAAAATGCATATTTGATTGCTCTTAAGTATTTTCATTTCTCAGAAATAGCTCATTTTTTATTCAATGCTTCCCAGCTAGAGACAGCATTATATATAACTGTTTTTGTGGGATATACTTTCTCTGTTAATATTTACATATTAATCCTTACCACAGAGTTGGGGAAACATCTACTGCTTTGAAAAATAAAAGACATGAAAAATCAAATATTGGCAATGATAAGTGCTTTTAGTTAATTTTCTTTCCCTTTAACTAGATACAGTGGATCTTCTTTCAGATCTTAAGTCTCAGCTTTTCTGAGAAAAGGATTTGGTTGTATTTGTAAGAAACATTGAAATATCAAGTATACAAAGCTAAGCAACAGATCACTGTGTGGATGGATCTAAGTCTATTAGGTTTTAAAGATACTTCAGTAAGGACTCACGCTCTATCTATCAAAGTAAACATTGGCTTTGCATAATTACTGAGCGTTTATTAAAATGAAAATCTCTGCACCAGCATGATTTTACTTTTATCTAGAGAAATTGGTTCTTCTATTCTTACTTTATATCTTTCTTGGAATCTGGCTGTGTATACAGGTTTTATTCCATGTCAACAATGGAGCTGGCAGAATAACAGCTGCGTATGAACCAGGAGTCACAAATGGTTTATGTGATGGAAAATGGCACAAGCTTCAAGCAAACAAAAGCAAACATCGTATTTCACTGATAATTGATGGGAATTTGGTTCAAACTGATAATCCCTACATTCAGTCAACATCTGCAGACACAAACAATCCCATTTATGTTGGAGGTTATCCTGGTAGGTACAATAATATTTCTTTTTCCTACTCTCCCTCCTGTGTGCTCACTCTGTCATAAGAACTGGCTCCCCCAACCCTTCTCACTCAGTCATAAAGTTCATGATTGAGTTATAAAACATACTTACCATTTTTCACATTGTCACCGAGGTCACAGCATATTAATATTTGTGTGTTCTATCTTTGTGGAGGAATGCATTTAGCCGTTGTGTGAGTTGGCAAGATCAACTGAATCATTTTATTTCCTACATAAAAACTACTCCTTAGTTCATGAGAAGGATTTCCTACATGTGGCTTGTCTTTCACAGTCTGTCTCAGGATTCACAGCATCCTGCCTGTGTACGTTCATGTTTGGTTCTCTTACAGCCAAATTCATATTAAGGCTTCCTTTTACATTAATCTAAGTAAAGGTTATACAGTGCTTTTATCTGCTTTATTTTTTGCTAATGTTCAATGTCAGGGGCTGTGCATGCAAAAGCCAAATTGAAGCAGATGCATATATGTCTCCCTCACTCTGTGTGTGTTTCCTTCTGATTTAACTGCTTGTCAGTCGTAGTATAATGGCAACATAAATAGATAGTAACACAAAAAATATATAATTGAATTGTTTGAATAGTGTAACTCATTAGCTGATAATTTGAACCAGGAGAAGTTGTTCATTAAGAGGGTTGAATTTGGATGATCATGAGCTTAGCCTTCTTGTAGGCATATAGAAATATGTTTATTTATTATCTTTTAAGAATCACATCATTACTGAGTAGGCTTTGTATCATTTTTAATATTCTGTACCTTTAAACATAGCATCAAATGCCCATCAAAACAGCTGTTTCAGTTTGTCAGTTCAAATATTTCCATTTGTGTGAAAACAGAGTGATGAAATCTCAAGGGCAAACTCAGCTTTTAAATATTTGGAAAGCTTTAGGGATAATACCTTAAAATGTTACAGAGCATTCAGTTGGACAAGGTTTTGGTTCTTTATGAAAAATGAATTAATGGTAATTAACTGGATCTTAATTAGTCTTACAGAGTGAACAGAGTATAGAGTGAATTTTTTCACAGGTTTTAAAGAAAAAAGAGTTGAATTCTGTACCGCCTTTTATTTGTAAATGCAATCTATGACTGTGTATAGCTCGGCTGATGCTTCATATTCTGTCTGATACAATTTTTACTTGGAAGACGCATGTAAAATGGCTTTCTCCTCTCTTTTCCTCACTCTAATCTCCCATTGTCCCCTGGGGCAATTTATTCCTGCATACATGTAAGTTGTCCCAGTGCATGGCTAATGCTTGAAGGCAACAATGCCCATCCATGGTGGGATGCTAGAAATCAAGAATCAGCCTCTGCCAAAGCCAAACGATGCGGTAGAAGAAGAAAAGTCATCGCTGGGAGGGTACACTGTGAAAATAAACAATTATGGTTGGGATCAGTCAGATAAGTTTATTAAGATTCATTATTATTTATTATTAATTATTTATCAAGATTTATTATTATTAAGATCATGAATGGAACTTGGTGCTCCTCTATTTTTTCTTTTTTCTGTCTGTTTTGTGACGGATGGGAAGCTATGAAATAGTAACCTGGATCTTTGTGTTGTTTCATTTCATTGGAGATATATTCTACATATTTCATATTTGGTTTCAGGTGACGTGAAGCAAAACTGTCTCACGAGTAAGAGCTCATTCCATGGCTGTTTGAGGAACCTTGTGCTGAACAAGGGCCAACAGGCAGAATTGTTTGACTTCAGCAAAGCTTTTGACCTGCGTGGAGTCTTTCCTCATTCCTGCCCTGGGGATGAGCACTGAACAGCAGTAAAGCCTGTCTGGATTAGAGAGTGTTAATTTTTTGTTTGTTTGTTGATCTGTTATTTTTCATTCTCATTTTGTAATGAAAAGAAGGTTTTGGTGAGAACCTGCATCTCTTTGATTTTATTTTTTTTTCTGGTTGTTTCCAACTCAGGTCATCTTTTTTAGTAAGAAGCTCTATGTCTGAATTTTAACTAGAATTTTTCTAAACAACAAATACCTCTACTACAATGTTAATGGCGTTAATTGGGTATTTTTCTTTTGGGAATTTTTATTAATCAGTGTTTACAATATGTGTTCTCTTGATTACTTGACAGTATTTCATTTTATTGTGTCTTGGTCATTTTATAAACCGGCAATAATGTTGGATCATGTAATAAAACTACAATAAACTGCATTATTTCATGTAGCTCAGCAATTCATATATTTCAATTGGAAGAAAAAGAGCTGTAAGGTTATGAAGTGAAATGTACAAGTGCCAGCAGGGGGAGCAGGAGACTAATGGCATAACTTTGAAGGTATCAAATTCAGAGTCTAAAGAATAGAATTTCCTTGTTTATAGTTTATATGGTAACTCTGATCCCCATTCCTTCTGCTTAATATCCAGTCCTGGCCCCCATAAGCCACATTATCTTAGGCAGGACAAGAAGCAACTCCCCAGCACAAAGAAGCACGTGAAATACAGTGTTGGTGAAGAAACCATTGGGGTTTGCTTTGGCAACAACTGTGTATTTTTGCAAAGAGAACTAATGCATCTTTCTTGGGAAAACAGTATTTCTTACAGGATGAAAAGGAACACCTTCCATGTCCTAATTAGCAGGCCAGACAGCAGTTCTCTCTCTCTTTTCTTATTATGCCTGCCTCTCTTTCTAAAATGACGCTTCAATTCCATACACTTCCCCAAGTGTAGCTTGGGGGCTACATGCTGAATCTGACTCAAGTAAGAATGTGTACTCATCAACTGACTGGATCACTGACCAGTGGTGAAACGTGTCTGGTACTTACAGATGAGTCTATACTAAATGTAGTTCTTTATAAGTCACTTCCCTCTCCTTTTTGTCTTTGAACCAGCAGAGTTTTTGTCTGTGCCTCATAATTTTGTTTTTCTTTTTCCATGCATGTTTACAATTCCTTCCAATGTCAATATCGTTCTGCTTATTTTATGGTAGTTTTAAAATATACCATCTCCAATGAAACCTAAAGTACTTTGTTGTTAATTTAAGTGAGGCAGGATTATAAGTAGTGTCATTTTGTTTTGTGCATTGGAGTAGTCCAAGAGAAAACCTCCTGAAGCAAAAGTCCTCCACTTAAGCAAATGTGGCAGAATGTGGTCTTTTATCTTTTTGTGTACTTGTTCAGGTGGTGTACCAACAGAATTGCCTTTGAGACAGATTCACCACACCTTTTTGCAATTTCTGTCACCTGCTTCCATCAGAAAACCATGTGTTTCACTTTGAAGATTTTTTTTGTTGTTACTGCTTTTATTTTTGACATGAATACAATACAATGGACACATTCTGCTGTACAAATACACTAATACATGGGTTTACTTCAACAAAACACTTAACATTATAATGAGGAGTTTAAGGGAAACGTACATGCAAACATTTTGCTTTGATTAGTGGCATTGTATTATTTTCCAGAGAAGATACACATTACTGGAAAGCAATTGAAAATAAAAACTGAAACAATGTTTGTTGTCTGTTAACCCCAGGATGTGATCAAATAAGGTTCACATTACAAACAGTAATTGAGGCAACATGGTTTGGATGAAGTTTTATCCATATCCTCAAATATGTCTTTTAATGTATATTTTAGATAATTTCCAAATACTGCCCCTTATAAGGAGAAGCATTTTATCTATGTAAAAGAGTAATGGAGAGGTGAAATTAATATTAGAAAGTTTTGGAATATTGAACTTCTAAACCTTTTTTTTTTTTTTTTTTTACTGGAAAATGGAGAGTGAGGTAGTTTTTATTATACACAGACACAGACACATTTGCACACACGCACACATTATGATGACATTAGCTGAATAAACAGGTTAGAGCATTCTACTCTGTTTCTGATGCCTACTTCTTGCAATACTCTCTCTCTCTGTATGTGTTGATATGCAAAAAGTTGTCTTTGTAGAACCACAGAATATATAAATTGGAGTATATAAACGCTTCAGGCATCTTTGGAGATTTTTGAACAAGTCTCTTCCTTCTTGCTACCACTTTCTTATTAATGGCTTTCAACATAACTTTGTTTTTACTTCAACTGCTGTCAAGAGGAGCAAAATTCCAGCTACCTCTGCTAGCATTTTGAAATCTAATGCCTTAGGTTGAAATCTCACATTTATAAATTTTGTCGAGATTGTTCACTTTGTCTGCTGCATATTAATTCAAGTTAGTGTACCACAACACCACAAAACAACTTAAATGTGTAACAGTATTAACCACAGTACACATGGGTCATTAGGTCCATTTGTATTAAAAAAATAATAATAATAATTACCATTCTGTTTCAGAGACATCAGGTATTTGGCCACATTGTAGTAGTCTGGGCACTGTATGCAGAATCTAGTTCATCTGCTAACATGCATGTCTGACAAAGTTATAGGCAACTTTAGTGTGAAACAACTGTTCATGGAATGGATTTCACTACATCATATTTGTCTTTTCTAAGTTGCAAAGTGGTAAAAAGTGAAAGATAACCCCTTCTATCCCATGCAGAGTACTATGAAATTGAGGAAACCATTTTGATGGAGTCCTCAATTCAGGGTCCAGAACATGCTAAGTAAGTAACCGCCTGAACACAGGTGCTCTGTACCTTTCTTTCCCTTGCATAGCTATTGAGAACAGATTGAAGGGAGTGGGCAAGACGGTGAAAGTGAAAGTCAGTGTGTTTGAAAGTACTGTAGAAGGAGTTATCTTGTTTGCTATGACATTTCAGATTCTCTAGTTAATGTTCAGGCTTTCTGTATAGTCATAAAAGCTCTTTCGTTGGATATAAATACAATGATGCTTAGCATTTCTATTATGCATTTCGTATTCAAAGCACTTTCCACTTAAAGTCCCTTTGCTGAGTTTGTCCTTCCTAAATGGATGTTTATAACTCCTGCTCTGCTCATGGAGTTTGGTGAGTGCAGCATTTAACTCCAACTAATTCTCACATTACCTTTACAAGGAAAGTACTAGTCCTGTTTTACAGCTAAAAAAGGAGGGCAGCATAGCAGAAGGAATTCTCCATGGCCACAGAGGGAAGTAAAGGGAATCAAGAATGAAGCACATGACAAAACGTTAATGCTGAGTTCTATAAGCAAACCACAGATCTCTCTCATATATTTAAAATAAATAGTTGTCAAAATAAGCAGTGTATGTTATAATACAATGGTCCTGGTCTTAGCCTGGCTGCAACTATGCACCCATTAGTGTTATGAAAAACAAATTAGAAATACAAGAATTACACCGTTCTAAAGTAAACAAAAAAAATATTGTTGCAAAATTTTATCATTTTTAATTTCAAGAAGGAAAAACAGGCACGATCTGCACTCTGTAGACATTATTGTTGCTGGTAAAATTACAGATTAGATGTTGACTTCATTCACTGAACACTGACAAAGAAAGTTAACTATGGGAGAACACAATTAAATTTGAACCAGGAGTAGGGTTTCTTAAGTATGAAAATCATCATCACAGAGCTTCAGCAGACCATCACAAGGTTGCAGGCTTTTTCTGTAGGACAATGTACTTTATGTTCTCATGGAAAACCTGGTTCAGAAGACTTTTGCATTGGTACCTGGTAACTGGAGCACCAGCTTTTGTTTCATCTGTGTATCCAGATGATGAACAAGACCCACTGATCACACTGAGGGTGAACTCATTGTGCAATACATTAATTAATGTAATGACAAGGACATTGTGGTGTCCCTGAAGGTGTTGAAAGTGTTAGTTCCCACTTTTTTTCTAAGACAAAGATGAAAAAATACTTTCTGTTTGATGGACACTTGTGATTTTCCTACTTAACAAACATGCTTTGATTATATAAAGTGTAGCCCAGAGCAAGATGATTAGGTGAGGAAGGATGCTCATCCTTGTGACTGGCTGCCAACTAGACATCCTGTCTTATATTTGCTATGCTGAACTTCCAAGGCAGTTGCAGCCCCCTGTTCTCTTGTCATCCTATGTATTTTCATAGACTGCATGCAACCTGTAAAAGTAGCTGCAGTTTGCTACGTATTTGTAAAAACCCTAGCAGAACTGGGCCTAGTCTGGTTGTGGTCTTAAGGGCCTAGTATGCCAATGTTAAACGAGTATTAAATCCCTCTGCTCATCGGAAGCTCTTTTTCTTCTCCGTGCTGTGTTATACAAGGTCTGGACAAAGATCTTTCTTCTCAATGTAGCTGAATAGTACAAAAATTGCTTACACAACAAAGCTAAAATAAACAAAAGAAAATAATTAGATTACAAATTAAGAAACTATAATATTTAACAAAAATTGGTGTCTGTAAGTGGCAGCATTAACGCATAACACATAGTGTGTGGCATTACACTCATTTACTTGAGTGTATCAAGTAAAAGATAGAGCCAGGGGATGTGCCCCTTCTCACTTAGTATTCGTCTCCTGAAGCTTGTGTGTCTCACAGAGGAAGGACGGAGAAAATGTTTTGTGGCGCTACAAATGCATGCAGTAATGAGATCCAGACAGATGATTTCAGAAGACTGATAGTTATATATACAGTGGCACATACATAAAACAGTATAGCTGTCTACACAGTAGTTCCCCCCCTTGCCTCCTTCCCTCCCTCCCCCAGCACCAAGTACTCATGAGGAGTGATTGAGAGATGTAAATATTGCAGTAATGCACACTGCACAGGTTTACTTTCAGCAGAAAGATTTGATTTTGTCACACAGCTATGTCTTGGCACTGCTGCAGGTCAGGCACCTCTGTTCCATGCTTGACAGATACCTTCTTGAATGTCTCTGTGATGCTTCTGTGTTATGCTGTGGTCGGTAGTGTTTCATGCATCCTCAGATGCCACTGGATTATTTCCTTTCCAAAGATCAATTTCTGATGCCAGGTCAGGAAACGAACAACTCCCTATGCAATAGGTTGTTGTCAGTGCCTCCGTACCTTGGTCTGTCTACCTCAACTCCTGGGCCAACTGGCACAAGCACAATCCATACAAAAGCTTAACTGATGTGTTATTTTCAAATTGGCCAGAAACTGGAGTGACGATGCTTATACCGAAAGTAGTATATGATCAACATCAGTTGGACAGTATGGTAGGAAGGAATAACATCCTGTAGATAGCTACCATTTTGTTTTCATCTCTGGCAAAAGGCAAGAGCTTCTGAAAATGACAGGCATCACAGTTGTCCATTTGGCCTTCGTCCAGTACGCTGCAGCTTTGTGCTTCAGCTTGCTTTTGGTTTTATCACCCATTCTGCCTGAGGATTTGCACGGTAAACATCTAACATGTATGCGTCTGGATCCAAACAGTGCTGACCTGAAACAAAAATTGACAGCTGTGAATCATATCATGCTTTGAGCGCATTTAGTGAATGGGATAGGGCTATGTTGAAATGTCCTTGAATGCATCTCTGATGTGCACATAGTGAGTTTTGTGTGTCAAGCTAATGTCTTCTGGCTACAGATAGGGGCCTTGGTAAATGTGCCAGTGATTTTCTCAGTGAGATTCATAATTCACTTCCACTTCCAGGCAGGATGCCTTTCATTATGCAGAGTTATGGATGAGGCATTTAGTCAAATGTTAAACAAATATTATGGTTTCTCTATAACTAATAACAACACTATTACAGCAAGTGACACAGGATATATTTTTTTTATTTCTTTCAATTTACTGGACTGGAATTATACCTCTGTAACTTTTTTTCTGTGCTATTTTTAAATACTGAAACAGCAACTCTGTAAATCATGTTCCCATCTATGTAGGAACTCACAAAGACAAATACAGACTATATAAAGGTTTCTGGCAGTTGCTGTTTAAAGTTTCCAGTTTAAAAAAAAAAAAAAAAAAAAAAAAAAAGGTCTGAAGTCTGGCAGTTTGAGGGTTTCATTGACTGGTGACGGGAAATGAGCATTGGCTGGCTGGGAAGTGCCTGCTGCCTTTGCCACAATTTGCCTTTCACACTAAAAGAGGCATTTGGTGCTTGTTAATTGAATAATAAGGCAATAAATGCTTGAGTTAAGTTGATTTGTTGGATTACATTGGGTTTATGCTGGGTTATGAAGCAATTTAACTGGTGAGGTTATGCCTCTGTGACACAAATGATGATAGTAAAATTTTTGTCCAGCTACTTATGTCACTAGGGTCCTGATGATCTTATTCAAGTGAAAGCAATATAAATGAATTGATGGAACAAGGCACCCTGGAACATCTAGGATTATATTAAAAACAAAACACACTACCACCAACAAAAATATATACAAAGTAAATGTCTGGATTTTTTTTTTCAAGAACATGTTGGAATACTTGGGATTGTTTCAAAAAGTCTTTAGGATCATCTCCTGTGTTAGCATCGTTTGGCCATCCTGTTTAACCAGGCAAAACAAACCAGTAGTCAAATTAAGCTTTGTATGAACATAGCAATAAAAAAGACTGGTTCTTGACTACCATTGAAATAAGTCTGTGGTGCTCTGTAATAATTTTATAGAAACTGTTTAAAGCTGAACCTAGAAGTAATGAGTCTCATCAGACAACTGATAAGACTCCGATCATTCAGAATTTCAAGATGAATAGAGAAAGGAGAGAGTAAGGATTTGCAATATCAAATTAAAATATGGTTTTTGACCTTTTTTTGGCGGCAAACCACTGTTTGTATTACAAAAATGTCACTGCATGGAACATAGAAGAAAAAGAAATCATTACTGCAAGGAATTCATAATATAAATAAAGTACACGTATTAATACAAATATATTACACCCATATAGGCAGGGGCTGAATTCTCCATTCCGTGTTTATATTTTGGGAGGTTAACACTTACACACAGTGAGGAAGAAACAGAAATGTGTTTTAGGAAAAGATGTAATAGTGAGGTAGAATGTGTTCACAAGAGGAAGACCAAGGATCTCTTAACCATGGAAAAATGCCCAATTGTAAGTGCAAGAGAGGTAAGTGAAAGGTCAGATGAATTTGGCAGGACGACAGCGATCATAAGGAGTCCTGCTGAGATCTTGCCATCAGGTCACTCTATCCTGCAGGGTGCTCCTCCAGTCATGCTGGAGTCAGCAGGCATCTTTGGATTGATTTTAACAACTGTAGATCAGACACCTTTCCTGCAGATGGACTGGAGTGCAGGAAAGACCCAGCTGTGTGAAAACAGTACTGACCTGTGATGTTTTAAGAGGCTAAGGACATTCGGAGTTCAATTTTCAAATAGGAGACCTACCTATGTTTCCTCCAACTTCATGTAAACTTTGGATCTGGCCTCTCATGTTCTGTGAAGATCCATGGCTAGGAGAGAAAAAAAGGTTCAGTTTGCTTTTTGTGTTATAACTTCTGCCCTATCAACTGTCATCTATATTAAGCAGAAAATTGATATTTTTTCCCTTCTCTGATGAATTTACTAATCAAATGGACTTCTACCAAACAAAGCAGAATATATCTGCTGCAGAGGCAGTTTACTGTCACAGTTAACTAAGCTTTCTATTATACTGTTTATTATTTATTTAAAGAATAGAATTATGTGTTAACATTGGAAGATTCTGTAGGAAAGGCTTTCAAATACAATTTGCCATTTCCCATAGCTGTTAACAATTATTACTTTACAGAAATAAAATCATCAACGTTTTATGGACAGATGTAAGACAATCTCTGTATTCTTTATGTGGCAAGCCTATATAATATATGTTTCTGGTAGTGGCAAAACAGAGGGCAGATTGATTCTGTGTGGGAGCCAATTATTAAGTAAACTTTAAAGAATAAAATCAGTGGTTAAATTTTCTTTGACGGATGTAACCATGAATTAGCAATTTTAGAATATAAAAAGAATTCTTGTAACACAATGAGTCTCTGAAAAGGGGACAATCTATTCGTTAATGGTTCTGGCATTACTGTTCAGGAAAAACAAAATGTTCTGTTTTACCCACCTGTTTTCACAGTGGAATCGAGCCAGGATGTCTTTGGCTTTTGTTTGGCTGTTGAGTTGAATTGCCATAGAGACTTTTGAATGCAGTGGAGCATAAACTCTTATCACCCCCTCGGGTATGTCAGACTGTAGGTATGGGGGAAAAGTGACAGCTCCCTAAAGTGAATATTCAGTAGAGTAAGTCTAAGGCACATGTTACTGTAACTCCGATTAGAAGCAGTTCTGCAACTCTTTTGAGGTTGCTTGCAAAAATTACAGGCATAGATTCATTTAATTATCCAAAAAACAATTTTATAATCATATAATTGCACATTTATAGATACTGTATGGTAAGATACAACGCAAAGACAAAAGTTCCTTGGCAAACATCACAGAAATAAGTGCAGAATAAATTACAGCCCTTGAATTTTAATTGCTTGCAATAATAGTTTGAGTCAAGTTGTTATCTGAGATTTTTAAAGTTATTCTCTTAACATTGTTTAGTGGATCAACAGCTTATTTAAAAATACATAAAAATGAATTTAGGAATGCCTGCTCTTCCCTTAAAAGATGAAACTCTCTCAATGCATGAAGATCCAGTTCTGTTTCCACATTCTAGAGCTTTAGCTATATCGAAGCTTACGTATAGTAAAATATTGACGTACCATATGGTTTCCATTAATTTGCAATTTGACCTTGTGTAGGGTTCAAACAATCATCTATGAAGTTTATGCACTCTTCCATGATTAATGGAAGATAAATCAATTAGCAAGGTTTGCATTCCAGTGCTAATCCAGTTAATACCATGCTGAGCAGAGCACAATAGTCTCTCCAGTCTCTGCCGCTGTGTAATTTAGGACATCTGAGACCTGGGGTTTGTGTTAAGTGCTCTCAAAATTCAACTCAGTTATCCAAACAGAGTTTGCTTCCAATTTACCCTTCATATTTCAGCTACCTGCCAAGGTTAGTTTCCTTTTTACTAGATGCAAAACCAATTACTACGATCAATGAACTTGTCTTTCCAAAGGTGCGGGGCTACAGTAATGCACTCTCCTTAGAAGCTTTCACTGTGCTCCCTCCAGAGTGAGGACAGTTTTGGCACAAAGTAACCTAGACCTCTTTTTTAAACAAATACTTATGTCTGTATCTGCGTTATAAACGTATATCCTCCTCACAGCATATTTCAGACAGTGCAAGCAAATGAATTCTCCAAAAAGCTGAATTAGCATGTATTCACCATTCATACATATCTTCTATTTTTTTTCCAAATGCTCCCTTTGCAATTTCTGTGTTGTCTGTGTTGGGTGGTTTATTCTCTATTTCTCACAATCTCTTAATACCACTCCTTCCTACTTTGTCTTCTCCTTTTTCCTTCCAGCCTATTCTCTGATATCTGTAGGGGCCTCAACCAGTTCCTTGTTTACTCTTGTAATTCACCAATCTCCATTCTTTTAGATCACCGTGAAAGAATGTAAAGGCCCTCTAGTTTGGTTGCCAAAGGTAGTTACTACATGGTGGTACCACATGAAATCTGCTATAGGGACTGCATATGTTGCACAGATGTGCACAACTTGCCGTGTTGCCTGGTTTATATGTTACACTTAACAAGTATGTTCATCTGAGGTGTCTGCTGAAGTAGTGTTCCTCAAGTAAGTTCTTAAACACTACATCCAGTTGGTGGAGAAAAGCTGGTGGCTTTAAGATAACCAGAGGGAGATCTTTGTATCAGACTTTCCTAAGCCTGAACTGGACCTGGAGCTCTGGAAGTTGTCCAAGGTATCCACCTCTTTCCTCTGACTATCTGGTGAACAGAGACCTGAGAACTACTTCATCAGATGCTTAAAATTTAGACCAAGTTTTGGTGTCTATGTAGGGCCAGCTGGAATTTCTTTTTGCTTAGGAAGTTAGTGCAAAGCTGTAAAACCAAAACTTGCAAGGAGAATATCGAGTGTTCTGGGCCAGAGCATGGGTAAGTGCAACTACTAATATGGACCATCATATTACCCAACTACAGATCCATGCATTTATAGAATATCTATAGGTCTGTAAAGGACCATCTACATATGATCATTTTCTTACAAAATGTATAAAAGCATCACGTGTAACAGTTTATAACTTGGAAATTTCAAAAATCATTCTGCATGCATCACCTTTTCTCAATCAATCCCCAGTGCTTTGTATTATCAAAATATTGGGACGGGAAGCACATCTTTCAAGATAGCTCCCAAATCACAGAATCACAGAATGTTATGAATTGGAATCAGTTTGTTTGTATGGCAAAATATACAAGCTGTTGTCTGACTGGAAAGTTAAGGGACTTTTATTTTAAATGTTTGTATAAAATCCACTATTCTAATACCTTCATTCATACTGTTTTTCTCTATTAAAATATACAATGAAGGTCTGATATTGGTCTAACTCACCCCAGATGGGAGCACTTAGAATAGAAATAAAATCTGAAGACATATTTAAAGAAGCAGTAGCTTTATAACACTTCTGTAGGAATTTCCTCCCCACACTCCAGAAGCTTTTATGAGATAACAGAGGAGGGATGTTAGTTAAAGCTGACATTTTAATATGGTATATTTTTATCACACCTCTGGTCTTTCAGGTCTCTCCCGCTCCATGGTCTTTCTCCTCAGAAGTTTTCTCACTCCTTTGTCAAACATCAGCTGCCTCTTGCTGTTGTTTATTGCTGCCTCATTCATTTTTCTCACTTGGGAAATCAGGAAGGACGGCACCTAAAGGGAGGAAAACAGAGCTGAGAATAAATATTTGATTTTTCCCCCTCATAAAACTGGTGTTTGGTCTTCAAAAATTTACCAAATTTCATGCATCAGAAGCTCTATTTATTACCGCAAGATACATGGGTTTAGCATTTCCCTCCAACAACACACCTTTGGTAATTCATCTTTCATTCCATTTCAATCTTTTTAGTGGTTTGCCATGGTAGGAATTTTTTTAGGAAACTGCCTTTGCAATCCACATCATAGCTTCCCTTTTTCACGAGGAAAAGAGTTAAGACTGTCATCATCTTCACACCAACTTTCAGAAGTCTAGCAAGTAGTATATACTTTTGGCCCATATTTTTATAGACTAGACTTCAAACAGTCATTTCATTTGATTCTAGTGTAGATATCTCACCTAGGCATCTAGATTAAATCGTTCTCCTATAAATTCTCCAATATAATTGCTGTGGGAGAGGTACCTCTACAGGGCAATTCATGCAAAGGGAATGTCTTAGATAGGCAAGGTAAATCTGCTCCCAGAGGTACCTGCCACTTTATCTCATTCTAGATATGTAAAATAGTTAAATCTTCCTCAGAAAGAAGCTCAGTTTAGTCTGTTTTCTACAGTTCTGCTGTATACAGCAAAATCCTTCCCTGTACTGGAACCATAAAGAGGGAACCAGCATCACTCACTGTCCACAGGATGTCCTGGTACCGAATTAAAAGCCGCACAATATGTGCTGTGGTGGCAGCTGCTTGCATTTCTTGTTGGTTTGCACGTTTCCCTTTGTAGATGAAGAGGTTTGGTGCAACAATCATAGAAACATTCCACAAATTCATTTTATTCTTCCCTTCATTAGCAACCACCTTCTTCAGGAACTGTAAAAAGGCCTGGAAAAACAACACTTATTATGCTCAAACAAATTATTTCACTCAAACGAGCATTTTCAGATGCACGACCTATATGGCTAGAAAGCTGCAATGTTTGCACTTGGAAGTGAAATTTAGGGGCTTTTGTATTCTATTTTGGATTTCTTGCTGTCACAGTTACAACATCAACCAGAGAGAAGTAGTTCAGCAAAATATACTTTAATAAATTATGTACCACTTAGAGCATAATCCCAAATCCCAAAGTCAAGTACAGTATCTGTGGTAAGGCTCTGAACCCTGTAGTAGAGGAAAGATAGAAAGATGTTGCATTGGAATAATTAATTTCTTAATAGGTTTCCAAGCGTCCATTTTGATCTAACTGGTCAAGACTTTATATGTTACCATAATCAGGGTGATCAGCCTCTCTTCAAATGTGATATAATCTGAGGCACTTCTGCAAGCAACCCCCAGACTTTTGTTCTGGGATAATGAACGCAAGAAGCATTCAGTGGTTATTCTCTGACGTCCCTTCTGCACATGCATGGCAGACTCAAAGGAAACTCATTTCCCTTTTGGGCAGTTTATTCGAATTTTACTTGTGTGACTGAGTAGGATGGATTGTAGCTGTGGTTAGAGTTGGGGTCTCCCAGTGAGTCCTTTTGCAACACAACAACATTAAAACCACTATCTTTGTACCCTGACATTGTTATTGAAACATTTTTACAAACCAAGGGATTACAAAACAGAAAATGTGTTGGAGACATTTCTAAAATCTCATTATAGATTGCAAGTAGAAACACACTCATTTTTGTCATCATTTCTATTTTAGTATAAAAGCCTAGTAATAATTAAAGCCACTCTTCTATCACAGAATCACAGAATTTTCTAGGTTGGAAGAGACCTCAAGGTCATCGAGTCCAACCTCCAACCTAACGCTAACAGCCCTCCACTAAACCATATCCCTAAGCTCTACATCTAAGCTTCTTTTGAAGACTTCCAGGGATGGTGACTCCACCACTTCCCTGGGCAGCCTGTTCCAATGCCTCACAACCCTTTCTGTAAAGAAGTTCTTCCTAACATCTAACCTAAAACTCCCCTGGCTCAACTTAAGCCCATTCCCCCTCGTCCTGTCACCAGGCACGTGGGAGAACAGGCCAACCCCCACCTCTCTACAGCCTCCCTTGAGGTACCTAAAAAGAGCGATAAGGTCACCCCTGAGCCTCCTCTTCTCCAGGCTGAACAAGCCCAGCTCCCTTAGCCGCTCCTCGTAGGACTTGTTCTCCAGGCCCCTCACCAGCTTCGTCGCCCTTCTCTGCACCCGCTCAAGCACCTCGATGTCCTTCTTGTAGCGAGGGGCCCAAAACTGAACACAGTACTCGAGGTGCGGCCTCACCAGAGCTGAGTACAGGGGGACGATCACCTCCCTAGCCCTGCTGGTCACGCTGTTCCTAATACAAGCCAGGATGCCGTTGGCCTTCTTGGCCACCTGAGCACACTGCTGGCTCATATTCAGCCGACTGTCCACCATCACTCCCAGGTCCTTCTCTGCCTGGCAGCTTTCCAACCATTCCTCTCCCAGCCTGTAGCTCTGCTTGGGGTTATTGCGCCCCAGGTGCAGGACCCGGCACTTGGCCTTGTTAAACTTCATGCAGTTGACCTCAGCCCATCGGTGCAGCCTATCCAGATCCTCCTGCAGAGCTTTCCTACCCTCAAGCAGATCGACACACGCACCTAACTTGGTGTCATCTGCGAACTTACTGAGGGTGCACTCGATGCCCTCATCCAGATCATCGATGAAGATATTAAAGAGGACCGGCCCCAGCACCGAGCCCTGGGGGACGCCACTAGTGACTGGCCTCCAACTGGACTTGGCTCCATTCACCACGACTCTTTGGGCCCGGCTATCCAGCCAGTTTCTAACCCAACGAAGCGTGCGCCAGTCCAAGCCAAGAGCAGCCAGTTTCTTGAGGAGAATGCTGTGGGAGACGGTGTCAAAAGCCTTGCTGAAGTCAAGGTAGACCACATCCACAGCCTTTCCCTCATCCACCCAGCGCGTCACTCTGTCATAGAAGGAGATCAGGTTCGTCAGGCATGACCTGCCTTTCATAAAGCCATGCTGACTGGGCCTGATCGCCTGCTTCCCCTTCAAGTGCTGCATGATGACTCTCAGGAGGATCTGCTCCATGAGCTTTCCTGGCACTGAGGTCAAACTGACAGGCCTGTAGTTTCCTGGGTCTGCCCTCCGGCCCTTCTTGTAGATGGGCGTCACGTTTGCTAGCCGCCAGTCGATTGGGACCTCCCCCGATAGCCAGGACTGTTGATAAATGATGGACAGCGGCTTGGCCAGCTCCTCTGCCAGTTCCCTCAGTACCCTTGGGTGGATCCCATCTGGCCCCATCGACTTGTGCACATCTAAGTGCCGTAGTAGGTCACCAACCAGTTCTTCATGGATAATGAGGGCCACATCCTGCTCCCCATCCCCTTCCACCAGCTCAGGGTACTGGGTATCCAGAGAACATCCGGTATTGCCGCTAAAGACTGAGGCAAAGAAGGCATTGAGCACCTCCGCCTTTTCCTCATCTCTTGTAACTAAGTTTCCCCCCGCATCCAGTAAAGGATGGAGATTCTCCTTAGTCCTCCTTTTTGTGTTGATGTATTTATAGAAACGTTTTTTGTTATCTTTAACGGCAGTAGCCAGATTGAGCTCCAGATGAGCTTTGGCCTTCCTAATTTTGTCCCTGCACAGCCTCGCTACTTCTTTAAAGTCCTCCTTAGTGGCCTGCCCACTTTTCCAAAGCTTATAAACCCTCTTTTTCCTCCTAAGATCAAGCCACAATTCTCTGTTGAGCCAGGCCGGTCTTCTTCCCCGCCAGCTCGTCTTTGGGCACGTGGGAACAGACCGTTCCTGTGCCATTAAGACTTCCCTCTTGAAGAGCGCCCAGCCTTCCTGGACCCCTCTGCCCTTCAGAACCGCCTCCCAAGGGACTCCACCAACCAGTGTCCTGAGCAGCTCAAAGTCAGCCCTCCGAAAGTCCAATACAGCGGTTTTACTGGTCCCCTTCCTGGCCTCGCCAAGAATAGTGAACTCCACCATTGCGTGGTCACTCTGCCCTAGACAGCTCCCGACGATCACGTCCTCCACCAGTCCTTCTCTGTTTGTGAAGAGAAGGTCTAGCGGGGCACCTCCCCTGGTAGGCTCACTAACCAGCTGCGTCAGGAAGCTATCTTCCACGCTCTCCAGAAACCTCCTAGACTGCTTTCTCAGGGCTGAGTTGTGCTTCCAGGATATGTCAGGGAAGTTGAAGTCCCCCACGAGTACAAGAGCTGATGATTTTGCAACCTCTGTCAGCTGCCTGTAGAATTCCTCATCCTCATAGCATGTTTTACATATAGTGTTCCATATCTGTATGGACTTTTTAACAAGAAATAATTCTCATTGTTAACAGATGACTGGCAAGACCTTCAAACATTTAGAAGGCGGTTCTTATTCACGTTCTACACCTATGAATAAATACAAGAAAGTACCTTGTTTCATAGAATCATAGAATCATAGAGTTGTTTGGGGTGGAAGGGCACTTCCAACTCCCCTACCTTGGTCATCAAGGGACATCTCTCACTAGGCCAGGTTGCTTAAGGCCCAGCTAAGCTGGTCTTGAACATTTTCATGGATGGGGCATCCACAGCTTCTCTAGGCAACCCGCTTCAATACCTCACCATCCTCAAAGAAAATATTTTTTTCCTAATATCTAATCTAAATCTACCTTTATTTAGTTTAAAGCCATTACCCCTTGTCCTGTCACTACACTCCCTGACAAATAATCCCTCTCCAGGTTTCCTGGAGGCCCCCTTTAGGTCCTATAACTGAAACTAACCAACAACTATACTATACAACCAACAACTATACTATATAACCAACTATTATATAACCAACAACTAGATTTAAACTAACCAACAGGAGTTCTTCCTGAGTTGTGAACCTGCAGGGTCTTGATGAGCAGGGAACCTGATGAAACATCTGTGGCTCCCTGGTAACTCATTCACCCAGGTTTCCTTTAAGTGGAAACAAGTTCAAAGACCCAGACCGTGTCTCTTAGAGTCAGGGCACAGCTCCAACCAGATCTGGGAGCTCCCCCCATGCCAAATGTTTGTAGTCACAGTGTTTGTATCAAGGAATGGTACAGGGATGTGGGCATGGGTTTGTGAAGCAAAACAGCTAAGGCTGAGGCCCTGACATCCATGCTGTAGATATATACATGTATTTCAAGAGTTTTTACTTTGGATTACCTCCTCCAGTCTGGTCCTGTGAACTGGAACACCTTCAGCCCTCAGGGTGCATTAAGCAAACTCCTTAGGGACAGCTTCTGTTTTAATTTCAACCTAGAGAATTCCAATCATACAGAACTCCCAGGAACTGAACCTTCTTTTCCCAAACTATTAAAGGAACATCCCTCTTTTAAAAAGACGTTTCAAAATAAATGATGTCTGGGAGCCATTTACTAACATATGGAGTTGGATACCTTCTGTAACTATTTCTAATTGCTTGTAAAAGAAATGACAGCTAGGGAGTTTGATCACCATTTCAAGGAAATTATAAGAAGCATAGATGAATACTTTCATGGTGCAACATCTGATCATTGACTGTTAAGAGAAAAAAAAAAACAAACCACACAAAAGAAAAAAAAAATCAAACAAAAAAAACTGTCTCTCATTTAGAAGTCAAAGGCACCACAGATGGCAGGTGATAGCAAACAAAGAGCTTACCTTGGCTGTGTCCCTATTGGCTTCAGGCAGCAGCATGATCAACAGATGCAAAGCTTGGAGCTGTAACTTGATCTTGGAGATTTCTAAGAACATGAATAATTACATTTTTCAAATCCCAGTTACAGATTTTGTTCTAAAAAACCGGTTGGTCAGTAGTTCTAGAAACACAGCAATGACTGGACAGTTCAGATTAGCATGTTTAGCTATTGATTGACAACAACTTTTTTCCCAAATATAAATTTGGTTTAATGAGTGGGTTTTTCCTTAACATCTGGGATCTTTGTCACAGACAGAGACAAGGCTGTATAAAATTCTGTCTGAATAACAAGGACTCAATATTTTTCAGTGCTAATCAGATTCCCTCTGATATCTGGGTCAGAATGTGTTGTACAGGGATCATGTACTTTCCACCTTTTCAAACTGAAATAGATATTTGTTTTCAGAAAAATTTCATACTAATATTGTTGGGTATTTTGCTGAATGCTCGTGTCAATAGAGTGGAGATTGATTATTTATAACTTAAAAAGTATTTGTTCCAAATCTAGCACTCTAGCTAAATGTCAGTTACAAAATACCATAATGATTTGGTGTGAAGAAAAGAGGAAGGGAATACTAACTTACATCCACTTCCATTCTGGGAAGATGAGTTGGGCGAAAAACAAAGGTGTGATGTGGATAGTGTGTCTATTATTGAGAAAAATAGTCACTTTATTTTGCACAGTCCTCCTGTTCAGTCTTCACCACACTGGAAAGTGATCGTCACTGCATGAAGTCTGGGACTTATAAGGAGCATACTCAATTATGTGAAGGATGCAGCAAGGGGTCACCTCTCTGTGCCCTCTAAACTACCTCATGGAGACATAGAAAATATGGCTGCAGCCTTGTATAAAGGTTCTAACTTTTCTGTACCAGTCTGCCTAATAAATTCACCATCCTGATAGTCTTACTCTGTCCTAGCTCAAGTGAATTTACAATAAAGTCAATAGGTATTGCAAGGTACTATGGCATTCTTCCTGGAATAGAAAAGAACGAAATGTACTCCAAATGAGACAGCGTGTGTACACTGAAAACAAAAACAGATGGCCTGAAGCCATCTGTGATCACATATATCTTGTATGAATATTCTGACCTCAGCATAAACTTTAATAAAAATTATAGATCTAACAGAATATTAACGAAAAGGAAGTGACTTGAACGCACCTTGCAGAAATGTTAATTTATGAAATCAATGATTTGTGTGAATTAGCATACATATGAAAGGTATTGCTCAACCATTGTTTGTTCAAAGGGTTCAAATCTCACAATAATCAGTTGTGTCACTCACACGAATCTATACTATAAGCTAAATACACATATATTTTTTTTCCATTCTAAAAGGAACAGTTGCAGAAAAATTAAATGCTTATGCCACTCAGTAGATTTTTTTTTTCTTTCTTTCTACTTCTGTACTGCTGCAATTTATCAACATCAGTTCACGCAAACTCCTTTTCTACCTACTTTCCACTAAAGTGATGAAAGCAGGCAGATATTCCACTGTGAAGAGCGGACTTGGGAGTTCTCTAATAAACATTTTCAGCAGTCCTGCTGCATCATTGTTTCGCACTTGGTCCCAGTCAAAAGTGTCTTCATAAAATTTTGCCTCCAGTTCTTGATGAAGATTCTGAAAGATAAGAGGAACATCTGACTTTCAGTCCTTGCTTCTGACCTGGCAATCTGAGATCACTTCAGAAATCTTTTTACAAACAACAGGCATGTTTACACCACTGCTGAATTAAAGTAGCCCTAAATCAGTAGTGGTCCTGGTACAGCTGTGTGTTCAGAGCAGGTTAACACAACCAATTCCTGGGGATATTTTTCAATGCAGGCTACATTTTTTTACTATAACTAGATCTCTGCCAGTGACATATTTGACATATTAAAATACTCGTACAGAAGTTTTGACCCTTAAATCACAAAGAAATTGCATGTTCTTCCTGCCAGTGAAATTGCTAGACAATCTGTTGGCATCCTAGTCCAGGGGCCTTGAGCAAGTGGTTTGAACTTCTTGACTTCCTGTCTTTAGAAGGATATTTTCTTTTAGGTTAGTGATAATTAAATTTGATCACTTTGTAGGAAAATGAAGGCACCAAATAATCATCAAATTATCAGAAAAACTACACTTGATGCATGATAAAAAAAAAAAAAAACACACAACAACACAACAACAACAAACACTCAAAAGCCCAAGAGAGAGTTCAGACAGAATTGATTATACTGTTTGGGGTGCATATTTAATCCTGTTGTTCTCCACGTGAGCATCTTGCTCTATAACAAAGGTATGTTTGGCTCTGGGGGGTAACAAATCAATATTTCATAAGTGTGTGAATGGGAAATATTCAGTAAGGTTCCTATTAGGAGCAGAATTTGGCTTCAAACCCAGATCACTGTTTGGAAAATGCAAGCTTTGTAAAAAAATTTTTGGCTAAATAAGATTGAAGGAGATTCTTGTAATGTAAGGATATCCATAAATAATGCAGCTTTCACAATTATTACTGGCCAAACACTGCCTTATCCATAAGAAGCCTGTTAATTAATTAATTAATTTATTTATTTATTTTTTTGTGAGACTGTTTTTGACAAAATACATCTGTAGTTGATATTCAGGTTTCAGATCATGCTTTTGTCAAATGTACATTACTACTACAAAAAAACAAACAAATAAACAAACAAACAAAAAAAAAACCCACACTACCAACAACAAAATAAAACAAAACAAAACAAATAAAAAACAAACAGTCCATTTGGACAGAAAAGCTTTCAAAAATGAATTTTGTTTACCATGCCTCACTTGAATGGAAGGAAATTACATATCAAATATGGTCACACATAATGAAGTGAAATGGCTGGCACAAAAGGAAATAGAAACTTATTCAGGATTTTGTGTATAATGTTACAATCTCATTTTTACTAGCACGTTTTACTTCTTGTAATCTGGGCTATCACAGCTTCCTCTGTTCACATCCTTTGCTCATAAACCATATAAACACCTGGATTAAATTTTCTCTTGGTAACTGACTGGGAAATGTGGAACAGAACTCCTCTCCTCACCTTATCAAAATCGCAAGAGGAGAGAAGAACTACTCTCCATTTTTCTGCTGAGAAAGCAGTAGAAATACAAAGCAAAATTTTTGAAACGTACACATATGTGTACATATATCTACACAAGCAAGAATATATAGAGATATTTATACATAGAAGCATACACACACCCACAGACACATGCATCTAAGTGCTTTCAAAAACTTTTTGGCCATTTTTTTACCATGGCTGATCCCACAGTAGATTATTGTGCATTTTTGGTTCACTGGAGCTTTCGTTACAAACTAGATTAGAGACTAGATTAGAGAGGAAAAGTTGTATTTATTTCTTCTATTCTTTGTTTTACAGAAGAGTAAATTTAAATTTTAATTGCTTCCATATGCCTTTTCTTTCTCCAAACAAGACTGAAATAAAATTGGAATGCCCTCAAATCATAATGTCATAATAACGTATGAAGGCTTTGAAGGATGAAATCTGGATCTACTTTGAAAAAAAAAACAACCTCTCTCTTTCTGGTTGGGTTGTTGGACAGACTTAAATGAAGCCAAGACTCAAATAATTTAAAACATTTATGTGGACAGTTTGACTTACCACCCAGTACAAGAAAGTTACAGATAACCTCGTATCTCATAGAATCTCCCTAGGTAAAGGCTGTGAATAAGGAGTGAACAAGACACAGCACTCTATATGCAAAGAATAAGAAAGTCATTTAATTAGGCAGAGCACAGCCCTGCTGTGTAATCTCCCCAGAGACATCAGAGAAATTTGAGATTGTGTGAAATAATACTCTTAAGTATTTGTATGAAAAAAATGAGGAATCTGACAAGTACAGGACAAATTAGGAGTTCTCTTCTTCAAGATGTGGCACTTTGCAAGGTACTGAATACTTTTATCAATCCGGAAAGACAAAGGGAGTTGGGATGCCACTGCCTATCTTTGGTGTATTTCACATGATGTTGCTTTTTCTTGTACAGTCATTTTTGACGATACCCAGGCCATCAGTGTTTAGTAATCCCCAACATTAGTCTTTGTGCATGTGCCACCACACTGAGCCTTCCTGCTTCAGAAAGCAAGAATGGTCACACTGCCACACTCAATAAGAATTGAGTTAGTCTGGAGAAACGTTTCCAAGTGTTACTGCACTGTAGTGGTAGAGCCAAGGTTATTGGCTACCAGCTAGCCTGTGTTCATGGCCTGCAAATAGCCTGTGAAAATACAGCATTCTAGGCTGCCAAACAATGAACACAGGCCAAAACTCTCTCACTTGGAACATGAAATTGTAAGATCACAGAAGACAAATGAGAAACAAAATGACAAAAAGGTTAAAATGACATAGAATAAGATCTTTATCTTAAGTCAGCACAACTTGACAACACTGGATTTCTGAAATAAATTAAAAAAGAGATAAGATCACAGCAATTTTGGATGACAAAGCTAAACTGAAAGTATCGCTCAATGTTTAGTTCAATTCAACATCAAGTCTATGCTTTATATAGAACATTAACAAATGCAAAGCAATAGACCACGTGCTCTGTGATTTATTGGTTCCCAGGAACTAATCTGCCCTTTCACTGGTAGGACTGGAAATGCTGATCTACATACATCAGTATTTATGTGCAGTGAGTATTTCTGTGTACTGTGTTATTTGACACAGAAGCTGTGGTCCGGGAGACAGAAAACTGGCACAAACGTCTACCTTAACCCTGGAGGCAGATCCGGGTACTCGAAGAATTCCTTCAGTTTCTAAACCAGTTTCCTCAAGCTTGAGCAGCAACTGAAAATAAAGAAAAACCCAGGAAAATTCTCAGAAGTATTTAAAAATACTGCTTTTTTTTTTTTTTTTTTTTTTTTTTTTTCCAACCTAGGTCTCATTGAAACTAACTTGAAAAAGATACATTTCTAAATAATTTGCTAATGAAAACAAGCCAGATCATGTAAGTATGCCTTCCTAATTTGATCTCTATATTCCTGACCCTGAAATCCACCATATGGAGAGTACGGAAAGCTGATAACACAATAGGCCCCTCTGTCCTTGATTTGGGACTTGGCACTGCTATAGAACAAGCAACACATAAATGTATTAATAAAAGGGTAGATACACTGGGTTAAACACAATGGTGTTTTGAAGGAAAATTAACCTCAGAGAAACGTTTAAGTCTCTCCCTGAAGAGCACAATGGAATGGATTATAGATAACATATGTTTCTGGGACCTGAGAACTCAGATTAGAAAATGATCACAGGATATTTTATTTTGAAATTTCTGTGAATAGAGCAATAGGCTTTATATTCTAATTTTTTATAAAAAAAAATGTTTTGATTTAACAGAAATTAGAATGAACAAGAACAAAAAATCTTTCTTAGTATTTATTCATATAGCTCTGAAGTTTTGCTACCAGCTCTACTTTCTGTTCTCACTGTTGGATCCTTCTAATTTTCAACAGTAACTTGACAGAGGACACCGAATCACAGAATTGTCTAGGTTGGAAGGACCCATGAAGCTGTTTGCAAAGTCATGCAAATATCCAAGATCTGTCAGTCTTTCCCCTGACATTCCTTGCCACTTCCCCTTTCCTAAGTATTTACATTGAAATTTATTGTATTGTCAACTTCTTGTAAATCTGTGTAAATGTATGTGTGCTTGTGTCTGTGTACCTGTCTCCAAGACATCTGCTGGATGTCAATGTATTGTCAAAAGACTTACATAAATGACATGTAGCTTGTCATAAAAACCTCAAGGAGAAGATACCACATCCACTCTGCAAATAATAGCTAAGTAATACCTGCAGTTTGAATTCACATGAAATTAAAACTTTTGAGAGCAGTCACTTGTGCTACTTCTGCACACACCCACACAATTTTGCCTGCCTCTCTAATTTAAAGAGAAAGGGAAACAGAAAGCCTGACATTTGTTTTGCAAGGTTTACTGTATAGTGCCACACAACTGAAAAATGGAAAGAGGTCCCCACCATAGCAAAAATGCAAAAGAAGCAATTATTGTCTCTTTGTCATGAGGTGTTCAAAACACAACATACATACAGAAACCTGTAGAAGACACCTTGAAAACTGCAAAGCTTGCATCTCTTCTTATCTGATGTGTGTTCTGGGTGTCAGTGCAAATGATGGAAATGCCCATCTTAGTGGCTTAGACGGTCACGTTATACTCACTTTTTGGAAGATGAGGGGAACTTTTATTCCAGGAACCTTCTTTTGATCATTCTCCAGCAACACTGTTAGAGGGACTCCAAAAAGACCATTTTCTTAAAAATAACAACAACAAATATGAAAGAGAGCAAACACAGACTTGTACATATCTTTTTAGTAATGCTGAGCAGTGCCCAAGTGGCTGCCACACAGATGCCATGGAACAGTACCTCGTCCCCGCACCCTCTCTGCACGGTTCCTCTTCAGCTCCACTCCCAGGGCATCATAGAAGGCTGTTAGCTCAATCAAGGAGAGGTAGCGGATCTTCTTCATGTCTTCAGGAGAGAGATCTCCAACCTCTGTCAGTCCAAACCGGCTTTTCCGAACAATGAATTTCTACAGTAGAGATGGGTTATATCTTGGCATGTAAATTTTTATTTTGAAAGAAATGCTCATATTTAAAAGGAAGTCAGGGTAGATGGGTAACACCAAAGAGCTGAACTGCAACCCTATATATTAGCCTGGTATGTTGACATAACTTCCATCCACCTGAAACAGAACTTAGCTTCTTGCTTACCATGTTCACTTGCAGTTCAACTGGTGTCACTGGAGCAGAGATGTTAACCTCAGTGCTCTGCCAGTACTCTAGGCTGGAAGAACGAGCTACATGTTAACTAAACTTTGCCAGTTTTAGCAGTATATTACACCTTGCTTTGCTTCTTCCTCCCCCAGAGTGTCTTTGATTGTTGTTTAAGTAACTGACACATTTCATCATGGATATAGTTGTATATCTATTGGTGGTGGGAGGGATGAGTACCTGTCTGCTTTGCATAATACTACTCATTTATGAGGTCTTACAGGAGAATTCAGAGTAAAGATCTGAAAAAAGTCCAGCAGTAAAATCAGATAGTCCTGATGCCAACCTGACTCTTTACTGGCACTTTTTATTGCTCAAGAAGCATTTAGACATAGAAATGACTTCTAGCAGCTAAGAAATGATTTATTCAAGTAGGCTTGAACTAAATGATACTTAGTAATATTGGGCATGTGAAGATGTCTACATATTTTAGAAGCTGCAGTGTCATGGACGTGAGCCAGGAGTATTGCATCATACCATAACAATTTCTACAAATGTCAGAAAGAACAAATACCCAACAGTTTTTGACACAATTTCCAGAAATAATAACAAAGTATGGTATAAAGCATGCTTTCCAAAGCTTTGTGTAACTTTGGTGTTATATATATATATATATATATATTTAATTTAGTTGTAATTCAGACCAGTGATTGTTAGTCAGAGGTACAAATAAACACCGTTGCAAACAATCTCTTCCCTTCAGGGAATTGTGTGGAAACCCATCTTTTTAGAGTGTTTTGCTTCTGGAGATTTCTTCCCAGTCCTCCCATTTTAAACAAATTTGGACTCAATATATTTAACCCAATCCAGCCAAACATGCTAAGAAAAAGACAGGGAAAAAAATAAATAAAAATTTACACCAGATTTCAAAAGTAGGAGAAGAGAAAGGACATGTAGATCATGTGGGCTGAGTCTTCCTGAACTGCACTGCACATAGCTTTTCAATAGGGGTTAACTATAACTGGGGAGCGCAGGGAATAGAATAAGTAATGTATTTGCAAGATGTTTAGGGCATTTTAGTCCACAATCTTTACTCCCCAAAATGCAGCAACCCTACTGTTGCTCTTATGCTGAGACTTAATAATACAACAAGATCTATATGGATCATGGCCTTCTGAAGATAAAAATAATTTCTATTTTTTTTCAGCCCCATTGATGTACAATGTCCAAAAGCACTGTAAGTCATCTTCGGGAAAAAAAATTATACAATATATATATGTTTCCTGAGGGGATGGAGAATAAAACAGAGAATAACAAAGTCTGTTTGCAAGTACTAAGCATACCAAGACAAAATGACAAACTCTCCAAAACTGATTACAAAGGGTAGCTACAATGATTTTTCATATTGGCTGGTTGACTTCTAGGGTCACAATAATGTGATACAACGTTAACACAAGGTTTGGGGCTATGCTTCTTTGTCATGTCTTCTGTCATTATTTTCCAGTGATTTTTCTTACAAACAGCGGAGTCATGCTATGTAGCATCAAAGATGGCTGTGGTATTCTGAAAACTAAAGAACTAGTACTTTGACTAAGAATCATGTCTGATATTGTTTGACATGTTTTCTCTGTATATATGGTTTACTATATGATTTACTATATGGTTTACTTAGATAGGCCTGAAATGCTTACTGACTTTAATTTTAAGAAATCTTTGGCTAAGTCACATTAATTATGTTTCCATGTTGGCGAAATTGCATGTAACCCTATGGGGCAAGTGATGTTGAGTTGGCTCCTCTGGAAGCTGCAGAGGACATGGTATTTTATGACATAATTTCTCTACATGTAGCTCAGTATATGCCATCCATGATGCTGATTATACTAGCATGCAAGAAAGCTCCCAGAAAAAGTATGATGTGTAGACTTCAATTTGCACTTTTTGGCCCACCTTGAGGAAGTTTGGACAGTCCTTAAGAGCACGGGTGACTGATCTGCATAACAGACCAAGAGGTGATTTTTTGCTGGGTCCCATTACAGTCTGAGCCATTATGGGAAAAAACAAATACCATGAGTGGCAACACATGAGCTAAGAAAAATGCCAACACCAACAGCTACAATTATGGTTACAATTACAGTTAGAGTATCTCTGCCTCCGATGACCTGAAATATTTCTTGTGTAAACTTCCAAGCACACAGAAAGCTGCCCTGCATGCAGGATAGTTCACCTCAAGCACAAAACTGGCCTTTTCTAAAACTAATCAATTATGCATCCATGGGTCCAAAATAATCAAAGTGGTTATTCTCTTCCCTGTTTGTCACCAGTTTCCCTGATCTATCAACTGGAAAGTTAGTGTCAGAGCGCTTGCAGAGAATAATTTGTGTGTGTGTGTAGTAGCAAAGGCTGGGGTCTGAGGTTTGCTATTACAAGGAGCAAGGAGGAACTCTTGGTTTGTGAGAGTCATGACGAATGCAGAGATAACCTTATTCTCCACAGGATGCCAAGTTAACCATACCACAGAAAAACAAAAACAAAACAAAACAAACAAAAAACAAAACACAGGGATTTCATAACAGTTGCAATCAATTTGGTATCTTATCCCTCTTTTCAACAAGGAAGCTTAATTCTGCATCTAAAGTTCTGCTTCCTTGTTGGTGCCTGAGATAGACAAATGGATAATTCTCAGACAATTCAATGTCTGTGTGGATAGCAACAATTTCGGATTAGTTCAGGACCTCAGGATGCCATAACATTCAGGAAATGCTTACAAATAATTTACAGCTATTTCAGACATCTCAGTAAAGAGTTGATATCTGGAGCATGAGCCTAAAGTTCCAGTTGTTAGTAATGGAAGCTGTGAAGGCTGATGGAAATAGAAAGCTATCTACTGAATACAAGGAATAATTCCAGAAAATGGCATGACTGCTCACTGTAGGTCTTGTTGGATGATACACGATATGGTTAACTTTCCTTTAGCCATTCATGCAGTGTCTCCCATAGTGTAATTGCATAGAATATTGATTGGAGGCAATCAGCACTGCTGCAGGACTAAGGCTTGCTTTCCCCTCCTTCATCTGTGGAGCAATTTTAAATCTATGCATTAACAAAGGCAGATAATCTGTGGGGGAATAAAGTAGGAAAGCAGACCAATAATGAAAATGATTGCTGGTATTAGTGCCAGTAACAATTTCATTTCAATGTGAAAAATGTGCAGGTAATACAATATTTGTGGATTGAGTTACATATATTCATTTGTGATGGGTACATCTGAAAATCAGGCTTGAATATCCAGTTTATCTTTGGTACCTCTCTGGGAATCGGTCATAAACTGTAGGCAAGCATGGAAGAATGCATAAAGAACTCATGCGGATTCGCCATGAAGAACACATAGCAAAGAACAGCTAATGCACCTTAACAGCCTCCAATGTGTTGGGCATATAAAGCAGGAAATTAATGGGTAAAAAAAATAATACACAAAACTAAACCAAAACAAAAAGAAAACAACAGCCACAAACATTGAGGAAATATATAGAGAACAAACTTACAGGCAAAGCAGAGTCTTCCTTTCTGAACCTCTGGTTTTTCGTCCACTCTTGGGTTTTTGGAAGGACTGTAATGGATTCTGAGAAAGAGACCTCATAGGAGAGCTCTTCTGTTACGGACGGGCTGCCTTTATCTAGTCCACAGTCTAGACAGCTATTAGCTGAAAATAAGGGATACTGCATATGAACACCAAATGTATGCTTGCATTCAGGACATTAAAAAATTGAACCAAGATGACAAAAATCTTGAGAAAGTAATAAAGGAAGTGCTTCAAAGAGGAATTTCAGTGTAAAACACAGCATGTTCCTGTTTTGACTGGAGGAAATAACCCCTTAGAAATAAAACCCTTATTTTCATTTTAGATTATTTAACTTGTTGCTTTTCGTGAGAAAGATAGTCAAGTTGGAACTTCCTGTTTATCACAAATTATCAAGTTTTTGTACTCTGTCCTTGTCTATCCAGGCTAGCAAACAGTGTTGGCACTTGTGTGATGAGCAATTGAGAAAAAAAAAATATCAGATAGAAAAATGTTGACACATTTTCACGTCAGTCTTGATTTATTTACAATCAAAGGACATTGTGCATATATTTTATACACATTGCGCATACATTTTGTATGCTCACACACATATGCACTCACATTTCTCACAGTTGCTAGTCTAGGTGCGTAGCACCAAAACAGGACTCAATGTACAATCTTAGTTTGCAAAAACACTACTTTTACTGTAATTTCTGATAGATACTATGAAATGACTTACTGTACAACTCTGAAATTCGGTTGCCTCCTGAAATTAGTGGATATCAAAGGAAAATTTTTGAGATCAGTACAGTCAAGTACAGAAAAACCCTATTGTCATGGAGTCCAAAGTGTGATAATATACATGAGTTCCAGTGTTGCCAACTTTCATGACTGATCTCTCACATTTCCGGACAATTTTACATTTTCCATTAAAGTCCAGCTCCTAGACTCGTGCAATTGGAACAAGATCACAGTTTCCACTGAAAGTGATATAAAATTTCAGCCCCCAGGACTGCAGAGATGAGTTTACTAATGTGACCCAAATGCATTCAAAACCCATGGAAATCAGAAGGTGAATTAAAAAGTATTATATATTTTATAAGCATTTGTATGCCCCATGATTTTTGAATCATTTCATTTACAGATATTTTTTTTCCAACATATGTTGTAGCAACATTTGTTTTGAAATTCTGGTATGAAAAAGGTAAGCTTGGCTTCTGAACTTTGGCCTCAGATATTACCCAATGGCCAAAGAATTTTAAGATGCTTTCCATCTCTCTTTCCATCCTTAGATCTGGTATCACAGACTCACTGTGGTGGCCCTGGCCATTTGCTACTAAATCTGTTCTAATACAACTGCTTGAGGGGCACAGGTATCAGTAGAACAGTGAAATGAACAGCTTTTGCAACCAAGGAAAACGTCTGTGGCACTATATCCAAAGTTAAGCATCTAAGTGACTAGTTTAGACACTCCATATATGTGAAAGTTAATATAATTATATTAATAATAAAATAATACTTCTTAATAACCCTTTAGGTAAGCCCTGAACAGTAGTGATGGAAAGAGCTTTCAAAATAAAAGATGGACATTCCCTGGAAGGCTACTGACAGCTATCTGGACACCGAGTAGAGCAGAGCTATCCTTTTCATTAGCACTGCCAATAACTGCCAGGGCAAAATGTTTAATGGGTGTCCAAACCGACACCATTAGTATAGCAGAATAATAGGGGAGAACCAGAAAGACAATAAATTTATAACATTACAATTTCTGCAGTACTGGAAAAGAAATATGGAGGACATATGCATCCTTCTTTTTATGATTTGCCACGAGAAAATATACTGCTGAGAGACATATTTTTGGCAACTTCTGCTCCATACCCTTTGGAGGTTACTTTCACATTCCAAGCCTTGCAATATTCAGTACATTTTAGACATCGATGCCTCAGAGACATCAGTCTGTGTCTTTAAAAAAACATCTTGAATGGGAAACTTTGGGTCCTACATGACAATAAGCTGACAATGATATTAAGAAAATATATGTAGCACAGCCCCACCACAAAAGAGGGGACTAACCTCAGAACCACAAAAGGATCTTTCTGTCTACCATTTTTCTAGGAGGAAGTGAACACTGGTTACACGTTGGCATACTCACAGCTAACTGATTTCCAAACTGGCTTCTGCCCAGGAAGCTGGATACCATTAGAAGGAACTGGTGACACTGGAACTGTCTCAAATGTGGGCTGATAGGCAAGGAAAAATGATCAGACTACAGTGAAAGTCAACTTCTATGGACAGAAACTGCTACAGTTAAGCAACAGCAAATCATTCTCAGCTTACATCCTTTGCCAAGTTTAAACAACCTGTTGTGATTTGCCAGAGTACATTTTTCATAGCTGAGCCTGAGAATTAATCTTCCCCAGGCTGCACAGATTTGGATCATGTTGAGGTCAGTGATATTGCAGCTCACTGTAGCTAATGAGTCCTGCCCTGTATAATGACTGAAATTAGCTAAATAAATTGCTGTACGTAATTGTACTAAGTGAAAGGTCCTTGTCAAATTGTAATCCATCCTGCTTTTAATCACTTTGGTCACAAATCTTTTTGGGGACTCTCTGACACATGCTGAACATCCCAAGCACCTGGCAGACACCAGGCTATTCGCTACCTTTCAGGATATTTGGGCACTTGCGAATTGTTAATTGATGGATGTCCTCCAATAGGCTATATAATAACACTTTAGCAGAGAACTGAAAATACAGTTTTTGGAAAAAAAATGATCATTTTTTATAATCAACTTCATTTCTTTCTGCTCCATAAATCATTCTGTGCTGTGTGAAAGTGGGGGAAAGGGCTCTGAGCATAGTGGGTGACTTCCAGGCAGAATCACCTCTCTGGCTACTGGGTTTTGCCCTTATGCTCAGCAATTTGGGGACTGATAAAAACTAATCTGAGTGTGCATGTGTGTGTGTGTGGATGGTATTGCAGCTCACCTGCACATTTGGGGATGAAAAAAGGCTGTAATTTAAAAATGCTCTGAATTGTACTCAGTGAAAATGACTACAATGCCCTCAGCCAGCCTTGTATTCTTTTTGGCTGTCCTTTATTATCCTGCTTGGAGCCCACCAATCTGCTGCCTCACCCCCCTGAGCCTTAAGGAGCAGCCCCCAGCTTGCTGAACATGCAGCTGAGAGCCCCAATGAGCCTCCAGCAACAGCTCTTCAAATTGCTCTCTGAATTGTTAAATTGGCAGTTTATCAACAAGCAGTGATGCCTCAGGGCAGTATTTGTTGTCTTCCCCTGATAAAAATGTGTCAGATGTTTAAGAGGCAGGCAGCTCTTCCAGTTGGAAACCTGAAATAACACTGCAGTTGTTTTATTCAGTTTTATCCTCTGAGCTATTTGGGTAATGAAGTCAAATGTAACATGAATAAGATCTCTCCTGAGAGAGTCCATTTAATGGGCTACAAACTTGACAGCAAACAGGATTTGAGTCACATAGACTTCCTTTGCCAGCAGACTGTACAAACCACTGACTTATTTATTTATTTATTTATTTATATATTTATATATTTTAATGGAGAACTGTAGGAAGCTGTTAGCACAAATCCCATAACATATTTACAAACATTTTTAAGACATAAAAAGTAAGAGCGTTTCAGGTGGGAGTATGGGAGTGGAAGGGTTGGTTAAACTTGCATCTACAATTTTGGAAAATCAAACATTGCTTAAAATCTGCTTGAGATCCAGATAGAGGAATTAAAGGTAAATATTCTATGGTTCTATGATTAGCAACTGGCTCACTTTCACTGTGCAGAATGTCTGACCCTACAAACGGTATTCAGAATAGATTTACAGTGAGTCAAGTTTATTAAAGAAAAAATCCTTGCAGCCTTGATATCCAGGTGAAATCAATAATGAAGACGCTGAAGCAAGCGGCTTCTGCTAAGCACAGGGGAGCTGGAAGAGGGGAACTGAGAGCACAGCTCTGTTTCCCACCCAGCAGTGCTTGCAAGAGCCTGGAGGCTGCTTGAGCTTGTGGCAGATGGATGTCATGAGCCATGTACAATATCAGGGTAACTAAAAGCATCACATTCTTGCTTTCATTTCCCAGCCTTCACGGGGGAACTACATGTATAAGAAAAACCTTTGTGTCTTTTGTGGAACTCTCTTCTAGATGAAATCAACAGGAGTTTTATTTTTTTTTTATTTTTTTATTTTTTTTAAAAAAAAAGCTTAGGATAATATGATGCAAAGAGAGGGTGGGCTGGGAGTATGGGAGTAAAACCTTTATATTGCATTAATTTGGAAGTTCCATGTTGTTTCTTTAGTAAAAATGAAGATTAAAATGCTTTGCAACTCATATCTTAATGAATGCAAAAGGCCAACAGTCAAATTGTGTTCTTAATTAAATTGGGACAGATTTATTCCTTTGGCTGGGGCTCCTGTCAAGGCAAGACTTCATATATCCTGATTTCTAACTGAAAGTGATTCATTAGACAATTCTCATGATCGGATACTAAAAATGAGCCCAGTGTTTACTAGCATAATGTACACAGGAATTTCCAATGGGAAGAGGAAACTAGAACAGCAAGAAGAAGATGGAGATGAGATAGATAGTTCTTTAGTGGTTACCCTCATTGTAGAAGATGTAAAAACAATTAATTGGAGCACCAAAGCAACCAAATCCTGTTGTCAGCCCTCTAGCTAAGGAAAATGAACGCAAAAGAGGTAGTCTTATAGCTCTAGTCAGGGTACAGCTTGCCAGTCCTTTGGTTTAATTCATATTTCCAAGTGCTGTCATCATGATTGTCTTTTCATGCAAATAGCTCTGGGTTAGTTAGTGATTCTTCTTTAATTAAGATAAGATTTTCTTGTGCATTGCTGAAGTATAATGCTCTGAGAACTCTTGAGGAGTTTTAGTTGATCACAACATACAGGGATGGGCTGTTAATGAGCATGTTGCTTCACTTCCTCCCTCCAATAATAAAATCAATTTATTTTTTTTTCCCCATTTGTATTCTGCTGCTGATTTTTCTAGGCTTTGAGCACTAGCAGAGCTGATAGTTTCTGATGGAAACAGCAGGGTACCAGCAATAGGAAAAATCAGGCCACTGTGATTAATAAACCACCCAATTTAAATCCTTGTACTGTGGCTGTCAGTTGAGCCTGTTGAGTGCAAGACTGCCTGAAACAGAGCAGAAGCACTTCAGCTGGGGCAAGGTGCTCCACTGAGGTACTCTTGTAGGGGGCAAGGTACCACAGATGATGGATTTTACTCTCTGCAATCACTGCACCTTTCCAGCAGAATAAAAAGTAAGGAATTGTGGCTTTCATTTCAGTCCACTTGGACTGCTGAGGGAACACTCTTGCCTGAGCCCCCTTTCCTCTGTGTTGACCTACCTATATAGAGGCTGGCCACCAGGCAAAAAGCCCACCAGACAGACTTTTTCAGAACAGAGAAAAGAAATGAGGGCAAAACTCTTCCACTCCACTCCCCTTCTCCCTGTTTTTTTTTTTTTCTCTCTCTCTCACCCTCCGGATGACAACTATTTATACAGCTTCAGTCATCCTGTAAATCTCATCTCAGGTTACCCCAGTGAGCTAATCACCTCTTCTCTCATCATTAGCCACAGAAGAGAGTAATCCATCCTGTGACCCCATCCCTCTGGGCTCCTGTAATGCTTAGGTTGTTGGGAAGAAAAGTGTAAATCCATCCTACTAATGGGAAGGATTATAGAGTTATGTGAAGCAATTAGAGCTGTTTTGCTATTTGCAACACATTTTCTTCTACCCCCTTTGCTATCTCCCACCACCAAAACAAACAAACAAACAAAAAAAGCAGGACTGGAGAGTAAAGAACCTCCTGCATGTCACTTTAAGCCATCTTTTCACCAGCCTCTCCGTAGCAGCTGTGCTGGAAAGATTTGCCCCCCCTATCCCCTACTGCTCTTCCTCTTTGGTCTGTGCTCTTTTAAATCCAGATCACTTTCCCAAACCGATTCATTATAAGGGTTCACCAGTGGTTGTAATGGCATGCCCAAAGACTCAGCAGAGCATGAGGGACTTGTTCAGCTGGGAATGCCTCATGCAGGGCTGCTCAGAATCAACCTCAGCTTGGGACACAAGTATCCCCTAAAATGCGGGTCTGCTGCATTCTGAAAATGCACCTGTCCATCCCCGAAGAGCTGATAATTAGGATGAGCTTTCTAAATCCCATAATAAGCAGCAGAGATAGGAGTAATGGTTAATTGAAATGTCCAAGGCTGTTGGGAACCTTACGGGCTGTTAGAAATACAATCTGCTTTGTAGTCTGTTGGAGAGAGGTGTTGGTGGGTTCTGCAGCTGTGTTTGTGCATCTGTGTTTAAGATTTAGGCAAGTACCTTGCAGAACTGCATATTTCTGTGGGAAGAAGAATTACAAGTCTTAATTACTTCTTCTGCCTTATCTTTCACGTTCTCAAAGTGCGAAACAAGTAAGTGAGGTGAATTTCTAAGGAGGTAAAACAATGATTTGAAGGACAATGGATTAGAAGTTTCTGATTCCTTTAGCAAGTGAAAAACAGTGGAGAAAAATAAGCAGGTCAAAAAAACATCAATAGCGTGTCTCTCTGAGAGAATGGACACAACGTTTATTTGGCTGATTTAAATTTATTAGAAAGTGTAAGCTTTGCTAGCATTATTAAAAATTATAAATGCATTTAGGTTTCCAGACACTTGAAACAGGAGAAATGTGCCAATCTAATAAGAAGTGCCATCAGCTTTTTAAAGTTCATGCAAACATGCCTAAGGATTTCTCATGCAAGAAAGTCTGCCCACAGGAAACTACTGGGTGCTTCTGGAAATATTTATGGGATATATGCAAGAGGTTCTAAAGAACCCAGGTACTTAAATTGGAGACAAAAAAAGAATTTCCCCAACCATTATATTTTTGTAATCTTAAAATAATTATGCAGCTGCTATTTATTTTATTTAATTTTTGAATTATTTTAGGGTGCCAAGCCTTGAGTAGAAGGTAGGACAAATAGAAAAACATAAAACAATTTCTCACAGAAGGTGTTTCCTAGAGTTTTATAATGACAAAAACTTTAATTCTTAAAGGTGAACTTGTGAGCTTATTGGTCATTCCTGTTTAAGATATCAAGAGTCACACATCTAAAATCATGCATTTTGCTTTGGACTAAATTCAGACAGTTGACTGCATTCACCAAAATCAAAATGTGAAGTGAGGAGAACTGGTGCTTTTAGAGCCATCCTCAGGGAAAAGTGGATGAAGCCACCAGGGGAAGCGTTCGTTTCTGAAGCCATGAAACAAATGGACTGTTAATAGATTTTTGTTTGCTATGTAAGTGAAATGTAACTGCTAGTGTACCAGTTGCAATCGTGCTGGCAGGTGTTTAATTGCTTATGCATATTTGAACCCCAGTTGTTTCATTAGAGAAGCTTTACTTCACCGCTGAGACTGCTGAGTAAATAGCAAGTGTCCCCAGAAGCCAGCAAAAATTTGAATATCTGCCAAGAGTAACTCACCAATTTCCAAAAAATAAGGGAATAAATGTTAGTCTTGATAGAAGATTGCAGGAGAAAGACTGGCAACAGATACAACATTATGTTACAGGTTATTTACAAAACTGCACCATCTATTGTATCTTCCTTTCCTCTCAAAATTTAGCAAATACAGCATTAAAAGCCTGGACTTAGTGTGAGGAACTGCTACTGGCTGGCTGTACATCGTTAGCAGAAAAGGATTCCTGTCTGGTAGAAGCCTTCATGAGCTACTTACAAAATATGTAAAAATTAAGCTCATAAGCATTCCCATGGATGCATCAGCTACTTACAGAAGAGTCATTGGTGCCAAAGATGTCTCGCACATCACGGACTGTGTGCTTGTTCTTCTTCCTCAGGGTCTGTGTGTAGGTGTTGTACCTCTTCTGTACAGCAGCAGCTTGTGTTCGGGTTAGAGTAGACAGCAGGGCTTGGCCATCTTCCTCTTCAGCTCCTGAGATCAGTGTAGATAAACCTACATCCTGCAGCCACTCGGCCTCCAGCTCCCCTTCTGTGGAGGAAGAAAGCAAGTTATGAGCTAGGCTTGATGTGGAGGTAGAGGAGGGCAGGAAGGAATGGAGGTGGCACAGAAGATCACTGCATTAGCCTATACATTGGGGATATTCCATGTCCAAGCGTTCTTAGGCCACAAGTGCAATTTAATTTGATTTTTGTCAACATACTGCCAGCTTTCATTTTGTCAGTCTCTGCATAGGAGACACTTAGGAGAAGAGTGGAGGAGGTATTTGTAAACTGTGAATTAATGTTTTCGTGTGAAGAAGGCAGCAGAGTACCTAGCCTGACATAGAAAGATTGCTAAAAGCTAACCCTTCATTCAAGAGCATAAAACCCCTCAGTTATCACTTAAACCACATTATAATAGATGAAACCATTTGGCAGGTGGAAATTAAGTTGTCATTCCATTTCAAATAAGCAAAAATACTGAAGTAGTGATACAATATAATGATGTTTTTCCAAATGAAGGATGAGAAGATTTAAGATGCATAAAAACCCTCAGCCAGCTAGCTAGTAACCACACTTTATGAAAGCACACATTGAGAAAAGCTCAATGTCCACATAGTCTAATAGCTTGTTTTGGACAAGATGATTAAGAGCCAGAGCCACCCACTAATGAGGAAGTAGGGGTAGATATCAAAGAGGGCAGGCAGGGGTGGAAGGTGCAGAAATAGCTAACTTTGCATGCTAGATATCATCCAATTTCTAATAGTTAAATGCTGGCTAGCACTCTACACTCCAGGGTTTCTTGATACCCAGATCAGTGACTAATAGCTTATTGAGTCCTGTTCAATTCCTGCTTCCCAACTGGTTCCACAGTGAGATTATGCGCTCTGTGAAACATTGCTTGCTTTCCTTGGGTTTTGGTTTGCTGTAATGTTGAATGAGTATTTCCTGTCACTGTAGGACAGGGAGAAACTTCCAATCTACCTTCTCTGACTCATTTTGTAATTTCAAATTTTGCTGTCATTGACATTTTTTTTATCTGCTTTCTAAAGTAAACAATCATTGTCTTTTTAAATCTCTTTTCACACAGGAGATTTTAAGGGCCTTCATTTTTATTCTGCTTGTGAACAATCCTAGTTCAGCAATATGCTGTTTGAGACAAGGCAATCAAAACAGTAATTGTATTCCAGCTTTGACTGAAGGAAAGGTATTACAAATAAACACATCAAAGAGCAAATGGACTAATTTGCAGACTGTTCTGTAAAACAACTAGTCAATACGCTCATTGTTCCTCCCACAGAACTGGTCTTAACGGCAGGCTGGTATTCCCACTCTTTCTCTATTACTTCTTGACATCATCAGATTGCAGACAGATTGATGGACACCAGTTTACAGAACTTTGGCAGTTAGATATACAAAGGAAAATTACTGGTCTGGTCAGCAGGGACAAGGGAAAACAACTTACACATGTGCCATCACTGACTTCATTGTTAATTGCCTTGTCTCTTTGCAAAGCTCTAAAAAAAATTCTGCTCCTAAAAACCCAGCTCTGTGTTACACTGAGGTGTGACTGCTTGTCTCCATTCAGATCCTTTCCATATTTACAGACAGGATGACTGGCTGTTCCTTTTCCTCCTCTGTCAGTTTTCAAACCATAGTACTTCTGCCATCCTCAGTCTTTCTAACAAGCCTTCTTTTCATTTCTGTATGCTGCTGTTCTAGCCACATCCATTCATGTTCCATTTTCTTAATTATATTCATTTTGGCTTTTGTTCTGACATATTCTTTCCAAGAATTTAGTTTTTAATCAAACTTGGCTTTCATGATGCTATGAAAAATAGTAAACCAGACATATAATTCTGCCTGCTTACCAGCCACCCCTGTGACTTGTTTTCTCTGGCTTTTTCCTATTTCCTTTTCCAACTGCTCACAAACAATAGGCTAAGAAATAACAAAAACAACCAAAGGAGTAAAAGTATTACAGGGAAGGAATTCCTGCATTAGAAATCCTCAAAATTATATGAAAATAGATTTAAATAAGGACTAATAAAATCACATAATTTTATAAAACGTTATTTTTACAGTGGTAGCTACTTATACAGCATGGTCTTGACACTGGTTGGGTCTGTTCCATCAGAAGATAAACAGATAATAGAGAGGATTCCCTCTGGCTGGTAGTTCCCTCTCTTTTTTTTTTTTTTTTTTTTTTTTTTTTCCTTCACTTAGAGACTGCTAGGAAAGAGGTGTGACTTTGTTTGAATTTCAGATGTAAGCCCAAATGACTCACACCATCTCAGCTTTGCAACACTAAGTGTTAAAATCAGTTCTGCATGTCACTGCCATCTTAAGCACCCCATGACTTCCTTTTCCCCTGCATTCTCATCCCTTGTGTCATTTATTATGTTATTCTACTTTTCTTGCCCTTAGTTACACATGTCTATAGAATAAGTGCTCTAATATTTTCCCATTGTACATGTTGTCTGGCAAAAAGCAGCACTATGGCTTTGACAATATCATTCGTACCTGGCTGCTGCCACACTGTTGGTTCCTTCCTAAGGATTCTGCACCTCTTCCTCTCAAAGAAATCTCAACAGGGTGACAAGTGTTTGTTTTAATTTTATCCTGAGGACTTCAAAATCGATTTCCAGTGTTTTGATCCTTGGCAAGAAGTATTATTCTACTAGTAGTTTAATAGAACTCATGATTATTTCCAAGATTTATAATCTCAGACTGAATATTATACTGAAGTTAATAAGTAGTACAAGCACTCCCTTGTTGTGTGTGGGTGTATGTAATATATATGTGTTTAAAACAACAGAATGAAGGTAAATGAAGTGTGGAGATGTATTGTAGTTTACTATGTGGTCTCATTTTTAATTTATGACAGAGAGGAAAAAATCAATATAATTTAATGAGGCATAATCAGACAAAGGATAACACGGGACTGTAGTACAATTTGCATGGTTGTGAAGAGTTAGTTCAGCAGTGATGAGAGCAACACAGAAGCTTGTGAGAACTGGGAAAATGGGTGCCTGTATTGCCTTGTCCTGCTAATTTAACTGGACTAGTAGTTCACAGATGTAGTTCACAGTGACCTTCCCCTAACACTGGGGACAAGTCACAGTCAGTTCACGTTGACAGTTGCATAAAGGAGTTACCATGAGGTTCACAATCTCAGCTTTCTGGGGTTTCCAAGCTACAGAGCATGATTAGACAGGAGTTCTTACAGAATGGCTGAAGTGGAAAGGGAACCTCTGGAGATCACCTGCTTCAACCACCTCCTCATCAGGGTGTCCAGGACCATGCCCAGGCAGCTTGTGAAGATCTCCAAGGATCATAACCTCATAACCTCTCTGGGCAGTCTGTGCCAGTGCTTGTCCACATGCACAGCACAGCAGTGCTGCCTGGTGCTCAGAGGGAAAGTCCTGTGCTCCAGTCTGTGCCCACTGCCTTCTGTACTGACACTGAACACCACTGAAAAGAGCTTGGCTCCATCTTCTTTGCACCTTCCCTTCAGGTATTTAGGCATGTTGGTAAGAACCCCTCCTGAGCCTCCTCTTCTCCAGGCTGAACAGTCCCAACTCTATCAGCCTCTCCTCATAGGAGAGGTGCACCAGTCCCTACATCATCTTTGTAACCCTCCATTTGACTCTTTCCAGTATGTCTAGGTCTCTCTTGTGCTGGCCAGCCCAGCACTCCAGGTGTGGCCTCACCAGCACTGAGTAGAGCAGAAGGATCACCTCTCTTGATCTGCTGGCAATACTTTTGCCGTGTGTACCCAAGAGGACTGTTAGCCTTCCTAGCCTGAAGGGCACATTTCCCCAACAAGGTCAAACTGATTGAGGCAGATTGCTTTTCTGAGTTACCATAACAATAACCATAAAGTTTCAATGTTACACCTTGATCTATCTTTTTATGAGACCACAGACCAACACAAAGAAGTGCAGTTTAGATTTAAGCTGAGAGATCATGGCCCTCATAGCAGACTGCAACTTCTGGTAAACAGAGGTCTTCTACTTTCGCTCCCAAGAGAGCTCTACCTGGAACTAGTGAGTTGGAGGTATTCCCCATGGGAACAATATATAGTTGCAGCTAGATACCTCTGTGTAGGGTGTTTATCATGAATGATTACACATTTAGTTGCTGAGTAAAGTAGCACCCTTTCCCTCTTTTCAACCTTTTTCCTGGTAGCAGAATGAATGACATCCTATTGCATGTAAAGGTAAGAAAATACACCGTCACTCATGTTACTAATTGCATGGAAAGAATACACTATTCTTTCAAAATCTATCCTTAGATCAGTTATTCCCAGGCTCGTGGCCATGACCACAAAAGGGCTGTAGCAATCTGTGGGTCATGACCCCAGAAGAAATCTAGTTTCATCCTATAGTAGGAGCTGGTATTTTGTGTTGCACAATATAATGCATTTGTAAGTGGGGTTGTAACTGGAAAGAAATTGAGGACTGCTGTTCCAGATGTTATCAAATCATCTAACACATAGCTGCATAACAAAAGTTAATGTAAATTATTATGTGTTATTCCAAATACATTATAAAAAAAGGAGAGGTGAAAATGTTAAGGGAACAGAATGAAGTAATAATACCTTCAGCATAATTTGTATAAGTGATCAATGAATTTTAATGACTGAAGAGGCTGAACAATGTAGGCATCTGTGTATTCAAACTCATCTCTAATCTCTCCTTGAATTACATCTAAATTGGGCAATCTCAGAGAAACAGGCAGTTATCAAATTTCTGATAGCACCACTAACTATCTAACTATATCTAACTAAAAATTGCTTCAAGACTTTCATAACTTCTGCTTTATATCCTACCAAAAGCCAGAAACTGGAAAATTCCAATATACTAAATGAACTTTTTGCTCCCTTTTTAGCCTTTCGTTTAGATTTTTTAATGATAGAGATAAAGTTTTCATTTATTGCTTCTTTTTTTCTGGCTCAAACTAGTCTTTATTTTAACCTTGCTCATACTGGGTGGGAAGGAAATCAGGGCGTCACTAATCAGACAAGGCAAAGCCAAGGTGTGAGGAAGAAGTGGTGTTCATGTGCTTACCATCAGCAGGTTTGAACTCCAAGAGCGTTGCTTCTTCAGGTCCATCTTCACTGCTCTCCTTGATGCTCTCCACTTCACACCAGAAGTCTTCCATGGAGGTGCTGTCCATGGAGGCCTGAGAATTGGAGCGACTGAACGCGGGAGGAGGTGTGGACTCGTTGGAAAGCATCCTGTTAATTCTTCGGCAGCGAGGAAGAGATTTTCTGAAAAGAGAGATTGATGAAAAATAAATATACTCCTTTTTTTTTTTTTCTAGCATGTAGACAAAACATGCAACTAGGGCTTCAAATATGGTTGTACCAAGAAAGCAGGGAACAAGATGTTGGAGGCAATATGTACAGTTCTGGTGGTCTTCATGATATCTGTTGCTCATCATAGTTATGACTTGAAATTTGTTTTGCATCTAACAATTTATCTTTTAATGACTTTTAGTGGGTTACACCCTAGAGGGAAACTCAGGATATTCAATTTCTTTTCCTAACACTGCTACACATCTAATGAAGCAATGAGAAAATATTTTAACTTTGTGTTTCAGTTTTTCTTTCTTTCCCTTCCTTTTTTGCTTACTTGCTGTAATTCTTCAGTGAACACTTCTTTGGGGACAAGTGAAATACTTGGGAACACTGAAATACTGTACACGCTTATCTTGACTCCAGTAACTGTGCATATTATGAAGAAAAAAAACAGCCATAGCATGAAATACTTTAATTCAGAAGAATAATTACAATTTTTGTTTGAAAGTCCTAATTAAAATAACCCATTATTTTCTTATATGAAATTAAAATAAATTAATTCTTAACAAAATTTGTTTTTGAAATAAAACAGCATGTTTCAGGCCAATTGGAAGGTTTCGATCACAGCTTTAAAGAAAATTGATTCACTAAAAATCAAATTTCCAGTTATGATTCAAAACAAGGATTTCTTTCTTTAAATTGTTTTAGGATTTTTAGTAAACCAAGAAGTTAGATCCTTGTCCCTTTGTTTTTGTCTTTTCCTGTTGTAAATTCTTACAGCTGAAGATAGTTACACAACTTCATAGAAAATTTTATGAAATACCCACCACAAGAGTCTTGTCTAACTTAGTTCTTTCACACTATTAAAACAGCAATACTATAAGCAGCTTTTGTAAGCGTGATTACAGTAATTACAGTAAACAGTAATAGCAACCAGTATTTGTACAAAGGAGTCAGAAGGTAACATAATTAGGGCAGAGAGCTAGACTACAGAAATTAATGGAAAATTATGTCATAAGCTCTTCTGGCCTTCACTTATCTGAATTAATTCAAATACTGTTTCCCTTTCTCTTCCTTTCCTTTACGGCATCATCCTGCCAACAGCCTTTTGTTTAAAACCACAGACATCACTTTTACTCCATTAAAAAAAAAAAAAAAAAAAAGACACTTCCTTTTCAGTGTTTCCTCTCTTGTCCAAAGATTCATAATGGATGTACAAACATTGTGTTATTTAATGAAGCCAACTGGACAGGCTTTTCCATGTTTGCAATGTTGCTGCTGCATCCCCCCACTCAGTGAAGGGCTGCCTGCTTCTCTGAGGCTCCTGGAGCCTCCTCCCATCATCTGGGTGGTCCGAGGCAATTCTCTATGCCTTAGGTCTGAGCCCAAGGTTGGGAAGCTGTGGTGGATACAATGGAGCACAACAAATCTGTCTTCTCTGATGTTATCAGTGCTTGATGAAAGCAAAGCTCAGGCCCTTGCCTCTTTCCAAACACAGGGGGGTGCAATGCAGACAATTCGGTTGCCAAACCTGCCCACGTGCTGCTAGCCAGCTGCAGACAGGCAAAGCTTTCAGACAAGTGGCAATACTTCAGCAGAAGAAAATGTGGTGTTGTGATATGGAGATGAATATCCCCCAGAAAAAGAGGTGCCGTCTTCAGTGCTTCTTTTCTTTCTTTTTTTTTTTTTTTTTTTTCTTTTTTTTTTTTTTCTTTCTCACAAACAGCAAATGACTGCCTGTTTTTAAACACATTACTGAAACTCTTGTTGTTTTAATTAGGACAAGCCCCAGTCACCAAATGCGAGAAGAATTTGCGACACAAATGTGGTTAAAGCTATTGGCGTGCTTTCTGAGGAGCTCTCCCGCTGGGGAGACATGAGATTTTCAGCTGTTTGTTTGCGAAGCCTCATGTGACCACGGTACCTGATAAACCCTAACTGCTGGAGTTAGCTGATGGAGGCTGTGGGACCTCTGTTTTCTGGGTTTGCTTTTCTGCCTTCCTTGCATCACCACCAGCAAGGAAACAAAATTGCAAGCTTTGCAGCACTCAGATATTATGAGTTAATACTGTGCCAAGTGTCCCTAAGCAGAGGTCTTAGCTAGGAGAAGCCGAACCCCTGAGAAGCAGCCAGGAAAACTCCGTGCCTTCAGCCGGGAAGTGGCCAGGACAGGGAAACAGCCAATCACTTACTGCTACGAAAAGCTGTGCTCCTTTGTTTAAGAGGTGATAGCGAACACAAATAAGGAAAAAGGCAAAGCTTCCTGGCACTCCAGAGACATTTGGGGCCCCTTTCCACCCTGCGCTGTACAAGCAGAGAGCCTACAGCAAGGGCTGGTGTGGGGCTGGTGGTGGGTGCTAACCTCCCACTACAGCCTGTCCCTCCTCAGCTTCCTTTTTAGCCCAGGGCTCTGCCTGAAAACCCCAGGCTGCTGCCCACTGGGTAACCGATATTAGTGTTGGTCTAAACCTTTGTTAAAACAAGTCCACCCATCTGCTGTATAGTGCAGCCCAGAGCTCCTGCAGCAGCACTCAGAGGAAGAAACGCTCTCACCATGCGGGAGTCAAAGGCATGCTGGGATGAGAAGAGGGCTTTTTCCCTTGCAGCATTGCTGCCTCCCATCATTTAGTCATGGTCAGGGAATTTAAACATTTCCTGCCCTCCCAGTGTGAGTCTTGACCATGACCCTTGTGCTCCTCGGGCACCACACCAGACTGATCCCTGGGCTTTGACTCCATCAGCACTTCAGCTAACTCAACCAATGCTTTTTATTTCTCCATATTAGGATGAAAGAGGCTTTGCGGGTTGTTTCTTTTCTCCCCACAGTGAGTATGTTATTTTGTAATATTACCATACCAAAAAGCTAAATGAAAAACAGACCATGTAACGTGGCAACAACTGCTGTGACAACCAGCATTACCAAATACGTCTAAGGTTACTGGGTAATCAAAATGCATTTACAACAATATTAAAAGTATGGAGCTTATTTGGAAAATCAGCTGAACAAAGTCTCCTGAGAACCTCATATCTGAGACTTGTTATCTCAGTACAGATAAAATCACACTGTGTAAAATTCTTGTAACAAGGAAGATCAGGCAGAGATGCTTTATCCTTATTGGTAAACAACTGAACCTTGCTTTCAGCTGGTCTGGTACAAACGTCCAATTATTCAGAATCTTCCTATTAAAAACTGACTTGTTTGAAAAGATCTCCAGCTGCCATTTTGACCCATATACCTGGAGTTTCTGTCCTGGAGGAAGTGGTCTTTCTTTAATGTGATAATAGCAGTTGTCTGCACTTCCTCCAACCAGAGCTGCTAAAAACAGTTTCAGGAAAAAAAAATATCCTACTAAGGAAGCAAAGCATATTCTTCATGGCTTTTAATTCATTCTTGAAGGACACAATGAGCACTGACTCAGCAAGCCTGTCTCAGAAACAGCTCAAAAAGCCCAGGTTGCCTGTCACCTGGGAACTCTGGCAGCAGAAAACCTATGCTTCCATTAGCTTTCTCACCTTCAAGGCTTTCTGACTTATTTGTCCTTTTCCTCAGTGTCTGTATAGAAGTTTACAAGGTTAATATATATATATATATATATAAGATATATATATATATTTTACTAAGCCAAGCGTTGTTTTTACAGAAAGTTTGAACACCGGTCTTGTTAGACAAGTAGCAGTCACGAAGTTCATGCTCCATTTCATTTGCTCCCTCACACACAGATGCAGTGGTGAGCTAATCTGGAAGGCTCACTAAAATTCAATACAAGTGGGATCTCAGATCCTGCCTTCCTAGATGGAAAATGCTAGGAGAAAAGGATGAATCTTAAAACATGAAACAAAACTATAGTGACTCCACTGAATGAGCTGACACTGTTTTCAGGATGCAAATAGAAGAAAAAACAAAACCAAAAACAACACACAAACACAAATACTTGAAAAAGAAAGGAGGCAAAAGTATACCACAATGGCCAATGTTATCAAAAAAACTCTATTGCTGGGCATTGGTCACAGAAAAAAAAGAGTTAAAGAGTGCAAGTAAGGAGAAACATGATGCTATCGTGTAGAGGGCTTTTCATGGAAAGTTTTTTGCAAACCTGGGTATTTCCATTGGGCACAAGGAAGCTGATTCAACAGCATGTGACTCCAGGTTTGCAGTGGTGGTGTGTTTGCAGTGCTGATGAAATGCAATAGCAAAGCAGGCCCACTGAACTTATATTTTATGTTCTGTATATCACATAGAAGTGAGCTGCTCAGGGTCTCACAGCACACATTGATTTTGGGATAGTCATGTCAAATCCAATGAGCAATTCTTATCCTATCCCCAAAGCGAAGGTTAGTCAAACCGCATGAAGAGCTGGTTCAGTGACACCTAATGATTGCTGACTAATCCCAGGCTGACTAATGATAAAGCTAGGCTTGTGTTTTCAGTTTAATTAAGTAATGTGTGGTAAAGAATCCATAAAATAGATGAGAAGCAATAGAGACACCTTGTAGTTAAAACCAGTATTTAATCCTTGTTTACACAAAGACAGGACATCTAACTCTTGTGGGTCATTGTGTTTCACTCCATTCAGCAGGTTCTGAACCCACTTCACCATAATTAGACGAATTTACAGGAGTAGGGAAGGTGAAGAAAGCAAATTGTCCCGGTCATTTTAGCACCAAGATCTACCTATTCATATTGCAATCATTCTATCAGTGTAGCTAGTCAGCCCAGTGAAGTCAGTAGCACTTTCATAACACAACAGTGCCAGAGTACTGTGCAGTTGTCTGTCCCCAGTCTTTCTGTTTTTCAGTTTATCATGACAATTCACCAACTTCTGACAAAAATAATTACTCTATTTCTGCTCAGCTTTTCCCAAATATAAAAAAGGGATGTTACCTTGCATTGAGAAAGAAAAAAAAACATTTCTTCCTTTTTGTTATGAACATTTTTGTCTGTTCTGATTTTTTATGAAGCAATCATACTAATATTTCCTTTATTATTTATTATTTATTTATTATTTTTTTAACATGTACAAGCTGTAGGCAAAGGAGGAAATGGTATCTTTGTTCACAGTTCTTGACTTGTTTTTAGGCAGCACTCTTCCCCCAAATCTCTCGTCTTCTGGTTCCTTCCTGCGACCCAGATCCAGTGCTGTTTACTCTCTGCTTGCTTCCTTCTCTTTGTGCTCAGTGGCATTTAATTACAGAGAGGAGTCTATCTCAGACAATATCCCCCCAACTCCATCTGCATACTTCTTTTTCTGATTATCTTGCAGATATTAGGAAAGTTGGACCCTTAAGTTTCACGTTTCTTTCTCTAACAGCTAGCATAGCAAATACATGTACGTAACCTATTATGCTCATTGATTTTACTGAAGTGTCACTGAGCCTCTCTTGCAACAGAGTGAGTGAGAAGTAAAATACAACTTAATTTCAGTAATAATCTTTTCATCCTGTTGCCTAACAAAACTCCAAAATCATATTAACTAATTGCTTTGTTACAAAGCTGGGTTTGAAAATATACAATTATTACAAAGAGTTATCACATTACTATATCAGCTAGACTTGGAAACACATGAATTCAGTACTTGGCATGTCTTTGTATTCTACAAAACATTCTGCAAAATATACTTCTGTTAACTATTCATTTTATTTTTAAAGATCCTCTTCTGTCTCCACAAGCATTTTTTTTTTTTTTTTGACCAAAGGGACTTCTTTAACTAGCATTAAGACTTAAAGGCATAATAGAGAAAAAACTTACAAGATTTAAAGGACTTGCAATACTTAAAAGAATTTAATTTATTTATTCATTACTCACCTTCGAGGCAGTAGCAGGAGTCAGGACATTCATCTATAAAGTCCGAACACCAGTGTTACCTGCCAGCATTTAAAAATGCATTTCACCTTGGCTTCTTCAGCTCTCTTTCGCAACTCTTTCATAAGTGGCACGGAAGTCCCCCATCTACAAGGGTCACATTGTGACTGCTCTGCGGCTGAGCATGGAGATTGCAGAAGAATCTCTCTCTGTTTGTGCGTGTCAGTGTGGGGGCTCTCACAATCAGACCCTTTGAGCTAGGGGAGTGCGGGAGTATACTTTCTAGGTATTGCCTGCTGGCAATGATGACCTTTGGGGACATGACCCAGACCTCCCCTCTACACTGGCAATCACATCATTTAAGTGCTGGCCTGATGCAACTGAGAGCTATGTGCACTACATAGTTTCAATGTGTCTGTCAAAATCTGAAAGCGACTGTATTTTGTCTTCATTGTCCTAACAAGGCTGTTTCTAAAGGGCAGAAGGGATTCCCAAATGATTAATGCTAACAAGAGTATGTTCTGTTACCCCCTTTTTTTTTTCCCCCAAGTGAATTGGAAAAGAATTCTTTTCTTATAGATTAAGAGTCAGCATAATACACTAGTTTTGAATTCTTAAGACTTAGCAGATCCTGGCAGAATATGGTAGATATGAGTTTCAATGGGTATGGACAAGATAATAAACATCTAGACATGGCCTACAGCAGGCAAAAGTTGTGGTTGTGTGCAGCCAGTTTCAACATCGTAAAAATTTCCAACACATTTCTGTTGTTAAAGGTGACAAATTCTTCTGTTCGTTTGGTGTTTGCTTAAATCCAATTAATTTTATATGAAACAAATCCACATATCTAGGGCAGACCAAAGTTTTCCAGGAAGAAACATATGCACATGGGCCATGTACTGTAGTTTTAGTAAATCTCATGCTACCAGAAAATATTTGATCTATTATGCATGTATAGTACAAATGTTTTCTGTCTGAACAGTGAACCCAGTGAATCTGACAGTTCACTGTACATACACCTTAATGCTGATCAGGACCTCCAGGAGTGTTGGGCTCAATGCTCATGCACTATATATATCTGGTTTATCTACTCATGTTGAGTAGATGGCTGCAGAAATTCCATCTGTCTGACAGTCGTCCATAGTGATTGCTAGATAGATGACCACCCCAAAATCCAAGACAAATCCTTCAGATTTGACATAGACAGCATTTGAAATCAAGAACTATGATCACCCTGAATATACTACTATAAAATACCAGTCCTTGGCATGAAGTGCTTTGTTAAGTTGTATGGTAAGGATAAGGCAGACACATTTCATTCTGCAGCTGGGTGCTAGCATCTACCTAGTGTATTACCCCAAGTAGTAAGGAAAGATGAAGCAGAATTGCATGAATGAAAATGAAAGGGGGGAGCACAATTTCATTAGATCCTATGGATACTAGGATACTGCACCAAGGCCAATATTCTTTGTTACATTCTCATCGTTCCTCTTCAGACAGCTGTCTATGGCAGTGAGGAAACTCTCACAAAAGGCTGTGAGAAAGCTGTATTTCTCTTTTGCTTCCTACTGCCCTGGCAGTGTCACTTCTAAGGTAACCAACAGCTGTGTAACTACTCCAAGGAAGATCGCATCATCTCAGGCCCACTGGAGTATGTCAGGCCACTATGCATGCATGCATGTGCAACTACAAATAAGGAGGTTAGCAGGTGCAGGGCAGTGTGTAGACTAGTCCAGGATCTTCTGTCACAATAAAATTGATAAGCCTTTGTCAACAACTCACACTTAGATAGACTTATTATTTACAAAACAACTGGATACAGTTAAAACTACAGGAAATGTACAGGTCTGAGAACTCAGATGAGGCCTAAATCATTCAACAAACAAAGAAGCAAGCCAAGTGAAACACACAGGGGATGCAAAATGTAAAATTAAGAGACATTTGGCTCTAGAAGCACAAACTAGATTTTCTAAAGAAAAAGAAATATGAAAATACTTATCAGTCATGATGAAAGCACTGAAATATAAGGGGTCAAACTTGCTACAGCCCTCAGTACACCTCCTAATGTTGCCTACATTGATGTGGTAACTGTGGAAGAATATCTACTTATTTTTACTTTAGGCATTATTAAAGGAGCTATCCTTTCAACCAACATGATTATTATTGTTAATGGGCTCAGAGTATTTATAGGACTTTGTCTCTCTGAAGCACTTCAAGAGACAAATGCAGTCATTTTAGCTGAATTAAGGAAATAGCATAAAGAACTGGACCATACTATCTATTGGAAGGCTTCTAATGTGATTACATACATTGCAAGTATAAGCTCTTTAAGCCCCTAATATAACCAAAGAAGGGAGGCAGATACTTCCAGAGAGTGAACATGTAAACTAAATGGGAGCTTGAAGTCATGCAAAATGTCTTTGAAGTTTTCCTTGTGCTTTGCTTTAAGTGAACTCCAGCTGTTGCTCTGTCCCTTCCTATAATTAATGCACCCTTTTAAGTAAATGCTTTTTTTGAAGGCTTCAGGAACTAAGCAAAAAAGCTGTGCTTATTTTCATAAGACAGTGTACATGTATTTTCTTTAAATGTTTTAATTTATATGGGAGGGGATGGTTGAGCTACAAAATATGAATGTTTCTAATGTATTAATTTACATTTTAGTCATGACTTTTATCAGTTACCCTGCAATCCACAGAAATGTTTTGAACACCATACTAGATAGTATTCACAGTACTAGACTGAAGTAATGTTGACATGCTGAAATGCTTGATTTTTTTAAGCTAAACGTTTAAAGTTATTTTATGAAAAACAATGCTTATGTTGGGAAAATACTACTAAATCTTTAACCTGAGTGTGGAGCAACTTCACATTGTCACTGTTAACATACTGGATTAGATTTTCAGATAGTTATAAAATGTTACAACCTCACTGGTTTAATTTATCCCTTATGTTAAACTCAGAACATCCTACTTTGTGGTACTGCTAATGCTGAAGTTATTACAAATTACAAAAATTGCATGAACAAATTTATTTCTCACCATTTAAATTTTTCTCTGCGGCTCTGGGTCAGGCAAATCTGAACTCTCAGACTGTATTTTCCATAGTGTATCGTACTTTGCGGCACACTGAATCAGTGAGAAGGAATGAAAAATTTGTTGGAAAATATTGTAGCCAGATACAAATCAAGATGTGTGCATAATTCTATTTTTCGCCGCTCAAGCACATTTGTAATGATTATATGAGTTGTTTTGGAAAGAGTCCCAAATTTGCTGAAGAGACTGTTCTTTTGTTAAAGAGTGCTTAATAAAAAAGTGTTGATGAGGTATCTGGAAGACTTATCTCAAAGCACTATGTCCCTATTTTTACCTGAAGAAAAAAGGTTATATATCAGCTAACGTAGAAAATACAGAGAAGTAGATTCTCAGCAAATTGCCTGTTGATTTCTCTTGTTAATGTCCAAAACAGTCTGTGACTTTATTCTAGATGACCTGAGACAACATGAAGCCTCATCTCTACTGCTATCTCCCTTTCACTCCATCTGTAGCCATCCCCAAACCCTTGTGCTGTTGGGCTGGGTGAAAACCTGAAGTAGAGGTGGAGCAAAGAGGACATATGAGAAGGGCTGTCTGCACACAGCCACATGGAGGAGATACCAGTGCAGCACAGGGCGGACCTGGCACACCAGGCAAAAAATAAGGATGGAGACTGCAGCTGATGGTTGTGTTCCCCCATCTTTCTCCAATGGTATTTGACAGTCATATTTCCTTATCAGAAGAAGTCATGCACCAGCCTCTCTCTCCAAACAGTTCTAAATATTTGTAAGAAGTTCAGAGAAAAGCATACTTTGCATTCTAAAAAAAAATAAATTGCCAAAAAATCCTAAATAGCTAGGCCATGTTAACAGAGGTAAATCCTTATAGCTCTGTTGAAGCCAATGGAAGGTTCATCTTTAAGCTATAAAAAGCAAGCTATATTAGAACAGGTTTTTGACCAGCATTTGTGAGGGAAACTATGAACAACTAATTTCTCACTAATTCACTTGTCTTCTTTGTCTTCAGAAACTGAGGGTGTTTCATTCACATTATAATTAGATGATATATCACTTGGTAACCTTTCCCATCAGGGCATCAATGACCATTTAAGCATAACTGTGCAAGCATAAAGACAAAGCTGAATTTAAAGCAAAGGATGTAGTTCAATCCTGCTGGAGATTTGTTTAGAGAAATTTCATTTATAATGTAGGCACAGAAATGTGTTGGCAAGAAGCTCTTGAGTTGTCAGATGAATCTGATAGCATTATCCATACCATGAAGGGTCACGGTGAGATGATGGGAAATGTAACCAGAAGAGAGGACAGAGCAAAGATGAAGAATGTAAGGTTAAATTTGAAGGAGATAAAGCCAACAGCCAGGAAACACCAAGTACAAGATTATAGGCCTCCAAAGAACAGACATTCCCATTTTCAGGGGAAACAATGGACCATAAAATCAAGTTTACTTTATTGTATTTTCCAGAATGAAAGAATGAAAATGGTTTCTAGGTTCATGATAAAGAGATGGAAGGAACATCTTCATGGGAATAGTCAAGATAACACCTTGCCTTTAAAGTGGTATTTTTCTAATTTGTTTTAATGTTTGTACTATGTGCCTGTGGAGGAAAAAAAAAAAAAAAAAAAAAGACCTTTCTAGGTAAGGAGCCAAAAGAATCAGTGATGCTTCCAAACAACTTGGACTCCAGTAAGAGCTGGAAATGTTTGACTAAGTTACACTTCTCTACAATGTCTATAAAAAAGGCACATAACAGAATAAGAAAAATCACCTCTTAAATGGAATACCAGCTCATGGTGCATAGCATCTTTCCCGTTTCCCTCAACTACTTTTCTTTTTATTTTTTTCTCCTGCTTATTTTATTTTAGAGGTTTACCTCATATATTTCATCCAGAAACATTCTGAGGGAAGCTGCAACATGCCAGGTATTTCAAAACTAGCTATTCAAATACATTGCAATTCCTGAAGCTGTTGGAGCTAGAGACCTCAAATATTTACAAAATATGGTGCCTTCATTTGCAGTTCTTCGGCGATTTGAGTAATTCTGAATCCTACAAGCAGCCCTGCTGAAACCAGGCAAATGACTTTGTGTATAAGGTTTGGAAGTTCAAGTCTCTTAATATTGACTTTGGGGGAGTAAGATGTAGATCTTGGAAATTTCTGAGGAAAATGGGCCCTCATTGAAAGGAAGTCTTCAAGACAGAAGATATAGATGGAGACTATTATCTTAGTTTCAATCATCTTAACACAGGTACAAAATGTCTATTCATGTTTTCCTGGGAAGTACAAATGCAAGACGGTCCAGAACTTTAAAAAACCTTTAATAAACAGAATGTATTGCAGGAAGGCATTACTCCTGGCTATTTTGACGGTTACTGGTTCATTCTCACTTCTTCTAAGCCGTACTGGGCTTGCATCAGCTCTTCTTGGGAGAATGGAAAAAGGACTTTGGAGAATTGCCTCTTTAGCTGTGTTGAGAGCTCCGCAGTCACAGCTGAGAATATGAACCCACATGTCAAAGAACATCATGTGGTGGATAATAGATGCAGGATCAAGAATGTGGTAACTACTAAAACATACCAGTTATCCCCTGTGGCATTTAATTAATGATACAGGCAAGTGCTAATTCATCATAACAGGAGCACCAAGAAGTTGTTAGATAAGAATTACCGAGGAAGGTGAAGTGGTATCTCTAAAATCACACAGACATTTTGCCACTGACGAGGATTAGAAACACAAAAAATAGTTCATGATTTAAAAGTCTGGTACACTGTGACTAATAGAACTGCTAATCTTCAGTAAGTCCTACAGAGCTTGGCTGAAGTTTCTAGATGAGCTTTGTCAACCCTATACATATTCTTGGAGGGATAGCCTTTAAAAAGTAATTAATATTGCTATGCAAACATAGTAAATCATTTTTGAAAACTCATATGCTCACGTCAAATGGGTACAACTAAGCTGTTGTTGTGTCCTCTGTCATCATGAATACATACTCCTCTTCTCACTCCTGCCTAGATAAGAGCCATGATCCATGATGGGAAGTGAAGATTCACAGGGCATTCATCCATCTTTTAATGATTGCATTAGATCTTTCACAACACAGGCACTTTATGAATGTTGTGAAGCTGTAATGCTATCCTTCCCACGAGGACACTGAATTACTTATCCATGCTTTTGATATAATGTATCTTGGCTGAACTGTTGCAGCTCTCTCACTCTGGAATATTTCCAGTCAAGTGCTATATTTATATCAGTTACAATTGATTCAAAATGCTTCCACAGGATTTTGAACAGGCTAACACATCTTCACATGGTTAATCCAAAACAGAGACACTTGACAGCTTTTCAGTAAAATAAGGGAATAATTGTGCTTATAACTAGTTCTTTGGTTTCAGTTGGTACTCTTGGTTGGTGTTCAGCCACTGCTTGATATCTTTTTTTGGCCTTCCAGGTGACTACAGGTTATACGTTTAAAAGAAACTAAGGGGGGCAGTCACCTAACTCTCATTTTCAGAAACAACTGTAGAGTTTAGAGCACACACCCTACAGACTTACACTTAGAGTAAATACTTCTGCATTCAAACTTGGTTTTGAAGGTGACAGGCTTTTACATCACAGAGACTGTTTCCTTTAACTTCATTGCATACTATTACACTAATTATCTCTTTCCGTGGGCATTAAGTTCACCCAATTTTCTGGGATTTTGGCCACCTAAATTCAAGCTTTATCTTTTAAATTTGGCTTTGATTAAAACAGCTGTTATTTATTCTTTTGCTTGTCAGGAGTTTCTGCAAGACCACCATAAAGTCAATCTGTATTGTAATGCGCTTTCCTTTATGAAATACACACACAATACCCTAAAGGGAAGATTATTATATGTATATATGGATTCATATATGTGAGTATGAATCCATATATATGTATAATAATATATATGTATATATATGAATACACATCGGAAGATCGAAAGAAAGGGAAGGAATATTTCAGTAATCTCCTAAAAGCTTTTGTGAAAAAGCCATATAACACAGAGAATGGAATGTTTCATAAGGCATGAACTAGGGGATAAACATTGACTGGTTGCTAAATGGAAGCTTAATTCAAGATAAAATGGAACAGACTTTGATATTCAAAGTCATTGGACTCATGGGTAGGAGAAACACATAACAAATTGAGAGGCTGATGTGTCATTATGATCACTTATGCATAGTTCACCACCAAATGTTTTCAAAAATAATACATTTTAAGAAACATTTTACTAAAGAGTGATTAAAACTTGAAACAATTATTGCTTATTGCCTAGTGTTGATAGGTTCATTTTCATCAGAATTTGGTCTTTATCTTGAAACAACATCAACAGCAGAGAATTTGTAGCTGTTTAGAACCATCTACATTCCTGTGCCTCTCAGAAATTTTCTGAATTAGGAATCACTTTTAATTGCACTGTAAAGCCCTGCCTGAAAATGTCCTAGCACCTAGGAGTTTTATGCCTTTTCATTGCACGGACAGGATCACTTTCATTGAGAACAATAAGGAGCAAAACCAGTGATGGGAGACCCCTCAGAATTGTTCCATACGTACGAAAAAGAAATCAAAAAAACACAGAAGGCAGTTTGGGCACTGCCCTGATGGCAGTAAGCCCTCTCTTCCAACCTGGCAGGACACTTCTGTGGCTCATAATGACACCTTACTTGCTGAAGAAAATCTCTTAATGCTAGAATTTTAATCATACAGTAGAAATTTCACAATAAACCTTCTGATTTTTTTTCTCTTTTTCTAAAAAAATCAGTCAAGAACCTAGCTAGCAAAAGTCAAATCTCATGGGATGTTAGCTGCCTATATTTCCTTTCAGTGAGACTTTGTGCCTGACATGGCTAAAAAAAGTGCTTGCTCTTTCATTGTGATCAAAGTCAACAAAAATCTATTATGTACTCATCATATTGGATCATGATCATCATATTGTGTTGCTCTGCAGCATCTTGTGCCATTCGTGACTTCCCTTTGATCTTCAGTAGAGGCCTTGTTCTGCCTATACAAAAGGAACAACAGGGTAAGAAATCCTTGAAAAGTTTTCCCCAAGGCAAGGAGTATTATTTCTGTCAAATGGTCATGACCCTGGCTCATGATATTTTACTACAGGGGGACTTTGGAACTGGAAATGTTGTGTTGGCCATTTCAGTATGTTCAAGCTATCAGGGAACAGGAGCTCCCTAAATGCAACTCCTCAAACACTCCTGATGTTTGCTCTGGAGGCGCAGTGATGTGTGTGTCACACCAGCCAGACAGCGGGAGAGAAACTCCCTAGAATTCCTACTTGTCCTGTCCATGAGTTCTGGATTGATTGTCTATTGTTTCATTTATTTTGACTACATACATAAGCTTCCAGTTTCATCCAAACAATGTGGACTAGCCCTGGTTTCCAGTTCCCTTGAATTTTTCCAGTTTTCATGACCAGGCAAACAGTTTTACCTACTGCTCATCATGAGTCCCCTGCTGCACTGGATTCTTTTTTTTTGTATGTGTGTGATTACCAAACGTAAGTACCCTCAAACTGAAAGTGTCCATTATAAAAATCTGGTGCTACCTGCAAATCCCTGCCTACCAAGTTTACAGAACCAAGCCAGATTTGAGCACAGTTTGAAAAATATGGGTTTGGATAAAGTATTCATGAATATAGAAACACTTTAGCTCATTTAGCCATGTAATCTGCATGAATGCATCACTTAAACTGTCAGACCTGGATTTCCTCCCATTCAATGATATATCTTAAGTTTCTTCTTTCTTTAAAGCTATGTTTCTATAAACCTCTAGTTGTGCAAGTTAAATTATGGCCACAACACTGAGCTGAAATATGCACTGATATCACAAACGCCTACACAACATCAAAAGATAAAGGTTGAAAAAGGCAAGTTTCTGACCTCAAATCAAACAAAAGCAAGAAAGGGGAAAAACTTGACTAATTTAATTTGAAGTAGAGGTTCTGCTCCCTCTGGCACATTATTCCACTGACATACATTTTTAAAAAGCATAAACAATGAGGAAAAAATTGTACAACAGAGTATAACACTCCAGAAACACACCTTGTCATTAAAACTTTAAAGAGATCCATATTAATAGTTTTTGAGGTGCATTTTCATGTCACTTCAGCTTGAAACAATTCAAAACATTCATATACCTATCCTGCAGACTCTTGCACTGTGTCTAGTTGTTTTTCTGCAGTGGATCATTATTTCTGCTCCCCCCCCCCCCCCTTTCCTGCCTGGTAAAGCTGGAAAATTCCACTAGTGATAACTCTGACAGCTTGCTCCCCCTCCTGTCACTCCTTATTTAAGAAAACAAGAGGGAGGGAGCAGGGTCTGGGAGGCTGAGAAGTTATTGATTTAGAAAATTCTGCAAATCTTACCTCACAGCGGAATAAAGCCTTGGTGCTATCCTTAAAGCAGCAGGGCAGAGTCCTTCTGAAACTCAACTTCTTCATGCTCCTAGTGGCAGTGAGCTCTTTCTCAGCCTATGATCACAAAGTTGCTTATTCTGGGAGCTATCTGACAGCCTGTGATAGGATATTCTGCCTCTAGTCATACAAGGGCTGCGGGAACAAAGAGCAGTGGAGCTTCTGGTCCTTGTGGGAAACAGACTGACACTGCTCCATCACTATTTAAAGAGTAGATGCCTTCAGGATAAATCCTCTTAGTGTGTTTTCCTGTTTGTGTCAGAACTTAAACCTTTTATCCATTTCCTAAGAGGAGAAATAAAAAAAGTAATCAGTGCTAGCTGTGCTGTAATTCAGGAGAGTCCCTGTGGGGTGGCTCAGAAAAAGACAGTGCCAATTTATGTGTTTTCTGCTAAAGGGATATAAGACACTACCATTAACATAACTCAAAAAATTGTAAATGGCCAGATGTAAATTAATGAGAAGCTCTCTCCAGTGCACAATGCCAGCTAGGAAAGAGAAGCAAGCCAGAGTACAGCTATTAAGAAATCAAACATTTATGGGGAAGTCTTTCCTGCTTTTTTTTTTTTTTTTTTTTGGGGGGGGATGGTCACTGTGAAACACAGATGAATACTGGCAAAAGCATGCATCAGGTTTTGCATGGACTATGGCCCACAATTGTTTTTTGACACAAGCTAGAAAAATTCTCAAAGTTCAGGAATGCCTGGAGCTGCAGCTGGGGGAGAGCCCATGTGCAACCAGTTCCTTACCACAGAAAGCACTTGCGGTGGTCAAACTAAACTCCCTTCACCAAACTTTTACTTATCCATTGAAATACTTAAGCTGAGCTGTCAAACTGGCAGCATTCCTGTCATCATTCCTGCAGCTCAATATACAGGAGGAAAAGCTGGCTTTCTGGTTATGAGCTTTCTGATATTCTTCACTTCCTCCAAACACATAGCTAAAGCCCTTTGGTAGAGTAAAGGGGAAAGAAAGCCTGTTATTTAATCGGAACAAGCAGAGAAAAAAAAAAAGGCAGAGAAAAAGAAAAGAGAAGGGAAAGGACTACCTGAATCAGACACAGCTTTCCTGAAGGGACAAAAAACAGCAAGACCAGAAGTGGTTTGGTTTTACAGTCCATCTTGAAGTTAAGTTTGTCTCGTCTTTTACACTGGATTTAATCTTGCCTTTCTGTTTCTTCTGGTCAACTTTTAGAATGATGTAAATCCTTGAAAATTTTGAAAGCTTCAGGTCATTTACCATTGCCTGTAGGTCTGTTTAGGGACTGTTAGGTCATACTTTAACGTATAAACTGCAGGGGAAACGGTGGCTCACAAGTTTGGTAGCGGACTACAGAGCTGTTCATGATGTAAGTCCAGCTGGCATTGCTGGTTACTAGCAGCTGCTCGGCAGCTACTGTTTTGCATGAAATGACATGGTGATACTAGTCTGTATCCTCCCAGCTAAAATATCTATATTGTCACCTCCTATAGGCATTCAAAGGCCACCTCCATGCTGAATAGTCCCAAGATTGCCCCCCTGCTTCAAGGATGTCTTCTCCCTCTTTTTAGAAAAGTGATTCACTGTTGCTTCTCCTTAAACTGTTGCTGTATGAATAAATTAATTTTATATTTAATTCTAGGCTTTGTATAAACACTCAGATAAATATAGTTTAAATATAGCTTAGTATAGTATAGTATAGTATAGTACAGTACAGTATAGTATAGTATAGTTAGTATAGTATTGTGTAGCATAGCATAGTATAGTTCAGTTGAAATATATATAAAAATCAATACTGGATTGCCTTTTCCCAAAGTTGCTCTCAGATGAAATTTAGGCAAGCCTTGGTAACAGTGCCCTACCTAGGCTTTCCTAGGAATTAAGGTGAGATTTGGCTGCATTTGGTAAATGTGAAGGCAGGTTCGATTCCCATTTACAAACTTAGTCCCTTGCAGCTTGCTGCCTGTGTGGTACAGAAAAACACGGCTGGGGAAGGAGGGAAGGAAGCAGAGGCCAGCTCACTTGCAGCAACTCACAATGAGAATATCTTCCCTTGGGCTCCTGTCAGCATTTAAAACACTCTCTGTGTTTCAAGTTGGGTCCTCTTGTCTTACACTAGACATTGAAGTGGAACGTGTGAGTTAGGTCTGTGCTGTTTTGGGCTCCTGATGACAGCTGGTGGAAGGAAAGTCACCTCCAAAGAGCAATTCAGCACAGCGATGGATGAAATGTCTCCTTTGCTGTCCATAACAGGAGAGGACAGTGAGGGACTCACTAAAGAGCTGTTAAAGGCTGCAAGTGGATAACTGCTCACTGGGCATTAGGTACACTCGAAACACTTGAAAGCAAGAGAACTGTGAGACTCTGCCTGCAGTGCCCTTGCACTTAACATTTTTTACCTCCAAAGAATTTAACTATGTTTCAACATCTTTTTTTTTTTTTTTTTTTTTCTTCTTGACTGTTCTGGATCAGCGCAATGGTGAGCCGTAATCACAGCTGTCCTATGAAAAATAAACAGTGGTGAACTCATATACACAGGTGTCCCACTGAAGCTGGTCACGATTCGCATGACACAGAGATCTGCCTGCACCAGTATCTTTTTGCATGTTTGAGTACTCTGTTTCATGGTCAGTACAAAGACAGCTCGCCACTAATTCCATATACAGTTTACATAAGGGACAAAAGGATGAAATAGTTCAGCAGGTATACCGAATGTCATACAACAGTTAAATTCTGACACATGTGGCTTCATGCTATTCTTTTTCTAAAATTAAATGCTGAGACATACAATGGGCCTGCTGTTGACTCCATTTTATGACTACAGAAAAACACAGATTATCCTTACAATGAGACAAATGCTTAAGCTCATTGCTGCATCTGGATGTAAGTTCCAGTCCTAAACAATTAGCTATTAAAATAACTGACTTTTCAGGGCTTTGGCCAAACACGTAATTGAACAAAATCTTCATTTAAACATCATCTGAAGCAAAGCCATTTTCTTTTCCTGTAGAAATTCAGAAGAACAATAAACAGTTTGATCTCAGAGATTTTGACTTTGTTTTACTTTTCTGTTGAAAGTTAAATCCGCATAAGTTGGAAACAAAACAGTTCATTTAGAAGATGTTGCAACAAAATGTTTAATCTTTTTCTGATTTTTGCATCCTTTTTTTCTCAGCTCAAAATATGCTGTGTAGATTAGTCTGATCAACCCAAACCATTTTTTTTTTTTTTCCTGAAAGAAAAAAAATCCTGAAAAAAAAATCCTTTTATTTTGGTCCCACATCTAAATAAAGTCTTCTGTTTTAGCAGGTCACTGCTGCTGGGGAATTGCTTTAAGGACTTGTCTAACTGATGTCATATGGCAAGCATGAAAATAAAACTACAAGGAAGGAACTGGAAGAAATATTGTTGGATTAATTATTCCACAGAAATTAAACTGGCATGATCATAATCATGTGGTGGTTTCTTCTGAAACATGACTGCTATTTCCAGGGTCTCTATATATTGATCTATTCCAGCTGTTAGTGAGCAAAAATCAGGGGCTCTTCTCCAGGGTGGATTTTATGTTAACACTGGGATATATTAAGCACACATGGTCCAAATCTGGCTTGTTTTTCATGGTAGAAAAATGGTAATGGCCAAAACTTAATAAGTGTTGTATTTTAAAGCAACTATTTAGATAGCAAGAAGATAGTCGTTCATGGCCAGGCAGTCCAGACCTGACTTCAGCTTCTAGAATGCTATGAAAGATTAAACCTTCTCATAGGAGATCTCTGGGAATCGACTTCTTTTGCCTGGACTTTGGCAGGGGATCTGTGAAATCTCCTATCTGCAATCGTGATCAATTAAGATTTAATTTTGGTCTTAGATCTGCCAAGGAGGGCATAAATTTACAGAATAGGTATTTTTTGAAAGAAACTATTTAACCCCAAGACCATTTAGATAGAAAACCAGCCAGGCAAGAGAAGAGGGTTTACAGAGTATGACAAAAGACGGATTGCAAAATGTACAGTACTGACATACGAAAGCTGTGGAACAGAAAAATCCTCCCAGTGCCTGTAGGAAAAGTTTTGTTTTGCAATGTGCCTGTGCCTCTCAGGAGTCCTGCTGCCAGCCACTTCACTGAATTTCACAAATAAGCTGACACGGCATTCTTTATCTGCAGAAGCTCAGTGTCGGCTACGAAGGTCACCTTGACAGATGAACTTGCCTGGTGGAAAAAACCTCCTCCACAAGTAAATTAACAGGAAGGGCTTAAGCTTGTTTTCCAGTGCCATTGCGAAGGCCACAAGCCAGGGCCGTATGTACACTGGAAACAGCATGTGGAGCCATGTGACTGGGAGTAATTTTTTATGATGAATTTACAAACACTGGATTTTTTCAGGTGTCTCTCTGATTTTTGGTAAAACAGTATTTTGCACCTTAATTTTCAGTCAGCTGGTAATGTTCAACAATATACTCCTGTTAGGACCTTACAACAAAACCTATTTTGCATTAAACTAAATCATAGAGAAGATGTTAGTATTTCTAGCCTCAAGGATTTATAGATAGTTCAGTTGGAAGGGACCTTCAAATATCATCTAAACCAAGTGCCTGACCACATCAGAGCTAACCAAAAGTGAAGCATATAAATGAAGGCATTGTGCAAGTGCCTCCTGAACATTGACAGGCATGGGGCATCAACCACCTTCCCAGGAAGCCTGTTCCCATTTTTGACCACTATCACAATAAAGAATGTTTTCCTAATGTCCAGTCTGAACTTCCCTGGGAGCAGCTTTGTGCATTCCTGTATATCAAAAACAGACTAAGAAGGCCAGGAAGGCCAAGAAGATGACAGTCTGGTGGAAGAGTCACAGAGTGAGGGGCAAATGCATAAGAAGCCCTATCAGTCACCTGGCAAGAAGATTAGGAAAACCATTACCCGTTAGTATCTCTGAACTGCAATATATTGTCATTAGGAAAAAAGGACCTGAGCTGATAGTCTGCTACCATTGCTCACATTCATCAGGACCAATTTCTAGCTTTTGCTCTTCTTTAGAAAAGGCTTGAACATGTTCCTGCACGAAACCAGGTGTAGCCTTGAAGAGGCTTTTCAGGTACAGTTTGAAGCATCCCTCAACAGCAGTGACACTCTGACCCTTGAAAGACATCCTTTTCACTGATCCTTTCATATTTTGGTTTTCCTCATCCCAAACCATCTTTCCAAACTGGTCTTTCTGCTGTTGCTTCTCCTTTGTGTTGCTCCTTGTGGCACACAGACAAGTGTTAGGGGTAGGGCTCCTGCAGTCTAAAATGATTGCCTGCTTCTCTTGTCCAAAAAAAGAATATTCATAACATATGATGTTGTCTAAGGGTTCAAAGAGTATTATAAAAAGTATGGAAAACCAGAATGCATGACATCAAGGAATGAAGGATTACTGCAACTTGAACAGAAACAGAGAAACTTTGTATAAACCCAAACAAAGCCAAGCAATGGGTAAAAGTCCTGGCTTACTGATTGGCAAATGTAAAACATTTGTTCCCCCTCTTCTCTTAGATGTTAACCAAGCACTTCTAAACTAACTACAGTTAAACCACCGTAATGCATCAGGGATATTTTTATGTTAACACATGTTCTTCACTAATATGAATTTAAAAGTAACCATAACTGCCAAATTCGTATTTGGCCAGTAATCATTATTGTAAGAACTGAGGTGAGTTTCTGGTGAGCATCTAATGGCCTATCAACCAATTAACATCTTCTTAAAGGTGAGGATGTAATTTGAACAAAATGTCTTACTACTTTCACCCATTAGGTAATGCTAATTTAATCAGCACTGTTATTGCATATTACTTGAAAGGGATTGTAAATCATAAAATGTGTTCCAGTAAAAAGACTTAAAAAAAATCCTTAGCTAAACAGTCTGAAAACCCTGCTGGACACAAACAGACAAAGGAAAAAAGTTTTTATTTTGTATACATAATTATGGCTCTGAAAAAGCTCAATTAGTTGCAAATGTTCAATCTCTAAAGTTCATTTCTTCAAACAGAAACATACATAAGTCAAAGACACATCTAATTACCATGTATAACATAAATATTGGGTTAATCTAAAAATTTTATTAATTATTTGACATAAAAGCAGAATTGGGCTTGGCAGAACTTGAGAGGTCTGTCTTGTACAATGCAGCAAAAAAAAAAAAGAGGACAGAAGAAAATTTAATTAGCAAGTGCAATAGAAGGAATCAGTGTTAGCCACTCCAGTGTGAACCACCAGACATTTCAACAAAGCAAAAAGATAAATTAAAAAATATTAACCTGTTATAAAAAAACAACCAACCAACCAAAAACTATAAAAGATAACAAAAAAGACCCTTCAAAAGTCAGTGCAATGCTATTGTTTACCATTGACACAATTCAATGGTATTAAGAGTGACAGTAGACAGATCTCCCTTGCCTGACTCTGGATTGTAATCCAGAGACCTACCTGACACACCAGGGTCAGGGCTTGGCACATGTATTGTGGTCATGAGATCATGAGATTTTTGACCACAACTGCCACGGTGCTAGCACTATTGACAGTGGTGTTTTACCCTTACCTGTGCAGGTCTGAGTGGAAGGCAGTGGAGAGTCAGGCTCCCAAATGAATTTTTATCTGTTTGGGAAATGGACAGATAACCCTTCTCAACAATGCCTTCACAGGCTGCAATGAGATTCCTACTTGCTTTCAGGATCAAGGCTTTTATCAAGATTTACAAGTCCCTGGCTTCAATAGCAGTGCCCAGACCATCTATACACAGAGCCACCATTTCCATCAACTGCAGTAGAAAACAAAGCACACTTTCAGGGCCAGCAGTCACCTGCCATTTAGCTTTTCCCTCTCAGTCCCTCTAGCTCAAATGCTTCTGGAAAGCCCGAGGAAACCAGCCATATGGCAACATCACAGATTTCATGCAGTCCTGCCAGGTGACTAGCCAAAAACTTATTTCCTCCTGCAGCATTGTCCCTTGCATCGAGCTACTTTGTCTCCCTGTTGTCCATGTCACCACACTCACCCACCCAAGTTGCACCGGCCAGGCTTTCTTGACAAGACGGAAAAATAATGCTGATAGTGATTTCTACAAAGTGCTGGATCTGAAAGGGGCTGATTTGATAAGAGATGGTGTTTCAGAAAGGCTTTCCTGGCAGCACTTTTCAGGACTGCAGTAGTCCTTTGCCAGCTGCAGCAACTGCAGGTAGCACAATTTGGATGCAGTGGTGGGTAAGGGATTCACAAGGTCAAGGATCTTACTCTTCTGCAAATTCACAGGAGTAAAGAGGACAACTTATGTTTTACAGGACATGCATTATTAAATTACTTGGTGGTGGGTTATAGTAGATAAGAAAAGTCATGCATTTTAAAGGTGGCAGTGAAATCTAACAAAGTCACCCACAAAGGACACATGCAAACTTTGTCTGACAAAGATGTCCCTTACCCCCTGTCCCCCTCGCATCCATTTTGGAGGTGTATATGTGAGAAAGCCACCAGGAAATTCCATGGGACCATAACCAACAGGTGGGTTGGACCAGCATATACACTGAGGGGCATCTGTATGAGTAAGGCAGTGCATGAAAGCAGAGACATAGCCCCTCCCTCCTTCCCCCCATCTTTCTGCAATCTGGGGCCCTGTGCTGGTAGGGCTACAGTGCTGTTTCTAGTATTCTGGCCCAATTCCAGGGTACACTGAGGCCTGTTTATAACACTCATGAAATTTCAGTCTGCTGTTCATGCCACTTCTGCTTGCTGTGTTTGTTTCTGTGTGCAGTGAAAATATTATTATTTATTATTATTATTATTATTATTATTAATTATTAATTATTATGCACTGGAGGTCTGAATCAGAAGGAAAAGCCTCCTGTGTGCTGTGCATTGTACCAGTTACACTGAAAAATGCTGTTTACCATCAGGAGCTTACTTGTGCTAATGTGGAACGCTGCACTCCCTGGCCATGTCCTGACCGCAGTTTAGGCATAAAATGTCATTTTGTACCCCTATGGTAGCTGTATTTCAGAGATGGAATTGCTTTTTTTCTCACTACATAAACTCAGAATTTAGGGATATAAGAAAATATATACAAATAACAACAAAAAGCCAGCGTCTTTCCCATACTCAATTATATGGCAATTTTAAAGCTGCTGTCTTGGGTCCTGCTAGGCATACAGCTAGTGCTCTGATCCAGTGAAGAATTATTTCTAGCCCCAGAGGGTATGGACATATATGGGGACATCCAAGCTCTTAATCTAATCAGTGATCCAGGACTATACTTTGTCTTTCCCAGGCCCTAGGCCAATTTTATAACAGAGGAGAAGAGGTAAATATTTCCTTTATTTTTGTTTTTCTTTCTGGCAGGCTGCTTAGAAAATCTAGCAGCTGTTTGAAGATGGCCAGAGGTTTGTAATGCTTGTAAAATTTTGTTGTGGGGGACGTGGAGAGCAAGCAGGGATGACTAACACACACACACACACATGAGTATGGACACACAAATGGGTACAGAGCACACGAGAGATCATACCATGGTGAATGCTATTTTTAAAACATTATGTACTGATTTTTAAGGCACTAAATAATGATCAGCTCACAGGGGAATTAGGAATCCTAACCCTGAAATGAAAACCTTGAATAGGCTTGCCACTTCCCAAGAACTGTCTTTGCTTACTTTGCCATTCCTTTCTAATTCTAGTCTTCAGACTGATTACAGATCTGGCTCTACAATTTGAAAATTTGCTTTGGATTTGCAATTTACAGCTGCTCTTTGCAAAGATTCAGTGTTACAGGAAAGAAACGGGGGCCAAGAGCACAAAAGGTGCACGCCATGGTGACGAAAGAGGTTGGGGTTCTGGAACTGAAGTATTTCATACAGCATATGTTGTCAGGCACACCACGGGGACTGCTTCCCTAGTTTTTATTTATTTATTTATTTATTTATTATTATTTGATTTAAAAGCCAATTTCTCCTCTGGAATGTATGCTGACAATGCCTGAGGATTTATTACATACGCTTCCTTCTCATCTATAGCTGAAGTTTTCATTTTGTTCATGCTTTGAGTGAAAGGAGTTTTGAATAACTCCAGGTAGGACCTCAGTTCAGGGTAAAATATCATCCTCCCTGGGGCCTATACTGCAGTTTCCACCATGGGCAACCCATGGCTTAACCCTGCTTGACAATGACTATTCAGCATAAAAATTTTTTAAAAATGGGGGTTGGGATGGGCTGGAAGGAAAATCGCAGCCAGAAGTGCTAGGGCTCAGATCTAAGAAGGATTTTTCTACAAACCAGGAAAATTAAGCAAGGGCTGGTTCCTGGGGTGCTCAGCATTCTGGCCATGATCCCATAAAGCACTTAACATTAAGCATGCACCGGAGGGTGCCATAGGAAATAGCCTGAGCACTAGAGAACCCTGCAGGATCAAGCTCCAAATGGGGACCAGACATATAGCAGATGGTATTACGTTAGCTTTGCTGTGCTAGTAAGCTCTTTGGTTTGCATTTTAATCTCTCTCTTTCTTATTTTCCCCTTCTTTGCTTTTCCCTTTTCTGTAAAGCAATCCATACATGCACTAGAAGAGAAGGGCAATGTACTGAAATTTCCATGTTGCCTTTTCACAAGCATGGAGTTAAAGCAGGAGCTTCATCAGCAGTGCTCAAACAAGGACCATCAGGGGTTTGGACACGGTGATTAAGAGAGGAAAATGCTGACTCTGCCTTCTAGTGAGTTCCCCAAGCACATGCAGTGGGTGCGTGGTGAGTGTGCCATTGTGTTTGCGAGCACCGATGCCTGAATCAGAGGTTATTCCAATGCCTTGTTTTTTTTGGGGGGTTGGGGATGGCTGAGAAGGGGCAACAAGAGGCAGCTGTCTGCATTCATAAACTGGGTTCAAAGTGAAGCACGACTGCTGCCATGTACTGCTCAGTTCTCACGCATCCATTGAGGTTGTCTGCCAGAAGGCAGTAAGAAGAAATTAAAACCCTAGATTTTTTTTTTTTTTTTTCAGACAAGCTCCTGGCTTTCCACTTCTTCCTTTCCAGCACAATGACAGCTATCTGCAGAACTTCCTCAGCTCTGTAATTTGTGCAGCGGCCAGATTTTACGTGATGTTTTTCAAACTGAGTGCTACCCAACTGGGAGCCATCCCCACTGAAGCTGGAGCCACCTTCTTGCAGGGAGGGCACCACAAGCAGCCAAGACATGCTTTATGTCTGTGCTGCTGACACTGCTGGCGCTCAAGACACAGCCATCTAGGCTCATGTCTGAGTCGGCCAGCTGCCAGGCAGGTTTGGGGTATTTCTTCTGTGCAGGCTTGCAGCCATCACTTGTGCTGGAGCTGTGCACACGTGGGCTGTACAGTGAGACTCCTGAGGAAATCTCTGTGATCATTTTAGCACTCAGGCAAGTGGAAAAGGATCTGGCAGAGGCTCCAGGGCCTTTGCTTTCATGACTGCATTAATCTTCTCCTAGCCTTGGAGAGAAATCCTAAATGAACTTCGCACATGTTCTCAAGCAGCTTTCTTTTTCCAAGATGTTTGTACAGTGGAACCTGTGCTGATAAATGATTATGCCGGTGAAACAGCTAATGTAAATCAAACATCACTTGAGGATGACATAACATAAGGATGACATAACAGCAAGGATGTCTGATGCTGTGCTGTTATTTAAGAAGTTGACAGTAACTACTATGGCCCAGAACTTTTGAGATACATGGATTATTATTATTATTATTTCCTATCTAAGAAGGTTGTGGTGGGGACAGACTGAAAGCATTAATGCCCCATTTTTTTCCATACTCAGGTATAACTCCAAAACATCACTTTCTTAGGAGTAGCTCAAGCATTCTTTTGGTCCAGGGGAAAGATTTTCAGGTGCACCTCATTGTAAGAACTTAGAGAAACAAAGTTATTGTTACTGCTGGAAAAGTTCCTGTGTGGCACCTGAACCATATGAACTGTCATGTCAAAGTTTAGAGCATAGCAAATATGATATAATTCAAAGTTATTCTGCCATGAGAGACATAAAAGCTTAGTTAAGTTACTTTTTATTTGCTCCATGTTAAGAGCAGGTCCTTGAACAGTTATAAAATCCCACAGTGGAAGTGGTAGCTTGTTAAATCATTGTGAATGGCTTGCTTGTGTTTCTGAGTCCTAACACAGTAGGAGGGAATTAAAGTCATTTGGAGGTATCTGGCCACCTGATAGCACCTGTGGCATTGGTGGGAATTTGACTTTATATATATATATATATATATAATCAAATAAATAATCAAATAAAGAATAAACTGAAACAAATCCACTTTCTATTTGTGATCTGCCTATTCCTCTAAAGTTTCCCCCAGAAAACACTAACATAATAGTGTTGTTGCCGTGATTGCAAGAGCTACGCAAACCTGTCAGCAGCTATTTTTTTTAATTTTATTTTTCCTACAATTTCTGTCTGTATGCCTGCCATTTGAGCTACATTTCTGAAGACAGACGGGGAAAGTTTTCTGGTCTCATTTTAATGCTTTGAGGCAATGATCTGGGCTGGGAGGTGGATCAGGAGGACCTCAGAGCACTGCCTGGCACGTTCCACATTCAAGCTTAGATGTCACCTGAGTCTGTCCCGCATGAGCTGCTAGACAACACAATTTATTCCCCCAGATGTTTCTCCACAACCAACTCAATACGCTAAAGAATATGAATAACATGTGAATCAGTCCTTGATAATGCTACAGGAAATGCAGAGTGAGTGTCACTAAGAACAAGTTTATGATAAAAGTCGTGTCCAATGAAAATTAAACAACTATAGCAACTCAAAGGAGCCACAGAACTGCTCTTGTTATTTATCTTGCTATTAGGGTTAAGAAAATCCCGTCCATCAAAAGGTGTTCAAAGTTCTCAGAATTAAAGCAAGTCAGAAAACATTCTATGGTATAGTTGTTAGCAGTGTATACATAAGGAATTTCCCCCCAAGATATTATCAGATCATTTTCTTCATGCAAAATAAACTAATTTCATTTTTGTTAGGCAAACATTGGATTGTAGCATGAGGTCACAGCTAACCAAGAAGCTGCTCACTTATCATAATTTGCAGGGAAACAGGACTTTCCTCTTTACATATTGTATAGGATAATAGTCAGAACTCAAATACAGTCTAATAAGTCACTTGACCTTAGTCATTTAAAGGTTTATATAAAAGAAGTATACAGACTTGATCTTTCAAAAAAAAAAAAAAATCCCCATCAAATCTGGTATATGGATTTTTTTTTTTTTTTTTTGAAATGCCTGGTTACATCTGTGTGTTTCAGTTACTTGTTTAGACTTCTGAGTAGCTGCTTTGATTTCAACCATCAGTGTTTAATATTCTAGTCACAAACTTTCTTTTCCATATAATCCAATTACAAAACTTTTCATCAGCTTTGCTTTCAACAATTGCATGATCAAATCAGTAATTTAAATAAAGCACCACACCAAAACAACATGTTAAAGTCAAGATTCATTTAAAATAAGCTTCATCTAAAGAAATTTACATGATCTTCCATCTACTTTCATCATGTTTTTAGTCTATCCATCACTTCACTGCTTGGTAATAGAAGAAGGTACTCACCAAAATCTCTTCCAATGCTGTCAAACATGTCTCCTTTTCAAAGACTGATTAGCTAAATTTTTGTTGATGATAAGACAAATGCAAGACATAAAATTTATCCTCATAACAAAAACATTAAAATGCTTATTTGTCATAAAAGTAGATTTTGATGTTTTTGTCTTAATCATATATTTCCTATTTAAATAACCACTACAGCCACTTTACATCCTTCAAGTTTAAGTTTTCTCTTGAGTACTTTTTGATTCTTTTAATGATTGGAGGATTTCTTAGTTAGGTGTCTGATTAGTTGTTGTATTATTTTATGTTATGTTATTTTAGTTTAGTTTAGTTTATCTTTACATAAGCTAAACATTCCAAAAATACAAATAGGAGGTTATAAATCTCCACTGACCTTCTTAGCCACCTAAAAATCATATTTCTATCCATTTAAATTGATGACTATGATCAGAATCAATTCAATGATTCATCCCTAGGAGATACAACATCAACTACAAAGACCAAAATGCCTTCCTCACTCTAAAAATCTACAAGACTTAGCGCCAGGCCACAAACGAGCAACTCATCCAAAGTTAGTAGCAATACAAAAAGCATAGACAATATAATCGGCAGAGGAAAAATCCCACACCTTGATACTTACAGAATTAGTAAAATCTATCCACTTCTTTCCATCTAGCAGACAGAAGGCAGTTGTGTACGAGGCAGAGGCACAAACAGTACATCCTCTGTAACCTGTCCACACAGCTATATGAAGCCTACTTAAGAGCAAACTTCTGAGCAGTTACATAATGACAAAATAACAAGAAGGAAAAACACATACATGATTTTGTGTCAGCTCTTCTGCTTTCCGCTGAACAATTCCCATGAAGACAGTAATGCAGAATATATTTTTTTTTGCTGTTAGCTTTGCCTAGTTTGAGCTTTTATAGCTGCTTGGAGATCCACATGATTGTATTTGATTTCAGCTAATCAAGCATACAAATGAACAGGAATGCAGACACACAGCACTGTAAAAAACACAGAAGGAAGTTTTTTCAAACACAATCCCTTTATTAGGCAGTGGTTCCAGTGATGCAATCAGAATAGGAAGGAAAGTCTGTGTTGTTTCATTGTTTAGTTTGGATTTGGGGGTCCAATGCTAACTTCTGATAATATTTCCATTCGTAAGTATATTTCTCTGAGGGCAATCCAAAAAAGTGTCTATGATGAATCTAAGAGGAAAAAAACTATTGAACTTGCTAACATTTTCCATCATGAATGACAATTACAGAATTGTCCCACTTTATTATCCTTTTTTTCTGTGTAGTTCAGCAGCTTTTGGCTGAAGTTTATTGTTTTTTATCAAAGTCCTATATATGCACAAAGTGGATTCGATAGAAATGTAATTATAGAGAACTTCAATAACTGATTCATCCCTGTGAGGACTTTAAGAGTTTTTAAATTAGGGGAGAGTGGAATGAATAGCATCAATGACCAAAAAGAAGCACTGCAGGATGTATCAATGATATAGAGTTGGTTGCAGAGTATCGACACAACACATTTATATCTTTTGAGACAAGCTCAAAGCCTACTGCAGCCAAGAAGAGTTTTGAATCTGACCTTAAATGTTGTGAGATGTCAACTACATTAGTAATACACAGATTCAACTCTCTGTAACCTCCACAGTTCAACAGTTAAAACAAACATGTCCTCTCTACAGGCAAGACTTATCTGATCGGCTGATCACACCGTGTAATTCTAAACAGGATTTTCCAGGTGGCATGTACAGAGTACTGTATCATCTCTCTGGCTTTAGGTAGCATGGTTTAAAAGTTGGAAAGGCCAATGGTGGCAGAAATGTTAGCTTAAGCAAACAGGATTTTTCTTTATGTCTCTGAAACATAAAATGCACAGCAGCAGTTTTGCAAAGTGAGCAAATTCTTTTCCTCACATGTAAAATTGATATTGAGGATTAGGAAGATTCCTCCCCTCCTGTAGGAATATGTCACTCCTCTCAGCATATGTAAGTTGTGTTGTTCATTGTTTATCCTTGAGACTTACTCATTGCTTTCCAATTATCTTCAGAGAATGCTAAATTTGGTATGTCGTAACTACATTATAGGGCATTACGCATCTTATGGATCATCAACAACGATGGAAAAGTGGTATAAAGTTACAATTTAAACTAAATGTAGATCACAGAAAAGCACAGAAAAATACCCACTGAGCTTATTATCTTTAGCTATTCCAGTTTCTTAAGTATATTGACGTCAGAGAATGTTGTAAGACCCTGTGAAGGTGGCCAAAGCCGTAAATATATATTTTGTGTAAAGATATCAAAACTCTTTCCACCATCTATTATCCTCCTGGCTGTTTCTGGTACCTGATACAAACTGCTTTAATTAACTTCAAAGATGAATCCAATAATAAGTTTAAATGTATTAAAAGTCTTCAAAGACTGCCTGTTAAATTTTTCTGCAACATCCAGTGTAGTTGTAGGATGTGTCTCTCTGCGGACTTTTGGGTAGCCCCATAAACATGTATCATTTCTGTGTTTGGTTTATTTCTACTAAAACAGTTGCAGAGCCTGAGGTCCCCTTTGGGTTGGATAAAATGTAAAATCTATCCTAGTGATGGAAACTCATCACCAATACTCTCAAAGGAGGTAACTTAATCTAGCTGTCCACTTCACTGATATAATTAGGAATGCACTTTGTCAGCCTTTGAGGGTTTAACTACAGCTGGCTGGGTTCGATGCAGTCTCTGAAACCAATCTGTTCTTAGTAACACCATCGCCTTCACAGAATTACAGACATAGTTTCAGCATTTATACCCACCTAACTGCTGAATGATGTTTTTCCACCCACTTAGGCAGTGGTCAATGCCTGTTTTAGCAAAGCTGCAGCCTTGGGTCAGTGCCATGGATTGAATCAGGAACCAAAGGCTAAACTGGTATTTAAAGAATAAAGGTTATGAACCTTATTTACAGTGTTTGAATATGGCTCAATTCAGCCTGTGAATATCATCATATTCCCGATCCAGCAGATGAGATTTAATTAGAAAAGAGATTCTAATGGATAGTCAGATGCTGACTGGCCTATCTTTTGTTTAAGAAATAAAAGATAATTAATGCCTTGTTCTCTAGGAGAATCAAAGCTCTACTTTTTACACAGGTTAGCTAAACTTGGGGAAAGAAATTTAACCTAATACAATTTTTAAATCTTTGAATTTATTCACCAGGACTATTTCTGGCTTCCTGCTATACCCTCGACTCTTCTGCTAGAGTCTGCACAGATTCAGATGATGAATTTTGGGTACCTTTACAGTATTGTCAATAAACTTTGCTAGCTGGATATCACAAGCACCACTCCTTTTTCTTGTGTTTTGCTCTGCTAGGAATCCAACTTGCATAAATGAATGAGATATTCTGTTATGGTTCAAGCAAGTTAGATAAAGTTTCTCCTCCAGCCTGAAAAATATTTGAGAAAAATGCAGCACAGCTTTTCACCTATTTACTTTAAGCATCTAGCCCTGAAAATAGCCAGCCTAACCTATTAATCAGCAGACTAGCCTGTTCAGAAAAACATACCCTTTTTTTCTTATCAGTCCTGAAGCATTAGTCTAAACACTTTGAATTCCAGCCTCCAATGCTGTGCCAGCAGGCTGGACACAGAAGGGTCAGAAACTGTATAGCTGTGGCAGTGCAGAGCTGCAACTATGCACTGCTTGGGCAAAATGCTGTGGTAACACAGCTATACAGCCCCTGGACACTGGCAAAGAGGGGTTGGATTTGTTTTCAGACACCTCCCCAAAAATATTCTGAATTCCTATGGTGTAATCCTTCTGTGGTAATTCATTAAGTCTATGGATTTATTACCTCACTACTAAACCTTGTGTTGTCAGACAAAATTTTGATTTTTTTTTTCAGTACTTGATTTTTTCCTTTCTGCCTGTAATAAAGATTTTCACCAAGTATCAAAATGTAGGCCTCACGTCTGTGCCTGACATACTTTGCATACACAAATTTCAGTGTCCCGTGTCTGACAGTATCCAAAAAAGGACAATGAATTAAATAAAACACAATATGCCTCCTTCTTGCTTCAGTAAGTCTCCATGTAAGTAGTTTAACCCTGAAAAGTAAAATCTACTGTATCTTCTAGAATTCCTGATAGCACTAACACTTTTAATTATAGGGATTCTCATTCTTACCTATATGAATATTATACCCCATGTTTGAATCCGGAAAGAGAAAATGGACCTCCAAGGATATCCTATGACAATAAGCTCCCTGTATGAATGGGTGATTAGTTGCAACTACAGTGACTTGTTGCTGCATGGCACATACCATAACTAACTCCAGATTTACTTGTTCTCAGTATAGACTGAGGCAAGCTGGTTTGGTTTCCATGGTCTTGTTGCATTTCTGAGAGTGGCACAGTTAACATCATTCCTGGCTTAGCTAAGTTTTATAAAAAAAAAAAAAAGAAAGAAAAAAAAAATCTAACTAAAAAAAGCCATCAAAGCTGGTGCTTATTAAGGTTGCAATGTATCTTGACCACAAAAAACAGCTGCAGAGTCAATGTCCTTCCCAAAAATCTGTGGTGTGCTTCCTAAATACAGAACATGGAGGTTCTGGATGATGAAGAAGGCTTTTCAGAAAGAGACATAGTAGTTTCATTTGTTTTGTTTATTTTTAATTGCAACTCTTTGTCAGAGGCAACAGATGGCTTGAAGAACTATGCTTCAAGAAGACTCAAGTTAATTTTTGACTTGTGGGCATGTAGTTCTAATGCGTGCCATATGTTTTGTGAATTGCCAGTGACACATGGGTAGTATTAAGCTTCACGCTTCTTCTATAGACTAGTGCATACTGTACACACACACATAGAGAAATAAATTAATACTTCCAGAAACCTAACATTTTCTGTAATGTTCTCCTTAAAATTTCATAATTTATTGCTTTTGCTAATTGAAAGAGAGGAGGGAAGCAAGCAAGCAAGGAAAACAGCAGTCAAGGATCACTGCAGGTTATTGAGGATTATGGGGAAATGAATTCTCTTAGCAGAAGACGCAAGAAGGACCTTACAGAAGGTGGGCACAGTAATTCGAGCAGGACACTAAAGACCTTCACATATTTAAAAGACCCCCCTCCTGCACTTGGCCAGCTGTGCTTCCTTCCTTCTGCCCACTCTCTCTCCAAAAGGGAACACTTTCAATGTGAAATCCTGCTGCTGTCTGAGGACAAAGACTTCCCTTGTCTCTGTTCATCAGGATAAGCTTGCTCTTTCCTTTCGCTTCCTTGCACATGCATGATCTGGGCACCATCTGGCCTAGAAATGGCCAAGGACAGCCAAGCCTGCAAAACATCTTCAGAGAATGCCCTAGGCTTCTCCGCTTCATGTTTCACCTGTAACCACAGCACAGATTTTACATTTATCTTCATTACATCCAGACCTATGTTTAGAAGTTTAGTTTTCACTGTATTTCAGTAGCAGAGGGAATCACCGCAAAAGGAAGACAGGCCTAGGCACCATTATGTTTTACTAACTTAACACTTCATACTGATGTCTTATTCAGCAAGAATACTATTAAACAGGAGGTCAGCCTGAGCTGAGAGAAGAGATGGCATAATCAGATCACTCATTGCCTGTAAGCAAAATTATTGACAATAAATGTGAGTTCTGATGGCTTGATCCAATTTCCACTGAATTCAAAGGTAAAACTTCCATTATCTGCACATCTCCTAAGTACACATTAACTCAGTCTATGTGTATGAGCAAGGCTTATATCCCAAATTATGTTTCACTGACGGATTTATTGTTGACATTTTATTAGAGGAGAATATATTAAAAAAAAAATAAAAAATATTTAATGTTAGATTGAATGTTACAACTATTCAGATATTGTTCTCAAACTAAGGCTAACCTTAAAATGATCTGACTTTCACACTTTTAAATTCCCACTTGACTGTGAGGTATGATCATCACTGAGACAGAAAATAAGCCTAGATGATATTTTGTTCTAAGCTTTTATTAGCCAGAGGAAGAGAAACTGAAGGGGAGGAGGCCATCCATTGCCTCCCCTGCAATTTGTATAGACTAATCCAGAGCCTGGCTAACTGCAGACTCATTGATGTGGAGCAGTTATCAAGAAACATAGCACTTACTGAGACAAATTCAGGCCTTGTATAAAGTTAGTTCCTCCCTAAGTTAGTTAGATCTGTCCATTGTGAAGCCAGTATCTTTCTGATCAGCTGTAGCAAAATGTGAGACCTTACAGGTGTTAGAGATTCTTCCATCTCCAGCAGCAACCTGTGAGAGTTGTCCTGAGGTTTGGCCTACAGATGTTTAAAACATAGTTCCCCAATGAGCTTGCCTCTTGCTTTACTCATCTTTCAGCTGATAAATGATGTCAACCCAGCTGGACTTCTACATCTGATACAATTAATCAATACATATTTCCTTCTGTATTTCTGCACTGCTAGGATTCTCCTCTACCCTTCATGAAAAGACTTATGGTCATTATTTTGCTCATGACATGCTCAAAGCAACTCCTACAGTAGTCCTCAGGTGGAAATGCAATAACGACAACACTTGGTAGCAGTCTTCTTTCCCTCCTTTGTTCAGCTTTTTTTCTGTTTAAACCTCCAGCATATGTCCATCCTACACTTCACACATCTGAAAATCCTCCAGGCTCACAGTAGCTGAATATTACACATAGCATCCTAAATAAGAAAACATAGCCGCCTTCAAACGAACAACCTGATAATAAGCTCTCTGCTCCAATGTTTGTTCCGCTCTCTTTCCTCAGAGACCAGAGGCTCTGGCAGTGTCTGGAAAGTTAACAAATACAAACAGGGGAGGAAAAACATGAACTGAGGGATCCCTCACAGAGCATCAGTCTTTCCCTTGCATTAATTACAAGGGATGCCAACTCAAGCACTTCTGCTGACCTCATCTAAAACAGTCCTTAACAAGCAGGGGCTCATTTTCAAACAACCTTTTAAACCATTTCAGCTTTTGACTTCCAAAGCAACACCTCAAATATCATTTGGAACCCCCTTGCCACATGTCTCTGGTGGGACTTGGGGGTTGACTCTAAATGGCTCCACCACACAATGTCCTTCTTGTAGAGGTTTATTTTCTCATTCCTTTTATTTACACAAAAGAGGAGAATCAGGTCCTTCTGCTTTCCTTTGTTACCCTTGTACCTTCAGTCCCTTGTTTTCTTTTTTTGCCTCTCCCTTCAGAGTCCCTGTTACGCACAGCAGGACTCGGAGGACCATGATGGGGACTATTGCTACAGAGAGAGAAAGAAGGAGGCTGGCAAAAGGGCCAACAACCTGGGAAGGATGCTTTAGTTGTCAGCCTGGGTCACTGGCTCTTCTGGTTCCCCTCTTGTTCTTTTAAAACACCCAACATGATGGCATCTGAAGGCTGCACATGGTCCCACCCTGATGGCAGATGTGCTGCCTGCCAGCCAGAGCAAAGCACTGCTTAGGGCCAAGTGGCTGCTAGTACTGTGGTTAGCCAAAATCCAGGACATTAACTTGATCCTTTGCTATGGATACTCAGCACTATGTCAGGATGTGATTCTATATTTGTATGGTGCTAACCAGATGCTTTTCAGATACTGTCCAACCTAGGACTTTTACCAGTATTCCATAATTGTGTCTTGCAGTCCCCACTACTGCACATTTTCCACTCATTTACACTGAATTATTTTGATCTTCTGTGCAAAAATAACACTTCACAGTTCTGGACTCCTAGCTGTTTGCTATGCCAGTGCTGTCAGTGTGCCAGATGCAATCTGAAGGTGTCTGTGTAGGGCATGTAGGGCTTTCAGGTCTTATGTTTTTTGCAGGCAGTTCCAGTCCTCATGTAATCAGAGATAAGTGACTTAGTTAAAAATGAATGGGGCAGCTGGCTAAATGCTCAACTAAACAAAATGATCAAAGGGACAGTGCCAGATGTTTTCCATCAACTCTGCATATGGAGGTACCAGGGAGAGCAGCAGGAGCACCAAACTAAAAAGAAACCAGAGAAGCCAACTCTAGTTTCAACCATAACATGAGGAACTGGCTATAAATATTACATTCCGCAGTGAGGCTCCCAGAGGACATTCTGTAGGTATTTCTAAAACCTACAGGAAAAGCGTGTCTACTATTGTCTGACTTATTTATATGCATCCTCTCACTAAATGCTGTATTAAGAATCATAATTCCTAGCATCTATAAAAAACATACTTTTAAAACCATATTTTGGGAAGCTGGTGGAAATTATAAAAAGTATTAATTTTTCCACAAAACATACTTCTTGCCCAGTCTGTGCCAGTACAGTATTTTCCTAGACTACTGTTTCATGGAGTTTTCTTTTACCACTTTTAGTACATTTTAAAATTTTAATTTCGTCGTTTTGAGTCCAAGTTACTGCAAGAGGCTCAAGCCATTGCAAGATTTACTGTGGAAAAGGAGCCAGCTCTTTATTTTTGTCTTCTGGGGAAGTTTATGGTAGAGCGAGATAAACATCCAACATAGTTAAGGTTGTTTATCCTGCATCACTTAGAAGACATTCTTGACATCACTTGTATACAGCTGAGCAGGGGAGCTGCTCAATCAGCCTGACAGAAATTAAACCCAGATCACCCAGCCTCAGGGCATACAGACCTTACTTCACTGTGACAAAATCTGCTTCTGTTAGGATAAAACCTGAACTGCCCATGCAGTTCCTCTTGTCACAAGCTAAGTTTTGGTGCATAAGGGCTTTTCCTCTAGTTTTACTCCTTCCAGATACAACTGTCATTATTTCAGGACATTTTACCTCACCCTAACATATCTCTGTAGTATCTTGGGGCAAGCAAGAGGGGATGAATATTGCACAAAGATCTTCTGTTGTGCTTGTCTGGTGCAATGATTTTACTACTGGCCCCAAGTCCAAGATTTGCAGAGCAGGGACCCTTGAAGTTGTCAACAGGTAATTCAAGGTGACATAAAAGTTTCAGAACTTTTTCCTGTTCTTATTTGAGTCTACAGTTTAGAGATGCCTGCCTGAAAGTCCCCTCCTGACGTCAGGAGGAGGCAGACGTGCTGAACATGTAGAGATTGGACAGCCTGAAACAACTGGAAATGACTGACTTTCTCTTGACTAGGAGAGAAGCTATGAAAGGAGTCCTGACTGCATTGCTCAGTGGTGCTGAAATCCATTTTATCCTTTGTAGCATGTGCATAGGTTTGGTGCATGATTATTCATCATGAGGATGTGTGCTTTATATCTGCTCTAACCCATTGTGCAGGAACAAAGCCTGTTAATGTGCCTTTTCTGTCCCCTGATTCTGATGTCATGCTCATACAAGCTTAAGCCACACATTGCAATGGAAATATTTGTGAATTTCAGTGCAGGATGAGTTCTTTGCTGGTAGATATGCCAGTAACAAATGGGCTGAGGAACTCACTAACTCTCATACTTGAGTCAAGGAAAGCTTGAGCATGACTCACCCAGGAATGCTTTGTACTCTCCTAATTGCATAATTACCTTAGAGAGCTCACTGGCCATTTGGTAGAGAGGTCATTCCTGTTTCCTCTGAGCACAGGAATAACTCCTCCTCACTTCTCACTTCTACCAAGCAGGATAAAAAAGAGATGTGATGAATGGCTGTGGCACCACTTTTCCTGTATATAATCTAGGAACAGTATTTGTGCACAGCTGTAAAGTCTTTCATTCTCTGAAGTTGGGATGGAAAAGGTGACCAGTGCTAAACGCAAATAAACACTTTCACCTTTGCATTGGGCTGGTGTCTGTAATGAAAGGGGTAGTGTGATATTCTGAGGTGTTTGGTACTGGTACTTGTGTTATCTGAATTCTAATAAAGGGGATTAAAAACAAGTGAGTGTCACAAATGCAGAAGCCTTCCCCACTGTCCTTATATGCTGCAGAATTAGACTAACTGCTAATAGTGAAAGAAAACAGAGACCCTGCCAATATCTAGTTCTCAAAGGCAATGAATTACAAAAAGATATGAATAATATGAATGCTGTAAACAATTGCAATCATGTAACATGGATGACAAGGATAGTGAAGAGGCCTAAATGTCACATGAGAAAAATGAACTTGATAGTTGCATTAACAAAATTAGAGGAAGATGAGAGGATGGACAATTCCCCTGCACCTCTAACAATGTCAGCAGTACAGTTTTCAGAGCTCACCCCATTTGTGAAACTGGTGAAGTTAAGTCTGGGGGTGGAAAAGTAGGATAATGATAGAAATGAATGATACAGACCCCTGAAGAGGAGATATTTAAATACAGCTATCTTTAGTCCCCTTGACACTCTTGTTCTGGAGAATGGATGGAATTAGTGGCCTCTCTTCTTAACACTTTTATTAATAGTACAAAACAGTAAATTTAGAAGATAGAATTCTCTCCCTTTGCAGACCAGTGATGGTATCACTGTGTAGTCAAATTTTCATTCCACTCTCCCATTTGTTACACATAAGAATTTACTATCCTTCTTTGCACAGTGGTGTATCTTCCACTCAAAGTAACTAAAGCACATCTTGTCCTGATCTCCGTACCGTCCACCACCAATATCACCTAAGCTATAACTTGGCAGACACTCATTTATTAGGTTTACAAATGAAAATACTTATGGCTGCTATATTTTGTGTTGATGCTAATGCTGCACAGGTATGCTTTAGACATGCACACAGGATGTCCACTTGATTGGCCCTTCAAGAATTGTAGATGAATTTGAAGCTAAGTGGTCTGATGCATCTAAGTTACTTTATTAGTGTAAACTTTTGTGTCCGTGAACTTCTCAGCTGCATACCTGGGTTGACAAGAATAAATATGTTTGCTGATTTATTCTGAGGTTCATGGTACCTAAATGTTTCCTCCTCTTTTTATTTATTTATTTATTTATTTTTTAATCAGGGCCTCCTTAAATAGTGGGAAGCAGAGCCGTTTAATGCCAACAGAGGCTGCATTAGCTTCCCCTTTCTGTGAGAAACCTCCGCTTAGAAGGTTCCCAAAGTGAAAGTGTAAGAGAAAACATAGCTAGGAGAGACTCACATCCAAGTCTGGCAAGTGGAGTTGTTCTTCTGATATGAATGGAGCATCACTCCAAAGCTAGAGACATATTTTGGGGAGATGAAAGAAAATAAAAGATCTTGATTGCTAATCTGAGAGAGAACTGACCAGTAGTCTATCAGATCAAAGGCTAAAATCCAAGACTGATTCAGTTCATACAGATACATATCTGAAATATGGACTTTGTTAGAGCTACATTTAAATAAAGCCAACAGAATTTAGGGGAAAGTCACGCTCTGGGTTCTAGTTGTTTTTTGTTATTAAATGAAAAATAGACAACATTTCTGTTTGTTGCATGCTTTTTCAAATCATTCTGCTAGAGTTAAGGAACTGACATGCTGTAGTGCGGGCGGCTTCTCTGGGATCAAGGAACACCAGACAGAGGTTATAGTAAAGCCGCTTGCATTAGGATGGCGGCAGAGGAAACTATATAGAAAATGCAGTCCAGGAAACAGTTCTTAGAAGATGGAGTAGGGATTAAGTAAGAGCCTATTTTACTATTTGCTAAAAAGCTCAGTACATTTGCCTTCATGGACTCTGCATTCCAGAGGACTGCATGCTGGGTTAATAAAATCCCTCTCCTGAACAGCCTTTGGAAACTCAGATGGTCACTGACTGCCTATATGGCAGAATTTGGCTATTGCTATTAGACAGCTGCAGGAAGTTGAAGACAAGAAAGGGGAGACAGCACCAAAACCTTCTGGACACACAGATATACTGAGACCATACAGAGAGACACATGGTTTTGCCTCATGGCAGGAGCTTCCAAAATATGTTTCTCATCAAAATGCCAGGATCCTCTTTTTTTTTTTTTTTTTTTTTTTTTTTTTTTTTAAGTAACTGCAATTTGCACTTCTCTTTTTCTTAGGTGATGTGTATGTGATTTAAACCCTCAGACATTCTGGCCTTAAGTTTCAAGAGCATTTTAAAACAATGAGCACACCTACCAGCAACACAGAAAAACACCACATTTCCGTTGCTCAGGCTGAAAGGGAGGCTCAGTTTAGCATTCTTCCTTGGGGAAGAAATGACATGTTCCCCACTAACTCAATGCCAAACCACTGCTCTCTGATTTGAGTAACAAATGCCATTCCAACTGCGTCTAAAAGCCCAGGCTCTGTTTCTTTTCTTAACATGAAATTGTGTATTTTGGTGCTGCTCTCAAACAACAGTTTAACAGAACAAAGAAGTTATCTTTATGAGACAGCCAGGGAAATACACAAAGAACAGGAAGATGCAGCTAACCTAAATAATGACAATGAAAATAAAATAACCATCAGGCTATAAATAAACAATATGAAGTAAATATCATTATTTGTATTAACAGGAGACACAGACTTAATTCCTGTGGACAATTTTATCTACTGTTTCCTCAGACTTCAGTTTTGGTTTCTTTCGGTCAAGCCGCAGAAAAATGTTTTCTACTTTGTTCAACTTTTAACAGTATGAACTTCCACACTACTTTTGCTGGAGAAAACTGCACAGAACAGACACTTATGTTTAGGAGAAAGGTCAGATTTTTCTAAAACAATGAAATTGCCCAACCGTGCAAAATTTTGAACTGCGCAAATGCATGCATTCATACAGAGCAGGGAAGTAAACATACACACCATTGCATTAATTAAGACAATACTTAGTTTCCTGCAACACAAAGGAATTTTCTTATTTAGACTAGTTCTCTGACGATGTGGGCTCCCATTGTGTGTGGGGGTGTGCAAAGCAGCAACTGCAGTTCCACAAAAAGGCAAGGGCTGGACCTGACCCAGTGGGTGAGTGGGGAAGGAATCAAATAATCACCTATTCCAAAGCCAGGATCAGTTTTCTGGGAGCCAGCCTCAGTCACTCCAGCTCTCTGGCTTCCCTAAAGGACCTGAGCAGAAGCCTGGCGCACATGTCGTGTGCCTGGGGATTGTGTTGTTGGGATTCCCGGGCGGGAAACAGGCTCAATCTGTCATTTACACAGTTTAAAACAGGCACTTGAATGTTCCACTCCCAGCAGCACCAGGCTGAATCACTTTCCTGGCTGGAGGCAAGAAACGTGTGAGAGCACAGTGCTTACCAAGTGGCCGAGCCACCGGTCGGCCTCGAAGCGCACAACCCAACCCGCACACAACAGCCCCGACCCTTCGTCTTTACCTGCTGCTGGGTGAGCGACTGGAGGGGACATCCTGCACGAAGCTCTGCTCCATGCCGGGGATCCTGGCGGGGCTGTGGGGGTGGTAGGCTGTCAGAACCACGCTGCCCGAGTCCTTCATCTCCATGGTCATAGGCACATGTCGGTGAGAAAGGCGGCCGGTGAGGGCTCCTGTCACGCAAGCGAGCACGCGGCCTGACCCGCAGCCGCCTCTCAGCACCGTTTGCTGTCAGGAGAGCAGCGTAGCTCCGGCACAGCGCGTCTCCCTGTCAGGAAAGCTGAATTAGCATATATTCAAAAACACCGCCCACAAAACAACCCATGGGGAAGTTACTACGTTCCTAGGAAACTAGAAACCTGAGATAATCCTACAGGGCACTGCGCGGCCGCAGGGAAAACTTCTCGCTTTGTTTCTTTTTGTTTCTGTTTAAGAACCCATTTCTTGATACGCCTCGTGCTCCCAAAATAGGCACAGCAAAGTGAAGCTATTTGCCAGAGAAGCAGCAGAGTGAGTGGTGAGAGCTACTCAAACATAAAACGTGGTTTGGCAGTGCAGGGACTGACATTTAAACTGCTTACACGAGAGACTTGAGAGCAAAGTAGGCTGTGCTCTGTTTAAATAATCAAGGAACAGTAACCTTGATTTCCTATACGCCAGATCATTCCTGTGGTAGGGGACTTTACTGGCTTTCTGTTGAACTCCAGTGAAACTTTCATTTTGCATGATACTTCTGTGCAAGTAATTAGAAGGGCACCAGGAAATGAGAGAATCCGTTTTACAAGTTTGTGTTCAGCTGGAGCAAGTCCATAAATAAATATACTCCGAGATGCTCAGTGCTTTTTCAGGCTTACTTGTGATCTTTTGAAATGATAATGAAATGTTTTTCCTCAAGAGGAAATAAACAAACAAAAAGATCAGGGTGCAATTTAGGAATTAACACCCAGAGAAAACTGTGTAGATAAAACAATAAAACTTACACAGCCCTTTCTTTTCCCCTCCCACTTCTTTAGTTTTTGTTGTTGTTGTTGTTAATAAGTGTTTCTGTCTGTTCCTGAAAACTATTGTCCCACTTACAAAGCCATGGGAAGGATGCCCCTAATTTTAATCTACAACTGTAAAGTGCTGCTTTAATGCCACAGGTCTCCAAGTGCCTTGTGGGCACGAGGGTAAGACAGCAGCGCCTGTGCATCTTCCCCACAGCTGCTAATGGCATTCCCAGCACCGGTACAGTGCAAAATGCTGGCTAGGGTCCTCTTTCACATCCCCCTTTTTTAAGGTGCTCTCACCAGCATTGCTGAAGGGCTGCCTGAATTGCTCTGGCAGTCTCTCCAGCTGACAAGGCAAGGTAGCTCAGGTTTTGAAGGGCACAAAAATGATTCATCTCTTCTCCACCTTCCCCATGAGCTCCTTATCCTGCCTGGAGGGGCAAAACCATTTCAATCAAATATGCTGCTGTAACTCATGTAGGCAGTGCCCAAGTTAATTTTCAATTAGCCAGCACAGGACACTGATAGCAGTACATTTGGCAGCACTTCTTGCCAGACTCACCCAGGAAGCATAAATATTTGAACACAGAGAGCCTCTAGGCCTGCTCTTGCTACACTGTTAATGTGTCCTGGATTAAAGGTTATACACGATAAAATCATGGTTGCTTCCTCGGAGGCATGGAGGCCCTCTCAGAGCCATCATGCAGCCATATAAATAATTCTGATTTGAAGGAGAAGGCTGTGAGCTAACTCACTGCCCATGGCATCAGGACCATATCCTGAAGTGTCACCTGTGAGGAACTGTGGTGAATACAATAACCACTGAAGACCTGAGGGTGCTTTGTGACTAGCGAGAGAGAGCAGGTCTGACAAAATTAGGAAACATGTCTTTATGGGTTTCATGTCTGAACTCTGGGGAGCCCTAACTGAACGTCAGGATGATGCCTTGCTGCTGAATGACAAAGGAGGCTGCTGTCAGTGTCATTTTCCCTCTGTCTACTTTGAATTTGCATTCTCTTCCTGAAAAAGGAGGTGGGAATGCCACTTCTTGGGTAGGAGGGAAGTATATTTTGTCTGTGTATATCCTGTGTATATCCATTCTCCATTCACTCCAAGAAACTAAGCACCTGAAGAAAGACATACAGTGGAAGTCACCAAATGCCATCAGAAAAGAGGTAAGCATCTTTTAGGAGATCAGATTGAGAACAAAATATTGGCTGCAACTCCACAGAAGTGCCTTTTTTTCTGCCCTTCCTATCATCATAACTGTAGGCTTTCTCCAGTACCATCAGACAATGAAATGATGCCTATATAGTTTAAGCTATGTAGATAAAGCCCACACCAAAAATGGCACATATTTTAGTATTATTTTAACTACTTCTCTTCCCATAATAATAATAAGTAAATAAATAAATCAATATGATTTAGAAAAGAGCACAGTTACCTTCTCAGCAGTAAAATGTGTATAAAAATAAAGTTCCACATTTATCAAATGGGATTTTCTCTCTAAGAAAAATAAACATGGAAGATGTTATTTAAAGGTTTGTAAAGTGCTGGTGTAAAAACTGGATGCTTGTATGGAAATAGCAGGCTGTTTGTCTTAAGTACCAATAGGTATTTTGAAAATTAATCAGGCAAAATACATATATCAAGCTGAGAGCTAAAAATGTTTATTTGCATAATTGATCTTGGGATTAGATGAATACATATTATGGAAAACTGAAAATGATGAAACTGAAATCCAGTAGAGATACACATCAGCCATTAAACAAAGCTTTAACTGGACTAGTAATAAGTAATAAGAATTGTGCACAAGGCAAAGTGGGCCAGATTTCTCCTTCACTTTTATGTGTGTAGTTCTGCTAGTTAAAGGAGAATTTATTCTCCTAGTTGCTGAAGAAGCACTTAAGAAAACATTTTGCATCTTAGCCCAACATACCTGTATTTCTACAGGATATCCTTCAATACTTGGAGTACCCAGGACTAAAATACTTTTTATTTATTTATTTATTTATTTTCAGGTAGATAATAGCTCCATAGAACTTTTCAAATACTCTGGAAAGACCAGTTTGATCAGAAATAATATCCTGATTTTCTTTCTTTCTTTATTTTTTATTTTTTAAACGTGTTGCAACCAGTAAAGTGAAATTACAACAAGAAGAGAAACTGTGGGGCGTCTGCAGACAGTGAACCCATGAGCAGCTAGCCCACTTGGGTTTGGTGGGGCTATACTGGTCTACATAAGGTAGCTAAGAACATTGTTCTTATGCCAAGAGGCATGCTTTGAACTCACAAATCTGGCAAAAGAAGTGTTTGTATATAGGTCAGTGGGCCCAGATTTTGAGATTGGGAGTGAAAACCTTTATTAGCCTATTGTTTCAGAAGCACAAGTCAGTAGATATATCGATTGAGCTGAAGGCTTGACAAGAGTATCTGTGACTGTCATATATAAGGAGAATAAACCCACAAAGAACCACTAGTAACTCTTACTGAGATGAAAAGGAAAAGTGTGACAAATTCAGTGGCTATTGCTTCAAAATGAACCAATAAAGATTTCACAAAAATTTAGAACAGCCTTTTCTGGCTAAGTCCAAGGGGACTGTTACTGAGAGGAATGGGATTTGTAAGCTAGGGGTTCTTGTCCCGGGATTATGAGAGCATACACCATTATAGCATAAGGGAGTAGAACCACAGAGCCCTGGAAAGTACAAAATTTCCCTTTGAAGTACAAATCACACAAAACTCTTCAGGTATTGGATTTCATTGCTAGCTTCCAGCTTAAATTAGCCAGGACAAAGTTGGACAGAATTTGCAAAACTTTGAAGTTAATTTTGGACCAGTTTAATGTGAACTTGGGTTATGTTAAGTTTTAAAAGGAAGCTGTTTTAAGCACAGAATTTTCCCCTGATTAAATCAAAGGAAATAGAGTGAAGTACACAGAAAAATGTCATCCTAGCTTTGCACCTAGATTTCCTCATCCCTTTTTTTAGGTAGTGGCGTGCAATATATTTTCTGTAAGTGTGAAAAAAAAAAAAAAAAAAAGTGAAAGCAGAACCACTGTATTTCTCCTTTTTTTTTTTTTTTTTTTTGTGGAGGGGAAGAGGGAGGAGAAGGCATCTCTTATCTTTAATTTGTTATTTCGATTAAAAGATGCTTGGGTGGTGGAGGGCAGAGAGGCTCATCACAACAAAGAGCTGGTGCATGCAAGAAGCATCTGGATGGTCTGAAAACAGAGTGCCACGAAGTCACAAGAAAGTCAAGGACAAGGGCATGTGAACTTTGTACTGCTCAGTACTAAAGCCTCCCATTTAAAAGACTGAGAAGAGGCTGCCTTTTGTGTCAGGAAAATTTTCACTGGGACTTGAGGTCTGTTTGCTTAAAAATAATATTATGCATCATGAAAAACAATCTTCAGCAGGATAATGCTTGATTTAGTCTCTGTGTTTTCTATTCCCAGAAGGATTATGGTCTTTTTTTTTTTTTTCCACTATAAAGGTGAGGTTTTTGTGTGCTTCCGTGTGTGCATCTGGTAATACGAGTAAATGAGTGGGATTTAGCAGTAAAATCATAACATAGCCACTGCTTTTATAATATAAAAATGTTCATAAAACAGAAAATAAACAGAATTAGAGGAAAATCTGTGTTGTTATGCTTTCTTTGACTTTTCAAATGGAGATGAAAAACAACATTGAAACACACATGCTTGTCCTTTACAAACCTATTAAGTAGCAAGGCGACTTATGTGAAGAGATTAGAAATCAGGTGTCATGGCAATTGGTGGTGTTTCAAAGTTCTTTAATTAGCATATGAATCAAAACATCCGTATTTGTTAAATATAACCTCACATATTTCAGTCCCAGGTCTATACATCATATCTGATGAACTTTAACATAGCTCTTTTTTTTTTTTTTTTTTTTTTTTCTTTTAATTTAGTGATTTACTGTGGATTCTTTTATCTTAAAAAAGATACAAAGTGTAGAAAAAATCTTTAGACAGCTTTGCATAGATGCTTGCTTCATAATGACCATCACTGATTTTCTGGGAGTTCAAAAGTTGGTTCTCGTTATTCCAGATTGGACTTCCCATATACTATTCCCATGTTAGTTATGTGCACAAAAGGAATATTCCTTAATCTGTCTACCACAACAGGGTTTCCTGGAGGTTTACTTTAAGAAAAAGCTCATATATTTTTATTCATACTTTAAGTTAATGCTCCTTCATGCCATGTTGATCTAAGTGCTTCAGCTGGGACAGCTGACACTGAAGTTGAATGCTATTTTTATTTATTTATTTATTGGTGGGTTTTGTTATTTTTATGAGGCAGTAAGTTAAAATTACATATGAAGGGGTGGTAATGTGGTCAATTAAGGAAAAGTAACATTAGGAGGAGCTGACTGTTTCTCTGAAATATTTCTCAAAGCACAAACTGAAAATGGGAATTGGTCTCTGCAGCATGGAAAGGGAGGAATAGTAAGCGATGGACAGCAACGAACATTTTCTGTATGTATGTGTCTATCCTGATGCTTCTGAAAAAGCAGAACTGGGATATTTGCATTTTGTATAGGAAAGATGAGGCTTAAAATTATAATTAAAATAATTATTAAAATTATAATATTTATAAATATTTGTATACCCCATATTATGCAATTAGGGTTATAATGAAAAAATATAAAGATGAAATTTTGTTATGTAAAAAGACAACCAGACAGAGTTTTATAACATTATCCTTTTAAAAATTAGTTTTCTAGGGCCAGTCAAATACTTTAGCATCTGTATGCATAAGGATTTATACATAATGTTTTAGAAAATGCACATAACCCCTCCTCTTTCATCACTGTTCAATTAATGTTTTTTTACATGCTATGAACAGCAAAGTTTATTTTGCTGAAGGTGGTGATACATCTATCTTCATCATTACAGTTCTACTTTAGTAAAATGTTTGAAGACAAATTCATTAACAAGACAGATTTATTGGATTTTTGTAACATTTTTTTTTTTTTTGCCTGCAAATTGTTCAATTTCTTGGGAAGGCTTTACATAAGGTATAGTTGGTATTTCCCTGTAACCATGCCAATGATTTCTTCCATTGTGCCATTTCATAACAGTCTGTTTCCCAGAAAGCAGCAGTAAAGCAAAACTCTGCTGCTGTATCGGGAAGTTGTACTGAGTGAACTAGTCACCAGAGTGCTGCTCTCTTAATCAATCCTGACTTTGAGTTCTGTTCTTAGAGTTATATATAAAAATTGATGAAGCAAGGTAGGGGTATGTTAGCATGAGCCTTTGATGTTTCTCAGGCACATATCTAGAGACAAGTCAATGTCAGCTGTCTAGCATTGATTGCGTTCTACAACTTCTAAAATCAAGAGCTGTGGTTTTTAAAATTAAGCAGCCAATAGTGCTAACAAGGAACTGGATTTCCCATATCTGCACTGAAAAGGGAAACCTCAATTTCTCCTGCCCAGCTAGAGGAGAGGAGTGCATTTCTGAAATATTCATGTATTACATCTCCATCCTACTTTGGCTTTCTGCGGTTTGATTACTCAAATTCCTGAAGATACTAAACTTTCTGCCTTTCCCATGCAGAAGTGAAGAAACTGTTCTTATCTGCTCATTCCTGCACAGTGATAATATCATCACTAAAGTAGTAATAGAGGTCACTGGAGGAGTCTTATTCACGTATTTGTCATGCAAACATGATAGCTCAGAACTTCTCTGAAATTTCAGTGTGTGTACTGAAGAGAGGTGAGAATAAAAAAAAATATTGTGACCTCTGTATGATTAAATGCACGATGATGTAGGCGTTCAAGTAGTGGGTCTGCGCTGTGTTTGGTGGATCCATCCAGTCACCCTGTGTGTTACTTTTGCAAATGCTGTGAGCATATTGCCAGCCAAGTATGCTTAAGCTGACCACGGAACTTCACTCATTTCTCATTTTTGAATAAACTGAAAAACTGTCATGGTCATGAATAAGAATCTATGAAATTCTGCATTCTTAGTTTTGGTCAATCCTTCTAGATCTTTAAGTTATCACAGAATGAAATGACTTCTGCTCAAGAGATTTTCCTATTTTGATAGAGACAGTTTTATAAATTAGTAACATCAAAATTAGATCAGCTGCATGAGTAAACAGTTGTCTATTGACTTACACCAGCTCTAAAGATCTCCAGTAAGAGCAAGAGCTGGTTTCACCTAATTAAATCTCTGTAAGTGAATATAGTCATATAACCTATAAGACAAGTAAGTTATAATTTTAAATACTAATTCTGATGCCTCTATGGTTAAGAATGTTAAGACGAGAATAATCACACATTAAAAAAAAAAAAAAAAAAAAGCTTGAATATATTTAACCAAAAAAATATGGAGCAGGAAAGCACTAGAATGCACAATGATTAATGGTCATTTGCATTTTGATGTCATACTATAAAGGCATGCATTTACATTATAGTGTTGCTAAGTTAAACCTAACTATGGGAAAGGCATATTTCATTAATCCTTGCACTAACACTGTGTTTTAAGATCAGAGACACTGAACATTTTCTGAACATTTTCCCAGGAAAATGCAGGGTAACTATGGCATAGCCATAGAGGGAACCTAAGCTGCCTGACTCACTGTCCTGTGCTGTAATCACATGTGAGGATGCAGAGCTTAATTAATTAGCAGTTTGGAAAGTACTTTTGTAAAAAAAAAAAAAAAAAGGAAGAAAAATATAATGCATTTAATCATTTAATCATCTACAGAAAGAGAACCACAAGAGGAGCTGTGGGGAACACACTGTGTGAGCCATAGAAATTCCACATCTTCCCTGCAAGTGGCTGTTTAGCAATTTATTCTCTACAGAGGGTATGTGCTAATTCTGGTAGGGTGTCTAGGGAGGCTAGAGGGTGTTCCACCTAATAATTATTAAATCATACAGATTAGTCCTAAGTGGAAACACAAAAAGGAACATAACTTTGCTGAGCACATGAACAAATATTTCCAGGCTGCTTTTAAGGTACTATATTGAACACTGGGGGCTTAAAGATCTTTCAAAAGCACTAGAAATAGCTCTTGCCATTGCCCCAAGAGGTTGGTTGCATCACCATGATGATCTGAGGGAGCAGTGATAATCAGAGGGTGGCAGAAGGGAATTTTGCAACACAGAGCTTTCGGGAATTACTGACATGGGAGATTGCAAAGAACATTTTAATTTTTTTGCTTAACAAGGTCAAACATAAGCCTTTCGCTCTGTGATATTGGCAACAGTAATTTTGCTTCACAGATGAAATATATGTTGGTGTTTGAAGACATGGAAATTTAGCATTAAACTTTGTCATTGTGTATTGCTCATAGAAAAATAAGGATTCCCAGGGTTATTGTGCCAATTTTGTTAGTGTAAATTGCTAGCCTTCTCAACACCACAGAAAAAAATTACAGTTATCCCGAAGGCATTTCTGTTAGAGGAAAAAAAAATAACATGCAGTTATTATTTATCTGTTTCATTTGTTTTTTGTTTTTATTCACATGTAATTTATCAGTGGCCTCAGTGGGCTACAATCCATGGTATGTAACCCTATTAAAACAAAACAAAGTCCCACCAGGGACAAAATGGATCCATTTTCTCCAGATTAATTTAATAGATGAATATTTCACACAATGAGAGAGCCAAATCTGCAGATGACTTGTTTTTTGGTTTGGAACTTCAGGGAACAGATGGAAAAGCGGCAGCATTAATATACCTTAATGGATCCATGGGACTGTATTTATTATTTGGCTTCAGTTCAGATTTTTTTTTTTTTTTTCCAGTGACTGTACCTTGCTGAATCACCACTGCAGAGTCTTGTCAGAAACTTTCTTTTGTTTCTCTTCTGTGCTTTTTTCCCCACTTTTGATCCTACCTTTTTTGTCATGATCAATTATAAGTTTCAATCTCAAAATAGCAGGACAGTCTTGAGCAGTTTTGCAAAGCTATGGTTGTACATGGAGATGTTCAGAGGACTGCAGGGAACAGGCAGGTTTGAGCCCTCTCAGTCTCTCTCCAGGGACTGTGGGTGCTGGGGAGCAGGAGGAGACAAGCTCACAGAGAGCAGCTCAGCTTACCTGTTCTTCCTAATCAGCATCTCCTGTTGCCACTGTTGGAGAGAGAGGACTGGGATAGACGGACCTCTGAACTGATGGTATAGGGCATTTTTCATGGTCTTCTGTTCTGAGAATGAATATTTATTAATTAGTACAGAATGCAATGGACACAAAGCTGGAGAGAATACAGGTTATCTATATAGGATAAGGTTTTGTTTCCAGCACAATTTTGGTCTCCCAAGGAGATACAGCTATTAAACATAGCTGTACTAATTATCCAATTATCATTATTTAATAATTTTTATTTGGGACATTGTTTTGCAAGAAACCAGGAGAAATAAGTTGTATATATTTTAGTAAGGATCTGTTTATATCCTTTTCACTGCAATGGTTATGTGCAGTTACAACAAAACTAAGGTCTGCGTCTCATTCAGAGACATGAAATTCCAAAGATTTGTGCCTTTGAAGCTGGAAGATAAACTTAAGAGAGCCTGTAGGTCAGACGCAGCTTAGAAATAAAATAAATAAAAAAAATAAAATAAATAAAAAAAAAGAAAGAAAACTTTGATATAAGTGGTTCCACTTATATTTGCTTTTACCATATTTATCTGATCTAAGTAAGTTGCTGTTATAAAGTAGGAAGGTGTTGTGAGTTTGTTCATAATGGTGGCAAAACATACTCACCAATTTTCTACTTTTGAACTTTAGTCCACCAATGGTAAGCGACGACACCCCACAGGGAACCTCAAATTCACTTTCTGCGTCTGCTTGCCATTCTCTTCAGGAGTGTATTGGATAAATGTGTGTCTTGTCTATGAACACAGCTTGCCTTCTAAATTTATGAAATCTTAGATTTTCTTCTAGCTTTACCAAAAGACAGCATGAATGCGGTTCCCCACAGATATCTACCTTGGCCCATCAAATATGCTTTTGTAGCATTTCTGAATTGCATGCTCCTATGTGGAGGACTGCTGTCTTCTGTCAGTCCACATGGTCCACAGTAAGGTTTGGCTTACAGTTACACACAGCGTCAAAATCTCTGGACTGCTACTAATGGTGCAGTCTCTTTGCAGATGTCTTCTACATGTTATGTGCAGCATAGTTTTATTTCTTTCAAACAGCAATTTCATTATCTCTACAGTCATTCTATTCACTGACATTTCAATCTATCTCATATTCTACTGAACTGGAAAACTACACTGTGAAAAGAAACTTGAAAATAAAGAGAGAAACTAGCAAACATAATTTATTAAGTATAATTCAGCATGACTCAAATAAGGATAATGAAGCACATGGGAAAAAAAAAAAGTAAAAAAAAAAAATTTAGATACTAGTAAACTGGGAGTCTTTTGTCCTCAAAGTCTCATCACTTGATGAATGAGATAGTATGGGTCTCTTACTACACTGGAAACACATTGCTTGTGCAATCACGCTCAGTACCTATGTCTCAGCAAAGATATAATGACAGTGATATATGAATAAATCTGAATTACAGCAATCATAGCATTTTATTTAGTCATCTAAGTTTTAGTCACTGACCAAACTGGCAAGTAAACCCTGGCATTTACGTGCATGAAATACATAACTGAACCTCTGAGTAAGCCCCATTTTTGTGGGCAATTACAGATATTGCAACAAACAAACAAAAAGACATTCACACACTAAATGCAAGATCATTCATTTCCTGGGTGATCCATTGTACCTAGTGCCCAAAGTGTGCTTCACTGTTTCTCAAAACAAGAGCTATAAATAGACAAGCACTTCTGTGCTGTTTTAATGCTGAGTACTGCACATTCCAGTAGCTTCAGTTTTTCAGCTTGTTATTTTTATTATCCTTTGTTGTGACTGGGCAAATGAGCCCAGTCTTCTGAAATGCCACCCACTTTTTGAAAGAAAAAGCTAGGAATAGACTCAAAGATCAGGAAAAAGGTCTGCCTAGAAATACTCCTGGAATAAGGAGAAATGAATGTAGAGGACTAAATGAGAAGGCTGATCTGAATGCAGGGAAATTTTGTCTGAGGAAACAAAAAGTAAAAACAAAAAAAGACTTTTCTGTTGTAATTTTAAATCTCAGTACCCCATGAGGAACATCACTAAACTCAGGAGGGATGGGGGATTATTTATTTATTTATGTATATATCTATCTTTTTATTTATTTATTTATTTATTTATTTATTTATTTATTTATTTAATTTTAATGGCAAGTCAGAAAGCTGCCTGAAAAAATGTTTGCTTATTTATTTATTTATTTATTTATTTATTTATGGCACCCTATTGTTTCCCTACCCTGGGATCTGGCACTCAGAGAGCCAGTAATTTCATCTGAACACTATTAGAAAACACCAGGAATGATATGGAACATTAATGTCCCTTGCAAGTAAAGTTTCTGTTTATGGGTGAACTGCTATGGCATGAAGAGACCTTTACAGTTATCGCAGGGAGTTCCTCACCCTATTGTCTTTAGGAATACAAAACTTCAAACTTCCAAACACAATATTGCTGGGGATTTCTTTGCACTGACAGTTAACTCTTGATGCTGCATATCCTTTGATGACTTGCCCTTTACTAAGTGATCTGACTTCTACAGTTATATGCTTGAGAACCATGTCCTCATTTAGATTTTAACATTATTGCAGCTTATTTGATGAAAATCAATTAAAACAAATTTAAAAAGATCATAAAACATTTTTTCCCCCCTCTCCAGCTAGGAGAGATTGTTTCCAGCAAATCATTCCCAAAATGCTTTTCTGTCAATCAGAGGTGCTCACTCACCAGAATGCTTTGTATGCAGCAAGGATAGAAGACATTTCTTACTGCAATTAGTAGTGTGCTGAGTCTATTGGAAGACAGTGTAATTATGATATGCATATATGGTTTTAAGTTGCAATGTCTTAAGAAGCATAAAAAAATTCTGCTTCACAATACACCAGAAGTGCAGCAAGGGATGCATGATCCCCCAAATTGGTACATGACTTTGGGCTTTGGCTCTCTAGCTGCTTTGAATGATGAATTGTGTGTTACTGCTTTTGGGTCAGAAGCTACTAACATACGTTTTAGGAAAGGCCTAGAACAGTATTGGTTGTCATACTTATGGAAATAAAAATGCAAGAGCAGAGTATGCCCTTTCACCTGGAGTATATGATGAGGAAACAGAGAAGGCAACATAACAAATGTTTAACACAAGGACAGGAAGAGCCTGTCCTACTGAATATGCCCAGTCTTTTCTTCCTTTCTCTCATTTATCTGAAAGTAACTTCCTTTCCTTTTCTTCACTCTGCTCCTCTAGCTTATTCTGAGGTAGTCTTTAATTTCCCCCACTTTTTCCATTAACATTACATGTATGTAAAATCTTGGCATAAAGTAGTTCTGGTGGAAATGTTTCAGTTTCTTCTAGGTTTTGAATCTGGTGGAAGCTCTAATCTGTTTGCCCGTAATTTTGAATTGCAGTGTTGACAGTGAGCACATAGCTTTAGTCTGCTAGCCGTCTGTGCATTACAGCTTCGCTGACTTTTAGAATTCTTGTGCCAAATTAGATTAGACTGAAAGACGCTCTAATAAACATTTTAAATAGCCACAGTTGCTAGTGGCCATACTTTTCTACCAGCATGGCACTGAGCTGTTCCATTGGTTTTCTGTTTCCTATTTAAGCATTGTCAGAACAAGGGAGTATTGTAAGAAATCTGTAGCTTTCCCTGTGACATCAGATTTTAATCAACTGGGAAAATTTCACATTTCATAAAGCAGGGAAATTTGTGATAGCCATGATGGACTAAGTAGTTATACTCCATCATGCCCCTTGATTTTTAAAAGTCCTGTTCATACCTCAATATTTTTAGGATGTTTAAAGCAACTAACCCTGCCATAAGCAGTAACCTCTTTTCCTCTTCAAAAATATCTGTGCATCATTCTCTTTTGTTCTTCAGGAGGCAATTTTTATCCTACACTATCTCTAATCCTTTGTTCTATACCTTTTATCCAATAATCTTTGATGTGGAGCAATGCTGACTACTTTCTGAAAACCTAATTAAATTAGAATTTTCCTTATCTATCATGGCAGTAATATCTTCAAAGAATTCCAACAAGTTACTTAAGGTTGAATTCCTTTGCTTCAATATAGTCTGAGTGTCTTGAGATGTTATCCTTCTAACAGAGAGCTCTTTAAAATACTCTCAATAAAGTCTTTAAAACAGTCTTCAAAATCATTGGATCACCATCTAATCTTGCCTGCCCCATGTACCCTTTTTACTAATTGACCTTAAATTGTCTGTCTTTGTTGTTTTATTGAGGGATCTAGTGTGAGTTAGTGAACTTCATATCCAAATTAAAATGAAATAAAATATATGTTCAAAGGTTCCCTTTTCTTCTCGTCTCAGCCACTAATACTCATGGACATCATTCTGCTTAAATGAAATTCTACTAACCAATCATATTACCTACCTTACAGAATATATTCCTCCCTCTTTGACTTTGAAGACTGATTCCTAGCTGAGAACAGTTCACTTTGTATTACCTCTACAAAGGATAGCAACAAAATAAAGAATTAATAATTCTATTATTTTAAACCTATAGTAGCCTCCTAATTTTCTCTTTTCAAAATTCCAGTCAATATGCAAATTTAATATACAGATGGGACAAGACCACTTGGAATTAAATGATTTAGCTGATTACTTTCTGCTTTAATACCATTTAAAAATGTATTTGCCCTTCCTCCCTTCCCTTCCCTTCCCTTCCCTTCCCTTCCCTTCCCTTCCCTTCCCTTCCCTTCCCTTCCCTTCCCTTCCCTTCCCTTCCCTTCCCTTCCCTTCCCTTCCCTTCCCTTCCCTTCCCTTCCCTTCCCTTCCCTTCCCTTCCCTTCCCTTCCCTTCCCTTCCCTTCCCTTCCCTTCCCTTCCCTTCCCTTCCCTTCCCTTCCCTTCCCTTCCCTTCCCTTCCCTTCCCTTCCCTTCCCTTCCCTTCCCTTCCCTTCCCTTCCCTTCCCTTCCCTTCCCTTCCCTTCCCTTCCCTTCCCTTCCCTTCCCTTCCCTTCCCTTCCCTTCCCTTCCCTTCCCTTCCCTTCCCTCACTCTGGATATCCCTTTTTTACTTGCATAACCGTAAGCATACTGTAACAGATCCTGGAACAGTTTCATTTTTTCTTACTAACCTTGTCTGTGCATGTGCAGAACTTGTCCGACACTTTAACTCTGCTGAGCTGAAGGGCCCTGTGGGCTCTCTCCATTTCTGCTGCTGCCTGGAGCCTCCCAGCTTGTGATGACCTTTCAGTTCCTTTTCTATACCTTCTGTGTTTACAGTAAGGCTCTGTACCTCCACAAGTAATGAGTTAACCAGACACCAAAGCTGATTCCAACTCCATGGAGTCTGCAGGAGCGATTTTGTCCAGACCTCTCTGCAAAATTTTCACTGTTGCTCACTTGTGGAGAGCACAGACAGAGATGAGATTGCAAAATACCTGCTGGAAAAGAGCAAGGGATCCAACCTTGGTTCCACCAAGCTGGACTTACAGCCAATAAGCATGGCCAACAGACACAATTTATGCAGCAGTGTCCAGGGAGGAGGCACCCTTTTCCACCTGAGGCACCCGTCGTTTGAAGGCTTGCAACTGCCCTGTTCCAAGACACAGGTTGGCTGGGCTTGTGGATTCTACAACATGGATGGCATGATTGCTTCTTCTTGAGAATCACACAGCAATTTTAATTATGCTTTTGTTTAATTTAATGATGCTCTCTAATCACTTACATTAGTTGAACAAAAGTTAGGAAAAAGATCAGTAGTATCTTGAACTGAAAACCCACTTTTGAAGCTAATGTCTGTTTTGTTTAAGTAGGATATCCTTTTTGGCAGGTTTGCAAGCATGTGTCAAACAAATGTTTTACAACAAAAACATTTTGCTACAATCACAGGCTGATAGAATGACTGATTATCATTTAAGAGACCCTTTGTTCTGACTCCTCAGAGGTCTCCTCATGTGCTTACAGTCTGAGATTCATTTCTCTATGAAATTGAATTCATATGTGTGGAGAAAAAAAAAATCTATCCCCTCATTCTTCTACTATGAGGTCTTTTTTCTTCCCCTACCATGACCATAGAGTAACTGATTTTCATAGTACCAAATTTTATAACTTCAGTGAGTGTAGCTCATAGAGTGTGAAAGAAGTGAAGTTCAGTGCCAGCATGCAGGGAACTGCCTGGACAGCCCTTGGCGTGCTGTGCAAAGACTGATGGGTTACCTTTGAGATAGGTGCCTTGGGTGCATAGAGCAACTCAGCTGCAGTTTTGCAGAAGGGACTCCCTGCTCTCATCCCTCCTCACACAGGCCTCAGGTCCCCAGATGAATTAGGATCAGCCCTCTGAGGTACAGAAGTGTTATCCCTGTAAGAGTTGCCTGCAGTCACAAGCTGCAGCAGAGCCAGGAGCTGAACCTGGCTTTGGAGTTCCAGTCTGGTGCCTTTTACCACTTCCTTCTCTCACATGAACATTTACATTTCTGACCTTTGGGGGGGGGGGGGGGGGGGGAAGAAAAAGAAAAAAGAGATTTATAAATGTTCATATTTGCACATTGGGCTTTTGGTTTTGAAACATCTTTAAAGTCTCTGTCATCCTGCTATCTCTGTAAACTCCAGCGTGTCCGAGGGAAAGCACATCCTGAAAATCAAAATTTGAATTCTCCTAACATTTGGATGGAGTCATAACCAACCTGGTAAACTGTGTTTTGTCACATTAGTTCCCTTATGGAATGGAATAAAGGAACATAGGGATAGCTGCTTGGTGGTGTGTAGGAAAAGTAAGAGCAGCAGCACTTTTAGGAGGTGACAGTGGCTTAGCTCTTGTGGGGATTTGAGGAGCAGTCTTGATTGCTCTTTACTGCTAACCAGCCCTGAGAACCTGAGAAGAGAAGACTTCCTTAGCAATAGATTTATCCCAGTGGCAGGAGAAACACTTTCCACAGCTATAAAATAAATCCTGGGATAAAAACTTGTTTGCATGTTACTTTTCTTGGCATTGCTGTATGGGCAGTGTATGCTCATCAACTCAATTTATTGTTTGTACAATGTCTGCCATAATTGATGATTCAAATTTGATGGCACCTCTACATTTTGAAATATGACATATTGCTGTATATATTTAATTTTATCTGGACCAATTTTTTATTTTTTTATTTTTTTATTTTTTTCCTTTTCAGCCAAAAACTAACTTCCCTGGATTGGTTGAGAGAGACAGACTTGAAGAGGTTTTTAAAAATAGATTTATTTATTTATTTTTAAGATCTATATAAAATTTATTTGCCCAAGAGTCAGAACATGTCATTTAAAGAGGCCTAAAACAATGATCTCACAGACTTCACAGTCCAGAGAACAAAGAAATCAGAATGTATATACTTTGTATATTTGCAGGTTTTTTTTACTTTCTTGACATATTGCAGACTGAATGGTAAATTCTTCCTGTGCATTGGTCTCAGCTAACAAGTTCATTATCTATTAACACCAAATCCTAACTGTGGTCTCGGCTGCCTCAAGCAATTTCAGATAACCATATGGTGAACAAGCTGTCTAATTACTTTCTGGAAGTAAAAACACTATTCCTTGGTTGTTCTTTTCATGCAAGTTGGTAAAATGTTGAATTTATTGACTTTTTTGGCCTAAAATAGAAAATTTTAGTTTACTACTGATCTTAATGGCTCTACTCAGATATCAGAGTGTAGAAAGGTTCAATTCACCAGAGTAGATGTGTAACCCTCTGCAGAGGGCATACTGTTCCATTTTGTCAAGCAAATAGTAACTATTAGCCTAGGCTTGCTGAGCTCCATCCTAGATTACCAGCCTCCATCACCAAATACAAGGATTTTAGCTTGAAGAGGGCACCACTGGGACAATGAACAAATGCAGTGTAGCAATCCCTCAGTTCCCAGAAAACCTGGGGGTCATTAGAAGTCACTGTAATCTACAGGAATCCTCATGTGCTCCTGGAAAGTGAAAGCACCATAAAAGCAGAAGAGTGACATAAATATTTTTAAATTAAAAATGCAGATAAACAACTTTTCTCTTTTTGTTTTGGAGCTAATTCATCTAGAAGTATTGTCTCATAACAGCAATAGGATGTGTTACCCTTTTACAGTGTCACGTAGCATAAACTAAACTGGAAATAAATAAATAAATAAATAAACCTGAAATTAAGTCAAAATTTCAGGTACCTATTCCAAGAAGCTTTCTCACAGAATTCTGTACATGGCTTTATTATCAGTTCATATGCGACATGAACTGATAGAGACATATATACAAAATGTAAATGCTACACCTTAAGCCTCCTACCTTCTAATGAAGCATATGGCAATTTGCCAAAAAGAAAAGAAAATTAAAAATCTTTCTTACATTGTACAAAAGCCCAAATGCACAGATGATCTCTGTTTTCATACAAACACACACCCAGAAATAAAACACAGCTGTAAGGTCTAATTTTAGGAGCCAGTAACCTTGACCTTAATAATCTTCCTATTTGGAAATTCAAAGACTGAAAAAGGACATAAGCTCAAGAGTTTTAACCAGTTCTTGAAACTAATATTCATGGTGTGTCATCTGATCACAGAAACAATATTATCAAACTGCACTGGTAAATAGTGGCTTGACCATGAGGTCTTCCTTTGGTGTAGGTACAAAATTAGAATATCGTGAAACATCATCTCAAATATAAGCAATACGGAGGACTCCATAAGGATGTTTCATCTGAAAGAATTGTGCTAGGAGTGTAATATCATATTTCTGTGTCAATAGTAACCTAAATAAAAAAATAAAAAACAGAACTAAAAATTCTCCATCCTCCAGATTCTGCCTCCTCCCCACCAAGCTACATCTCTCAACAGTTCATTCTGAAAGTCTGAAAGTCTGAAGACTTTTTTTTTTTTTTTCCCCAATTCTGGTAAATAAATGAGGAATTACCAAAAAAAGTCCTGAAATTGACCTTATGCTTTCTTTTCCTTCAACATTTCCAGTTGAATCTCACTAAATCAAAGCTTTTATATTTTTTAGACCAGCTGCTGGTTTTACAAAACTGCAGAATTTGATACTTTCAAACTATTTATTTGAAACCTTATGTGACAAGTGCATTATTTCAATGTAATCTTAGTCAGAGAAACCTGTGATACATGAAATCATATGTTTCTATTAAAACATAAAACATATTGGAGATCTCTGTCCTGTCTTGCAGTGACACAATGGCTCCATGGCAGCATTTGAGCAATGACCTGCACAACCAATCTGACAATGCTAGAAGGACAATCCCAATGTGCAGCAGGGTATATAGGTAAACTGCATCTTGCATGACTTAATCCTTAACCTATCCTATGCAGTATTTTCAGCTACTGCTAAGTTCCTGGGCATCATCTGCAGATTTTAGGTTTGCTTGTTACGGAATAGATGAATAATATTGAAGGATGGTGTTACAGGAAAGTTCCACAGCAAAATCCCCTTCCTGTTATATTTCTACCTTATGACCACAACTCTGTACAGTCCCTCCCACATAGCTGCTCAGTTGTATTTCAAAATCGGAATGATTCCCAACATTCCTGGTTAGCACATTCAGAGGTTAAACATAAACCAGAAACCAACACTGACTATCATTAAGCATTCCTGTGTCAAATACCTTGCTGAAGCAAAATGATAAAAGTTCAGCACGTCATTCTTGGCAGGTATGACCTTTTTTTTTTTTTTTTTTATGCTTCTATTAATATTCTTGCTTTACTATGGTTTCAAAATTGCTTTTATTCATCTGTGTAATTCCATTTTGTTTAGTTTTGTGAGCCATTATTTCTGGCTTAGTCCTGTATCATGTCCCAAGGAAAGGCTGCAGGAATTCATAGCTTGTTATAACGTACGTAAAGAACAAATACAGAGCTAATGTAGTATTACACATGTTGGCAAAATACTATGTGAACTCTAAGTCAACCACAGAAAAAGCCACCTATTTACTCATATATTTTTACCACTTAACCAGAATGTGCACAGGCTTTATGTGATGGATGATAGTTTGGTTTTTCTTTCTGCCCAGATATATGTCCATTAGCAAGGATAGTTCCCATCCAGCTGTCAAATACTTTTCCAATGACTGCTTTCTTCAAAATGTAGGATTTTTTTTTTCTTTTGCCTTTATACCCTCTCCCTGGAGCTCCAGGCACTCCAGAAAAAGTTGGAAATGAACGAAGAGTTCACAGGCCATGGCCGATGTAGCTGAATGGGCTTTCTATCAGAGCATCACCAATGCAGTATTTTTAAAACTATTATTTTCAAAAAACATTAATTCTTGATGGTGCTGATCCATAAAGTTTTCTGAGTTAAAAATAGCATCTGAGATAAAACTACAAAACTATAAAATATGAACTCAAGCCTATGGGAATGACATGCTGCTATTTGTAGACATTATACCCTGATGTTTCTGGTCTTCTCCATGTTTTGGCATATTCTGGTAGATTACATGAGTGACAAGAAGGAGTATCTGTCTCTGGAACATTAACAGACTTCACTAGGCCCGTCCACTACTCAAAAGTGACATACATTACCTAAAACTTTCCCAACCCCATTCCTTCTCTTCTAAAGTTTGACAAAAAAAAAAAAATGATGTCAGTACATAAAGTACCTAACTGTGCAATCTGTTCATTTTCTCTTCTCTGATAAGTACAGTATTACCACAGATTCATAACACAATGGGTTCTACATACATGATAAAATTCACCATTTTATCAGCCCATTTTGAGTCCAGCAAGGACTGGCAGATATAACTTCCAAGAAATGTTGTCAGACGCAGAACAAGTAATGGAAAAGATGGAATTCCTCTGGCTTTCTCTTCAAGCGGAAGAATTGAGAGAGCTGGGATTGCTTTTGTGTTTCCTGACATTTAAACAATTTTTCCTTATCTTCTTTATAAGGGCTGCTTAATACAGCAAAAGAAGACAGATAAAAAAGTCACAAAACAGTGTAATAAATGAAGTTGTGGAATCCTCCCTAATATTTGAAATAGCTTAAAATACTTTGACTAAAATCCCTCAAATCTGATTGTCTGCAATGGGGGATCATTGATATCCTGTTTAAAAACAACACTATGGTGATAAAAATGTGACTTGCTTCGCTCTTTCTGAATTAGATCAAAGAAGTTGCAGATGTATGAAACACTGGAAAACTAAAGAGGTTACACATACAGTTTCTTTAAAACATGGATTTCATCTCTGATATTCAAGCTCCTTATAAAAATAACCAGCCAGACAAAAATTAAAACCTGCTTAGATATTTTCTTTGAAAGGAAGAACAAATGCATTTTTTGCATGACAGGAATTTTTCTCTCTCTCTTTTTTTTTTTTTTTTTTTTTTTTTCTGATAAAACTAATTCTGGCTCAATAACTTTCTTTAAGCATTGAAAAACAAAGTGAATTTCTCCTCTGCTCCCCATGAGCTCTTTCACTTTTTTTGTGCTCTCCCAGTCACAGACACTCTCTGTATCTCCCCAGAAGATCAAGTAATATTATCAAAATTATAAGAACTTCCTTACCAAGGGTTTTGTGTGGTTCTTAATGACATTTTCAAACACCCAAAACAAAAACAGAGTTTACTTGCCAAACATAAATCCCCAAAAACACCACTGGAAAAACTAAAACTAAGATAAAAACTCCCCTTTGTGGGTTTTTATTCTTGGTAAACTCCTCTACTGTAAGTCAAGCAAAATAGCTCAGTTCTGATTCTCAAGTATTTCAGCATTATATTTCTGCTTTTGACTATTTTTTTTTTTTCCATAGGAGAAGGAAAACTAAAAACTTTGTTTTTTCCTCACATGCAGTTTGCTGTGATTGTCAAAAGTTCCTATCATTTTAGTTCTTGGAAAAACAAAGCAAAACAAAACCTTTGTAATCTGGAGTTCTTTTATGCACTTCTATTACATATCTTAAGAATTTTGATACTGATTTTGTAAGGTTTTCTAACTACCTTTGAAGAGCAAAAGGGAAAAATGTTTGGCAATGAACTGTAGCTTTAAAAATAGTTAACTTTTGAAATAAGGTCAATATTCTGTGTCTGTATTATTTACATCAGCTTTTTGCTTTGTTTGGGAATGTTTTCTGTCCTCATCTTGTTGCAGTGTGAAAAATGCATTTGAACAATACAAATTGCTGTTTATGGATTGTCTTACATAGAGATAATTTTTTCTTGTTTATTTATGCTTCCTGTTGAAAACAGTATTCTAAGCAAAAATATTTAAATCCTGTTCTCTTTTAATTGACATTAATGAAAATAACTCAGTTGATGTGTCATGCAGTGTGAAACCAGGCAGTGGTATTTTGGTGTATGTGTGATTGTACTGGATTTGGAAATTTGTTAAAGAGTTGGAAAACTGGCCACCAGACTATTTGTTAAAGCCTCCTGACACAGAGATAATGGTTTTGAAAATTTAGTTCAGCAGAAAAGAATAATGAACAGCCATCTTTCTTACCACTGGTTGCTGACACCTGACTACCTTTCCACTCCAAAACTCACATAGGAATAAAAATACAATAACAAATGTCTGTTGCATAGTTCAGTGAATATTCATGAAGAGGCCACCTCCATGGCATAGTTCTGCTTGACAGAAGCACTGGGATGTGACCCCAGCCATGTGAAAAAGCTGGACGTACTTTAGAGGGTTCCTTGTCCAGTCAATCCTCATTGTCACTCCAACTCAATTTATTTATTTATTTATTTTTAGAAAAAGAGTGCCAAAGTGAATGCATAACCAGAGGAAGTAAACTTTAGGGAAGTGAACAGTATGGGAGATACCAGGGTATTAGAACACGAAGCACACAGGCTAAGAATATTTTCACATTTCTGAAAATATGAGGATGTTCGGGAACAGTGAAAAATATCAACAACTGAGTAATACCTATGTCAAGTTTCCCTGCTCCTGATGTTCAGTTATTGTTCATCTGTCAAGGCTTTTCAACTGTGCATGAAAAAATGCTGAAGAATTTGATCAAGAAAATGCATATTGACTTAGAAAGTCGTTGAGTTTCATATGCAACTAGTGGGACATGACGGGTAGCAGAAGTAACACTAAAACTGATTTATTTATTTATTTATTTATTTATGAGAGGAGCAGCTATTAGGCAGTAAGTAGACACAACCCTTTTCCTGTGAAGCACATGTGGGTTTTCTGAAAAACATCTGTCTGGCTATTGCTGGCTGCAGGCTAAAATACCTGTGACAAACATAAGCATCTGCTTATGAACACCAGCTAATCATCCGCCCCATGGGATGTAAGCTGCGATTGGACAAAATTCCACACATAAAGTCGGACCTCTTATAGCAGAAAATGATGACAGTACAAGATAGCTTGTTGAGAGCAGAATAAGTTCTTAAATATTTTCAATCCTATTTATAATAAATAAATAAATAAATAAAAATAGACATTTACTAAAAAGCTCTAATTACTATTCTTCAAACAAAATTAAACAAAATTTCATGCTGATTACATTTTCTGGGATAGTGACCTCTTTATTTGATTTTTTTTTTTTTTTTTTTTTTTTTTCCTATTGCTAAATGACCTTATTAGGATCATGTAATTTAATCTAGTTAAATCTAGTTCTAATTTAATATAGTTCTGCTCACAGGAGCAGAAATCCATCTGTTCACCTACTTTACATGTGAAATGATTACATGACCTAGTTTTGAGTGAAATATTAAGTTTAATACACTTTTCAGCATTCCTGGGCTGAAATGAAAATTTAGTTTATAATAAAATATGGTAATAATTGATCTGAACATAATGACTACTGAATAGTGGTCTGATGTGTTGCATTTTGTGGAGGACAGTGCGATACATATAGGTTATAAAGACATCATGGAAGTATAACATTTTCAATTTGTAATGTTAAAAAATGTTGAATTTTATGTTCTATATGTTCTATGAGTGTAGATGGATCTCCACCTAAGAAAAATCAATCAAACACTCTTGTCAAACTGAACAAAAGCTATGATATGAATAACCTGTAAAAAGAAATCAATTAAATCCACTGCGTATGACAAAAATAAAAATGAATATAATAATATTACCTTTCAATAATAAATGGGTTGGTAATTTATAAGATCCATATTTTTGGCTTACCCTTCCAACAAAAGAATTAGTAATGACAAATCTTTGCATAATTCTTCCTACTGTAATTAACATTCTCTTTTTATAATCTTCAGATTGTTCTTAAAGAATTGAGTGAGATTTCTCTGAGACCAAAAGTGATTTCCTACATTTCTAAGTTGTATGAAATCATATTTTTTAGTCTTAAGATTTTTTTTTTTCTGAATATATTTTCAAAGAAAACAAATAAACAAAACAAAACAAACAAATAAAAAACTTTTCCAAACCCTTTGCCAAACTTTTCCAAAAGTGGTGAAAGAACAAGAAAGCCATAGCAAAAATATTTTGGCTAGATGAGAAAAGCCCTTGTCACTGAGGGTGAACAATTCAAATGCAAACCATTTAAATCCTTTAACCACTATTGCTATTTTGAGTATTGGAATCTCTGGAGTGGAGAAGGTCATTTCAAAAAGGGAGTAGCAGCTGCTAATTTCAGAGCTAGAAAGCTGACCAAAGGTATTTATGGTAGTTGTAATAGTATGAAGTATGACCTCTACCAAGTCTTAAGAATCTACAGGGAACCACTACAGAATTGACTTTTCTAATTATTAACAAAGCTTCAAATACAGCCAACACCACATGCCGACAGTTGTCTGTGGCTACCATAGTAGAGATATTTACTATGTCTACTAGATATTTAGTATAGATATTTACTATAAGACTACAAGGACGTAGTATAAGCCTGGTTCTATGTACCTCAGTTGTCAGGACTTATTTATTGTTAATATTCTTATGATACCACTATAAATACTTCAAATATATAAGAAAGGGATCTTTTGCCAAACACAAACTATGAAGGATCTACTTGATCATTTCAGAAATGTGGTGAACTGTCCAGGAAGAGGGAGAAAAACATAGTATTTTGGTGAACTTAATTATTGTGAATTGTGAACTCTAGATTAAATTCATGATTTTAACCTGGACTTGGTTCTCTGACATTCACTGTCTCCTAAATGTCTCTACATTCTTACATAGAAATCATTTCTTTAAAAAAAAAATAAATATTTCCTTGTTCTCAGATTTGACATAAAAATCATATATCACATTTTAATTTATGGATACCAAAATTACAATATCTTGAGAATTGGATGTCTGTCCCACACAAATCAGAGTGGCCATTGGTCTGTAGGGACAACTGAAGTTTCCAAACGTTAAGCAAACAAGCCAAGAGGTTCAGCTGTACTCATTTGTATTCTGTTATCAGATAAAAGAAAAATGCTACAGTTAGAAATTTGTGAATAGCACATATGTAAATGAGAAAACATCAAAGCTGCACAAGGATCCTGGAAAGGATGGATAAGGAATCTCTCAGTGACAGGTGGTTGTACCTCAAAGGCCTAATTATCAGACGAGATGGTGGGTAAGGGTCCTTACTCAAAGAAGAAGGTGGCCTACAAAAATGAAATGCCTCCTATTCATTGGCTTAAGCTGACAAGGAGATTTTTCAATGGATGAATTTTGATGAGAAAACCCAGTCTCAATTTACTGTTAATTCATTGCATTAAATGGTCAATGTAATGTCTGCCTACATTCAGTTCTGTGTTCCAGTTACATATCCTTTGCATTAGTTTTTTTCTACTGCTGCAAAGCCATCTTCTAACAAGAATGAATGACCTCACTATAACCTTTAAAATAAGAATTTTATCCCTATTTTACAGGAACCTGATGCACTGGATGATTAGATGACTGACCTGGTATTACACCCATTAGAGCTGTGCCAGAAATGCAAGCAGAGCATCGATTTTTCCTGCGGCTTATTACCCTATGATTTTTGATGGAAGAAAGTCAAACTTTTCAGATTGCTTTCCCATTAGTTCATGTCCTTTGTACTTGTATCTAAGTGTCAAAAATCTGCCTACAGATCTCCTCCACACCTTCAGATACATCCTCCCTCATCTTTTCTGAGTATTCTCAGAATTTTTCACAATTTCTAACTGACTCTGCTTGTCCCTATCAGTGGTCTGTGAGGTACATCCTAAAGCTTGGCCAGCAGCTCATGTACATGTACTGATTGGCAGGCAAAACATAGAAGATGACTTTTTTGCCTCCACTTTTTTTTAGAAAGAGCATTAACTGGATTTATCCTGTCTAGCAGGTGACAGTTTTCATGAAAAGTGTATGACTTTAACGGTCTTTAAGATTTTCATTAGTCCATCGTGTCTTAAATTTGTTAATCAGTTAAAATTATTTGGATTGAAATGTAACCCCCATACACCGAAGAATAAATTAATCTACACTCAAAAAGTAGAACTAAACTTTTCTGGGATTATTCCTGAAGCAGCCTAATGCTGATGATTGTGTATATCTAAGGGTATATCTAAGGCAAGAAGTGAGTTTTCAGAAGTCAAGGCACAAATCCTAGGTTCTCTCTCTCTTTTTTTTTTTTTTTTTTTTTTTTCTCCTCCCAGTCAGAGGAGAAACCTTCATAAACAATAGATTCCCTATGACAACTGACTTATGAATCTGTGCTAGATCATTCAATCTGTTAGTCCTAACTGTTGTATAGATCCATTACACATCAGGATTTTTCATAGCCAATTTTTGACTAACACAGAGGCCATTTCTTGACAAACGGTTCTGTTTCTTTGCTGTCTGAGCCTCCTGATCCCCCTTTTTTTTCACAGTCCTACATTTGTCTTCTGTTTGGCACAGGTGCAGGTGGATAGCACTATTACACTGGGAGTGCTTGGCTTGCGTAGCTACTTTTCTGTCAGTATTTATCATAACTAACACTTTTTCCCTTTCAGTGGGTACCTAATTAGAATCTGAAAGCTGGCTTAAGGCTGTCTTAATATCAAGGGCCCAATTCTTCTTTCAATTACTTAACAGTATGTCCAGGACTGTTAGCAGAATCAATACATATTTATGCCAGTAAAATCAAAATTTAATCCGAGTTTCTGCTAAGGAATACATTTTCAACTATTTGGGGGAAGATAAATAGCTTAAGATAATTGTTGTCTTGGTAGCTTGATGAGAAAATGACAGTTTACTTGATAAAGATGATTTTCCCTCTGTTTTATTCCCACAGAAGATGCCTGGTTGTGATGATGCCTGGTTGTGATGAACACCTGCTGGTCAAAAGACTGCAGGCAGTGTTATTGGGTGTAGGCTCCAAGTGGGCTGTCTCTTCATCACCTTTGAAGAGCTATAGCAAGAACAAACTGTGAGGACAGGATCTCTCTACAGTTGATGACAGGATTGTCCAGAGGTACATGTTTTAGAGACCTCTGATTGACCCTTATGCAGATGTCAAGTTCATAAGATTGATAAGGGCATTTCTTGCAGAACTATAATATTTCCTTTTTCAGAAACAGAGAGCTAAACTGAAGATCTGCTCACACTTGAGCAAGCATGCTGGACTGGCTCTCAGAAGCTTGGTGTAGGAGAACATAACACCACAAGAATATCAACAGGACTTTGAGCAGCCTTCCCTAAGGGGAATCTGGCATGTAGATAATATAGGCAGGGAGACACTTGTTTCAGTAGGAGACTCTCTGTATTTACAGCTGAAGTGTAAATGAATCCACTGGAGTTCAGAGATATTCATATAATCTAATATATTATATACATACATATATAATATTATTATATATTATTAGTATATTTATATATTAAATGTGAGATTTCTTCTTCCTTAGATCAGTGTAGATGGAGCTATTAATTCCCAAGGTCTTGCTATAATTCTGTTGCTTAACTTGCTATTTCAGTTTTAATTCCCAGTTTAGTTTGCATACACCACCTCAGTTACTGGGCATCTGGAGTTAATTGTAGTTTTGCCATTAAATTCAACATAAGTATGTGGAATTAGGGCAGTAGAGCAGAGAGCAGATGTCCAAAAGTTTGTTGCAAAACCAAGGCTTAACTATGTTAAGCCCAATATAAATGCTCAGCTTTTATAGTTTTGAAGAAGTGTCTGCCAACCTGATTTGATCCAAAGGGATCAGATTAGAACACTTTTGTTAGATAGAAAGGTTGTTATAGAGGAATCAGGTGTTGATAAAGGACAAAGTGGTATAAAGACAGACAATGTGTTTATAGACTTTGTCGATGATTTCTTTGAAAGACCTATGAAGCAGATGGTGTTTCAAATGGAATAGGTACCAGGAACATCAGAACTGATTTATGGGTGTGTAATTCTGGTTCATACCACACTTTTGCACTGCAGGGCAATTCTTTATATCTGCAGTAAAGAGCATGTTTTTCATGTGGAATCTTACAGCTGTATCTGTATCAACTATATTTGAAGATGGCATTGACAGTGCCAGGCACAGGAAAAACACAATGTGTCAAGATTTGCAAACTGCTAGAGTGATTTCAGAAGTCCCGCGCCCTGATTAAATGATTCATACCCTAGTTTACAAGAACAAATTGATCCTGGAGTATAATATGCTGAACAACACGTTCCTGAAAGGAATTTGCTGATGTGTTAACAAATGGTGACTCCAAACTGTCCTGCTTTAAACTTGATCGAGGTTTCTTTTCCACTGAACACTTGATATCCTAGCCACATTTAAAAGGGAAGTTGAGTCCGGAGAAGAAAATGAGTAATCATTCATGGATCTACAAAGAGATCTTTACAAAAGAAGCCAGATGATGTGTCAGGGTGTTTTCAAAACTTTTCTTGATGACAGATGTTCAGATGAAAAAGCTCTGATTTTTCTGCAACTTGCAGAAGGAGACATGGGCACTTTGTGAAGTAGATTTGTTCACAAAATCAATTCTGTTTGATGTTATCTCTTCACACGTGGGTAACAAACAAGATAATCAAGAAGTACTCATGGCTGTTAAAGAACAACTGTGTCAGGAAGAAAAGTATGTGCTAGGAAATTCCCACATGTTTTGAATAATACAGATGTCTATCATATGGATGTCTTTTCTCTTTTGCCAAAATTCTATACACAAGATAGATATTTCATATAAAAACTACTTGTAATGTATACTGTACTTTTTCATATTCTTTATAGATATTTATGTAGAATTCAGTGTCTTTTCATCACAGAAGTGGTAACAGATAGTTTTAATAAGATTTTAAAGAAAGCAACAAGTTGAGGTAGTTAACAGACAAAGCGTCAGTCATACATGTATTTGAGATTAAAATATATAGCTGTCCATTATTTTTAAAGTCTTAAGGTGGCAAATCAAAAAAAATCACAATTTTAGGATGGATTTCCAAAAGTCATGTGCCTGTTTGACTCTACTGAATGCTTAGCCTCTTTGAGGAAATGGTGTTGATTGCAGATTTTATCATCTAAGATTCATCCTTCATTAAGTGACATTGCAGAATCACTGAACTGAGACCTTCCATCTTTTTTCCTTTTTTTAATTTTTTTTTTTAATTTTTAATTTTTTATTTTGTTTTGTTTCTTCTCAGTTATTTTAGAAATGAGGTATCAATTTACCTCTCCTCCAAATTAGAAAAGGGACTTTGAGAAATAGCTTTTCAAGAGAACTGAAAAACTTGTGAAGTATCAACTAATTTTCTCAAAACATAAATGAAAGTATAAAGTTTCTCAAGTTTCAGAAAGGGATAGCCATATGAAAAGCACTGATATTTTCATGGTAATAAAGTTTTGCAAGAAATGTCTGATGTCTGGCAATAAATTGTGATCCATAATATATTCCAAGTAAACTGGTGTCTCAGTGTTTCTAATAGGTTTGTACCCTGGAGTTAGGTTTTCTTATTGTCAAGAAATTGTTGAACTTTAAGGCATGCTGAACTTTAAGTCCTATTTGAACTTTAAGACCATTTCCTTTGTTAGGACTTTACCCAAGGGTGTGGGGGAAAAGATCTTCCTGATTTTCATAGGTCAAATCTTTATATTTGATTAATTAGTTTAATCAAAGTTTTGGTACTTTAAAAATCATTACCTTCATTTATGTAATTATGATGCACATATGAGCATAATTTAATCAGGTATATTTCATGAGTGAAGAAATGGCTGACTCTTTAGTAAAACAATGTTGGATAGATTTCAAAATGTTTTTTTCATGACACATAAAGGAGCTTGATGCAGCTGAATGATGCTAAACAGACCTAAAGGAAGAAAGAAAGTCCTACAGTTGATAGAGTTTCATTTTCTGCAGCTGATCCAAAGGGAATATATTAAGACCAAGTTGGCTGTGGATTGCAAGTATTTCTGGCTGTCCAATGCATTTAGTTAGTGTTTCCTGAGAGCTACATGGAATTTGGTCTAAATGATATCTAAATAGTAAGTACAATTGAGGAGACAATTCCAGAAGTACACAGGCACACTGGTGAGATCCCATCTGAATGTTTGAATGGCAGCATTTGGGTGATATATGAACTTACTCCTTTCCATGCCAAGTTTAACAGGAGCCTGGGCACATACGCACGGTCCATGTGATCAAGAAAGTAGGACTGCATGCTCACTGTTCTCACCTACCCTTGAAGTAAAAACACAGCTTGTGGGACTCCATCCCCTAAAACAAGTACACCTTCAACTGTAGGACCACTTACATTTAGATTTAGGCTCTTTTAAGGCTGAATGGATTCAAAATACAAATAACAAATGCACAGAAGCCTGAAAAGTGCTCTGCATAATATTTATAGTATTAAATAGTAAATCAGTAGGGTTAGCTACCTTTAAAGCAAAAGAATATAACACAGAAGAAACCGTATAAACAAAAGTGCAGATACTTTAGTAAGTCTTGCATCTGAAATTGCACAGACATTCAGACCAGTGTGGAACATGGTCATATATTAAAAATACAGTTTGGCTCAGAGGTAGAGGCAATGATAGCCTGAGACATTTTTTTATATGTCTGTAATGAATCATAAAGTTATTAATGGCATAATTGGCAATTATGTAGCTCTTTTATTAGAGGACATTTATAACTGTTTGAGAAAAGACAACCTGTATGTGTAATAAATCTTCCAATTTTTCTCCCTTTTGAAAGGAGAAAATCTTAAGCCGGTTATGTTTACAGCGTGTGATTGCACTCAGCTGAGCACTGTTAAAAGGAAGCTTGTTTAACTTTAACTCACGCCAGTAGAATCAGCAGAAACAAGAAAGCATCCCTCAAAAACACAAAGTCTATGAAATGTTGAGTTCTTGAGGTAGGATATATTAGTATTATGCTATCCTATTTTAGCTCTCTAAAACAAAGCAGCTGCTTTAAGTTAGTTGTCTGTTTTATCTATTGCTCTAAGCCAATTATGAGAGTGAAGTACATCTGTATGGGCATCTTTTTTTTTTTTTTTTTTTTTTTTTTTCCAGCTCAAAAAGGATTTCTGACTTGACAAAATTTCCATTAAATAGATGAGGAAATGAGCCACAGGATCACTCAGCATTTGTTCAGATGATCAAAACATAAAATTTCCTGGAGAATAAGTCTTACAATCAATGCTATAGGAACAACATAGTAACAATTCAGATCTGTTGAGTGTAATGAAAAATAAAGCACTTCAGCAGAGACGAACACTAATTACAGAACCATGTGATTTAAAATAAATAGAAAAGCACAATGTAATATTATCCTAAGGAAATTATGTTTTATTTTAATTATGGAAATGACAGAGAAGTTTAAAGCAAAATTCATTTAATGTTCCAGACAGAAAAGCAGTACAAATATGTGCAACTATTCAAATATATTTTAATAAATCATGTCACTTTCTAAACAGGAGATGCAGTTACATTCCTGCTCTTAAGCCATTAACCTTCTGTTCTAGTAAGACAGTTAAAACTGAGTTTGATGTAAACGCTAAAGAACCATGCATAGTATGCAGAGACCATGTTCTACATATGCTGATGTTTTCTAAATACTAAAACGTAATTTATTCCATCAATCCTTCTTCAACAAAAAATTAATTTCCTCCAATCAGCAGAGTAAAGGTTAATTGTGACAAGAAGGGAAAGCGAAGACCTTTATGAATGGGAAGATAGAAGAGCCTGCATCTTGAGTTAGTGGCTGATTGTATTTGCAAAGACAAAACAAGGCTATAAGTGATGCACACAGACTTTAATAAAACTTTATAGTTTAAGCATTATCTCAGAAGATTCCTGAGAAAGTACTGAACAGACAAAAACAGAATTCTCTTCAGTATGTCCAAATAAGATGCTGGATTTACGTTTAGAAAGATGGGCTTTGTTTTCTAGTTTGTTTCAGGTAGTATTCAAGTATCCTGCATTTCATTTGTATTATTTTTAGCAATTGTGCAGATCTTGGAGTACTAGCAGACAAAGATGTTACAATAAAAAGGTACAATATGGGTTAGGAACCATAAAGGCAGGCTGAAGGATTTAGACAGGTTTTCAGTGAGCAAGAGAAAATCAGTCTAAGAAATCAGCCTACCATACTCTTATCTATTATAGACATATTTTGAGCAACGAGAGCTTAAATGAAGATAAAAGTACAAGCAATAGGTGATATATCTGAGAAATCTCTGGCTACTGCTGATGGAAGCAGAAAAGGCAAAAATGCAGTTCTGCACGGCACAGATAAGGCAATAAGGGAACACAGTCCCTGCCAGGAAAATCACTGCAGACATCAGCACTGCCATGGTCCTTAGGCACACAATTATTCAAGAGACCAAAATCATCGTTGTTGCCAAGTCTGTGTAAGCATGGTGGAAACTGAATTCTTGTCAGTTCACTTAGTGTAATAGCAAATGTGTTTGTGCGTCTTTAATCAGACAAACGAGTGTAGAAAAACAGTTAACTTTTATTGATACAAACTCTGTGTTTCCAAAATCTGGAATTGTATTTAACTGATGGATCCAACTTTAGTGCTTGAACAGTTCATAAAAGTGACATAGCACCACTGCTGACAAATCTGATTACCAAGTGCTTACCTCTTGATTCTCAAGGGCCTGTTGAACATGACATATTCTACATGTTAAAATATTTTGCCACATCTGGTATAGCACAGAGAGGCCTCAGAAAACATGGTATGACTTGGTAGCTGCCTATGACTATGTTACACGGCCAAGACAGATTTTGCTGTAGCACACAATATAGTTCCTATGTTCCAATGATAATAATTGCAATAATAATAATAGCAGTAGGAATAGATCTAAAAGGAACTTTGATAATCTAGTTCAATCCTTTGCTGAAATATTCCAGCTAAGACTTTTTTTTTATATAGAAGAGAATGAAAGGATAGCTTCCTATGTCTTGTAGAGAACAACCTCTTTTTTATTATTATTTTATTTTATTTTATTTTATTTGAGAAAATTTTATTTTAATTTGAGAAAATGACATCTGTTTAGATACAATTGCTGTCTGGTTCTGGAAGGAAGCAGTGTCAACACTCAGTTGCAACTGAGACCTTCAAATTCTTAATTGTGATTTGTGTATAGCAAATCCTACATATATATAAAAACTCCAGACTTATTTCTCCACAGAAAGTAGATTTCCCCTTATGGGAGTGGATTCCACTGAGTGATCTATTGATGCCAATAGGCACAAGCCAAGGTATGATTCATAGAATACAAAAGGATGTAAAAATTCAGAACATAGCCCAAAAGGTACTGTTTGTACAAGATGTATAACCATATATGGTTATGTGGTTATATATATGGTTATATATATTGTATAACCATATACAATATATATATTGTATATATGTATATATGGTATAACCATATATGGTTATACAATCACTGCTAAGGATATTAGATGGCTGAAAGGCAGCAAATTAATGGTATTACACAATCACATCTTCATGGAGGACTCAGGGATGTATTAGCTATGATAATCCTCTTGCTGGCAGAAGACTTGGCATACTGATGACCAGATCCTCTTTATACAAATGCAGAAGCTACAACATCTTACAAAGAAGCAATTACTGCTCTGTCCACTGTTAGAAAACAAGAAAATATTGTTTGAAAAAAATGTATTTTTCTTAAGATGTCCTTACCCACTAATTGGAATAAAATATTTTTACAGTGTTTCATTCTTCCATTTTAATAGTTTACAAGCATAGTTATATTCTTTATTGATTTTTTTTTTCTGGTTGTTTTCAATAGGGATTTAAGGAACATATGTTTTTTTCTGGCTCATACCTCTCAGGCTGGGTATTATTTTGAACATAATAATATGCTTCAAGCTTCGTATTTCCAAGTCCCTCTAAAACACAGATACAACAGGTCAGAAGATGCTCTGGATCTGGAGCACTGAAGAGCAAATCACTTTTGTGGGTTCTCCCACTAAACCCAAGGGAGAGTAAATATGATTTTTCACTCTGCAGTTTTGCAAGGTTGCTTGAGATGTGATGTGGTGTTGTCCTGTGGATGCCACATTGACAAGATATGCAGAAACAAGAGGAACTGTGGACTGAAAATTTGAGGCATTTTGAAGTTTTTTTTTTAGGTGCTATAAAGTGCCTCACAAGGAGGAGTTAAGGTCATGATTATGGCTGTATGAAGTTACACTTGCTGTTGACTGACTGAATTATCCCCTGGTCTTCTATATGAGCGTGGAGGAATACTGGGGTATTCCTCATTGGGGAAACAACTATACAGTTGTATTTTATTAGGTAGGGTTTTACAGTTCACAAAACCTTAAGACAAGTACAAAATGAACCATAAAATGCAGTAATGACCAAATAATTATTTATATAACCAGTTTTTTTCTCAACAAGTTGACCCCACTCAGTCCATTTTGCAGCTCTTCCAGTGTTATTCCAACTTTAGAGTAGAGCAAGACCCATTCAAGAAAAATAAGAATGACATAAAAATATAGTAAGTAGCTGTAACACAAGAATATACACTTTCTTTTCAATGAAAAGTGATAATTCTTCTGTAAGATTCTTCCTTAAGGAAAAAATGATAATGATCCTGAAGTGAATAATTACCAAAAGAGCTAAGAAGCATTATCAACTTAGATAATTCAGCATTAGTTTTCTATATAGGAAGAAAAAAACTTCTCAGAAAGAAGAAAAGTTTTTGAAATGCTCCACTGTGTACACCTATGGAGATAGGAAAAAATATTATTGGGGTCTACATCAAGTGTAAGTACTTTCATATGAACAGTATTAAAAATACATAACTCTGTTTGTCTAGCTATCTTCAACAGACTTATCTGGAATCATATCATTGTAGCTTGTTTAACAGAGCATCTCCCTTTATGCCTGCTTATGTCATTTTCTGGAGTCTTGTTACAAGACAGGAAAGATTCACCTCTTCCCATGTTAGTTTTCTGTAAATAGTGATGTTGATGATGATGATGTTCTAAAACTTGATGCTGCAAGTTTGTGCTATGACTGCTCTTTGAAAATTTATACATAATGGATCATATCAGCAAACTTTTCTGCTTCTGTTTTCCTTAGATAAAATGATTGAAGTTGCTTTTAGCAGATGTTCCTTACTGAAATCCACTGATAGCTGTTTAGGAGCAGAATATTAATGGAATACAACTAAGTATGCATATGTCCTAATGCAAACACAGTAATGAATCACAGAAATCATAACTTTGGACAGACACCTTTAACTTTAAAGGTGTCATAAACACCTTTTAATTGCTTTCATCACAGCTATTATTGAATCTCATTATTGTAATTTGTCTTCCAATGATAAGAAATGATGATATGGTTCATCTTACCCTCTAACCAAATTAGTCACTTTTATTAAAAAGAAGAAAATAGGGTTCATATCCACCATTCTAATTTAGTTGGTAGATTCGTGCGTGCAACTTCCTGTTAGTTCCTCACACTTACTGATTTTGCATTTTATTCAGGGTAAAGTATTTGGCTTGTGATTAATTGCATAACCTTCATTAGTCATTCAGTGAAGAAGTTTTTAACTTTTGTTATATTGAAATGGTTTTGTAAGTTATAAGATCGTGGACAAGGAATTTCAACAAATGTTACTTATGTTGATTCATAATTTGTGAAAATCCCTTTAAAATTGCATTACTTTGTATGTGAATGATCTGATGGCAAGAATACATTAGCATACCATGTTGCTAATCACATATATTATAATTCCTTCTTCCTTTGCATACCTTTTCCTACTTATTTGTATTTCACAGAGCTTTATTTAACAGCTATCAAAGAGTTTTTAGGATTTAATTAAAATTCACAGCCCTTATAGAAATGATATTTGTATTCTTGTTCTGCAATGTCCACTCAGAAGTCCAGGCTTGCCCAAGGTCAGTGTGGTTCAGAGGAGAAGAACAGCACAGAGCTGACTCTAGCCCCAGGCAGAATCCCTTCCTTGGAGCATGAAACAAAGCCCAAGGGAACCTTCCCTCTCCTCTTTGGAATCCACATGATTATTTTATAAAGTTTCTTCAAGCTTGATGACCACTACAGGAAATTTCAGTTCAATGAAGTTGGGCAGGTGAAGGATAACCAAAGGACAAAACAAAGCTGTTTCAGCAGCTTGTGTTTTATGAGAAACAATGGTGAGAGAGAAACCATCCATGAGTGCCAGGGGAAGCAAGGGAGAATGCTCCCTTGGAGTTTTTGAGTGTTATGATAATCACCAGAGCTGAATAAAAGGCAGAATTCACTGGGCTTTTGACAACGTAAACCTTGAGAAAAATATAAAATTATTACCAAAAAATCCTAAGGTCTTGTTTTTCAAAATCCCTATTGCATTCTCTAGCAACAACAAATACTCCCTGAATTTGGCTGTCTGATTTGCCTGATCTCCCATTTTCAGGACTAAATATGAGAAACAAGATTACTGTATCATCGATCCAAACAATTGTATTAATGTTCTCTTTTTTTGGATGAGGCCAAACAGTCTCTGAATTTGATATACTAAATTTGAGAAAAAGCTTGCAGTGTTCATGAAGCCCAGGGCCAACAGGCTGGATGCAAATGTGTGAAACACAGTTAGCAGTACCAAGTTGTCTACTGTAAATAGCAGATGGGAATATTCAGCACGATCTGGTCAGCTTAGTCAGCCCAGCCAAAATCTTTGCTAGGATCCTCTCTGACTCTGAATGTGCACTGAGAAAAAGTCTCTCTCCTTCTCATACTACTGCTCAAAACACTGAGCTTATGAGCTCCCCTCATGCAAACCCTTCACTCCTTCTAGCTCTCCTCCCCACCATAGAGGTTCTCCATTCACTACCATTACTCTGTCATTGCGGACTGAACAGGCAACTAACTTGTCTGTCAAAATAAATGTTTGCCAAGTCCAGCACAGGGTTTCTCTAATCTGTGGCATTCAGACATGCACAGTTTACTTGAGTAAAAATATTTTGGGGTGTGGACAGATACGTTTTTAAAGTGAACATTCCTCTGTACTTACAATCCTTCAAAGAGAATGTTAGTGATTACCAACACCAGTTGGGAGAAAAAAAGAAAAACTTAATATTGTTATTGTACTGTTAAACTTTTGGGCCTGAGGACAATGAAGATTCAGTGGATTCTGTCCACCTCAATGTCCTACTATTTCTTAGAGGAGAAAACTTGTAGAAAGTCTCTGGAGACCTGCTACATTGTTTTCCCCTTTCTCTGTTCCCCAGGACATGGGGATGCTGCTCCTCAGCCTGGTTTCTCCACCTCATGTACTTGTCAGGTCCTGGGGTGCTGTTCTGCTGCAGACCCTGGCTGCTTCTTATTTTCATTGCTGGAACTTGCTCCAGATAACACTTGTGAAGAGGAATGGGTTTGGGGCAGCACTGCAGAGCCCAGAGCACAGGGAGATATAGGATTGTTTGGGAATAAAGCAACAAGATCAAGGCATGAAATGTTTTTCAGAATCATGGCTCGATAATTGTAGAACGAGTTTTTCTTAAGTTAGTGCTTTAAAGGTGCAAGAAAAAAAATTATTAATTGACCAAACAAATCTTATTTGTGAATTCTTTCAAGCTATTTCCACTTGGCCAGCCCAGTTCAGCTGAAGGTCTGCTGCTAACTGCAACTAGAGCAGCTCACTGCAGCTGAACACTTCTAAAGGGCAGAAATGTGCACTACTTATTTTGTATCCTTAAAGCAGAGGTAATAAATATGTGAGGTGGAATTGCAACAGCTCAATTGCAATTTCCTGATTAAAAAATTAAAACCTTCCAAAATATGACACCTAGAATTGCCTCTTCTCTGTAAATTAGTTTTAAAAGCGTCAGATGAACTTAAAGACTGCTGTTTAAATGAAAGAACAATGAATGTAAGTAAGTAACGTGTATAACGGCTTATTGGTCATAGAGAGAGAGAAGACTGGTAAAACTGTAAGGAGACAACATGACCCTTCTGTGTTTCCAAATTATGCACAGCCAGTTTTCCCTTGTAAGTTCCATCACACAGCAAAACACTGAATACAGAGAGGCAGGGAAAAATATGTTTGACTTCTGCAGCCTAAATACAGTCAGGAGGCTTCAATAAAATAAGAAACCTAACTTTCAACTGAGAAAAAGTACAGAGAGGAATTTGTGAGGAATTGCCTTTCTCAAAGAATTAGGAAGGCTCCAGCCAGGATGATTGTGTTCTTGCTGTCCAGGACGTGGAGAGAAAGATCAGGGGAGAGCGGAAAGGGAAAAAGAAAGCAATGCCAGTTCAGAGCTGGTCTGGAGATCTTCAAAGAGTGAAGGTGTCTCTTGTAATGGCTCTGGAGTAGACTGCCCCTTAAGCTAAATCAATTTAGTCAGGGCTGGGCCAGGAAAGTAATAGACTGCATCTTTTCCGTTCTCCTTTTCTTCTTGCATGAAGAATATCCTTGGGAACAAAAGAAACTGACCTCTAATTATTCATAAAGCTGGAAACCTTACTTTTCTAAGAGCTTTGAAAAAAGATCTACCATTAATAGACAAATATGTTAAAAAATAAAAGTATAATCCATTTTATGAGGGGAAATATATATATTTTAAAATTCTTAGATGCCAAAAAGATATTTTAATTTATTTTTCTTATGTCTAGTTTATTCTGCATTTTTGTAGAATAAAACAAATGAGAACTGAAGTTTTTCACATGTATGAGAACTGAACAACTAAGTCCTCACCTTAGTGAAGCCATGCTAGCTTTTCCCAGACAGACCATATTTCTCAAGTTGTGCACTTGGTGTGCACTTGTGGTAATTTTCCCAGTAAAGAACTCAGACTTGGTCCCCGTGGAGCTTTTTCAAAAAATCTGATACCACACTTGCTAGTCCTCAGGTGCTATGGGATTCTTAAACCAGAGGTTAGGTAGTGCTGTTATTAATTCAGCTATTTCTCTTGGAACCCTTGGGACAATATGATCCAGGCCTGGCAATTTGTTTTAGTGTTCATTTTATCAGTTTCTTCCACAGCTTTTCCTACAATCACTTCAATTCTGGACAGGCCCTTTGCTGAGCCCACTCCAAGAACAAGGAGTTCAGTTATTTCCACAGGGAATGTTAAGGCAAAGAATTTGTTTAGCATCAAATCCTGATCATTGGCTGTCCCTACTAACCATGCATTGGGTTTCTTCTGTTGTGTTTAAAGGATTTAGTATGAGTTTTTATTTCAAATTTTGTTTTGGTCTGTCTTGTTTTTATTTTACATTTTACATTTGATACATTTAAATGTCACCCCCTTTTTTTATATTAATTAGAATATGCATGATTTCATCTTTTTGAAAGCTGTTTTCATGTTTCTGGCAAGCTTTCTTTCTTGCCATTCTTCTTTCACTCATCCTTATTCAAAACTTTCTTAGTACTTTTTATGTATATTTAATACACTTCAATCCTCCTTTCAGTCTCCCTTTTTCACATGCTCCCTCATTTTTGTATATTTCTGTTTCTTCACGACTTTATGAAATGGTGCATGAACTAGAAGAATTGTTTTGAATGTGTAATCTGTTTCTTGTAAGTGAAAAAATGAAAGATATATGAGGCCACAAATTGGTGCTGCTCCCACAGCAACAATTCCTGTATGCTCAAAACCACAGTATTCAACAGAAATGGACTGGATAACTTCTCAAGTCGTAGCTGCATCAATGCTGGTAGAGAGTGCTGGTCCAGATGAGATCTCCAGCTTAGGAAGTTGTTACCTAGTTGCTGGAAACTGAGATGGCATACCAGGGGAAATATTACACTTTATGTGTTCTCCATCTTATATATAATTCCATAAGCATACCAACCACTTTCCAAGACAGGATATTGAGGCAAATGGCTTTTATGTATAACTCCATATACTTGTTCTTATAAAAAGTAAATCCATTAAACAGGAAATGCTTCATGAAGTTATATTTCTCCAGAAATTTATTTCGTAGGAAAACAGAAAAAACACCTGACATTATTCAGTTGTTCATTTTACATGTAAAGCTTCTTTTAGCAGAATATCTGCTAAATTATGGAAAAAGGTACAACTGAAGTGAAGCAATTTTCTTGCAATATAAAGTTTTTACTGATCCAAAAATATTTTTATTCCAATATTTTCCTTTCAGAAATGTGTCACAATGGTCAATGTTGGTCAATGTTTGATGCTTTTAGAGCATTAGATACTTTGCAATCTTAAAAAACTTTCATAAATCAGAACATTCAAAGCCTTGAAAATACAAACAGCTTCAAGAATACACAAAATATAAAGTTTTTTCCTGGCATACAAGGAAAAGATATTTAACTATATTGAAATGAAAAGATACTGCTTTGAGTGTTTTCTTGCAGTTTCTATTATGAAAAACAGAGGGGGAAACAAACAAACAAACAAACAACAAAAAAAAACACCCTGCAAATTTGAAAGCAAGCTACAACCTGGGTGAAACTGAAAATGCTTTTGTCTTCCACATGTATTATGCAGTTCCTTTCCCAACCAACTCTACTAAGCTTCATTACAACTTGATTTCACCTTTTTGTCTGAATAATGACTCTTTCCTTGAAGGAGCCTGGTTACCTCACTTGGCTTTCATTCTGTTAGCAATGGACATAGCTTTTTTTTCTTTTCTTTTCTTTTCTTTTCTTTTCTTTTCTTTTCTTTTCTTTTCTTTTCTTTTCTTTTCTTTTCTTTTCTTTTCTTTTCTTTTCTTTTCTTTTCTTTTCTTTTCTTTTCTTTTCTTTTCTTTTCTTTTCTTTTCTTTTCTTTTCTTTTCTTTTCTTTTCTTTTCTTTTCTTTTCTTCTCTTTTCTTCTCTTTTCTTTTCTTCTCTTTTCTTCTCTTTTCTTCTCTTTTCTTCTCTTTTCTTCTCTTTTCTTCTCTTTTCTTCTCTTTTCTTCTCTTTTCTTCTCTTTTCTTTTCTCTCTTCTCTTCTCTTCTCTTCTCTTCTCTTCTCTTCTCTTCTCTTCTCTTCTCTTCTCTTCTCTTCTCTTCTCTTCTCTTCTCTTCTCTTCTCTTCTCTTCTCTTCTCTTCTCTTCTCTTCTCTTCTCTTCTCTTCTCTTCTCTTCTCTTCTCTTCTCTTCTCTTCTCTTCTCTTCTCTTCTCTTCTCTTCTCTTCTCTTCTCTTCTCTTCTCTTCTCTTCTCTTCTCTTCTCTTCTCTTCTCTTCTCTTCTCTTCTCTTCTCTTTTTTTGAATTCACATGATTATCAATGTGAACTGACCTTGAAGCTATTTGGTGGTCACAAGTCTGGAGGAACACACGCAGTGTTTGTTGTGATTGTAGGCTGTTTTTGATGGTCTGCCCATGCCACCTGCTCCACTGGTCACTTCTGTGAATTTGGGAGGGTCTGTTTGTTTGACCTGTTGTAGAATGTGAAAATTCTGAATTCAATTTTAAGTCTTAACTATGAATGTGCCAGTGAGCTCCTTGTTGCTGCAGAAGACATGCCTTGTACTCATTACTATATTACTAACCACAGAGATATTCTGACTTTAATAAATAGAAGGAAATAATATAATAATTGATTTTTATATTTTCTAAAAATTGTAGGCATGTTTTAATTCCAAATCATACTAAATGAAGAGAAGCAGAAATTTGGTCATTCTTATAAAGCATTATATGACTTTGATCAGAGCAACATAACTGAGATAGAAAACTGCCTTTAAAATCAAATATGTTGCTGTGAAATGAAAGTATGAAGCTGAGTCAATTATGTTCAATGAACACTTAAGTTACAGGAGAGGCTCAGTACTTTTAGTGAAAGAGCTCTCATTTAAATTACTGGGAAACAAAAATTCATGTTAATACTCAACCTATATTGAGGGACTTGAGCCTGGTAAGAAACTTACAGTGTGGTTTTATTTGTATGGGTCTTTCTCTGCCAGAGAATGGATGACATTGGTAATTTTATAGCCAGCCCATAGGTGCTGATGCCATGGAGACATACATATTTCAGAATCCAAGTTGCTCATGGGGTTCAGCCCCAGGAAAACTTCTTTGAAAAAAAAAAAAATCAGTTTGGCAAAAATTATCAGCAGAAGTCCTGGATTTTTTTTCTCAGTTTTTGTCAGGATATCTGCCTTTATCTGCCTATATATCTTTCTACATTTTACAGAATTACAGAATCATCTAGGTTGGAAGAGATCTCCAAGATCACCGAGTCCAACCTCTGACCTAACTCTTAACGAGTCCTCCACTAAACCATAGCACTAAGCTCTACATCTAAACTTCTTTTAAAGACCTCCAGGGATGGTGATTCAACCACTTCCCTGAGGGCAGCCTATTCCAATGCCTTCAGTAAATGCTTTCAGAAAAGAAGTAAATGCTTCCAATGCTTTCAGTAAAGAAGTTCTTCCTCATATCCAACCTAAACCTCCTCTGGCTCAACTTTAGCCTTGTCCTGTCACCAGGCACGTGGGAGATTTTCTATGAAGTCCTGAGTCTTCTGTTTTGTCTGTAAAGCTGTTACTCAGCTGTCAGCTTGTACAGGGATATTTTTAATAGCTGAGATATCTCATGTTAAGTCTGCTTAGGCTTCCAGGAAATACCTGTTTTGTCTTGGATGTGATCAAGTATACAGCACAGTTGTTAGTGTAGTGACTGCATACTAGCCATCATTACATTTGTCAAACTTATGGTTTCCTCTCCAGTCAGGAGAGAAAAAACTCCAGCGTTTAAAGCACCACCTTGGTTTATTGACAACTAGGTCTTGCACTCTGCCTAGTTTTTAATCCTTTCTTTTTTCTTTTCCTTCACTGTTATTTTCAGGCTCATCTCCCTCCAATGCCCTTGCTCCAGCTTGGCAGCAAAGGCCAGGGGTGGCAATTGCAACACATTGTTGCAGAGGAGGCCACCATAGTAACAGCAGGAACTATGATTTTAAGAAAGGGATAAAACCAGAAATAGCGAAATACTTATATTAAACTGAAATTACAGTTACGTTTTGAAAACTGCATTTTTTCTTGCAGAAATTAAAAAAAATATCTTTTTGGAAGCAAATAAAATAAAAAAATATATTAAAATTCGACCTCTCCTATAAAGAAAAATCTATTATGTTATAACGGTCATTTTGAGTAAGAAAGAATCTTGGTTTATTATCTCTAGTTTATTACTTGTTCTTTTAGAAAAGAGATTACATTTTTTACCTATGTCACAAAAATACTAACATCTCTAAATGTAATAATATTGACATGGTCATAATGTCTCAAAAGACTGACAAAACATGCTCCTTATCCAGGTATATACAGGTTCTGTTTCATACCAGTTTACATATGCTGAATCTGATTTTCTCTAAGCCAGGGGTAACCAGGGGTAACCAGGGGTAACTTCACTGATTTAACTATCACTGATTTAACAATCAAGGTTTACCTTGATTTTAAGCCCACAAATGTCTCATTAGAAAAAATGATTTTTTTTTTTTTTTTTTTTTAACAAAAATGCTTGTTTAGGCATATTCAAATCACAGTCCAGGTCAAGACCACAGTATTTGCTCTCTGACAACTTTATCACTTAGAAGTGATAAGGTATACAATTAAGTATATATTGGTTTACATCTGGGTCAATTTAAAGAAAAAATCCTTCTTTGGAGAAGAAAAGTTTTGGAATGATCTATTTAGCTTGTTCAAAGAATACACTTTGTTTTCTCATTCTGCACACAAAATCTTCTCCATCAAATTTTGACGTAAATTGTCCCCCTTTCCTACTTCGTTTCATACAGACTAAAGGATTCTTTACAATTTCAACAGCTAACAACTTAAAAGACAGAAAAAATCAATAATGATTTTAGAAACAGGGTAGAGTTGTTTTTCAGAGCTTCACAAACACGTATTTCACACAGTTGTGTGAGTGTATTCACAGCTTTGAAATTTACAGCCTTTCAATGACTACTGCAACCCACTTATTGCAGACATAAATTTTGTAATGTCAGATAAAACATTTGAGATGGGTTCTCAAAGAGGAACTCAATAGTTTAATGTGCTGCTTATGTAAAACACTGTACTAACAAATGGACAGAATTTCCTAATTAAGTGTGATGCAAGTTGTATAATGGAGTGGTCAGTAAATTTGTGTTACTGACTTGAGTGCAAGACACGCTAAATTTAATACGATGATTACTGGAAGTTAAAACAGAAGATGTACATATTTAACAAGCAAACAATAGATAATAAAGCCCATAGATTTGTTTAAAGCTCTTTTAAAAAATATAAAAATGCAGGAAAAACTTTACAGTTTTGTTGTTGTTTTTAGCAGAATATATATATTATATATATATATTTTTTTTTTCTTTTTTTTTTTTTTTTTTTTTCTAACAATTCCACACACAAACAGAAAGCTCCAACACGAGCCATGAATGAAGTGTAGTCCACCACTCATGGGGTTGCAGTCAAAGGGACCTCTATAGGTCCCTTGCAGTCAAAGGGACGTCACCTCTATAGGGCAGACACATGCCACTGATTGTTATCCAGCTATTTACCCTTTTATTTTATTGTTCCTTTAACAAAGAAAAAAGCATTAGTGTTACAAGAGAGGTTGTTATGTGCCCTAGAACCATATAAAGAATTTAGAATAGAACTAAGAATTCTTAGTAGTTATTGGTAATATCTGGATCATTTTCATTAATATCTGATAAAAATTCAATGGATGAATGTATACTTCTACCTATACTATTACTATCTATACGTATCCTACATGACATTCAAAGAAAAAAAATCATCTTAAGACAGTATTCATAACAAAGCAAAGGGCTATTAAATTTTATCCATGTAACATACAATTCAACCAGATATAACCAAAAGCTAGTCAGGTTTTCTGCTGGATAGGAGAAATGTGCTCTACAGAAAGTCATACTACTGGAAATCTTATCATTTTAAAAGTTTTAAACAATGTTCATTAAAATCATGAAAAGGAATATGAACATTAAAATGAATGTATCTTGAGCAATGGTATGCATAGATCAAATCTTGCTCTAATAAGCAAGTCTGATTCAAGGACCTTTATTTCTGCAGAAACTGGGATTACAGTGACAGAGAAAGAACCCAAGCAGGGGATTGTTCTTCTGACGGGTAATAATATAACTATCATATACTATAGTTATATACTAATATAACTATAAAACGAAGTGATTAACTTGATTCAAAAGAGCCATCTTTGCTTATTCAGTGTTTGTAGTTCATTCATATTTCACTAAAACAGTCCTGTGGTATACCAAAACAATAAACACACAGTAATGGTTTCTGTACGTACATGGCTTTATACATGTTAATCTTTATGCTCAGGTCTGTTTACTGATGTTTAATTTTCTTGCACTGTATTAAAAGTTAGATATGGAAAGTAGGGATCTACTGAATAAGCTTAAATGCAGAATAAGTTTTATTCAAAGATGGATTAACAATAGATCTCCATAACATTGGTGGAATCTAATTGCAAGTATTAACTGACTTTTTTTTTTTTTTAACTTGACCTATTATACAAAATAATTGTTTATGTAACTAAATATTTGGAACATTCTCTAACACCCAATAAATGATCTAGAAAGGCTCCCAACGACTCTGTTGAGCTTTGGATCAGCCTTCCAAAAATCCAGCATATTGAAAGACATTGACTGTTTACTCATTTTTTTGCTGTTCTATTGAACAAACATGTTTAGAAAAAAAAAAAAAAAGCCTATGGACCATTTACAGTGCAAGGTTCTTTCAGTAAACTTCAAAATATATGTATATCTAAAATATATATTAATATGGTATATATATAAAAATAAAATATATATTTTATTTTATTATATATATTACATAAAATAATATATATTTAATAATAATACATACAAATATTTACATATATTATTAATAAACAAATATATATATAAAAATATGTACAATAAAGTATATTATTTATATATATCATTAATATTAGTAATATACAAATATTTAATAATAAATATATAAATATACATATATTTATATATTTAAAATTCTGAGGTGCTTATAATTAAATATTAAAGATTAAGGTGCAATTTTTTAGACTACAACGGTAAAGGTACATTAGTAGCTGATATCATCAGCTAAGTGTCATTGAATGTCCAGTCTTATCTATCTGTATGTGCTGTTGACAGTAGGTTTTCCTCCTGCAGAACCACTTTAATGTCTTAAGGAACGCCGCTGAACTATTGTACCATTATTTTTAAACGTCTAAATAAGCCTAAATATACTTCATGGAAACTTTGAGTAGAAGCTATTCTTTTAGAGAGCATAAGCTTTAAAAAAAAAAAAAACAACAAACAAACACAAACAAACAAAAAACAACAGCTACAGTTATTAATATACCAATAGTGATTTTGTTTATATATATATATCTGTATAGGTTAATCCACAATTTTTAAACATCAGCATAGGAAAGATGAGAATACAGTACAGCTCTCCTTCACAAAGAGACAGATTTATTTTCCACAGATAAAATGTATCATTATAATTAATGAAAGAATGTAGAATAATGAATAATTAAGAATTAATATTATGAAATAAAAGCACTTAACTCACGGGCTATTAAATATATCCATAATTAAATATTTCAATTTAATATGATGTGTTGTAGAAAAGAACATTAGTTATAACACTGTCATTGGCCATGTATTACAAAAAAAATAATTGGAGAGAACGCAAAAATGATTGATGTTACTCTATTTGCAAAAGTGAAATGTCCCCAAATTTCTTTTCACACAATTATACTCTGTATTCTTTTGAGATAAATAGCCGTGAGTTTAAATGTTTTGTAAGACTCTTTTGCCAGTGCTATGACAGTAGTAGATGATAACTTCTTCTTGTATTAAGTGAAGGTATAAAAAAAGATAAATGAATGTTCTGGTTTTTACTATATCAGTCAGGATGTCACAAATCTACATGTTAATATGTTAATCTCACTGTTTTGCTTGGTCAAATAATTTTAAGTAAGATTATTTAAATGCTCATCTCTTTCTGAATGACATGACATCATCAGTCTTGAGGAGTTTATTCCACATAGAGCTGATGAATGTACAAGCAGAGAGACTCATTGAGGCAGGACGTCTGCGGGACCCCAGAGTTTCAAAGAAGGATCTGTGCCTCTTCTTGATTAAGCCTCTGCCTTGAAATCTCAAGAGTGCAGCTGACTGGAAGGTGAAAGGAGGCAGACCTTGTTGTACATGCCTTGCCCTTCTCTTTACCCCAGCTGTAACCTCTAGACTGCTCTTTACTATGATTCAGCCCAATTTTTATGTATTTCCTTTGTCTTGTGAATATAGGTAAGACTTTTTTATATACATTTCAAGGAAGTAAGTTTTCTGGAACCAAGAGGATGGCTACATAACATGAATTGACCTCATCAAGTTTTCATCTGGCAGTTGTATGAGTGTCAACAAGCAGGTACATTTCTATTCATGTAGCTGAATATAGATTCCCTTCATCTGAAGAAGCGTTAAAAAGAAAATATCAGATACTACCAAGTGAAAGAAGTTTCTTGATAATTTTCCCCCAGAAAGCCTTGGTGAGTCTTAAATTTTTTGTTCCATGAAAGATCTACTATGCAAACAACTGACTTGAGAGTCTCTCATGCAAGGAAATCCTGGATAAGGTGGAGTTGGAACAACACAAATGATCCAGCTGGTTTTGAAGTCTAGTGTTTCAAAGGAGGTGACAACTGGTGAAGGTGTCACATTGACTTCACTTGGCTATGTAATAACACAGCTTAAAATAGTCTCCACAATCACAGCAAATTCCAGAATTCCATTGGCACAATTCCCTAAGTGAGAATTGTTGGCAAATGGTATTGAGCAATGGTAAGATAATGAAGGGGTGATACTGAGTGAGTCTTGATAAACTGTGCAACTTACCTCAAATTACCTCAGTTTCTCATTCACCAAAGTAAAAGAATAGCTTTCTATATTAACAAATAGCTGGTTCATTTCTGAAGGTGAAAAATAATTACAGAGCACTCCCATAAAGAATTTAATAGCTTCTGATAGAAATGCAAATTTTACATGGTGTTCCTATATACAACACTTTTATGCTTCAGAGACCTCTGCAATAATAGAATGTGGAATATAAGCTGAAACTAGCATTTATAAGGTCTAAAATTTACACATGGGGGGATTATATGAATTGTCTTCTAACATCATGAAAATAGTGTATATTAATTTGCTCAGAAATCCTGGACAATCTTCCACATATCCTTTTACATTATAATGTTTCATCTAAATCTATTTATGCATGTTGTAGACCATAATATGGTCTGTGTAATTAATCATTTAAGCTATCTGCAGGTACATGGTCATTTCAGATGAAGTAGATTTAACAGTGAGCAGTTGTTTTTCTCAGAAGTGTTTCAGTTTGCTTTTAACTACAAGCTTTTTTATAAATCTGCATAAAGATTCTGTCTTTGGGAGAATGGTCTGTATGTTTAATATCTTTTTAGCAGAGTCCTGACTCTCATTTCCAAGGCCCAGACACAACATGAAACTGTCTTGCTCTCTCTCAGGGTGAAACTGCAGATTTCCTTCCTGGATTAATTTCGGAAGTTACAGACAGCAACCTTGACCTCCTGAGTGCTGCTGAACCCAATTTGCCTTATTTGTAATTTAAGAAATGTTTGACAACTTTTAATTTTATATTGAAAAGCTCAAATCACTGCTTTGAAAACAAAACAAAACAAAACACAGCAAAAACAAACAAACATAAAACATAACAGCACACACGTCAAATGAAAGGACATTTAAAATGCAGCAGAGGCTTGTATTGTGGCATCTTTATTAAAGCAAGTAAAAGTTTTTTAGTGAAATTATCTTTTTGTTTGTTTGTTTCAGATGCAGTGAAGATTTTGCAGGGAGCCTTACTCACATCGCAGACTTAGAATTAATAAAACAGAAGAGTTTGGGGGCAGCTTCAACAGGAGACCTAACCAGAGCTGCATCCTGACCCCTGAAACAAATAATTTGCCTTTTATTTTTACAACTTCTACGAGCTTCAGAATTTAAGGAGTAGAGGCACTTTCTTCTACTTTGCATTGGTCTCTTAAAATCAGGATATCTGATACCGTGTGCTGCACAGGCTGCAGAAATAATTCTGAATGCCTCATTACCTGTCAGGAGAATATACTAATAGGAGCTCTGTCTTCTATTATCAGAGCTCAAACAAAATCTGTTCTCTGCCAAAAATTATCGCTTGCCTGTAGCAAATCTTTTGTGCTCTTCATTCTCCCACCACCTGTAAATCGTAGGTTCACAGGCCCCGTAAATATGATCTATACTAAATAATAATGTTGCAGGGGTACTTTGGGTCCCAGAGAGGCAGTAGCTCGGGTTTATTCTCATCTGTAAGCAGCAGGCTGACTTGGCACTCACCAGTAATCAGTTCAAGCATTGGCCAAACAAGGCCTGACCTCTTGCTCTTCCTTTCCCTTCTGCCTTGGCTGATGTGGTGGGTATTTGCTTGTGGCCATAGGGCCAAGGAGGATAGCTCTGCCTCTGCTCTTGTAACAAGCTTTTGTAATATTGACACAGCCTGCACTGGCAACAGTGCAACGGATTTTGCTGGGAGGGTCTTTAGGGACTTCCCTGAATGAAGTATGCTGACTGAGAATTTAAAATTTTGCTGGTCTAAATTTAAGTTTTTGTTTGTCTAACTGTTGCATGCAATCCAGTAGGCTGAAGTAATATACCAGTCATTTTATTTATTTATTTATTTAGTGCATAGACATGAGAGATATGAACCTTGCAATACTAAGAAGAAAAGTACCAAGGAAGAGGCTCTGGGTAGTCAAAATGGTTTTTCATTAACACTTTAAGATAAAATCCAGGCCAGATATAGACAAGGTATTCTTCCTCATTCTTTTGACAATCAAGTCTTTTCTTGCTGCCCACTCAGTTAATGGCCTTGGACATAGAACTAATGATTTTCCCACCTGCTTTCCTGCTAGCCTGCCTTGCCCACACTTGTGTCCACAGCCCCTGCATAGAACAGCTGCTATGATCATTGTTTGTGTCCAAAGCCTCCAGCCTCAAAGTAAAGGAGGGAGACAGAAAAGGTTGAGAAACTCTCTGACTCATGTTACAGATGAGCTAGAATTTTATTTTTGTTGAGCAATGTTGTTACAGAAGACCTTTCTGATTAGCTGTTTTATCCTAATTGAATAGGATTTTGCGTTGAAGATGTTCTGCAGGGATATTTCAGTTCTCTTTGCATGTGTGCATGGATGTATGTTACCAGAGAAGCATGTCAATAGACCCTTACACTTTTATATGTGCACTTACATTGGAAGAACATCTGACTTTTAATTTAGTGCTACTTTTACTTCTTGCATTTACTGGTGGTCTTTCATGGTGCTACAGTTCACTGAACACAGGATTAATTCAATCACCACTTTATTAATAAAAGAAATCATGAAAAAGCAATCTAGCATTCTTAATAAGTAACACTGAATTTCCTGATCTGACTTGTCATGCACTATTTTATTGCAAAGTTGATTGACATTATTCTGGTTACTATTTACTGAAAGACCAGCTTTCTACTGGAGACTAAACAATGTATAATCCCTGCAGAAACCTGAACTGCTTAAATTAAAGTCAGATGTGATGTAAAAGAGAGAGTTTCTGTTATTCTTGGCTCAGTAATATGCGATTATGGTAATTTCTACCAGAATACTCAGTGCCTGTGTTTTTGTGACAGGACTGAAGGGGCCTGTGCTTGGCTATTTCTCTTCCATTAGTGACAGGATAATTTAACCACTTTAATGTAGGCTATAGACTTGCTGGCTCAGAGATATTGTTGCCATCACTTGAGAGATAGAGGAAAGGCATGGAGGGTTTTTGAAAGCAAAGTGCTTTATTATGCACTGAGGCACATAGGTACATGAACACATAGTTTGTTACTCTTCCCAAGTGACTGGAGTCTTCCTCATGTTAACGGCTAGCTCAAAGAATGAGGCTGCTAAAATCATGCTGATAGCTGCAGGTCCAGCTAAGTTTAGCAAATTCCAAATAGTGTCTCAGAAATCACTGGCAGGAGAGATACACAGAACAGTAGGGAGCTGACATACATTGTGGCCCCTTAGCTGTTCAGAAATTCCTGTAAATATCAGTTATGGGTAAAGGTTTCAAGTATATGATTAGATCTGTTGAAATAATGCTGTAGAATGAAAACAGAGGGATTATTATTTATTTTTTTTAATATTGCAATCATTTACTATCAACCTTACAAGTAGAAAGAGGGAGAAATAAAACCAAACCAAACCAAACCAAACAAAAACAAGCAAACAAACAAAAACCCACCTGGCTTTGTATGCTGGTAGAGAGAATATTATATTCCCTCCAGCCATGCTGCAAACGTGAAATTGTAGTGAAAATACCTTTTTCACAGGACAGAAAAATGCAGGTCTTGTAATTTTCCTCAGCATAGGGAATAAGAGCAAATGAAATTAAACTAGAATTAATCTTTTCTGTTTACCTAAAAAGAAATAATATAAACAACAGGAAATGTGTAATCTCTTTGCCAGACATGAGATTTTCTTACATTTGCCAAAGCTAGCAGAGTAATAATATTGTTTCTATTGTCACAGGCATCATTAAACAGAGAACCTACAATTTGCCTGGAATACACATTTCCTGAGTCATAATCACCATTAACTTGAATTATAACTTTTATATCTCAGAATCTTCATTCATTATAACTCTTAATATTGTTCTAATTCCTACTAATAATTTGCAAGACGATGTTGCAGAAAGATATTCTTTTCTCCAGACAATTGACAACAACAATTGAACACTGAGATATATGTAAAGCTATAATTCAAATGTACAGAGATCCTTCAGCAGATTCAGAGGTGTAATGTGTTCTGTGTTCCCAGAAACAGTTGGTCACCCATGTTGAGGCAGAAAATAAAAGATTCAGGGTGGGCCATTTGCTACATCCTAAGCACCCACCTCTCTTGGGGTCATACAATATCTTCAAATTTCTGAAAATTATATAATGGCCCATGGGTTGATTTGCAAGTGTTATCTTTGTTTGAAAATGACAAAATCTTGAATGACAAAAATCTATTGAGTAGGGTAATTATTTAGACAGCAGTGAAGCATTAACCATATACCAATGCACAATTGGTAGATAATACGTTTAGTATATAATTGCTTAGTGAATTTTAAAGAGTACTGTCGTTGTTGCATACTGTGTGAAGTTGAGTGTAACTGCATTGCAACTTTATGTCAAAAATAGCTAAGTTATTTATATTTCCTATCTCTCAACACTGCCCTCTCAGAAAGCCTCCTTTTTCACTGTGGCTGTTTCCAATCATGACTCATCAGTTAACTGAATAAAATGATGTCAGTTTAAATGGATAAAAGAAAAAAAATACTTTAATACAATTTAATGTCTGAGAACTCACTGTTCTGCATATTTCTGCAGTTTGTGTAAAGCTTCTGTTATTAGGTTAATTCATCTCTGAGGAGTGTAATATTTTGTGACTCTGTATAATCCTTCGTCCTGCAGTTCAAGATGCACCGCACCATCCCCTGACTCAAAACAAGTGATGGATTACAAGGTATTGTTGCCAATTTCCCAATACACACAGGATGATATAAACAATGCACACAGAGATATAAACAATCATTTCCTCGTAACAGCAACATGAATTTAGCTGGGCTCAAAACTGAAGTAAAACCTGTACTATAACAGACATTTTTTTTTTCAGACTATGATTCAGTATTTCCTTTCAGTCCTATATTTGAAATATTTGATATAAAAAATGCAGAATTCTTTTTTGTAAGCATCCAAGCAACCAAAGCCAGATCTGGATAGTATTAATCAGTACATATGCACAGGCATGTACCTATATGCATGAGAATAAGTCCAAGCATAAGTTTTCAGAATTATCTGTACTCTACATAGGATGATAACAGAGAGACATAATTTCTTTAACTCTCATGTGCTTTCTCATGTGAAGTTATTTTCATCACAATTTTAAAATTCAACAGCTCTGTACCTTAAATCAAGTTTTTTTCTGACAGTCTTCTTTCACCCTGAGTTTCTAAGAAACCCTATAAATATTTTCCTTTTCCTCAGATCTTCATTGCTTTATTTTATTTCAAACATTTCTGTAATAAAACTATCACTGAATCATAATTTTCTTTGTGTTCATTTTAGGGTCTGGCTTTAAATAATGGGCTAGTCAGAGGTTTCAGGTCTGCTTTACAAACCTTCTGTCTTCAGCAATGTTCTCCTTGACACCTGCAGAACTCTGTAGTTGGTGGAAATAAAAACTCAAATTACCCTTCAAAATGAGACATGCAGGAGAAAGAAGAGAGAGGAAAAAAAGAAAAGAAATGAAAAGAAACCTTGTAAATCAGTAGAGGAAGAACTGAAGATGTATACAAATACAGCTATATACAAAAATGCTGATGTCTGCACATGCAAATTTTGGAAAAATTCCATTACATTCATGAGGTTTCCTCTCTCTGCCTCTACTGTATGTTTTTCTGAGGAACAAATGTCATCCTCTTAGAATCACAGAATCACAGAATCATTGAGGTTGGAAAAGACCTCTAGGATCATCTAGTCCAACTGTCCTCCTACTATCAATATTACCCACTATGTTTCTTTCTAGTTTCTCTCACTATGTCTGACCCTGAAACTTTTATGTATCTATGACCCTGAAACTTTTATGTATTTCCTTTATTATTACTCATAGGAACCAGAATATTACCTGTGAAGGTTTCTTATCCCAGTTTAGAAGGGAAGAAGTCTCCATAAAGAAGAATGTTTCTAATGAGAAGGAGAAGAGAAAATGGAGTCACAATTCAGAGCAAAGGAAAGCATTGAAAGTGACCTAGGAAGTGGGGAGGGAAGGGGGATTTGGAGGAGAGAACAAACCATACCATTGCAAAATAGTATTTTTTGTAGTATTTTTCATTGATTTTTGTCTATGATGCTTTGGTTGGTCTGAACAGAAGACTGCAGAATTAGGGCTTGTAAGGAAACCAACCAAGAGATTAAAAGATCACTGTTAGGAGTTTTGTGTTTCAGAAAACTTTCACTTCAAGCAAAGCTGTTTCACCTAAGCCTTTTCTGAAGGTTGTCTGCAGTCTCAAACTGAGATCTAGAAGCTGTTTTTTATGCTAGAGGTAAAGTACCAGAACCTTCATGAAGTTCTGAATGTGCAAGGTACCTAGTGATACCAAAACATTCAGTTGATCCTGTCACTGTACCCTGTATTATCCAATAAAGCTGGCTGCATGTGTACTAATAAGCCAAGCAGGAGCAATGTATATGCAAGCATTGTCCCACAGTACATACAGCCTGTCAATGTCAAGTTGCCCTCTCTTAGATTCAGCCTGGGCATGGTTTAGTAGTAACCTGGGCCAGACAGCCTGCATGAGGTTACACTATCTGCTATCTGGGTAGATACATAAGTATTTATATTATTTTTACAGGCAAGATATAATTACCACAAGAATCAATATATTTCCATATTTTAAATGTTGATGGTAAATATGCTTCCAAGTCAATAAAAACATGCTAATAATGACATTAGTCAATCTGAAGTAGGAGGCAGTATTGTGCCTACATTAAGAAAGATGAACATTAATGCAATTACCATTAGGTATTTGGTAAGACCCAAGGAAGCTGCATCAGCAGAGAGTCAGGCTGGGTGTTAGGAAAAAGTTCTTCTCCGAGATAGTGGTCGGGCACTGGGACAGGCTCCCCAGAGCAGTGGTCATGACACCAATCCTGCCAGATTTCAAGAAGTGTTTGGACAATGTTCCACATGGTCTGATTTTTTGGGTGGCTCTGTGTGGAGCCAGGAGTTGGACGAAACCCTTGTGGGTTTCTGCCAACTTGGGATATTCTGTGATTCTGTGAGTATATGATTAACATGAATAACAGCAATATGAATTAATATGAATAACAGCAAATTTTCTACAGGTACTCAATTTTTACCTAGAAAAAATTATTAGGTTTGGTATTTAACTCAAATGCTCTTAATATGTGTGTATATATATATATATGTATAAGTAAATAATTCTTCCAAGTAAAAAGGCTCAAGGTAACAATAGTCTTTAAGTTTCACATATATTCACTTTTTTCATACTAAGTATATAGAGAAATAAAACTTTGTTTACAATCAGCAAGGACACATGCACTATATAGATACATTTATACACTTTTTTTTTTTTTTTCCTCTGTGACTTCCTTGGGGCCAAGGAAATTTTGTCTAAGAAAAATAAGATATACTTCAGAATCTAAGCTCTGTAGCTAGTTCTACCCATGACCCTAACACAGCACTACCATGCCATAATCAGCCAGGATCCTCCCCTAAATCTGCAAAAACACTATCATGTTTGTTTACATGTTCAAGTGTCTTTGGTGCATCTCTTCTTTTATTGGCAGTTCTGAAAAAGGCACATTCTTTAGCAGTGACAAAGTCTTGGATTCTTCCCCAAAAATACACCAGACTGCACAGGATGTGTTATTATCTGCTTTGTAACACATAAACAGCAAATTAACTGCTATCAGCCTGAAGACAGACAGCTAAATGGAAGGTTTTCATATAGTTTTCCTTAATTAGCTATAGTTCTTGATAGCTATCTTTTCTGATATTGCTCCTGTATCAGATGTGAGAAGATTAAGCCTGTCAGAACAGAGGAAATTATTACAGACAGCAAAAATACAACATTCCATCAGTAGCAGGCCCTTTCCAACTGAATATTCTATATATTACTTATATTTACAAGTCCTCATTTCATGGTTTTACTAGTGTATTTTATCCTAATTAAAAAAAAAAAAAAAAAAAGTAAAAATATATTCAGAGCTTTCTCAAAGATGCCAGGAATTGTTCTGAGTTCTTAAAGAGCTTAAAACAATTGTATTTTTTATCGTAATATTTTAGAAAAATACAGAAAATATGATAGTATATTTGGTGGGGCTGTGGATGCAATTTTAAAAAGGATTTCGTGACTTTTCAACTCAGTAAAATAATTAAAAAATAATAATTAAATACTTACCTGAAGCTGAAAATCTGCACAGTGTATAATTTGAGAAAATTATCCTTTCAATCAAAATTAGTAAGTAAGGAAATGCAATAGTCAGAAAAATGCCAAATTCACTCATTCACTGAAGATGAAATGATATTTTCAATACGTCTCCTAGCTAAAAATGGGATGTGCTCCAGTGATAAACACTAGGCTTTTGTATAGATGTCTGTCTCAGAATTTATAAATTTCAGCAAAGTTTCATATTACTGTGATAATTCATGATGTAGTTGCACCACCTGTCATGAAAAGTACAACTGTGGAGCAGAATCCTATGACATGAATACATGATACTATATAAAAGTCTCTGTCCCACCCTTTCATAACATATCCGTGTTATGTTTGCTAGCAGTAATAATACATGCTGTTTTACACAGCTGGAAGATTTAATAAAAAATAATAATAAAAAATAATTTAAAAAAGCAACTTGTTACCACTCCATAAACATGATCTGCTGCAAAATCTAAGTAAGCAGAGATGTGACACAAATTGCATAGACTAGGAACATTTGTTATTGTTACTAGCAATTATTTCTGTGTGAAAAAGGTTTTCTTGGATTGCTGTATATGATAGTTCATCACTTTGTTTGGAGGCGTTCTGTGCAGAGGACAGACTACAGTAGCTTATGGCAGAAAATAACAGTATTGTTAACAAGTTTGTACCTTGTGCAATTTGGTTTTAGGCTGTCTCAGACATGCCTAGGAATCAGAGCTTTGGAAGGGGCAGCCCTTTTAGCAATGGGAGTGGGTTAAAAAAGCATCACGGAAAATTGCATTTTTACAGAATGTTTAAGATAGCTTTATTTAACATGGTATGTTTTAGTTTGAATGTGTACAGACAACATGAATATCTCTACGTTGTAAGCTGCAGCTCTTACTAACATACATGTACTTGCTTTTCTATTTCTTCATCCTCTTGTCTTACTTTATGTTCATGACAACAAAAAACAGTAACTTTCATCAAATTCTCTTTGCCCATAGATTCTGGTGTTTGTGTACTACATTGCTAAATACACACACTCCTGCTTAACAGGTGAGTCTTGCCAAATACTTCTTGACTTTTAATTATTTTTTTTTTCTGCTTTCTTATTGGCTGCACCTTGCATCATAGTTTTTGTGAAATGTTCCCTTGTCCTCTCTGTCCCCTAAATTCTGAATTATCAACTGCCATACTTAAAAAATATTATCTGCAGTTTTCATTTACAGTACATTAAATGCTGTCATGACATCAGCCAGATGACTTTATTGTATTGTCCTCAGAACTGTAAATGAACTCGCTTTCAGCTGCAGGCAGACCTGCAACCTTAAGTGTGCTGCTTCTCTATGGCAGCAAAAAAGAACATGATAAAGTAAATCTCTGTAGAAAATAATTAACAATCAGGTAGAGTAACACTTTTGTTATGCATATATGTGTATATATACATATATCAAACTACATATCTCTTTAATATATTTATATATTGAGATCTGTAGTTTGATATGTATATATATATATACATGTATATATATATACACGTGTATATATATACATACATATATATATACACGTGTATATATATACATGTATATGTATATGTATATGTATATGTATATGTATATGTATATGTATATGTATATGTATATGTATACGTATATGTATATGAAAGAGATTTGTAGTTTGATGTAAAAATCTCCTAACCTTATGCACTGTCATTAGCCTTGACAAGTACTTTGGGCTACATTAGATATTCTCATTAGCCAAGCACGGTTTACCTCAAGCCACAGATATTTGTTGGAAGGTTAAAGATAATCACTGTTCCATTGTAAGATTAATGTTGAGAATAAAGAAATGTAACCTCCCTAAGGTCAAAAGCTGAGGTTTCTTTTAATTGTTATTTTTTATTTCCTATTTATTTATTTTTATATTGCCTTGTTCTTTGGAAGTAAAAAGCTAACTGTTGGCAAAGAATGTGGGAATTTAAAATTAATAATGCCTCTTCTTCTCAAAATATTTCAGTTGATTTTGTAGCCATGCATTTGATAGCTCATAAAAACAATAATAATTCCAGTGCCAAAATACAAAGAAGAAAAAACAGCCTGAGGTAAAAGTTTTCCAAAGCTACAGATACTGTAGATGCTGAAATAAATGGAAAAAAAAGATTTTTGTTGGCAGAACATAGAGGTCAGTGATTAGTCTCAGGAAGAAAGGGGCAGATGTCAAACATTCAGCAGCATTCAATACAAGTGAGCAGCACTTTGAAAAACAAGATGCTCATGTTGCCACAGGAGAGCTCATCTTTCAAGCAAATATGGTAAGTATGACCAAACGAGCATTTATCTTCAAATGTATTCAGAGATGGAAGGCATGATTTTTCTTTCCTTCAGTTCTTTTCACACATCCTAGGACATGCTGATTTTCTGAAATGAAAGAAAGATCATTCAAATACAATCTCTCGTGTAAGGATAGCAAAAGGGAAGGCAAAAGTGTCTTATTCTTGTAGATATCTTTGTGATTTCTTTTTGTAGTCCTTGGTAGATATTCATTAGGTAGACTTAATTGGCTTTACTTCCTCTGCTGAATTATGAAAGCATCCTCAGAGATCCACTGAAAGTGTCTCCATGTAATATTGCTTCCTGCATTTGTGCATTAAATCTAATTATCATATGGCAGGAGCTGGAGTCACATCTGTGTCATGATAAATGCTCACAAGTTTATGGGTTCTTCTTACACCACTCTGGAAGTTCATTTTCATACCAAGATGAAGAGTTTGTGCAGTGAGGTTGGGTCCCAGAGCTCTGGCAGCTATTAAGGAACATTTATGCACAAGAGATACAGGAGTGGCTGCTCCTTTTTTATTACCCTGGAAATGAACATTTCATTCCTGTATACTTCAGAAAGAGGTGAAATGTTTACAGCTGCTTGGTGTTGGTAAGATAAGCAGTTTTTAAATTATGGGAGGAATAAACCCAAGGTTTAATTCTAATGCTATGCATCTTTAGCTGGAGAATATGCTGTCCTAGAAATTGGGTGTAATTCTCCTTGTCTAGGGCTAAGTGTAGTCAGGAAACACTGTTAATCTGCTTTGATAAGTGGTTATACTGGTCCTTGGCATGGGGACTGGTGCCAGTTGTTCACAGCACTGTGAGTGGCTTCGTGTGGGCCAGGCACCATCTCTGAAAAGCAGTTCAGGTGTTTCCAGCCAGTTTTGATGTGTAAAAGAGTTTAAAATAAGTATGGGCATCTCTGTGCTGGGGAAGCATACTGTGCACATTAAATTTCTTAGCATAAACTGTGTTTTCCTGATTGCCCCCTACATGCTCTGCCTTACTACAGGCTGAGCACGTTGCTTTTGGGAGCAAAATCCAAGGGACCACAGAAACAAAGTCCCCTGGGCCTAGGCCAGCTGTTGCCAAGTGGCACCGACATTTGCAGCTCTGTTGCCTGCCAAGGCAGAGGTGGGGGTGTTAGCCTGTTGGAAATGGCCTTGATGCCCTGGGCCATGACAGCACATGGGGTATGAAGACATCCTTAAAGTAGTTATTGTCACCACAGCAGGAGCATAGGCAACTGAACTACACCTCACACAACCCAGCAATATATATGCCTGGAGATGACCCAGACACAATTCCTTTTGCTTTTCTCCCCTTTGACTATAAAATGAACCACTGACTTTTACAGGGGTATGTAGGTTCATGCTGCTAGACACTGAGGCAAGTTTCATATGAGCATGTCTGAGCTTCATCAGTGTATGTCAGTATTTTTTTTTTCAGAGAAGGAGCACAAGAGGATATCCTCCTCAACCTACACCTTGCTTTAGTGTGCACTTCCTCCCCCATCTTACAGATGCCTCTCAGATGATTTGCACTTTCACAGTCACTAATCCTTTCTATACTTTACAGTGACTATATATTAGGTTTCACATTATTATGCCAGAGGCTTATGAGTTAGCCTCATCAGCTCACCTACAGTTCCAGATCCAGATTCTCTTGTAGCAATGATGTTTGCTTCCAGTTTCCATATAAAATAGTCAACAATATGGAAAGTGTCTTGAGGATGTTTTAAAGGACTAACCTTATAAATGGCTGTTCCTATAAAAGGAAATCTCAAGAGCAAGATGTATAAAATACTGACAGGGATTAATTACAATACAGAACCTAAAAAGCTCTCATAATTGTTGGAAATAAGAACAGCAGGGCTGTTTGTAATATGAACACCTCACTTGACAAACTCCTTTAATAAAAGTTGAAGACTACTTGGAAAAGATGCTAAAAATTTCTGCTGATCTGATTAAACTTTATTATTATTGTTGTTTTTATTATTATTTTGTAGATAGATTAAGCAATACAGGCTGCAGAACACCAGAGGAATAACTTCACTGAAATATTGCTATATGCCTTCTGAAAGGTATATAATTGAGATAATCTCTCTGACTAGGAACAAACTGGATTATGGAAGTTCTGTCAACTAGAGAGTTTATATTATGTTCATAAAAATTCATCCAGTGACATCAAGTCAATGTCTATTCAGGCAGAAACCAAGCACTGTATTAAAAATAAGCACACATCATGACACTGTCCAGGGAACATTATGGTTTGCAATGAGCATGAGTTGAAAAAAAAATCTTTAATCATCTTTCTCTAATTCACAGTAAATAAAATCACTTTCTAAACAGTTGTGATTCATTGCTAGCTGGCAAACTATGAAAACTGCACTGAGAAAACTTTTTTTTTTTTTTTTTTTTTTTTTTTCCACACTGGGTTTAACACTGCTTTAGTTAAAGAACACGGCACATTGGGTAGTGTTTTCTTTGCCACATGTTCAGTGCTTCTTACATCAGGCAGGAGTCAAGCTTCACATATGATTCCACAAAGAACACACATATGGAAACCCAGAAATAAATGCTTGTCATGTAACACTTCCTGATTACCAAAAAGCTTCACCGTGGAGCTCTAAGGAGTCACACGGAGACCTCACAAAAATCCAACTTATTTTCCTTCCATGTCTTTCCCACCTCATTTGCACACTTAAGCAAGTTTTGGCACCTGTAATCATCCGGCCCCAGTGTTATATCCGTCCAACCTATCCACTCATCCCATGTGCTTGTAATCTGTCATAAATTCAGCCTTCATTATGGGCAGAATTTATGAGCTGGGATTATGCTGTTTTTGTAGAAGAGACTAGGTGAATATGTCTGTGATATTAGGAGCAGTTTTCTGAGGAAATAAAACACTAAAAACCACCCTAGACATTTTGGGAGATGAGATAAAAATTCCTTGGAAACTATCCCACAAAACTACTGGAACTAATACTACTTTTAGGATGCAGTTTTGCAAAGACCTTTGTACAGTACAATGCCAAGCTTTGCAAAGTCTGTGTCCACTTTCAAACTTGATTTAAGGACTAATGAGAAAAGCCACAAAATAAATCTGATAGTAACGGTAACTTGGGGCCCTCAGCAAGGACATGAGGGATGAAGTCCTTAGAAGGAGAAAAGTGACCTGAACCCAAATCTTTCCTATAACAGGAAGTCACTCTGACTTCATTAACAGTTCACAGGATACAGGTGTTTATCTGCTCTGCCTTCAGCCTTCTATATAATGAGTTGAAAGAACAACAAGTTTGTTAGGACAAAATTGGGTAAGTGTGGTCTGAGAAAGACAAAGCAGTTTGGACCCTTTAGGCCTTTTGATCAAAAAGGTCTTTAGGACCTTCAGGTCATTAGGATGCTTTTAGCTTGCTAAGAAACAGACAGAAAAGTGTGCAGGGAAGGATACTGATAGCAATTTGGGAGTGTAGGTAAGTCTGGGATGGCTCAGTTTGGCCATCCCCTGGGGACTTTGTTGGGTGTAGATTTGGAGATGCTGATTAGGCATGTTTGTTCTCTTGCAGACCTTGTTCTTAGTTTCGTCGAATGACAGTGGGATTTACTCTTCTTCATGCCCAAGTCACATATAAAACTGACTCTTGGTCATCTAAATCTCTTTGGCAATGTAACAGTAGGTGAACTCAGTGTCTTCACACTTGCTCAGCTGAATCATTTCTTCTGATATCTGAAAAGGAACTTTGAGGAGAGGAACAGTCCAGAAGCTTTCAACTCAGGGTGGGAAAAGGAAGAAGTTCCCTCAGCAGTTGGTAATGACAGTTTCTGCCTCACAGCTCTTATCCAGTCTCATTCTCCCAGGCTGCAGCAGCTGACACTGACTTTATCATGTTTCCTTTCCTCACAACCTCTCCCTCCCCTGCCACCTCCATGCGAAGCAAAAAAGCAAACAAATTCCTCTGCCCAGCCCCCAGCTCACCAACCTTCTCCTGCACTGTGCAGCATTGCAGCTAATCAGCAACATTTTTCCTGGATGACAGTTCAGATCTAGCCCTCTGTGGTATCCTGACAACTGCTGATACAGCACATCCCAGCACACAGGAGAGGACAAAAGAAGGCACGGAGGCCTGAGAGGGCAGAGTCAGAGTAACCATGGGTTGTAGATTGAGTTATGTTCACATCTTGGTGGATGTTTGGTGTTCTCGTACCTTCAGCATGAAAGGTCGAAAGAGCATCCAGAACGAGTGTCATCCTGATACTTTGGGTGCTTGGTCCTTGTTGTTCCAGTCCCAAATGGAAGTAATAAAACTTTGAGGTGATTATGGAGGGTGCAACAGGGATCGGAAACACAGAGAGTGAGGAATATTTACATCCAGTCTGTCACATAGGCACCATCACCTTTCAGGTAGGACTTTCACCCCAAGGGTATCCTTCCAGTGTAGCTGCCACTCACAGAAGAAAAAAGGCCACTGTTCTGTTTTCCATTGCCTCCCACCAAGGTATGTTTGGTTGAATACTGACCAAACATGAAGCCAGGAAATATGCAGTAAGTAAGCATTATCTTTTCACTCATCTAAGAGAAGATACAGAATGAGCAAGAACAGGTGTAAGTTCTTGCTTTATGTCAGACCTCACAAAGGAGGCAGTGATAGTGAGGCAACCTCTGGTTGTGAAAATCTGAGGTTCAGTAAGACAGTCAGAGCAGCTTGGAACTGAAGACACATTCCTCTAACCTCTTGCAGTTGCTGACAATGTTCACCATAGTCTGTGCAGGATTTGGGTATAAACCCTGATAATCTCAGAGGTTCCTAAGTCTCTGCAAAGAATTGTCTGTGTTTGAACAGAATTAGAATTAAAATTTTCACTGACATCATCTTTAAAAATGTATCCACCGCAGCAATGAAGCTGTTTGACAGTGCATACCAATGATACGCTAGCTACACATGGAAAGATAATGCTGCAGAATGGATAGACTACACTTAACAATGATTATGCTTGCACTTAATATAGTGTGTTCACTGAAATGTGGGTCTACCTCTAGGTTTGGATGCTGAATTAATGCCATCTAGTGGTGGTATTTTTTTTTTCCTTTTTCGTTTGGTGTTATGATCATAAATTTCACAGCCATTTTTATGTAATTGAAGTTCCACCTAAGAAGTAGAACAATTTCCTGGTGACTTTCCTACCCTTTTGAAAATAATCTACATATTCTTCAAGGCTAAGTAACTAAAAGGTGTTGATATATACTGATCAAGATATGAACCAAATTGGAAATGTTTAAGTTTTCATTAGTTCAAATAACTATCCATTACAGATGAAAACTCTTTTCTACTGAAGGCAATATTACATGGCAACTTATCAAACACTTCTATTTTTAAAAGAACATCTTTGCTTTACTGTGTGCTAAGGTGATATGAACACCACACTGATCAGCACTACCAACACATACGAGTTTGTCTAACAAAAGGTATTTCCTCTGATGGTAGACCTTACTGTGAGCTGCATCTTACTAGATTTTAATTACAAGCATCAAGATTCCAGATGTTTTTCATCACACCTGGCCCCTCAGCAATAAATTCTTCTATGTCAACAAGAATTGACAAGAACAGGCGTTAACAAGCAGGATTCATTTCAAAGCTTCACAGCAAAACAAGGAAGTTCTGAGCCCCCTGCAGTCATATATATGAAAAATGAGCTACTTTGGTGGTCTGTTGTTTGCTTGCAGAATATTGGCAGAAGTGAAATGTCAGAAACAAATGTAGTCTTATTTAATTACCCCTACATATTGAAGGTGTTAGTGGGTATAAATTATACACAGTTGTGAGCACTTTATGTGCTGTGTGATATTAAGGCGGGAGTGTAGAAAATGTGTCCTATGGATTCCTATGGTATGACTGATCATTTCCTTAATATATAGCTTACTCAAGTATTTATAGTACAGTAGATAAGTTCGCAAATGTTTGATATTACATTGAGTGCTACATATCAAAATTAATCTCTCAATAAGCTATTGCTTTAACTTTTTCCTGGTATCAGTGTTGAGCCACAGCTTGCCTGTAGGTGACAGAAGGACAGACAAGATGGAGGTTATACTAAAATGTGAAATGGTGGCATCCTAAGTACCAAAATTTGGTAAAGACTGAGTGCCTGAGTCTTAACTAAAGTTGATAAAAGCAAAGGTTCTGTGGGCAGGAGCTCAAAGCAGCCCTGGAAAAAATTCAGTGAGAGGATCCTTTGCTTTGTGTTTATGATGTATTCTTTTGTTGTTCTGTTTTCATATGTTTACCCGCTGTTCTTTTTCTTTTTCCCTCATGTGTTCCACGAGGCTCTTCAAATCCATCCTTTTATAAAGATGCAAATAACAGTATTGGTATGGGAGATTGGACTTTGAAAATTTGGTTGCTTCTAGGAGCCACTGCAAATCTTTTTCCCTTGTGAAAAAGTCCTTTGGGACACTGATTAAAAAAGCCAACAACACTGGAGCTACAGGTTTTAACATGACCTAAGCTCTATTAGGTATTTTATAAACATAAAAAGGTAATGAATACAAAATCTAAGACATTTTTTGAAAGTAAAGAATATTTATCTATTTAGTACATGAAAAAGGAGGATCTGCAACTGTATTTATATTATATTAATTATATTAGTTTATGCTATATTATATTATTATATTTATTACATAAAGCAATGTGTTATCTATAATAGATGGGAATCACATACAATTCTTGTTTCCTTTCCAAATTGTTGTAGTTTTTGCTGTTTCTGATAGTACTCAAAAGAATTATGAACTGCTGTGGTCTGTCCTTGCAAACAGGAGAAAATCAGCAATAAATGAAGGAAAACAATGTCAGTAGCACATACATTTCTTTAATGTATTTCCATCAAAGGCAACACATAATCAACTAGAATTACTGTTACCTTTCATAGAAGTCCATTTTTTCAGTGTGATTTAATACCTGCATGAACTGTATGAGCCCTCAGTACCTACAACACTGGGCTTGTCTTGTTTTCTCTGCATATATTCTCAGTTGTGTCAGGTGGGGCTTCAAAATGTAGAAGCTAGTTTTACTATCAAACATCCTTTTCCTGGGAATAAACTCATGGATTTCTCAGCTGAACTGAGTGCCTGAGAATTACATCAGAGGAGGTTTTGAGCTTTGGGTGTGAGTTCCTTGAGATTGGGTTGTATGAACGTGATACAAACACTGTAGCTGGTGGCCGTGTGTCATTCTTGGAGCTCATGTTTTCCTATATACTCTTTCCAGTATTTATGTGAATAAAAATACTTTTTTCCACATCTCTAAATCTACAAAGAGATTATGTTTGATGTTTTGCCTGGGTTTAGTGTCAAATATTTCAGATATCCAGTTTAACCCCTAGGAACCTACCTGGTCTCAGGTAAGCCAGCTAGCATGAGCTTCTCCATCCTTTGCCATCCCCTCTGTCATACAGGGACCTCTGGTGCCCAGTGTTGGGCAGGCAAAGATGGGCCCTTACTCTGGCTGCAGCACAGGCCACTTGGCTCTCAGGACCTTCTGTCAGGACCTAAATATCATGGAGGAGGCCTTATGGTCAAGAGAATAAGAAAAACTCACTGGTGAAGATTTTTGTCTTGTTACTGGAAGCTGCAAGTATTGGCACCATTATATCTGCACTCCAAAGCAGATAAGCCACGGAATTTGAAATTCTGCCTTAACCCATGCTCTCCTTTCACCACAGTAAATCTTGACATTAGACTGAAATGGCAAAGACTGCCTATCCAGCTTTGAATTCAACGAGGCTGTTCCATTTGGACAGCACCATTTGGTAGCACCCATTACCACATAAACAAAGCTGGTCAGGTCTGGAATGTAGCTCTGAAGTTATCAGTCATACAACAGGCCAGGGCTGTGTGGGGTTATTATGTGCCTGTTCATTTTTATTAACAAGGGCTGTATAAGAACTTGGCAGCTCAAAAGTGGGGAAAAGAAAATAAATCTAGTCCTCACTAAGGTCTCATAGAACGACATACAGCTTAAAGTTTCAGGTCTTTGAAAAATGTTCCCCTCTCTCTTCCCAAAACATTACACATTGTTCATAACTTTAGCAGAGAAGTGAGGGATGCTGCAAGAGCCACCCTTGCAGTTGGTGATGGTTATTATGATCTAATTGGTTAAATAGGACTGGCCTCTTTTGAATATGTTTGAAGATACTTTTAATTATAAAATCCAAAGAAACATCCTTCATGCTTTATTAAGAAGCAAGAACTAGTAGTTGTTATGAGTTTTTTTTTTTTTTTATATTTTTTTACTGATGAAAGAAAATGAATGTCAAATAAATGGATAATGAAATGACACTCAAGTTTTTTCCTTGTGTGAAGGAATATGGTAGTAGAGTTTTACTTCCATAAAATTTCAAAGTACTCCAGGTGTGTCTCTGCACTACTCAGAGCTCATGGCAACTCCTTGAAGAATTACATAATAAGGGCTACATACTTGCCCTACTTATACAGAGGTGGTTTTTTGTTCCTCCTCTAATTTTCTTCTGCTTAATATTTGATGGTTTATGGAAAATCCTAAGAAAAATACAGATTTCCTGTGCCTTCAAGTGATTAAAAGCTTTTGAAAATTTAAAACTAAAACAATTTTGGTCAAGTGTATTTTTGTTGTATTAATAGCAATTGTGATGACTGTGCTATGGTGCCACCTCTTTATTGAATAACATACTTTTGCTCTTAGAACAAAACTCAGTCATCTGAACACAACGTTCACATTCTGTTTTCATTCACTGCCCCAGCACTTGCCATTTCTCACCAGATGTTTGTTAGACATAACTGTTTTCCTACAAAATACTATATAACTCCAAGCAATTGATGGCTGCTCAGGTATTACCAACACAAAACCTTTCTAAATCACACATGCAAGTGGAAATTTCATGAGTAGTGTTTTGCAGTGAAGTATAAGCTTTATATATGTGCAGTGGCATTCCATTCTTCCACAACTTACAAAGTGGCATGTAGGCAAATGCACTAAGAAAAGACGGCACTAAAAATACATTTACAGAACACCCCACATTTCAAGGAATCCCTCAGCAATGGAATCCCCTTTCATTTAAAATCTGTTGAGCATTGTTACATTGAGCATCCATATGAGTCTGCAATACAAAAGGTGGTTAGAAATGTTCTGTCAGCTGTAGAAAAGAAGCACTGAATAGATATCATCTGTTTCTAACACTAACAGAGGTAAAGTTCTCTTTTACTGATAGAGAAGTGATTTTTCTTTTAGCAGAGTTGCAGCAGATATCACTTTGCTGATTAGACTATACAAACAGATGGCAGTACATGTTCCTCAAAATAATAGCTGTGCATGAATATATCCATATATATGTAGGACACCAATAATATAAACAGGTCTTCTTTCTCTCTTCCTTTTTCTTTTATCTGTAACAAAGTCTTATTTATTTTTACAGCAACTTGTCTTCAAATAAATATTCTCCTATACTATGTATTTGCCCTAGTCTCTTAGATAAAGCATCTTTTGACCTATGCTTCATATGAAATACAAATATGTTTATATTTCTGACTTTTCAGAAACTTCTCATCAGCCACCTCTCAGTTTTTTTGAAAAGGAGTCTGCATCCTTTGCTAAGGAATAACAGCCATATCCTCTCAATTATATTTAAAGGGAATTCAGAGCTGCATTATGAATATAGTCACATACTGGGGACAGGACTTGTTTAGTATGTGTGGATATCTTACAGAAATGAAAGTGCATTTCATAAATTTCATCCCTACAGCAATACTCCTCCCCCAACATCTGACAGTCTCTCTTCTTTGTTGAGGAGGTAGGAATAAAAATTACTGAGAGACACATAGACACCCATTGCTAGACCTATTTCCCTGCCATCATGTCACTAAGTAAAACCTGGATTGCAGTAACTCTGGGATTATTAAAGTGTTATTAAAGTCAGCTCTCAAATGGAGATTTGTGAGCTCCTCTCTCTAACCAGACTTTCCAGATGACCTAGGTTTTGAAAGACTTCAAATAAGGAAGAGGTTCCTACAAGATCTACCCCTAGTGACTTCCTAGTTTCTTCCTCTATGAAGAAAACTGCAAAAATTTGCCTTGTGGGCTATAAATATACTTCTGCCCCTGTAACAAAACAAAATCTCGCTTCTCTTTCAGTCAATACAGCATTATATAAACAGAGAGGATGGTGGTTTTTTTATTTTTATTTTTATTTTTTTTTTCTTTGAGCTCTGCATATTTAAACATTATTGAATAACAAAATCAGAAAATAAATTCCAACTACATTAAAATGATAGAAACACCTAGATACTATCTTGTAGGAAGGCTTGTCTAGACAGTAAAGTTGAGCAAAAAAATCTTAGAAAATACTGTGAATAAATATATCCGGCAACTTAGCTACATGGTTCAATTCTACTCAAGACAAAAAACAATCACTCAACTATCAGAAAAAATGTATATACATGCATTTCCTATACACAGGTTCAAAGTGACAATATATAATATATTCTTCATTGAAGATAAATAAAATCATAAAAGCACACTGGCTGACATGCCATAACCAAAGAAATTGTAATTTTTCTACAAAATTACCTTTACGAATATAATCTAAATAGCACCACATTCGCAGGGAAAGAATACGAGTTAGAGCCTAGACCCTGCTTGGTGAGATCACTGCAACAAATCAGAGCAAGAAATGAAGAAAAAAGAGAATGTTACCTGATAGGAATAGAGATTTTAACATTAGCTTTTTCTACATTGGGCAAATAAAAAGCAGAAAGAAAAAGAAATAGCAGCCCAAAACAGAGTATTGAGTAAGATGTTTTGAACTATTACAACTAAAATGCTTATTGTCTCCTAACAGTGTTTACTTACATATTCACATATTTAGTGTTCAATAAAGTAATAACATCAAGGCAGGCAGAAGGTTGTGCAGGAAGTATTAAATGGTGTTATATGAATTCTTTGTGCTTTCTCAGACCACTGGCCACCCAGCTTTTTAATGTGTCTTCAGAGGTGGTCGGCTTCTGATGCTTCAAAGGAAGGCAAAAAGACAAAACAGAAGCAAAACAGAAATGATGCTGTGGAATAAAGCATCCCCTTTAGCTTTGTCAAGGCACTGAATCAAACTCCAGAACTTCAGGATTAGTTATAATTCTTGTTTTAACATAGACCTACTAGTGTTAGGAACACGTCATGAATGCCAGAGGAAAAGAATGAACAAGGGAACTCAGAACCATATATTTTAAGCCCAAATAGACCATGATTGTTATTTGTCTAGTGCACTTCTGACCCATTTTTTCCATAAACAAGTTAGAGAACTCCACCCTCCCATCTCCCCCCCAAAACAAACAAACAAACAAACCATTCTGAAGATATTTCTAAAAGCTGTGCTGTTTCAAGATAGGGATTCTCAGTGAGAACCTATTTTACCATGATTAAACTGGTTGAATGAGTTTGACTGCTTTAACTTTTAGTTGCAGCAGCTGGACCTTCTCAACAGCTCATCAGAATATCACGATTTTACATTTGTTCATATAATTAAAAAAAGTGCTTAATCTTTTTGTGGTCTTCTCGTTGGGCAGCCGAATCAATCAAAGTCCTTATGCAACTATTGGAAATGACCCACCTTTCAGTGGATTTTGAAATTTCTACAGTTTCCATAGCCACACAGAATCATGGTCAACTGCTACAACCTAAAGCTAAACCTCTTTCTTACTTTTATATCATCATCCCCTTTTAGAGAGCTAGACATATCTTCAGCCTTTCATTACAAAGAAAGAATCAAGTAATTGTATTACTTGTGGAAAATTCTGAGGTAAATGCCTAGTTCGCGGAGTCATTGCTTTCTATGACTTCATCTTCCATTTTATCAACATTTAATGTTCCAGTTTTAAAATATTCCTCTTAGTGGTTGAAACTGTACTGAATTAACAATAACTTTTTTTTTCTTTCTTTTTTTTTTTTTTTTTTTTCTGTTTGTTTGCTTGTTTTAGTTCTAGTGATAAGTGGAGGCATTTTTTGACACTGAAGTTCATGTATGTGGAAAAAAAAATCTTAATTCTAATTAAAATGGGTTGAGTTTATTTGCAGTTCATATTAAAATAGATTTTCTATCTTTTTTTCTTTTTCTTTTTCTTTTTCTTTTTTAATCAGAAAAAAAAGGTTGTATGAAAAGGAAACCTATATGCAACCAAATGACTTGATTTTATACTGTCATCACTGTATAGTTGCTTTTTTCAAGTTATATCCTGTTCATTTCGTGGGTTACATGACTTGAGAAGAAATTCATCTTCCTAGTCATCTCGTTCTAGTCTGCTCTGTTTCAGACTGAGAGTCACAAATACCTTTACGAAATAAATGCCTTCATTTCTAAAGCTGTGTTAATAAAATCTGTCAATTTTAAAAAAATATATTGCATTTACTTAAAAATATATTGCATTTACTAAACAGTGATAATTACTCCACAGCTTAACAAGGGGACATAGGCACCTATTAAACATTCAATTCAAGAGCTATTTTTTTTTTTTTTGTTCCCAGAAATGGAGATTGCATCCCTACTGCTCTAGATCTTTATATGTAGATACTGATTCCAGAGATACTGATTCCAGTTTATTATGTCCTACTTAAGGCAGCAATTAATAGAGCTAGAATTTTATTAGTACACATAATAAAAACACTAGCAAATAATATGATGACTTGGACAGACAACGTGTTTTCTTTTTTTTTTTTTTTCCTCACAGTATGATATAAAATTTCTCAGCTTCTTTATCTTTTCCACTTTTTACAGAATATTTGAAGGATTTCAAATTTATATAACACATACACAGTTATTTATTAAATATCAATGGTCATTTTTTGTAAAAAGACTCCAAAGTTGAGGTGAGGTTTGAGGTAATTTATTCTAAAATACTTGGCCTGAAGATATAGACAAGAAAGTGTTGGCTGAATGTTTCTAAGTAGATGTGATAGAATTTACTGAGGAACCTACACAGTAGGCTTATTAGTATGTGATTCTTCACGTTATTTACATAAGATAAACATTATGGAGACCGTAAACATTTAATCATCTTAATTTCATTTAGTTTAATAGATTACTTCCTCTTTGTCGTTTCAGCTAAACTTTGAATGGTAAACAGCCAACCAGATTAGCAGCAACTACAACCATGGACAAAGCTATGTTTTGATTATTTCGGATTTAAAAAAAATACTGTCAAAAAAAATCTACAGTATGAAGATGTGAACTTACTGAGTGAATGTGAACCTACTCTGATGATTATTTACTGAGGCAAATAATCATCAGAGTTTATTCAGTAGACTGTGAGTACATTTTAAGTATAGTCAAATCAAGATTACAGCCTGTTGTCTGGCCGTCACTTGGGAAATGGGAAACTTTAGCTTCCATGTATGTGGAATGTGTAAGAGGTGACAGCGACATAAGCATAGTGAAAAAGGGTTAAAAAAATGAATGGAAAATATTCAGGAGAAGCAGTGATAAATATAAAAGGATGCATAGATTAACTAATTAATTTATTATGCATTTGAATAATATACTATTTTTCATATTGCTATTCCAGGAAACTATGCAGTTTTGGAAATAAAATGAAAAGGTTTTCTGTTCTTACAGCTTTCTGATGAAATTGCTGAGGGTCAAAAACATATTCAGCTACTAAACAACATCTGAATATACATGGCATGGCACATTAGCATCATGAGATGCTGAGGTCAGAAATGTAAGGCAATACAATACATATGAAAACTCTTACTGTTGGTAGTTTTCACATGCATTACATTGTTTCATTACTATTATTGTTAGTAAATATCACAACAAAATGCATTTAAATCAATCCATTTGCATAGATCATTTTGCATAAACTATTAATGTTCTATAATACCTTTCAATAGTATCCACATCAGTCGTGTACAGAATTAAGAATATATTTCACCTTCATCAATTATTTCTGAAGAATAAAATTAATAAATAAAATAATCAAACCTTTAATATTTTGAAATAAGGAAATAAGGGGTTGATATTCAAACCAGGAAAGAGCTACTGCAGAAAGATATGGTTCACCCAATTTTAATTTTATATTAATTCTTCCTCTAACAGAATCTATATGAATTATAATTTCTTACTATAGACAATTCATATTTTCAAAGTTTTTGTTTAAAGAAAAATATTTAAATAGCTCTGCACACAGTATGAACTACATATACTTAAATTCCATAGCAAAAAATGTTGAATAAATTTTTCTAACATTTTCATAAATGTTTAGTTTTTGTGAAGGCTGGCAGAAGCACTAATTATGAATGAGGTCTATGCAGGAGCATTCTCTGAAATGTTTTAAAAAATATAGACTTATCAAAACAAAAGCCAAAAAGCAAACAAACAAAAACCAGAAAACATCTTCCCTGCTATTAACCACAGATAAATTTTCTACCTTCAGCTCTAACATGAAAATGAAATTTGAACTGCTCAGCAAAATAATGTAACTTGCCCAAAGAATGTTTCTAATGAGTTCATCATATTTGTATGCTATTTTCCTATTTGCCTTTGATTTGTAAACTTTGATTCATAAATGAGAAGCCTCACTCACTTTGATCTATGGGAAAATCATGGAGCGTGTCTCCTTGTAGAATGCTTCTGGTCACATGAAGAAGTTGAACTGGAGTTGCCATCATGGCTCTGCCAAGGGTGGGTGTTGCCTGAGCAGCCCAACTGCCCTCAGTGATACAGTGACAAGGGGTGAGCAGCAGATGTCACTTACTGTGACTTTAGCAGGGCTTTTGAAATTTTCTCCCACAGTGTTCTGGTATCCATGTTAGGCTGTTACAGTCTAGGTGGAGAGCCACCAGGTCAGTTGGGCACTTGTTCTGTGGGGAGAGATTGAGGGACCAGGGCTGGTTCAGCCTGGAGATGACAAGGCTTTGGGTGCACCTAACAGCACCCTTGACATCCAGAGAACAGAAACAGGTTCTTCACAGTGGAACATGATGCGAAGATGTAAGACAACAGGCAAAAATGAAAATAAGAGAGGTTCTGTCTTCAGTTTCACATGATTTGCTTGATTTTCAGGAATGTTTTTACCCTCAGGACAATTATGCAAGGGCACAGGCTCACAGGCTGCCCAGGGAGTCTGTGCAGTCTCAGTCCTTAAAGGTTTTCAAGATCCAACTGGTCAAATCCATGAGCAAACCAGATGGATCACATAGCTGACCCTGTATGGACCAAGAACTTGCGCTGGAGACCTTCTAAGGTCCCTTCCCACCAGTATTGTGAGATATAAAATTGATATAAAGCTAAAAGCTGAAGAAAAAAAAAATAAATCAGCTGCTTTGAAATCCCATTCCTGTTCTCTCAGGGCTTTGAAAAAGAAAAAAAAAAAAAAGAATAAGAGAGAGAAAAAAACAAAAAAAGAAGAACAAAAAGAAGATACTTGCAAAAGGTCCTGCTGCTTAATAAGGCTGGTATAATATCTGCAACTTGATCTCTGGAGAAGAGATTGAAGTCTGCTTTGATATAAATACAGTAATAAGAATTCATTCATCTAACAGTGTAACATGGCATTTCATTTTACAGAACAAAAAGGAAAGGAATTCCAAAGAGAGCATAAACCTTTTACTTCTCCAGAAAATGAGCACTGGCAGACACTTGCAGTCACAGCTTTAAATTAAGTGGAACAGTTTTACAGATAAAGGGGTTTTAGTGTCACAGTCAAATATCCTAAGTGGTGGTTGTTGTCATTATTTATTTATTTATTTATTTACTTATGGAACTCAGGAAAAAGGTAAAATATACTTGGAGTAATTCAGGCTGATTTTTAAACATATACAGGTGTTTGCCTGACTCCTGACTCTCAAACATGGGTGCGCAATTGATACTATATGTGCCACAGGGTTTTGCACTTAAGGGACAGACATGCATTTAGCTGTTGAATTTGCTGAAGTACTGTCACTCTTGTTGGCATCTATGAAAACAAAAGAGTAAGTGGCAAAAACTGTGTATGTGGATTCAATGTGTGAGCCTTGGAAAAATGGTCTGAATGCTTGCCTTAAATCATTATGATTCAGACAGATTTCTGTCTTCTCAAATAAAATTTTGTGAACTCTGAACTGTTACAACAAACTTTTTCAAGTTTTTGTTGTTGTTGTTGTTTGTTTGTTTGTTTGGTTGGTTGGTTTTGGTTTTTCCCAGCTTTGGGACTAGATTGGCATTACATTTTAATAACTAGTAATTAATATATATATATATATAATATTATAGATAATAAACATTATATATTATTTATATATTTACATATTATATTATATATGTTATAAATAAAATATTTTAATAATTATTATTATTGGGATACATTGGCATTACAAAGTATGGGCCAATGCTGACTCTAAGTATTCCTCCACTATGTAGCAGCCTTCAGAAAAAGCATAGGCAACACAGTTCTCTTTTGCTGCTGTATTAATAACATACACTTTATTTTTATGCCTTCTATAGTATCTAAAGGTAATGGAACAACTCGAATATTTTTTTTCTGAAGTTAAGGAAAGTCATTCAATCTCCTTACAGAGTCAACACCAAGAGAAATGAGAACTAACGTATCACTGAATGTCCCAGCAGTCTGTTTTCATGCTTTATATAAACCTCTTGAAAGTTATATGGGTCTCCCACTGTTTTTGGATTATTGACAAAATAAGAAAACATAGGGCGATCACTGACAGATCCAAGCAGAACAAAAGCAAAATGTTCAAAGATGTAAGTCAAGAAAGAGAGAAATACTTGGTTGAAATAAAAGCAGAATCTGACCAATGTTATACAGAGGTATTAGATGATGCGGAAGTTCTGAGGTGTTTTCTTTTGTTAATATAAGAACAAATCTCAGGAAAAAGGACAAACAAATTAGCAATTTTGATTTCACTTGCCTGGACATGACAGAATGAGTTGTTCTTTTTCTTTTCAAACCTTTAAATGGTACTAATTGGTTTTGGCCAAGAAAGCATAGCTAGGAGCTTTTAGCTTAATGAACTGATCTTGGTGGGGAACTGAATTTTAGAAAAACATTAAGTCTGTAGTTTTTTCACCAGTGGCTGACCTGCTAACTAGGCGAATGGGTGAATAATTTGAATGCTGAAGGTGTCACAGAGTGATAATCACAAGGCTCTCAAGCCTGTCATGCTGCACTACTGGTATTTTGCTGCCAAAAGCCCAGTAATTCCAAGCATCCATGTTTTGTGCCAGATATATTAACAAGCTGTAACTATGTTAATTTTGTTTTTGTATAGCATACAGCAAAAGTGTAATGAATAAAAGCTAAGCCATCTTCCAAGAGTAACATTAATACTTTAAGCTTCTGTTAACATAGATACACTGAACAAAATGGGATGTTAAATACTCCATGAAAGATGTCTGCTTCACAAAAATCTGTTCTGCATTTGAACTATCCTCTGATAATATAAAACCAAAAAATGAGTGCATATGTAGAACTATAGATATTTGAGCATTGTTTATCATTGTTGCAGGAAAAACGACTTTAGGGTAATCATGAAGGAGATGGCTGAAAGGATGTACAGTGGGACTAATTTTTTTTTGAATGAGGTTCTGAAATAAGAACTCATGTAGTCAAAAGCAGTTCCACACACACTATATTTTAATAAAATTACCCTGGTATATCAATTTTTTGCATATATCCATGTAAATACATACCAATTTTTTAATAAACAGAAAAATACAGTACTCAGCAACTGGCAGATTCTATCTGTATAAAGAACTAATGAAAGCTTTATTAATAAACAAAGACAAAGCATATTAGTGGCTTTAACTTTTTCTTTTTCTTTTTTTTTTTTTTTTTTTTTTTTTCTTTTCCACTTTCCATTTTTAAACAGCAAACATGTAAGAATTGAATTTTGAAAGTCCATAACAAAACTGTGATTTACTTTAAAGGGATCAGCATTTCATTATATACATATTGTGTGTTTGCTGGAAAAGACTGCAAAAGATACTGAGAAAAAGGCCTAAGGGTCATGAAATGTGACTATAGACATCCTTCTGCAACAAAGGCTGAAGGATTAAATAGCATATCCAGCATAAATAGCTGGTTCCAAGAACCTCATTTTTGTTTGTGACTCTGTAAACTCAATAAGCCACTAAGAGTGATTATTACAAATAATTGTTGTTTTCTTATCTAGAAGAAGCTGGATTTTGTTCAGAAATACACTTTGATGGTTAATGGCATTTTAGAACACATTCATCATGTTTAAATGTTGATTTACGTGTTGAATATTACAACAAAAGCATTTAGTCTTTCCCTCCTCTTTTCTCAATCATGTTATTCTTTGCAATGAATGGCAAGAATGTATAACAAATAGCAAAACCTAGATGGCCTCTTAGGAATGCATACCAAATTATTCAGGGCTTGAGCATCTTAGTTGTCAAGCTATGACCTCAAACTTCACACTCCCACTGTAGAAATAAGAAGAATAATTAACCGCTAAGGAAAGAAGCACTCTCTGTCAGCTTGTTCTACCAAATTAATAAATGAACCTTTACTAAATGGCCAGTGAAACTCAGTTTGAACACATGTAATTAAATGGATGTTGAGGAGTGATTTTACATTTGATTAATCTGAATTAAAAAGATACTTTTTTTTTTTTTTTTTCCCAAAAATTGTTGAAAATATCCAACAGCATCTCTTCATCTTCAGAGATCTACTGCAGAGTATGTTCGGATGTATTATTGAGCTCTTAGTGAGCTGCATAAAGAGAAGCAGAGAAAACTGTAAGGGTAATGCCATTACAGAAATCACTAGCATATTTTCAAGAAGAATAAGCTATACAGAAATTTGGTCACTGCATCAGAAACAACCCGAAATGAATAGAAGTCCAGCAGCCCTGGCAGAAAAAATACATCTCTAGAGATTCTGCACATAATAAATAAGAAACACCAGCACCATCTCATTTTGCAATAACATGCATATGAGGTGCTGTGACAAATACCTGCAGAAATGCATGTTACTTCATCTGTCGTTAAGATGTTATGGAAATATAAGAATGTGAAAGCCCGTGATGGAATTGAAACAAAGGAAGGAAGGAAAACAGGAAGGCAGGCTTTCATTAACAAAATGTACAAATTAAATGTACAAATACAAGGAACAAGTAGATGCAAAGGTTTGGAAGCAGAATCATTCTGTAACTTTCCTAATGATTTCAACCAGAGAGAAGGGAAGGTGGACCTCTTCTCCTGAATGTTTTTATTTTATTTATTTATTTATTTATTTATTTTTAATAATGTGGTCTCTCCACAAGCCCTGACATAATGCTTGGGTAGCTCTGGCCTGTTATTCACCCTTATACCCATTGTTCTGTTCTGTGTCCCAGATTTAGTCTCTTGTCTTAGGGGTGTCTTGTTTAACAAAAGCTACAGTGCTAGCCCATCGCTCCTCTTGGCCAGAATGTCTCACTACTGGGTCCTATTTCAGTCACCACCCGTAGGATTAGCCACTCTGAAATCAGATCAGGTGCTTGCAGGGTGAGAAGAGATAATGCAGCTGAACACCCAGCTTCACAGTTCTCCAGTTCTAGATAATAAGTGAGAATAGTTTCAGACTGCTATGACTCACATCCAGCTGCCTGTCACCCACCAGGACAACTTTGGCAGCCAAGAACCAATGTGGCATAAGGGCCTTTGGCTCTACTTTTTCCACCTCTTATTTGCTATCTATCTTTCACCCACTGATTCCATTTACCCAATGGAATTGCTCTAATATCAAGTTCAGCTGCCTCTCTGATTGCTTCCCTGGACAAGCAGCAGGCTCCAATCCTATATACTGACATAGATGCCTCCATATTTATTGTATTACCTCTAGGGAAACTTTTTGTTTGACTTTCCATCTTCCTTTTTGCCAACATTAGTCAGCATTTCTTGTTGTATCTTGTCTTCAATTTGGTCCACAGCCTGAGTGATAATAAGCATTTTCATTGTACCTGCATCCCACTGACTCTCATTAAAGTATAGTGAGTTGTACAATTCCTTCGGGATCTGACCAGTAATCTGTTCCTCTTTTCAGCAGCAACATTTGTAATGAATTGGGAGCTTTTATAGAGCTATCAGCAGAAAATATACAGTGTAAACAACAGCCACTGTGTGCAACCTCAACACATAAGCTTTAGTTTAACAGACGTGTGCTAAAACCCTGCACACGGGGAATTCTGAACATATGTAGCATAGTTTTAAATAAACCTAGTTCTAGGAAAGTTTTCTGTTTTAAAGAACAACAAAAATATGAATTAAAAATGAGCACCATCTCATTTTGAGATGTCACATCACATGAGGTGATGTGACGGATATTTAGGAAAATGTATGCAACTTCGTCTGTTATTCAACTATCCTTGAAATATTGTATCATGGAATAATGTATCCCAGAATAATTATCTCAGGAAACAAAACAAAACAAAACATCAACAACAACAACAAAAAAAAAAAACTATCAATGTAATCACATTGAAGTAAGTTATACCAAAGATGATTTTCTTAATTTCAAACTGTTAGTACCTATAATATTGAAGAACACGCCTGTTCTCCATTGCATCCTAGCAATTCTCTGTTCTGTTAATCAATGTAAATATGTTATACATACAGGGTCAATTATTCTGAACTTGATTTTGGATAGGTTTTGAATAGACCCAGGACTTTAATAGCACAGACAACACTTTTTGCTTAGTGGACAATAAGATCAAATGGTTGCAAAGAAGAAAGGCACTCTGTGTCTCATGTGGAGATTTTTGTTTTCCCTCTCATTTATTTTGCTTGTTCTTTTAAACACAATTCTACTTCAGGGTGAAATTACTTGGATACATTTGTAAGTAGAGGAACTTAAAATAATCCTTCATTAACCAAATACCTTTGACTAATGAAGTTCAAATTTTTCATCACACAAATAAGGTAATGTATTTATTTATTTATGGTGTGAATTTGAGCATAAATACATTTTCAAGAAATGGGTATAATAACCTTATTATATTTTATTTTAAAACTTCGTAACAGGAAACAGGTTTCTATATGTATGTGTATACATACACATACTTAGGTATATAGCGGTAAGTTTGTGTGCTTAAATGTACATATACATTATATATTGCTGCAGAAATGTCCATGCATATGTCTATTTCTATTTCAATTGAGATAAAATAGGAGGTGACTCTGGTTTGCACCCTGATACAATGTTAGATGGGTAGGACCTGCTTTGATTTCTGAAAGACAAAAGAGACTAATCTAAAAATATCAGGAGGTTTTGTAGCCATCTGTCTTGCTCTCTCCCATGGTATTTATACAGGTGGTTTATTTTAATCAGTTCTTAATGAAACCTCATGTAAGAGGCAAAAGGGCCCCTGCATTAAGAGTGAGCATGTCTTGTGGGTTGGGAAGTTACAGAGAAGAAAATAAACCAGAAAGTAGCAACAGAGAAGGCACTAGAGACTGTCAGTTATATAGGTTTTGCTCTTTTGGAAGGCTTTTAAAAGTAAAAAAGCTGCTGGTATGCTGGTAATGGCACTCCACCTAAGTAGTGCTCGAAACTTCCCAGATGAAAGGTGCTCTATCTTGACCCATGGTCTAGCTCCGGTGAAAAAGCACACGCAGTGTATTGCCTCCTGGGTGCTTCTTGGTCAAATGTAGGTTGCTGCAAAGGGGTTGGATTACTTCTGTACAAGGTAAGAAAGGCATTTGCCTACATCAGGTCGCTGTCATTCAGACATTTAGTGCTGGTGTGGAGAGAAGATGCAGAAGGAGAGGGAAGGTACCACAACCTGCCATTTCTTCCCAGACGTCCTTTTTCTGTAAAACACACAAAATACATTATGACTTCCAGATCACGATGCTACAGCCTAGTTTATCTATTTGCTGATGTGGATAGTACTCACCTGTTATTTCCTGTAGCAAAAGGAAATATACTGACATATATTCCAATATTTGTTTGTATATGTATATATGTGTATGTACATACATAAAAGGCATACACATGCAGATGTCAAATACTCTTTTAAAATTGTTTTTAAGGAATATGGCATTCAATTATCTCTCTTGTAATTGTTCATGAACCATGTGGCTAACTTTGTGTGTTTGTGTTTGTATTTGTGTGTGTGAGTATGTTTGTATGGAGGCAGGGAGGAGGGTGAATTCAGCAGAATGTGAGAGACTGAAAGTGTGACAGCAAGAGGGAAGAGCAGAGTGACATTTAAATGCCCCTGTTAGATGTGTGCTATATTTCAGCACTAGTATCAGATTTTTTGAACAATCACCTTCTTTAGTTGTCGCGCAGACTTCAGCAGACTTCAGCATAAACTCTCTTTGTGGCATTTTTCCAATTTGTTGACTGAAGTCAAAAAGCAATATAACAAATTACAGCCCTAGGGAAATCTTTTCTGTGTGCACATTAACACTGCAGCTGTTAATAACAACACCTAATAAAGAAACTGAATAAAATAGCAAAATTTGCTGTCCTTTCCATCTTAATGATAAAACTATCATTTGCATTAAATTAATGAAATTGATCTTTTTATTTTTTTTTAAACTTTTGAAGTAGTGTGGGATCTCAAAAAAAGAAAAAAACAACATACAAAACAACAACTGATTAAGCAAACAAACAGACAAAAAAAACACAGTTCAGTTTTACTGGAAGAGAATAAACTTTCTCAAGCAGTTACATAGATTATAACTTCTGTTTCTACAGCCACAAATTGCTCTTTTCTTATATTTGGTTAATTAGTCAAAGTACCCCTAAAAAAAGAAGGCCTCTATTCATGGCATTCACACTGCAGAAATGAATATGAGGTTGCCCTATATGTTCAGATGCACATAATCTTTCAAGGATTAAGCCTGAGATATTTATTGTATTTTATTTATTTATTTATTTTCCCCAGAACATTTCTGAAGTAAAATGTGAGAGAAATCTTCAGAAAGGATCTTATAGAAATATTACAGCTGATAGAAATGTTTTACCGGTGTTTTTTGTCAAGCTAAAAAATTCAAAGGGAAATAATTGTAAGTTTATGTACTGGTTGAAGAACATCCATCAAATGCCAAATCTAGGAATGATACCTTATCTCATGCTTAGCATCAGACTCAAGTGTAATTCTTCTTACTGTGATAGAATAAGCAACACTTTGCCTTTCTGAATACTTTAATAATATTTGAAAATGTCAGATGTAAGCTGTCCTTTGAAGTAAAGAGATTCTCATCTACAATACTGTTAGTCAGCAAAGCTCATTGTTAGGCAAAATCATGCAAAATGATACAGATGCTGACATTAAATTTTGTTTACAGTGAAAACATCAAAGCAAGTAGGTAAAAGTCCCATAACCAAGAGCATACTATTAGCTCTTATTCTTAAAACAAACTAACAAACAAAAAACCCACCACCACCAACAACAAAAGTTTCAATTTGAGCTGATGGACATTCGCTGCACATTCTCCCCCTTTTCTTTGTGAGAGATTTTGAGACATGAAGTAGATGTATATGTATGAAGATGAGTGGTAGGTTCAGAAGGAGATACAAGAATAAGATGCCAAGTAAGAGCTGAGATTTCCTTCCAGTTCAGGACAACCCCATTGCTCACCATGTCACATCTTTACCCTGTTGCAAACAGTAAAAAAAAATGAATCAAAATATGCTTATATATTTGAATTTATAGTAGATACTTGTGAAAGCGAACACTTGCAGTAGGCTCACAAATTACGTGTAGTGTTTCTGCACAAATACCTGTGGCTAGAACAGTTTTAGAAATGAAGCTATGAGCCTACATATGTATAACTTCGGTATAGATGGACATTCACACTGCCAGTACTAAGTACAGATTCCCTTGGCAGTGTGAGTTAAATTTCTTATGAAACCAGTGGATGGTTTCATAAAACTCTCATTCTACTCACAGTTGAGGGACTGTCATGATAATTAGTCACAATAGGCTTTATTTTTTGAAATATGGGAGTGATCAATTTAAAACAAAAAAAGTTAAGGAAAAAAAACACTACAGGAAAAGTGTACACGTGTGGAATGTTCACATTAATACAGGTACACATAAATAATGTTCACATTAATACAGGTATTCAGTTTAAAAGTGAGTCCCTGAAGCTAAGCATCATCATACCTGTTCTGAGTTAGCCTTAATGAATCCTGTTCAGATTATTTATCTTGAAATAACAAATAAATAAATAAATAAATAAACCCACAATTTTCAACATTTATGAAGTGGTCAAGAAAACTTTTCTACTCTAATTAAGACTTTTCCCTGTAACAATTTTAGAAAAAGCAGACACTAATAAAATTGTAATTACAGATGATTGTGTTTCACATGGAACCTTCCTCCCTCCAAGCTTTACAATACAAAATATCGGTTTATTCAGCTTTAATGATAAAAATAAATAAATATACAGTTACTGCAGTTAGGTGGCACTGTTTCCTTTTTTCTTAACAAAGCTTTTAAGCCTTTGCTGTCACTGGGCTTCAGAAGCACCAAAAAAGCAAAGCCTTTTCCGATTAAGGCTTCATTCTGAAAAGGAACAGGACAAACATCAATCTGTCTCATGGGTCTGTAATTATTCCCTTCCCTTCCCTTTGAAGCTGACACATATTTCCTACAGTCTTTGTCTATCACATTTTATAACGTGCTACAATTACCATGGGTATTTTTTAGCTTGGAGAAATGCTTGAGGGTGAAAATTCCATCCTCTCCAGGTGTTTGCACATAAAACTGTGCGTTGTTGTTCCTTGTTTTTCCTGTAACACCACCAGAGTCCTATATTTATCTCATGTATATCACCCATGTTAAGGATTCTTCAGGGCATAGAAGGTTTCAAAAAGACCATGTCTACCAAAAAATTATGCCTGTGAGGGGATGTGCTTCCACCTTAGCCATGTGTACAATGTTATGGTATTTACTTTTCTAACTCATCCTTCGATGAAAGGTTTTTAACATTTTTGTGAGCCTACTGTACTACAATCAGAATCAATCAAAATTCATTTGGATCACCTGAATGAATTTTGATCTTTAAAACTTTTTTTTTTTTTTTTTTTAATTATTATTGCTCTTTTTTCCCCTCTGGAATGGTGAGTTCAGTCATGATTACAAACTAGGCTGTCATCTTCGTCAAGAAGCTAAATTGGACTCCCGTTGAAATAAGACCATAAGAACTTCTGTAGATGCAATAGGTCATGAAGTGTTAAAGAAAATATCAGAACCCACACTATTCAACATAATCTGTAGCTACAATATGGACAACTCACCATATTATTTCATATTTCAGAATTCCCAGTGTACTCATTATTACAATTTCGACAGACTTCATAAAATGTTTTATCATGCCATAATCTTTTTTTTTTTTTTTTATTTTAATTCTTTATTTTTTGTTAAGACAGGGACTATAAATCACTAACAAGCTTTTAGCACTGCATAAATAAATAAATAGATAAATATATAAAGAGGAAAGAGGCAGTCTCTGTAGCTTTCTGTCAAGACAAAAAGAGCTGATGAAATGGGTGGACATGCTGGGAGGTATTGTCTTCCATGAAGCACAGTGATCTTATCTCACCATTATATAGCACAAATTGAAATGAGCAAGTGCTAAAGCTTATACTTCTGGAGTTCTGTTCCACATTTTGTATATTACAGCCTGGTGTGATGTTTTATGTCAACTAACATAGTTAAGAGTCAATAGGATCCTTATTTTCTAGGTAGTAATAATAGCCACCCCACTTAAGACTGATTCTATGAATTCACTAAGTCTGAAATACAGATTACTTAATCCTCAATAAAACTGCACTATTGAATCATTATTTGTGCCTTTCTAAAATAAGTCTGAAGAGCTGCCTTTCTGGATGTAGTTTATTCTGCCATATATTCTAATGTTATTTTAAAAGTATGAGATAAATAAGCTATGCAATATGACTTCACTGTGCTGAGTCTTCTTTTCACCCTTTCCTATCCAATCTTTTCCACAAAACTTTTTTGTGTTCTTTAATTCCCAATAGTCTATAGTGTTACTAGAAACATGAACTTGAGAAATTTTCTACTAGTAATATTCCACCACTTACTGAACATCATCAAGAATATTTTGCTAGTCTAATATGCCATCTTTGAAGTAGGGACTGGATCACCTCTCCTAATAGGAGATGCTGAGAGAGCTGGGACTGTTAAGCCTGTAGAAGAGGAGGCTTGGGGGAATCTTATCAATGTGTACCTGAAGGGAGGGTGCAAAGACAGCAGAGCTATGCTATTTTCAGTGGTGCCCAGTGCCAGGACAAGAGACAATGGGCACAGACTGGAACACAGGAAGTTTGCTTTGCACATCAGGTAGCACTTCTGTGATGTGCGGATGACCAAGCATTGGCACAGGTTGCCCTGAGAGGCTGCGGAGTCTCCTCTTTAGAGATCTTCAAAAAACACCTGGACATGATTCTGGGCACCCTGTTCTGTGTGGCCCTTCTGGAGCAAGGAGTTTTAGCAGGTGACCTCCAGAGGGCCCTGCCAACCTTAACTGTTTTGTGATTCTGTGATTTGGTAAAATACCACACTTTATTAAGTAAATAAACCTTAGATCTATGGTGGATAGTTCTTAATATACTCTGAGGTCCTGTGTAATTACTGTTCTGCTTAGTTCTTGTCTGATTCTATTGCTGTTTCTTCAGATCTGTATCCACATAAATTAATGTAATTCATCAATATGACTGCTGAATTTCAAATTCTGTGTTGTTATTTTTTTCAACAGTACCACTATTCACTTTAACACTACCATGATGATGGTGATGTGGGTTTTACATTATGTAGTTTCTGAGGTCCTTAATTCCAGATTTATGTACCATAGATGAAGAGTAATATACGTTCCTCAGCAGAACAGATATTTTTATTTTCTAGAGATCTTCCTCTAGCAGCTCCCTAAACACTTCTGAAGTCATGAGACCATCCATGTTTATCTTAATCTTCTACCGGGTCATCCAAGTGACACAGGAATTACTCTCAAGGCTGGAAAGTCATGCCTCTGCTTCTGTGCTGGCAGCCCTGCCCCAAGGCAGAAGTTCAAAACTGTTTTTATGACCTGAAACCCTCTGCTTCTATATGTTTTTCTTGGAGAATATGTGCAAAACATACTCACTTATTCTGTTTCACAAGTTAACAAGTGAGGAGAAACTTACTGCTTGCTCTCTGTTTATTAGTATTTATGAAAGTGACAGAATTAACTATCATCTTTTGCAGCAAGCTTTTGGTAAATTTTCTCCTCTGCAAAGACAAGAATGGAATTTGTATGGCCTGCTTTTTCTCTCTTTCATCTTAGGAAAAAACAGATACTAATTCCTAACCTCTTGCTGAACTGAAGGGAAACTTAGGTCTTTGCCTCATTGGGAGCACGATCTGGCCAGTTGTCCAAAGGCTCTGAATTTGCTGCAGGACATAGGCAAAAAGTGGACTGCAAATATTTTTTTCTTTTTTTTTTCTTCCTCTCCTTTTTTTTTTTTTTTTTTTTTTTTTAAGTAGAAGTTGCTGTGCCAGAAATTATGCTTTTTTTTTTTTTTTTTTTTTTTTCTTTGTTTATTTGGAGTAACAACTTTCCTTCATTTTCATTATACTGAACCTGCATCAGAGGCACAGCACATTGCTAACTGTAATTTTTAAAGAGCAAACTTGTAAACTTTCCAACAAAGCAACAGCTGCCAGACTTAAAAGAAAAAAAAAAAAAAAAAAAAACGGACTGAGGAAAAAAATTACAAAAACTGCAATATTTTCATGAAAAAAATGTTGGATACCTTAAGTTTTTTTTGGAAGGAATCTTTGAGCTAAAAAAATTGATTCATGATTTTAGAGTCCTGTATTTTACATATTTTACATTTTTTTGTATATTATTATACAATGTTCAGAGAAAAGGTCTTTAATTAAAGACAGTGACCACACTCTACTTACCCTTACAGACTTTACAAAATGTGCATTATAAAAATCTATAATTAAATATATGCAGATATGACAATAATAAGAGCTTGATTAACTCCATTCTATAGGAAGCTGCATATTAATTTATATAGTGTTAAAAATGAGATGAATTCCATCTCAGTTTTAATGTCTTCCCTTGCCAAATGAAGATGCTAATCATGCTATTCAAATGTTTGAAGAGAGAATTGGGAAGCTTAGTGCAGACAAAAAAATCTATAGTGTTACCATTTTAGCAATACTCATGTGCCCAGCTTAACCAATCATAAATGAAGCCCTTTTACCTAAATATTTGGGAAATGTCTAATACATCTCAACAAATGAAGATTTTTGAAATTCATCAGCAGAGAATTAAAACGGAATGGATGCTTTCTAAATAGATTACCACAGTATTTATTTTTCTTGAGAAAGAATGTCAGCACTATTTTCATGACTATGTTACTTGAATTTTAGAAGATATTTATCTAAATCCTATTTTACCAAAAAGTACGTGTTTTGAGGTCATTACTAAGTATTGATTTCCTTTTGGCACAAACATTTTTTTCTACATCTGGATGTTGAACTATCCATACACCAGAAGTTATTTGATAAAACAACTTATCCTATGATTACAGCAATCAACAAAAAACATGCTGGTTTCCTACATTGTTTCCTTCCCTCTCTCCCTCCCTCCCTCCCTCCCTCCCTCCCTCCATCCCTCTCTTTTTCTTTCTTTCCTTCTTTCTTTCTTCCTTTCTTTCTTTCTTTCTTTCTTTCTTTCTTTCTTTCTTTCTTTCTTTCTTTCTTTCTTTCTTTCTTTCTTTCTTTCTTTCTTTCTTTCTTTTTCTTTCTTTTTCTTTCTTTCTTTCTTTCTTTCTTTCTTTCTTTCTTTCTTTCTTTCTTTCTTTCTTTCTTTCTTTCTTTCTTTCTTTCTTTCTTTCTTTCTCTTTCTTTCTTTCTTTCTTTCTTTCTTTCTTTCTTTCTTTCTTTCTTTCTTTCTTTCTTTCTTTCTTTCTTTCTTTCTTTCTTTCTTTCTCACTTTCTCTCTTTCTTTCTTTCTCACTTTCTCTCTTTCTCTCTTTCTCTCTTTCTTTCTTTCTTTCCCTCTCTCTCTCTCTCTTTCTCTCCCTTCCTTCCTTCCTTCCTTCCTTCCTTCCTTCCTTCCTTCCTTCCTTCCTTCCTTCCTTTCCACTCAGTTTTTGTAGCTAAGATAGAAATCTGTAGGTTGTTCCTAATACAGCATTTGGAGTTGGGTTGAGGTTTGGGGTTTTTACCTGCTTAAAATGGAAGCTACTGGTATTGAGGGAAATATCCCTGCCAATTTCATTCCCAGCAGGTGTCACAAGGTTAAATACTTCAGGGCAGTAAAGTGTTGTTTTATTTCTTCTAGAGTTGCCAGTCCAGTTTACAGTGGTTTTAGGTAATGTCCACTGAGAAGCCTGTGATGATTCCTTAGTGTAACAACAAATAAATCACCAAACCTTAGAGGATAGATATTGTGACAATAGTACAGAATCTATGGCTTGCTCTTAGTCAAGCTTCTCACAAACAACTAACACTGTTTTTAATCTTACTGTTTTAGACTTCAAAGCCTTTTAAGGTGCCAGCTTCATTTACACTTTTGTCTCCTGCGAAGAGAGATGGTGTCATGCATAAAGCATTGAGGGGATGTAGCAATGATTGCTACCATCAACAGTGCAAACCAATTCTTTTTCTGTTCTTCTGTTCCTCCTGGCTGTTTCTTCAGCTTATTGATTTCAGGATATCAGCAAGTGTCAGCCATTCATTTAAAAATCACCATCTCTGAACAAGAGCAATGCCATATAAATGCTACAAAAATTACACAGGCTTTAACTAAATCTTAATCATTGAATTTCTGAACAGACTGATGATGACAGCTATCATGCTGAAAAATGTCATAATTTATGACACACAGTATGTGTTCTCTGAAACACTGTAAACCAGTATTTCAGCTTTTACTAGATATTTAGGATGCAGATTGCTATTTTACGTAATTAGGGCTGCCACAAAAGATTGAACTTGTACTAAAAATATGTACCATGATCTAAGCGCAACGTTTATTATTATTTTTCCATTGCTTATTCTTTGTCCTATCTCTATTTAATCCATATCTCATTTTCTTTTTATTTTCCTGTCTTCATTCTCTTTCCCATTAGTTCTTCGCTTTTTTTTTTTTCACTTTCCTTCACATCTTTATTATATCCCCACCATTCTTGTTTTTCTAAATCATTGTTTATTTAGAGGTAGAGAAGTTATTTCTATCTTTTTTTTTTTTTCCTGGTTTAGCATGATTTTTTTTTTTTTTTTTTTTTTTTTTTTTTTACTTCTTGGTATTTGGTTATTGCCATTTCACATCTCTGCAGTTTGAAGTTCTTCCCTTTCTCAGAATTCCTGTTTTGCTGTACTTCCTCCAAGCAACTATTTTGCTCCTTCTATCCACTGACTACACGTTCTTCTTGCTCCTTGAATAAAATGTGTATTTTGTCAAAATAGTGTATCATACATAATTTTAACCAAGACCCAAAAAAACTAAAATGTGTTAGAACAGGGTACACTTGCAAAAAGTCTTAATAGAACCACAGTTATGTGTCCAATATTTTACTGGTCTGGTCAGTGAAAAGAAAGAGTAGATCATCATAGATTTTGATGAAGAAAACATGACAAAAGGGTCTCAAACAACTCTGAAAGTGAATTGAGCAAAAGCAGAAAAAGAAAGCTATATCATGAGGAACAGTTTTGAATTTCTGTTCTTACAGGGTGGATGTTGGATCCAGGTTCCATCTAAGCTTTCTTAGATCTCAACACATTTAAATGTATCAAATCCCTACCTGATCATCCCCTCTTCTGATGCCTCAACTTGAGCTTAAATAGGAAATTAGGTTAACTTTCCTAGGCTTTTAGCTAATATATTGTTTATATGGATCTAATTATCATTTAACTGTCTTGCTAGGGTATTTGCAGTTTACTTACAATTTTGTAAGTAGCATAAGTATTATCTGATTAAAGATAATTTAAATGCAAACTATCATCACTTTCAGTAGGTCCTGCACCCTCAGAATTAAAGAAGTTAATTACTTGCTTAATCATGTCACCCTCAAAGTTACTTGTTTTAGAAAAAGCTATTTTTTTTGCATTAGGTATTGCATTTACATGACAGAAAATTACTTTGTTACTTGCCAACTTGTTATTAGTATGTCATACACTAGTTCTGAAATATCAGCTTCTTGTTAAGCCATTGTTAAACAGAGGAAGAAAAAGAGACTTGACAAAATTATGCAGGTTTTAAGTCTCATTTTGTAATTCTCTCACTTTATGCACTATCTGCATGCCATAGTATGGAAAGTACAGCAGCTTGCTTTTTTTTTAAAAAAAAAAAAAAAAAAATCTACCCAGAAGAGATCTATAAATCAAGCAAAACTTTCAGACTGTAGCTGGCACTGGCAATATGCTGTGACAGACTGCAATAAGAACAGTCTGGTAGCCGAGTCAAAATTGCTACTAAGGTCTTATATCCTGTGTTGACTTCTTATTAGCAGTTTAAAAAATATATATATATCTGTTAGTACAATTCTAGTTTTAAGACCATAATATTAAAAATCTGGGCTGTGAATGTTTAATGTTTCTTAATTAATTTAAATTACAACAACCATTATCTTGGTAAGGAATTCAATGAGGACTGAGATACCAAGGGCCTCATAAGTAGTAATTAAGACTGTGAAACAAGAGATGAAGAAGGTAGTGTGTTGGTGTTTTTCTTTTGCATGTTTACTGCAGCTCTAGACCATAATCCGGAAATACATTTGAAACAGCAGGTATCAGACCCACTTTATATATAATCTAGTATTTTGTTTTAATTGAATGTTTTTTGACCAGGGTAATGACTCTGGTTGGTTGCTGTTCATATGCAGTCCTAAAAGCAGAGCTCAGTAGGGTTTTTAACACTCCTGTAGTTTAGCCATCTAAGTGCCCTGCTGAGGTCAGCAAAGGGAAGATGGCTTGACTGGTACAGCAGCCATCTCATCCCAACTGATGCACCACAGAACAGGTGAACTATCACCTTAAACTTTGGTGACTTCCTAGACAAAGATAGTTGATGTCTAAATGTACCTAATTATAGATGAGAGGAAATTTGTCCCTAAAGCCAATTTCTGTTCCCAAGGCTTTGGTTATTTTGGCAGTTGACAGACACAAAGAGTGAGGACAAAAGAAATACTAGTATTCTTCTTGAACACAGCAGTGAGTCAGAGAAGGAGGACAACACTGAGCTTTACTGAGGTTTGGTTAAAGCCCTAAATGTCAGATCTTCAAAGGATTTTGCATATCTTATTTAGGTTCAGCAGCCTCCTTGGATTCAAGGAGGTTTGGTGTCTCTGTCACTCCCGTGGCACATGGTAATTTAACTGTGGAATAGCATTCAAACTCACTGCTCATTCACCCTCTTCATCTATCAGAGAGTATGGATATAATAAAATAATTTCTGTAAAATACAATTGTCTGTTTATGCAGTCTTTTATACAATCTGTTCCAAGTTTGAGAAATCAAACATAGGTAGTGTGTGTTACATCACTTTTCTGACCAATGTACCTATAGAATCCCTTCCTAGTATTCTTTGCATCCCTTGCCAAGCTCAGTTCCATCCATGCCTTGGCTTTCCTGATCCCATCCCTGCACATCTAGATGGCATCCCAGTACTCTTCCCAGGCCACATGTCCCTGCTTCCACTGCCTGTGTATTTCCTTCTTATTCCTTAGTTCAACCAGCAGGCACTTTCTCAGCTATGCTGGTTTCCTGCCTTCCCTGCGTGATTTCTTACACAGGAGCATGGAGAGCTCTTGCACTCTAAGAAAAGTGTCCTTCATGACACTTAGACAAATTGTTCATGTCTATTAGAAAGAGATGCACAGGCAACAAGAATGCTGGCAAGATATGGTGGTTTTACCCTCCTAGGCAGCTAAATTCCACCATTACTGCTCTTCTACAAGCTGCAACATGGAGATCTGCTCCATCGTGGAACCTATGGGTTGCAGAGGGACAGCCTGCTCCACCAGGAGCCTCTCCACAGGCCACAGGGGAACTTCTGCTCTGGCACCTGGAGCACCTCCTGCTGCACTAACCTTGGGGTCTGCAGGGCTACTTCTCATTCTTCTCTCCCAGCTTCTGTTATGTGTTTTTTTTGTTTTTTTTTTTTTTTTGTTTTTGTTTTTTTTTTTTTTTTTGTTTTTTATCTTTTTCCCTTCCTTCACTCTGTTCTCCCGGAGGCCCAACCAGTGTTACTCACTGCCTCAGCTCTGGCCAGCAGCAGGTCCCTTTTGGAGCTGGCTGGAGCTGTCTCTGATCTGACATGGGGCAGCTTCTGCACTCTGCTCACAGAGGCCACCCCTGCAGACCCCCTCCTACCAACCCCCTGACACTTAAACCCAATACACAAGATAATCCAAACAACACCTCAGTAATCTCACTGAGTATAGTAAAGAGGATCTAAGGTATCCATAGACCTCAAATTAATCAAGACAAATGTTAAAGAAATATTTACAGTAGGAAAAAAGAACCTTATGATCACAGAACCGGTTTGCAGATAAAATATATATTTGTTTTCTTTGGCAATCTGATGAATTTTTTATTTATTTCTGTATTTAGAATTTTCTTCTAGTGGGGAAAAATATGCATATACATATTTAATAACAAATTTCACAGTAAGAAAATAAAATTAAGCTGAATAACATCACATATTATTAGTATATTTTTTGCTAGTTTTGTAAATTATGAAATAATAAGAAACATACATTCATACCATTTGTTACATTACTTACGTATGTGCTTGACATTGCTGATTTCACGTACAAAGTTATTTTTTCCTACAGTCCTACCAAGAAGTAATTCTTATAGCATATCAAGCTTTACATATGAACTCCAAAGTTCAGTGTATTTATCTATCCTAAATCATGATTCACAGACAATAATTCCTTATTTGTTGAGATTGCAAGAGGTAGACTGAATATACTCAATTCAATAACAAAAGATTAATTTCATGCTATCTAAATAAAATTTATCAATCCAGCCCTTCTCTGTACATGAACAATTTTAAATCTATGCCTGTGGCATACAGTTATCAACCCTGGGCCACGTGTCATGAACACTGTCTTGATGTCTGCCTTGCTATCAGTAATTATGATGCCTCACAACTTGCCACACTTAAATGAGAATCTATCTGCTCATGTTTTCCTCTTCCTCCTTGTAGCTTATTTGGGATATACTAGGCTTAGTGGGGAACAAGGAACAAATCTATGGGACTCTCAGTGTCACACTAGATGCAGCAGTTTCACTAATAACACTACAAAACAATACAACTACTACATGGATATTCAGACCCCTAAGTGTAAAGACAGAAATTAGAAGATAACTAGTCTAATATACCTTTAGGATGATAGTCCCTCATTTAGCATGAAAATGTAAGGTTAGACATAGGAAGAGAGAGAAAATTATCATCTTTCAGACCTAAAAAAAAATAAATAATAATTATTATTAATAATAATAATAATAAAACTGGCATGACCTTTCCCCTTTGTCCTTAGAGATTAATGTTCCCAATACAGACCATAGTTTTGTCTTTTTCACTTATCCAGTTTTCTCTCTCCAGAAAAGAACAACTACTGCTTCTCAGCTAAAGTATCATGGGATGACAAATGCAGGATAACAGTGAAGCCTGCCTTGGTCTAACCGTGGGCAGCACATGAACTAGAGGTTTTTCCAAGCACCAGTCTACTTTTCAACACAGAGCTATGTTGCTTTGCTGGAAAAGAGCTGGGGAAAAAAAGCAGACAGCAGAAACTGAAGAGACACTACAAGGAGTAAGATAAAGTATCATTGCAGATCTGTCAGAACCAGCTTTTTAAACCATCAGTCGTGACATCAACAATTCAAGTGATGAATGTAGATGGTGGCTGTAGCACTGACTTCTGCCCCAGACTGAGAACTAATGTAGGAAGTAGCACCTGAAAATACTTAAGAGGCAAAGGTCACTTCTAATTTTGTACAGAACACTTCTTATCACACAGCAATGTGCTAAAAATGCCCAGATGAAATGTATTTTTACAGAGATCTTAAGCACAGCTGCTAATACAAACAAGTCCTTGCTCTCCCAGTTCATGATTTATTTTCACTGATGATATGAAACAATTTGAGCACAGATTGTTTTGAATCAAGTAAAAATACATCTACTTTTCCTGGGATGTGTGAACTCACAGTCAGGTCCTAGTTCTGCATGGTTTTATACAAATCAACAAAAAGACGAAATTTTCTTTAATATGACAAAAATAATTTTAATGACATTTTCATAAATAAGCATAAAAAATAAAATAGCATAAAAATGCTATTAACACCTTTAAAAACTGATGTGGAATAGACAGGTCTTAATATTTTTTGAGAGAATACAATATGATGAAATGTTATAAAATAGTAATTCAATTACAACCTAATGTAAGACACTGAAGTTAACGATGGGTAGAGTGATAGGATTTTAGGAGGAAGATAATTTAATTTGTAATAGAGATGGCAAATTTCAGAGTTGATTTGATTTTTGATTATCATAGAAGATCTATTAACTGTCAAGGAAGTTAATAATAATAATAATATTAATAAAATAATTATGACTGCCTTGTCACTGGGAAAGAAATGTACTGTTTTCATTTCCATATTGAGTCACTAATACTGAAATATTTATGTAAATATAGAGAAAACTTGTTATTTATTTGCAGCTTCTGATTTAAAGTTTGCCAGCATAAAATAGTGCCACATGTTCACAAACACCAAAAAGGTATTATTTAATTGTTAAGAATCTGACATAATAGTTCCAGACACAATACTTTATTGTTCATCTCTTAAATCATCAGGTATTAGCTTAAGAAAAAAATTAATAAAGTGCAAGTCAGTAATTTCCCTGGAAACTACTTTTTTGTTTTATTTTGTTTTGTTTCTTAAATACCATCAGCTGTTTAACCTATGTTATCCAATGATGGCTTTTGTGAGTTATTTATTTTGTTACAGTTCTCTCTCATGCTCTATATCTAAAGACTCACAAATATACGGGTATTTTCAAAATCTATGCCTTTTGAAAAATTGCTGCTTGAAAATGAACTGTTTATAACATTTGTCACCTGTGGATAGACTGCTACAGATTCTGGGGTAGGCACATATACAGGTGGTTTCTGCTTTGTAATTTCAGTGGCATTTCTCTCTCTTTCTTTGAATAAATATCTTTAGAATCTAGTTGTCCTTCCCTAATAAAAACACATTATTGAAATAATTTTTATTGGTTAAAATGTGTGTGAAAGAGATTCCTAATGAAAAGATTGTCTCCTGCTACATACAACTGTACAAAACTGTATTCTTATCTTAAGTACTTCCATACGATCAAAGTCACTCTTCAGTTCTGAGTACAGCCCATGCCTTGGAGCAGAATGATCCAGGAGGCAGTGCTGGCAAGTAGGAAAGTAAACTGTATATATATATATATATATGTATATATATATATAATCCTCCCAACTAGCCCTGTGGAATTGAAGGAGGAAATGATTGACAACTTACTGCAGGATAAAATACTGAGGGTTCCCACTTGTTGTCAGTCCTGCCTTATAACTCTAAAACTACCACTTTTTTTCAGGTTCCTTTTCAATGAATGCATTCTGGAAAGACCAACAACAGAGTGCTAGGGCTTGTGTAGAGATATAGGACGTTTGTGTCAATGACTGGGATTTAATGCAAGAATCAACAGACATAAAATGGCACTGTGCCCTAATCTGTTCTTTACACAGTTTTGCTTTTCATCCTTCATAAGAAAGATTTGAGGTAAGTCTTCACAATTCACAAACTTTGTTAATGTTGCTCTGTTACTCTTTCCCATGAGTTTTGGTATGAATAATGCAAACCATTTTTGATCAAGAACTTCACATAACTGAAGAGCAGGTCACATTGGTCAACAGCAGAGCATTTTAACAGTATATGTGCATAAAGAAAATACATGAAATGAAACTAAAAAGTAACTGAAGTTTCATAGGAAGAAATTTTTAAGAGAGGAAGCCTTCTTGCCCTCTTCTTTCACTACCACACAAGCTAAGAAAGAACAGTCAACTTTCCATGCAAGACCCTAATTTCAAATATAGTCTCTCCATGGATGGAAATTACAAAAGAAGTAGCTGAAACCCTTGGATTCATAGAAATTCAACCCAGCTTTTGTGGCTGGACAGAGTGTAGGCATATACATTTTTTATCAGGAGTCAAAAGCTCATACTTTTAACCAAAACACAGAAGTACCACCTCACTTTTACAATTTTGTTTGAATCCAAATATATATGTTTTTATTTTAATGTCTTATCTAATGGCTTTTTGTACTGTTTAGTCATATAAAAAGGGAATCTCCAGTATATGGAGAGGATTAAATGTTTTGTTTTAAATTTATGTAACTTTTTCTTTTCCTAATCAAATTGTAGTAAACTGTGGGTGAACAGTGACAATTGCACAACAGTCAGAAATTTGAGGAATAATATTTTATTAATATGGATTATCTGGAATGTAAGAGTAGATTGTACTTTGGTCTAAACATTACATTTTTTTCAATATACAAGTACAAAAAATCTGCGTAATATATATAGGAAATGATACCTGGTGCACTCACAAATCTTAACCCAGATGTCTCAAGTAGAATAAAAACTAATCAAGAAAGAATAGCCTATTGCATCCTATATTAGGCTCCATATTAAGATTTCAACTGAAAGAAGACATACACTCCAGGAAAATCAAGGCATTAACAACAAAAAAATCTCTTTTCAATTTAGGCTGATAAACAGTGAATTGAAGGGGAAGGATTATTTACCCTGTTTAATAGACCAATTGAAATCAAAATTGTGAAGTTTGCTGAAAACAGAGAATAAGTTCTATGATCCAATTGTCAATTTTCAGGTTACTCTTTTAGAGAATATTTATTTAAATTGTTCAAAAGAGATAATAAGTTTTCAGGGTCTCATTCTCTTCTAGTTATATTCAACACTGTAATATGCATAATGAAATCTGAGGAAGTCCTACAACCTAGCAATAACTTTCACATATAACTACAGAAAAGAATTTTGCCATTTACAACAAAAATAGCTTTGCAAAGAAGTACAACAACTTATGCAGCAAGACTTGGCACTGTCTATGCTTTTATCAGAACTCACTTTAAAATCTGAAACGGAATGCAAAATAAGCAAAAATGTATATGAATTTGGCAAAAAGAATGATGGGTTCCAGGGAGAAACTGGTGCATTTCCTACATACTGATCAATTTAATGAAGTCTATTACTTATTTTAATAATATAAGTGTCACTGGTGTGTTTATTAGTTGGAAAATGTTTCAGTAGAGCTGGCAAACAAGCAGCCTTCTCAAACACATCTGGATAATTCAAACACCAGTAACTCAAAAAATATTTTTGATCATTAGTCTTTCTTTGTATGCATAGGAGTGGAGAATTTCAGGTATCTTATGTCCATAGTTGTCTTTTTATGAAGCTTCAGTTAAATACCTCTTCTGCATTCAGACTAAAGACCTTTTTCCATGATGCAGAAGAGTTACATGCAATTTGCAATTTGATAGTCAGGAGGTTAAGAGATCTATCATTACCCGTGGAACATCCTTTTAAATGAAGCCATCTGGGCTGCTCTGTATTAAATAGAGAAGAAAATACAGATAGTTTGGTCATTGATGTTTTAGTATTTCCTGTCGTAACAAGAAAAGAAAGGACAGTCAGAATCAGATTTCTCCTTATTGTTCTAAATGGAAATTAGAAAATAGTTCACATTCACCACTAGTGCGTGGGCAAAGAGCTATTTATTCATTAAACACAAATCAGATTGTATCAGCCTAACTAATTTAATCAAAAATATTGGTGGATTACATTAAGAGACTTCTTAGGTCTTATTATTATGTGAAATACCAATGTCTTTTATGACTGTACCAACTTTGCACTTGAGTAATTAGTTTATAGCCACTGCTGTGTCCCAGTTACAGAAGCTTTAAGTAACTTATTAGTCTTTTCCCTGGACTATCCATTATCACTATTCTATCCAGCTTTAATGAAGCTCAGGGCTCCCTGAAAGGGCTCCTTTCAACTTTCTTCAACTAATCTTCAAAGAATATTTTTATCTGGTCAGAGTAAGAACACTTTGCCTTACAAACTAGCTCATTAAATTGGTATCTTGGCAGGGTGGTGGAGGGGACTACTGAGGATGACATAGGTGTAACTAGCTTGGCTCTTGCCCTGCATTCACACTCTTTCTCATCTCTAGTGTAACCCGAGTCTGAATCTTCCCTCAACATCATCTCTGGATAACAGGTGACCTAGCTTACAGGCACCCATCTGCCCACTGAGACCACTTTATGTGGCTGTGCTGCTGTCCCCACTAAGATGAAATTCAACCCTCTGGTGGGTGTACAGCTGTGACACTTCTGCAGCCTGGAAGCAGCTCATCAAGATGTGGTTTGTTGTAGGTGCTTGCTGCACCTCCTAATTACTGCCAGTTTTTCAGCCTGGCAGTAACAAAACATCACAGAATACAGTGAGCAGGTCTAACTCAAAACCACAGGCACCAGCCAACATTTCTCCAATTGATCAAGCCATTATTGGATTGCATCCTAAGAACCCAATAGTATGAAGGATGTGGCCATGAACCCGACTGACTGTATTTAAATTGTCTGTCTGATTTTAGATGGACTATACACACATTTAGAGATACTTTTTTTTTTTTTTTTTTTTAAAACTTGCTGGAAATGGTCACAAAAAAATTTGTGGAAGTGCACATACACATAGTAAAAGGAAATCTTCCATATGTCATTACATATCTGTACATATCTCTAATATATATATATATATATGTATATATGAGATTATAAACTACAGCATTTGCAGAATGGGAAAAAATGACTGTTTGCCTCCTGACACAAGATTTTGTCTCCCACCATGGGCAAAACATCAACTAGAAATGACTGTATTTATTATTTCACAGAGCATGGAAATGGACCATTTCCTTATTGAAACCCCAATCAGAGCTGATAACCCTACTGAGAAACTAGCAAGCATCTTTCTGTACTGTACACAAACCAAAATTTGTGTACAAACTGTGTGTACATGTGCACTCACTTGTGTTTCACAATTTTACTGGAGCAGACACAAACACCAATCTGCTGAGTGACCTGAGTACTTGCTCAGGTACTTGGCACATGGGAATATCAGACATTTCTCCAGTGTAATATTATTAATTTTCCAGGTACTGTGATGTTAACAGAAAGAAAACAACACCAAAACCTGGAATCTGTGAGCTGGCAGTTCATTATGTTGGTTTAGCCCCCATCTCTTGGGACTTTCACTTCCCCAGCTGTCTCTATGAGCTTCAACAGTAAGTAACAACCACAAGTAATTTACAGCAAATTGAAAAGGTACCAAATGATGAATGTATTATATTTTGATTATACAGTCTTAGCTGTTATACTGTCTCAGCTGTTAAACTAAGGTTACAAATATAGTGTAAATGCCTCTTCATATGTGTCTTTTTACTGTACTGTCAGAAATGTGTAGAAAATTCAAACATATCTAAGCAAATGAAAAACATTTCTGCCAATTCTCAGTGCAACTGAACCTTTTTCAGTTTCATTTAACAACTTCTACAAACCAAAAGTAATTTTCAGAGGAGATAAATGATTTTCACTGTGGGAATGCTAAAGTTGCAAAAGGGGCAACCTTTGCTGGAGACAAGTGAATATGCTATTTGTTCTACCACATAAAATTATCAATTTAAAAGCCTCCTCACTGATTAAAATGGCAAATATTTTATATATTTATGAGGAAAAAATATGAATGATATGTTTGTTACAATGTTGATAAAGTGATGAGACAGTAACACAAAACCTTTCCAGAGTGTCACAGAATCATAGAAAAGTTTGTGTTGGAGGGGACCTTAAAGACCATCTAGTTCCAGCCCCCCTTCCACAGGCAAGGATGCCACTAGATCGGGTTCTCCAGAACCCCATCCAACCTGGCCTTGAACACCTCCAGGACAAGGGGGAATGGTTTTAAGCTGAAAGAGGGAAGAGGGAAGAGGAAAGAGGCGAGGAGGAAATTCTTCACTGAGGGTGGTGAGACACTGGAACAGGTTGCCCAGATAGATTGCGGATGCCCCATCCCTGGAGATGTTCAAGGCCAGCTTGGATCAGGCCCTGGACAACATGATCTAGTGGGTGGTATCCCTGCCTATGGCAAAGGTGTTGGTGAACTTTAAGCTCCCTTTCAAACCATTCTATGATTCTATGATTTTATGATTTGATGATTGAGTAAATTTTTATGTTTCATTGAAAGTCACTCAGTGTGAGATTAATGTAAGTTACTGAAAGGTAAAAAGCAACAATTTGCCTCCCAGCTTGGGACTCTTTTATCTACCTTCAGCACTGTAACTGTGAAATGTCTAGACTTATCCCATGTTTTCTCTAAAATCAATTGAGAGAGCAGACACCTCTAGAGGTAATCTTAATGTCGTCTTATTTTCTTATTTTTATGTACTGAAGTTTTAAGTTTTAAAGTTAGTTTCACCAATCTCTTTCAACACTCCTCACTTATTGATGGAAACAGTGTGGTGAAAAGATTCATATACTAACTTCTGAACGGGAATCTGAAAATGAGGATAAAAATATTTTACAAGTAACAACATTATTAAAGCAATATACGTAATGGCATGGGTTTCATTATTTCTTGTATCAATACTTGCGAAAACTTGCTTCCATTAAATAGTATACATAGCTACTTATTAATCAAGAATCACTTTGAAAGTGTTTCCTGAGCAGCAAAGTACTATTTAGCAGAAATGCCTGAGAGCACATTTGGGAGTTTGAAATGTAAGTCTGATGCATTTTCAGTGACTGGAATGCAGTTTTTGATTTATTTATTTATTTTCCCCTTATATCTTCTGTTTACATTTCTTCTTATTTTTCCCTTTGAAGGCAAAGACTTAGTGATGAGGGTCCATACAAAATTTCTTCATATATCTATCTGATTCTTCTAGAATTTTCCCTGAATATTTATTGGTTTTCATGACCAGATATACTGGAATAAATCTGAATTTCTTACCTGAGGCACTGTCTGTACCATATGATCAATTACATAAAGTCCTGGCAAAGAAACTAAATCTTGCAGTTCTTAACTCTGTAAAAATTTAAGATGCTGCAGCTACTTAGTAAGATTGGGTGTAGGTTTTAAGCAAGACTAGGTTGGAAGTAGAAGTCTGACAACGCCTTTGTTAGCACAATAGGTATGGTTAGAAATGTCAGGCAAGCCTTTGAGCATAAAAGATCCTCATCAGTTCGAAATACATGTATATGCCATGAAAGTTTTAATTTTCCAACAATAAAAATCTGTCTAACACAAGGTATTATCTCTGACAAGAAACTTTTCTCTCCTATGCTTTTAGACCATTATGGAAATATCCATTTTTAAATTCACAGAATAGCAGAATCACAGAAAGGCTGAGGCTGGAATGGAGAGCTCATCTAGTCCAGCCCCCTGACAAGCAAGGTCACCTAGAGCATGTCACATTGGAAATTCCTTTTTCCAGACTTTATAGTTAATTCCTGTTAAACACAATCATTTAAAAAAAAAAAAAAAAAAAAAAAAGCTATCAAGTACAACAGAATCTTCCTGTCCCAAATGTTAATTTCATTGTTTTCCTTGCTAGAAAGGATCCTGGATTTAAAAATAAGTCTTTTCATGCTTAAAATCTTGGCAAGTTAAAAACAAGAACTGTTGATATCTGACAGCAAGAATGGCTTTAAAATTTTTCTCATCACCCCTTATGTTTTCAAGACATCTAACTTATATATTTATTAGCAAATTATATAATATAGATCTGATCTCCACAATAAGTCTGGGTTACATGTTTTATTGGTTCATTATAACTTCATTTACATTTAAAGCAAAGTACCATTTAGATTTACTGAAATATTGGAATAATAGTAGCCTATTTCAAAAGACATAAATTTAAACTATATTGTTTTAGGCAATAAATTAGAAGCTGTACTTGTTAAAACAATTTTATTGTTTAATCTTAAATAATAAAATCTGATATCTTGACATATGGCAGGCATATTACCAATTAAAAATTTTTCATGTCAAGGACAGTCATCCATGAATTATATTTACTTATATCAATTATTAATAGTTCTATGTTATTAAAACTCACTGTGTGATTTAAGTGGCAATTCTTTTTTAAATTTAATAAAACTTCTGACACGTTAATATTTACACAACTACTCCTCCTTATCTTTAGACTGAACTCTAACCAATATGGATCTATTCCAGCTAGAGTTTTCTGTATCTTCTGTATCAGCAGAACCCTTAAGGCAAGGGAATTAAACCTCTTATGCCACAATAAAACCTATCTTCACTTATGTCAGTAGTCCTGACATAGGCCTTTATAAAATTGTTTCAATTTTCAAGGAAGAAAAAATCTTCAATTCTAAAAATTATTATTTTACCTTCTACACTACATATTACTACAGCATGTGAGAACTAACTGAAAAGCTCTGAAAGGTCATAGGACAGTTTAAAATATGAAAGATATGAGACTTTTACAATGAAGAGAAATATATAATAAAATGTTGGAATTTTATTATATTTTTTTTTGGAATGTAAGATAAACATGTAAGATGATACATTAGCTAGCACTGTGGGGTTATTTATTTATTTATTTAATTTTATAATGCAGATTGCTTGAGCATTATCTATGCTAGCGGAGAATAGTAAAATCAGTGTTGTTATTTTCCACTGTATCAATAACAATTAATTACAATTGCTGTCATCAACAAAACCACATTTACTTCCATAGAATGCAAAGAGGGACAAAATTTACAAAGGCTACAAAAATATGCTGAAAGCTTTAGCAAAAAAACAAAACAACAAACAAACAAACAAACAAACAAACAAACAAACAAAAATATAGGATGTTAATTAGTCCTAATTCCCTCCAGAGGTATGCAGGTTTTTGTCAGATCAACACAAAGACCAGGACTACTCACATTGGAGATTCCCTCATAGAGACCAGTCATCTCTCAGACTCTTTTGTTGGAGAGCTAAATTGGTATGTATAACAAAAACAAAACAAACAAACAAACAAACAAACAACAAAACACTAGAAAGTGACTGTCCTGATTTATTAGGAAAATGCATCATTTCCTCCTGTTCCTGCAGAATTTTTCACTGGAATGGGGATTGCAGGGGTTTCAAGCTGAATTTTTCAAGTCCCCTTTAGAACCAGAAATGTAGGGAGGGAAAACAATGGAAACACTACTGATGTCCTTTTACTCAGGAAAGAAAATCTCTGCAGGATGCCCACTTGCATCTCTCCATGCAACACTGGGTGGAATTTGTTAGACCCCTTCATTATCAATGGAGAAGTCAGCTTGCTAGCAAGCCATCTCTAATGCTAAGCATGCTTACGTTTTTAAAGAAATGCTTAAAAAATTGCCTAGAATCATAGAATCATAGAATATCCTGAGTTGGAAGGGACCCTTAAGGATCATCAAGTCCAACTCTTGACACAGCACAGGTCTACCCAAAAGTTCAGACCATGTGCCTAAGTTCACAGTCCAATCTTTCATTATAGGGAAATACAGCAAGATAATCATAGTGGTGGGACTGATGTGCTCACACTTCAGTGGTAGCCACCAAAGGATAAAAATACCTGCCAGCCCATTACAGTCACCTCCTTGAAAGCTCCCAGGTCACAGGTGTTGAGGAAACCACCATAGCATTAGGATGAATAAGTATGGTGATAGAAAGTAATACTGAAACTATTATATTACAGTTTTCTAAAATATTTATTCTTAATATGAAGCATTTTGTTCCACTGTGATTGTAATGGAGCAGGCTGAGAGAAGAGAAATCAAGTGAGCCATAAAATTTCCTCACATCAGGAAGTATTTATGTTTATATACAAAAAGAAAATGAGAGATGCATAGAAGTTAAAATAGAAGTTAAAAGTTTGTCAGAAGATTCTCTCTTCCCCCCATCCCCCCAGCTATTTCCCCCCTTTACTCTTTTCTCATAGATTAGAATGTTCAGCTCTGTGTAAAAGCTATGAATTGTTCTGCTCAAAAACTTGTTTTGTGGGCAAAACCAAAAACACTTCATATTAATAATTTTATATTAATGATTTTGGAAATGATTAAGGAAATATTTAAGGAGCATAAGGAAACATCACTACAAGAAGGACATCGAAGTGCTATGAAGCTGGTGAAGGGTCCAGAGAACAATTCTTATGAAGAGTGGCTGAGGAAACTGGGATTATTTAACCTAGAGAAAAGGAGGCTCAGGGAAGACCTCATTGTGCTGTACAATTACCTTAAAGGAAGCTATACTGATGTGGGGATCAGGCTCTTCTCCAAAGCACCAAGTGATAAGACAAGGGGAATGGCCTCAAGTTGTGCCAGGAGAGGTTTAGGTTGGATATTATGAGAAATTTCTTTAAAGAAACAGTTGTGCAACATTGTAAGAGGCTGACTACGGAAGTGTCTGAATCCCTGGAAGTCTTCAAGAAAAATGTAGACTTTGAACTTAGTAGCAAGGTTTATTGTTGGAATTTAGTACGAGGTTAAAGGTTGAATCAGATGATCGTAGGTTTTTGATGTCCGACTCTTCTTGTCCCATGACTTTAGTAAGACTCAAAATCAAGAAAAGAGATTATATAGATGTTTAAACAAATGGTTTACAAAAAATGCTTTACAGTTAATATTTTGTAAAGTATGCTTCTCTTTAGATTTGGTTTTAATGTCATATAACTTAAAGTTTAACATCAACTGAATGGAAAGCCAATACCTTCAGCTACAGTGAACATCTTTAGTAGTGACCTCCAGATATTATCTCTTCTGTAACAAGATAAAATGGACAGTCCCAGACCAGGCTGATCAAAAGTAAAAGTATACTTCAGAGCTTTTGGGGTCACTAGGGAAATACCACTTTGTAGAAAGATTTGCAAATATTTTGTAGCTTTGTCCTCTGGGTAAGGTACATCTGTGCAAATGTTCACAGAATGAAAAAAAAAAAAGCCATCTAGTTATGCATTAACTTAGCTGATTTGAAATACTGATAAATGAGTAGCAGAAACATTTTGCATTATTATTTAATCTGAGAGTAAGCTACAATAACAGATTAAGTTCCATTTTATCTCTGCTAAAAAATCAGAGGCAAAAGTACCCCAAAATGTCAGAGACATGAAATGTGTTTGTAAGTGTCTGATTTTCATACAGAAGGAAAAGAAAACAATGAATTTGTGATTAGATAACTCTTATTCCAGAGAAATGGGCAAAAACTTAGTGCTGGCAGCTGTCAGTGAATATCTTCTTGATTGCCCTGTTTGGAATGCAGCAATCTTCCTCAAAGTAACATACCGTGTCTTTAAAAGAATATATTAACACTCATCACTACCTCCTTTTAAATCAGATGTGCATCGACTATGTTTTTCTTTGGATAGGTTCTCTGCTCCATCTTGTTTCTTTCCAACACATTTAGTACCTTACACCTGTGTCTAGGGCAGGTGTAAAGCTTCTCAACACTTTTGACAAAAATTCCAGCTCTAACACAGCAAAAACTTCTCTTAAAAGCTATACAATGCTGACAGCAAAAAGTCATTCTGCACTCTTTATAGGTCATGGCAGAGTTCTACTCAAAGACATTATTTTTATATTGTGCATAAAAGGAAGACCCCCTTCAGGGTAATTTTCTCAGGACATAAATATTTCAAGAATTTAAAGAGAGTTTTCATTTCCTCTACCCCCAAGTAAAACATAAAATAAATATATGGCCCAACCTGCGGAATTATTGCCTGCCCCTTGGCACTCAACATGGTGAAACACAGTGGAAAAGAGCACCTCATAAAGCCCATACCTTCTTGTGAAACTGTAATTAGCAGGCCATAAACTACCAGGATGTTTCAAATACAATATATAGCGCCAATAATTTTTCATTTCAGGAAAGTTTCTTTTCCCTTAGTTCATAGTGGTCTATTCTTTATGCCTTAAGAAGCTCTTGTTCTCTCCCTGTAGCCTTCTCCAAGAAGTCTCACTCTGCAGGGAATTCAGGTGGTGTTCAGCAATGCAGCTCACATTCATGATTTGGGAAAGCCCTTTATGCAACAGGCAGCTACACTTCCTCCATCTCCAGTTTTTGCTGTATTGTAGTAGAAGTGAAGTTCTGTTGCCAAGGTTGAAACTCATTTTTCATGCTATGTATTTTTCTATATAAATGTGAGTAATATCACTGGTGAGGCAAACAAATTATTTTCCACTTATTATATAGCAGATGTTATATCATCTGTGTGAACCATTGCAACCTGCATTTTCTTTCATCTTCTTTGCTAGATATTTGAATTAAGTGTGAAGCTTGATGATACATGCATATTAAAGCAGACTGCATGGGTTGCTGCTGGGCTGCAGTACAAGTCAGGAACCACAAAGAGAACCAATGCATGAGTCTAAAATACATAAAGGGAGGAAAAAAAGTAGATATTGAAGCAGCTCTGTTGTACAACATATCTGGAGCAAAACAGTGCATATAAGTTGACTTTGGTTTGGAAGGGGGGCCACAGTGGAACTTGCTGTATACACCTTTTAGCCTTATTTTCCTTTGATACTGTTGCAGAGAATGTTCTGTGCTGAGTGTCCATCCCAAACAGTGAGGATGGCTTTAGTGCAAGTAGGTCCCAAGTAATTCTTTCTTGGCAAGCGTTCTACCTACCACACAGCTCAGCTGTTCTGGGCTATTTCTGCATAAGAGTTGCTGTGGTGTCTCTCGTATTGGAGATCTTAAAAAGCTGCCCAGATCCTGGGCAACATGCCCTTTGATTAGTTCTGCTTTAGCAGGTGTTGGACCTATGTATATAAAATAATGTATCTTGGGCTATTCCTGTGTATGTACAATAACTTTCCTTGAATATTCCTGCTTGTCTAGGCTCAGAAAAGTTGGCACCCAGGAATAAGCCATGCCTCATAAGTATGGGACCTTGTAAAACAAAGCATGTTCTGAAAGAATAGTACCTCCTTGTCAGCTAAGCTCCATTTCTGAGGCTCTCTCAGGTATGTGGGAAATCTCTTTATTGCTTTATCTCCAGGTTTGCATGTGAAGAAACACATACATCTTACACTTGATTATGTATGCAAGAGACAGTGATTAAGTTACAAAATTTCACCAGATTTTTTTTTTTTTTTTTTTTTTTTTTTTTTTAACCTTGCTTGAAAACAGTGTAAAGTTGACTAGAAAAAATTTCAGGAAATTTTATAAACTGACAGCAGCTATGTATTGCAATATGTAGATTAGTGAATTCCCCAAGAATGCTGAGCTAAAATTACTTCTGGCATCCCCTTTACATGTATTATTTATGAGAGCTATTTAAATTTATGGCATGGTATTGAGCCTTCTCAAAAACTCAGGAAACCTTAAGGGCAAGAGAAACGTGTACATAAAATGCATTGGCATACTACATTTCTGAAGGTAAAGGTAGGATGCTACCCTAAACTGAGTTTAATTGATTGGAGAAAATAAAAAACAAACAAACAAACAAAAACAAAACAAACAAATAAACAAAAAACACCCACTAACAAACAAAAAGAACTGGAGTGATTTTTCAAAGTCTACAATAACTATAAAAGGCTTTGGAATACAACTCAATTCCTAGCTGCTGGATGCAGTTTTGTTTTCAGTGATGCACTTATTTTTTCACATAGCTGTTCACAAAAAATACTAGAAAATGTTTTGCTTAATTTTATAGTATAAATGGAAGAAAAAAATAATGTATGAAAAAAAGAATTTGAAAAATGATGTGGTCATTTCTTGACAGCTTTAAAATTCAAGCCATACTTTTAATATGTTTTTGCATCTCTACAAATCTTGAGGGAAAGAAGCTGGTCTAAAAAGCAGATTTTGCTTTGTTAAAATTCTCCATGTAAAATTATCCACAGAATGTTACTGTGTTTTTGTTATACAGAACCATATGTTGCAAGGCTTAGGAAATACTCTGATTTCAAACATTTCATCAAGTTTATTTTCTCTATTATATGAATTTTCAGGCTTATTCCACACATTTAGAAAATGAAAAGAAGCTGTACAGCAGTTTGTCATAATTCAGCGATATATATTATCAAATTCCCTTCACTTTTCCATGACAAAACATTTTAACTTTGTCATGTTCATGCATTCTTGAAAACATTTAACAATAAGAAGTAGCAGTAATATGTCATAAAGAAGCATCAATTTGTCTTGTTATCCTATTATATTTTTTTCATGTCTGTTAGGAACTGATTTTCAGATTACTCCTACTCATTTGCTGACTGATATACTGATGAAAAGACCTGAATACACTTTGCATTTCCCATGAGAGAATGAATACAAAGTAATGTATGATTTTTAAGGTGTAGCGTCAGATATTATGGGATAATATTTGTATTTTTTCTGTAAGCAAAATCCTAACTCATTTGAATTCAGTGTGTATGTTGCCACTGATTTTAATGAAGACAGAATTTCATTCTTTTCCTTGTAGAGTATGACAAGTTTCTTGCTTTAATACCAGGGATCTTTATTTAACATTTTTTTAGGCCCCAGAAGTCTGTTATGCATTACTATTTTAGTTTAGGCATTATTATTTCAGTTGACTAAACCATTCATCTTGTGTCAAAAGATGGAGGATTGACTTTAGAAGTTTCTTTTCACAGCTGTAAATATTTTAGAAGAACCACAGAAGAAGTGACATATCTACATGAGGAGCCTAGATGAATCTCAGAGAACTGACTCATGTGGCACTGGTTTTGTGCCTCTCCTGCCCCTGAGACTAATGCACAGCACAGAAGTAGTGTGATCCCACACCACTACTAAATGAGGGGAAAATGCTTGCTATCTCTTACAGACAAAAATTTAAAGTCTTTGGTCTTTTTCTTCTACAAAGACTTGTCAGGGATCTTGCTGAAAAAGCAAAGGCGGCTGCATTTAATTTCATAATTAAATATCTTAAAGATCAGTTCTGGTGAAAAATGTTTTAGTTAGGTTAACAGTGAAATTTCAAAATTACATTATTACTTTTAACCTTAATAATAAAACAGTTCTACTCTTAGCTGGAAAAAAAAAAAAAAGTAATTATGCTCTTTATTGATTCTTCATTTTAATATATTAATCCCAAATTGCTGAAAAAAATAATATATATATATTATTGCTCTTATCGCAGTCATTGTATTTTTCATACTTAGTATGTTTGTCTTCTGAAACCATATTATGGCACAAGTATTCCTCTAAAATGTTAAAAAAAAAAGTGAGAAATAATGTGAGTAAATATTACTTGGTTGATTTCAAATAACTGCAGTTGGTTTTCAATCCATAATTCATCTTGCTATGTAATCTGATATTGCGATTAGCATCTGTATATGTGATTTCTTATTTAAAATGTTCTCTCTGCAACATTCATGCTGCAAGGCTTCCTGTGGCTAAGGCCCAAGAAGGGAAGCTACATTAGAGTCTGAAAGCAATACTTTTCAAGGCTTCCAGAACAAGTGCTTTTTTTGGTGAATAGTGAGAAAGAATCAATACTGGCCCATCACAAAGCAGTGCTGAGACAGTTGGTGCTCTCAGAGAAGCTGTGCACTGGGTTACAAGACAGAGGATGCTTTTTCTTAACCCTGCAAGTCTGTTCAAGGGAAAGACATTTCTCTCACTGAATAAGCAGTAATTGCAGAGCTAGACAATGACATTTATTAGTCAGTGAGAAATAAGAAAGCAAAAGTAGTCACTGCCTGATAGATTGAATTAAAACCTAGCTACCACAGCTGAAAATCTGAAGTAGATGTGCTTAGATTGTCCAACGATGATCAGAAAAAGCAAAACATCATTTTAAACAGAAGATATGAAACTGGGCATTTTTCTCTTTGAAAGGTTTGTGAATGTAGGTTTTCCCGAGCTTTTTGTCCAGGAAATAAGGAATGTAAACTTTTGAAATTCAATTTAAAATGTCTGTCTGCCACTCTGTCACTTAAGTCAGAAGAAATATAGAAAATACTGTTAACAATGTTCACCAAACCATTTTTCTTCCTTTCTATAGGATGTGTCTCTGAATGTCTATAGGAACGTGAGCACTCATAACATTTAGCACTCTTTTAACACCTCCTTTGTTTCTTTCCATACCTTCAGGTAGGACTGTTCCTCCAGGAGGCAGTGAAAGTTTAGGAAAGGTAAAGATCTAAGGGAGACTGTGAAGAGAATAAGTTATTTTGTTGAATAAATAATTACATAAAATGCAGCACAGAGCAAAAGAGCTGAATTTTTTTAAGAATAGCTTGCAAAACAAGACTAGTTTTTGTCCCTAGCTGAATTGATGATAATGTCCAGATAACATTAAGGGACTAGGGCTGAGTCTTGTGCCCTGGAATAAAGTTCTGACTAAAAATCTGTTTTGAAGAAAAGAACGAGAGAAAGTCTTGTTCATTTCAGCAAGACTTGGTTAATTACCAATTAATTACCTATTAAGTTGTATCCACATCCATGCTATCCTGAATAGCATGGATGAATTCCCATATGCCTTCAGGTAGGCACTCTAAAGGAAGTGATTTTTTTCAGATTATGAAATGTGGAAAAAAACCTTCCCTATAAAGGAAGAGTATTTTTTGTTGTTGTTCCAGATGATGAGACATGGAAAAAAATAACACTTTAAATCATGCACATCACACATTTATGTAATGTTTATTATAATTACGTGTTCTGCACATGCCTTAATAGAAATGCAAGCACTTCAGACAATAGCACAACACATACGGCTCACATAAAGGAGCATGGGATGGTATTTCAGCACTCAAAGAGTTGTGCTAGGCATTGTGGTAGGTAGCTGGGAAAGGGATATACAGGTCCTTTTGTAATTCATCTGTAAGTTAAAAAATTGATTGTGATGAACAGTCTTGGGGTGTGAAATATTCTATGGCAACATTATGGATAGTTTCTCTTGCCATTTCAGGAAATGTTTAGACAGTGAATACAAGCCTAGGTCTGCTTACATATATTAAACACATGCTTCGGGACAGTGAAATGTTAGCAGTGAAGTCTGTCCTTGACAGTAGACTGGGGGTATTCTAGAATATGAAATTTCTGCTGACTGGGATTTATTGTTTAGCAGCTTGGAGATGAGTCAGGAAATGCCACATGTTCTTTTCTTTATAGAAGGGTCAGAAGAAGTAGACTGCAGATAAGAAGCTGGCACAACGGTTATCCAAAGAAACATTCTAGTAGATTGGAGGGAGATCTGGACCAAGGACAGAAATACTCTCATGAGTATTCCTGTGCTTTTAGTTAGTGCAACAGAATTTTCTTTCTGTTGTCCTCTGGAAGTATGAATTGCTCCTGAAAAGAAAATAGATATTTTATGGAAGAATTTCAGAACCTCTTTTGCTACAGAATCTTTTAGCAAATTTGTCATTTCTATCAAAATATTTTTTTTTCTCTACCACCCCAAATTGACACATTTATATACAGAGAATTACTGCTCTGTATTTGTCTTTCTTACCCAAAACAAGTAGCCAGGCTTTCTTTCTTTCACATGTATGAGGCTAAATCTTTCAGCTCAGTTTGAATCTTGACAGACAAACCACAGAAAGAACCTTTCCAGCTAATTTCAGTATTTTCTTTGGAAAAAAAAGAAAAAAGGTTTAATCAGTGTGCTTATTTGCCTTTAGATCTCAGGCTGACAGTCTGCAGTCTGCCAAAGATCCCTGGCTCTACCCTCACTCCTCTCTCTTCACAGCGTCCCAGTGACACTTGCCACCTGAATTCTCTTTGCCACTTGGAGCGAAGATGATGACTTAGTGAATCCTCAGATGTGTAGTCAGTGTGTCAGATTTGTGTAATTTAGATGTGCCCAGAAAGCCTCAAGCATAAAATGTTCAATAATTTCTGGCTTTTCAATAGAAATTCTAGACCATCTTTTGTTTCGACTTTGTCATCTCACCACAGGAGAAGTATACTGTCATTTGTCTATGATTACTGTAATTAATGCCTCAGCTTCCAACTCAGTCTTTGGAGGGCTGCAACTGGATAATTCATTCTCTGCAGTGCAGTAAGAAAATAATGTATCTACTTGTCCAAAGTGACAGGACAGCTCCTGCATGACATCAGACATTTGTTTGGATTCACTAAGGAACATTTTTAAGTTGATCTTTGTCTAAAGAACTTGTTAAGTGATTCATCTTAATTTTCCTGGTTGCTAACATGTGTGCTACCATTTTTTTTCCTTTTTTTTTTTTTTTTTTTTTTTTTTTTTTATTTGTCAAAAAAGACTTCTGAGTTTTTATCTCAAAAATTAAGAGTGACTTGATTGCCTTGTATTTTCTAGGGAAAAGGTGTTCCAAATCACAAGTGGAAGTCTTCTTTCTTTTTTTTTTTTTTTTTTCCTTAACATTTTCAACAGTCAAAGTAATGTGTAGAATGTAGGCTAGCATATTCCCTGAAACATATAATGAAGATCTATGAAACAAAAAAGAGTTCATAAAAGGAGAGACCATCCCTTCTGGTGGTCTACCGCTTTTGAGATATTATTCCAACTTATCAGATATTCAAATAACAACAGTTATTTTATAAATATTTTTATATATATATATATATATATTTACATCTTCAATGAACAATGCTGCAAACAACTACTATAACCTCAATACTATGTGTAATACCAATGGTAAAGAATTAGCAATAGTTGTTGGATAAAAACATTGTTGGAAAAGACATTCCAGACAATGATTATATGAGCAGTTCTGTATCAACTATCGCCATAGTCAGGGCAGCTTTATGTGAGAAACTAGCAGACAACACCACAAAGCACATATCTTCTTCTGTTGGGTTTGTATAATGTCCCAATCATCTGTTTCTGTTTGGAGCATAATCTGTTGTACATTTATTTGATATCTGGCTTCCTGTTTGACCCTTTCAAATCTATATACAGTTATACAGCAAAAATAATTGATACCTTGGAAGTGAATAAAAAAATATGGGAGCAGTTAAAGCTGCTGGAGAGAAGCAGGATCCTTAGAGAACTGCTCTGATATGGACAGCATTGCAGGAGCACACCCTGTCAAACCACACAGCATTAACACTAAGACCTTTCAAAAAATGCTAAAGGAGCAAGCAAGTTGCAAGCTGCAGTGTTTTAATAACCTAATTGTACCTGTTCCCAAAGCAGCTGATTAAACTGTATGCCCAGAAAAATATTTATTCTACCATTAGTTCCACTGTAGTGCCAGATTTAAAAAACAACTCCCCCCCCCAAACCCCCCCCTCCCAAAAAACAAAACCAAAACCAAAAGACACATTCAGAAAAATGACAATGATGACATCAACAAAACACAACCAAACAAAAATATTTTGCAAGAAAGAAAAAAAAAAAAAAAGGATAAGAGGATGTTTGAGAACAGTGAGATCTTCTTATTAAACCATAATGCCATAATGTTCACATCACGGTGAACTAAGAAAAGACAGGCAGAATTATAACAGATGAGAGTGCAGAGGTTATTACTCTCCGTGAATGTTTCCTTAATTAAAATAATTAACTTAAAAAACTACAACAATATTTGTACAGCTTAGTACAATAAAAGTATTGCAATAATATCTAATAAAAGAGCGCAAAGTGTGTATGTAGGCACATGTGATGTGATCTAAAGAATACACAACCAGTATTATGCAGTATTATGCATTATTGCACAAAAGCTTTTGGAAGCATTGGTTTAACCGTTTCTCCGGGAAATGTTTTATTGGCTTTTGCTGCCAAGTGAAATGTGGAGATGTAATTCTGAGCTAAAAAAAAGGAACATAAAATGTGATAAATTGTGAGGTGGATAGTCTCTGTCAGTCTTAAAAATATATTTAGAGAAGCAATACCTGAGATTAAGAGAAATAAAAATATTGCTAGTGGGTGTCACAATACCTATCTTCAAGAGTCTGTTATAGGCATCTACAGATCAGCTAGTCAGCTGATAACTATTAATGATAACTATTATGGTAAGAGAAACAATCACTTCTAGCACAGTATTCATTCATCCTAATTTAGATTTGTGCATTCTATTTATTTACAGTGATGAGAAATAAAACCTACCCCTCATAGTTACATATTTGCAGGTTCTTATTTACCATGCTGGATTAAACCAGCATGTATCCATACAAATATGTATCCATACAAATAAGTCTAAATAATTCTACTCTCTTTGATTTTCAGCAGTCATAAAAGCATTGATGCTAAGCTCAGCATATGTGTTGGACAGCAGAAGGAATGTACTTAGAGTGAGAACAGTTCAAAAGCTTTATCTGCATGGAATGGAAAGCAAGAAAAATTTAAAGACAGACAGTTATCCACAGAAGGAGCAAAATCATGAAGACAGAGAGAGAGAAAAACAAATTATGTAGAGCTAAGAACCCAATTTAAAAATGATCTGCCAACTTTGGATCTTGAGCTTACTGGCTCAAAAATACCATTATTTTAATTGTACTGAGTTGTGAACTGTAAAGGAATACAAAATAGTTTGCCATTATTTGAACCATAAATGTATGAATAAACTAGTGATATTTAGTTGGTTAAAATGTTATATTGCTATGTCATCAGGCTTTATTTATTCAGATAAATAAGATAAATATTCAGTTCTCTTCTATCCAGATGATGTCTCCAGTCTGTACTATCTGTAATGTTTAACATTTCTCTGCAATCTTCTGCGTTGGTTAACCACATTACACATTCTAGAGTTGTTATTATTAAGCACATTATGCAGTTTACTTAGACCAATCCAAATAACAGCAAAATGTCATTTTATTCAGAGAAGTTCTGTAGCTGTAAGAGTAGTGTGAAAGTATTCTGAAAAAAAAAAACACTATATTAGAAATTACTGTATAAAAATAAGTTTATTCAATTGATCAGACAACACGTATTCATAACTTCATTAGTGCCAGAAATAAAGGTACTACTTCTTTATTGTAGTTTGTGTGAATAAATACAACTGTGGGAATGTGAGCTAGATCCTATTCCAATTTGTATATCACTAACAAACTGAATGACTTCATCTAACTTCATGCATTTAATAGTTTGAAGTTCAGATTATATTAGACATCCAGACTGTTTCAATAAACATCATACATCTCAGCTGTCTTATCCTACCTACTTCAAGTACTTGTCCTGAGATGAAAAATGATCCTCTGGAGGTTTACATGGCTATTAAACCTAGATTGGGCAATAAGTTCGACTAACTTTTAAATGGCTGAAAAGCATTTAAAGGCTCAGAGTCCAAGTTCATGATGCAAGACCTGTTTATGTGATCTATATGAATAAAATAAAATAAAATAAAATAAAATAAAATAAAATAAAATAAAATAAAAAGCAAGTCTGACATGCTGGTGTTTGAACTGATTGAGCAAACTTGACACTCAACAAATCAGAAATAAAGTTCCAAATTTTTGTTTGGAAGCTGCAAGTCCAAAATGCATTTTTTATACTAAAGGTTTTTAGAGTAAAAGCTCTAAACTCAAGTGCAAGAATTGAGTTTTGTAGAATAAAATAAAATAAAAAATAAAATAAAATAAATAAAATAAAATAAATAAAATAAAATAAATAAAATAAAATAAAATAAAATAAAATAAATAAAATAAAATAAAATAAAATAAAACAAAATAAAATCACACTGTAGGGTATGTAAAATTATTTGTTTCTGGTTTGAGCAAGTAAAAAAAAATAATTCTTGCCTTTGCAGCAGAGACAGAGGAATCAAATAATGAGACAGATTTGTTTGTGTGTGTATCAGCACTTGACCATCCTCAGTTGGTGTTTAGCATTGCTATTCCATTCTGTAACTGATGATCTTCTTCTAGAAAAATGCCCTCCCATAGATAGGTGACCATATGTTCCAGAGGCAAGTTGGAAATTTGTCATCTTAAAGTCAAGAGATCATCAGAGCATGCGTGGTGCCTATTATAGATATAGGGAAACAGCAGCCATGTGGGTGACAAGCAGAACATAGTTGCCCCACTGAAGATCACAGTGCTAATTTAAGGAATTTCAAGAAAGAAATTTCTTTGCTCAAGCTGAATTAAAAAGCGAATGACAAAGTGAAAGATTTTATGCACAACAATTTCCTCAAAATTGGGCATTTTAGTACTTATTGAGAGAAAATGTTGGATGTAAGCACCCCTTCTGCTTGTCAGCAAGAACAGTGCTAGGGCAATATATTCATTTAAGAGAATAAAGCTTATGTTGTTTTTATGACAACTTGTACTGCATGTGGGGCACTGTTTCTTTATTTCAGTTCTGAGAAGTCTGCTGCTCATCAAAAGCTTTCTGCACATTTTTGTTGCATTTATATTTCAGAGTGCAGCTGTGAATTCATGAAATACTTAAATAATCTACAGGGAGAGCGAGAAGTTTTGCCTTTGGAGAACACTGCTGGCAATCAAACATCACAATTAATCTCAGAGGCATTTCTTCAGGTAGTTAAAGAACTCTTAGGATGGCACCTGAACCACTCTGCTCCTCCCAGCTCCCAACACCTGCCCCTTCCCCGTATCGTCTCTAGCAATCACTGAAATTAACATTTCACGTAGGCTTTTGGTCTGCCATTTTAACATATTTTGCCAAAAGAGCACCAAGGCCACCAAAGAAATAATTTATTTTTGAGGACTTGAGCACCTGATGACCAAAGGTCTGATGATTTCCACACACATTCAGTGGTTTACCCTGTATTGGTGGTAAAAAGCTGATTGTCCCACCACTGGAGGCCTTACCCTGCCTGCCTCTGTGGGGAGTCATGTCCCCTGTGATGCCCTGACATCTGTTTCCAAAAGCCTCAACATACAGAAAATACTTCCCTCTGGATAGTGCTTAGTATAAATTAACAGCAGCAACGCAGAAAAACACATTTTTAACTTTTAAATATTGTTTCATAGGTGGATGACATGCCATGTTGCTGTAATGTTTTCACTGGAACAATAAAGTATCAACCACCAGCTCTTTTCAAAACAATGCTTATGACTACCAAAGGGATTGCAGTAATCACAGACTGGACTTCAAGCCCAATGTAAATTCAAAAGTTCATGCTAGTGTTTGGGCTCAAGGTCCCTGCAGAAATGGATTTCACAACATGTCTGGGATCTGCTGACCCCAGGGAACCTAAAGGAATTGTTTTTCTCTACAGTTATCTGACACAGTTATTGGTATGATTTTGCATTTCCAATTCATTGCTTCACAGCAGTAGCCTTCCAGGGTGAAAATGATATTTGGAAAATTAACGCTGCTTTTAAGTCATTGAGTTGGCTCTTGTGAACTGAAACTTGTCAAAATCTGACCCAGGCGGGAGAAGTGACAATTTGCTAGTGGTTGGCGTATGTACCTTAATTCGCCTACTCAGTCACCTTATCCTTTCTTCTTTCTTTCCAGAGAGTGCTGTTCTCACCCATCATAAATATCAATAATTTTTTCTTATTTTCACATGTCATTTTAGTAATCTCTGTAACTTTTAATTTTATTTTTTTTGGGCATAGATATTTCACATATTCAGATAACTTATTTATTTATTTATTTATTTATTTATTTAATTTTGTTTTCTTCACAGTTGTTTGGCTTAATGGTAATATGCTTCTGGCTCTTTGTGTTTATTTTTTTTTTTTCTATCACATTTTGTGAAACATGAGTTATTTCTAGTGCTTCTCATCACATATATGAAAGTTTAAGAAATGTGTTTTCTTCAAAGAAATATTGTTGTTCATTACAACAAGGCCTAGCAGCAACAAGTTTAGTTTTCTGGTTTGGCTACAAACTCATATCAGCTTCTCTTAACTACTGCTTCTAAGGACTGGGGAAAGCCTTGCTTTCGGACAACGTATCCAATGTGGATGCTGCCTGGACTTTGTACCAAGCTGTGTCTCAGCTGGCAGTGCAAGTGGCACAAGGGTGAGGAATACTTCTCCTCTGGAGAACAGGAATCATCCGAGAAATGTTAAGTCAGCTAAGTCCCTCATTTCTGGTCCTGCTGAAAGGCACTGACACAGCATGACATTATGTGGCAGAGCTTTGCCTGTCCATCAATGGAGCAGACCTCCTGTGAAAACAGTATATACTGTATAAGAGCAGTAAACCAGTTATGCTAGTGGATGTCTATGCTGATTATCATCATCCTTTCATGGGCCTCAGTATTCCCAGTCCCATGATTTATATGTAAGCCTTTAGAGAGCCCAGCTGGGTACTAACGAGGTCCAGTCCATCTTTGCATTAGGCATGGTCTTTATATACATGCACAAAAAAACTGTTTTCATGCTTCTTGTTGACATTAGCACTGGTCCTCATAAAAAATCTCCCAAATAAATTAAATATCAAGAAAGTTGCCTACTGAGACTGAGGGAACATGTTGGTCCTTCACACCAAGCATCACAGATTGTATTGTCCTTTGTACTGTTGAGAAGCACAGTGTCAGCCTGTCTTACAAGCCTCGCCTCTTAGAGCCCATGAACTACATTTTCCTTTTGCCTCTAGCAATCACATTGGTTACATTTAGTCTGTCCTCAGAAGGCTTGAGGGGTAACCTCAAGCTCTGTGTCTCCTTTAAATAATGATATTGATTACGTGTGAAAGAGGTACCTGTGGCCTTTTATGTATTGGCAGAGTCAGCTGAAGTGCTCTCTAGTGTGAATAACTGTCTTGTGCCTTCTTCTTTCACAAACTGTGTAAATTTGCCTTCTTATGGCAGGCTCTAAATTGCAACATTGATATTTGCCAATAACTTCATGCTGGACACTTCAGACTCAGGTTGCTCCAGCATTTCTGCTGGCTCATCAGGGGTCATATAGCGGAGCCTGCTGGCTGTTATGAATCCCAATATGCCTGTCCTGTATGTCTAATACCAAAGACTTTAGTTGTCTGAGTAAGTGTTACAAGTTCCATTCCTTGAATAAGATCCCTTAGTCTTAAGCATTTAGGCACAACTCTAGAGTCCATTTCTTAAAGGTGATCCGTATCATTACTTGCTTAATTGTAAAGACCATCTAGAAACACCTTCTCTTTCAAAACAATATTCTGCAAACAGGCAGGCAATCAAGACCAAATCCTACCCAGGACTGTGCCAGTCCTGACACTGTGTGAGATTTAACAAATATAGCTATCTGTAGTACAGCTGTTTAGACCTGAGCTTTTTTTTTTAGACACCTTTTGTACTTAGTGGAGAAAAACAGGCATTTTGGGGCAGTGATTCATCTCACCCTAGAGTGTAAAATAGGTCAGATGAATTACACTCTTGGATTTAGTTGAAGTGAACCAAAATGAACTTCAGAGACTATTTCAAGAGTCTGATGCCAAATTTGGATGATGTAAATGTCACATAAGCTTCTGCCCCTAGTAAATGAAAAAGGCATAGTCACTTCTTAATTCATCTGAAGGGTGACTCACAAAATATAATAAAGGAATGGGCAGGGAGCTGCCATCCAGTCAATAGAAAACACAAACCACAGGGAACTGATGGGGTGTAGGCTATCTTTATTTACAAATGACATATGCTTCCAAGGTACTTGTGAACCTGAAGAGGGCCTCCTGCTCCATGTTTGGTTGATGCAGCTGTGGCAGAGGATGACAAGCGCAACAGCATGTTGGAGGAAGCAGCAACTTTGGTGACTAACAGACTCAGTTGAGCCCCAGAGATAAAGCTGCACATTTCCATCCCTACTATAGGGGCAAGGTGCATAGAAGAAATGTACAACCTCCTTAAAACAAAATTGCAAAATGAGCATAGCAGCTTATTCTCAAATGCATGGTACATCCATTTCTTCTACGGACACAACTTTATTCTGTAGAAGAGGAAAAGGGGAGAATTTCCTTTCTCCCTGGGGGAAATGGTGTCCTACTTCTATCTAATGGAATCCTCAGAAATGCACACAATAGCAATAATAATTCTGAGGAAGATATAGAGAGATTACCAGGGCTCTGTTTTGAATGTACAAACTGCTTGATGTTAAAGGACATGGTTATCAGAAAGAATCCAGCAGATGCCTTCATTAAATTAGCCCCTTCCTCTCAAATTGGGAAGTCAAAAGTAAAGGCAAACCAAGTCATTAGTCATTCTAAATATCTTAGTTCTGATCTCCCTTACCAGTTGCTCTGGTGCTGCAGTTTTTAGTTTTTTTTTTTTGTTTTTTTTTTTTTTTCCCTCCTGAAATGGATGAACCAAAAAGCACAGCAGAATTGCACTGTGTGTGACAGTACTAATGAGAGGAAGGTAACAGGAGGAACAGGAGGTTTTCTGCTGGAAATTAAGAGAACCCTCTCTAATTTTTTAAAATCCAGTCTTTACTCATTACAGTTTCCTTAGCAAAACAAAAATCACTATTTGTTGCCTCAGAAATTTATTCTGATTGGTTTGTATTATCCTACACTCAGTGAGACAGGAATAGTAACTTTGGTTGACGTTTGTGTTATACGAGGTTTCACATACACCATTAACATCTGTCTCTTTGCTTGGTTATGAATACTTAAATTTTAGTCTGCTTCTCTAGGTCATGTCTGTTTTTTCCAAAAGCGTATTTGTACCCTTGCCAGTGTGGGGCTTAGTGTCCTGCCTGGGATCTGCTGCAGCTCAAGGGGCAGCCTCACAGACTCTAAGTCCACTTAGAAAGTGAGCTACTCAGAACTGCACTGTTAAAAAAGTTTGCTTTTATTGAAATAAATTTTTCATGAGGGATACTCATTGACAAGAGTGTTTATTTGACATGGTGTGTTGGGTTTACATGGCAAGGGTTTGGTATTAGGGTGTATGCAGAGGTGGCCTCTGTGAGAAGTGTCCGGAAGCTGCTCTATGTGAGATAAGAGGGTCTCCAAAAGGGACCCACTGCTACCCAGAGACCACTTGGTGGTTTTACCCTGCTGAGCAGCTGAATTCCACCACACATGGGTGCCTCCAATGCTCTAAAATTCAGAACCCATCTGGATCAGAAGCCATCCATGCTATCTCAATTTCACCAAAGAAAAACAACTCTCTGGATCTTCAGAGACCTCTGAGGAGAGAATGGTCATTGAAGAATGATTAGGGAAGAGAAGAGAAATGGTTTCTGTATGGTAATAACAAGAAAACTATTGCTTTGTAAGGAGTCTGTTCACTACTATAACAACTTGCAGAGAATTGACTGTACTAATTACTAGAACTATAAATGTCCAGAAAGACAGTAGGTCAGAGTCTTTGAATAAATAACTAGACTAATTTGTAAGGTCATAAATTGCTTCCCTGAAATATCAATAAATGTTTCAACAAAATCTCCCTTTTCTTTAATCCCTTTGTGTCTCTCTTTTTTTTTTTTTTTTTTTTTTTTTTTTCCGTGATAATAAGCACCCATTCAAGTTCCTGAAGATACTAGGTTGTTTATACTACAGCAGTTTCTAGGTAGCAAAGTTTTGCTATGCTTTATATTGACAAATACAAGCAACTATATGGTCACTGGCCAGAAAACTCTTCATGCTCCAACATGTAGCCAACATGTAACAACAGGGGACAAAGGATTCTATTTGAATAGAAAGAACAGTATGTATGATCTTCTGACTGACAAAAAGATGTTGATCCTTTACCTCAGAATACAAAACCTCTACCTTGACCTTGCCAGCCAATTTTTGTACAAAAATCCTAATATGAAAATATTAAGCAGACCTTTTTCAGAAAAAAAATAAACAAACAAAACAAACAAACAAAACAACAATAACAACAAAACAAACAAAAAAACCCCACACCTCTGCTAGAGGTCCAAGTCAAGGCTTGAGAACTTACTAGACAATAGATATATATAAAGAACAAAATGAAAAGATCAGTTAGCAAAACATGACATTTAATAGGCATTTTCTTAAAGCTTCTTTTTTATTTCTGTCATTTATAAAAAATCTATTCATCATCTCAGTATTTGCATTCTTGTAAGAGAAATCTGCTTTTAAGCACCAATATTTGAATAAAAAGAGATTTGGCTCATCTTTTCCCTGATATTTTCACTTTCTGTGGTTTTGGGAAAAAAAAAAAAATTATACATGAAATGTGGCTTTATTTGTACTGTTTTGTTTTGGATGACAGTGTTTATATGGTAACTTATTTGACTGATCAATAAAAAACAATGTTGAGGTTATTTTAGCATCTTAAAAATGCCATCTCATTGTTATGTTTTGTTTGCTAAATTATACAGGAATTATCAGAATTAGTTAATATTTCTGCTTTTCCCCTTATATTAATGCTATATTTCAGTGGATTTCTTTGACAGAGTCATTAAGAGACAAGGGCAGTCTAGAGAGCGGTGTATCTTCTCCTGCATTTTAATACCATGTATCCATAGCAAATGCTTCACTGCCAGTTAGAACTGACAAAAATGAAATATTTTGTCATTTTAAAACCTGTCTGTTTTTCTGACTGTGCCTTGGGCAATAAGGCTAAGGATAATACCCTGCCATAAATATAGAGAAACAGATAAATTATCCTTTTATTTCTTCACAGTTTCTTGTAAGGTTTCTCAGGTTTCAGAGATGAAGAGGATTATTTTAATACTTAAAGTATTTTGCCATTACAAAATACATATGGTTCTCTATGAAACTTTACAGAAAGCTTGGTTTGGAAACAAAATTGTCAGTGTGGAATAATGGCACCACTTTTGTTCACTATCCTGTTTTAATATGGGCAGAACTGAACTTTAAGAGAGTTGCATCTGCTGGGAGATTTTTCAAACTTTGTTCCTTGAAGGAGGCAACAACAATTTTCTGTCATTCTGCATTGTAAGGAATTCATTGTGCTCAGCAAGCTTTATATTTGTTTAAGCAGCACCTGCACAATATCATTTGGGCAATAACATAGCACTTTTCATCTCAATGTATCTTTTCATAGTGTTTGTGTTCTACTTAGGCATTTAATCTCCTATCATGAGGAAAATCATATGGCTTTTTTATTTTTTTTTATTTTTTATTTATGACAACATAAAACAGTAAGTTTCTGGTTAAGATTGAAAAGCAAAATACTTTTAGTCTCATATCCCTCAAAAGAAAGAGGTATCTAATTCTAACTGACATAGATCTAAAGCAATGAAACAGACATAAACATTAACAAAACAGATAGGAACCATATTAACCAGCTGAGCATTTCTCCAGTAACAATATAAGAACTGAAGGTCAAGGTGAGTTTAGTATTTGCTGAATATGTTTACAGCCTAATTGTTCAGTTTAAAAAGAAACATTCAAAGACATCCTTTTTGATGTGCAGCCTTAGAAAGTAGTTGTATTTATCACTTTCATGCACTCCTTATTCACATGAGGGTAATGTTCACATGACCACCATAATCCCAGGAGGATATCAGTGAATTTTTGTGGAGGCTTTGCTGTATTAGTGCTGCAACATGAGATATATGAATATGCATTGGCGATATTATTTCAATTGAAAGTTGTTGAGATTTCTGTTACAGGGACATTAGAAGGTCAATTGCAAGACTTAGATTGGTATAATGCTTTGAATTCAAGGCTACGGAGACTACTTGAGGTTTCTATTATGATATTTTGATGAGGAGATTAGTCTAGGAAAATTATTTCATTTCAAACCTGAACCATTAGAAGAATCATTATACATTATGGGACATTACAGTATATTCCATCAGCATGATTGTTTCAGTATTGTATTCACAGTAAAATAATATGAATGAGAAATTAGAAACTCTAAGTGTGACTTTTGAATAGCGTTATAGGCAAAGACAGAAAACCAAATGACAGTACATTCCTTAGTAAATCAGGAATCTGAAGAAATATCGGATATTCAAAAACCAAAGGAAAGAATCAGAGGAAGATAAATTCCCTCATGAGAATTGACTGAAGACTCTTGGTGGTCATGGAATGAGACAGAAAAAAAATATAATTATGAATAAGAATTGGAACTTAGAAGCAGGAAGTCATAGAATTGAAATGTGTCTCAAATATCTTTTGATCCTGCCTTCCTGCCTCAAAATAAGATCTATGATCTTCCTAGCAGATATTTGTCTTACTGCTTCACAAAGATGTATAAGCACAGACTGCATGATTCTCAGATGATAAACTCCAGAAAACTCCTATTTTTATCACTTTTGCTAATATCTGAACTGAATCTTTTTGCAGCAATCTAAGCTCATAGCTTCTCCTCTCTACACATTAGGGAGCATATATGAGAAGCATATATAAGTCTGCTCCATATGGGAAGCAGACTTCTGTGCACTGAAAATTTTTAATATGCTCTTTTCAGGCTTTTATTCATCAAGCTAAATAACCTTTATTTATCCTATAATTTTTATTTTATTATTTATTTATTTATTATATTATTTATTATATATTATTATTATACATTAATATTTATTTTATCATTATTTCTAGACTTTTCTTTTTCTGATATTTTTTGGTATGTTCTGATTGATCAACATCCCTCTTGGCATATAGTGCTCCAACCTCAACCTGCTTCTTCAGCTAAACCATTACTAGTGGTAAGGTTAGATTCGGCTATTTGAAAAGAAGAAAATTAAGAGTTATTATTTTTTTCTCTTCACAGAAGAGAATGATGAGTTAAACTATTGAAACATATTTTGACCAAAAGTTCAGATTATTTAAATTATCTTTCATGTGCACTTCAACATGGTTTTGAAATGGACTCAGAACTGGGGGTGGCACTAGTATCTCCAGTATTTTGAGATGTAAAGAAAATGTTCTAATTTTTGAGATTTTTTTTTTCCAATATAGAAACTGTTCAGTTTTCACTGATAAGATTCTACAAGCAAAACCTGAAATTACACATGAAATTGTACATGACTTGCTGCTTAATCCTGTATCTATTCCAACCACTCTATGTAGGACCACTCTATATAGCCTCCTTTCTGAAACTATTATATTGTATATTTCTTATGATGCTTTTATTAATTTTGCATACTTTGTATAGGAAGTGATTTGTTATATGATAAATTCACATATACATATACATACTTGTTACAAAAGTCCAGTAAATATCTCTGATTGTTCAGTGGAAGCTAACAAACCTATGTGAATAAACGGTGCACAACACAAGTTCATTTGAATTGTTCATACACATCACCTCATTCAAAATTAATTGCAACCACACAGTGGAAAGGCCTGATGCTGTTGTTCAGAACACAGTAAAAAATGCTGTTTAATGTGCTGCATCCACTAAGATATCAAATAAATTGCTAGAATGCCTAAAGGTTGAAATGGGATGTCAAGTAATGAAGTGTCACTGTCCTTATAAAAATGGATGCATGAACGATATATGTCATGAATCAGCTCCCCCTAATAATGGATGGGTCAGAAAAAGTACAGCAGAGATGAGTATCAAGAACATCTTTTAAAAAATGCTAAAACGTGTACTTGTACTGGAGAGGAAAAGCCCAGAAGAATCTATGGGAGAAATAAGCAAGGCAATTATGTTGGAGGGGTAAATAAAAAATCTTTGTTCACCCTTTCCTTACATATATAAGGAAGATAGAGTGTCAGTGAAGAAAAATTCAAAAGAAAACCATACCTTTTCAAGACAAATCCATGATATTACTTGGCTCTGTCCAAAAGACAGAAAACAGCATCTATTCCCAGCTCCCAGGAAAGGAGATTATGGTTCAGAACAGTGCCACCTACATGGTGCAATAAGACTATAGATTTTTTTTTTTTTTTTAGTCCTGACTTTCAGAAGAAAAAAAAAAATAAATCAGGTACACAAGTGAAAATCCATTCATATTGTCTAGGGACCTCAGTGGCAGACCAGCATTGTAAGTTCTTTACTATATGCTAATAAAAAGTACTCATCATAGATACAGTGACAATGTAATATTGATCTCAAAAGAACAAGAGAATGCAAAATGAGAAATTAAACACCAATGTAGAAACTAGCAACATTCAGATTACTATTTCTAATAGGAGGCAGATAAACCTCACTTTTTGGAGAACTAACATAATTGTATGTTTTTACTATGTCTGACTATATTATAATTTTCTTTATCATCTGTATAATGTGTTGTGCAAAACTTAGGCGAGGTAAGCCTGATAAATAAAGTGACAAGCATCACTGTTTTAAATGTCATGATAATTAAAATTTCAGAGAGCTATTTTCCCTGCCAATCTGTTGTTTAATTTTGTTTCTTACATTGTGATCATATTCATTTCATAACTGTCTAGTGACTAATGTGGCAATGTTTTTTTTTAACAATAAGGGTTGCAGATGGTGCCATGCCAGGAGGTGGACCCAAGTATGGAAATTTTGTTATAATATAAGAAATGAAACTATCAATATAGGTTATGCTATTACGAAAAAAAGAAATAATAAAACAAGGCTTTGTATGACGTTAAAATGCTGTCATAGTTAAAAAACCATGAAAGCAAAGTAATGCTGTGAGTAGGCTTTCAGAAACTGCTTTACTCTTCTCCAAGAAATTAGAGCAGCAGGCATCACCCCATGCATTCTTTGGGAAGGGATTCATTTATCATAATGGATGCCAAAAACCCTAGACAACAGGGTGCTTTAACAAATATCTTTTGTTTGTTGCTGTCACTGCCTTGTGATGCTTAAAAGAAATACAAGTTACTTCTAATATTTATTTTCTTGTATAACAGTACGGCAAATTTCTGCCTACCTGTGATGAGAAAATCTTTTCTATGGTTAGAGTGGACAGATCAATTTTTCTCCTGCTGTGCTTGCCTCTGATAACCTTGCACCTTCCTCCACCACCTAATAATTTGTTATGTTTGATGCAGTTTGGTGATAGTCATATATTTTTAGGGAACACCAAGATAATGTTGTCATGCCTAATTTTGTCTTTAATCTTATAATGAAACTGTTGAAGTAGCTGTGGCTCCTATGTATGATAAAACACACTGCACATCTCTAAACCTGTAATCTGGTTTGTTATTCTGTACTTCGCTCTACAAACCTCTCTCCATGGGTCATTGGAAAATCTCTGTCTTTCAGCATGGTAGAGAGATTTCCTCCGCCTAACAACAGTCAAATGTATACTTTCCTGTACCAGGTACATGCCATGTATTGTTTCATATGAAACTACTACAGAGAGAGGAACTGGGTCTGTTGACCTGAGCATCCACAGACTGAGGAAAGCTCTAATCCCACACAATATTCCTTGATTGCTCCCATGAACAGTCACAATATAAGTGACTAAAATTTCTGTGCTTGTTTGGAAGAGTTTAAAATAAGGACTAGAACTCTTAATTGACAGATATGCTTCAACAGAATCACATAAAAGCTTTTTAGAAAAAGGAAGCTATTATATCTCCTATATTTTGAATCTTATATAATTCCTTACATTGTTTGAAGTAGGTTTCATTAGTGAAACCTAGTAAATATCACTATGTTTCCATTGGGAAGGTTCAACTCTGTCTTGCAAGTTGCCTAATACTTTAAAGAAGTTTCTTGTTCATAGATCTGGTACTTAGATTTTGTAATTAAGTTACATCCCCAAATGCACCATAATGATAATTTAGGGTGTTTCTGGCTTTAGGGGACTGTGTGCTAATTTTAAAAACAAATTTATTCACAGTAAATTGAGACAAACAGGAAGGCCTTCAGCTGAAATACTGAGGAGAACATTTGCTAAAGCTGAAATGGATTAAAAAGCTTCAGTAAGACTTTGTATAAGCAACCTAAATGAAACACAATTCAGAATTTAAACATTAATAGATAGTTCAGTTTTCTAAAATAGCTAGGGAGTATTAACTGAGAGTCATGCATGCTAAATCTTGAAGAAATGCTACTGCTTTAAATGCTTTAGGCTTTGCAGGCACAACTAGCACAGTGTTTTTCTACTTAATGGAGAACATAAAAGTCTGCTAAAACATTTAAGTATATATTTTCATATCCCATGAGAAAGCATCTGTTTGTGCTTCATTTTGTACAAATTCATCTATAGATTTAACTTTGATCTTTTGGAAGATCATTACATCTGGAATTACTATTATACGATTATAGTTAAAATATAGGTACTCCTTGTAATAGAAAACTGCTCAGATACTGCTGAGTTTATATCATGTTTTTCTATAGCTTTCAACTTCCATTGTACAATTTGTAAATTAAATGATCACATAATAAAATTAATTAAAATTAATTAAATTGATGGATGTCACCTGGAGTGTCATCCATAGATTAATATCAGATGTAGACTTTAAAGATTCTAATAATAATATGATAAATATTAGCACTGCAATGATTCAACAGATATTGTTTTTCATTGGCCAAAAGCATTGCTGGATGCAATATCAGTCTCCTACTTTGGGTTTTGTTTTTATTTTGGTAATTAGATATAATGGTCTGAAAGTCATGCCTTTTAAAAATTTTTATTTATTTATTTATTTATTTTTATTTATTTTTTATTGTTATTTTTATTTTTATCATATTTATATTTGCATTTGCATTCGAATTTGCATTTATATTTATATTTATATTTGCATTTATATATTTAGTTTTCCATACATATAGGAGTACTTGGTAAATGGTACTCCACTTGGACTTGTTTCTTTTTCTTCCTTTTTCAACCCTGTTTTCTATTCCTCAGAATAGTGAAGCTGGGCAAATAAACTAAATGGAAAGATAAAAAGACTGCATGGCTAGGTCCTTGCACTAAATTCTAAGAATGGATTTTTTAACACTTCTTTATGGACAGGTAAGGGCATCAATGTGCCCTAAAGATAGCTAGTTGTCTGTGTGAAACACATTCTCTATAATTTGTTGACCTAAAGATTCACATGCTACTTTTAAGCAGATTCTTCAGAACATCCAGTTTCCTGATTCCGAAAAAAGTCTCAACTTTGAACTCTTTGAATATCCCTCCTAGATGTACTATCACATTGAAAAATTAGTAATGATTCTGTGCTAGCAAAGATTGCAGGTATAAAGTACAAAGGATACACCACTGTAGAAGTGTACTGTTGATTACTATTATAGATCAGTTTTAGGCAATGGGGTTTTGGCTATTACAACACAATTTGTGCCTAAATTCCTTTATAATTTGAAAGGGTACTAAGGATAGTACTGGGTAGCATCTAAGTTTCCATTTCTTACCCTCTTGGCATGGCTGAACTTGCATGATTTCTAGAAGTTAGTGTTGTTGTTTTGATTTAGTGTAATATCTAGAAGAAACAAACCACATTTTATTCATTTTGTAAATATTTCCTTTAATGAAATGAATGAAATTAAAAAGAGATTTATTAAATGACTGCCCAGTTTTCTCTGCCACTAGATGTGTTCACTGTTCATAGTTTAATTTAGTTACTTTACTTTTCAGAGTTTTATTTTAAGCCTTCCTCATTTGTTGAAAGAGCAATTTGCACATTGTATAAGCTGGTTATTGATTTCAGCTGCTAGAAGGTTCATAAGGATATGAATCTATTTTGCCTTCAGGCATGTCTGTCAAAGACTGATCTGCAAATGAAAAAATAATTACATACTGTTTCAAATTATGTTTTGATGGTAATTTTGATACCCAATACAACTGAAGTAGGCTTTTTCTTTAGGGAAGAATAAAAACTGAGAAAAAAAAACACACAACACTTTGTTCTAGAAGGAGAAGAGCACTTTAAAAACAAAACAAAACAAAAAAAAAACAGTAATCAGCATTTGAAGTACTTTTGGTGAAGAGCAAGGGATATCATATCTGAAAGATGGAATGGGTTTGATTTGTCATCTTCTCTTTTCAAAGCCTAACTAAATGAAATATCTATGGAACTTCAGAAGAGGATTACTTCACCTAATCACCTGTCCCCAAGTACAGTTGAGCAGATGTGTGCTGTAACTATGCATAGGTCTGAAACAAAAATACAGAAACTAAGGCCCATGCTCTAGGAAGTTATACGTGTAAGTAACTTGTCTGCTTATCTGTTCCCTTCCCAAAGGATGTTTCTGTCATGACCAGAATTGAGGAAACCCTTCAGCTCTGACATCAGAGGAGCAGCATCTTCCTCACAAGCAATGAGAGTGCATTGTGTTTTGCCCATAGTTTCCTATAGCTAGAACATGGGAGGAGAAAGCAGTTTTTGTAATTAATTTTATTTTTCTGTATCCATTTTACCTATGTCCATCATGATTTGTAAAGGTAGGGTTGGTAAAAGAATAAAGAATAATTACAGTCTAGCTAATGGACCTTTAAACCTTTAAAGAGTTAGTTTCTTGCAGAGGTTTTTTGTTGTTATTGTTTGTTTCTGTTTGGTTTTGTTTTTTTTTTTTAGATATTTGAACTGGATGGGTGAACTTTAAAGTGGGTGAAATACTAGCTGAACTGCTGAGCACGATGGTCCCAAATACAATCAACAGCTGATTACAAACAGTCTCTTCAGAGGTCACCACCAGGGCCAATCTCATTCATCATCTTATTACCAATGTAGAAAGGAAATAGCATGCACACTCAACAAGTTAGTGGGCCTCACCAAGTTGTGGGGAGCAGTAGATACACTGGGGTTCATGGCCACCATTCAGAGTGCCCCCAAAAAGTCAGAGAGATGGGCTTCTCATGAAGACCAACAAAGGCAAATGTGAAGCCCTGCGTGTGGGAGGGGACAGCCCATGTAGCTCACTGGGAAGCAGTTCGACAGGAAAAGACATCCTCGTAAACTGGCAGCAATGAGACTAAACCCCCATGAGGATGAGAGAAGCGAATTTACAACCAATTCAAATTAAGTAAGAGGAAAAATATCACAATGAGAGTGGTTAATCCCAGGATCACAATGCCTAGAGAAGCAACAGCCATCCTTGAAGATAACCAAAGCTCAGCTGGCCAAGGCCATGGACAACCCAGGTTAACTTTGGAGCTAGCCCCACTTCAAGCAGGGCCTTGGACCCAAGAACACTTTCTACCTTATTCTATGTTTCTTATCCAAAGAAGAGAAGAGTAGACTATATCTTACTGCTCCTAAAGCGAAAACTTTATCTTGGCAGGGGAGCTTATTTGCTGTTCCATCTGAATGATCAAGGAAGTAAATACTGAAAGAGAGGACAGGAGGAAGAAGAAAGGATTCAGATCACTTTCAGAGACAACTATAAGCAGCAATAATCTCTTTGGTTTGTAAAAAGTGCAGCCTGAAAAATTATTATATCAACCAACTGTTGTTGCAAATTGACTTAAATTACACATTTGACATATTTTTGTCCGTTTACATGAACTAGGCTCTATGATGATTTTTAACTGGTGATAATGAATTCCAGCAGCTTACAGAACAGATGAGAAAGATGGGTCCAACTGTGCAGAAGTAAGACTAGAAGTGAGAAAGTCTAAATTCTCCTCACACATCTACTGCATGTTAAATATTTTTCATAAATGCTTTGAAATAGCTCAGATGGAAAATGCCCTACAAATGTAAAATAACATTACTCGATATAGTATGTAATAATAGAACTATGCTTTTCACAAACATTCCTAGCAATAAAAGAAGCCAAAGAATACAACCCTGCAATGCCATAAAAATGATATTAAGCAGAATTACCTATGAAAAGAATCTTTTAAAGGGTTCCATTAGGGATCAGTTATTCTTCATGTTATGCCAAATAATTAGTAACCACACTGAAATAGTATTCCACCTGACAGATATATGTACAGAACATCTCAAAGGAGTATATTAAGTAACAGAATTAAAGAACAAAGAAAGCCATAATAAGAAGGATTTTAAAATGAAACGCAGCTGTACAAGTGGGTTGTGGTTAGTTAGTTATCTGTTTCCAGAAATTGTTGTCTTTCTGATACCAGTCATTCTATACATAGACATTTTACTTTCCTTATATTGAACAACATAATGGCCTTCTACCTCCCTACCTTCCCACTCTTTATTTTATTTTATTTTTTTTTTTTTCATTCTGAAGACCACAACACTTTACACTACACTCCAGTGGCAATGAACTATCACTTAGTCACTCTTGCTAGTGCATTTAGATCCACTTAGTGCTTCACTTACATGTTTATAAGATGCTGGGGTGGAAAGGGAATAATCAAATATGAAATACGATTATCTGGCCTGTGATTACTGCATGTATATTTTTTGGATGTCAACATTTTCTGTGGGATGAAGTTTTAAGACTTTGTAAAGATCCAAATTTCTGTATTTCAGCCATTCCAGACTATGTTTCTGTACTGCCTACCTAGCCTGTGCAACTGAATTACTGCTTTCTGTAGAAATTCTAAATAAAGAGAGACTTTCATCTTATGTAAGCTCAAAACTAGTCAGGTGCTATCTATTTTACTTCAGTGTCTGAAGTTTTTTGGCAAGGATTAGAGATGCAAAGAAAGAAAAAAAAAATGATGTTACACAGATTAAGGTTTTATTGTAATAAATCCTTGACTTTTAAATAAAAAGAAAAAAATAAATAGTTTTTATTATTCTGCTTTTCTAAACTGATGAGTTACAGAATTAAAATCACTATTTAGTCGTATACTAGAAATGAGTAAAAAGAAGAAAGGAAAATGTATAAATATTAAACTAATTTCTAATTAAAAGTTTATGTTGACAATGCTTATATCCATTTCTAACACCGTTTTCAAACTGTTTAAGCAAATCAGGATTTGTGCTGGTTAACATCCAAGACTTATTTAATCATAAAAATATCTATTTTTTGTTACTAAACAAAATTAGTTCATGTGAAAGTCAATAATGGTTTAAAAAGTTTGACTAGAAGAAAGAGATAGTGCTAGTCACTATGTCTAGGTGTAAAATCACAGACTTCTGTGATTTTAAGGAACTGAAGTTGACTAAATAAACTACAAATGAGAATTTTTCAAAGAAAAAAAAAGTGAAAAATGAAGCAATTGTAAAGGGAGTGTTGTATTTTCTCATCTCAATCACAAATTAGCTAAACAGAGTGGACTTACTGAATACAGTATTTTTCATTAAAAAAAAAAAAAAATCACTTCTATATCATCATATTTTCTCTTAGATTAGAAATGGAATTAATTTATATAAAAAGTAGTATGTCAGTTCTGATATACTTTCAAGATCAACTTCAATGCGTGACAATGTTATATACATTTTATTACCAATTCTATTTTTTCATGTTACTTTTTGAAAGCTACAATGAATTTACACATCAAGTTTTGGGTTAGGAGATGGTAGTTCATTTATTTATTTATTTATTTACTTTTTCTTCAGTGCAACTTTTTAAAAAACCTAAGCATCTACATGTCCTATTTCTGAAATTCAGTTGTGTTCAGACCCAGTGCCCATGGATGTTAAGGAGTCCAGTGGACTGTTTCAAACACCTAATTTGAGACAGATTTCACTATCTGCTACACCAGATCAGATCTGATTCATGCCAGGTTACAAAAAGGATCAGCCAGGTTACAAAAAAACAGCTCCTGGCTTTTCAGGGGCCCTTTTTCATAATTTAGTTGTTTTTACAATGGTTCTTCCTGACCACACTGCCCGTTTCTTGCTCCTGTCCTTGCAAACACCAGCAGCTGGCAAGCTGTGATCCTGGAGAGTGAGTGGGTTTGCTGCCAGACCTGCTCTTCAGGGCCTATGAAAGTCAGGAGATTAAAAACAAGATTTTGCATCATTTTACAAAGCAAGGTTCACCCTCAGTGTGAATCAATGAGTATTGGACACAGTCTAGTCTATGATTTGCAATGGTTTACACCTGAATGATATTCCTGGTACTCATTTTGAGTCCGCATCATTGCTATGAGTTATTTGAGAAAACTGTTTTGATTTGTGCTGCTGAATTTGATTGGCTAATCTTTGGCTACAGAATTGCCATTGCTGTTTTTCGATAAAAACAAAATACATTGTACTGCCTGGAGGAAGATGTTTTTCTCTCCTATTTGATATATGACATTGTTTCTGCTGAAATTTATTTTCTCTGATTTCTTCAGCAACCCATTTCCATGCCATGGGTTTTCTGTTGTTTTTTTGATTTGCTACCTTCTCAGTTCTTCAACTCATGTTTACTATGTTTACTAAGATATGACAGAAAAAATTTAAAGCAGGGAAAGCAGTGGTGACCATGCAAATCCTTTTAAATTTTCTGGGCAGCAGAGTAATACTTGTTAGTGGTGGGAAATTCAGGCACACTTTGATTTCTCTGCAGACAGAAATTTCACGATTTGCATTGGCTTTGCATTTTCCTTTAATGATTTTCAAAGTAAAAATGATAAAAAAAAATATAAAAAAATGTGGTAAATGGAAAAAGAAATTATTTAGTAGGTATGTGCAGATATGTCCTCCTCATAATCTCATTTGTATTTTGAAGGTCTCTCTGTAGAATATTAAGTTCTGATACTAGCAAGGTAATAGGTGAGTTATACTGTGTATGATTTACTGCATAATTTACCCTCTATTGGCTAGCATCCATTTTAAATTTAAGATGATATTACGTATTTCTTTCAATATGTGCATAACTTACATCAAAACATTAGATTATAATCATACAACACACATGACAGAAGGGAGGTCCAAAGTGTTCTCTCATGTTTTATGCTCATTTGTGACTGTTCCTTGTAGACTATGGGCTTTCAAAAAGAGCAGGTCTGGTAGCAGAGAAATGGGTACTTGCAAGTTTTCAGCTTACTGTTGGTTTGTATTCTTAACATTTCAACTTTTCAGTATTTTATTCCTTTACAGAATGCAAAATATTCTTCAGTTTCCTTGACATAGCTGGAAGAAAAAATAAAGTATTGCTGCAAAACTCATGCCTACAGCATGGACGAATGTTATGTATCTCCTACTTAGGTATACAATGGAATCACGTCGAGGACAGGAGACAAAATTCTCCTTTACTACACTAAAAAATAAATTAGGCAAACTTGTGAGTTAGGGGTGCTCAGGGAAATGGCACAGGCTAAGAGCCAAACTCAAAGACAGAAGCTTGAGGGTATGACCAACATACCCAAAAGGACATACTGTATTGTGGTATCCCCCTCCAGCAGAAGGCAACTGAGAGAGCACAGCCTACGAGGAAAGGGGGCTAAACCCATTTATCTGCTTTTGGTATCTCTAGGATGGGTTTTGCAGTGAATGGCCCCCCAAACCACAACAGGTTTTGTTTCAAAGGAAGCTAGCTCATTCAGTCTGAAAAAAATGCTGTACTGCTTTCTACCAGTGTGGATATATGAGGACCTCAGAGCAAACCAGGGAGTTAACATATGTATGTGCAGACATGCAATTAGACTTTGATTTGGCCCTACAGTCTCAGATGACTTCCCATTGCACCCAAGAGCCCTATTTCCTTGGGTAATTCTGCTACTGTTAAGCCTGCATATAAAATCTAAAATGAAAGCTGATATAACAGCTAAAATGGCCGCTATGGTTTAAAATTGCAGCCTGTGAAGGATGTCACCATCAAGCAGAGAAATGCCAATAGTAATTGTTCTCTATGAAGCCTTGCTGTGACCTCACCTGGCACAATATTTCTCAGTTCAAGTCACCCCTATACCAGAAAGATATTGATATATCAGAAATATAGAAAAAGAATATCAGGAACTGTGAGGAAGCTGGAAAGATGGGTTGAGAGAAGCACTGCTGATGGAAAGAAATTATAGGAACCAACCTATGTTTGAAAGAGGTTTAAAAAGGGAAAGAGTAGATCACAACTAAGGAGCAGCATATTGGATTGCTTTTTAAATTGGAAGTTTAATGCTGAATGTTAAGAAATAAATCCTTGGCAATATTTCTCAGGTAGCCTCTAGCAGCTCTTCTGCTTGGCTCCAATCCATACTTCGTATTGCACTAATAAATATTGCAGTAATGTTTTGCATTTGTATTACAATAAAGACCAAAACTGCTTCCACAGCAGAAGATGTGTTTCTTCAGGTCCTATCCTAGCCTAATTTCCAGGTAGCAAGCAAACAGAAAAATAATAACATTAAATGCTCCTTGGAGACAGTCAAACAAATTATGCTATAACAAATAGCTTGTGAGTTCTTGCACAGATCCAACAGCTGATTTGACCAGTAGCATGAGGTACAACCAAAGCAATAGTATTTGAATATTTATGCCTCTTAATGAAGTGAGTGTTCCTGGTCACCCTATTATAGCAAGATTATTGTAGAAAGGAAGTTACAGCATGAGACAACTAGTATTGTGTAATGCAGAGACATAAGAATTCTATTTTTTTGACCATTTGTAAAAGTAGGACTGTGTTGAAAGGAAAAAGGAGATTTAGAGTAGCATTCCCATCAATTTAATGTCCAGATTACTATGAGGAAAAGTTTAAAACAATGGATTAGCTATAGTTTCTTTATAGTTTAGATAATAAATATGTCTGTAATCAGTTTGAAGAGATGCATTGTTAATCAGTAAATGCATATTAAAAGCTACATACAACAGTGTTTACCACATGATTCTTTCTACCCATAGGGCAACAGCATTTTGTTATAGGGTTGATGCACCACTCTTCAATTTAAGCAGGGAATTCTGAAGACCACAAAGGCTGAAAGCTTGTGTAAACTGTAGCCTTTTGGAACTCACTCTGAATTCCCAGAAAAGAATTAATGTTTCTGAGTTTGCTGTTGCCATCTCCCAGTGTCATCCACCCTCCTCGAGTGCAGAAAGACAGAAACACAGCAGATTTGTCATGGGCTCCTTTCTCTTCCTTTGGCTGAGGGCACAATAAATAAACTGAAGCAATAGCCTGAAATCTGCAGCCATACACTTCCTGTCTACATCTGCGCTAAATCCTGGAGGGGATTTGAAACTTTTTCTACTTACAGGAAAGCTACTTAGAAAGAGTGTGATTATTATTATTTTTTAATCTGAATAGATTTGTTGTAAATAATATATATATATATATTTTTTTTTTCAGGTTGCTTTTAATAGCTGTGGTGAGGACTAGTTTGTTGTTGTTACTATGAATCGCTTCTCTTAGTAATAGCAGAAATTCTGGTTCCCTTCAAGCTGTTATTGATTTTAGTGCAGAGAGACTTCACCTCCCCTGCTTGCAATGCGTTATGCTCTTTAAAGTGTGTCATCAACAGTCACCCATTATTTGCTGCTCATCCTGTGGGTCCCTGTATCAGGAAAGCAGAAAGCTTCTTGCTATGTGGCAGAGAGAGTCTGTCACACCACAGCTTGTACCCTTGTTACAAAATGAATCCTGTGTGAAATGCAGAAGACAGATTAAATTGCTCACAATTATAAAGTCTTATTTTGAAAAATAAATCTGAGACTATTAACCTTTAGTTTACCATGTTAATAGTATGATTCATTTTACAGTAGGTAGAATCTGTTCATGTATTAGGTCTATAGAACTAGAAAAAACAAATGTTTCATTTCAAGAGCAGATAAACACATACAGAACTGTATTGTTGGTCATCCATAACACACTATTTACTTAAAAACTTAAAATGTATACATTTTTATATTTTAAAGAGAGGAAAAGAAGACCACGTGTGGCAGAGAGAGAAACATGAAAATCAACACTATGGTTCTCAAAAATATGCATTCTGATACTAAGATCATTAGGCCCAGTTATGGTCCAGAAAATGATTGTGATTTTGAATTGGGTTATTTGAAGATTGTGTAACTAGCAGTGTGATCTATTTTATGTAAGCTGAATATTTAGCCCATTTAAAAAAAAAATATTTAAACTATAATAGCTATTATCTATATTCCAAGCTGAAAACTGTAAGGGCAATCTTTTTTTTTTTTTTTTTTTTTTTTTTTTTTTTTTTAACTTTGTTATTTTTATCTCTATATTTCCAGGAATTGACACTTTTGTGTGAAACACTGGGACTAAAATAAACGATGTATGTTAAGAAGAGATGCTTTTGAAAAATATGTGTTATGATGGATAGCTAAAATTATACATGTATTTCATGAAATGATAGCCCTATTTCTAAGAAAATAATGAAAATTTTATTTCTTATGATAACACATTCCACAGACATTTCAAAAAATGATTTGTTGTTCTAATTACTATGTTTATTTATTTGACTGTAATAATGCATGAAATAAGACTTCTCTTGCTTTATAAATATGTACACATTCCTCACTTAGATTCATCAGAAATCATATTTTTTCTTAAACATGAGAGGTTTGTCAGTACCTTGTCTTACAGATATTTCACATGAAAATGTATATTTTGTATATTACACCAATTACATAATTTTGAGGAAAAAATGTATAGATAAAAAGGCAGATAAAAGGCAGCAGCTAATTGCACTTCTGAGAGCAATTAAATACTTGAAACTAGAGTAGCATGTGCTGAGACCATGCAGCTGCCCCTAGTGAGTTATGTTAAATTATGGAGGATTGTAAGGAAAAAGAAAAATGTCAAGGGAAAAAAGATACGATTAAAAAAAAAAAAAAATCTTCCAGCCAAGAGAATTATGAAACAATCATAGTTTTCAGTTATGCAAATTTCTATCTAGCAGTTGCTTTTGTCCTCTGATTTTTGTGTTAATAAACATGAGCTTTTTTCAGCTGAAAGAGATTTTCTCATTTGAAGAAGGTACTTGGATTAAATAGTTGAAAGCAGGGAAGATACTGGAGAATATTCAATTATCCTTTGATTCATAAATTAGTTATTCTTATTAGTCTGGAAAAGCTTCAGATTATTTATTCCATTTTGTTGTGTTATATATTATCTACATTTGATTGCTAATGCTTGATGAGTGTTTTCTGTAATTAAAAATCCTGGTTGTTGTACAGAACAATGAAATGTACATTTTTTTTTTTTTTAAATTGAACTCAAAGCTGTTGATACTTTGTAATTTAGGAGAGGTAAAATGTTTTATAAATGTATCAATGATAAACAAACACTGAACTTTTGATTTCACTTTCCATCTACACCTATAATCAATTTTTTATTAGTTTCATCAGACATAATCTTCCTGACATAGCTTAATTCAGCAGTGAGGCATGTTGACAGCTCACCTGATATCATAATTGTAGAAGTTGAAATCAATGAGTCTACTTCTTCAACAAGGAATTTAATGTGGAAAATTAAGTCTGGTCTGGCTTTTAATCCAGGAGAGTGCTCAGATCTGTCTCTGTAGACATCACACTCTATTTATACATTCACAGCCCCCCACGCTGGGACTCATCTTTAGCAAATGCTCAAAATCTGATGGGTAGAGATAATCCTGACATTCAGACAAACACTGAGTTTGACAGCAAGTGATTTCCGTCATCACTTGTAAAAAGTAAGGGATGGTGCTGAAGACACATAAGCTTGCCCTTGCCTGCCTCTCACTGGGCTGCCAAGCAGTGTCCCTGGCTTGGTGTCCAGAGGAGGGATACAGCTAAAGTCAGGCTATGTCTGATGTTTCAGGAGTCTCATAACTTATATTTTCCTCCTCTTGTTTTTGTTTTTGTTTTTGACTTCTACCTAAGTTAAAGGTCTCCTGTAAAGAATTTCTGTATGTGGCAATAGTGATTTCTTTGACCTTCACACCCCACCACCCCACCCCCAGCTTCTTAATGACCTGGGCATTGCTGAGCATTGGATTGACATTTTGCTTTTTCATGCTGTTTTTTTCATACAGACTCTATACATGAGGTACTGTTAATGTTTGGTTTTAGCTGTAGGTATTCAATTGAAGAAGAATGTTTTACATTTGAATTAAGATCCTAAAACATGTGATATTGGATATGACTTGGGAGACTAAACTGCCTTCAATATTCATAAAAGTATGAGGTGCAATTACAGTACTGATGCAAGCCAGTAATAAAAATCAATATTAGAGATAAGAAGTGGCCAGAATAGATAAAACCTAGATTAAAAGTGACCAGTATCAAATCTCCAGCAGTCTTCTGAGAATAAACATGAACATGTTAAGCTCCATATTCTCTATGTCTTCTAACTGCAATGGTGAATGTTAACCTGGGTGCAACTTGGACTCGTTTGCTGTAGCATCACTGACAAATGCATCCCCTCTAGGGATGGTTTCTGGTATGCAGGCCATGCAGGGTACTCCTCACACTTGATTCTTGTGGTTAGCCTTTTTAAGAGCAGACTGGTCTGGTCTGTGATATCAGGCACTTAGCCCTGTGTTTCTGTGACCCTAAGACATCATGATCTTTCCATTATTTTTTCTGTTTCCATAGTGCAAAATTATGTGAGGTTTTATTGTGGTATTTTCACATTGTGAAATTCAAAATGTGTGTTGCATACATTTTTGGAAGTATGTCATGAAAGCTTATGAAGGTGACTAAGGATTATACATCTCATGGGGTAGTGCTGGAGGACTTGCTGGGGCAGAAGAGAACAAATTTCATTCAGTCTTCACCAGATGTCCACAAGAATAAATACCGTCTTTTGCAAAGTGTAACATATGTGGTCAATAGTTTAAATTATACAGTTTTATTTTTGGAGACAATTTCAAAGAACCTGTGAGATAATAACTGTTAGCAATGAAGGCAAACACAGGACCAGGACCTGGGAAGGCACTGCAGAACAAATGGCAGTTCAGCTTTGCAAGGACCGGACTCTAAATAGACCTAGCTAGCCTAGGACTTCTCATTGCTATACAGTAAACAGTATACAGTAAATTTTGCTGCTCAAGTTATGAAGACAACATTTATTATTTTGGGTGTGGTTCACCACCCAAATATAGGAATCTGGTTACCTCTTCATTGCCTGTGGGGAGAAATAAGCACTCTGGGTGTGATTAACTTAATTCTATAAAAGATATCTTCAATAGGTCAGGTTTCCTAGGCATGAGGGTTTGCAGCAAGTGGAGGTTTGGGAAAGATCAGGGAGGAACCACCAGTTGAAAGGGGCACGACTGCAGCTGGACCAGTAACCCTCCACTGGTGCCCACAGGAGGAGCTGCAGGCTGGGCAGGCAGGGCTGCTGCATCAGGTTTTAACAGACCTGTTTGCAGATGAAAGAATATGTGACTGCTTTAACTGGCATAAAGTTGTCTCTTACAGAATCAGCAATTGTTGAGGGACAGACAAAGCACGAAAGTGGAAAAGTATAATCTTCATTTAGAAAAGCATCATAATTTCAGAAGCATGCAGAATGAAGTAACATATTTTCTGTTTGCTACTTACTGCCTCAAAACAGTTTAAACAGCCAAAGGAAATGAGAGAACTGGGAAGATTTACAGTATGTGTTGATATTCATGCTGCAGGCGAAGAGACATAGCTAATTGACTTTAGACAGTTTTGAAGGGAATCCTTTTGTAGAATCATAGGCCAATAACATTCTATTTTATTTCACAGTGGTGTGCATACAGCTTGCCAGAAAGAGACAAAAAGATTTCATGCATAATTGTATATGATCTTAATTAAAATTATAATGATCTTTCCTTTCTATAACTTTTTTTCCACAGTTTCTTAGTAGAGGAAAGGAGTGGTAGACAACAGTTACTGATGAGTGTGATGTACACTTCATAAGATGTTTTCTCCTTTTGTGAATGTTTACTAACATCAGCAGAGTTTCAGTTTTAAAATCTAAACATTACAAAACAACCATTCCCTGTTTGTAACTATTCCGTACTCCACAGAATATTGAATGACAGGAAGCCTTACACCTCCTAAACCAAGGGAAAATAATGTAAAATAACTACTTGGATGGATCTAGATCTTAATGTGGGTAGAATATTAAAAACAACCCATTTCCCTTGCACAAGTGTTTCACAAATGCCAAGATATGTATTCCTTTAATAATCTTATAGGTTCAAGCATATTTGATGCTTTTTAAAAGGTGTAACATTCTTTAATACTCCCATGGAGCAACCCTTGATAAATTTGAAATGACACATTACAAAAATCACTGAGAAACTACAACAAAGTCTGTGTCAAGACTAAATTTTGAATCCAGAATTCTCCCAAACTATTTGAACCCTATCTATTTTGGAGTTGAGACCCCTTTCTTTTTCTTTACTTGCTTTTAAGACTCTTACTGAATCTTATCAGAAGGAAAACACTGGTATGGACATGTTACCTTTAATGTGATGCCCCACACTGCAAACATCTAGCTTGGCCAAGTAGCCAGGCGTCTTTTAATTCCCGTGACCTTGTATAAGGCAGCTGGACAATTCCTCCATGCACGCAGTAGGCTGCAATGGTGCAGAGGAGAGTTCTCATCCTGAATGACATGTTTTCTTTCAACTAGATCTGAAGACCTGCACAGCCCTTCAGACCTCGACTGTACTGAGTTGTGACCCGCCTGTTGTAGCCCCTCTCCCTTTCCGCAGACTCGCCCTGCTTTTACAATGTGCTTCTTATGCTCACCATAAATGTGATAATTCCCCATTAATTTGTCCTTCACCAAGGCAGTAGGATGAGTCTTTAAGCATCAATTTAAGGACAGAATAGCAAAACCCTGAGGAATCCTGCAGAAATTATCCCACTCTTACCTCCCTCCCCCCCCCCAAAAAAAAATAAAATAAAAAAATAAAATAAAAAAACACACCAGCATTTGCATGGTCAAGAGACAGACACATATGAGTCTATTTTTACCACCTCACAGTGCAAAGTCAGCTACAATTATTGAAAATCACAGAATTACAGAATGACTGAGGATGGAAGGGACCTCTGAAGATCATCGAGTCCAACCCCACTGCTGAGCAGGACCACCTAGAGCACTGCCAGGATGACATCCAGGTGGGGTTTGAATATCTCCAGAGAAGGAGACTCCACAAACTCTCTGGGCAACCTATGCCAGTGCTCTGTCACCCTCATAGTACAGAAATGCCCTCTCATATTCATCTGAAACTTCCTGTGCTTCAGTTTGTGCCCATTGCCTTTCGTCCTGTCGCTGTGCACAACTGAAAAGAGTCTCGTTCCATTGTCTTGACACCCTCCCCTCAGATATTTATATGCATTGATGAGAAAAGATCAATAAGTTATCACAGCAAAGGACATAAGGCCACTGTGTCCCTAAGCCTCACCACCTTACTAGATGAAATGATCATGAACAATAATGTCAACATCCTGTTTTCTCAACACTTCAGGGAGGACTGAAGGCTACTGCATTTTCTTCTTGTTTCTAGATCAGTATCTATCCTGCATCTGCTCTTCCTTTCACATCCCACTTTTTTTTTTGTTTTGTTTGTTTGTTAGCGTACCTCAGACAGGTCTTTGCCAACCATATCTTGAGAAACCTTTTGCAGACACAATCTCACCTCTATTTCCTTAATTCAGATAGTGTAAATCCTGAAGCATGCCCATGTATCACTCTTTCCAACTTGCTTATTTGGTGCTCTTTCAGAAATATTTTCTACAGAGGTAATAGAAGATAAAGGATAGATATCTTACAGATTTGGTTGAGATCTGGCTCAGAAAAACTAAGAAAAGCCATTAAAAAAAAAAAAAAAAAACAACAACAACAACAACAAAAAAACACACACCATAATTATTTGCAAAACATAGCAACTATTTTGCTAAAATATGCATTGAATATGCATTGTCCTTCAGAAAGTTGCAATAATACCAAGGACTTCATGTGATCACCAGAGCATGAAAATGAAAATGTGCACTGGGAGCATTTTCAAGAAGGGAGCTGCTCCCATGGCCAATGCTTCTTCTGGGTGTCTCAGTCAGGTGAATGGCCCCTCAGCTAGAGGTTCTTGAAGATGCTGTTGTTTCAACACTCTGCTAATGATGGATTTCACAGCTGGGCAGTTTCTTTAGTAGAACTGCTGACATCTCAATTAGCAAATCTTAACCATGAATAACAACATCTACCCAAGGGATTTAAGCTTCTTAAACCAAGCTTCTATCTTTTCTACCACTTCTTGTATTTTACAGCTTCTGAGTGTCTAGACCATCCCTTCATCCTGCATTACAGACAAACATCAAACGCTAGTATTAGCTGAGTCTAAAAACTGAGTTGTAAATAGGGAAAGGATATGTTATCACCTCAGCTGGATCAATTTTTCAGTCTCTTTGGTGTTCTGTCACTTATAACAGCACTTGTTCATTATGGAGGAGCTCAACACATGGTAAGTGCTAGATCTTTTAATGTGTAAGGAAGTTCAATCCAGCATTCCCTTAATACTAGAAACTGCTTGATCATTAGCAATAGATTTGTCACTCACAAAGGAGTTATGAATACCTCTCAATGTCTGAGTTTGTTGGATTAGGCCTTCATTACCTTGCAAACATCATTCTCTTCCAGAACATAGGGGGATGAGAGCTGCTGAAAATTGAAGGAGTGCCTTTTTGGATGTAGACAACTGTTTCTAAAGATGTGCTGTTGTTTACCTGCCAGTCACATGTTAAAAATATGTCCTTTCATCAGAGGAATATCTTCCAGCTGAGCACACAACTGTTCTTATGTCACTTGGTACTCATTCAAAGAGTCACCAGCCTTGTCTTTAATCAATCTTCAGCAGAAGATTGAAAAATGTTTTAGGTTAGGAATGTACAGTACAGTAGCTCATTGCAAATGGGAAAGTGGCTGATGACTAGTAGTGATGATCATGAAATATGAATGTGTACAATGAGTACTGAGTGGAAATATAAGCTTTTAAGGTCTCAGTTTCATTTAGGCTATTGTAAATCCATAAATGGTTCTCCAGATTTACCTGGACCTATAATGTGGGATAGCAGTGTAAAAGAGTTTTTAGTCCTGTAAATGTAAATTACATCAGAGTGGAGACTGTTATGTCAATATAAATATTTATGTGTTTAACTTTTTCCCTTCATGACTAGACTTTAATGCTAACAAAGAAGAAAAGTTAAAAGGAAGTTACTACATACTTTACTGTACATAAAAGTCTTTTTATTTTAAGCTTGACTAGGTGATTAGTTCACTTCAGTATTCAAAACACATCATCTAATCATACTTATATTCTCCCACTACAATAACAAGAGAAAGCAACTTTAAAATGAAAGACATGGTCACTACAAACTCTAAAGGAGAATTTAAATGAAAATTTAAAGCAATATCAAGAAGCACAGTAATGTTCAGAACAGCAGGACGATGATAGAGTAGAAATTCTTAAAATAGTTCTCAAGTAATTTCTGTGTGGTGTTGAATCTGAACTGAGTGTGACAAATTTTTTGGATCGGTGCTCTGTGTCCCTCAGTTGGCTCCCTCTCACGATACTGGCAGTGCAAAGAGTACAAAGATCCTACCAGATCCATTGATCCCTTTGAAGCAGACCTCCACCTAGTCTTAGTTACTACCAAAGGACTGCAGGTAAGTGAAAGGATGACTCCCGACTCTCACTGAGTTTCAGATCAGCCTCTTCTCATGGAATCATAGTGAAGTTTTGATCTGCTTCTGTTATTTTAAATTTTCCTAGAGATCTCCAGCATCACTGATGTTGAATCACTATTTACAGTCAGCACTACAGAACATTTACTTTGAATGTTTTGATGATGCTTTGGGAAATTCCTCTTTGAGGATAATTTCTGGTTATAAGGATAGACTTACTTATCCTTGATTATAACTACTAACCATGAATATAATTCAGGCTTACTGAGCTGTGAAACAATTTGGGTATTTTTTAATCCTGTGGGAAGTCTGCTTGGCTATTAAACAATTTGATCATAGGAATGGCAAGAAAATACAGAGTCCCAAATGCTCATCCTTGGAGATGTGGAACTGATTAAAGGAAAACACTTTATTGAAATGGGACTTTTTTTATAAATTTGCCCTTTCAGACCTGGCTCACAGTCAAAGCCATAGCAGTGAATGACCAACATGGCTGGGGGTGAGTGGGGAATTTTTAGTGATGATTCAGATTGTCACACATAGATCCAACAGCAGTAACACATAAATAATTTGCAAGTTGCTACAGATTTGTATTTTTCTTTTGTCTTGGTGTTAATGTAGTTAACATTAATTATAATGCTTTGCTACAGTGACAACACAATGGTAATTAACTTTCTTTTTTTCTGAGTTTGGAAATAAGGGTTAATTTAGTATTTTGTTGATGTCTGTATGCACCTCCACAATCCAACATCACTCATTCATTTTTGGAAGAGGATTACCCACTTTTACTTCTACACCCAGCTTTCCAACATGAAATGACCCCAAAAGGATAAAAAAAAAAAAAAAAAAAAAAAAAAAAAAAAAAAAAAGTAATCTTCACATTTATTGTTCACTTTCATATGTAGATTTGAAGATTTGTGATTTGGCTCAATTGCAAAATGATACTTGTGTGAACTATGTGAATAAATCATCACTTGTTCAGTCAAGAAAGAGTTGTCCAGTAGGAAGGAGCTAACTTGCCACCATTTGGTGAAGCACTTTCAAGTAGACCTTTCAGGAGGATTTTGCTACTTCATAAATCAGTTATAGATCTGGTACAGATGAAGGAGTTTTGTTCTGCAGTTATTTTCTTCTTTCGAGGGTGACATGTTCTTAATTACTATACTTCTTTGAGTTCAATTTATATTTATAACATTTTCCCCCTCTATTTAGTTTAATGTTACTTGTTCTAACTTTCAGATCACTCTTTGCTTTAGTGACACAATGTTTGCTGTCTCAACTAAACGCTTTGGTTTTGTTTGGCTCCTTAGCAAAACAAACACTTTCTATTCATTGTCTAAATCCAGTGATTGGAACATTTTAGTACTTTGCTGCTATTTGATTATAAGTGATGTTGCACAGACAAATATATTTGGACACAAGTCAATATTGAATAAATGACTGCCCTGTAAGAACTTCATCTAAACTGTGAAATTAATAATAAATGTTTTCAAATAGATGTTTTTCAGCATACAGCCTTTTGAATCATTTATAAGTTGGGCCCCTTCAGTAAGTCTTTTCATATTTAATGCACTAAGTTGAAGTATTTATTGCATTTCTGAAAAGAACAAAGAATGAAGTTCAAGAGAAAAAATCATTCAGGGTTTGGATGAAAGAAAAAATAAATATTTTAGGTCAAATATGCAACTTATTAGAGATAGATTGTACTTTTAGGTCAACCTGATGTAAAGCCTTATTCATCCCATCCTCAGGCAAAGGCTTAAGTTCTACATTCACATCTAAAACACTACTTCTCCAGCACTCCCTTGTTATGCATAACAGACATTTGAGGCAGCCCTTAAAAAGTTGTGGGGGGCTCTTTTCCCTGGCACAGACAGAAAAATTTCAGCACTGCCTCCCTGCTGTTTGATTCCTGGTCTTGAGGAGCATCTTAGGGGACATGGTCCCTGGGCTCCTCTGCTGAGCCCTTCTGCCAGGACTGTGCAAGTGGCAAAAGGGTTAGTTTCTTTCTAAACTGAATCAAGGCTATGGACAATCTGGCCCCTTATGACAAACGTACATGAATTACCGCACTAGAGAAACAGAGTTTTCTAGAATTGCTACCCAAAGGCAAAACCTCAGGGAGACATGTCACGTAATCATGGCTATCCCCGGCAGAGAGTAGATCTTTTTGGCTATTTACTATGCACATGGAGGTCCTTTGAGGAGACTATGGCAGATTCCTCCCTCAACACTTCTCAGCCTGCTTGTGCCTTCCCAAACTCCTGGACAGTGTGAGGCACATGTAAAGATTAGCCTGGCATTTCCAGAGCACTCCACAGGGACAAGGTGGCCATGAGAAGAGGTAGAAGTTCTCATACGTCTAATAGACTTGAGTTAGATACATCAACAACAGTGCTTAAATTAGTGAAATTTAAATATTTTCAAGAGCTCAAAAGCAATGGCTCTTGTCTCCTTTTCATGGGACAGGAAGACAACTAAAAGTTTGCACTAATAATTATGAGTTACTTTATTTTTAAAAACTAGAAAGTGCATAGGCACAGGCATAAAAATGAGATCCGGGGACCAAAACAAAAATTAAATATTTTTTTCTTTTAAGTGAAAATTATGGATTACTATTTTTTTTTTTTTTTAACATTCTATTGCAAATACGTGCTTTCAAAGCCAGGAAATATTTGTATGTAGGTTTTCAGGATGATTTGGCTCTATTAAATTTATTTATTTTTTATATTTTTGTTGTAAAGATTAATATTAGTAATATATATAGGATATTCTGCACCTGTAAATCATAGTTTAGCATTTATTAACAACTCTCTGCCTATTTATTTTGCTTCATTACCCACTTGTCATATGTTTAATCACATGCTCATGCTGTATTATCACCAACAAGATTACAATCTGTTCAAATGGCCTGATCCTAGCTGTACAAGGCAAATGAATAGCATGAAATACACCTAGGTATCACTGTGATACTATGCTGAAATATAATTTCAACTTCTAATAATATGTGCCAGCAGGACTTAGTTGTGATGAACAAGCTCCCTGACAAGGAATCATGCAGGAACTGTTGGAAAAGCTCAGCTTACCATCCTCAGTCCTGAACTTGAAATATTTCTTTAATAGAGTGAAAGGGGCTAAGACCACATAAGAGTTAAGTGGTACAGTTCTAAAGCCAGAGGGTCAGAAGAAGTGTGTGGATGCTAATGGTGGCTGATTTCACATGCCCACGGTGTTTGATATCATTAGCCTTGCAAAGCTCCCTAGTCAGTATATTGGCACATTCCTATAAAGCTAATCTTCCCATGCATGGATGTTCAAGTGTTCAGCACTTTAGACATCTCATGTTCTGCCAAGCAGAGAAACAGCTGGAAGTTGAGTATCCCAAAGTACAGCATGCTGGGGTCCTCTCAGCTGATCCAGACCTTTGTTTTTCTGTGTGTATAAGCAAAATGGCATATGAAGTATCAAATTTTCACCAGGCACCATAGGTGAATTTTGTAAGAAGCTTAAAATGCCCAATTTATTTTTCACAGCCTTACTAAAACACAACTATAATTTGTCATGGTTTTGGCTAGGACAGAGTTAATTTTCTTTGTCGAAGGTCGCACAACGCTGTGTTTTGGATTTTTTGATGAAAATAGTGGTGATAATACTCTGATGTTTTTAGTTTTTGCAGAGCAGTGCTTACTCATAGCCAAGGACTTTTTTGTTTCTTATGCCATCTGGCCAGCAAGAAGACTAGGGTGTGCCAGAAGCTGGGAGAGGACAGAACCAGGACAGCTGGCTCAGACTGACTAAAGAGATGTTCCACACCACGTGGCACCATGCTCAGCAATGAAAGCTGAGGTAAAGAAGGAGGGAGGGGACATTCAAACTGTCTTCCTGTGAAACCATTATGTGTGATGAGCTCTGCTTTCCTGGGTGCAGCTGAACACCTGCCTGTTGGTGGGAAGCAGCAAATGGATTTCTGGTTTGGATTTGCTTTCATGTACAGCTTTTGCTTTACCTAGTAAATTGTCTGTATCTCAGCCCACGGGTTCTCACAATTTTACCTTTCCTTATTCTCTCTCCCATTCCACCTGGGGAGAGTAAATGGCTTGTGGTGCCTTCCAGGGCTAAAGTACAGCATCATTCAGTAAAGACCTGGAGGAATGGGATTTTTTAGAACACCTGGACGGTTCAATTCTGATTATTTAATAAATCATTGTATCTAAGTGTTAATAATATTTGCTTACAGCAATCGTCACACAGAACTGTTTGAACTTTTGCTTTGAACTTCAATAAAGTTTCCAAACTCGTAAGATCTTTGCCAATTCTGACCAGCTGCAGTACTGATTCTGTAGGTTTCCCTGTCATTGTCAAAGTAAGAAGCTATGCAGAGCACATGCTTTTGAGGAAAATCTATTTTGGTTTCCTAATCAGAGTATATTCAAAGACAGGATAATGAATACTATTTTCATTTCTATTCTAAGAAAGCAAATGGTTTAAACTGATAGTCTGAGATGAAAGTCAATACAGGATTCTGTTTTACTCTATCAGTATGATGTAATCTTTATGGCTCATTAACAGATCTTTTTAATAGGTAAAATAGAGAATAAAATAAAAACAAGAATTTTCTCCCTCCCCTCAGTGTTTGAAATTTTCCCAAAGAAGTGAAAATGTAGAAATCAACTTTTTATTCCTAGTCTTCAGACATTAGACCCCATAAAATGTTGTTTTATGTTATTTCTTATTGAAAACTTTTGCAGGCAAGACTACCAACTAAGAAAAACTGGAAACAATTTTCAGCAATATTTCTGAAGCAAGTGGTTGCTAAAGTGGTTGCTTAATTGAATAACCATTTTACTTAAAATGAAAAATGGCACTTGTTTTCTGGAGACTTTACTCAATTAAGTTGCAATTCTTCCACAGTTTTAGAGGAAACTGCTACACCCTCCTGCCACTCATATATACATAAAAGCAGTGATCCATTCACTGCTTTCAAGCTCTAACACAGATTTATTTTTTTCCTAACAGAAAATGCAACTATACTCTTATTTCAGTGTTTGGAGATTAGACAGTCATACTGTTCTGTAAAGAGCATCAAATAGATTTAAACATAATTATTTATGAACAAGGACTAATTTCAAAATTATTGTGTTCTGCCCCAGGCCCTAGGAAGAATATAGTCTAACAGTTGGAGATAACATTAATGAAGTGCAGCAAAACCTATTACACAGAAAGTGAAAAGTCAATACCATCTTAGTAGTCATGTTCTGATATGAAGGTAACTATCTTGTGTGAAACTCTATTTGATTTTCCACAGGACTACTGGAAATGAACCTTCAAGGATTTAGGCATGCTGGATTAAGATGTTGCTGCTGCTAAGTGCCAGCCAAACCTGCTGGCCCTATGCCAGAGAACACAGCTTCTTGGAAACTGCAGTAATTTAGGAGGGGGAAATTGTCCATACTTCAGGTGGCAGAAGGCACAGTCTGATAACCTGACTGAAACTCACTCCACCGTCAGTTTGAGACAGCACAAGGGTGTGAGAAACAAACACCCGGTTTTGATACTTCTCCGATGGCAGTTATAAATTCTAGGTAAAAGCAAAATTTACCACTTGCCACAAATTGTTCATTAGGGAGTTAGGAGGAAAAGGAAATGTACTTCCAACAGATTTTTAAGTCACCATCACCACAGATGTGACTCTGATGGTTTGCTCATGGTTAATAGTGCAAAATGTTAGGTAGTGGCCATTTAACCATTGCATTCCAGTTAATCAGACTGATGGCATTTCTTCCCACTCAGTGTAGCAGAGTCAGGCAGCAAATTGTTCACAAAAAGAACTGCTGCTGCTGCCATCAAGAAATTACATTAGACAGTGTCCTGAATAAGAGATGCAAATCCAGCAACCCAGTAGAGAAAATTTCCCACAAGAATCTAAAAACATTTGGAGAATTTCCTCAAAGATGCACATAATAAGGGCAGAAGCTGGAAAAAGCTAAAATCAAATCAAATAGCAAAGTTGCTATGTTGTATAAGAGCTTGAAAGAGGGGAAGAAAGAATACTGAGTCAGGAATGAAGGTGACATTTACTATTGTATACTGATAAACTACAAAAATTCAGTGAAGAAGATGTGGAGGAATGATTCAAAGAAAACAATCAGTAAGGAATTTACATTGAAACAAACAAACAAACAAAAAGAAGCTACAGAAAGCTGCCAAGACAAGTTGTTGAATTGCCATCCTGGGAGATATTATTCTATTTAAGATGGTTAAGAATAAGTAATTCAATCCAGGCAGATGTAAAGGGATGGAAATGACAATAATTCCCTGCCAACAGTGGTTGTCTGTAATGCCAGTCCCATATGTTCTCTCATTTTTGTTCCCTGGAGTGCAAATCACATTTTATTTTATAGACTACAATCAGACTATTTCTCATCACAAAGGACAATCCTGTTTGATTCACATAAATGGTACCTACCTTAACCTTCATTTAGGAATTTTTTATTATTATTATTGTTATGAGAAACTGTATTTTAGAAGTTTGTTGGTTGATGGTGAGCTCCCCATATCCCTGGGTTGGATGACATATATAGTGAGATCACCAGCACTATGTGTGGTTATATCTGAATGCAAGCAGATGTCTATCAGGCATGACATATTAATCTCACCATGGTATTCCATTTGGATGTTCAGCTCTGGGTTCCCCAATATAAGTAAGCCATGAAGCTACGTGGGACAGTCAGGCAAAGGGCCAGAAAAAAAGTTAAACTTCCGGAGCATCTTGTATAGGAAGAGCATGAAGGAATTGGATTATTCACCCTGAAGGAGAGAAGGCTCAGGGGAGAATCTCATCAAACGGCGGGAGTAAAAAAGATGGAGGCAGACTCTTCTTAGTGGTGTTCAGTGGACAAGAGGCAACGGGTACAAACTGAAGACAGAAAATTTTATTTAAACTAAGAAAAACATTTTTTACTCTGAGGGTTGCATAGAAAGGATGAATCTCCATCTTTGGAGATATTAAAAACCCATTCAGGACATGGTCCTGAATAATCTGCTCTAGCTGCCCATACTATGTAGGTGTGTTGGACTAGCTGATCTCTAGAGGTGCCTTTCAACCTCTACTACCCTGTGACTTGTATACATTGTAAATGCAAGAAAAAAAATGCTTATCTTAAAATGATGACATAATTAAAAGGGCATACCATTTCATTATACATAACTCCAGAATATGTTGATCACTAACAGTTTGTCACAGCACTGTTATAACAATGGCTTGGTTCTGATTATAGGGTCATTATGTTAACAAGCAACATGGAAATCTGTAAATTTTTGTGTTTTACTACTTCCTAATGTACAATAAATGTCAAGATACTTCATGAAAAGAAATAGTTTTTGCTGTAATTTTCAACACTAATAACATCTTTTATTTATATATATATGTATATATTATTTATTTATTTATTGGTACATTTCAAAGCATAGTCACATTCGGGCTCTTTGACCTGACAAATATAATCTGAGACTGAGAAAAAAGTCATCTTCGACTAGGGCCTAAGCCTGAGAAGTACTTGGTAGCCTTAACTTTCTTTCTTTCTTTTTTTTTTTTGAGTCCTACCCGTGATGGGATTTTTACTATTCTATTCAGTAGGGTCAGAACCTTGCAAGATGTGCTCTTAAATTAAATAGCAAAAGGTCCTAAACAGTCAATATAAAATACTTTGTGATGCTGCCATAGATTTACAAAAAGCTAAGAAAAAAGTAAACCTAATTTAACTAAAAACTGCATTACTGAACTCTGATGGAAGATCTTGGAACCCTTATAATGAAGATTGCAGCAAAATGTCAACTGAAAGCACATACAATAGACATGGAGATGCTACCGACCCTTTCCTTCTCCTCCCAGATGGTACTTGCTGGTGACACTAATTACACATGAAATTTCTGAGACTGTTACAAACTTGTAACTGCATTTCCCAGCAACCCTCCCTTCTCACACAGACGACCAGAGAAATTCTTGGAGATTTTCTGGCAAATTATTTGGAAAGCATGGGAGCTGGCACCATGGGAGCTTCAGCTCGGGAAGCCATCAAAAGCCTGCCAACTCTTCAGTATGTTCTGCTGTCCCACGGGTATCACTGCAAATTAGTTGTTTAGTGTAGGGTGTGATTGAGTTTCCACTCAGCTGAGTTTCATTGATTTTTAAAGACTTTGGGTGACTTGTAAGAGTATTGCTGCAAGCAGGAGGACATCTGCCAGATTAGAGCAAGGTTGGAGAGATGCTGGACATCATGGGGAGATGGAAAAGGGGAAAACTTTAGCAACTGAAATTAAAATCCTTCTGAGTCTAGATGACTGAAATGTCCGATTCATGTTTAATTCATATTTTCTAGGATTTTGGATTAAAATAAACCTATTTTCACATCACTTTTTAAAACTTTACTTCATATCCCTTATCTGAAGAAAAGCAGAGGACGGAGCAATGTTAATACAACTAGAGGAACAAATGAATGCAGTGACTTTTTCATTGTATACTGTAACATCAGTTTAAATTCCATTTCTTCTAAGATGTACTCTTTGATTATATTCATTCTGTCACAGACTTCCAAAATATATGGGTCTTCTGGGAACACACTCAAGTATAATGATTGTAATAATTATGTATGTATATACTTTTTTTTTTTTAATGAGACAACAATGTCAGAAAATTGACAACACAGATGGAATAAAATATTAATCCCATTAAAAGTATTAAAAACAGTGAATTGCATCTTATCTTGGTGTTGATAATGCCCATTTATTATAATGAAAATATAATTGGTATTCTGATATTCTCCTGGTATTCTTTAATGCCAGCAGGGAAAGTTTCCAGATTAAATTGTGGTTTTGCTGAAAGCAAATCCAGTTGGAAATATGGACTCAGAGTAGCTGTTATCATTTGCACAAGGGATAGAGGATATATGAAGCAAAGATACTATACATCCTAGGTTTAGTACTGCTCATTATTATCCATGTGCAACATAAAAGAAAATATGTCAATTAATTTGGAAATCATGTCAGACTGCAAAAGACTAAGGAATTGAAAGAAAAATAACCTTAACAAATACTGTCTTGAAAAGGTAAGATGTTGTTCAATGGGGATCAGTGAAAATGTAAGCAAAATACAGTATGAGAAATCAATTGTTTTGGTAACCGTTGCATGAATATGGCTATAGTTGATCTTACTGAAGTGAAATTCCATGGGAATCAGCAATGTTACTCTGATGTTGAAAATATATAATAAACACAAGATTGTGTGAATACAATCTTGTACGAGTAGAACCATATTCAGCACCATTTCAGCTGTCTGACACAGGTACAGATAACTCTGCTTAGACAAGTGACAGAGCTACCAGACAATGTCCAGCAGAATGGGGTGAGCATGTCCCAGAAGTTAACAAGTCTGACTTATGAGGAAAAATGAAATTTTCTATACTATAGGAAAAATAGTAATAAGGAAAGAGTAACTGCAGAAAGAGAGTCTTGATTTAAATAATAGGAAAAACTTATATTAAAGTATTTTGCATATCTGTGCTTCAAAAGATTTAAAGATCTTCACATTCTGGCTTTTAGATTTACAACCAAATTTTAAGTCTCAACAAGTCTTTGGGACTCACAGTTCCAAAGATGGGTCACATTTATAGGAGCTTCAGATACCACAACTAGGGTAACAAAGGTGCTCCTTCAATTTCCTGGAAGGCCATAAAAATTGATAAACCAGCGTAATTTATATACTTACGCTACTATTTATGTACTTCTACAGAGGGGAGGGCAGAAATAAGTGCTGGATATTAGAAGGCACTATCCATGACTTTGTAATAACAAAATAACTTACCATTGTTGTTGAATTTCAGTTAATGGCCCAAGAAAAAGTAGATCAGTACCAATGGATTTTTTCATGCTTAAATCTTTTATGAGTTGGAATTCCATACTTTCTTTTTTCATTGTTTAAATTAATTTTTTTAGTGATGAGGATTATCAGATATAATACTTTAATTGCAGACTTACAGTTAGCCTATTAAAGACAGAACATAATTAAGACAGTATGATATTGGTAAACTGTGACGTGATTTCAGTTGTAAACTAATGTAAGATTATTTTTAGTAAAAGTTTTGCAAGCAATTGAGAAGTGTTATTTAATATATGCAGTGTAAAAACTGTAATTTTAAAATCTACTTATATTTTTGTTAAAATAGACACAGTCTTCCAGCTTTAGCTATGTACCAGTCCTTTGCAGTGGGGTTGCTGAAGTAAATTCTTGTACAATTTGGAAATAGTAGGCTAGCGGATCCAAAATATTTTCAAAGCAACCCTGATATTTAGATGTAAAGGAGGAAAATACTTCTGCTTGATCTGGAAAGCTGTGGATGCAAAACAAATAGATTTTGGCCACAGACATTAATAAACATTAGTAAAAGGTAAAGAGGAAACACTGCCTGAGGGCTGAAGGCAGTTGAATTCAAGCATAGCCAGAAGGTCAAAAGAGGCAATTCTCCCAGTGTTTTCACCTTGGTGTGGTCTCACCTTGAGTATTGCATGCAGTTCCAGGCTCCATCAAAAGGATGTTAAAGTACTTGGAAGTATTCAGGGGAGGGCAACAAACTTGGTAAAAGGTCTAGAAAGCATGTACTATGAGGAGAGGCTGAAAACACTTGGGTTGGTTAGTATGGAGGTGAGAAGGCTTGGAAGGGACCTCATGGCTCTCTGCAGCTTCCTGGGGAGAAGCACAGCAGGAGGTGCCAATCTCTGCTCCCAGATATTGACGTCAGGATGGCACAAAGCTGCACCAGGGGATGTTCAGACCAGACATTAGGAAAAAAAATTCTTTACTGTGGGGGTGGTCAACACTTGGAACAGGCTTCCTAAAGAGGTGGTTGATGCTGCTTCCCATGCACATCAGTGTTCAAGATATGTTTGGACAATGTCCTAACAGGCTTTAACTATTGGTTAGTCCTGAAGAGATTAGGCAGTTGGACTGGATGATCTTTGAGGTCCCTTCCAACTGAACAACTTCTATGTAAAAGGATTCTCACTTGTCTAGCATGGCACTACCAAGAGCCAGTGTGCATGAGAGGGGTCTCATCCTGTCACTCACAGCAGACTCTTAAATCCATCTCAGCAGGTTAGAGCTAGCAAGACACAAGCTTTGCAATGGGTGCTAGGAGCAACAGCACAAATGGAGACTGAAGCTGCGATCACCACATAGGAATGCTTGTAAAAGCTTGAGCACTCCGTGCTCCTTCTATGCATTTAAGGAATTTTCATCAGAAGCTTTTCCTTTGGTCACAGGGAATACCTGTCACTACTCCCTGAACTGCAGAGGGAGAAAAAGGGATGAATGCAGGGGAATTTGGCTTTTGTGCTTGCTGCAGCAGCACTTACTGCTGAACCAAATGAGATGCATATTACATAACTCTGCTGGGCAACATCACCAGAGAAATGGGTTTCATTCCTTGTTACCATGGTGATGGTCATACCAGACATCTAAAGAGATGTCTTATGGGGCAGGCAATATAATGCCATATGCAGAAGACTGGATATGGGACAATAATACTATATATCAGGTATCTATTTACCAGAGGTCTTCTAGCTAACTTGAGAAAAAGGTGAAAAAAGGATCTTCTAAACAAGGTCTTTTACTTGGAGAATGATCTATGTTCAAAATCAGATATTTCTCACTCTTTGTGAATTAATAGTGGACACTAATCCCATCTGTAATATTTTAGCCTTCTATCTACCATTTCAAGTTTTATAATGCTCCTTTAATTATTAACTTCTAATACAGTATTACCATGATAGGAGCATGCTGCACTTAGCTCTGAAAAGAAAACATTAAATCTTTCTTAAGGTGTAAGTTCTTTTACAGATCACATCATTTCAGTGCTTTAGCTTCTAGCTGGAACACTTCTAGCTTCCAGCTGTTTGAATACTGTTTCCTGGAAAATCAGAAGAGATAAGCACTTGTGCCTGCATAATCAAATCAGCTCAGCTGTAGCAGAATAAACAGAGAGAAAGACTTGTATGCTTGTTTCATTGGTATATTCTGTTGGAAAATAAATGATATAATGCATATGAAAATATTTTGTATCTTGTTTTGCTAGAGGTCCAGATATTTTTATTTTTTATTTTTATTTTATTTTTACTTTAAAGAAGAAGAGCATGGAATGAATCTTTACTTTGAGTTATACAGATAATTTAATATTCAGCAACCTTCTGAACACAAGATCCTATGTGGGTGGCCACAGAGGTCAGAACTAGGGGAAGCCAGTGGTTTTGACAACACCAGCCAGAATGGAAGCAAAGAGAGGAATGAAAACAGGAAAAAATGTACTGTAATTGCTATCATTGCAGGTAAAAGGCACTTAAGGACTTGAATTTGAAAACTCCCTTTGCTGCAAATAGCATGCAATTATAGAATCAAGTCCACTATATACTAAGGAATGTTTTGGAAAGGGCAGCCATATTTTTCAAAGGAAGTACTAATCACAACGTGGTAATTCCATACTGAAGTCAAAGAATTACACAAGCTATTTATCATCCACATTTTAAATTTAATGGTGGCTTATATTGTTTTATTCAGGGTGGATAATTTTCATAATGCTGAAGTTCCCAATTTACACCAAATACGTCATTGTACATACCGTGAATATTATCTGAGCACAGTTCCATTAGATATATGTGAAATATTTGTGATAACAGTTTGTCAAAAAGCCAGTCAAGCCATTGTTCTCTAAGAAAAATAAAAACAAACAAACAGCAACAACAACAGAACAGAATATGAATTACTGAAATCTAAGTCTGTAGTAACAATAGGTTACCTCAGACATCTGCATAATATTAAGTCCATATCATAGATAAATTCTCTAGCTCGTTACACCATCACTGTTTGGACAATCTAGTAAAACGCATCTAGATAAACTCACAGATAAAAAGGAGTGCATTCAAACAAGAGCTGGGCTATAGAACTATATCGGGTTTATTTGGCAGGGGGTTAGAAGCAGAGGAGCTGCAGAGGTGGACTCTGTGAGCAGAACCCAGCAGCTGCCCCATGTCAGATTTGAGCCAGCTCCAGCCGGCTCCAAAAGGGATCCGCTGCTGGCCAGAGCTGAGCCAGGGAGCAATGCTGGGTGGACGCAGATTGAAGAAGAAGAAAAAAACAAACAAACAACCCCCCCAAAAAAAACAAACAAACAAACAAAACAACAAACAACTGCTCCACAATAGCAGCTGGGAGAAAGAAGTGAGAACCAGACCTGCAGCTCCCAAGGTGAGTGCAGCAGGAGGGCAGGAGGTGCTCCAGGCATGCAGCAGCAGTTCCCCTGCAGCCTGTGGAGAGGCCCCTGGTGGAGCAGGCTGTCCCCCTGCAGCCCATGGGTCCCACATGGAGCAGATCTCCACACTGCAGCCCGTGGAGGAGCCCCCAGTGGAGCAGGTGGATGTGGCCTGGAGGAGGCTGCGGCCCATGGAGAGCCCCCGCAAGAGCAGGCCCTGGGCCGGAGCTGCAGCCCGTGGAGAGGAGCCCACGCAGGAGCAGGGGGTCTGGGGGGAGCTGCCACCCACCCGTGGGGGACCCATGCTGGAGCAGTTTGCTCCTGGGGGATGGACCCTGTGGTAACATATGGGCCATTTGGGAGCAGTTCTTGAAGAGCTGCTGCCTGTGGGCAGCCCCCACAGTCTCAGCTGGGCAAGGACAGCATCTCGTGGGAGGGACCCCACGGGGAGCAGGGACAGAGAGTGACCGTGATGGAGCATGGGGGACGAAGTGTCAGGGACTGATCACAACACCCATTCCCTGTTCCCCTGCACATCTTGGGGGGAACGAGGTAGAGGGGGGTGGATGAGGGGAAGATGTTTTTAGTTTGCTTTTAGTTTCTCCCTGTTCTAGTACTCTAGCAGTAGGTAATAATTTTTATTAATCTCCCTATGCTGAGTCTGTTTTGCTTGTGACAGTAACTGTTGAGTGACCTCCATGTCCTTATATCAACCTTTAAGCACTTTCCCATCATACGTTCTCCCCGTTTGTCCTCTGAAGAAGAGGAGTGAGAGAGTGACTGTAGTGAACTTCAGCTGTATAGAAGGGTAAAACCACCACAAGAATTAAAAAACAAAATACAATTTAAATTTGGACTCTTAAGTGATGAGTTCTTTCTATTCCATTTAAAGCTTTTTGACCTAGCAACAAAGTTTTATATATTTCTTAAAGAAGGACAATTAAAAAAAAACCACACCACACTCAAGACAACAGCTTCAGCAATGGTTTTTAGACTTGGGTATCTGGAATAAGAGGACTAGGTCACTGTCTCTGCTGAAAGGGTGCACTCCTGAGGAGAGAGTCTACATATGTTAAGTAAAATCATAAATTAAAAAAATAATAATTAAAAAATACTTCTTTGTGGGCATTCTATGTCCTACAACCTCTATTAAAGCAAGAACTGCCCAATTACTCTGAATTATATCATGGTATGTACTTATTTACTACAGAAACTGTTCACTAGTTATGAGAATAAGAACAAACTTCATTTCATAATCGTCCCATTGCCTCTACATGAATTTAAATGGGAATTTAAAATATTGGAGGCAGGCAAACTGCAGCTAATTTTCCAAAGAAATATTCCAGGGCTAATATTTCATTATTATTATCACTTTTTATTTGCATTATAATAGCATCTAAAAGCTCTGTTTTTGGACCTGGACCTCATCCATTGTTATATACATTAAACCTGCACTACACTAATAATCGGAGAGAACAGACAAGTAGGAATATTTGTGTTGATTTCAACAAGCACAAAATTGTGCATTCTTAGCATTAGTACTGTAGCTGTTTCAGTTCTTCAGTGTTTAATAATACTGCAGTTAAAAATAAATAAGCAAAAATATTAGCCCTTTCCCATTTTTAGTCTAGGGAATATACATAGACTGTTTTTATGCTGTAGAAAACGCATTTGCAAAGCTAACCATCACCTCACTGCATTTCACAGGGAATTTGAGTCAAGTTCTATAAATCAAATAATACAAGCAACAATTTGGGGCTGTACAGCAATTGTTTATGTTATCTCCTGGCTTACATCTACTATAGTGAATTTTCAGTCCAGCTTTTTTCTTTACCTCTCATTCAGATCTCAACATTTCTTCCCAGTCTTTTTTTTTTTTTTTTTTTTTTTTTTATTAACACATCAGAAATGTATCAAGGCTTCAACTCTGTCAGGATAAAAAATAATAATAAAATAATAATAATAATAATTTTCTTCCTCCTACTCATCATTCGTTATGTATTCATCCAGGAGCTGCATTCAACCCTTTTGGCGCATCTACAATCAGAAACTGAAATGTCTTTCCCCTTGGAGTCTTAGATTGTTTTCAAGTAAGTTCCTTCAAATATACCACCATCACTACTTGTGTAGGTATCTCTTTAGAGAGAGATTTTCACAGTCCTCAGTATTTATAACATGCATTTTTGTTCAAATGGCTTACCATGTAATAGAGATCCTTCTGTGTAATGAGTTTCACACCACTGTTCCGCAAGTCCCTGGATCATTTGCAATCACAGTGTTTATCACTAACACCTTCACTGGTGAAAACACTTAGTGTCAGCTGCTCTTAATTCTCCCAGGACCTTTATTTCAAGAACACTACCCACTGATGATAGCTCTTAGAAGGCCACTTTGTCACTTGTGTAGAGTGTGTTTTATTAGTGTGTTAGAGTTGTATGTTTTAATGGTAAAACCAACTTACAAAAGTTTGTTACTACACTATTAATCAATTTTCTAGCCTTAAAGAATGGAAATAGGACCTATTTTTCACAAAATGAGGTTTAAAGAGCTATTTACATCTCCAGTACTCCTACATTTTGTGTTTGTTAGCAGATAATGCTTCCAACAGCCTCTAAACTTCTCGTGTTCTTCTTCATGTAAACTTCTAATTTCATGCTGGGCAGCAAACACTTCTTCAGGTCCTTGCTCTTTTCAAATTAAAGCAAATTATTCTGCTTGCTTGAGATTCTGTAATATATTTAAAGACCAAAGATTATCTCAGACAGACTGGGTATAAAACTGGGTGATATTTAGGAAATCTATGTCTGGCTAAATGTGACTCATGTCTTTTCTCAGTGTTAGAGTACTGTAAAGTGTGTAGCTTCCTCCTGAAATCCAAAATCTAAGCACAAAACTCTGCATCTTTTTTTTTTTATATATATATTTTTTTTTTGTTCAAATGGAGAGCAGAAACATATATTAAAGTTTTAAAATGATTTATGAATAGTTGTCATGGTTTAACCTGGCTAAACACCACACAGCTGTTTGCTCACCCCCTCCCCACCCCCCCCAGGATGGGGGAGAGAAACGTGAAAGTGTAGCCTGTGAGTTGAGATAAAGACAGTTTAATAAGACAGGAAAATAATAATAACAATAATAATAATAATACAATGATGATAATACTACTACTACTAATAATATGTACAAACAAGTGATGCACAATGCAATTGCTCACCACCCACTGACCGATGCCCAGCCTGACCCTGAGCAGTCCGGCCCCTCTCCCCCGGCTAGCCACCCCTATATATTGTTTAGCATGATGTCAGATGGGATACCCCTTTGGCTAGTTTGGATCACCTGTCCTGGGTCTGTCCCCTCCCAGCTCTTGCTACACCCCCAGCCTGCCTTTTGGCAGGACAGAGCAAAAAGCTGAGACGTCCTTGGCTTGGTGTAAGCACTGCTCTGCAACAATTAAAACATTGGGGTGTTATCAGACTCTTCTCATCCTAAGCCAAAACATAGCATTCTACCAGCTACTAGGGAGAAAATTAACTCTGTTCTAACTGAAACCAGTACAATAGTTTACTATTGTTCATTCCTAATATACTTTCAAAAACGATTTTCTTCTGATGCAGATTTTTGTCTTTTTTGTATTTAACCACACTTTTCTCTGTGTTGTATTTAATAAATTCCAATTAAGATCAGTTCCCCTCTCTCCCCTTTTGTGAGTCTTTAATTAAAGACTTTATTAATTAATTTAATTTTATTATTTATCATTGTTATTATTTGTAATCATTTTCATTGGATTATCACTAAAATGATAACTTTGTGAAATGATAGCTTTCTGCCCTTTTACCAAAACTTTTCCCGCTGCATTTCCCCTTCCTGTCTATTCTTACTTAAAAAGTTCCTTTTTAATTCTTCTTACAAGATATCTCAGTTAAGAGAAAATTGATCCATGATTAGTTAGCTAACAATTTGTTTCAAATACGTTCATAATTCTGAATTTCTGAGGTAATCAATACCTCTTGAACAAGAGCATTGACACAGAATTCCACTCACCACCACTCTTTCACTTAATTCTTCTAATAAATTCACAGTGATATTTTGACATATTTCTTTTTTTTTCCGCATCAGTTTAAAAACAGGAGTAAAATAATGATCAGCAGGAGGCTTTAGACAGCCTAGAGTATTTACACAGTGAAATAACATCTCAGGAGAAGCACTCAAACTGCAAAATAGAAATTGTATTTTTAATTTTTTGAAAACTAAGCTGTGGAATATACTTGCATTTTCATTATTCTTGTTTGTCATCAATATTGAAAAGGTGTGAAAAAATATACATCACAAGAATTATAAACTGAATTTAGTTTAAGCATGTTTGTACCCTTATAACTGCAGACACTTAGATAATGAAAAAAATGGCTTCTGAGAAGTACATTTTCAAAGGGAAATTTGTATTTCATCTAGAAAAAAATTATTAATTCTTCCAAATCTGTCCCCACAGAAGACAAGCATAATAGTTTAAAAGACGAGTCCAGATCACCACTGGTAACTAGAGATAACCATCAGGACTCTGGCACACATGGAAATGTTGGGAAGTACACCTGAGTGCCAAAGGTCCACAAAGAATAGTTACAACATATTTGCCTTTAAGAATTTATACAGACCTGCTAGATGAACTTTGCAGCTTAATGGAAGGCACATGTGCTGCTGACTGTGCTGAAATGCACTATGTGGGAATAATATTATTCTGCATTAAATTGGAAATTTAACCCATCATTTAGAAGCATTGCTAAAGTGCCCAGCTGGAGGACCGGTATGGAGACAATCAACTGAATAAGACAGAAACTACTTGGCTGCACTCTTCATAGCTGGGATTGAGCTTTGCACTTTGCACTGCAGCACGTTGTGCATGTGGTTATCAGTAGAAAGAACGGGGCTTATCTGTAGCATGTGGAAAAACAGAATGTGCTTTTTAGAAGTTACATGTGTTAAATGTGGAATTAGTCACTAGAGAAGTGTTCTCTAAGATCCAAGGGATTATTTACAACATTAATGCAGTTCAGTGAAGAAAAGCAACTGCTTTCTTTTGTAGGACAGGTATATTTTGCCCAAGGTAATATAACACGGGTATAATTCTTAAATTACTCCCACAGAAACACCTATTATTCAAAGCAACATAAATGTTGTCCTTTACCTGTCTGTGACTACAGAGAAAATTTGAATCTGACCTTGCCTAATAATATCAAAATAATTCTATTCTTATTGTAATTATAACATATATAAAACACAAATGAAAAATTTGGAAGTACTTTAAAAGTTAATCATCCTGTTGCCTGCCTTTGTCATTTTTTCTTCTTTGCAAGCTACACTTATTCTCCTGATAAAAGATGCAGATCCTCTACTGATTTAGCAGAGCTCTTCTCCTGATCATAAAAATTCAATCATCCAGTCACTGAACAAAACCCAAACCCTACCTACAAGTGTTTATTCATTAAGTTGTAATAGTATAGTCTAACTACCTACCAACCCTAAAAGCTAATGTACTTTTTGAGTTATGGACTGAAAATGACCATGCAAAAAGCTGCCAATCTGTACTGAATAAGCAATTCTTAAGGAATCTTAAGAGACAGTGGGAGCAAACCAGAGGTGAAGACAGTTATGAAGTTTGCTTTTTTTCTTCTCCTCTTGGCTCTCTAAGAGAATGGGAGGACTGCAGAGAATCTTCCAGCCTTTGGAAGGGCCACCTCCCTCAGCAGTTGTCATTACACGAAACACAACACCACCTTCATAGGCAGCAAAATAGCAATCAGTCTGGTTTCCCAGGGCTCTCATTTGGCAAAGGAGCTATGGTCATCTCTTTGCTCCCTCCCAGTTGTCTACTGCTTTGTGCAAGCTTTTAACCTTATCTGTCTCTATGGCAGACTCTGGTTATGAGTTTGTTATCCTTGAGGAAACATAGCCTGCATAATATCACTCATAAAGCCACTGAAAACTAATTTAGTGCCTGTTAGATAGTTTCGTGGTCCAAGCACTCATTTTGTACCCAGTGCACCTGAGTTCATCCTTTAGTCTGTATCTTAGACAACCTGCTTAGCAAGGAATGCAATCCTTTAAACTCTGCCCAGAGTATAGGAGAGAATCAGGCCTCCCCAGAGGACAATTTACCCCACTCTATAAGAAATAATTATTCATGAGAGGGACTCTAGATGACTGGTATAAACAATAAACCTGATTTTTTAGGCAGCAGAATAAGGTGATGTGACTCCTGTTATACTGCTTTTTTCTACTTTTTTCTCCCGTCCATAAAACAGGAGTAAGTGGGTGCCCACAGAATAGTCTTATATGCTAACAATTAACAATTGTGAAGCACTTTAATGAACAGAAGCATCATAAAACTTATCAGAAGGAATCATTCTGAAATGTCTAAGAATTACTGCATTGCAGTTAAATTTCCAAGAAAATTGCTCCATAATGGTAAGGTCCTTGATAGTGCAGGGTAGAACTGAGGAAACAGTAAAAAAAAAACACCCTTAGGATTTTATTTATGTATGTATAATACAGAATGATATAGTACAATAGTAACCATGAATGACGATGAAAGATTTTTAAAGTAACATTCTACAGGCAAAAATTAAGAACTCAGTGTTTTGCTCATTCTTTAATTTTTATTTCTAAATACTTTATTTATACTTTTGTTTTGTTTTGTTTTGTTTTCTTTTGTTTTGTTTTGTTAATGAATTCTTGGTTCATCTCCAAACTGGAAGACAGCAGCTTAGTTTCAAGGTGTTTTGATTAAGTAAAATGCAAGACCAAATACAGGTAGATGTGGCATTCAGATGCTTGCAACAGTTGACTTCTGATCCAGATTCTGGAGCAGAGAAACTCTTCAGTTACTGGCTTAATTTCCTGTGTTAGTTACCAGTAGCTAAGACTCAGAGGGGACAGTGTTGACCAAGGTTCTTCTTTGATCATATTCCTTGTGCTGGCAGGACAAGAACATGGTGATATAGCAGATGACTTGTTAGGGTAATACCAGAAAGGAAACTACCTACAACTCAACACTGCGAACTATAACCCTGACATCTGACATTAGATGTACAGTCCTAGGGGAAAGTCTCTTTTTAGATGAAATCTCTAAGATCACTAGTTCCAGCTTCTGAAATATTGAGCCTGAGCTCCAAAGCACTTTTGAGCTCACAGAAATTGTTTCTAATTGTGTTGGAAACTTTTACCTTTTCTATGTTTTATACATACCATATAATATTTTTCTGGTCAAAGGTATTTTCTGGTTATTTGATGGAGTTATTTTTCTTAAAAGTAGGACTAACTACACTGAATCAACATTACCAACATTTTAGAGCTTTGAAACATTAGATGTTTCATTACATTACATGCTACACTGTAAGATAAAAGAAACTCTCATTTTGGAATGAAAGGCATATAATGAGAACAACATTTGGGTAAGTACTTCTTAGATCTCACACTAGTTATTCATACAAATAAGCTTAACTGTGGAATGAAAATTAGAATTTTGGCCCTTACTCCAATGTACCTGTTTGCAATTCTTCTTATGAGGACAAATGGATTTTCTTTTCTCAGAAGTAATTTATCATGTATGAGATCATTATAATTTAAAATGGTCAAACTCTGTTATGTATTGTTCAAGATTTTTTATTTTTGAATATTATAAAAAACTAACTACTTTAGATGATGAAAAATAGTATTTCATCTTGTTCTTTTATTTATTTCTATTGTGCTTCTCTCATTTCTAATGAATAAATAATTGAGCCTTAGTTTTAATCTGAACATCATGGCAATATAGTTAGCTATCCATTTAAATATTGCTCAAGAATGCATCTGAATTAAAATCAAGACTCTCTTTGTAGAATCCTAGTATAAAATATCATTCACTAAATATCATTCACTAAGCGCTCACTCAGTCCTTAATCTTGTCATGTACTTGACTTGTTATATTACAGACACATCTTTAAGGAGTTAAATTACATTTCTATTTGGCAGTCTAATAATCTGTTGGCATAGCAATATGAACAATTGGAGTGAAAGATAAAAACGAAATTTCAGAAATATCAGATATGAAGGGTATAGATTTTTTTTTTTTTTTTCCCCAGATAATAAAAGCAACAATGACATAAAAAGGATTTGTTAACCTGGTCTGCAAATAATATTGATATGCTAAAATACATTCATAGAGCATTACATCCTGATAGATTCTAAGTGAATTCCTCTCCAAATGCTCTTTGTACAGTGTGAATAGCCTCAAAACTTAAGACACTACTTTCAAAGAATTTGTCCTAAAAACTTTAAAATATCTATAATCTTCAAGCTCATTGTGCTCCTGGAGACTTGTCCTAATTGATGGACAAAGTTGGTCAAACTACTTCACTGGAGATATGAAGTAAAATAACTGTTTCAGTATGCACAGAGGTGGTTCCGTGGATTACGTCCAACATAAAGCTATGAAAAGACAGGAGGAGCAGGGACCTTGCTTATTGTCCTGGCCCTTGGCTCTGCCCATCTTCACCTGACAGGATGCAGTCAGCTACCTGCAGGTTTCTTTCTCCAGAGCCATTGAGGTGTCCCCACTAAGTCATAAGTTTGCATAGAACTCCAGAGCTTCTGCTCACCTATGGGCATTTTCGGGCCTAACACTGTTTCTTTGTGCACTTTAACTTTCTTCAGAGTTGTGTGCCCAGTCTTGTATGTGTTTCTCAACTAGTGTGTAGGGAAATAAGATCCTAACTCAACACTGTGAACTATAACTCTGACATTAGATGTGTAGTCCTAGGGGAAAGTCTCTTTTTAGATGAAATCTCTAAGATCACTAGTTCCAGCTTCTGAAATATTGAGCCTGAGCTCCAAAGCACTTTTGAGCTCACACAGACTGTTTCTAATTGTGTTGGAAACTTTTACCTTTTCTATGTTTTATACATACCATATAGTATTTTTCTGTGAAGTTTCTTTGGGGCTGTTTCTTAGCACACAAGGTTCCCCAGTCAGATGCTCAAATAAAATATTTGTTGTTAAATATGTTAGTCCTTTCAGAACACATAACAGTTTTCTTTCTTTCTTTCTTTCTTTCTTTCTTTCTTTCTTTCTTTCTTTCTTTCTTTCTTTCTTTCTTTCTTTCTTTCTTTCTTTCTTTCTTTCTTTCTTTCTTTCTTTCTTTCTTTCTTTCTTTCTTTTTCTTTCTTTTTCTTCATTTTCCTACTGACATCATCCTCTTATGTTCAAAATGCTGAGTCTCTGCTCATGTTGTGGAACTGTCCAGGAGACTCTCTCTTATCATCAGTGGAGCACATAGAAAGACTATTTCACTGTGCTTCACTCCTTTGCAACTTGAAGACTATTCTAGTCAACATAAATACCTTTGGTCCACCCTGATTGGTCAGAGACTCAGTGACATGAACAAATAAGTCCACGTTTAGGTCAGGGAAGTGACCTAAGGTCCTTTAAGTGAGGGAAGGTGGTGTGGTGTGACGTTTGTGCTTTTGCCTAGCATCTGCACAGGCTTGCTATGCAACATGGCTTTATGAGAACTTGGCAAGACACTTTGATCTTTCCCTGCTCTGTCTTCAGGTGTACTTCCATTAGTTATGGTTATGAAAAGGGAACGTTCCATAGGTTATGAAAGGGGAACCTACTGTTCAGTTGTTTCGTGAGGAACAGCACAAAAGGTATGCAGGCACTGTGGTAACAGAGACCATGTATCTGCTGTTGAGAGGGGACTGCTAAGGGGAAGGAGCAGATTTTGCTGAGTCAGTGCCTCAAGCTACTGCTTAAATTTCATTTGCTTACATGCTTAAGTGCTGTGCTGAATAAGAGCCACAATCACCAGCTGCCAGCCCTTCACTTCCTAATTAAAAAGAAAACAAAACAACAAAAAAACACACTTCTGGAAACTGTTTGTGTGCCATGAGCAGCACCATCCAAGGTTCCCCTCTTTTGCTAATTATTTCCCTGCACCTAGGCAAAGGAACTCCATCCAGAGCAATAGGACTGCTTTAATTTGAGTAAACTGTACTGAAAGAATTGTATTTTCTAATGATGTGCCCTTCTTTTTTTCTCTTGCTTATCTCATCCAAGAAAATAGTGTGGCTTTTAGCAAATATCCTGAGGCAGTACAATTGCTTATTAAATAGGACTCCCTGTTGATTTCAATGCACTTTCAAAGCACTTCAAAAGGTTGATGGCACAACATGGCCCATAGGTGCTTTTTACTAATGTGTTGTCTGGCACATTGAGAGATAACGAAGGAAAATCTGACTGCTTCTTAACATGCTTATCAGTGTTGGCATGACATGAAAAAATAAGATAACCCTTTCTTAGTTTTTTGTTGTTGTTGTTTGTTTGTTTGTTTTGTGTCCTGAAAATGCCTTTTATGACACAAAAACTAAAATTCCAGCAAGGTCTGAGAAAAGGAGCTATTCTTAAACAAGTTGGAAAATCGATGCAGACCAGTCCAGGCAGTACCTACCAGTGGGAATGAAGTGAAATATCAGAATACTTAATACTCACAGAGGCCATGTGATGTTTTCCATTGCAATCCCCGCTGCAATCTCTCACATCAGATTAAGATATCTGAACATTTTCAGATGCAAGCACGTGACAGCAAAGTGAGAGGAAGGGAGGGCCAGTGCCCTGTTCTCAGGGAGGAGACACTGCCTTCCTCGACTGCCTTTTCTCAAGGTAGAAATGTTATATCAAGACAAAACTCTGTCCAGCCTGAGAAGATAAGCAATAAACCTTTTATATCAGCAATCAGACTAGCTAAACTCAACATCTGCTATCAGCTCTGGTCTGAGAGAAATTTCATAAAAACAAATCACCCATCACTGAACACACTGAGAGGGAGAAAAAGGGATTTAACAATTGATTGGTTTCATAGTTCTGACTCTTTACTGATTCCATTGTAGGATTTTAAGTATCGCAGCTCAACTACTTCACTCTTCAGAAACAGTTTAGGCGACCTGATTAAGGAAGAGTCTTGTTAATATATAATATCAATACCCAAATTTCAAAAGTTATTTATGATTTTCCTTTCCCATTACATGTACTATCCTATTTCATTTGAATTTAAAAAAAAAAAAAAAATCCCTAATTTTATAATATATAAGAGCCAACCTCCTTTTAGAGATTCAGTTTGTCTATTCCAATAAAGTGGAAAAAGAATTGCTGTTAAGTATAGGTACTGTTTAACTGAGATAAGTAGCATCCTATCTTGATGAAGTTTTCAATACAATCCTGATGACTTTGAGCATATGGCTTTAATATATGCATGAAGCAACCATGTTATCTGCAGATTTAGAAATTACTAATTAATTACTCATTAACTTATAGATAATTATGCAGTAATTTGTCCACTTGGCACAACTTTCTAAGAAAACCTGAATTATACATCATTATGTAAATAATAGGCTTAAGAAAGTCTCCACATTTGCATATTTGTCTTAAAACATCACTAAAGTTCTGAAATCTGAATTTATAATGAATGTTTCAATCAACTGAGCAAATTCTGTCGGTTTGTAGACATTCATTTAGAAATATTTGTAGTAACCCTGAAATTCAACAAGATTCTGTTCCTAAGGTTTTTAAAAACTTTGAGTAAGTGAATTCTGTTTTGTATATCACCATATTTTCAGAGATGAGTTTTAAACATATAACAATTCATGTTCTCAAAGTACTTTAACATTTTTCTGACTTTAGCATTTGTGATGCTAAAATGGCATTTGAGAAAATGTTGAATTTTAAGGTAGTGGTTATGTGCTTAAATCAAATCCTCTTATCTGAACCCTGTAGATATCAGTGGAGAATATTTTTGATATCTTATGCCTTATTCAAAAAATATATTTTTTTTTAATCTTAGATTTACATTTTAAAATCTTTGTTTTCTTCTAAAGGGATATTTCTTCAAGAAGGGATATTTCCAAGTTGAGTGACCTTTTTTATCCTAGTTTTTTTCTAAAAAGAAAATGGAGAAAAATCAACACTAAGACATTGTGTTCTTGCATAATTTTTCTGTCAAAATTCTGTGTCTTAACGTTTTCTGTAATGTCTATAAGGTAAACTGATTCTTTGTAAAGAATTACATTTTTGGAAAAGTTTTAGACTTAAAGTTACAGCTTAGGAGACAGTTGACAGTGCTGTTTGACCCCCTTATGTTGAAATACTTGTGTATAGAAAAATCAAAGCTATAAACTGCAGAAAGAAGCATGCTGCATACACTGTACACTATATCAATAACGTCTCTTTAAGCAGACACAGACAGAAGGCTCCCAATATTCCCACTGCTCAACAAAAGGTGTCAATATTTAATGTGACAGACAAAGCAAGAGGGAAGGTTGCTGAGGCAGGAAGCAAGCGGTCTATTCCTTATGCCAGAAAGATTTACTTTGCCTTGACTGCATTTTCCATACTCCCGCTTAGCAGATCTTTCAGGGCTGACATATTGTTTATCTAATCTGGACTGCCAATGACAATTTTTCCTCTAATGAAGAAATTTTTCAAGTTGTTTTGTGAAAAGATTGATCAGATTGTGTCATTATTACAAGCGGTGATAAAACATAACTATACTTAGTGTTGCTATGTTGGTTATGTATAAATAGACAACTAATTACAATCTCTGAGCCAAGAATTTGTCTTAAAACAAAACGTTACTGGTGGAGGAGGCAAACATATTTTCAACTACATGCCATATTTACCTACAAGTATCAAGGCACCTGCTGAGCAGAAATGTTTTTGACTGAAAATTTTATGAGAGAAGCAGGGAAAGTAATAGCAAGAGTTCCTCTAGAAAGTTTTGCTTGTTTGTGTTGATTAAAAATGGCATCCAACAAATTCAGCATGTTATATCCTTATTTGAGCAGTAACTGCAGAATTCATTCTTTCATTTTTGAATCCTGAATATGTGTCTACACTTTTTATTTGTGAAACTCATGATCAAACGTATTCATGAGTTTCTGAGACTTGATGTCATGAAGATTTATGATCATATATGACGCGAGCTGCTAATTCTATTTTTAATACAATTTACTGTGAGTAGAAAAAAAAGAGGCATGCTTCCTTTGCTCTTCTTGTTTTCATTTTCTAATAGTACACACTTCTAAAAAGTAAGTGTGTGACTACAGTAAATATTCAAATAATGAGAAAATGTTCAAATGCTGTTTAATAAATGTCCCTTGTGATAGCCAGGTAATTCAAATTGAAATTCAAATGGACTTTGATGCTTCTCCCAGCCTTTGTATCAGCAGTCATTCAAACAAGTTATCACTTAAAGTTGCAACATCTCTAGGCACTCTTCAGTAGTAGAGAATTAAAATAATGATTTGTGAAGTGTAGCAATTTTTTCCCATTGAAGATGGAATATTTAAAAACACTTCACATTTTCCCAGTTGCTCCAGTGAAAGCAGGCTTAACAACCTAATCCACAACTTTTATTCACAAGTAAGTTTCCCCTACTTGATCACCCCTTACCTAATCCTTCAGCAGAATTATCCTCCTTTGAACCTTTCCTTTGATGGGACTTTCCTTTGACTGCTAAATCTCTTCTCAAAAACGTTACATGTTCTAGCATCTGTACAACGACCTGTAACACACGTTCCATGAACAAAAAGACTTCTTGGTGTCCATTGGTAGTATTTTGGTAGCATGACAGCTGAAGAGGATGCCTTTCATTTCTCTGAGGGACTATGGGTACCTGGGGGCAAAAGGAAACAATGTTTTGGCTAGCCTCAGGACTGAGCTTTGCACGTGACTGAAGCTATGGATGAGACTCTGCCTTTGCGATAAAAGTAGCACAGCTCAGCCTCTCCTTTAGTTTTGGAACTCATGTGGTGCAGTAAAAGGGGTATGTGAAAGATAAAGGTGAATATATAAATGGAACAGGACACATGAAAAACAAACAAACAAAAAAAGAGCGGTGGAAAAATTTTAAAGTGCAAGAACAAAGAAACAAATTCCAAACATAATTGTGCAGAATTTGAAAACAGTACAATGAGAGTTGCGAGGGAATTTCTAATAACACAGTATTAAAGTGAGGTGGTGTTTGGTATATAAGTTTCTGTTTGTCTCATGTAAATTTGAACAATGTTAAGAAATAAAGCAACTGAAGGAAAAGAAAGAATGACTAAAATCTAAAGAAAAAGGAGCTACATAAAAATTGAAGCTATACGTATAGAGTCAAAATAAGGTGTGAAGCCAGTTCAGAAACTCTTACAAAGTTTTTAATTAAATTAACCAAAGAAGACTAAATTGTGAACCAAAGCCCATTGTCTGCCTATTATGTTCAAACAATAACACAGTTATTTTTTATAGGTTGCAAAAATTAAAGCATATTAATAGAAGTTTGTTCTCATGAGAAATAATATTTATGTCAGGAACACATGATGAATACCTGTTGAAGTAGGTCTAGAGAAGGGCCATGAAAATGATCAGATAGCTGGAGCACCTCTCCTATGAAGAAAGTCTGAGAGATTTGGGGATGTATAGCCTGGAGAAAAGAAAGGTCTGGGGACACCTCCTTGTGGCCTTTCAGTAATTAAAGGGGGCTTATAAAAACAATGGATTTTTACTTTTTACCACTGACAGCTGGCAATGAAGGCTAGCATCTACCCTCTTTCCATACCTAGAAATCCATAAAAAATCCAACTTCTCTTTCAGGACCAATTATTTCTTTGGAAATCAGATCAGATTTTCTTAATCCCAAGAACTGTATTTTCTTTTATCAAGCATAATACAAAACAAGCCTACTCTAAGCAAGTAATTAGAATAAACATATTTCAGATGAACTGATAGTGTCAATAAACTCTGAAGGCTTTGCTTACTTTGTTTTGATTCAAATAGAGCAAGATTCAAGTACTCACTGCTGTAAATTGGCTCTGAAAATACCTTTGTATCTATTTTGACAGTTCTTTTTTCAAAGCTCAAATGTTCCCACCAGGATTTACGCCCACAATTGTATTGAAAAGACAATACAAGGAAAGAGTCAGACTCTGCTTCAGAAAAATGAATAAATCTATTATCTGGCAACCACTTAACAGTAAAATCAAGGCAATTTTTTCTCATGTGTTCTGTTTTTATAATTTCTGAACTGTTCTTTAAAAATTCTAAATGAATCTTGAAAGTGCAGAGTTGAATTTCCTTGCTTCTGTTTTCTAGTTTACATGTGATGCTTTTGCATGCCAGTACAATCAAGAAAATGTTGCTTATAGTTACATTTGAAATATATAATATGAGTTGGAAACTAGAGATAATCTTTATATATAAGCCTGTTGTCAACAAAGTTTTATAGGTTACTTCTTTTTTTTCTTTTTGTTCATTCTGATTATCTATATGCATATGTTTAGGCATTTTAAGATATTAAAATATTAGCAATTTTAAGAGGTGAAACAAATTTCAGAGAGATGTACAGTGTTTGGATGCACTAGGAATGTGCAAGTTTCCCCTTTTTCTTTTGAGTGGATTATCCCAGAATCTCTAAGGCAAAAGGAAAACAATTTTTCACCTAAGACAGATGAAAATACATAAATCATACATGGAAGACATCAGCACCAAGCCATTTCATTGAGACAAACTTTATAAATCAAAAAGAAAAAAAAATCATTGTGATTTCAGTCATCATAAGATGCAGTCTAAAAATCAGAAATCTGAAGTATCAAAAGTATATAAAATTCACTGCACATCTGTTAACATCCCTAGTTTGAAATTTCCACCACATTTAAGACTTTTTCTAGGAATAGTTTAGCTTGGCATGCTGTACTCAGATCTTAACAATATATCAAACAGTAGGCCTGTGGCAGAAAAACAGGACTTTATTACAACTGCTTTAATGAAAGAAAGGAGACAATATCAATTAATGATGATACTCTGGTACTTTTTTTTTTGTTTGTTTTCTCTTGTTTTACAAATACTTGTTTTGCAGTAAGGCATTGACAATTTCAGGCCCTTCCCATCAGTAAAATATCTGCTGATCTTGTTTTATTTTTAAACACATCTCCAGCATATCTCAACAGTAGCTTGTCAAAAATTTTAATTTCCTTGTTTGTTCTTTAAGCATCAGGGCAGATGCAGCTCCACTAACACCTAAACAACGAAAAAGAAAAAAGCAAACTTTGTTTATTTGTTTGTTTGTTTCCTTGTTTTTCAAAGAATAATATCAGTTTGGACTACAGGTTTTATGGTAGACTAATTTTGTACTGATGTCAATATGCGTCTTCACAGGCACACCCAGGCATATAACAAATGTCAGAGAATTTCTGGGATGCCATTCCAGGCAATGTTTTACAGCAGTTTTTAGGACTATCCCTTGGATATCAAAGATCTAGTAGGAAGGAAAGCACCTAGGCAAGCAGAATCAGAAGAGCATATTGTCTGCTTTACACTCCCTTTGTAACAGCACTGGGGTACCTTGTCTGATCCATTCGATATTAGGCTTAATTCATTTAATTAATTAAGCCATTACTTCATTTATGTTTAGTTGCCCCAAGATGGTAGTAGCTTTGCCTGGATTTTTGTTAGAATACTCTGGAAATAAACCTATGCAAGAGCTTCTGAACAGGCATAAATCTCAGCATTATGGTCTGACATACAAATATCATTTTTTTTTCTCTCTTTTTTTTTTTTTTTTTTTCAGAAAATCAATCCTTTTCCCCTGCAAAGGTTAAAATGTACTTACATATTGTCAAAATTATTTTTTTTAACCTACTGTATTTTACAGTGAAACTAAAAGGATTTATGCAATGAAATACTGAAAAGAGCCATGGTTTATCTATTTTTTCAGCTTTCAAGATGACACGATTAACTATGTAATTAGTAAAGTCATTAATGAAGTAAGAAGAGATCAGTCACAAGTGTTTAAAGCACTCTGATCCATTACTGTAGAAATCTTTGAAGGTTAATGCATGGGTACAGAAAGATACTCACACAAGCATCAAGTTTCACTGTGACTCTCTTGTTTGGATTTATGTTGTGCACTAGAAAGATGAATTTTTAAGCCTTAATTAGCCAAAAGACATGCCACTGAAGCATGTCCCCAAGGAGAGAATCAGTATGTAAACAATGTCATTTGACAGTAATGTGGGGGCATCCTACTTTTCTTCAATAAATTCCTTAATGACATTTCAGTATCTGTACTTGTACTTCAGTATCTGTATTAGAACTCTTTCCTACAACAAACTGCAGTCAGGACCAAAGAACGGCTATGATTTAGAGTTCTTGCCTTTCAAAAACCAGAATATAAGCCTTAAATATTTTTTTCCTTTCTCTCACAAGCCTAGCAATTATGTTAACAATGCAATTTTCTGTGGCAAAATTTCAATTAGAAACAATATCAGTGCAGTCTTACCACATTCTGCTTCCCCTACTCGGCATCCATTATTTGTTGTATTTTAGAAATTTGCACCCTGCCACATCAGAATTGGGTCCCACATCTTAGTAATGAATAATTCAGACAGTGAGCTAACCTGAGTTAGCTTCAAGTTCTTCCACTGTTCCAGCTTGTGCACTCACTTCTTTGCAAATGAATTTAGAATGGAAAGGTCACTGTTTGCCAGCAGTGGCAGAAAAGCCATTTACGCATTATCTGAGTAAACTATTGATTATCTATAAATGTTATTCAATAGCTATAAAGCTTTACATTTATACTGCCTTAATGAGCTGAGACTGAAAATTGGAAAGAATGTGTGGGTTGTGTGCTCTAAGAGGGGGAAAGGGGCAGCTGGAGAAGTTCCTTCTCACTCTGGGTTGAGGACAGTGTACCACAGTGTCTGCCAAAAAAAAAATTGCAGCACCTTTTGCACCTTATGACAATTTGATTTCCTGTGTGAAGCAGTACACCCTGAGCCTCTACTATAAGATTCTGCCCATTGACGCCTGTCCTGCATTGGAACCTGCCACAGAAACTCAGATGATTAACAGGGTTCATCTTCATTCTTCTTGCCCCAGGAGACTGCACAGCTAAATGAGGAGAAGGGGGTAGCCTGCACCAAAGTTTCTTCTTTTGTTACCTTGATAACTCTCGAAAGCCTCACACAAGGGTTTGAATCTGCATCTTTTTAATTAGCCAGTGCTCACAGTATAGTGCAGCAGCCATGATGGATTACATAATTAAATAAGTTGATGTCTGCAGAGAGAAAAAAAAAAGTCTCTTTTATGAAAGTTATTGATATTCTTTAGGCCAATAGAGGAGGTTTTATGAACCAGACAGTGGCCAGGATTTTCTTCAGCTACAGCTGATGATCTCATAAAATAAATTATTTATAAACTATTTACCCTGACAAATGTTGCCTCACCTGTGCTTAGAATATGAATTCTTCACTGAGCTTCTTGAAGATATAATGAACAATAAAGACCATGCAAGCTTTTAATAGACTTTCATAAAAAAGGAAAAAAAAATTAGAATAATGAAGGGCCTATCAGATGGTCAATATATTTTATTTCTTCAAGAACTGAGGCGCAATGAAGTCAAAAAAAATACAGGACAAGGGTTTATAGCCAGAAAAAATAAACAATAAGAAGGTATGAGACAATTCAAACCTGAACTTTTTATCACTCCCCTCCTTACATACACAGCACAGGGGAGGGAAGTTGCTTGTTACAGAACCACTTTTTCATGCCTTATTGAGAACTTAGTGAGTTAACTTTACGTCAGGCCATACACACTTTAGAAAACAAATAAAATAGAAACGTATCAATTTAGCGTGTACTCGATCTCTTTTTATTCCTAGTGGTGTCACCACTGTATTTGCAAGTATTCCTAAAAAGTTCCAGTTAGGTTTCTTTTTCTGGTCTCTATTATGAAAATAACATTTTAATGATGATGTACAGATAAGTATATGCCATTATGTATTTTCTCATGCAAAACTGTTTCAGCAGAGGTAGCTCAAGAAGCAGCATGTGGTGTGCATTTTGGGCATCCAAGAGCAGAATTCTCAGCTGCCTTGCACAAAACATGAAAATGCATATACTGAGATCCCTCCTTTCAGCAGTAGACCATCTGATTCTAAATTTCTTACTTCTCTTGTAACCCTGTACTTATTTTTTAGTAGTAATTAAAAACAAACAAACAAACAACAACAATAACAACAACAAAACAAACAAACAAACAAAAAAACAACACCATGAAACTCCCTGCTTGTAGCTTTGAGGGTCAGTAAAGTCAGACTCACTCTTTCTGTGTATGACAGCATTAACTGGAAACAGTGGGAACTACAGAGGCATATGCAAGAACAAATTTTAGTCTCAGATTGATCAAGCAAACATCTCAAATAATAGTTGGAGTAGAAAACAATGATATAACATAATTGAATTCATAAGACTATGTAATGTTGTTCTAGATAAATAACCATGGTCATATTACATCTATCTGTGTAATACTTAAATTTATAAATGTCATTTAGTGACAGATGCCTGTACACACAAATATGTATATATTATATTTTCAAAACTGCAGGCCATTACCTCAATTACAGAAAGCATTTTCTACAATCACAGCATCATAACTCTGCTCATACATATCAAGGTATTCTGGATGGATTAAAAAACAGCATGAAAGCAAAGTCACAACTATGCTTCCACAATAACTCCAAATGGAGTCCCATAGTAGTAAACCCATCTGGTAACCTCACGAATTGAATGCAGAACCTCTATACCTGACTAGATAGGTTACCGTACTTTCAGAAGAGCTCTTCCCTGTGCTCCATGAAGGTGTGAGCAATGTTTTACAAGACAGTGGTGGTGCTAGTCTCAACAATTCCTGGAACTACAACTTGTCAGCTACACCAGTGCTAATGCACAGCTGCATTTTCAGCTCTACATCAGAGTGATCCCTAATTATAACCATAATTTATTTGCTAAAGAAAGCCAGGCAGAAATCAATGAGAGCTCAGAAAGAAATGTTTTTCTGGCTGTTGGTGGACCAAGACCCAAATGCTCTGCAGCTACCATTATAAAAGCAATTCTGGATTTTGTCAGTGACTCTGCCAGTTAGCTGAGACTCATTTGATCTCAGCTATCAAGGACTTTTCCCTGACATAGCCATGCATCTAAGGTTTTAAAGTATCTCCTACTAATGATGTAGGAGTGACACAAATGGTCTCTTCCAACCTAGAAATTCTGTGATTCTGTGATTCTGTGAAATATCCTTCAGGCCTGAAGGGTATCCTAAGTCTGTTGAAGAGCTGGTAATGACACGGGGAGTATCTCCTCATGAGTATCTCCCCACCTGAACATTTGGGTAAGAGGAACATTGTGGTCTGTATTAAGGGTACTCTGAAATTAAAACCCAAAGCCCAGCTTGAGACAATTCTCTGGGTCACAGAATTGGTAGTGCTCTGTGTTCTTTTGGTGAAAAATGCTTCAGAATAGGGTCTCAAATACATCCCAAAGTCTTTATAAAGGTAAAGTCTTAATGTAGTTAAGTCTGATGTCTGGAATCAATAAGAGAATCAAAAAAAAATAAAGATCCACTGATAATCAGGCTTCATTTTTTCTCTTGGTCACAGAATTATAGGTTAATTTTAATTAATTTTAATTTACTGAGGCAGTGACACAGTCCTGAGGCAAGCACTGATCCTGTCTGAGTGGGCTTCAGGCTGAAATAAGTCCTAACTACAAAGGACAGCTGAAACATGCATAATGATTTCATTCCACTGGTTAACCATAAATAACTAAATACATACAATGGTACAAGTCAAAGCACAACTTAAATAACTGTAGCTTGGAGACTCTGAATATTGAGTATTATTATTAATGTACTAATATTGTAGCTATATTAAAATTTCTAATTACATGCTCTATTTAGGTAAAATTAACTGCAAAGTGTTCATCTTTGCAGAGCGTGATGCTGACAGCCGTGACGGCTCTCTGGTTGGTGAAGCAACATGATCATGAGGTGGTAGCCCTCAGACCAAAAGGGCAATGTGGAAAGGTGGAGTATAGAAAGAACTCTGGTGTGGGGTTGTTGATGATACCTAGAAACTGTGGGAATATCTCTTCTTATGGTGCCTTAAAAAATCAGGTCACAGTAGCAAATGAATATTCATGCTAGAGTTATCTGTATGATACAGATGAAGAGAAGAAAAGATGTAAGTAACCTACAAAATATTGATGGACTTTTGTTTATGCAAATAATTACCTGCATATCTTGGTGCCTATGTTCCTGAGACAAAAACAAAACAAACTAGCTAACAAAAAGAATCAAAAAGAAAAAGAAAAACAAAACAAAACATAACAAATTCCACCCTTCACTTTTATCCTTTCTTTAACATATTGCTGGAAAGAAGTGTAATTACAGATGAAATGTGCACATATGTTATCTGGGAAGCATGCCCTATGCAATATATTGGATAAAAGGTAATTTTTTTATTCATCATTTAGCCACTAGCAAACTATTTCCTGCTTTCCTTGCATGGACACATTAGGAAGTGAGGGTGACTGTAGATGCAGGAATATGAAAATTTGTGGATTTGTGGGGATTGTTTTTCACCTTTCAGTCCAAGGTAAAAAAAAAAAAAAAAAAAAAAAAAAAAAAGCATACCATTCTGCATAGTCATGCATGCAATAAAAATAGTAAATGTTATTACAGTTCATTATCAATAAGGAAAAAAAAAAAAAGAAAAAAAATATTTCAGATATAGGTTCACATTTATAATCAGCACATTGTAGTTTTCCACCCAGCATTTTGGATTGTCCTTTGCTTGATACATATCATAGAAAAGATTAACATTTTAGTTACGTTTTCACTTTTTTTTCTGTAGCCAGATTTGAACATACAGTGTATTAGTACAACAATTGCTAACATTTAATCTCTTCTTAGTAAAAGGAAAAGGAACCATTAAAAATCCACCGAAAACATACTTTTACTAAAACATTGTTCTAGTTTAATATTTGACCAACTGCATCAACATCAACTGCATCATATTTAAGCTATGACTTTTTCAGATACAGGTTCTTCCATAGCAGAGAACTATGGCAACATATACCATCTCAAGTAGAGTTCATACTTATGGAAATTGTTGTGACTTACCTCATTAACTCAGTAGTTAACATATACTTCAGGTAACAGTGGTGATATTTGCTTGGGTAAACCATAGTAAGCTTTTATCTGAATCTCAAGAAGCAGAAAATAGTAGTATGAACGTTATCGTATTTTAATAAAACACTCAGCTCTCTGTATAGGTAGGAAATAGGAAAAGATATTCTAGCAGTTTTAACTATCTACAAGGGGGACTAGTGGAAAACAATTAAAAAAGGAGCTACCCATGCACTAAAATATCTTGTTATCTGTGGAATTTCCAGTTTTGAAACAGATTTTATTTATCTAAGAATTCTATTCCACTAGAATTAATGACAGTGAAAGCTTGTTAGACAAGATAAAATATAAAATGAAGAATTCTTCATCAAGAATATTTGCTTTATTTCTATAGAAACTGGTTATATACAGTTTTACCATAGAAACACATTTTGTTCAAAACATGTGTTTTGAATGCTACTTTCAAAATATTTATGCTTTAATAGAAATCCTACATTGTGAAAGGTAATATTACAGTTAATATACAGTTAACACACAGTTAACTACAGTTAACATTTAAGAATGAAATAGTTGAGATTTCCCTTTATTAATGCTTAAACCAGAAATGCTGTATTCTCAGGACCAGAAATGCTGTATTCTCAGGACCACTTTTGCTCTCACAAAATGGAAAGAAATTTTTGCTCTTAAAATAAGTTTTACAGGTGAACTAATTTTCTTCTTAATATAAACATAGCCCTCAGTATCTTTGAAGAGTCCTCTAAACTGCTGTTTTGTATTTATCTTCCTATATAATGAAGTTGTATAGATAATAGCATACATGGAAAAACAAAACAAAACAAAACAAAACAAAAAAAAACTTTTAGTTTTTTCCTTGGGCAAATCCCATCTAGTCTTGCTCCAAGCCAATACTTCTGATTGATTGATACTTGCTATGACTGCAAGAAAAGGTCAGCAAATTTGGCTAGACTAAGGTAAGATTAAAGCTTTGTCTCATCAGTTGTCGGTGACATCCTCTTCAGAACTTCAAGTAACAGACCTTAAAGAATATTTAATAAAAAGGAAGATTGTACTTAGATTAATTGAAAAAAAAAAAAAAAAAAAAGAAAGAAAAAGAAAAAGAAAAAAAAAAAAAGCAATTATGGTTTCATTATCTGACAATAAGAGCTAAAAACAAAAGACGACAGCTTACTTGTCTGAAGGTGAATGTGAGGTTCATTGCAAATGTGGTCAACACTACATGGAAGAACACCCTACAAAAATACTATTAATGACTTAAAGTGGGACAGTTGACAGCTATGGTAATATTGTAAAGTAATGCAAGATAAATCTTTTCTTTGAGTCCTTTAACATGCCTTTATATATATATATATATATATATAAAACAAAACAAAACAAAACAAAACAAAACTATCATTTTTCTAGCTTCATGCATGTACTAATTTTGTGCACTGATTCAGTCCTATGTAACAGCATGATGCTACATTTTATTGGTTTTGTCAATCTGTATGTCCTTTTTTTTTGTAACTGTTGACACCACATAATTAGAGAAACTGTCCTTTTTGGAACAGAAAAACAATCTAAACCCTCTAAAATACTAGTGTGAAAATTGGTGAGGTACATCTACTTATTGTCTTCTCCCCAAATGAGTGGACTATCAACTTGCTTTTATGATTATATTCTAGGTGAGGGCTAGAAAAATATCATCTCTGATTACAGAGGATACTGGTCCTTACTCTTCTGAGATGAGATCTGAGCAACAGCAGTTTCACTGTGAAGACCAAGATGAGAAAGGGGGAGGACAGAAGTGCCATTAAAAATATGGTATCTGTCCATGACTGTAATTTAAGCTGAAAAGCGAGGCCAGCGTCAGTTCCCTAACCCCATACTCACTTGACATAGTACAATTGTTTATCAGGAAAAAATACCTGGTTAGGAAGTTTTTAACTTCTTCCCAAATCACTGAGTCAGGTAAATGTGTAATTACTGGCTAGTTAAAATACAATGGCTTGCCTGCCAAACTGTATTTGAGTATGATATACTAAAAATATTTTTTTCCACAACTTTTTGTTAATAGAAATTTATTTATTTTTTGACAGCTAGTAACTTTGTCAACATTTACTAAAATCTGACTTTAAAAAGTAATGTGATAAAAAATCAGTTTTTATGAAATGCAATATTACTACTTCCTAGAACTGTGTATTTGTTAGAAGTATTATTTCAATGGAACAAAAAATATATATTTCTAAGGAATGTATTTTAAAATGTTATAAATGTATATGTTAATTTTAATCCCTTTTATCCTTGGGAAGCTCTAATATTTTTATTTATATGGCATTTCAGAAATGATCCACTTGCAAGCTTAGGAAAAGAACTCTTGAATCAAATTTTATATTTACAGGCCATAATCATTCTGCTATGGAAATGTTCCCAGTTTTGTATTACACCTTGGTGGTTTTAATGGAGCTTGAAATATTTAAATTAGAATTGTTTGTTTGTAACAACCATTTGTATAGTTCCATGATGCATTGTTAATCATTCTATCATTTCCATAATCTCTTAACTAATATACATAAAATCAATCAAATGCATAAAATCAACTTTACATAAATTTACATAAATACAACAAATTTACATAAAATCAAACGTACACATACATGTGTCTGATCATTTAAATAACACTGAGTGTGCATAACACACTTGCATATGTATATGTGCATGCAAACCTGTGGACAGCCTAGATTTACCTTCTGTATTTTGCAAAATCTTACAGGTTTCCTTTGTACAGTATTATTAACACCAGAATTTTGAACACTGAAAATTACTTTATAGTTTTTTAAAGAAAAAAAAAAAAAAAAGTAAATATTTTTGATGTTCTACTCAGTTGCTTTTTAGAAGCAGATGTTTCATGAAAGCCATGATGCAAAACCCCTTTTGTATTCTGCTCACATACTGCTATTCCCCTCTGCTCAATTTGATGTACATCTAGATTACATCTCTGTCATATTATGCAGAATTACTTGATACCATTAAAGCATATTCAGAAATGCATCTGGTAGCATGGCATCTTAACAACTATCAGAAAAGGTACTATACAGTTCACCTAAGGACAGATATTAAGATCTTGTTTTGTGATGAAATTTTTGAACACATTTCCTAAAATGAGATAATGCCTGCTAAAAGGGTGGATTAGACTTCATAAACTCTGTTAAGTACACCTACAACAAACTTACCAAAGCAAGGTAGCAGATGTTCCATTCCTGTGGCATACTAGTGATTTATTTATTTATATATTTGGTGGCAGGATTTGCCTCAGAATATGTTTTTATAGCTTGTAGGCAAGGTGTTCATAATCTTCAAAGTAAACTACTATTATAAAGATAGTAACAATAATAAAAATCAATATTAAAGGTAATAAAATCAATCTTCTAATTATTTATTCATTTACAAAAGAATTAAGATATTGTCATGCTTTTAAACATTTATAAATATTCATTGTCATGTAAAGATGCATTACCTTAAACCAACTGATATATATTCCCAACAGCTAAATGATACTTGGTATTATTAACAGGTGCAAGAAGACCCTTCCTTCCTTCCTTCCTTCCTTCCTTCCTTCCTTCCTTCCTTCCTTCCTTCCTTCCTTCCTTCCTTCCTTCCTTCCTTCCTTCCTTCCTTCCTTCCTTCCTTCCTTCCTTCCTTCCTTCCTTTCTTCTCCTACTCCTTCTCTCTTTCTCTCTCTTTCTCTGTTTTCTGTCTTTCCTTCTTTCTTTTTCCTCTTATTTTAACAAATGGAACATCCAGAGTAAATATTAATGTCGGTCAAAGATTCTCAGGAGTTTCTCAAAATACTTTTCTGATTTTTTTTCTTCTGCTTCTGATGAAACTCAACAGCAGAAACATTGCAGTGGCTTTCAATATTTGAAAAGTCAAATGAAATTGCTAGTTTTTTAGCCTTTGACATGAAAGGTATTACATTGCTTACCAAGCTACACCTGCCAAATAATTCATATTAAAAAATCATTATTTTTTTTTTTTACAAAATTCACATCATACTCTGTTTTAAAAACAGTGTGGCATATGTAGTGATAGATTTATGTAATGATTGAACGATTCCACTGATAAGATTTCAGTGGACTTTCTTGCTGTGATTTTGGAACCATTAATTTTGTTAAAAAAAAAAAAAAAAAAGTCAAAACTTATATCTGATGTTAAATATTATATAAAAAGCCTTAATTTAGAAACATAAAATGCACCTTATGCCAGTTATAGTCATTCTTCATATATAGCTTGTGCTGTCTTGTGCAGTTGGCTAATGATCATTAGACATTTTTTTCATACCGAAACTCATGTTTAGAAAATATAGCTTGTCTTATACAAAAACTAGAAAAACAGAATTCTGTAACAAACAACAATCCACATTAAGACAGTAATACTCTCTTAAAAACAAACAAACAAACAAAAACGGTAAAATGCATTCATGAAACTTTAGTCCAGTAAGAATCCCTTTAGAATCAGTGAAAAGAGAAACTTCCACAGGCAATTCATCCCTTCTTGAAACAGATGACAAAGCCTTAGGTATATTAGACCTGCAGGTGACTATTTCTGTTGGCTATAAGTACCTAGACTCATATAGTATAGGTCAGTGAACATTTATATGTAAAAAGTTAGACAAGTCCCTACTAACTAACTAATATTTCTGTTGTAACGTATTTTCTCTTATAAGTAAATAACTAAATGTTCAGACGTCTCAAAAATATATTTCATCAAATTGATTCTCCATTTTCATGCGTCTTTATCCTAACTATATGCCAAAATCTTGCACTGATTTTGAGGTATTTCATGCTTCGCAGTAATATCTACATAGTATCTCTGTTTTGATTAAAAACTAAATTTTCTTTTGTAAATGTCTTGAGGTCTGTGCAATTTTTAATTCTCTGATTTAATACTGGTACTTTCAATGTCTTATTGAGTTTTTCACTACTATGGAGCTTTGAGACTACAATAACTTTAAACACTATAAATAAGATGGCAGCAGTGGTAATTTTTTTCCTGAAACAGACTAATATTTTCTTTGGGAGCACAGCTCATGGCTTATGACTCTGTTGACTAGACACTTTGAATCCTTAACAGCCATTTTCCTGCTTGAAATGTTCAGATACTATTGTTTGAGGAAAAAAAAAAAAAAAAAAAACAAAACAAACTGTACACATTATTTCATATTCAGAATGGAGAGTGAATGAGCAATTCCAATTTTTGTCTGATATCTTATTTATTATTCTAAAACATTAGCATTGTGGGACTGAAGAGAATGAAAAGAACTGAAACAACCATCTTATGGTTAAAATACTAGACTGGCCCTTGGGAAGATTTAAGATGAATTGCTCTTTCCCTCTTAGTGTGGGGTTTGTAAACCACTCATTTTCCCTGTGCTCAACTTTTCATTTCTGTAGTGGTGGAAGTAAGACTTCCTTGCCTCTCAAGAGATATTAGAATAGCAGTTGATATTTTTGTCATGGTCAAATATTTAAAAGTTATCAACTATAAATATACACACATCTATGCATCAACTTATATTGATTACTCTGTGATTGCACCCACTACAATGCAAGCATAACCCATACCTTTCTTCCAAATTTTTATTACTCAAGTGTACTGTTAACCATGCAGGGAAATAACTCACTTGAAACAGACATTTACCAAACTGGTAACCCAGCAAATAAAGACCAAAAAAAAAAAAAAAGTATTGTAAAGTTTAGGCCAATCCTAGCTATAACTGAAGCTAAAAGCTAATCAGAAAACAGAAATTAAATGAAAATAAAACAGTTAACAACTAATCTTGCACAAGATGTTTCTTGAAACTTGAAAGGCTCTTTTCAGTGTCAGCATTGTTTACATGCATAACACATATTTGTGGAAAGCTGTGAATTTTCAGGCTGCTAGCTAGTTTGATTTTTAAATTATATAAAAAGATATTACACTTGAGGGCAAGATGTATGAGGAGTGCCTGAGGTCCCTTGGTTTCTTCAGCCCAGAGCAAAGCAGGCTGAGGGAAGGTCTCACAGCAGCCTGCAGCTCCCTCATGGGGGGAGTGGAGGGGCAGGCGCTGAGCTCTGCTCTCTAGGGACAGCGACAGGACCCAAGGGAACAGCGTGGGGATGGAACAGGGGAAGGCCAGGCTGGGGGTTAGGGAAAGGTTCTGCACCCAGAGCGTGGTTGGGCACTGGGACAGGCCCCCCAGGGCAGAGGTTATAGCACTGAGCCTGCTCAGTTCATGAAGCGTTTGGACAGTGCTCTCAGACATGCGGTCTGATTTTTGGGTGGTTATTTGTGGAGCCAGGGGTTGGACTAGATGGTACCTGTGGGTCCCTTCCAGCTTGGGCTATACTATGATTCTATGATTCTGTGAAGAAAGGGACTGAAATCTCCATTACACTACACTGAGATGCATGGCAGCCTTATTTGAATTGCCCTTGTGTGTTAGGATCATGCTAAACAATTTTTGTTGTTCTTTTTGTTCCGTATCTGATAGAAACAACTATATTCACATTAATGGTCTGCCTGCTACTGCTTTTTAATTCTGTTTGGATTCTTCTGTCCAGATATTGCAATAATTCTCACAACTAAGTCTAATTTCAGAAGCAGATTAAAAGCAAGACTACTTGTACTCCTTAGGGAATAAAGATATGAATACTAAAAGCTTAAAGGAACTGTATGGCTTAGACTAAGTGTCCATCCAAGACTAGATCTTCTTTTTAACAGCTTTTTAACAGCTGTCAGTAAGCAATAGGTGAGGAATCAGAACAATCACCACATAGAAGATTTCATTGGTAAAAGAAGTGGTAAAGAAACAAACCAATCTATTTCATTTTAAAATGAGATTTTGAGAAACAATGTTTTTTGAAATCTGTTGTGTGCTTTCAGTGAGTCTTTAAATAGCAGTTATTTTTGCTTTGACTTGGAACTAGAAATACACAGCTAGAAATAAACAAGCTGGCATTTTTTATATCCTGCTTTTCCGGTCTCCCCTTAAGAGCTAACGGGCAGAAGTTAACAAAATTTATGACTTGACCCACATTAATTGTCTAAGACAGAGAGCTGTTAAGGACTCTAGGGAGACTCTCACAGTGACCGTAATTTTGTGCAGAAATATCACATGATATTGCAAGCAAACCTGAAGATTAGAGCTAGCTGAACTATCCATCAAAATAGCATTATGTAAACAGATTGTGAACAGAACTTAATTTTAAGAAGAATATGTTCCTTATACCAAAATAATGATAAAATATTTTGAATGTCCTTTGCTGTGTAGATAGCTACATAAGTATAGTAGCTGAATTACATGACGTTCTAAAAGAGTTAGTAATGTATATATTTATATATGTTAGGGCTAGTACCTGGACTATACACCTGATTTGTTTTAAAATTTGTAGAAGTGAAGTCAAGATTGAGAATGAATGAGAATGTGCATCCCTTCACCAGAAAATCATGTGGTTTTGCAATAGAGCCTTGCATAATAATGCCTGTAAAAGTAGAAATATAGGACATCCTTGTAAGTGAGAAAACATGAACTGCAAAGCAGGCAAGCATAAATGCTTCTGTGGCTGAGGCAGAGGTACACATCAGAGATAGGCTTTGGTGTCCTACAAATGTCAAATTTGATCTGCAATGTTTTAAAAGTAAGATTCAAGCATTTTACTTTATCCAAAGGGACCCTTGACAACACTCTGACAAGAAGAGAAGTTCTGTATCATGACAATAGTTTAACTACTGACTTGAATATAGAAGCATTCCTTACTTACATAACTTCTCCAGCACACAAAGCAACATGTATTGTCAAAATGGCACCCTATGATACATATACATTGTTTATATCAGACGCAAAATATAATTTGGATTTTTTTATCATATCAAGAAAATAACCATGAAAGAAAACAACAATAAGGAAAAGGAGAGAAGGAAATTTCAGAAGTATGATGATGTAAAGTGAAGAAAGTCTGCCTCTATGCTGAGAAAAGTTCATTTTCTCCCTTTAGAAGGTACTAGAAAAGATTGACTGCAACTGATTTAATTTCAGAATGAATCATCACAGATCTGCTTTGTACCACATAATATGTCAGACTGCTTACTTCAGTTCAACATAAAAGGAAAACAAATATTGCTCTTATTTCTCCTCAATTTTTGTACCTATTGACTATGGCTTCTTTGGAGGAACTTCACAGCTTTAGAATGAACAGCAGTGGAATTGGCTTTGCTGAAATGTAAGCTGAAGAGAGCAGACCCAGCAGAAGATCACTGTGTACTCTATTATTTACAGCAGACTTGAGAGGACATGGTTTCTGTAAGCTACATTTTTCAGAGACCTTTACTTTTCCTACTAAGAGCTGCTACCTCTATGTCCATTTTACATGTTATTTCTCTGATAAACATCCAATTAGCCTGAGGATTGCAGCACCTAAGAGTTTTTCCTCAGCAAATTAGGAAGAGAAATGGATGGGAGACAACTGAGTCTTTAAGGTCTATGGTGGGATAAAAAAAATTAGTAAAATTATTAACTCACCAAACTTGGAGGAGTTGTGGACTCAAATGAGGGCGTAAAGGCCTTGCAGAGGGATCTGGACAGGTTGGAGAGCTGGGCGATCACCAACCGCATGAAGTTCAATAAGAGCAAGTGCCGGGTCCTGCACCTGGGACGGGGAAACCCTGGCTGCATGTACAGACTGGGCGATGAGACGCTGGAGAGCAGCCTAGAAGAGAGGGATCTGGGGGTCGTGGTAGACAGCAAGTTGAATATGAGCCAGCAGTGTGCCCTGGCAGCCAGGAGGGCCAATCGTATCCTGGGGTGCATCAAGAACGGCATCGCTAGTAGGTCAAGGGAGGTGATTGTCCCGCTCTACTCTGCGCTGGTGCGGCCTCACCTCGAGTACTGTGTGCAGTTCTGGGCACCACAGTATAAAAAGGACATGAAACTGTTGGAAAGTGTCCAGAGGAGGGCTACGAAGATGGTGATAGGCCTGGAGGGGAAGACGTACGAGGAACGGCTGAGGTCACTGGGCCTGTTCAGCCTGGAGAAGAGGAGGCTGAGGGGAGACCTCATCGCAGTCTACAACTTCCTCGTAAGGGGTTGTCAAGAGGCAGGAGACCTTTTCTCCATTAACACCAGTGACAGGACCCGCGGGAACGGGGTTAAGTTGAGGCAGGGGAAATTTAGGCTGGACGTCAGGAGGGGGTTCTTCACAGAGAGGGTGGTTGCACACTGGAACAGGCTCCCCAGGGAAGTGGTCACTGCACCGAGCCTGTCTGAATTTAAGAAGAGATTGGACTGTGAACTTAGGCACATGGTCTGAACTTTTGGGTAGACCTGTGCGGTGTCGAGAGTTGGACTTGATGATCCTTAAGGGTCCCTTCCAACTCAGGATATATTCTATATTCTATGATTCTATTATGGTTCACAGACACAGCACTATTGAAACCAAAGCAGAGAGTTCCACTGCAGCAGGAATGCCACAGCACATAGAATGCCACAAAAGAAAGAAAAAATATTCTCTGAGTCAAGTGGAAGTGGGGATTGTCTCTGACAGAGCTTCCCTTTGAAAATCTCTCTTTGAAACAGCAGTACCTGACACATTACCTACATCACTCTTCCTGCTAATGCCATAGAGAAAGGGTGAAGACTGCCTGATGATAACTGTTGAGTGATGCTCTCATCCACGCAACTTTGTCTGGACTTTCAGTCAACTGTAAAACTTTTTTCCTTCTAGGTTAAATATTGCCTGAAGAGAGACCGGGTAGCATTAAACTCATTAAACTCATTAAACTGGGTAGCATCATACGAAATGTATATGGAGAGACTGGCTGTCTTGACTATCAACGGCTGCATCCAGTTCCCTCAATTTTTATTTGGGTTTGAAAACATCATCTCCAAAAAGTTACAGGTTGCACAGGAGGCAAAGGAGTGGGGAGCCCAGATCATCTTTCTGCTCTGCTAAATCACTGGTTTAATTTAGAAAATGACTTAAGTATTAGACACAGTCACTAGTAACCAAAGTCACTGTGATCTGGCCCTAGAAAAATAAAAAAGTGGTCTTATCTAGGACAAGTTTTCTTCTGATCTCATCACTCTGGCACTCAGGAACATGAGAACGTTCCTGCTGGTGGTTAATCCAGAATTCAGGACTTTCTATATTGCTCTGCCCACACTGAGGAATTCAGTGCAAGAAAGTAAAATTAGAACAAACACTGCCGCCTCCTAAATAATATGATGAGTTTTCAACACCTTGTATTGTAAGAAACAGCCCCCTCAGAGCTTATAGAGCAGCAATAGAAAGAGACATTTTAGTTTTCTTTATGTGTACCTATTTATCCCACTAAATCAAAACATAACAAAAACAACAATAACAGAAAAAAATCATGAAAACTAATTTTCACCTTTTGCTTGAAATTGCTTCCAGCTCTATTGTTTCCTACCCACACACCTTAGCAAGTAATACTCTTTGAACTGTATTCTAAAGTTTGTTTCCTCTTCATGTGGTGATGCTAGTCAGTATCATCTTATTTTACTACATGCTTCAGTGCCAGATCACAACTATTTCTGCCACAGTTTTGCCCTCTCACTCAACATACTTGTCTGATGATAACTGCTAATGAGAAAAAAATGGCTCACAGTAAATAACTGGAAATATTTCAATTTACTTCATTAGGCCTAGGATGTCATCTTTAGATTTTAAGGATGACTACTTAAGGATGACTTAGTACCCTTTTCTAGTACCCACATATTCTTTAAAAAAAAAGTGTACATTCTCCTTAAAAATATTTCTCTCCTCCCCTTTTTCCCAGTTGACAAATCTCAGATGCTCTTAAACGCCTTGCTGCTTGGAAGTAACCTGTAAAATGAAAGATCAGTCTTTTTGAGACCAGGGAAGATGTTAGTCTATCATTGACTTTCTATTCTAAAGATGTTTCTAATTGAATAACTTCTTACTGCCTTTTGCCTCTTCCTTCCCATTTCCATTGCAAAGTCATAACTGCTACCCTCTTCCAAATTACCTATACTTTTTGACATTTTTTTTACATTTGAAATTCCATTGGCATAAATTATGTAAAGACAATATAGCATTTGCATACAGAATCTGCATTTTTTGTTAGCATCCTCATTTTCACACCTCTAGAATATTTCTGGAGTTGTAACATATCATTGAAGATTTTATTTATTTATTTATTTATTTATTTATTTATTACTGTGAAAACACCACAATTGTATTCTTGTTGTTTACTATCAGGGAAAAACAGGGATCTCCCATGTTTTTGGATAATCCACATGGAAATTGTAGCTTGGTTAAGGAATCTCTGCACCTGCCTGTATTCAGAAATGTATCTGCACCATCAAGGGAGCATTTGAAATATAGTTAGCTGGTTAGTTTTACTTAGATTAGATTTTAATTAGCCAACTCCTAATTTTCAGAATTTCAACTTCTACTTTAAATTTTCCCATGTTTGTAATAGTTTTCTAGTGTCACCTACATAAACTGGTAATCCTCACATGGACTTGAAAGAGTAAATATAAAATCATGAGTTGAAGAGAAGCTAAAGCAAAATTCTGTTTCCCAGATGGAGATTCCTAAATAATGTCAGATGATTGTTTATTGGGTGATATTGGTGGTAGGGGGATGGTTGGACCAGAAGATCTTGGAGATCTTTTCCAACCTTAATGATTCTATGATTCTATAATTTTACTAGTGGCGGGGATGGCTCTGCCTCTTTTCTGTAAAAGGGGTCATCCATAGTACAAATATTAATAAAAGAATACTTTGTGAGTTGTAGAGGCAATGCTACTAAAAAAAGTCTTTTGTCTCCCATTCATTTTTACAGGAATCCCCTGTTCAGATATACCGATATGAAGGCTTATTGCAGAAGATCTTCTTTTATTTACATCTTATCAATATGAAAAGCTGCCATAAATCAAAATATGAAATTAAGTTAGCAAGAACAACAACATCAAAAAAAGTTATTAAGACAAATGCCAGAAGGTCATCTAGAACTTTTCAAAATCATTACCAAACTAATTAATTTAAAACATTTATTTATTTATTTATTTATTTATTTATCATCTTAAAATTAAGGTAGCATTGTATTTATAGGGTAATTTCTAGAAGGAAGCAGCATCATATGTCTGTCCTTCAGAACATATGTAGCCAGTAGGCCCATTCTTGCACTTGGTCCAAGATTATCTGGGTCCTTTCCACTATTCATTACAGAGTATTTAGCCTAGGCTTGTTCTGCCAGCCCCAGAGGCTCTGACTCTGTCCCAGCACAGATGGCAGGCATCACCCTTGCCAAGTAATACATGAGACCTTGACTCCACAAAAATCAATCTACTTTCATTTTCATAAAGCATGAAAGTTAGTTCCAAGATCAAGCTGTTTTTATTCCTGAACATTCAAACCACCAGGTGAAGAGCACTGTCATTCAAAACTTTAACAGCAAGCAGTACATGAACAGTCATCACAGATAGTGTAGAGCAATTATAGGAGCGATCACAATAAATAAATAAATAAAGCCTCCTAATAATTATAATTACTGTGCTAAACACAATAGCTTTTCACCCATTCGCTGATATTTTTTGAGTCAGACATTTTTTCCTGTAAAACCTCTCAGCCTGAGTCTCCCTGTAACTCCCTAATCAAATCATGCCAGCTGAGAGAGACAGGATGGCCTCTCCTTGGGGCAATCTGAACCCCTACTGTCTGTGTCATTAGTAAGCTGTCACCCACCTTCCTCCTCCTCAGTTTCACAGGGCTGTCATCTCTGTGCTGTTCCTGCATGTGGTGTCAGTCAGCTCTATTAGTCTTAAAAAAAAAACAACCACCACCAAAAAAAAAAACAAAAAACTAATATATTAATTCCAGCACGAAAAGAGGGTGAAATATTCATAATCTTCCATAGCAGCTTTAACATACTACTGTGAGAGCCTTTCAACATAAAATACTTAACTCATAATCTGTACTGGTAATTAATCTTAGATGTGAATGTGCCCTGCTCTGCTATTTTGCTATTTTAGAGGTTTGCCAATTGGTTCTCAGCTAAACTGAGCAACTTTGATCCCCTTCAGAACTTTGCAATCACATTAAGTGATGAAAGCTTTTCTTATTTCCAAATTACATTGTACCCAGAATTCTTATACTTTCTGCTTTAAAAATATAGTTTTAGAGTTTATCTTCCAGACCAAAGACTTTACAGCACATCACTGGAAACAACCTCTTAAAAAAATTGCACTTCACACTCATCATTTCTACTTCCTCACAGTCATTGTCACATTTTCTGACTTGACTGACACACAGAAGGCCTGCTAGTATTGTTAATGTTAATGTTGCAGAGTCAATATTAATGTTGCAGGAGTTTTGTTGCATTGCCAACAAAAGCAACAGCTATACTTCAGGTACTGTACCTTTGATTATAACTGCAGCAAAGAAAAAGGTTACATATATTAGAACTTGACAACTTCTAGCATTGGTTGAGACAAATGTAAGGAAAATTTGTACTGAAATTTATAATTTAGTCATGCTGATTCGCTACCTTATCTTTTTTAATCCCCACATATTCTAGATATTTTTATTAGAAATGTAGATCTGACATATTTTAACCTTCATATTTATATAAACTGAATTTCATCTTTAATGACTGTAATATTATGGTTATATGGCTCTTGTCTCTTTCTGGAAAAGGTGCCTCTGATTAGATTTTTTAAAAAGCTAAGAAATTAGTATAAAAAAAAAGTTATACTGCTAAACACTATTGAAGACTCTTATTCCTTAACAACATTCAAACTGTCTATCTGATATTCCACATCATAAAAAAATATTTCTTTAACTGGGAAAGAAAATATACCCTGTCATATAATCTTGGAAAGATTAGCTGACTACTAATGTGAATTTGGCAGTGAGCAGAGTTATGCAGCTGGATGACGTTAGTGTACGGTGTTGTCCAGCAGCGTACAGTGGCGCTGCATAGGAGATACAGATTTGCCCAGATTGGTTGGTCTTCCACAGCTCCTCTAGGATGCCCTGCAAAGGTGCCTGGGTGCCATCATGCTGAACATCTTTCTCCTATTTTTTCTTGCTGGAGATACTCTTAAACTCCACAATAGAAACTGACAGCCTTTGCATAGACAAGTTACCTTGCTCCCATCTGGAGTGTGGTGAGTCTACACTTGCAACCTTCCAGGAACACAAACCAGCTGCAAATGTGTTCTGGAAAAACTAAGTAACCACTTTTTTTATGGATTCATTTTCAGAGTCCCGTAGAACCATATTTTATATGAGAATGTAGTCTGCTTCACAGTCAACACATCAGCCTTCATTCAAAGCTGTCTAAACCCTAGAAAAAGGGAAAAAAAAAAAAAGGTTTTATCTTTTTATTTATTTTTATTTTATATACATTACTGAATAGTATCAAATGGAGCAGTTCCAAGAACAGATTTCTAGTAAAAAACAACAACAACAACATCCATTTCTTGGTCATTTTACAGTGCTACAATTAGTTTTCCAGGAATATTAAAAATCACAGAAAAATGGTTTCCCTCTTCCCAGTCTAAACAGTTGACTGCTTATTTACAAAATCAACAAAAAATTACAATTTCATGATGCCTCTTTTGACATTAGTTCACAGGTTATTTCTAGTTGATACACCTTTTTTCAGGTCAGGACACTTTTCTTTCTGATAATCATTACCAACTGTGCAACATACGGCTGAAGTAATGAATTTTCATGTTTGTTTCAAATGACAATACAGTAACCTTGGGAATTAATATGTTAACCCTTCAAAATACAAAAAAAAAAAAAAAAAAAAAAAAAAAAAAAAAAAAAAAGAATTATTACTTATTTTATTTCTATGGCAATTTGAGAAGAATACAGAGAATTTGAATCAAACAGATGTAAAGCCAAGAAATATTCAAACACTTGACTCACCATCATGATATTTTATCTCTGGAATCTCACTTGGGGCTCTTCAGTCATGGGGAAGAGGGAGAGGAGAGAGGAGACATATTTCAATTTTAATCCTACAACGAAGATTGCTCTTTTGTAGGTGCTCTAAATGCTTATTTTGCCATAGGTCTTCTGACACAGTGGATAAATAGAAAGCTCTCACCTGCTTTTTTCCCATATTCTCGTGTCACCCCACCTGTCAGATAGATGGTGTTCCTTCTCCTGTTTGTAGTGGGTTTACATGGCAAGGTTTTGGTAGCAGGGAGCCATAGGGGTGGTTTCTGTGAGAAAGATCTAGAAGCTGCCCCATGTTTGGGAAGGGCCCCATTGTTTTCCAGATCTAAGCCAATAAGCGATGTTGTTTGCGCCTCTGTGAGAGCATATTTAAGACAGGGAAAAAAACGCTGCGCCAGACAGCAGCCGGGAGTGAGAGAACAGCCTTGCAGGTGCCAAGGTCAGTGTAGAGGGAGGGGGAGAGGTGCTCCAGGCGCCGGAGCAGAAGTCCCCTGCGGCCTGTGGTGAGGACCATGGTGAAGCAGGATGTCCCCCTGCAGCCCATGGAGTACCACGGTGGAGCAGGGTTCCATGCTGCAGACCGTGGAGGAGACCACGGTGGAGCAGGTGGCCCTGCACTGACAGAGGCTGCTGCCTGTGGAAGACCCCTGCCGGAGCAGATTCCGGGCCGGACCTGTAGCCCATGGAGAGGAGCCCACGCAGGAGCAGGTGACCTGGCAGGAGCTGCTGCCCGTAGGGGAGCCAGGTTGGAGCAGTTTTCTCCTGAGGGATGGACCCCGTGGTACGGACCCATATCTGGAGCAGTTCTGGATGAGCTGCTGCCTGTGGGAAGCCCACGCTGGATCAGTTCATCAAGGACTGCATCCCGTGGGTGGGACCCCACAGCACAGGGGATGAGAGTGACCGAGAAGGAGCGGCAGAGAAGAAGTGCTGTAGACTGACCATAACCCCCATTCCCCCATTCCCCTGCGCCCAGGGGGAGGAGGTGGAAGAGGGTGGATGGGGGGGAAGGTGCTTTTGTTTTTTTTTTTTCCTTTGTTTTCTCACTTCTCTCGCTTGTTAGTAATAGGCAATAAATCTTACTATCTCCTTATGCCGAGTCTGTTTTGCCCGTTACAATAATTATTGCGTGATTTTCTCATCCTTATCTCAACCCTTGAGCCCCTTTTCACATATTTTCTCCCCATTCCTCTTTGAGGAGGGGGAATGAGAGAGCGGCTGTGGTGGAGCTCGGCTGCCCACTCGAGCGGAACCACGACACTGTTCCACCCTGAGTTTTGGTAATCTGCCTACAGCCTTCAGCTCATCTCAGTTTTTACTAGTCAGAACTGTAGTGCACAAGAAATCTGAGCCCTGTAAATCTGAGTTGTCTGGGAGTCTGAATCAGTAACAGTTTTTCCATCAATTTTATCCTCATAGAATATGTCATAGTCACTATCCATGAAATCCTACTCAGAAAAAAAAACAAAACAAACAAAAAAAAAACATCAATCAAGTTTACTAACACTGACCCCATCATATTTCATCTGTTCTTGGACATCTCCAAAGCACCTTGATTATTATATATGCTCTTGGCATTAGCAATAGAAACCACTACAAGTGCAGCTGTACATTATATGGCCCTCAGTGCTAGGATCTATTAGAAGTCAGCTCCTGTGGTTTTGTGATTGCTCTATTGTCTCCTCTTTACCAGATACTTTAAAACCTTTCTGTCTCACTGATCTAATCTGTCCCCAGCCCACCTGTCATCAAAAATTGAAACATCTGTACCTGTAATAACCGCTTTCCTTTTGTCGAATATTTCCCATTTTTTACAAAACCAAGAATCATCTCTCCCAAATATCATTGAACCAATTTTGCCAACAGTGCATTTCCAGTGTCTTTGCCATCTACCTTTGTTCACTTAAGGGACAGGTGTTCCCATGGATACTTATCCTTTTCTGCTCCCTCTCCTAAACTTAACACATCCGAGGACCTGCAGAAAATTTTGTTTCCACCAAAAGCTTTATCCTCTCAAGGAACTAAAAAACAAAACAAACAAAGAAACAAACAAACAAAAAAAAAAAAAAAAACAAAAAACAACAACAACAAAAGAACACTCATGAAGCTTTTGATTCTTATTGCTTTATCATTTTGATGTTACTGCTCTTTTCTTCTGTGTGGGGAAAAGAACAACCCAACATTCTCAGAAAAAACACTGCAAAACACACAGAAAAACACTATGAAAGCTGCAAGACATACAGTTTGCTTTCTTTATCTTATAAGAATAAAAAAGAAGCTATGAATGAGTTTAAAATCATCTAATAATTTATTCCCTTTTAATAGCTTGTTTCGTAAACATGTTTTTGCTTAAACAGGATTTGGAAGTGTCCCTTAAAATATCCTGTGGTTCCACTGCGATGGTTTTTCAAGGCTCATGAGTGGATTTTGCATGGATCTTAACCCTGAGGCAGAATGGAAGATATTAAAAAAAATCTAGTTAGACACCCATATCATCAAATACATGCATTTGCAATTATTTTAATTAGTTCATCAAATAAAGGTTAGTGTAGTGCTTATTAATGTTATAACCATATTATATATTCAGGTAAATGTATGTTCACTTTTTTGAATGTGCAATCAGTCATAATTCTACTTTCCCTCTTCTCTTTTGGCTTTAAAAAGGGTTATCAAATCCCAAACATTATTAGTGTAATGTTATGATTGAGAAATTACACTTACTAAAGTAAAGAGACTCAAAGGATGGTTTCCAGAGCAACCATAATTCAGCCAGCTTGCACTTCATGCATCTCCTGAAGGGAAATTCTGCCTCTTGCTCACAGCTGGACCAAATCCTTACAGTTACTTCTGGCTGCAGAGTGGCTCTGCAGCTGTTTTGTCCTTTTGCAAGCTGCCACAGCCATGTTGCAGCTGCTTTCCCTCCACCAGGGATCCAGCCACCAGCTGCAAGCCGGGGTGGCCCAGCTCAGACCCCTTTTAACAACTTTCCCCCTTGCCCTAGGACCTCTTCCAAGATCTCCCAAAATGTCAGACAACAGCACAGTCCTCTCTGTGTCCTACTCCATGTATGCAGCTGCATTAAGACTCTTCTGTACCTCTACTTATGATAGCAAAGTTTGTACCTAAAGCCTTTAAATTTGCATCCTTAGTGAGGATTCAAGCTGGCCCCATTCCTGCTGACACCCTGGGTGCTGGAGTCCTCCCAGAGAGCACTCAGAAGCTAAAGACTGATCAACTGGAAGGCGAGGCCCTTCAGACTCTTCTAGTTATTGTAACAATGGAGGTCTTGACTCACACATATGAGAAATGAAGACCAAAATATACATCTACAGAACTCTCCGGTTTAACATCCATAGGAGTAAAAAGGGCTCTTATTCACAGCAGCCAAGCTCTCATCAAACATATCACACCCCCAGATTTATACATCCAGCTCCTACTGAAATAAACAGTAAGACTGTATATCTGGAGGCTGAGTTTTGTCATGTTTACATAAACATTGACTGTTTGATTTGGTCTTGGTGCTGAGAGTTTTAAATCATTTAACTATGCTATTTTTAACTACAAACTTCTGTACCTTTGAAACTGTATATGGCATTTTAAAACTGGCTATTATATTGCCTAGTATAAAAACAATTAAATTTTAAGATATTAATATAGGAATAAGAATATTATCCCAGTTGAAATGTATACCATTATATCTTATACCATATATCTTTAAAACAAGCTATAATTGTGGCAATCACACCATCCCTGTTAAACCTGGGTACTGTCACCCCATGTTTGTCTCATACTCTTAAATCTTTTTTTGGAGTGTCTGGTTTTGAACTAAATTTAGGAATACTCAGGACTGTTGACAAAAGCAATTCTTTTCTAACTGACTCAGCAGCAAGGCTCTTGATGGGAATTCGGGAAGAACATCTGATGTTTTCCACAAAGCAGTGCAATGGCCTTAAACAAAGCAGTTAAACATACAATCTGAAGCAGTTAGAATTCCTTTCTAGGGATATTTCCATAGTGATGCACACAGTATTTCAGGTGAGTCCTCACCAATGCTGAGTAGAGGGGATTATAGTTTATACAATAGAAACTCTTACGTAGCTTATACAACCAGAAAAAAGATCACGTGCACATCTGAATCAATGCCTTCTTCGTTACTGCTCCAAAATTTTTTTGATATTTCATCATTTGCTCTGTTTTTTCTTTTTTTCAGTAAGATTACAGGTTCCTGGAGTCAAGAATTACCTATTTGTTGTCTGTGTAAACATGTTCAATACTGCTATTAGATGTTAAATTGCAAAGTTCAGACATAAGAAAAAAAAACAGTAAAGGTCATGACAAATATTTTGTTCCTATCTCTGGGATGAAAATTTGCTTGAGAATTTGATCTTGGAAGCAGCTGAGCCCTGATTATCTAAAGGAATCAAGAAAGTGTCTTTAGTCATGATAGCTTACATGCATTGAATTCAGTTCAATTACAGTATATAAAACATTGTTTAAATTTAACATAATTTTCTACAGAGAGCAGGCCCATAGATTTGTTTGAATTCTCCACTAAGTCAAAGGGGAATATTTCCTCTTTTGTAATAGAGCCCTAACATCTCAGTCTTTTCATGATAAGGAATGAAAGAATGAAAAATTTACATACATATGCGGATATAACTAAAGTATAATATTTATTTTGTGTGGTATTAGTGAATAGCATTATTCCTAATACTGATATATTAATTCCATGTGATCTATGTCAGAATTTGTGCAAATATTTGCAGAATTAAACCATTTTATTCATTCAACTCTTGAGCAAGCTCCTGAAAGAGTATTCATCAATACAGCTTTGTGATTTCAATGGGACTACACTAATTTAAATCTAGCTTTTTAAAGGCGTATTCTGCAGTGGGAAAAAAAAAAATAATCATATAACTTCACATTTTTCCATGATGGTTGGGAATATAGCCCTAGAAGAGAGATTGAACTGGAGATTGAACCTTGCTGTCATGCCAAAATAGGTGATGTGGCTAGAGGGAAGAATTTTTTCTTCTGTTAGAATTCAATGGATTTTTTTCCTCCAGGGTGCTATCAATGTCATTTAAGTAATTCAAGTAATTTAGATTCAACGTAGATGGCAGCAATAAGTATTAAATTCAACAAATTAGCCTCATGCAGACTTGATGCTGTTCTAGAGCTTCTAAATATGAAACAATTTAGGGAAGGTTTATGTTTACATGGTAGCTGTATTGAGTTTCCTAATGTGGATTTGTTTAAGTTACCTATATTGTGGTGTCTATAAGAAACAAATTTTTAAAATCTCATCTTCAAAAAAAAAAATTTTCAAAAAAAATAAAATGCTGCAGCAAAAGGTCTGCTGATTCACTGTTGTTCACCCCATTGTGTTCATTTAGATTAGTGCTGCTACAATGATTTAGTTCCACCTCACAAGATAATGAGTCTAAATTTTATTTCTGTTAGTTGTACAGACATGTATGGCAAGATAAATATCTAGAAATCAAAAGTGAGAGAACAGAAGAAGCTATTATTTTGGTAAAAATAATTTTAAAATAATGTCAATTCTTCCACCCCTCCACAAAAAAAAAAAAAAAAAAAAAAAAATCTGACGAGAAATACTGTAAAACAAATTTAGAATAAATTTCCCACTCCCTCCAGATGAGAAAAAGATGGGATTTGTGAGTCTTCTTTTTTTTTTTTTTTTCAACCAAGTGATCTTGATATCATTCTGAAAGCTTGTTCTAATTTCATCTCTAATAAATACTTCCTCTACAGTCATAAAAACGTCACATGTAAATCATAGAACAACAGAATGGCATGGTTTGAAAGGACCTTAAAAATCATCTAATTCTACTCACCCTGCCATGGGCAAGGACATGTTCCAATACATCAGGTTGCTCAAAGCCCCATCCAGCTTAGCCTTGAACACCTCCAGGGATGGAGCATCCACAGCTTCTCTGGGCAAACTGTGCCATTGTCTTACCACCCTCAGAGCAGAGAACTTCCTCCTGACATCTAATCTAAATCTCCCCTCTTTTATTTTAAGCCATTACCCTTCAACCAGAATTACATTTAGTGAAGTGTGCATAGACATTATAAGTAGTCATGGTGTGGTTTTCTTGCTGATAAACAGTTAATTCAGTTATCTCCTTCAAGTGAATTAACGTCCTTCCAAACAGGACAGATGCACTTGATTGTTTTGCCTAATCAGGGTCCTAATGGAACTGTCCATTCAAGTTCAGCTTTTGAAGAAATTCACCAAAAGAGTTATCAAAGAATACAAAAGTGCTTGTTAGGAGAAAGGAGAGGGATCTGTTTCTGTAAATGCCTCTCTGAAGCCTCTGCACATATAGTGCCCACAGCAATATTCCCCATCCATGATGAGTCTGTCTCAGTTCTTCCTCAACATGAATAGGCAATTACGGACAACCAATGCCATTCATGTCATTAGTGCAACAAGGGGATATGGCAGATAAAATGGTAGCCAACAATCAAGTGAAAATTTGAAGTCATGGATAGAAAGGAATATGGTTAAGCCCTTCCCCTGCCCCAGGAAAAAGAAAAAAAGAAAAAAAAAAGAAAAAAAAAAAAGGATGGAGGGGAAGAAGGAAGAGGGGACATTGGAACTAAGATCTAGAGAAGAGGGGACATTGCATTAACACTGTGGCAGCTGGCTCTGTAGAATAGCAAACCTGTGAGAATTCCTGCCAGTTAAAGTTAAATCTGCTAGTCTTCAGTTTAAAATGTGTATTGAAATGATCTACTTTTAATATGCTGGAAATTATGAACTAAGGTAAGCACTACAGATTCATTCTTTCATCTTAGCATTGTCCAACTTCAGTTCTCCAAAGCCATGCTTTTCTGTATGACACTTCTTCCTCTGCAGTACTAGTTTACACATGTTAGCAAACATAACACAGTTCAGATTAACACTAGCTTTTTGTTTTTTTTTTTTTTTTTTCCATAAATATATTCCTTCAAATATAAATATTTCACTACAACACTGATAGATGCAGATACATTAAAAAAATAATCAGGAACCTTCATGTATTCTTTAAAGCTGAATATTCCTAAGAAAGAAAACGTATTTATCAGTTTATTAAGCACTCTAAGAACTGCTCCATAGAGGCCATAGCTGTCTGCCTCTGATCCATGCTCATAAAGCTGACAAGCTGAGTGCACCCCTTTTCTCCTTAGTTTCTCAACAGTGTATGCTTGGCAGTGTTTTACCTAACTGTTAAAATGAAAAGGTTATGCTATTTTATATTTCTCTTTTTCATCAAAAAGGATTATTTTATAATCCTTACTACCATTTCACTGAACTAACAAAGCTATTCAACTGCATCAAAAAGTCAAAAAAGTTATTCTTTATGATTACAAGGCAGATCAATTTTACCCTCCCTATTTGTATACCATAAAAATAATTCTTGGCTTAACATTACAATTGACAAAAGTTTCACCACATCAGGACATCTTTACCATTGTATTACTCCCCAAAAATAGAATCTTGGGACTTAAGGAGAGCAAGTGGAATGACAATATGTCCATGTAGTATATAGAAACCATATATCCATAACAAGCTTGTTGTTGAGGTGATAAACATGGTATGACTGTGTTTGTACTTGTTTTCATAACATTGTTTAAAGATACAAAGGTTTAAGACGTGTTTTTTAAACCACCTCCCTGAGAGTTTAGCTGCCTATAAACACAGCAAAGCAATATAATATTTGGCTTTATATTCTACAGCATCCAGACTGTGTTACACTTATTGCTTTCTCTGACTACAGTCAACAGTACTAAATAAACTGCCAAGGTCTTTTTCTTACCATTTAATCAAGATTTGACATTAAGGAAAGCTTTCTATATTTATCATTTGTTTTAGTGTATGTTAGGTTTTCATAGTGATGGTTTAAGCAGAAGTAAATCTGTGCCGGCTCAACATCAATCCACTCATCATATCCCTAGAGCAGATTACTCAGCAGAATGTGATTTTACTGTCTCCTATAAGCACCTATAATTGTCCACTGCTTGAGGCATATAAAAATTCAATCTGCCTTCATATAGCAGGCCTTCCTATGCAGAGTGTTCCTCCTCATGGAAATTTAGGAAGGAGTAATGAATACAGGACCAAAATGCTAAGACAAAAAGCAACACTGGATGTTTGTTCTGACTTCCAATTTTTCTGTTGAAGCAATCTTTCTACAGATGTTTTTGACATCTTTAATTTTGTGCCCTGTCATGCTACAGAATCCTATGCTATGTTTTGTATCAGAAGCATAATATTGTGTTATACAATATAGAAAAAGTCACTGCTAAAATGCTGTATTTTCCAGTAACCACCACTACAGTAGTACATTTCACTGTCATTTATCTCTATACACAACAACCGAGAAATACAAGACAGCTGTATAAAGTACAGATATTTGTAGCAGTTTTCTATTCAACAGGTACAGTCTTTTCCATGTCTTTTGTGTGTTTTAGTGTATCTAAGCTCTGTAAAATGGCTACATAAATCATGTGCTGGTTTTACTGATCAATAAAAAAATCCTACAAAAACAGTTACAAGGAGTGTTTATCTCATGCAATATGAAGCAGAGCAGTGAAGAAACATTCAGTGAGCTCAGAAGAGCTGAAATTAAATAAATAAATAAAAGAGTTTTGTTCATTTTTTCTTTTAAAATGCCTACTGTTTGGGTAAAGCTTATAACGTGAAATTCTGCTCATTACAGGCATCCCAAGAAAAGATAGAGTTGTTCTAATTATTCACTGCACAGAAGAGCAACTGGATGCATTTGCTAGCCCAGAAAGAACCAGTGAAAATGTGGGTAGTTGCTAGGCTGCTTTGTGACACAGGCTCAGGAAATTTTGTTGATTAATCACAGGAGAAAACTTCTTATCTCAAAACTCTCCCACACACAGCCCCATTTCTGTACCTGGGCCTTTTAAAAAATAAAAAAATAAAATAAATAAAAGTGCATAACAGCAACTACTAGAGGAAACAATGCCAATTAAGTGCTAATATTCAGTTCTGGGTTGTGGAGATATTTTATGTAGTCTAGCAATAAAGGGTTCATAAAATTTCATACAAAAGTTCTGAAAAGTTCTGGAACCATGCTTGTTAAATTAAATTCACATTTTCTATAAGGTGAAGCTTTAGGGATTCTCAGTCTTGGGATGGATTTCACTGCATGTGAAAAGACTGCAATGGACTCAATATAGCTACAAGGTGAATTTCTGCAGACAGAGGCATTTTTAACCCTTATGTAGTTTCCTCTGACATGTTCTACCCTCTTCCTCCTCTCTTGGGCAAAACGACTTCTTGTTACAGCAGTGAACATCTAAGCATATTTACAACCCTGCCAAATTTGGCTGGATTATTTCTGTGAATATTTTATGATTAAATACTGTCATCAACGTGGAATATTATTACCAACCAACATAAAACACCTAGTAGTCTATTCAATGGCACTAGAAGCTATATTAATCTAAATCCCAGTCACTACATTTGTTCAGTTTGGCACTGCCTGTGGATCTCTTCACCTGCTAAGCAAAGGTACTTTGCTGTCAAGTAATGGCAGTGGAGAGAGTTAAAAGATCTTCTGCTGCTAAGAAACCACTTCACAAGGGTAGAATCACCTGAGTCAGAAAAGGCAGCAGCAATTCAGAGGACACTAGTGATCAATACATCCTTCCATAGCAGCAGATTCTTATCTAAGATTTCATTTGGGAGAGGATTTTAATGAAGTTTGCCACAAAGCAACTCTCCTTCACTTTTCTCCATTTTTTTCCAGGCTAAGCAGGTGACCCTGAGCAATTTTAGATGACTACAGGCTTAGTAATCACAGATATTCTAAAACATAAACTCCACAGATCCATGTCACTTGCATTTTTGTGTTTATTTGCCTTCTATCAGAAATATATGCTTCTGTTTTTAACCACTTTTTGGTAGGGATAGTAATGCAAGTAGTAATCTAAGTTTCATACGAATGGAAAAGTCTATGTTTTATAATTAAGTTGACAGGCTAAAAATATATGGTACTTTTCAGATGAGCCAAAAAATGGGCTCCTCTCATTTGTACAGTATAGGTAGACCAAGGAGAGACGAGAAATCATTCCCTGCAATGTAAATGACAGTGTGACAGTGTGTCACTGGATGATGAACAGCGCCATTTGAAAATTCATCCCTGTAATTAAGTCAAGCAATTCTGAATATGAATTGACCTTTAAAAATCATCAGCTATTTATCAATATTTCAAAGAAAAGACTGAAATAACTGGCATTTATAAATTTGACACAATTTACATTCAGGCAGAAATAGCAGTATCAGCAGGATAGAAACATATATACACTATTAAATAAGCAAAACAAGAAAGCATTATAATGAATCAAAAAGATCCACAAAAGAGAATTTTTAATTATGAAATGCAGAAACTTGAAACATAGTATAAATTTGCATTCTTGTGCCTCTGAGGTTCCTGGCATGCATGCTTAGGGTGTATAGAGATTTATTCATCTGTGGCACAGACAGGTCAGTCTGTTCTGAGGCAGCGGGAAATTACATGTCGTGAGAAATCTCATAGATTTTTCCCCAATTGCAGCCAAAGATAATACATGGCAGCTAGAGAATTTACAAGGCAATCCTACCTTCTTAGGTTGTAATGTAAGGAAGTGATATCTGACAAAGACATCAAGCTAGAATATTGCCTTAATATTTCTGTCCAAAAGGGGTTAGTTTGAGAAATGGGAATCTTAAAAGGTGGAAGATTAAAGGGCAGAGGAGCTGGTGGTTGTGCACAATGCCCATACACACACATACGCACATTCTGTGCTTCTCGCACAGAAAATAGTCTTACTAAATGAGAAGGAAATGCTGCTGGTTGCACTGTGTTGTTTTTCTCCCCTTGGAGGTGTTGTAAAGATTCTAAATATCTTTGCAACATAAAGACCACTAGCAATAAAGAGACAGATAGAGAGTGACTGCAGTACAAGTATATAGCATGTAGGGTCCATCAGTTAGATATTTATATGGCCAATCTGCAATGAAGAAACTACAAGTATTGTTGTTGCCATAGTTACAATGGCCTTGTGGGGCATATATTGTATCACTTTTGTCTTGCACTTATTTACTACAGAAAGCAGAGATTTCATCTATTATTTATATGGTTCCTGTTTCTTTCACCACTTCATCTCCACTCTGCACTACCATACACTCACTTCACTTTCACATGTTTCTTTGAAGATGGCTTGTATGTTGTCAGATTAGACAAACGTGAAAATGATACAAAATAGTTTTCTACTGGAAAATATAAAGTTTCCTATGATCTTATGTGAAGAAGAATCCAGACTTTGTTTGTTTGTTTGTTTGTTTGTTTTTCTAAAGCATAAATTCAACAACAAAAAAAATTCTTGTCATGATTTTCTATTGTTTTCTGAGAGCTGGGGTCTTATTTTTACAAATGCACTCAGTGTTCAAGACTGTTCATAAGATCGTGTGATAAAAAATAGAGAAAGTATTGGTTATATTTATCATTTAAGTATTTAGTAATTAAGCCATCTTTTGATGAAAGTCCTCAGGAATCGTATTGATTTAATGCTGGTTAACTGACAACAGTAAAGATGTACTTGTCCTGTAGTAGATATTCTAGGAAAATAAAGAAGACAAAGAGAAATAAGCGAATGCCTCTTAGATTTATTTTATAGCCTTAAAATATTTTTAAATACATTAAAATATGACTAAAACAATGGCCTAGAAATAATAATAATAAAAAAAAAGCGATTACAGAAAAAGTCTCCACATATTTCAGCACAGCACTGCAAACCTTCTGCCTTCTACAGAGTAAGCAAAGTAAAGGAAAAGTGCCATGTACTTGATTCTTTGTGCTGTGCTATGTTGAAGCATGTGATGGAGAGACAGGGGGTTCTGGGACAGAGCAGTGTGCAGGTTATGTGGAACCGGAACAAGGACACATTTGGATACAGTTCAAAGCCAGAGGCTTAATCAGTGCATGCCTGCAGAGGGTCCTAAACTCCTCCCTCCCCCATCATTTTTATCACAGTGTCAGGGACATACGGTCAAGAATCATTTCAACAGATGAGAATGGCATTCCTTTTTCAGTTCTTGTTGTTTCACTGTGGCCTCTCAGGGCACAGAGTGTTTTTGTTTGTTGTTGTTTGTTCATTTGTTTTAAATTGAAAGTATGTAATTGATTTATAAAATGACTTACTGTGATCCTTCCTGGATCACAGGAAAAGCACATTAAAAACAAAAGCAAACAAACAAACAAAGCCCTACAAATCAACAACAAAACCAAACAATGGTATATGCATCTGAAAAACACTGATAATTTATTACAGACTCTTCGTGACCAGAAAAGCATAGGCACCAAAAGACAGGGTATTACAAGAAAGGGAATTTTTTTGTCGGGATGCCAAACCAAGATATGTTACTGTGCTCCACAGAGGCAGAACTAAAATTGTGGATGCCCATCCCCCCACTCCAAGTGCTGTTCCAAGGACCTGCAGAGGCTGGACACCCAAGATATATAAGTTATTTCTTCCTACAAAATGAAAACACACTTAGAACATGGATGGAAATACCTACCCTTAATTCTGGCATGAACAGCCAATACAAGCAGTGAAGGTGAAGGCATTACAACCTTCAGAGAAAACTAGCAGGACTACTCAGGGTCTTCAGGATCTCTAAGCATCATTCTGCTGGTTAGCAAAACCGAACTGTAAACCACCCCTCTATCTGCTAAGATTGTTAAGAATCTATTTAATTTTCAGGTCACACTGAAGTAATTAGTGTGAGGCCTATCTATTCTATGAAATGGTATTCAAGAGTCTCTTTGAAACTAAACCTGCAACCTGTTCCGTGGTGACCCTGCAACACAGAACAAGGCTATACGAATTTGGTGGCCAACTTCTTAAGTCTAATGCCCCATCCCAGATACAGGATATATAAAGAGTTCCCTTTCACAGCAGTCTTTTTGATCATCTTTGCAGTGTATTATCCCATCCTGTCAGATTTACTGGGAATGTAATACAGGAGAGGAGCCATTAGAGACAGAGAAATGTCGACAGCCTGGGAACAGCAGGCTGCCACCCAGTTGCCACAATGCCTGCACAGCCATTTTCAAGCATGTTCTTATTCTAAGCAGCAAACACATATTGGTGTCACTTACTCATCTTGACACTAAGCTGGAAAGAGCTATGAGGGCTGCTAACCTCAGCAGTGTCTCATTTCACATGTGAGTAATAAGTCCATATTCCCTAAAGGGAGATGAATGCTAATGGTTTGAAACTGAGAGGTGCTGAGCACTTAAAGCCTCTGCTGAAATCATCTTCTAGTATAGAAGACACCCTAACAATTATGGATGCTCCTACTGCTCCTGTGATCAGGACATCAGGACATAAATATGGTTCTTTTTTTTTTTTTTTTTTTGGCTGCAATTAATAAAGGAGTTCCACTGTCTTTAACATGAAGGATAAGTAATAATATAGTGTTGTTTAGATGACTGCTTTGTACTGTTCAAATGTGCTTATCTGTTGCTCTTAGCTGTTTTCACTGAAGCAGTATCAAGGGCTATAAACAGTCCACCTAAGACCATGAACACACATGGTGAATTTCCAAATATTTGTCAAGTTATATCAAAGTTCAGCTAAATATAATCCTATGTCTATTACCAGTTCATGGCAATCTTCCAGTGTGCTGATTAAGATATAAATGTTTCTCTGAGACAATAATGATTAAGATTCCTGAGTTCCAAGAGTGGCAGCTAACAGGAGTTTTCTGTACATATTTTCTCCATCAAATTAGCAAAAAATTAAACTGAATAAAACATTACTAACTGATCTCCCTTTCAAGTAAAAATTATTTTGAAAAGTATTCGACTATTTCTGAGAGAAGTTTCACCTTTCAGTTCATGATGATCCAGTACTTGACATTTTAGGTAACTCATAAAAAAAAAAAAAGATAAAAAATAATAAATTGAATCAATTTTTATCATTTGACATGACATATTCAACAATTTTGAGTTTATTGTATTTTTTCAGTGGGAGTAAAAATGGAAAGACAAATTTCTCTCTTAAGTCTGCCTAGGAAAAACAAACAACCAAACCAAACCAAACCAAACCAAACCAAACCAAACCAAACCAAATCAAACCAAAAAAAACATTTTTCAAGATGCTTTAAAAGCATTCAGAATTTCCCATACATCTAAAACCTTATTGGAAGTTCTAATATATATAAATTGGAAGATCCTAATCTCTGGATTTGAGGCTATTGTTCTCACAGAAGAATACTCTTCCCTACCTTTTATGTTATTGCCTGTTCTTCTAGGTATCACTCAAATGATATCAAACTCTTTTACTCTTGAGAAAGAAAGAAAGATTCTTTTTCAGCTGAATTGTCTTAGATTCATAGTTTATAATTTTATCAGGTGAGCAGACAATACTAGCAATATTACAATGTTTTTGACAGCCAGAACCTCAAGAAGGAAAATACTTTACATTCTTTTACTGCATTTTCTCTCTCAGAATAGACACAGTCAGTAAGAGGTTTATGCTAGGCATATTCACTAAGTTTAATTAAATATTGGCATGTCCCTCATGAACCTTAAACAGTGAAGAGCCCCCTTAATGAAGAATTTCATTCACCTCAAGGTACCCATAATGTCTGCTTTGCCCAAATCCCTTAAATGTGCTTCAATTTGTGCAGAACTCTGTGATGTGTGTATGGACAAAGACATTGCCACCAGTTTCAACACGTCACATTCAACAAATATCACATAGGCTTGTACAGCTAATGAAATATCATCAGGTGGACTTTATAAAACTTCAGGACTTGCATTATAGTGCTGTACCACAAGAAACCACAAGTTCTTATTGTTGGAAATACTGCTATTATAAAGGCATATCAGCATAAGCTAAAACTAAGAAATAGCATTTTCCTTGATTTTCAACAGAGTTAAGTACTTGTAGCTCCTCCTGACTCAGATATGTCAGATATGTGGGTACTCAGCACTTCTGCAAGTCAAGTCATTTAACTCAAAATTTCTTCTTCCTTTATATCCTTAATAGTAGCATCACTTCTGTATGATTTTGATAGCAAAATAGAACTAGATTTAGCTTTTGGCCATATGACCTACTTTGGAACTATTTAGTCACTCAATTATTCTTTTGGCTTCTCTGCCATTTTAGTGTTAAGACTTTATTATTATTATTACTATTATTATTTTTTAATTAAAATTTAATATATAGTTATTGCATAGGAAATATATATTTTTTTTCCTCCCTGGCCCCAAAACTGATAAGTAATTGTGACTACTTGGGGAGATATCATGAAAAAGAACTGACCTAATATTTTTAAGACGTCAAGATGCAAGTAAGTCTTCTCTATTATTATTGAATCTGAAAAAAGTAACCTTATTATAAAACAGTCAATAATAAGAAGCTTTCACAGAGGTCAGTGGAATTTTCTAAGCATTGATTGTTTTTGAACTTGAAGTTATATATTTCCATGTCTGAAATATTGATTTAGGCTCCTGACATAGATTGTTGATTTGAACAATTCTGTTATGATTTGTGAAATCTTGCAGGGAGCAGATGAGAAATTGCTCAGTGTTGTAATATATATTGATGAGAAATTAATTTTTGGGGTGAAGCAGTCTACTTCATCAATTCCTACATTGCAATCAGAAACCAATTTGATTGTAAAATGCCCTTTTAAAGTGATCATTAAATGTGTAGCACAGAAGGCTCAAATGTTACAAATTATAACTCAGACTTTTTTTTTTTTTTTGAGCATTGTACTTTGTATCCATAAAAACAGTAAGTAGTATACAAATAAATACAAATTTGTATACAAGTATACAAATAAAGCATTATATAAAGAGGGCATTACCTAAGTTATACCACTGGAAGGCACTGACAAGTTCACTACATCCTACACCCTTTGCAAACACAGTTCTCAAAATATGTCCACATGTCACTAGAAACATCAGCCTGGGAGGGGTTCTTAATGTATGGAGAAGGCAGAAAGCTAAGAGCACTTTTCTGGAGCTTCTCCATCAGCAGTCTTTTATCAGTTTCAGACACCTCTTTCTCCTCAGATTTCCCATCCCTATCCCCCAAACATTTTCCGGAATCTAGCTTAAAAAATGCAGTTTCTGAGGTGGCAGATGTTAACAACTTCATAATTAAAATCATTATTTTTTTTTTCAACTATAGTTTCTAGAGGTTCAACATGGAGGAAAAACAGACAAGGGAAAGAGATTTCACTACAGTGTTTTGTAAAATGCTTCCCATAGTTAATTACCAGTAGATTTAAGAACCTGAAGCTCATTTCTAGTGCTCCAGTCCCTTGATCTATTTCTATGTGTGTCTTCCAGGATTCAGACCATACATAAGTTTCATTGTTCCATGTCAATATTCATCAGCTTTGGTGAAGTGCTCCATTAACCTTCTTTTTGGCAGCTTCTTCAGCATTTTACTATAAAGCATTCTTCAAGGCTTCTAATTGAAGTCTCCACTGCACCCACTCCAATTTATTAACATGCTTCCTGACTTGGAGACACCAGACCTGAACTGGTAATGGTCAGATCATATACCAGAGATGAGTTCAGTTACACCTGTACCTAACAGAGATATGAAATCATCTTCACACCTTTCTTATTCAATTTTCTCTTGAATCATGACAGGAGTACATTAATTCTTTTGGACAGTGACCTTGTGAGCTCAATAAGAATAACATTTAATCAGATAAATATCTGTCAAAAACTATGCTCTTTATTCAAGTTGCTGTGTACAGAGTTCACATACTTCTTATTTATTTATTCATTTATTTTTATTTTAACTCCTTTTTTATTTGATGCAGGTCTTGAATTCTGATGAGGTCCATAAGAGATGTTCTTTCCTGTTTGGCAACCCCCCCTACTTCTCTTAATGGTGTCTAGTATCACTGCTTTGCAGAAGAGCCTGGCATATTTCATTGCAGCTAATGTGACACTTAAAGTGCTAGGTAATTTCACAGTTAATTCACTATCTTATCTTACATTATATGGTAATTTTGTTACAGAATGTATGTTGAAAATACTGTTGCAGTATCAGGTTAAATTTAATACCTGTTTCACAACTTCTCTGACATTAATTCTCCAACTCAAGTCTCTCACAGGAGAAAGCATCTGATTAGAAGAAAAAAAATATATTACAAATTAATGAAACAAAGGTAAGGGGATCAAATAAAAATAATAAATAAAAGTAAAAATTGAGAGAACTTTATTTAGATGCCTCAGTTCATTTTGCAAGAAATGGGGGAATTCCTTGCCCCATTGAGAACAGGGCTGACAACTGCCTGAAAAACAAGCAGACCAGTTGGCAGAAACTGCCAGAAAGGGGAGTATGTTTAAGTCATTCTTTCTTTTAGACATACACCTTAGTTGTCTATACACACCTTAGCTTCCTATACGAGTGCAGACTTGTAACTAGAAATTAATTCATTCAGGCTCCTCACTTGTGTATTCAGTATGAAGGAATGCCTCACAGTTCTTTAGATACATGTATGACCAGGGGAGGGTTGCCCATTCTCTGTATGCTTCTGTGCTGGTTAAAACACTCAGCCAGGATGGACCTTGGTGTCTATGGGATTCACATCTCCATTTCCTGCTTCCCAGACAGGCACTTCACAGCGTGACTCATGCTTTTAGCCAGTAACTTTTTAATGTGAATTGCATCTACAGCTCCAGAAACAAGGGCTTTCTCAAGCCACAGCCTCCTTGTCTGGATACTCTAATCTCCATGCCACAAAGTCAATGTTTCTTATTTCATCTGTGTCCATGCTCATGTCTTGTGGTTGCACAGTACTGCAGGTTCAGAAAGCAAGCTGTAACAACCCCAGGATGTAAGGCTAATTTTGAGGATTTCTGGAACACTTGAGAGTTGTTCCTTTGAATCAATTCCTACTGCCTGGGTGACGGATATCCTTGCTCCAGCCATGAGGTCAGGAACCACTGCCAAGGCTGCTTTGGAAACAGCATGAGAATCCATTGTGCTCACATTTGCAGCCAAAGGCTGACGTGATCCAAGCTTGCCTGCTAACTAACCTGGGCTGCTCATGGTCATGGGACATCCAATATTGGAATCCAAAATGGTCAGATACGGGAAGGATCCCTTAGCCAGCTCAGTAATCTTGGTTTCCTTTCTAAGGGGAGAAATAGATATCCTGTACCTCTTTTAAAGATGGAAGGATCTACATGTATTTTTCTGAAGTGCCTGTCAATGTGCATTGACTAGAATGATGAAGCTAAATGAAAAAAAGTCCTCAGATGCTCACCTCAGCTGCAAGACAAGTGAATTTCAAGCACAGAAGAAGCTTTCTGAGGAAAACAACAACAACAACAACAACAACAACAACAACAACAACAAAAACATAGCTTCTCAAGGAGCTAATTGGGTTACGCAGATTTTTTTTTTCCATTCTCTTATATTAACTTAGATGTCTATATTTTCTCCTCATGTTGCCTTGTTGATACTAAAGTAATTTTTATTCATACTTTGTCCATATTTTCTGTGCAACATAACAAAGACAAAATAATTCCTTTGTCCCTTGGAGCACTAAATTAAGCTAAACCAGCATGACAAAAAAAAATGGTCTTTTCTAGCAGAGCATCATCCTTAAGCACCTTCATTATTTTATCTCTCCATTGTATTATACAATAGCTTCCTATTTCTGAGCTGAATTTTACCATGTAGGCCTCAGTGTACACCGTTTAAGTGAGCTTAAGGATGTGCTTTGACAATTACGGATGTTGACCTCTGTAAGACCCAACTGTTACATTACAGGGGATTAGTGTTCTCATAATTCCTATTAGGAAAGTTAAAATGGATTGAATGGACCAGGTGCTGCATTATTTGTGCTGATCTTTGTTCTTTCCTATTTCATATTATCTTGTCCACTTGAGGGCTTCCTCAAAAAGAAAATTTTAAAGGAAGAGCTGAGTTTAGCTGATTAGTTAACATGCCTAGGCTAGTCATTAGTTTTCATACTGAGAAAAAAAAAAAAAAAAGTTTCTTTACATCTTTTTTTTTTGTTTCCAGAGCAAAACCTGAGAGCTGGAAAACTCTTATTTCCAGATTTAACTTAAAAGACAAGAAAATAATGAGAATTACTCTTTTGTTCTCAGCAGATGAGATGCTGATATCTGACTTTTTGCAGAATAAAGCTTATCTCATCAGTATAAATATATAATGTTTGAAATAAGTGATTCATATGAATTCTACGTACCAGATTAATGTCTAACTTTGACTGCTAGTATCCACAATGAATATAACAGATAGTTCTTATACATTTCACCTTAGACAAGCTGATTTTTTCCTCTGAGAATAATGCACGAGCAATAAATATCTTAGTCAATTTCTCAGAAACATACAAATGATCTGAATTGATTTTAGCTTTAAGAAAATTATAAAATAGCACAATGTATCATTGTTCTATTACATTGTTCTATGCTTGAGTTTGTCGTCAAAGTTAAATATATTCAGTAACAGGGACTGTCTCTACCACTATAGCAATATACTTGCTGTGCTGAAGAGGAAGATAATATATTAATTTTTCTCATACAGAAAAATACAGAATCAAATTTATTGGTGTCTCTTCAAAGGACATCTTCTACCATCTCCAGATGTGGAATTTGGGATTATATATTTTTGCAATTCAAAGGTCATCTTCTTTCTAAACTATAATTCAGGTGAAACAAAGGATTTATGCATGGTAGGTCTGTTTAGCTCTGTTTAGCATGTTTGGCAGTAATTCTCTTTGTCCAATAAAATCCAACAGGAAGCAACTGTATCTGACTTGCCTCAAGTCAGAACCATGTGTGATCTTTTCTGCCATTAAAATATCATAATCTTCCCTCTTTTCTGCCTTTTCTGTGGCAAATGTTACTTTTAAAAGGTCTGACACAAAGCAGGCTATACATATGATTTGCTTTGCTTTTTTCTATATTCAGGTGCAAAACAAATTAATAAAATGTTGGGAGAAATTTAGTCCATTTAGTCCACTAAACAACTGTCATAGCACCCACTAGGAAAATCCACTGGGAGATAAATAAAATTATGTCTTAATGATACATTTCTCTTACTCTGGACAACAGAAAGTCCAATACCAATACCTCTTCAACACATGAAAGAAAAAAATCAGGGTTAGTTTTGCTTACAACTAACAGTGAGTCATAAAAATGACTGAAGTATCATTTTTCTCCTATGAATATGAAAAGCAGAATAAGCTGCATTTGTGAACCTGTAAAAGGGTCAAAAATATGCAAATGAATTAAAGAATATGGGCAATACCCACAGAGCTAAAATAAATTGATTCAAGACACCTGAAGAATACTTGTGTCTTGACATATGAGCTTATATTTGCTACAGCTCTAATGTTTTTCTTTTATTTTTGTTGATTTATTTTGTTTACTTGGTTTTTAAATGACCTAGCAGCTTATTTCTCAACATTTATGCAAGATATTTGGAGAGAAGTAAATTAGAAATTATGAGAATGTGCCATTTCCAAAAGAACTGAAGATGGAAAGCAAGCTACTTCTAATTACTATATAATTAATTTAAAATTGGAAGCAAGGGTGACACTTCCTGGAACAGCTAGCTAAAAAATGAATAGTTTAGGGCTAAATACAAGACTGTCCTATGCTTATGTAGCTGACAGTGGCAAACCTATTGGAAATTAATACTACAAATAATGGAAGAAGTGACACAGGAGTCAGTAAAATATGTTTCTGAAACAACCATTCTTGGGAATTATATGGTAAAACTATTTCACAGTAGCACAATCTCTTATTTCCCAAGTTAGAATGAGCAAGACAATGCTACATAAAAGCAATGGTTATTTAGAAACCAAATCAAGCACAAAATTCTTCTATAAAAACTACTTAATCCCTGAAGAGAGTTACAGCTTGGGTCATAATATTGCAATTTTAGATATATAGAAAGAAATGAAAACTTTATTATAGAATTCAAAACCTTTCTATTTTTTCACAAGCTCTCTTGGTATTACGTCTATTCATATAAAGTATTTAAAATTTCATCCACTTAATCATTGCTATGAAATAACAAAGCAAAAATTCTTCATGTCAAGGTTCAGCAGGTCAGTGACCTAAACTTATATTTAAACAGAAATATTCTGATATCTCAACAGTGAGCATTCTAAAATAGTACAAGTTGCTCAGTAGTTTTGTAGCACTTTTAGTTAGATACCTAACAATGAATACCCACAATCATTAGTTTTAGAGCTATAAGTCAAAATTATAAAGTTATTATAAAGTTATTGAACTATCTATGTAGCAGATGGATTTCTCTTTCCTCTGATTTGTAGGGAGACCACAGATAAGCTACACTGCCAAATATATATGTTCTTATAATTTTTAGAAATTCATCCAAGAAAATGTTTATTTCCAAATGTTTCTCTAATACCAGGTTGTATTCGATAGTATGTTATTTCCCCTGGTCATCTGAGGCCTATCTTTAAGAAAATGATGTTTTTTCCATGAAAACATCAAAGAAAAACATAACTGCTTGGATTACCAGGTTTAGTTTTTAATCTGAATGTATGTTGCAAACGTTTGATGTAAATCTCACTGGTAATACAGTACATCATCACAATTCCTTTGCTGACCAGAGAAGAGGGATGCCAAAGAAATACGGATGGAACTCATTGATATCTTCTAGATAGGATGAATCAGAGAGCTTCTGAGAGAGGATGAATTCCAGAAGTCAACAGTCCAGGAGTCAACAGTCTTTTAAGAACAGAAATGGTCTCAGCTGGCAAGTCAATCTGTTCCATTGTGGGTCTTTAAGAAAGAGTAAAATGGGAAAGTGAAGGGAAAGGAATCATATATAAAATATAACTATAACAGAATAATTTTTTTTAATGTAGTTTTTTTTCCACAGATATTCTGATGTGTATTTGTGAAATAAACTCTTCATAGATAAATAAACACTGTAAATTCATATTCTCAGCACCACAGATGCCACTGTTCTACTATTTCTATAGTTATATGACAACAGTAATCTTACAGCATAAAAGAGCATGATATTTGCATTAGCATAAACATAAAAGCAGGACTAGTCTACAAATGCAGAATATCTTTCAGTAAAAGTTATGCAACAAGTTTCAAGATAATTTTTCTTAAAGATGTTGACCTCTAAGTGAAGTGAGCAAAAGCAAAAAGACTGCTTGCAAATGCTGCATCAAGACCTCCAACTGTATCTGTAGCAGCATGAAGTGATTTTTGGGGTGTTTCAGTGTCCAAAAGAATGGAACACTGTACTGGTGAACCACAGTTGATGCTGCACAGCCTGTCTTGCTGATCCCACATCAGGTGAACTATGGAGAATATTCCTTCCCCTCTGTTATGTCTCAAGCACACCCAGACATAGCCTGGAAAAAGCTGGCTGGCCCAGACCACAACTGTGCCAGGAAGCATGCTGATAGACCATGTAGACAATCACATAAACAACAGTGCCTGTGTCCATTCCTCTGTCTGAATTAGAGTATTGGTGCAGACCCAGACAAACTTGTCTCCGTAGCTAAAGACAGCTTTTGGGATTAACACCCTCTTCAAATATTGTATCTAGTATTTCAGGTTTGCCAGTGGCATGCTGTGTTAGGCAAAAGAAAAGTAAATGGTACATTATGCTGCCTTTGGTTTTCTGTGGCAATCTTAGAAAATCCTTCATCCTTAAATAATGGAATGGGTGAGAAAATACAGAGTCCTAGAATACTGATTTTAAGGGTAGATTCAATATCAAATAATTTGAAGTGCTAGAAACAAACCCATTGAGCCCCCAAGTGAAATAGACACAGGCTAAAATCTTCATATGATCTAAATACTATTTATCTACATGAATAAATGCAATACGGAAGATGAAACACAAATCTTTAAACAGATTCTGAATATGTTATTTTCATAATCATTTCCATGCTGCATGGAAATGACTTTGAAAGTAACTTCATACATTATTGTCTTTATTTTAAGCAGATAGCACAAGAATACAAAAATAGTCTCTTCATCTTTCCACCATGGAGTAGAGTAACACTCAGATTGCATAGACAAAAATAAAAAGCCTTGTTTTTCTCATCAGACTGTTTTCTTCCTGTTTCAGGAAGGAGAAAACACAACTTTAGGTCTCCAAGCAGACAAACTTTTCCTGCAGAAATTAATGCATCTTCAGTGTTTCAAGAGACATTGAGCAAGGATAACAAAAAAAAAAAAAAAAAAAAAAAAAAAAAAAAAAAAAAAGAGAAACTGTGTCATCATTATTTTGCATAGAGATGTTAGCCAGCAAACTGAAAAACACAAAGGAGCTTGGTTGTTATGTAAAACTTTATGAATGTATGTATGCACTATACACAACTCACTCAACACAAGATGAATGTATTTATTGTGCACTTAATGACTTATGAGAAAACCATTGAATCATATCATAAAATAGAAACCTAAAATGGCTTGGGTTGGAAGGGACCTTAAAGATCACTCATTTCCAACCACTCTGCCATGGGCAGGGATGCCACTCACTGCACCAGGTTGCCCAGGGCCTTGTCCAACTTGGTCTTGAACACCTCCAAGGATAGGGCATCCACAGCTTCTTTGGGCAACCTGTTCTAGTGCCTTACCACCCTCTGAGTGAAGAATTTCCTCCTAACTCTAATCTAAATCTTCCCCTTGTCCTGTCATTATCTGACCAAGCAAAAAGTTGCTCCCCATCTTTTTTATAAGTTCCCCTTAAGTACTGAAAGGCTGCAATGTGGTCACCCCAGAGCCATCTCTTCTCCAGGCTGAACATCCCAAGGTCTCTCAGCCTTTCTTCATAGGAATGGTGTTCCAGTCCTCTGAGAGAGAATCCTCGTGGCCCTCCTCTGGACTCGTTCTAACAGCCCCACTTCCTTCTTGTGCTGGGGGCCCCAGACCTGGATGCAGTACCCCAAGTGGAGCGTCACAAGGGAAAAGTAGAGGGGGAAAATGACCTCCCTTGACCTGCTGGACACTCTGCTTTTAATGCAGATCAGGATGCAGTCAGCCTTATGGCCTGCAAGCATGTGCTGATAGCTTATGTCAAGCTTTTCATCCACCAGAACCCCCAGAACCCTTCTGTGCAGGGCTGCTCTCAATGAGTTCTTCTCCCAGTCTGTATTAGTGTCTGTAATTTCCCCAATCCAGGTGCAGCACCCTGCACTTGGTGCAAGGTTCATGGCTTATTAGGTTCGTGTTCACTTTTTAGCTTGTCCAAGTCTCTTTGGATGGCACCCATTCCTTCTATTGTATCAGCTGCACCACTCAGCTTGGTTTCATCTTTAGATTTGCTGAGGGTGTCCTCAATCTCACTGTCTATGTTGTTGGTAAACGTAGTAAACAACACCAGTCCTAGGACAGACCCTTGAGGGACACCACTCGTCATCAGCCTCCACCTGGACATAGAACCATTGACAACCACTATTTGAGTGTAGCCTTTAAGCCAATTCCTTATCCACTGAATGGTCCACCCATCAAATCCATATCCCTCCAGCTTGGAAATCAGGATGTCATGTGGAACTGTGTCAAAGGCCTTACAGAAGTCCAGGCAGATTACATCAGTTGGTCTTCCATTGTTGACTGATGCAGTTAGACCATCACAGAAGGCCACCAGATTGTTCAGGCACAATTTGCCCTTGGTGAAGCCATGCTGGCTGTCTTGGATCACCTCTTTGTCTTGCACGTGCCTTGACGTTGCTTCCAGGAGGATCTTTTCCATGATCTTGCTAGGCATAGAGGTGAGGCTCACTAGTCTTACCTGCGTCTTCCTTTCTACCCTTTTTAAAAATGGAAGTTTCCCTTTCTCCAGTCACCAGGGACTTCACCTGACTGGCAGAACTTTTCAAATATGATGGAAAGAGGCTTGACAGCTACATCAGCCAGTTCCTTCAGGACCTTGGGATGTATGGCATAGGACCCAAGGACTTGTACATTTTCAGTTTCATCAGATGGTCTCAAACCTGCTCTTTGCTTACAGTAGGAGGGACTTCGCTCCCCGAGACCTCATCTAGAGTTTCAGGGAAATGAGAGATGTGACAAGACTGACTGGCAGGGAAGGAAGAGACAAAGAAGTTGTTGAGTACCTCAGCCTTCTCCACGTCCGTTTGACCAGCAGGTGCTTGTTCAGCCATGCTGGTTTACTGCCCTCCCTGCTAGCTTTCTTTCACAGTGGGATAGAGAATTCTTGTACTGAATGAAAATATCCTTAAAGTGCTGCCAGCTCTGTTCAGCTCCTTTGCCCATAAGTACAGTGTTCCAGGGGATCTCATCCACTTGGTCTTTGAATAGCTTGAAGTTTGCTCTTCAGAGTCCTGCCTCTGCTTTTCCCCAGGCCCATATTCCTTGAGACCACAAACTCAGCCATGGTGTGGTCACTGCATCCCAAACTAACGCTTCTCCTCTGGTTGGTTTATCTAATACTTGGACAAGGAAGTCATCCTCAGATCACTCTAGAAATCTGCTGGGTTGCTGGTGTAACTTTTCCAGCAGACATCTGAGTCATTTAAGTCCTCCATCAGGTAGAGAACATGCGAGTATGACACTTCTTGTAGTTAAAGCAAGAAGCTTAAGTACTTAAAGCAACAGGCTCCCCTTGATCAGGTGGCCTGTAGTAGACCATGACCACAAGGTAGCCTTTATTGGTCTGGTCCTTAACTTTTACCCACAGGTTTTCAACTTGTCTATGGCTGTTTCTCAGAGACAGCTTTTCACAATCAATCTATTCCCTAACATTGAAGGCAATACCCCTGTCCCCCTGCCCCTCTTTCACTGCCTATCTCTTCTGAAAAGCCTGTAGACCTCTATTCCATTGTTCCAGTTGTGTGATTCATCCCACCACATTTCAGTGATAGAAATCAGGTCATATTTTTCTAATTGCACCATTGAGTGTGAGCAAAGTTAAGCAAATATTTCCAGATAAATACATATGTACCATTACTCTCAAGACTTTCTTTTCTTCATGCAAACTCCTTCCTCATTTACTATACAGCTTCCCAGTTTTGTAAAGAGTGATGTAGGCACACAGAAAACTCTCTCCTGCACAACCTAAGGTTATAAGGATTTTATAAGGGGGCATCCATGACAGAGTGAAAAGTTTGCCGTTGATACTAAATAATTCAGCACAGTAAAAATGAAATCAATCTGAGCAGAATTACAAAGGTTGCTAGGTTATTGGGTAGTTGAACAATACAATGAGAATGCTATTCATTTACGACGAACATAAAGCAATAGTTCTAACCACACATAATTAACAATCTGGATTAGCTGCTGACCTTCAGAGCAAAAAAAATGTAGACTAACTGTAGCAGCTGAAAATATGAGATCAGAACTAAATAATGAAAAAAAAAAATCTATCAAAGATGGAGAAAAACAATGAAAGAAAAAAAGAATGAGGAACAGAAAACATGACTGTGACACTGTGAAGTGGTGATATACCTTCATCTTGAATGCTTTGTGTATTTCCCTGTCCCATCTCAGGAAAGGCTATTACACAGGTAGAAAACTTAGGAGCAGAGTTGTAAGGCCAGACAACTACATGGAGAGAGACTACAAAAAGTAAGATTCTTCAGCCTTAAAAAATATTACTGTAGGAGACTCTGTCAGATGTATAGGGTATCACCAGTAGGGTAGAGAACAGAAACAGAAAATGATATTACTTCTCATGATACAAAACTTAGTGTCATCACTTACTGACAAAACTAGCAGGTGGAATGGTCAAAGCAAAGAAAAATCCTTTTTCCAAACAGCACATGGTTCAAGTATAACATTCATTGCCCTGGAAGACAGCAGAGGCCAAAGGTTTACATGGGTTCAAAAAGCAGTTCAATAAATTCACCAGCAGGAACATTTTGGGTCCAGAAATTTCTAAGCTATGGACCAATAGGAAAGTATGCTCCTATTACTGCCTGTGGATCCAGGTCATACACTTCCCAGATATCAGTAGTTCACCCTTGGAGAAAACAGATGGACCTCTGTTATAACTAACTTTGGCCATGCATGTGTTCTTGTCTTTTGACACTGCTGAGTTGCACTGAAAGAGGTGTGCCAGATATTTTAGACAACTTTTTTATTCCTATAGTCTGAGCTTTGTGAAGATATCTGCATAGTACAGCCCAAGAGAAGGGATGTGAGGGGATGAGCACAGACCAGCTCTTTTCCAGAGGGGTAGTTTTTGTGAGATGCTAGCATTAGGAGATGTGAAGTTAGGGTGATCTCCAGAAAGGGTGCCTGCAGGGGATTTGGTTATTTGACTCAAGCAAATCCATGCAGATCTGCAGGTTTTCAAAATTTAATTTTCTGGGAGCAAAGGAAGATATGTTGCTGATACACACAGTTGCTTTTTGTTTTATTTCATTCCCTGTTATAAAAAAAAAAAGATGCTCTAAAAGGACACTTATGCTAATTGAATTTAAAATTTCAGGAACATTTTCAAACAAGATTTTTATTTCTCCAGTCTTATCCCTCAGAAAACTAGAACAATTTTTATTAATGCTATTAAAACAGCTTTCCGAGAAAATTCAGGCTGAGATTGTCAGCCTGGAGAAGAGAAGGCTCTGGGAAGAACTTATAGCAGTTTTCCAATACCTAAAGGGGGACTAAAAGAAAGAAGGAGAGGGACTCTTTGTAAGCAAGTGTAGTGCTTGCTTGTAGAACAAGGAATAATGGCTTTAAGCTAAAAAAAAAAAAAAAAAAAAAAAAAGAGTAGATTTAGATTAGATATTAGGAAGAAATGATTTACTATGAGGGTGGTGAGGCACTGGAACAGGTTGCCCAGAGAAGCTGTGGACACCCCACCCCTGGAGGTATTCAAGGCTGGATTGGATGGGGCTTTGAGCAACCTGGTGTAGTGGAAGGTATCCCTGTGCATGGCAGGGGTGTTGGAATGAGGTGGTCTTTAAGATCCCTTCCAACCCAAGTTATCCTATGATTTTATTATTATGCAGAATTTCACATTTAACACTTCCAAGTATGGCAAAGCGATAAGCATTGAAATAGATTTTTGAAATAAGATATCACAAGCAACTTGAAAACTTATTAGTATTATCAATCCTACTTTTCAGTGTTTTCAGTTTAGAAAGAACAAAGTGATGTGGGATACTTCTTTTATAATAAAAATGGTTTAATTTTGATGGAAATAATATTTTTAAATACCCTTGAATCACAAAACTAGATTCTTTTCAAGATACCTTTAATCTGAAGTTGGTATGGCTGTGTCAGAAGAGTTCTTGCTGTGGAGAAGGCTGTAGCAACTTGCATTTCTGACCCCTTGGTAAGAAGTCCAGTCCCAATTTTCTACTGAAGCTGAATTTGAACAAAATGCCAGATTATGAATTAGAAGGACTTATTCTTTGCAAATCACAAATGCTATTATGGAGGTGGTAACCTCCAGTAGAATAGCTGAGCTGACAGCTTGGGATGATAATTTCTTTAACTACTGCAACAAGATTTGCTTATCTGTTAGAGACCTTAGAGAAACCAAATAGCTGTCTGACTGGGAATAAGTCACCCTTCACAGCACTACAGAATTTAACTTCACCAGCTGAGGCCCAAGCTGCAAGCTATTTCCATGGTATAATGCCATTCCCTGAAGCAATTCTGAATGTCACTTAAACAGCGACAGCGTTAGAGCAAGGATATTTACTGCAGACTGGTTGAGGCTTGGTTCAGCAGTGGAGAAGTGGTACAGCCGTGGGCTGGCATATAGCGAAGTGAAGGGAGGCGTTTGTTTCTCTTTGCTGCTCAGTTCTTGGAGCCAGGAGACAGCTGCAGAGAGCAGGGAACGCGTCTATTTATTTTTAATGCTGGCAGTGAAGATGCTTTATGAAAAAACAAGGGGGACTACTAGTAAAAGTAGGACTGCTAGTATATGTAGAAGGAAATGTTTTTTTTTCTCCAGCACAAAATCTTGCTCAGTGAATTTAGGGTTTGGGAATATTAGCTCTACATGATAATTCAAACAAGTCAAACACAACAGAAGCAGTTTGCCTCTCCCACCTATCACCTCCAACTTCATCAACACAGTGAGTGGTTAAAAGTTGTGATCATTCAATTGTTGTATATTACTGCAGAATTTAACACTGGAATACCACTTATTCAATAACATTTTCTATACCTTATGCCTCACTGTGTTTCCTAAACCATGCTTGGAGCTCTAGGTCCATCAAGGTTTGGAAAAAACACAGGAAAAGGTTGCATATTCATCAAAGACATGATCATACACCAAAGACCACCATACACTGACTGCATTTCCAAAACATGATCATTTGTTTTCATATTTTAGTTGCTGATAATTTATATATTAAAATAAATACATATTGTGATTTTAAAGCTAATTACATTGTATCTCCCTTCTCCCCCCCAAAATTGTTCCTGTTCTAAAATTTAAAATATATTAGAATAAATCGTAATATCCTGTTATTATAAAAAGTCAACAGCAGTTTTTCTACATTTAGATCTATATAAAAGAGAGGAGCATTTACTCCATAACAGACTTACATTTCCTCAATTGTAAATCTGTGATAGAAGAAAAAGTTAAAGGGAAAAAAAAAAAACAAAAACAAAAACAAAAAACAGCAAACAAACAAAAACTTTTGATAAGTAGCACAATAAAATTTAAAAGTTTTTAAATGTAACAATACACATGGGACACAGAACTACTACAGCGAGTTCAGAGGAGGGCTACAAAGATGATTACGGGACTGGAGCACCTGTCGTACAAGAACAGGCTGAGAGAGCTGGGCCTGCTTAACCTGAAAAAGAGAAAACTGAGGGGAGACCTCATTAATGTGTATAAATATCTGAGGGGAGGGTGTTGAGAGGATGGAGCCAGTCTCTTTTCATTCATGCCCAGTGCTGTCACTGGGAGGCAATGGGCACAAACTGAAGCACAGGAAGTTCCAGGTGAATATGAGAGGGCACTTCTTTACCATGAGGGTGACAGAGCACTGGCACAGGCTGCCCAGAGACATTGTTGAGTCTCCTTCTCTGGAGATATTCAAAACCCGCCTGGATGCCATCCTGCGCAACGTGTTCTAGGCAGTTGTACTAGATGATCTTCAGAGGTCCCTTCCAACCTCAGCCATTCTGTGATTCTGTGATTTGGCTGACAATTATCATGTACGACCAAATGAAATAGCATATGGTTTTGTCATGTACCAGTGCTCTAAGAACAAATACAGGTGACCAAATCTGATTCAGCAAAGTATCTTTAAGCATTATAGTAATGCTTTTATAAATATTGCAGATGACAACAACTTGAACTTATGAAGTTATCATCTATCTTCTGCTGTACACCATGCACTTTGACATTAGCAATGTCAAAACTGAATGACAAATTTAGAATCTTGATTTCACACACATGCACGTGTAAATACATGTATATGTACATGTATATGAATATGCACATTTGTATGAATATGGTGTATATGGTGTATATGTACATATATTCTAATATTAATTTTTGAAAAGTCTCTTTTCAAAAATTAATATTAGAATATATGTACAAAAGAATATTTGTTCAAAAGAATATTTTTTACAAGTATGTGGAGCAATAGCAAATATTAGACCTTGGGTTAATATATTCAAAGCCCAGACATAACTAAACTAAAATGGCTTGTCTAAATTTTGAAGTATCTAATCAAATACAGTACCTGCTAAAAAGTATAAATAGGTGGCAATTTTGTTTGTTTGTTAATGTTTAAAATTCCCCTTACTCATTCAAGTGTAAGAGATAAGAAGTGCTTCCACCTGTACCTGGCTGAAACAATCATTATAAACAATATAACAGAATGCCTGTGTGAGACAATGGGCTGTAACTCCTATCTTCTCTGACACTTTGAACCTGTAGACAAAGCATGTCCCTATACAAAAAAGAGACTCCATTACCCCACTTTTTTTTCTTCTCAAGATGCTACATGCAGCCAGGGGAAGTAGTCAAGGGGCAACATGTAGTCAACAAAGACTTAAAGATGTCACATCAACAAACACCAGTAGAGTTTTAGTACCAGTAAATACAAGTAATGTGAAATATATAAGCGATGAGGGGAAGAGTAATTAAACCTTCATACATTTTGTAGGAATTTACAATAACTTCAATGATCTTATGTCATTGTAGACAATTAAAGGAAGACCTTTTTTCACTATTCAATTCCAGATAGAAAGCAAATACTATGCTAAGTATGCATAAGGAATAGAACAATCAACAGAGTGAAGAATGTAATAATGATTTTATACGTAACAAAAATGCAACCTTTCTATTACTCCTACCTAGAATAATGTGCAAAGTATGCACAAAAAAAGAAACACATAAGGCTCAGAGAAAAATGATAAGAATAACTGGGTGTGTAAAAGCTCTTACAGAGTTTGAAAAGGCTAAGAAGGCTTTTGGAATATTTTTAAGACAAATTTCCTAATGCAAGAGGAATAGGACTTTAAAAATGGAAGGAAGGAAGGAAGGAAGGAAGGAAGGAAGGAAGGAAGGAAGGAAGGAAGGAAGGAAGGAAGGAAGGAAAGCATGGGTGCAGCCAAACTGAGGAATTCATTGCACACAGTCATTTCTAAGAAAGGAAAGTATTTCTAATGATGAAAGGATTTGCATCCTTTCTAGTCATCTCCAACTCAGATGAGGCCAGAATCAGGTTTAACCTGCATGGGGTATACAATTCCACATCAATCTACAACAAGGCTTGCATATCTTCTAATCTAATATGGCCCAAAGTCAGAACAGATATATGATTTTCTGAAATATCATATATAACAGGACCTAGTCACATTTTTTTTTTTTCCAGGATGGTTAGAAAGCTGTTTGAAGCTTTATACTTTTGAAAAGAACTGCAAATATATATAGAGAGAGATGTATGTGTAGATATTTCTGTATCAGAAAACACTTTCTTCTGGGAAAATATTAGATCTGTGCATTATAACAACCAATAACAACAAATACAGAGTGGTTTATGATACATCAGTATTCTAAAAGAGAATTAAGAATAGTCAAGTATTTCTCAAAATAACGATAACAACAAAACACACAGCAAGCAAATAGGAAAACACCGCCAACAACAACAAAACCCAAAAAGATGAAATTCAAAAAGAAAATGGGTATTTCTTTGAGCCTAAGCAGCAAGCTGCTAGACAGTCTGCTGGCATTCTTGCCCTGAGCACACATATGATCATTGAAAGGGATGTGTTGGCTGCCTACATTTACGTCTATGTTTTCAGATGGCACTCAGCCTGTTCACATATTGATTGGGAGCTTTGGTATAGGAATGGGTGCCAAGGTATTTTCAGTTTAGATGGGCAGCTTGCATAAATAACTTTGCTGATGCCATATCATTCACAGAAAGTCCTGTGAATGTGCAAAAAAATCATAACACCAGTTGGCATTATATTTTGTGGAAAGAATAGTCCATGGTAGACAGGAAACAGAAGGCAAGATGCATCATGCTGAATAACAGTAATTACATGGGAAGCCTACTTCATCACTAGATTCAGTCCTGGAGCCACACATGCTTAGAGATGTGTAAGCTTCCATTAAATGGCAAATGTTTTCACTGGAAAGCTGAATCACCCTTCCCCAACAGTGCTATTGTCTTCAGGTCCTCAGCAATGTCTCAGCAAGACTGAGGTGTTCCAACCTTTCTAGGTGTTGAATGGCTAACTCCAGCTACCATGCAATGACAAAGAAGTATTTATCTCCTGCCTGTTTGGATATATTCTGGAGAGGAATGGAAAGGAAATGAAGCCCAAAGATATCAGTCCCACAATTCTCAAACAATGGTACATGCTACCTCAAAAGTGCACTTCTACAAAGATTCCCTTTGCCTTTGTGGTACAGTTTTGCAGACAGTGACCCAGGTAATTCTCCGTACTTTAGTATAGCTGTTCATAGTCCTGTTAGGAAAGTGATTAAAAGAATGCCATCAAACAAAGGTGACTCTTCTGGCACAGACTGTTGGAGGTTTAGGAGCAGGAGGAATTGCATTGCAGGCTAGTGCTTTAATAATCGGCTTTTCATAGGTTAGAATTAATATTTTATTTATTTTATAACGGGCTTATAGAAAAGAGATTTATTTTTCTATTATATTAAGAAAGATAATCTATGAATTGCAGGGAGTTAACATGTATATTTGCAGTAGACAGTTATGGTACTCACATATTTCCCCAAATCTATTATATTTATTCTTTGATATTTCATATTTCCTCTGATATTTTGTTTTCCATTTTCTCATCTCCCTCTCCTTTTCTGGGACCACTTCCTGCCTTAGGCTGAGGCAGGAGAGCATTGAATTTAAGTCCTTGGCAATATCCAGCTTCTCTTCTGTTAATCTTCATATTAGCAGTCACTGTCCTCTCTCACTACAGTTGTGTTTACTTTTTTTTTTTTTTTTTTTTTTTCTTTTTCCTCATCCTGCAAAGAGTTTAATTGGCCCTCTTTCCTGGACAAATGCTTGTTCATGCCAGTGTTTAAAACAATGCTATTTCTCAAAACTTGTCTTTGTGATCAAGTCTGTGCACTTGATACTAATGAAGAAGACTTGATGTTAGGCCTTGAAATCACCTGAGGATTCACTGTTAATTTAGTAGGAGTATGATCATGCTAGCAGCTTGCACCCAAGATCATTGGGACAGAATTGCCAGAGAGGTATTTCGTATGCAGGAATTTTAAGTTGCCAAAAATTAGAGGTTTAGAACTTATCTACTTCTGTACTACTAACAAAGTCCTCAAATAAAGTGCCTTTTACTAACACTTTTTGTATTAAAGCCCACTTCTATTATAATACCCTCATTGCTGCAGTATGAAGAGCATAGTTATTAAACAGAATTTATGGATGAAGATGGGTAATAAGAAGGTCTTATTTTATTAAGTGGGATTTTACTACCCTCTGTTTGTTGTTGTTGTTGTTGTATTTTTCACTGAAGAATAGCTAACTAGTTTTGTTTAATATGTGTTTTTTTGTTTTTTGTTTTTTTTTTGTTTGTTTGTTTGTTTGTTTTATAAACTACATGAGCCAAATTCAATGCTGTTTGAGGAAGAAGCAACTACTGATTTAGGAAAGAACAAAAATAACTTCTGGTCTTATGATCTTCCCAGCAGTTAGATATAAGTAGTAGGACATAGCTTGATATTTTCTGGGCTGAATGCAAAATGAATTAAAGTGGATTACCTATAAAATCATAATTATGCTGGTTGTTTAGCTACAGGTTACATTGTCCTATTTCTGGTGACAGATGTAGAGTCGTTTTGTCAGAGCACACTGCAATTAGATGGTTGACAGCTGATTTGTCTGTCTCCAAATCTTTGTACTGACATGTGATGTCTATCTTAGAGATGTGCTTATTGTAGCGTATGATTTATGTATCCTTACTTTGCATTTAATTGCTATGACACATCATAATCAAAATCAGAAACCCAAACTTTAATCAGTCTCAACAATATTTGAAAAAAAAAAAAAAAAGAAGATTTTTTTCTAGCACTTGTTAACTTACCGTCTGAATTTTGCATAATATCTTATGTGTAAAATTCCCAGTGCTCTCAGCAGTGGGCCTGCTGTTACCATGAAGGTAGGAGGCTCCTGAAAGCTACCTCTGCTGCCAATAGCTGCATGTCATTTCTAGTGACAGACTCCTTTGGTCCCATGGGGATTTGTTGTCAGACTGAATTGGGTTCAGAAGTTGGCATACTGCTATCATGCTACATCTCCAGCTGATTTCCCTTCTGGATAGCTAGAACTGTACACAGTCATTCCAACCTTTTTGTTTGTCTGGAAAAAAATGGACCAAATTAGACCTGAGATGTATGGGTGAACTTGGAGGGAAGCACTGTGTCTAAGAGGAGGAGAGCACTTTGTCCTTAAACAAAGCTGGTTATGCTGGTTCAGCAGTGCTTCTCTCTGTGAAAACCAGTCATGGAGGCTAAAGTAAAGGAAGCAGTTTAACAAACTGTGAAGTAAATTGGAGTTAGTAAAAACTAAACTGTTGACTTCTTCACATAAATAAGAAGTCACTGATAATAGTGATAACCTTTAGGCACAAATATATAGTAAAACACTGCTTTAATTGGCATATTAATATATTAAGGTTGGTTTGATGTGTAGAAGAAACCGAGATGGTAGATGAATGAACATTTGAATGACATAATTAGTGTTTCAGGTTTAAAGTGAATAGTTTGAATTTGCTTTTTCCTATTGAAGATCTAGGCAGACTTGGGAGATTTGAAACTGACGTATTTCATTTCAACAACAGGAGGGGTTAATTAAAAAAGCAGATAGTTTAATTACCTGCATTGGGTAATACTATACTTGCTAGTCAAAACAAAATCTGATCAACTCTAGTTAAGCTCTCTCAGACATATAAAACCAAGATTGGTGGTGGATAAAATAAAAGTGGACTGAAGTATACTTGACTTCAGCAAGATACCTGATGAGATTCCACAGAATAGTTTTGAGAAGAAAGTAGACGAATATGAATTAGTCTTTGTTATTGAAAATAGATACCTAGTGCAAGAAAACCACACAGACATACACTAAACATAAAAAAAAAAAAAAAAAAAAAAAAAAAAAAGTTCCTTTGGAAAAGAAATATTTTCAAGTTGAGAATTTGAACTTCACATTGAGAAGAATGTAAATTAAAATAATCAAAACTGAGTTTTACAGCATGCAAAATCAGCTGAATAGCAGTTCTTTTACGCTATGTAACATTAATTCCTGACAATCAATGAACTCGACATAAGTATATCTTCATTTTCAGAAAGGATAAAGCCAAGTGCACAGATCTAAAGAGTTTTTCAGTGAGGCTATGTGGTCTGTCAGTTATAATAGGGTTCTGTGGCAACAAAGATCCATGATTTTTAATTCTAGCTTATTTAAAGCTCTTCAGTGGTTTGCTACTGTCTGCAGCAAAACCATAATTTCTTCTAAATATCCTGTGATCTTTTGCATAAGTCATTTAAAATCTGAATATTTCACAGAAATGAAAGAACATCTGAAAAGGATGATATGAGTATTAACTAAAAAGGATTAAAGCATAGATAACAATTAAAAGATTTTTTTTTATCCCTCATTTGTGTTGATGATCCTTAACCACATATGGTAGACCTACTGGAGTGCTTAAAAAGTAGTTCTGTGAGCAAGGGCTTCTCTGTATAAAAGCTGATCTAGAATAGCTTCAGATCAGAAAAAGGCATTTATAAGCCTTCTGCTCCTGGATCTGTTGAAACTGCTCTAAAGATACAGGTAAAAGTAGGATCAGGACTGGGTCCTTAAAATTAATTTCCTTCAGAACAATGGAAAGGCCTTTTATTCTTCCTGTGTAGTACTGAATCTTATAGTACATGGCTACTTTGACTGCAAGCCTGCTGAAGAAAGAGCTACTGCTTTCTTTCATTTCTTTCATTCTATTTTTTTTCTTTATGTATAAATATATATATATATAATATGAAAAGTTTCCTTTTTTTTTTCTTTATATTCAGAAAAAAAAAAGGACTAATTTAGTTCTATTTTTTTTAAATTGCCCCTGAATAGAAATCAGACACAGAACATTGCCACCAGAAAGATGAAACGGATGGAGAAGTGGTAGAGATTTGTATTAAAAACTGTCTTTCAGCCACAGCTCTAACAGCTCAATATTAGAACCCTTTCACAACTATAGATTTCAATTTCCCTTATTTTATGCCTTTATATATATATATAATATGACTTTATATATATATATATATATATATATATATTGTTCATAAGTTTATACTGTGAATAGATCTTTGCTGTGCTAAGTAACTATGACTGGCACTGTTATTTAAACATTCTTTGGAGAAATAAGATGTAGCCAGTTTCATAAAAATTAAGAAAGACTAAAGTGAAAAAACAGGGCTTTTAGTTTTTAATTTTGTTGATGGTGGTGGTAGCTTCTTGTTTTTAATGATCTAATACTATTTCAGATATAACAACAAATGTCTGGAGAACACAGCAAAAAATAAAAGTTGGAACTGTGTTGGTTCCAAGGTCCAAATTGTACCAACTGGAAAGGGAAGCTAAATCTTTAGGAAATCTACCATTATAGGCACATCTAAGTCAAACTAGAGTCAGGGTGAACATCAGACAGCAGATCATTGTCCTTTGCTGCACAAGAATAAAGATTATTTTAAATTACTATCACACTTGCCTAAAATAAATTGTGGTTTTGTGTTATTGAATTTACATAGAAGCTTCACATATTAGAAAGACTGATATACTTTTCTAAGAAGACAAACCTTTAAAGACTGATTATCTTTTTTCTTTTTTTCTTTATGTTGAATTTTGTTTATGTCTTGTTTGGTTGTTTGGCTGTTTGGTTGTTTGGTTTATTATTTTGTTTTGTTTTTCCTAAAACGATAATGTATTGAAGTCACAACAGCTAGTAGGAAGAAGAACTTAATATAGCCTGGATTCAGCAGCTAATATAGTGTAGCAACCCTCAGCTATGGGAATGAGAATGGATTCTGAGTGTAGCTTGCCAAGACGGAAAATTTAATGGCCTGAAATATAAGCATATATTGTGTAACTTTATACTCTAATTACCTATCATTCTACCTCTGGTACTAGGAGAAAGAAGAAACAAGAAGGAAGGTATAAGAATAGAATCATAGAATCACAGAATAGTTTGGGTTGGAAGTAACTTTAAAGATCACCTAATTCTAGTCACCCTGCCAGGACACCTCCCACTAGACCAGGTTGTCCAAAGCCCCATCCAGCCTGGTCTTGAGCACTTCCAGGGATGGGTCATCTACACCTCTCTGGGCAACTTGTGTAGAATCTCTTCCTTATATCTAATCTAAACATACCCTCCTTTAGTTTAAATACTTTACCTCTTTTCCTATCCCTACACTCGCTGAGAAAGAATCCTTCCCCAGATTTTCTGTAAGCCTCTTTTAGGTACTGGAAGGCCACTGTAAGGTCTCCCCAGAGCCTTCTCTCCTCCAGGTTGAACAACCCCAACTGCCCAATCTTGTCTCCGTAAGAGAGATGCTCCAGCCCTTTAATCATCCTTGTGGATTATCCTCCTCTGGACTCACTCAAACAGATCCATGTCTTTCTCATGCTGGGGGCCCCAGAGCTGAACCCAGCACTCCAAGTGGGGTTTCAGAAGAGGGTGCGAATCACCTCCCTCAGCCTGCTGGCCATGCTTCTTTTGATGAAGCCCAGAATATGGTAACTGATCTCCACTTGGACATTGAGCCATTGACCACAACTCTTTGACTGCAACCACACAGCCAATTCCTTACCCACTGAGTGGTCCATCCATCAAATTGACGTCTCTCCAATTTAGAGACAAGGTTATCATGTGGGACAGTGTCATACATGCATGCTTTGCACAACTCCAGGTAGATGATATCAGTTGCTCTTCCCCTATCCACCAATGCTGTAACCCCACTGTAGAAGGTCACCAGATTTGTCAGGCACAATCTGCCTTTAGTGAAGCCATGTTGGCTGTCACCGATCACCTCCTTATTTTCCATGTCCCTTAGCATAGTTTCCTGGAGGATCTACTCCATGATCTTGCCATGCAGAGGTGAGGCTGACTGGCCTGTAGTTCCACTGGGTCTTTTTTCCCTTTTTAAAAATAGAGGTTATGTCTCCCCTCTTCCAGTCAGTGGGAACTTCACTGTACTGCCACAACTTCTCTGTACTGCCACAACTTCTCAAATATGACAGACAGTGACTTAGCAACTACATCCACCAGTTCCCTCAGGACTTGTTGTATCTCATTAGGTCTAATGGACTTGTGCACCTTGAAGTTCCCTAGCTGGTCTTGAACCCGATCTCCTCCTACACTGGGTGATTCATCATTCTTCCAGTCCCTGTCTGGACAGCAAAAATATCTTTCAGTACCTAAGCCTTTTCCATATGTGGGGTGGCTAAATCTCTTGTTTCCTTCCAGAGAGGGCTCACAATTTCTCTAGTCTTCCTTTTATCACTAATGTAACTATAGAAGCCTTTGTTGTTGCCTTTGGTGTCTCTGGCCAAATTTAATTGACTTTCCTAACCTGACTTTCCCTGGCTGCTCTCAGTGTCTCTGTATCCCTCCCAGGCTATCTGTCCTTGCTTCCACTCTCTGTAGGTCTCCTTCTTCTGTTTCAGTTTGGCTAGGTGCTCCTTGTTCATTCATGCAGGCCTCCTAGTGTTCCTGAATGACTTCCTCTTTGTTGGGATGCATTGCTCCTGGGTTTGGAGGAGATGATTCTTGAATATTAATCAGCTTTCTTGGGCCCCTCTTCCCTCCAGGGCTTTGTCCCATGGAGAATAAACAGAACAAACATGAGTGTACAAACATGAAGGACTTGAACCCACTTGGATATGTCTTGTGGTTTCCTTATACCAGGATGTTGAATTAGAACAGAGTTACAAGTTCTGGTCACTCAAGACTGGCTGGGGTGAACTATTCATCCTACCCTGCCTCTGCAACAGCAAAATGAGAATTCTAGCCCAATAAAATCTTGTGAAAAATATCTTCAAAAGTAAGATGTATATGTATGCAATTGTTAAAACTGAAATAAAAATGAAACTCACAAAAACTCCATTGCCTTTGCTTAAGAAACAAAGCCTTAAGAAACATTGCCTTTTTTTTAAGAAACATTACTAAAAACCCTGACTTTGTTCTTTCAGTTCACTGTCTGTCTCCAGAAAACACTGAATAAATGTCTAAGCTTCAGTCTTTTTGACAGGAGTAGAGTGTGGATATAAATAACAGACATTGACTTGGTGAATTATAATCATGAGACTGACGGTCTTGAAAGAAAAGTAGCGGAAAAAATTTGCATAAGAAAATTATTCTCCAACAGGTGACATAAAAGAATAAGAGATATTCCATTGGCTGTACTTGATTACTACTGAATGTATTTTGTGTATGTTTCAAAAGGAAACAAACACATGCTAATAACACATGATTTTGGTCTCAGTCTCTTATTGGTGATTTCTCTTTCAGAGGTTTTTTCTTTTCTTTCATTGACAGCCAGCTCACAGGTGAGATGATTTTGCATATTTTGCTTTCCTGATCCCAACCCCAGGTAACAAACACATATGTGTTTTTAAAACAGTACTGGAAGACAGAAGGAATGGGGGAGACACAAAGAAGGACTGAACAGATCTGTAACATTTAGGTCTGGCTTCTATAAGCCAATTATTTGGCTAGGCAGGATGCAGAATCCATATACTACATTTGGAGGAATGATTTTGATAAGAAATCTTCCCTGTGGAAGTGTTGCATTCCAGTGCCTGGAAGTTGAAAAGGAAGATAGAGAAATTCTAAGACAACTGGAAGAAACTGGGAAAGAATGATTTGAAACTTGACAAACCATATGTGCAATTTTCTGGGTAGGTCTGGTTACAGATTGTAATCACTTTAAAAACTTTTGTGGGGAAAAAAAAATAGTACTGTGATTAGTAATTTAAAAGTTCTCTCACTGATGCATGTGAAGGGAAAATCGTTCAGATTCTTTACTACAAGTTTTCAGGAAATTACTGCAACACATTAGGGAGCAGATTTTCAAAGTTGTGCTAATAAATTATGTCATGTGACCTCTCTTCAAAGTCCATCAGAATTGCTCAGTTAAGTCCCAGTGCATTGCTTTGAAAATGTACCCACTTGTTATTTGGGAGCTTGAAAGCTACAGAATTTTTCTCCCTTCTTTGAAAAGTTTTTGTTGTTGTTGTTGTTGTTGTTGTTTGTTTGCTCTTTTAGTTGTTTAGGAAACAACTTTTTTTTTGTATTTCACAATTTATCCCCCAAACACTATACTTGTTACAGATTTTTTTCTCTTTTAAATGTATTTGCAGTATCTTTTCATAAGGTTATTACTGAGATTACAGGAATTTTGTTCTCACTAGTCATCATTAAACAGATATTTGCCTCTGTGTTTTTTCTACCTCTAGCTTATGGGTATTAGCCATGCTTTGCTCCAGGGCAAGCATCTAACCTTTTTTCTGAAATGACTATCCAGACTGTCAGAATAATGCTATGCTGGTCACCCATTTGAATTGAGCTTGAATTGCTAAAGATGTGTCAGCATTTTTATTACAAACCACACAATAATTGAGCAGATACAAAAATAAAACAAAACAAAACAAAAAAACACTACTATGATAGCACATTATAATGTTTACAATGACATAAAAATGGTATGACATTAAAAAAAAAAAAAAAAAAAGTACAAGCATAGGTAGGACATAGAATTAATGAAACTATACTTCCTTTTCTTCTTTCCCTCAAACTCCTCTTGCAACAAATAAGATCAAGTTATTCCCCCAGATTTTTCGAACCAATCATATGAATAAAAATTCTATTATTTCTTTGTAATGTTCTTGTGCATTTCAAGCTACTAAGATAACTGCATAGCAGCTATTTGTCTAGTTGGAGAGAAGATAATATAAAATCGTAATGCCCCAGTTATTCCATTGACAATATTACTAATGAGGATATTTCCATATAATATGCTGCAGAACAGACAAGAAACAAGTTTAGTTGGGTACTGGCTGGAAAAATTATCAAACATTTGCCTGATTTTTTAAGACTTCAATTTGAACTTAAAGTAAGGGTATCTTGCCATTTAAAGCCTCTAATTATAGTTTGGCTTTGCCTTGGCATCTAAATCACAGCCTGATGAGACTTATTTTTATACAAGGAGGAATCATGCAAGGAAAGGTCATGCTCTATGTAATTCTGGCTTTGTTTTACTTTCTACAGACTGTCATAATATGAAATTTCATCAAACTCTAATCATATTTTATTTTATTTTATTTTATTTTTTATTTCATTTTTTACATATTTAAGAGAATGATTACAGCCAAATATTATGCTACCCAAATTAAAGGGAGAGAACATGAATCATTCCTTTCACTTCTGCCTCAGAAATCTAGGGTAACCATGATAAAATCAGTAATAAAGGTAAAACACTGTTTTTCTATGAAGGAAGAAAGATATGGCATTTTTCAATACAAATTTCTTTAAACATTACAAACTTTAGAAAATAATCCCTCAACTGTTTCTTTCAAAGACAGAATTTAATGATTATGGACTGAGAACTGCTCTCTCCTCTGTACATAGGAAAAAAAAATCTTTATAATCAAAATTTCAAAAATAACTGAGAATTAGTAGAAATTAGGCATTTTAAAAGGCTATTTTGAACTATTGGTTACTGTTCCTGTTGCCCTCTAATTGCTCAGGATCCTTATTCTTATGATGACTCCACATAAGAGAAAGACTGTAAAGACCAATAATCCATGACAAACATATGTTCCCACAGAATTGTGATGAACTTTGGGACCACTCCAGTCTACACTAGTGTACAACACTGCCTTACAACTTGCAGAGATACTAGTTCAGATCCATGCTGCTGGCGTTGCTTCCTTGCATTTTATAAATAACCTCAAGGAGAGCAAGATCCATTTTTAAAGACATATTTAGGTGCCCTAAAATGTGTTTAAGAATATTGAAGTGTTTTGAGGCACTACCATGGATTCATACACCTAGAATCTTTGGGAGATCTCATTAAATTATGCTCTGCATAAAAGACTTTGAATAATTGAATCCTAGCAACTTGCCCAGTTCATATTAGGGAGAGGTTTGGGATCTCACTTAGGGGTATTTAGTGCTGTTACAGACTATGTCCAAAACTAGTCAACTGGGCAGGCAGTGATAACACAGAGCCTGTGGGAGACCTGTGTTCTTCTGCATCAACAGCTGGACACCAGGAGATCAAAAGTGGCAACAAAAGCATGCATTCAGGTACTTGAATCATGAGTAAATGACTGAATGAATTTCTCATGGGTACCAAATTCATTCTCAGTTTTTAAGGAATCTTTTCTCATCATAGCTAGAAATCGTTAGGAATAGCTGAGTATATTGTTTAGTATCTTCTTTAGTGTTTTCTATAAATTCAGCTACATAAATTTGTTTTAAAATACCTGTAGAAGTATCAATATCTGAAGGACCCTAAGGCTATTATCAACAAATACAAACCTTTTGATCTTATAAAACCTGGCTTGTCAATTTTAGACTTGGAGAAAATTATTGATAAATGTGAAAAGGATGGCAGAACTTACTCTCTACTTAGGAAGAAGCAGACTTGCTAGCATAACTAAATGAATCCTAGTATTTTCATGTTTCAGTATTTCCACTGAAATTAATACAGTATTTATCTGCTGAAAAATTATCAAGTTCCTCAATTTTTGATGAAGTTTAGCAATTCTAAGTACTCTTTTGTGCAAAGGATTTTAATTTTTTACTGAACTCTTGTCTTGTATTAAAGTAAATAAAACATTTTAGCCTTCTGCCTACATTATGCATGAAAACAAATCTGGAAATAACACTTAAGAATAAAACAGCAGTGGGTAACATGCATTTGATTACAGATGAGTCTGCATCAACTTGCTTACTGCTAAACTAAATCCTTCCTTGGTGTATGAATGATTAGCATGAGTACCACAAAAGAAGAGGAGAGATAAGGAGAGGCAGAAGTATGTATATATCAAATCCATATCATTCAGGTATAAAACAGTTAGTCTTCGGCAATGCATTATTGCACTGAAAATATTTTTCAGTAATCAAAATAGCTGTCATGACTGTTGTGACAAATATATATCCAAAGCAGGCAATTCAGGCCTAGATGGAATACTGTTATATAAACTGCTCAATAAATACTCAAGAAAAATAAATTCAGTTATGTAAATCTGGTCCTGTTTTTATGTGATTTGTGAACAAAAGAGAGATAGATATATCATATCTTGGCAAACTGATGTGAGGATGCGGTGACTGATTCAGCAAGACATTTAGGCATGTACATAAACTCTGCCACATTCTCAGGTCTGATTAATTTTTAAGTTAAGCACATGCTTAAATGATTGTGTAATCAAGAGCAACACTACATTCCTCTTGAAATGTAAATTAAATGTGATGATTTGCACAGGTTTTCAGTTACATTTTCTTAGTTCAGCTAATTACTCTGGCTGATATAAAACCTGGTAGCTTCAGTTCCTATGGAAATAACAGAGTGACTCACTCCTTTACTACTTGAAGATACTTGACTTACCTTGAGGTAAACTAGCAAGCTTCAGCACAGATAATTCAGACAATGATAATAGCATGGCTCTACAGCTCTGCACAACAGGAGCAGGAGAAAAATTGGTCTAATACTTCAGATCATGAAGATATGTATATGAAGAAATCAGTTGAGTTACAGTGATTTGATTTGTATCACTAAGGATCTTCCAAGTATTCTTCCTGTGTATCTTGATTAAAAACAAACAAACAAACAAACAAACAAACAAAAAACACCACCTGGGGTGGGGGAGGGGTATGGAGGGGCAAAATATAATCATAGAAACTTTAAATAGTATAGGGGCTATTTTGGGGCTCAGAGCTAACCTACACAAATAATTACTTTGCTATTTATTTTAAGTTGACTTAATGGGGTGAATCATTGTAGTAACTGCACATATAAAGAGTCTTGTGCATTTTTTCTGCAGAGGCTAAGGTGGGAAGGGAAGGGAAGGGAAGGGAAGGGAAGGGAAGGGAAGGGAAGGGAAGGGAAGGGAAGGGAAGGGAAGGGAAGGGAAGGGAAGGGAAGGGAAGGGAAGGGAAGGGAAGGGAAGGGAAGGGAAGGGAAGGGAAGGGAAGGGAAGGGAAGGGAAGGGAAGGGAAGGGAAGGGAAGGGAAGGGAAGGGAAGGGAAGGGAAGGGAAGGGAAGGGAAGGGAAGGGAAGGGAAGGGAAGGGAAGATTAATACCTGATAGATTTGCAGAGAGATCTTCACTTTTACTAGTGGTGATTTCTATCCAGGGACTATGTAACATATCAATTTCCTTTCCCATTGGCTTCCAAGGATCTATGCTGTCTCTTAATTCCAAGTAAAAAGTACTTCACTGTTGAATACCATTGTTCTGTGGATAAGGTTCCATCACAGTACATGTTTTTTCTCTATGTCTGTTCTCTCAAGTAGACAAATCGATCTCGAAGTAGGGCTCACTCAGATGATGTATCCATGGCACAATTTCTGTAGCAGGACTTAACTGAGTAACTGTGACAATGAAATCCTTTCTTGCTACTGAAAAGCTATTTAGATAACGTCCTCCCTTTCTGGAAAATCCACAGTCTTACTAATTATATAAGAAAAGCATCTATGCTTATATTTATATAAATGTAGTATGATGCACATATTATCTTACATAGGTGAAATAAGACAATAACACAAATGATTTCACATGCTATAATAGTTAGAGGCACTGATAAAAATTACAAATCTCAATGTGCACTGAGGGGGATGGATATATACTCTTGTTATACTGGTGCATCCAAAAAAAAAAAAAAACAAAACACAAAAAACAGATGAAAATAGGGTAGTGCCATTTTATTTCTGTAATCTAAGGGGAGCACAAGTGATGATGAAATAAAACAAAGCTGTATGCACATACACATATCCAGCCAATGGTCATCTCAAGAAGCATAAAATACTCCCAGGCAGTGCAAATAGTTAAAACTATTATAATCTTATGAGAAATTTTCATGCTAATAGCAGGTTTTTTTGGTTGTTTTTGTTTGGTTGTTTTTGTTTGTTGTATGGCCTCTTGAATATATTAGATCATTTTAATAGCTTGGAAAGACTGACAAGATAAAATGCTAAAGATTTTTTACTAGAATGATGTGTATTATCTTTAGATGACAAGACTGAAGTAAAGACAACAATATCCTTGCCACATTTTCCATGGCAAATCAAGGTTAGGAAAAGGTTAGGAAGCCCTGTTTTGGGTGAAGAAGACACCATGTAATTTCAAGGAAATTATTAAGTTTCTTTTTTAGTAATCAGGACTCCTGTGGCATGAACTTCTTGAATTTATTTATTTATTTTTCCCTGCCAGTGATGGTTCTCTGAGGAACTTATGATCTCTGTAGTGGGCCAGGACACTCATTGGATAGTTCTTTGGCTTAATTATGTTTTTTTCTGCCATGAAAACATCAGATCTGTGGGACACTAACATTTCATGCTGTTGAGCAAGGCTTTGGAGAAGAACTTCAATGCTCTCAAAAAATTATTAGAACTTAAGCAGTATAATGAAACCACCATTTTTCTCATCACTGCCTTGAAACCACTAATTTAACCATTGAGATATTATATCTTTCTATAAATATCCAAAAATAATAATAATAATTTTAAAGTAGGTACATATCTTACATGAAATGAATTTCATCAGGTGATCTGACCTGGTACCTATTCCCTTTATGTCTAACCTAAATGAGGTAATAATGTAATGGCCAGTATCATTTTATGTCCATCAATAAAATGATGCTATCACTTCCATCAAAAAGCAATATATTATAATATCTTTATAATAATAATAATAATAAAAGCTTTATTGTATGATTATTAACCTGCTTGTTGAAAAGTAATCTGGCATGCATTTAAGAAAGTGTCAAACTTTGTGAATATTACAAGCCAAGAGTCTTAAATTTAGTCCTGGAAAATAAAGTGACTGTACTCTATCTTATGCATTCATCACTTCATAATTGATGGTTACGGCTGAAACAAAACAGGGAAGATTTATGATGATATACTAAGTAATTTTACCTGTCAGGTACTTATCTCAAAAGATACCCTTTCATGAGGAAAAAATACATTGTGATGAGAACGACAGCTCAAATCTTCTTGCTTGGTGTCCTGAGATGAACCTAAATCAGCAACAGAATGGTTGTGTGATACCTTGGTTAGGCTTGGGTTACCTGCCAGAGTTACATGAATTCTGAGGAGTGACCTCTGCTACTGCTAAATGGGTCTTTATGACATCTTAAAGCTGCAGAGATGTCTAATTTTAAAGGGTTTTGTTGTATTATATATAAATAAGTCTTTTGTTACAGGTTGTCTTTTGACTCCTTTTATAATATAACTGGCTATCATAAGCAAATGTTATGTTACATCCTATATGGATATGTGAAAATGTCAGCATGTTCCCATTTAAAATGCTTACACTGCTTTCTTGGTTTGTGCTTTAACCCTTCTCTACTCTTCAGAGGGGTCAGAGTATCCAAGATGAGTCCAGAATGTGAAGAATTTTCTTGTCCTACAAAACAGTATACTTAGCAGTGTTAGAAAGGTAATCTTCTGTAATCCCAATATTCAAGACAGAAGTGTCTTATTCAGATCTGAACTACTCAGTGTGGCTATTTAATTTGCCTTTAGATATTTTCTGTGTTCAGATGGTCTCAACTGCATCACAGGGATGATTGGTTTCTCTCTCTTCACAAGATTATGATCACTGTCAATTACCAAAAGATATAATTCCTCCCAATTTGAATCCAATGAGAATTTTGGCAGATTGTCTGTCTATTGCATTCTAGTATCATGTAATTGCTGGGATCTGAGCCAGAAAAAGATCTGGAACACTGTTTTAATGACCATGGCATTCTGATATATTGTAACACTCTAGCTATAACTACAGAAATAATCACTTTTCTTCAAGTTCTTTCTTAGATATTTATTTTCTCCTCAACTACAAAGTTCTCGTTGCCTGAAAAGCACTGGTTTTCTCATAAATTATCTCTATTTTTTGTCCAGCCAAATTTGTTTTTCTAGAACTTTTTTTTTCTTCCTAAATGATCTCATCCAAGTAAGATTAAAAAATGTTACTTCTTGACAGAATGTCAGGCAGCAATCAACAGGTTAATTTATTAATTTATCTAAAGGAGCAGTCTAACAGTTGTGTACATGGGTAAGATTCGTTCTGAATGGCCAGCCGGATTACTGGTTTAGAAAATATATTGTCCTTGGGGAAAAAAAAAAAAAAAAAAAATGTTCTGTGTGATGCTGCAAATCAATCATCTGAAAAGCTGAAGCTGAATGTTCTAAATCACTATGAATTTAATGTTCTTATTTTCTTTGTACACCTGCCTACTGTATGTCCTTCACCCTCTTACTTTATCTGTAGATTGAACAAATTCTCAGCAGACTTGCTGAGAATCCTTTAAAATTTATTGGAAAAAGCTTCCTTAAACATGTAAAATGTTGAATTAATCTAATTTCATTAATAAATATCAGCAAGGTTGTTCACAATAATGAACTTCAGGACTCAAAAGCCACCTTCATCCTTCAATTCAAAATGTGAAATAAACACAGCAATTTTCCAAATAGTTCATGTAACAGCAGGTTTCACAGACCATCCAGGTGTTATCACAAAATAACTAAAGGAGCTATGAATGTGGACACTATGGCACACTGACGTGCAAACGACCCTGTGCTTCTTAAAGAATCAGAGATGAGCTTGTACTTTCAGACACAGTTTGAAAAAGTGATAGCCAAGTATATAGACTAATTGCCCATTAACCAGTGTATCGTGTTTCTGTGACAACGCTTTAGTAGCAGTGGGGCTGTAGGGGTGGCCTTGGTGAGTTAGAGACCTGCACTGCCCCATGTCAGATCAGAGCCAGCTCCAGACGGCTCCAAAAGGAGCCTGCTGCTGGCCAGAGCTAAGCCAGGGAGTGATGCTGGTAGCAACTCACAGATAAAAAGATTTGTTTTGGTGCAGTCTACTAGAGAGAAATATAGAGGCTTTTCATTGTCTTTTTTTTTTTTTTTTTTTTTTTTTTTTAACTGAGGCACATGTCTATCCTTAGAGAACTAGCATGAAATTTATTTGAGTTTGTTGCATAAATTCTTATTAAGATGTTAGAGTCTTTACTCAGATTTTTATAGATTCAAATTTCTCTCCAGAAAAACAAACAAACAAACAAACAAACAAATAAATAAATAAAAGCAGTTTAAAACGTTGTAATGCATAATGTTGGGAAAAAGGCAGATACTGCAAAGTTCACCTCAAGTACAAATGGTCCTAAAACACACCACTTAGTAAAGAAATGCAGATGAATCTTTGAGATATAAAAGGAAGCCACATTTATTGACTTTGAGTAGTACCTTACCCTGCCAGCTGTCCCACTGAAAAAGAAACATAGAAAATGCACTCCTAGCTGAAAAAAGTAAAAAGTTTTTATTCCCCAAAATAACTATGACGAAGGAAGTACACAGCTCAATGTGCTGATGTGCACAGTGTTCTGCATCTTTCTTTAAGATTCCTTCATGCTAGTCTTTGCTTTGATTTCATTTATATCTGTCCGACTTGTTTGAGGAAAAAGTCATATCAATATCATTGAAATTCCATGATTTTTTATTTTTATTTTTTAATTTTCTTTGGTTGGCCATGGTTGTCTACCCAAGCTGATCTTTCTGCTGTTGTGCTGTGCAGCCCCATGAGCATCAGCAGCCACAGAATAGCTCATTTCCTCATGCTTCACCAATGTCAAGGGGCTGGATGGTGCTACATCCCAAGAGAAAGGAGCAAGGACAAGGCTGAAACATGAGTGGACATCTTCACTTACTGTTATGATAAGATGCAACTGTGAAATGAAGGACAAAGGACTACCTGGTTCATTGCAGAGCACGCACAACAGGGATACATGATTTTTGCAGGAGATGCAAACATCAAAGTGAACACACATGATGGGTGCAGAGGGCTGTCAGACATGCTTTCACTCAGGATGTTCAGAACTCCACAGTTCAAGAAACAAACAGCCTGTGAAAATATACTGGACTCCACACAGACCTTCACATATCACTTTTGCAAATGTAAATAGCACTTGAAAAAAACACTGAATGTGAAATAAACACTCGTTATGAAAGTCACAATAATATGTGGTCTTACCTAACCTCACAAGAAACAACCTGTTAGAATTAAAAAATAAAAAATCTGTAATTATCTCAAATTAAATGCAAATAGGCTCAAAAAATTCTCAGTGCTTTCCAAGGAATTTCTTCTGTTGACTGAGATACTAGAATGTAGCAGAGCAGAAATATATTTAATAAAATTAGAAATTATAGAAAAGGTAGATCTAAAGCTTCCTCTCTCTCTGTGTGCCTCACTTTGCATGACCAAGGAGAAATTTTTAAAAATGGTGAATTATTGAAATATTTCTTGATCGGGATGGTTTCAGGCTGTCTATTTTATAGAGAAAACCCAAAGACAATAGGTAAAGAACTTCAGTGTTATTAAAAACAGATTTAAAACATATACAAGAAAACACATTCTCCCCATTGAGAAAAGAATATTCAAAGGTGAACATATGTTTCTAAGTGGATTGTTTTTAGCTCTTTTTACAGTTGCTGGTCTTTTATCTTTAGGAGCTCTCTAACCTTGTTTTATGTTTATTAGTCCCAAGTATTTCAGTACGATCAACACTCACCCACTGTATTCTCCTAATTATGAACAGCTACAGCACAGCTTGATGCACTTAAGACATTTTGCCTGCCTCACCAGTGTAGCTCATGGCCTACCTCAATAAGAAATGCATTATGAGTTGGAGTTGGTATTTATTTTAGTAGATACCTACAGCTGGGTGAGTTCCTCTTTTGCCACATGGACCGGAAACTGTGCTGACCCCAGTGGTCACATTCAGGTCAGTCAGTAGAACTTGGTTGGAAATGTCCAAATTTTGTCACTAGTTCCTCTCCTGATATAGCCAGCAAGTGTCATTTCTTCTGTGACAACAATCATAGAATCATAGAATCATAGAATATCCTGAGTTGGAAGGGACCCTTAAGGATCATCAAGTCCAACTCTCGACACCGCACAGGTCTACCCAAAAGTTCAGACCATGTGCCTAAGTTCACAGTCCAATCTCTTCTTAAATTCAGACAGGCTCGGTGCAGTGACCACTTCCCTGGGGAGCCTGTTCCAGTGTGCAACCACCCTCTCTGTGAAGAACCCCCTCCTGACGTCCAGCCTAAATTTCCCCTGCCTCAGCTTAACCCCGTTCCCGCGGTTCAATGCATAATAGGATTTTATTGTAGATCACCAAAACAATTTCAGAAAGGAAAAGATCAAGCTACAAAAAGATCAAGCTACAAAAAGATCAAGCTACATCTGACCTGGACCATGATGAAAGTGAAATGCTCTGAAGCTAAGATCCTGAACTCAGTTTGCATGTTTAATAGATTTATCTACTATATACCCTACCCTATGTTTTTTTTGTTTGTTTGTTTGTTTGTTTTTCTGATTTCTGGAACTAGTTTATGTTGGTCCTTGACTTGTTTTTAGTCTCCATCAATACTTATACAGCAATATTTGAGCCAAATTCTTACTGTGCAGGTTACAGTTCAGAGAAGTATGTCTTTAGAGGGTTTATAATCTAGACAAGAGACAACAGAATACAGATAGAAAATCTGGAAGGAACATTTAGTACCCTGTCAGAACACAGTAGAATTTCTCATATTAAAAAAAAAATAAATAATTCAGATCAATAGTTTAGGGTACTTTTACCTCTCTCAGTGACAGCTTTCTGAGAAATCACACTTTCAGAATACACTTTGTTTAGTCTGCATTGCTACTGCTAATGAAAACTGACCAATGATGAGATCAGTAAATAGTATATACTCTTATGTTTTAGATTTGTTTTTACCCTCAGGAAAAGTGCAAAGGTCCATCTATAATACCATATACATGTGCTGGCTATTGAACAGATTTTTTTTTTAAGAAACCAGTCTTGCATTGTATAAATATAACTGGCAAAACTTAGGAAGAAGGCTGTGTAGCTCAGGGGCTGGCATCAAGCAGATTGTCAGGAGGACACCAAATAGACGAGGAGGCATATTCGTTATGTACAGAATATATAAAAGACATTTAAACAGACTTTAACAAAAGAGTCAGTTTCTGTTGTTTTTTTTTTTTTTTTTTTTTTTTTATTATTATTATTTTTTTGCTTGCTGAGACACTTCACGACCTACTGCAAATATTTACAGTACTCAAAGTTCTTCAAAAATGACAGAACTGAATTTGCAGTATTAGCTTTCCTTATTTCCCTGGACAACCTTTTACCTTAGATATCCAATATCTGTAGCTAATATTACAGATTCTTCAAGAAAAATACTTTTCTGCACAGCAATAGAACAATCTGGAGTTTTATTATTGCATTATAAAAAATAAAGAATGGTTTGATTTCTAAGGCAGATGTAAATTAAAGAGCCATGATTGTTTTTCATTGTTGATGTTTTCCCAAATAAATTGAATATGTATTTATTTCAGCTAAGGAAATAGATTACTGAATGCACTAGATGCTGTACAGTGAACAATAAAATTACTTACAATATTTGAATCATAAAGAGAAAGATGTTATTTTTGGAATATTTAGATAAGACAAACAGAAATCATTGAAATATTGATTTACCTCTTTAGAACGTTTCATTGAAAGACCAATCTTACATATGAAAAGATCACCCTTCAAAAATATTCCTTCTTACAGTTTTCATTAATACTTTATTGTTCTACAAGAAATCTTTGTGTGAAAGATTGAAATGCTTGTAGCAATGTAGCAGTATTTTGCTGTACTTTAAGCTAGGATGCAAGGCTGGACAGATGTTGAATTCCCTGACCATTCACATCCCTAACCTGATGGAGTGCCTCCTGATACATTATTGATAACAGAGAAGGCAAAGAAAACATAGCGTCCATTGCATTGTGCTGATGGTGCACTTTCTTTGCAGTTACCTCTTGCAGCCACCTCCACATTTTGCCACTACTCACTATGGTGATGTAGTCTGATTGACCCTGAGCAGACACAAGTGATTCCTTCTGCATTGACTCTGATTTTTGCTTCCAGGGCGGATAACATTTTGTAGCTCAGCCTCTGAATGGGTTCAAGCTGTCATATAGATGATGTACAAAATTAATTCACAGGAGAGTTCTCATTCATTTCCAAGATCTAGCTCTATAACAGAGTGCATACAGCCACTGACACCAAACAACTTGCACACAGGAGAGAAATGGCTACCAAGATATATCTTACAATGTTCTGAGGAATATAAAAATGCTTAATTTCCCTACTGTTCCTATTTTTAAACTTATTCAGAAAGCTAATGCTGCATCTTAACACCAATACTTATGTCTGTCTGCAATTTTAGCAATAGCATAAGTAAGGAAAAAATGAGGAAAAAAACAAAGGAATATTTCATGAAGGACAAAAACCTGTACAAGGACAAGCTGGTATGGACGAGACAATAGCTGGAGTAAGGAGAAATAATGACAACTGACAAGCTAGAGAATATGACTATGGGCAGTATTCAGTCACTTGGTCACTGCTGCTGCAAGTGCTTTATAGGGAAATATAAGCATCAGAGACAATTCTTGCTCAAAGACTGCAACATTTAGCAGGGGAGTATATGCTTGGTAGCCTAAGACTGCAAGTCCCAGAAGACACTATTCATCCACCAGTTTTATTTGAAATATTTCTTATTAACACATAATTCCAGTTCCCTTTGATTCAGAGGCATGGAATATACAAGATCTCAAGACATACTTGGTCTTCCTTCAATTTCTTGGTTCAATTGAACCTTGGTTTCAAGGTTCAATTTCTTTTAGAAAGAAAATAGAAAATAGACTTTATCCAAAACATCATACTAAGCAATGTGAGGATGTTACCAGGTGGCTTATAAACATTAATTTAAAATTCATCAGTGCAATTCAGAGCTCTTTAAATCATATTGGCCTCAGGTATTGTGCACAACCATAAAGTAAAAGATCATTATGTACTGAAAAAGGATGACGACTGGAAGGATCAAGGAGAAAACTTATACTGTTCAGAATTTTGACTGAAACTAATTTTACTGGACTAAGTGGGATTATTTTTTTTATTTTATTTTTTTTTAGAAGACCTGGAAGTATTGTATTTCTGCATTTAAGTTGAACATACAAATCTACAGAATTAGGAAACAGAAAAGCCGACACCTTTTACCTTGCTACAGCTTAATATCTTAATATCCACAGACTCGGTTAGAAGGGAATGTGATGTATCTGCAGATGTACAGAGATTAGTTGAAAATGTAACAGACGATACCTCTACCACTGCACAGCTAACAAGGCTCACATGGCACACCCCTTCCTAGGGGTTTCCTGAAGAATTCATGCTAGTTGTCCATTTTATGTTCCTTCCAACACCAGTAGCCTTCATCATTGTAAAAACTGGCACCACAACAGCACTAGTCTTTCTTCCAGGGAATGGAGAGATTTTTGTGCCAGAGATCAGAGCTGCAATACGGGCTGTTCTCAACAGCAGAGCTGTAAGACCAGAAACAAGACAGATGCCAATATTGGAACTGGCACCTTTGTGGACTGCAGATGCCTTTACTTACTGACAGGCTGAATGCCAGTTTTGTTCCTACTCATAGATTTGGTTTCAAAAATATAAAGTTCTAAGTGGAAAAACTAAGTAATCAGGTCTAAGAGAACAACAAACTTTGTGATAAAACTAGAAAGAGTTGATTCCATAGGGAGTATTGCTAATGATCTAAAAGTTACTTATCGGGTAACTGTATACAATGCACCTTCATTATATCCTCCAAAAATGACCCTTGTTTTCTTAGTGTTTCTTCATTTGGGAATAAGATCTCAGTCCAGACTACACTCTGCCTTGCCATGATTAAAATTCCCTTGGAGTTCATTATTCAAGGAAACCAAAAATTTGTTCTGACACAATGTGCAAATTTATCCTGTGGCCAATGAAGTCAACCCCTCAGCCTGTATCTGGAAACACATCCATTTACTGTTGCAGAAGTTAAAAAATATTTGACTTTCATCTGAAAAATATTTACCAGATTATTCTACCATTTTGTACTTGTGAATTTTTAACTTTTTAATCATGGGACAGACCTGTCTTAAAGGCTGTAAGTTCAGCCTCAGGGGAATAGCCTAACTCTCAACAACAGTCTCTGTTTTCAACTTGAGGAAGGTTATTTATTTATTTATTTATTTTAGGCAGCACAGGGGAAAGAATGTACTTGAAATACCTTTCCTTATTGCTACTATCTTAGTGTTTACAAAATAAAAACAATAACAACTCTGGTACTCTTTTATTTTTAACCCCTATATCGTAAGCAGCTCAGGATCACAAATACCATTTAATAAATTGAGGCATACAGTGGTGAGATAATTTAACCAAAATCACAGGCAAAGTAGGGAAAAATTCAAAACTGCATCCAGATCTTCAACATCTTAACTTGATGTCATACCCTTGAGTACCCTTCTCCTAAAATCACCCAACAAGAATAGAAAGGTTTAAAAATATGCCAACACAACAAGAATTATTTCAATACAAGCTTCATCCTTCCTCACTCCCTGTTGACCACTGGCTACAGTAAATATTAAAAGGGCCTCCTCAGTCCAATTTTCAGTTCTCAGATTTAAATGAACTTGTCTGCCCCAGTGCAATTGAGAATACCTCAGAGACTTGTCTGACATGTTGACTTGTCTGACATTTACTTAAAGAGAAACTATGAGCAAATACTTCCTTTTTTCTTCACATGAAACTATTGGGGCTGCAAATCTTTATTTATAGGAGCTGGCACGATCAAAAAACAGACATAAAGAGTTGGTATAAGCTTACAGATCCAATAGAATGCCACAGCTGTATGAGAGGAATTGTGTGTGGTATTCAAAAGCTGTTGATGATTTTATCCCTCATACCCCATTTACATGAACACAGTGAATGATGTTCAAGAGCATACTGGCTGTGGTAATACCACATAGCACTGCATTGACTGGGAAACTACTAACTTCATGTGAAACTTCAGTTTCACAAAGGTCATTTTATGGATGGAAGACTAAAGCACACAGAGAAAATGGTATACCCAAGAGTATCCCAAGGATGTGGAATAAGACATAGTGAAACCCAGAGCTCTTGATTTCTAGTCTAATGACTATTTCTAGTCATTAGGCCTGACTGCAAAACTCAATGTAAAAACATGGTTTTATGCACTGCAAAATGTTAATCCAAATCCAGATATTCTCATGTAATGCTCTGGGGCTTTGAGACACTGTAGCACTGTCAGTTTTGCTAGCTACTCTGGAGATGGAAAATTCAAATCAGCAGTTGTTTCCTTCTGCTGAAAACAACTGTATTATTATTATTATTAATAATAATAATAATTTTATTATTAATTTTATTATTTCATTTGTTTTTGCTTTGGCCTGCATGCCAACACAACAGCAGCTTAATACAGATATCATCAGTTTCAGCAGAGTCCAAAATGACATATAACTTTCTATTAAATTCTGTGCTTACATAGATGAGAAAAAATATGTTTTGGAAACAGACTCATGATCCTATTACAATGAAAGGAAAGTTTACAAAAGCTGTGTCAACTGACTTCATAAACCCAGAACACTGTTTAGTGTTATGGCATATAAACAAAGTAATGTATGACAAGGCTCAGGGTGATCTGAAGATGTGGATGAAGTATATACAAGTCCAAAGGAGAAAACAAAAAGGATCAGAAGAGAGCAGGGCTTAAACAAGAGTCCTGATCTGGGGAGTTTATGATTCATTCAAAACATGTGTGCAAAATGGTGTTCAGATTTCAAACTTCGGTGGAAGCCACTTATGATTCATCCACACATGTCATATAATAGCTGTACATTGCCAAATGAATTGACCTAAGACTGTATTTAATCACACTTTCAAGAATTTCAAAATGACTAGCTACCTCTGATTTGTACCTCAAAGTGATTCCTTTATTCTGTGTTCATACCTACTCTCTCCTTAGTACTGCACAATCTCAAGAAACTTCTGTTTCTGCCAAAACAGAAGCATTTGTGTTTTACAATAACAAAAATAATAATTATTTGTTTCACTGAGATTTTTTATCAAGCAATTTTCACCCCCCTACCATTTCAAACCAAAACAGAAGGGGAAAGAGGTAGGTCTTGGCCAGACAGACAGAGACTAGTCACCTCCAGAAGCCAAGGACTGAATTAGATGAACATTTGTTGTGATCCAGTATGGCAATTCATATGGTCATCAGTTTAAATGATATTGCAGTGCTGACAGACATGCCTGAATACAACAATTTTAATACCTTTTTATTTGTGCTGCTCTATTAGACAGGGTGCCTTGTGGAGTCTGCACGTATTAGCATTTGAGTCTGCCAAATGTTTCTTCATTTAAACCTCCCATTTACTGTCACTGATTAATGGGTTGTTTTTTCCAGGACCTGAGACTGTTCTTGCTTTATCTTCAAACACTGGCTGCTCACACATTTTCTCAAAAGCCATTAGTAGTCTTCTACATCTCTGCTCTATTCAGTTGGGAATATTCACATTTGAATTGACTTCTCTTGCTGTGGGCAAGATTCTCTGTATTCAATGTCCAGAAACCATCTAGACAAAGATTACAATATTTTTCATATTGTATCTTCTTTACAGTAAGTTATCCATGCACAGTGAGGTCACATTCCATTTTTGTTCCTTGCCTGGGAAATGGGTAAATGATTCTGTGTTCTTCTGGTTGCAGTCATTTTAAAATGATCTTATTTCTTCAGTACTATTTATTTCTTGTTAGCTTTTGAACTCTAAAAGGTGAGTAGAATTTAGGAGTTGTTCACAGTGAAAAATAGTGTAGGATAACCTGCTTAACACCTTGCATTCATTGCAGCTTAATAAGATAAAATAAATGTTGCCAGTTAGTATAAGACAAAAAGATGAAGATCATATTGCTGGCAGCCTTACTGTGCTCCAGAGGGAAGGTTAATTAAGGGCAGAATTTCTTGTGACTTGCTCCAAGAAAAATATTCCCTCAATGAGCTTGGACAGCTCTAGAACATTTTGATGTATGTCTCAGGATTATTATTATTATTTTAAATTTATTCCCCGAAAGACCACCTTCCAGTGCAGCCTGTTTTCTTTTTGGCATTTTTGAAAAGACACTAACAGCCATAAAAATGACAAGGTAGCAAAAAGATTTTTAAGATATCTAAGGATCAATATATCCTAGCCTTGGCTTCTTAAATGTAGCCTGCTTCTCAAAGACAAAGGGATGAAATATTTTGTTTAAAGATTCACCAAGTGTTTTTCCAAAATAAGAGGGAAAAGGGCTACATTCTGATTTTGGTTTCCATTGCAGAGCCTAGGCTCTAACTCTGAGGAGAGTCAGTGTCTAAGTGAAATTAGGCAGAGAAGACTGCTAACCAGAACATCAATCTCTCTCATTCACTGTCCTGGGATAATAATCTCACTTCAAGTCACTTATGCCTAGCAAACTGAATAAAATCTTTCAAGGTAATGTCTCCAAAGTAACGCCAGCTTTGTTCATTAAGAAAAAGCTTTCTGATGCTTTGAAGTAGAATTCCCAGTAGGAGAAACACTGTTTTAGACAGAGTGACACTAATTTGCTTGCAATTACTTGAGGTGATAACATTACCTGTGCACAATGGTAAACATGTCCTTTGCTGCTCAGCTGAGGCATTCTGAGTTTATCTAGTCCTTGTGGGGGACATATTCAAAGAGGATCACACACTCAGTGTGTAAGAGCAATACAGTAAATGCACAGAGCTCCTGCAAACATCACCCTATGGACTTGCTTCTATACTCTGTCAAACTAGTTTTACATGGGGTAAAGGGAATTGTATTGAAGTCAGTGCAGTAATTTTGGCATCGAGTCACTGTAACGGAGGAGAATTAGGGTGCTTATCTCTGGCAAAGACTGCGGCATTATGCAATTTCTTTTTCAGCCACTTTGCTGCTTCTGTGTATGTGAGATTAGACACAGGATTAACTGAGCTCCTGAAAAAAATGAGAGGAACACATCTGCAGCTCTCTCACGGAACAATAATGCAAGAAAATGCTGAAAACAAACACTTTATTAGCTATATTGCCGAGATTAGCACTGTAACATACCACTTCCCAAAGCTATGCAGTACTTTGTGCCTACAAAAGTTGCTGAGGTCTGTCTTTAGATGTGTGTGCTGTCTTTTGATACTGAAAAGCAGAACTGGTCCCTCCAGGGAAGGGATTGTTCATTCTCCGTGGAAGCATTCTGCTGCAGGAGAAAGATGAATCCTTCATAATAAATCCTAATTTAAGACATTTCAACACAGCTAATTTAGAGACTTATATTTTATAAACTTGTGTTTTATTGCTGCACTATCTCTTTTAAGAGCACAATACAGCTGGAATAATTTCTTTCTGCCTTCACAATGCATCTTGGTATAGTAAGAAGGATTTGTCTCATCTACCATACAGTGCTGTGTTTTTTGCTGGTTCCAGCCTACTACAGTGCTCCTTTGTAAATTATTCAAAATATGTAGCCAAGTTTATTGCACATACTCACCGGCCTCCCAGAGAGAAATAGAAAACTTATGTCCCATATGTGCTTGAAAAAAAAATTAGGTGTTTTTCTTTTGTATTTAGTTGAACTCAGTTTTCTTTCATTCTCCTCCCCCACCCCCACTATATTTTGGTGGTATTAAACACCCAATAACTGCTGCAAGAAAAATACAGGTTGGAATATATGGAGACCATACTGGCATCCCAAGCTGTTCTGTGAGCTGTTTAGCGATAAAGAGATTCTGGGCCAGCAGCTTTTGTAATGATTTTTTTTTCAATCTTTCTATTGTTGTAAGTGAAAAAAGTAAAAAATGGCAGTCCTCCAGTGACCAAATTAAGAGCAACTCTACTTCATTTTGTCCAAAGCTATTCATACAAGTGATATTAAAAATTTTCTAATTAAATACAAGGTAGCATATTATATATCATATTTCTAATTTCAGAGAAGTGCTCACCATACAATTATTAACAAACCAAAATAAAGTATTTTAAAAGCTATTGCAGTCAAATCCTTTTGTGGCTGCATTTTTATGAATAGCTCTTCATTTTCTTTAGTACTGCATGATGAAATTCAGCCTTTCCATTCTCATTCCTGACAAAATGGACAAAAGGCATGGGGTTATATAACTGTGACAACAGGTATCAAAAGATGATAAACGTATTTCCTCCCATATATCATGCCTGCCAGATATGCAGGCCCCTTCACATGCAAGGTGAACAGGAAACATGATATCTCAGCTGGTGGGGAACTTACAGTTTCCACAGTGTCAGAGGGATTCTCCTTCATTTTACCAGTAGGAATGAATACATTTTTTATCTGGTATGTCTAGCAAATTACTCCACTCTGCCAGCACAGAGGACTGCTTTTTGTGGTAGCTTCAGGTGATGATTCTGACTGAAAAAAGGGCTCCCACTAGAGAAATGATTGATGCCAGCAGTGTTAGCACTTGGCATGATGGAGCAGCAACAGCCAAGTTTTGGAGCTCTGGCTACTGAGAAATATAATCTCCTTTTGTTATTCAGGTTTTTTCTATTTTCAGGGGTGATATTTGTGAGCAGCAAATACTAGAAACTTGCAGGTGTGTGTTACAGTTTCTTCTTTTTCACCTAATGTAAAAGCAGGTCTTGCTTTCAGCACATACCATTATCTTCACAAGGAGCGGAGTATCAGACATGCCTCTCCAGCAGTAAACTGCACTGACACTAACTGCTGTCAAAACATTTAAAATGACAGTAACTCATAGGGAACAAAAAATCTTACATCCTACCAAAATTTCAGTGATGTTGTTCCATCTTACCTTACAACAATAGCATTGCAGAAGTTGAACCTGGTTCTTCGCTATGACTACAGACTACATTTATAACGGTTTCAAAATTGCCTTCACAAGGAGAAGTAGAGGCTTCATATCTGCAGGAGTTCAGGAATCTGCATACTTCAAGACTAGAACATTTTTTTTCCAGTAAATTATGACAAAGAATTCCTGTGTTGGTGTTATTTCTGTCTTTCATCATGGAAATATTTTGTTTCTGAAAAGATTTGCACCTCACTAGTCTGACACAGTAAATTAATCTATAAATGTGTACAATATAGAGGCATTTATTTATCACATGGTTTGTAATGTTTGTACTGCCTTTACTGCTTTCTTTTCAAATAAAAACACTCCAAACAATGATGGAAACAATGAATTGCCATTTGACTACATTCTCTGTAGCCAGAGACTACATGCTTAATGAACACATCACACTTATATTTCACTATGTTCTACCTGCCAACTTCTTAATAAAATCATTTACATGAAGTTTTCAAAACAATTTCTTCTTCTGAATCAATCACCCTATATTCTGTTGATTGCACTGTACAGGGATATTATCTCTTTACATAATTAAAAGGCAATATTAGACATCAGTATTAAGGCTGCTTTGTTGTTGTTGCATGCAACAGAAACTCTATGCCTATCTAAAAATGTGTAAGTCCAGCAATTTTGTTGCCTTTTCATCATCATGTACCTTTCTGTATAAACCTTTCTGATTACTAATGGGCACAAAAAAGTGGAGAGACTTATGTAAAGTTTGGGTCAGATGACATCTAAAATCTTTAATTAATTCAAGGGCTTGACATTTGCATAATAGCTGCTTCATATTTTCAGGCCTAGTTAACTGTATACAAGCCATCAACAGGTATTGAATTATGGCAATACATTGATTTACCATATGGAATAAGGCAATTTATTCCACACTGCTAAATATATTTATAATTTTGCAGTCAGGTAAGTGAGATTATCCTAAAATACTAAGGAATAACTCCTGTGTAGTCTAAATTAACATAAAGTCCTGGACTTCATGTGATTTTCTCATGCTAATTAAAGTGTAAATGCAGCCATGTTGTTTCCCTCATCTGAAGTTACAAATTCTGCAAGACTGATCTGCTTCCAACATATTTCTTCTGGTATATCATGGTCTGGTCAGTCAGCTGTGGTAAAAAAGACAAAGGTTGGAAACAAAAGTCGAGGCTACTATTACTTTGTGGAAAACATATTATGAAAGATATGGACATTGCTTAAAATCGTTTAGAAGATAATGGACTTTAAATATATATATATTATTACTGTTTAATTTGTTATTTCTTCTCTGTTACCATTCCCTGATTCTTGCTCATGGTCTTTCCCTCTCTCTCCTAATATTTTTTGTATTTCCATTAAACCTAAATGTAATTAATTCTTACTTCACCAATTGTTTTGGCTTTATTTTTTCTATTTTATTTTTTTCTTTTTGAATTCTGTTACTTCACACAGGAAATAGTTGCCAGATTATTTCAGAGAGAGTCCTATATTAAAAATCAGTACTGTTATAAAACAAAACAAAACAAACAAAAAAAAAAAAAACAACTTTCCATAGTTCTGGAGAAAATACCAAACAGCCACCTTTCCTTTAATGAAAGAGACCACATAACAGGTCTTGGAAAGGACAGGACACTTCCAGGAAGAGGAATTGTCTGCAGAGTTGATATACCCTTCTGGCCATGTCTTCTTTTCCACAGTTTCGTTTCTTAGGGAACACAGCAAACACATATCCATCTGCCTCCCTACCAGCCTGACCAGAACTCTTCCTCAAACCTCCCACTCACGGTCAAATAGAGCAGTAAACCACATCTGTGTTTGCCTAGGACTCAGCCAAGGGACGTAGATATATTATTATTTACCTGCAGTAGTATCTTATATGGGTTTCCATATAGAAGAACAGAATCACTATCTAAAACATGATTGCTGCTTGTGTGGACTAGCTCGGGGAAAATAATGGCAACAAAACAGTCACCATACAAATGCAAAAACAAGCAATAAAGTGATGTTGGGCACATCAGCATTGCCTGAGGCTATACAAAATGTAACACATAAAAAGTCTTTGTTATATTTTTTAATTAATTTTTGCTTTGCTTTGATAGGATTTTTGTTTTGCTGTTGAAAAATGTCACCCTGTGCCACTTCTGTGGGATGATTATCAAATAATAACTCAAGCAATGGTCTTTGCAGCCATTAGGTAATGTCAGTATGTTTAAGACTCAGTCTGAAGGAAGAGGTCAGAAACACTTAAGATGAGCCAGGAAAGACTGCCATCTGATGACTTTGAGACATTATCCCTTTCCCTTCTACTTTCATGTTCCAGTCATTTTTGTGGCATCCAGATCATACTGCTTGCAGATTTGGGTAAATTCAAGGACAGGATAAGGACCACCCCACATTGTTCCATCAAATTCTACCCCCTTTTAAAGATACCAATTATTCATGCCCGATTCTTTATGCAAGTATAGAACCCATCATCATCCAAAGCCTTACCCTATACAATGCCTCTTCCAGTTCACAACTTCTCATTCACTCAGCACCTTAAGTTTGAGGAGAAAATCCCAACACTGTAGTAAATAATAATTCTTCATCGATGATCTGGACGAGGGCATTGAGTGCACCCTCAGTAAGTTTGCAGATGACACCAAGCTATGCACGTGTGTCGATCTGCTTGAGGGTAGGAAGGCTCTGCAGGAGGATCTGGATAGGCTGCACCGATGGGCTGAGGTCAACTGCATGAAGTTTAACAAGGCCAAGTGCCGGGTCCTGCACCTGGGGTGCAATAACCCCAAGCAGAGCTACAGGCTGGGAGATGAGTGGTTGGAGAGCTGCCAGGCAGAGAAGGACCTGGGAGTGATGGTTGATAGTCGGCTGAATATGAGCCAGCAGTGTGCTCAGGTGGCCAAGAAGGCCAACAGCATCCTGGCTTGTATCAGGAACAGCGTGACCAGCAGGGCTAGGGAGGTGATCGTCCCCCTGTACTCAGCTCTGGTGAGGCCACAGCTCGAGTACTGTGTTCAGTTTTGGGCCCCTCGCTACAAGAAGGACATCGAGGTGCTTGAGCGGGTGCAGAGAAAGGCGACGAAGCTGGTGAGGGGCCTGGAGAACAAGTCCTACGAGGAGCGGCTGAGGGAGCTGGGCTTGTTCAGCCTGGAGAAGAGGAGGCTCAGGGGTGACCTTATCGCTCTCTATAGGTACCTCAAGGGAGGCTGTAGTGAGGTGGGGGTTGGTCTATTCTCCCACGTGCCTGGTGACAGGTCGAGGGGGAATGGGCTTAAGTTGCGCCAGGGGAGTTTTAGGCTTGATGTTAGGAAGAACTTCTTTACAGAAAGGGTTGTGAGGCATTGGAACAGGCTGCCCAGGGAAGTGGTGGAGTCACCATCCCTGGAAGTCTTGAAAAGACGTTTAGATGTAGAGCTTAGGGATATGGTTTAGTGGGGACTGTTAGCGTTAGGTCAGAGGTTGGACTCGATGATCTTGAGGTCTCTTTCAACCTAGAAATTCTGTGAAATTCTGTAAATATTTTTATGTTATTTTTGGTCCTTTTAATTCATTTCGATAAATCACTTATTTCTCCTTCCCAGGAATTACAACAGTATGCTACAGTTCAGGCAGAGATACTGGTCTTGGTTTTTCTTTGTATGCACAATACGTAGTTCTTCAGTTTTGTATTACCTTATAGTGTTTACAAGAATAATGTCTCCTGTACACAAAGAATGGTTTTTTGTTGTTTGTTTTAGTTTTCTTTTGTTTTTGAGAGCAGTCTATTAATTGTGCTGAGTTGAAGTGGAATTGTAGCTACATCATTTTTAGCTCCATTTTTCACTCAAATATATGCCTTGCAATGAAAGGCCATGTCCAAGGTTTGTTAGATAACATTTTCCACTAACCCTGTTTTTCATCTATTTGCATTTTCTGCACTTGCAGTCACTTGAATTTTACTCAGTCATAAAATGATACAGGTTCAAACGGACCTCTGGATATCAACTGGTCAAATAAGAGCCAATTTAGAGGATTCAGGGACTTGTTCATTAGACCTGTGAACATCTCCTAGGATGGAAATATTACAAGTCTCTGGGCAATCTGGTACAGTGTTTGGTCAATCTCATAATGAAAAAATATTTTAATACCTAATCAGAATTTCTCCCACTGTAAGCTTTGTCCTTTGCCACTCATCCTGTCACTGTGCACCTTTAGAATCTCATGGGACAAGTGATAAATATAAAAATATATTTATTTTACTTATACAATATGCTTTTATATATATATATAATTTTCACATGCAATTAAAGTGTTTTATATTAAATGAATTCTGTCTTCTGCCATCTGAAGCCTTTACTTTAAATTTAAAATGAACATTCAGAGTGAACTTATTTAAAAAGTTTCAATGGTTTGAGAACTTCTATTATTTTCAGTGCTAAGATTGTTCTAAAGCTCACTGGAGTAATTAAACCCATATTTCCTTCAGAATTTCTTCAGAGCTAGCAAGTAAGGGAGTTTTTTTGTTTGTTTGTTTGTTTGTTTTTTAATAATACTACTGGCTCATATACTTCTCTATAAGGAAATTTTGAACAATGAATTTGAAAAAGCTCTCTAATTTATACTTTTTTCCTTTATCATAGTGGGGAAAGAGTGGTTTGCAATGTCATCTGTAGCTTTAATATACCTGCACCCACACTAAAACAGACACTTAGTGCAATGAAAACAAAAGTTGAATAAAATGTAAGTTTGCAAGTATAATTTATTCTCAATTAATGAGGTATAACATTGTAAAATTCACCTTCTGCACTAAAGAACAGCGATACATGTACACATTTATAGTAGCTAATACTGAAATGGTAGTAGAAAAGGTGTTGAGATATGTACTAACAAAAGTCCTTCCAGACCTGGCACTCTGGGTGGAAAGGTCTCTCAAAGGCACCCGGACCCATGAGGGTGAAAGTCTCCCATAACACTTGCCTTGTCACAGTGCCTCTCAGGTCACTTCAGTGCCTTCTGTGTCCCAGCTCTTGGTACAGAACGGGACTTTGGTCTTTGAGGTCTTCTTCTTGAGCTGGCACCTACCTTTTAGGCTTTGCAGGACTGTTGGTCATACAATCTCAGGGCCTTTTTTCCCCAGTCCATACCTCAGTACCAAAGCTATTTTTTTGATCTATCTCTTACTGAGAAGTAATTTTGTTAAGGGAAATTTCAGAAGTCCAGAGGGCTCTAGTTTCTTCTTTCTTTTCGTTTCAATAAAAAAGAAAATTGAATGAGTAGGAGGCAATACCAAATGATGAAAATGGATTTGATCACCCTTAGGCTATTTGAACTACCACCTTCTTTATACTAGGATCCTCTGGGCATTGCAGAAAGCCAATAGTTTTTAACTGCAAAGTTAGTAATCATTAGAAAGAAACATAAGAATCTCTTTCCAACCAACTTTCAGAGATGGGAGAAAAGCTGAAGATGAAGCAGAGAGGCCAGGAGGTGAAGAAAATAGAGAGGTGATAGGAAAAACTTTATTTTGTTTGCTGCTTTCTCTAGGAAATTATTGAACAGAATTCTGTTACTTTCACAAACACAAGCATAACCACACTCTAGCCATTCAGTGAGATTTGCCACAATGAGAGAAGTTAAGGGGAATAAAGTGGAAGAATATTCACAAACGTCCCTGATATAAACTCTACAGCAAGATTTCAAGCTGAGGCAGTTACTCAGGCATAAAGCTATAGCTATTATAACCTTATTTTATGTTGTTTCAGTGCCAGAATGGGTTGACACACTGTAATTGGATTATAATATAGCAAACAATGCATTACAATGTGGCTTTAGCTAAAGAAAATGAACATACCTGAAAGGCTCTATATACAACACACTTTACTGTACTTTACTGTGCAGACATAACCAAGCTACATTTAAAGTAGCTCGTTTGGGTAGCCAGCCCACATTCAAGTTTCTTACGAGCATTAGCAACATTGGCTTTGCCAACGCAAGGAGAACCCTGTGACCAAGGCTCTTCAGACATAACAAGAGAGAGTAAAGGGGAAGTGTTGAGTGCTCAGTGGTAAGATAGCCTCTCTTGGTGCTGACAAGAAGGTGAAAAATTGGGCAGACCAACTCATGCTTCATGTTTCTGTCACTCAACCCTGAGTGACAGCCGTCCTCCTGTATGTCTTTATTCTCCTCTCACCAGTACCAGCAGTTCAGAAGTTGCAGGGCTCGTTCAGAAGACTTCCTCAGACTGCTAAGGTACAGTAAAAGGGCCACAGCACTCTCAGTTGTGCTGGCTGTGCAGTGCCTCAGTGCTGTAGGTGCTTCTCACAGATCACCGTGCAGATTTTTGGCTGAGCTCTGTAGTGACTGTGCCAGTACATGTGGACCTTAGGAAGTACCAGATGCACTCAGTGGGGATAAAAGCCTGAGAGCCTAAGAAATAACTCACACCCTGTGTATGCCAGTAGCTAAAATAAAGTGTTGATGTGCTAGTCTCTGTCAAAAGAGATACCATATATCTAGCTAAGTACAAACCACCAAATGATGTGTATCTATTTCTCCATAGCAAAAAAGTCTATGGGATTTTATGCAACCTGGTTAAAACTGCAAGGGATATTCTCAGAGGCCAAAATAAAACACAGACAGCTAAGAATCTGCCTAGCAGTTGTCTGGCAATGTCCAAGGGGGAATTCAGCACAATGTCCCCATTATAGTCAGTACAGGGTGCCTGAGCATACTAAGTAACTGGAGGTTTGGTGTGCTGTGGCTCTGCTACTTTAATTCCCTGCTTCTGACAGTCTTCTTAAATATTAGGTTCTTAGTCACCTCCCCTTTCCATTAGTCACAGACATAAGTGTTTTAAAGTCTATTCTTTCGAATGGAAAAGCCACCAGTGTTGTGAACTTTAGTGACCATAAATCACAACAGCCATCAAATGTGTAACATCAATTACAAGAACAGCTAATTGGAGCACAGTCAGGGCCTGATCTGACAGACACTCCCACCATCAGTTTTACTGTGGATCATGGTTACTTCAAATGACTCACCTTCACTGTTCTGAAACGTCTTGGTTCCTGAATGTTACTGGGCCTGCATCATATGTTACTATTTTATCAGCTCATAGAAGAGTCTGTATCTATGTATCTATCCTCAGCGCCTAAAAACCTGTTACAGACCTGTAGGTAGGTAGGGAAAATCACCACACTTCAAGAACCAGAGAAAAGAAAATTGAACTTTTTTCCTTCAGTGGTAGCCCTACTTTCTCACTCCATCACAACTTGGAGCAAGCAACATAAACTATAAATCTGACCTTCAAGGGTTATTTTTGAATTCTTCAAGTATGGTCTGTGAAGGATCGATGAGGTCACCCACTGGCATCTTGTACTCCCTGACAAAGATATACTGCGATCCCTGCCTTTATCACACAATGTGCAAACATAACTTACTTTCTGCTGTTTGGTGTATAGGAAGTACACTTAAAGTCATGCACACATTACCACTGTTCTCAATGCAATTCATGTGCACTTGTGCACCTTGTGATGATGCTCTTCCATTGCACACTAATCTTAAGCATCTCCAGTAAATCAGATTTAAGTGTGGTTCTCTGTAAAGAGAACTAGGGAGGAGAAATACAAATTACATAAAACCATGTCAGTGAGGGAAGCAACATCCAATTTTGGCATGAGTGTGTAATCTAATTAGAACTTAAGTCAGTATATATATACTAAAAAACAAAAACAAAAACAAACAAACAAACAAAAAAAAAACAGTCATTAGCAAGGTCCTTTTGCAAGACACTCATCAAGGAAACAGATAACAACAATCAAAATCTGTGGCTGAAACCAAGCACAGCTCAGAAATTTGCATTGTTACAGGAACCAGGGTATAAAAAGTGGTGATTCAAGGAAACCCATTGTAAATCACTGCTGTATTTACAACATAGGCTCTGTGACGGCTGAAGTGCAGCAGGGTTTCTGCTTGATTAGTATAAACCTTTACAATGCCAAGTGTTTGGATCATCTCAGCTACAGGCTGAAAATTATGGCTTGTCAAGGCCTAGGCCAAAGCTGGGATGTTATGCAGGGCATTACAAACACCACCACCAAGTGAGGTGATGTCAACTTGTTTGTCCTGCAGTAAGCCTTCAGCATGCTTATACAGACACATTTGGATTGCCTACATCTGCCACAGGTGAGTCTGGTCTTTTGGTACTGCCAAGGTGCAGAGGCACCAAGGAACACAGTGTGTATGTGGTAGGTAGAGGGCAGGCATGCAAATTCTTTCTCACTAGCATCTTGTCCCCCAGGCTTCATTCCTGCAGAGGAACCTGGAACAGCATCACAAACTGCTCCTAGTCCTGTCCCCAGGGTCCTTCCACACACATTCCTTTTCCATGTTTGATTCCTCTCCCAACAGTCACTGGCTCATCCCATCTCTTTTAAAATGCCTTATCAACCCTGTCATGAACTAGCCATTTCTAAATCTTAAATGTCAAACCAATGCTTGCCTCTAATCTAATTAACTTTAAAAGTTCAAATTTAATCCAAATTGAAGTGCCAACAAATGATTCTCTCGCTAACTTCTGTGTCCTAACACTTACCTTTAAAAATATACATTTTACTTCAATCAAATCTTCTCTTTCCTACATGAGGTTTCTATAGGCATCCATGTAGGTCACCTGGTAAGACAAATGTGACAATATTTTGGGGAATTTAATGGGGGCTGAAGGTCCATAACTGACTGACAACAATTGGAAAGAAATTTAGGTGTCCAGGATTTTGTCTGTGTTTGTGAATCAATTACATTTACATTCACCTGGTCAGCCAGGACTGTTAGTACTCTTAATTTTCCCTGGGCAATGTTTTGATCAAGTAACTGTAATGGCCAAGACAAAATGCAGTTGTTTTTTAAAGGCAAATAGCCTGACCAAGCTTATCCTTTAGCGATCTGTACATATTTAATTTAATCTCACTTCCAGAACTGAACTATTTAGAATCATCAGAATGCATAGTGGAATGTATCCGAAACTCATAGAACCCAAAATACATAAAAAGAGAAAGAACAGGCATCTAACATTCTGGCAAATGTTTAAAGAGTGTGAAAAATACTAATGCTAAAGCCTATGGCAGAGAAGCATTCTTAGCTCTTCTTGGGCACCAGGCCAAATGCAATTTTAGTGTGAAAGGACTACATTTACCATTTAAAGTCCTATTTCCATATTAATCCAAAACCGTTTACAAGGAAGTAAATTTTATCAGTGAAGGTATAAAATCTATAATGGTCCACTTAGAAAATATAATAGTTATTAGAATAAATGTTCAGTATATACTTTGATGGATTAGCCCCCCTGGTCCCACTCAGCTTTTGTAATTATCAAGATGTTAACATGAAATTCACTCTTGAAGACTCTTGAGGGCCTACACAAGAGAGTTATGTGAACTGAAGTCATGGGGACAATGCCAACTTACTGCAAATATTGGTACAGAACTATTCATTCAGTGGTGAACTGAGGTGAGCAGAGGTAGACATGAGAAGTGTTATTGCTTCATATAACTATGCTAACAATAGCTAGTACAGTAATGTTTAAGGAACTGAAGAATTTCTTAAAAGACTAGCCAAACCTGGAGAGATTTCTTAAAGCCCACTGTTCACTAAAACAGACCTATATGCCTGAATGTATATGGTTTATTTGCCTGTAAGCTTGACTACTTTTTCCACCTCCAGCTTGTCTTGTTTCTCCTCTAGAAGTCTTATCTGGAATGACATCATGAGATCATTATGGCTACAGCACTTCTCATCTTCAGCAAGCTAAACAGCATTTAAGTATTCCATAAAATTGAAATGCCCCATTGATTTAGGGTGTGTTTACACTGTAGAGAGTGGAGATGTCACTGGGGGCTCCTGTCTGCACTCACTCTGCCTCTGGAGTGTTCCTCAAAAACCCCTGCTTCCCCTGGGTCTCAACAGGTAGAGCTGGGGCTGTATGGCAGCATACCACAGCTACTGACTATACTCTGCACAGACACAGTGAGTCCAGCCTCCTCACCCCCTCCTCACCCTCTACACTGCAAGTAGAGATGTTTGGTAGTATGCACTAGCTGGCCTAGGGTCTCAGCAGCACTCCACTATCAGGATAGATACCATGACTCCATTACTCTCAGCAAAGCCGTGTGTTGCCAGTTATATTGGGCTTAAGTATTTCCTATGATAGAACAGCAATCCACTTATAGCCATATGCTAAAAAGTGCTATCGTCATACAATTATAGGCCAGAGTATGTATTCATAAAAGAGTACAAACATACATACATCCTTATAGACATTTCACCCTTAATCATCTAAAACTTGCTTCTCATAAGAAATGTGTTCAAGTCTATACCTGCTCACAAGCAAGTTTGGCAGTGAATTTCCTTCACATGGCAAAAGAAAAGCTCAAAGACCATTTTCAATGCATAAAAAGATAGGTACATTTTTTCCACTGATAATATAAACACTATCCTTTTGTGTATTCAGTCTTGGAGTATTTTGATAGGCAGATAAATAAGGACTTTTACTACAGCCTCTTATTCCCATGTGGGTGGTATTTTCTATAGTGCCATTACCACCTGTATAAATAGCAGCACTACTGCTGGTGTAATTTGGACTGCTGTTGCTGTATATACTCAAAGCACAATTGGATAGTTCTTGTTGTTCACCTATAAAATGATAACTGCAGTCACCTGGCATTTGGTAAATAGATTCAGCAGCCTCAGTGCTTCAGAACGTCTCCCTAATTTGCCACAAATAAAGAACACTGCATAAAACCTACCATCCCATGTGAAGCATTTTGTAACCGCTAGCAGAAAAGGGCATACAGCATAGTTGGATGCCAATGTACTTCACCAGCAAATATCCACTAACAATTTTTATTACATAAGCTTTTAGGCTTGAACAAGAGTATTTGTATAGCACTGTGTTTCTCTGATGAAAAAAAAAAAAAAAAAAAAAAAAAAGAGAAGAATGTACCCTAGTAAACATTCTTGATCCAGAATAAAAAATATATTTATACTGCTTTAGTGCTTAGGCTGAATATCCGTTAGTAAAGTTGAAATTCATTTTGTCCCAGTTTGACAGGTGGGTGTGCTTAGTTACATAATGGTCTATATTCTTGTATCAATATTTATATGGAGAATCATTCCAGAATAACGAAAGTTGTAGACCATAAACATGAGCACTGAAGGCTTTAGAGGGAAACATGCATTCTTACATAGAGTATATTCTTAACAAGGGTTGTGTGATGTTTCAGGAAGGTCCACATAAACAAAAAAACTTTCTTATATCCCTCAAGAAAGTAGACTCCTTCTGTAATAAACAATGACACAGTAACATCACAGTAATATTTAACTATACAGTGCCATTACGGAACAGAATTCTTGGCATTCCTGTTTTCCTTTCACATCCCTTTAAGGGCAGCAAAACCTTCCTGTCATAAAAACATTAACAGCACCTAACTCATTTAGAGCAGCTAACTTGTAGTCCTGCTTTTAGGATATTCAATCTTGTAATCTTTGGGTATGTATTTACATTATATGTAATCTTCCAACTTCAATTTTTTTTTTCCCCCCAACTTTTTCAATTTACCACAGCATAATAGGATATTATTAATATGAGATATTGCTTTCCTGTATGGCTCTTTTCTTCACCAGCTGAAATCAAAGATTTGGGATATAATTTCTGTGTGCTATTGGAAAGGGTCATTAGTTTCTGAGTTTCAAATAGTATTTTTGACTTCGGTTTACCAAAATGTATCAATTTTTCAGTACTGTATCAGTCAATAAATTATACTGAAAGTGACACTTTTACTGATTATGCTCTTACAGTCTTTGTGGCACTGTAGATATTAATCCTCAAAATTAAGAAGCTTGATTGCCATCTCTTCATCATACTTGCAAGTTTACTGAAATTATTAAAAATATGTTATAATTGATATAATTGTATAAACGATTAAAGCAGTTTCACACAAGGAGAAAGACACTTGAAACATCAGTTCTTCCATTCAACATCAGCTCTTACATCTACCATGATTGAGGGTGTTTATAATTCAGCATTTTTATTACATAACAATAGTTCTTCTTTTCCTTTGAACCACAACTCTTAAATTTACAGTATTTTAATCTCAGTTTTAATTGCAAAAGTCAATCTGGTGTGAATTTAAGAAAATACAATTTATCAAAGGACATATAAAGAAAAAAAAATAATAATAAAAGAGCTTTTTTCATTAACTTTAGTGGATTGAATTGCACCCTGTGACCTTGGCAGGTAGAAGTGAAAAAAAAAAAAAAAAAAAAAAAAGAAAGAAAAAAAAAAGCAAAGCCTGTTTTTCTTCTTTTAGCTATCCCTAGAAATTGATTACATGTGACATAACAATTTACTATTACAATACTCTAAGTATGTACTTTGATGGCTCCTCTTACATTGTTTGCATATGCTGCAGCTGGCTGGAACACAAAGTATTTCAACCAAGTAACAGTTTTAATATGATGTTCTCCTTATGTAACCTGGAAATAAAAATTAAAAAACAGATACTCTAAGGCAGAGTATTTCCTTTTTTTTCCCCACTGTCCATTTGCATTAGTCATTATTTCACATTTTTATTTTCCAATAGAATTGATTTTTAAAGTAGTTACTTGGAGAAATATTTGCAGTATTTCCAAGGAAACCCAGGTTTCCATTACTGACATGTTTTGGCTGTCCAGATCAGGTTTAAATGTCTGTTCTTTTTCATAGGTAACAAATCCTCCTTTTTCATGAGAAATAAGACATTTCTGTACCAATACCAAAATTCTTCAAAAGCAATGACAAATACATTAGTGTATGCATTTCAATGAATGTGTATTTTACAAGATTAAGTCCTGGACATTTTTCCTTTCTGCATCTAAATGAATCTCCACAACTTTCTGCTTTGGAAAGCAGGGAGGTCAGAATGACCTTGTTCTGTTACTTCCCAAGAATTAGCCCTACTTCATCTGTTACAAATACAGGCCCAGACTATATTTTAGTTTCTAAGTTTTTCTTCTCTAAATAAATAAGTGCATATGTTATTGTTTAACATGTGAGGCAAGGTCAGTGCTTTAATTCTGCATATACCATATGAACAGTCTACAGTGATGGGAAATGTTCTTGGCTTAGAAACCCCTGGAGAAAGGTCCTGAGTGCACAGTGGATTTCTCAATCAGCTTATACATTTCTTCATTAACTTATATAACCAGTCAGATGAGCAGCCTTTGTTTCCCAGTTTTACCCTAGTCACATTATTACACGGTTTATATAGCAGTTTGCCCCTGACCCTATTACTTGACATGACTCTTCCCATACCGAACAGTCCATTTCCACCTACATGATAGCATTCACCAGGTCTAAAGCTTTCCAGGGTAACTCCTAAGAGGTTTGATTTCACTGTACAGATGAAAGATAACTCTAGTATATTGATCTTATGCTTAGAAATCCTTCCTTTTATTTCAGACAGTGTTTGAAGTCCCTAAAAAAATCAGCATGTCAGATAAAGAACTTAGTAGCTATATTTCCCCAGTCATTGTGCACTAGGAATCAACATTTAAGTTTCATTTTGTATGCTGGAGAATGCATGACAATTACCCAGCTGAGGAGTATAGGCATCTCAGCCATTCATCTACAACCATACCAGTAAATTAATCAAGAAAAGCCCATGCACATTAAGAATTTGCATTGCGAGTTTAGCATTGCTAACAGAATTAGCAAACCAACAGGCATATAAAGACAAGAGTATTGGAAGAAAGCCTGGCTGTATCTATATAACAGCTGACATGCAGAGAGGCTCAAGAGACTGTGAAACCTATATCGATTCAAATCAATGTTATACTACTCTCGAGGTCTTACGTTAGGCAAGTCTTTATTAGTTTAGGCAGGCCATCATCACAAATACAGCCATATTGTTCTTGGGAATGGCATCTTCTCATGGCACAATACTGTGATGTCTCCTTTATACAGACTTAGGCACATACTATGTGCCATTACACATTATTGTCATGCTGTATGGCAGGTAGCAAGCAGGAAGTTTTTAAAGGAATAATGCAGCAAAATAAAATGTGGACAAGGTGAGAAAAATGCCGTTTCGAAAATCCAGACCACTTTCTTGAAAGTCATGGCCATAACTGTAAAACATATAAATACAGTGCCTTCTGAATGCATTCATAGAAGCTATGCTTAATCCAGTGTCAGTGTGAAGGAAGAATTTCAAAAGCAAAGAGGTAATTAGAGAGTCAGGAGGGAAACACAATATATCAGTCAGGTATGTGGTAAGTAAGGTACATGGACTATCCTTCAACAACGTAGCCTGGGGTGATGCTTGAGAAAATGTTTGTTGGCATCTCATTTTGACTGTATTTTATTTATATTCCACTTTGTATAAAATAAATATCCTTAAAATGCTTAAATACACAAAGCTGCCAGCAATTGTTTGTGCGGAAACAGGCATGGACTGGAACTATCCAAAACAAAATTTATTATTCACAATCCCCTACAGCAGAACTTACAAAAATAAGTTAGCTAAAATATAGCTTACAACGTATATTACTCAAGAAACCCAAACTAATGCATGTTTCTTTTTATTATCCAGTCCATCTTAATAATTCAATCCAAAGTATTCCAAGGTTTTATAAAATTTATGTTTTAATTTGGAGCACTTTTAACCACAGAAGTCAGATTTTGCACACTGATTTGAATTACCCAACCAGTTTCCAAAAAGTAATTGATGCATGCCTGGTTTAGTTTTTGTAAGACAGTATATTTACTAAAAGGTATTTTGCTATTTATTTATTTTTTTTTTTTTGGAATGTATATTGCTGCATGAATAACTAAACACAGAAATTTATGGATAATTGTCCTTTACTGTAAATGATCATGATCCATTTATTTTAATATAATTTCATGGCGTGTTAATGACAAAATATTCTCACTGTTGACTTAGATTTATAACAAAAGTAATATTTATTAATATTTATTAAAGGTATTTAATTCACCATACTGACCATGCACTTGGATAAATATACTTAGCAGAAATTAAATCTGCACAAGAATTATGTTAGTATGATTATCACTTATTAGAAATGAAAAATGTTGTGCTAACAAATATTCAAACTGATTCAGGATCACAGCAGGTGAAAAAAAAACTTAATCCATGGAGTTTTTGAATTGTCACAGGCTGGAAAATGAAAAATATAGTTGCTGAAAATGATTTAAACAGCTTCACAGTTTGCTTTTATAGAAAGCCTCACTAGTACTACACGCTTAAGCTCTGTAGTACATGGCATAATCATAAAAAAAAAATAAAAACATGACATTAAAAAAAAAGACATAATCATAAAAAAAAAATGAAGATACATAATGCAACATTCAGAAGCATGCTACTGTATAAAGAAGAAAATCATACACACACACACACACCAAAAAAAAATAAATAAATAAAATAAAAGCAGCTTAGAAATATTTATTACAAGTGCTTTTAAAAGACCATAATAGAATTTATGAAGAAGTAAAAATAAAAAATCTCTCAGAATGTGGATCTCACGTGTAGACTACTGTGGGAAAGATGCTTGAAATTGCCCAGTACTATTGAGAAAGAAAAAGCAATCCTAAACAAAACTTCTTATTAAATGTGAAAATTCAGAAGAGGAAAATAATAATAATAATGAAAAAAAATTATATGGCATATGTTACTAGATTTGTGTTGGGAAAATAGACATACACGTGTACTTATTACTCAAACCACCTTTATTTAGAAACTGAATTCCAGATTAAAACCTTTGGAAGGAGATGTGTTACTATAAGGTAAATAAAAGCTGGGAATAGATATGACCCAGAATATGTCTAATGGAATGGTGAAAGAAGACATAGTAAAACTGATCCAACACACAAAAAAAATATTGTTAGTTTCATGTATATGAGCATCTGGCTTACAAGACTTTAATATGTGTTTGTGTATGTGTTTGTACAAACATATATTAGTAATCATCTGAAACTCAGGAATTTTCCAGATTTTATCCTTCAAGTTGGACCATCTAGAGTAACTATATAAAGATTTTATTCTTTTAAGAGATTCTGATGACCATGAGCCCAAAACAATGTGGCCAAAAATGTAAACGTTTGAATTCTTTGATGAACACTTTTCAGATTTGATGCATCGTTGTAAAAAGTTACAGTAGTATAAGATCTACTAGAAAGTGAATTCATGTGTTTATGAGAAAATCCTCAGCTGGATGAGTAGTAAAAGCAATATTCATAAATATGTTCTAAATGTTTTTATCAGCAAAACAGAGCAATGCTCAGATGTTTTTCCATCTGGACTGTGAGGAGTTTTCACTTACATGCTGTAAAAGGTAGGAGAATTCAGTGCTTTAAAAATAATTGAAGTGAGATTTTTGTGTGCTTAGAAAAGTGTGAAAGCTTTTATTTTATTTCATATCTCATAAATAAATCACATGTTCTCACAGTTTCTTAATTCCCCTCTTCCAGTTCAGCTGTCTTTTCTGTTACACGCAAGAACTGTCCAACCTGGAAATTTGGATGAAAAGTCTGACACCTCCAAATATGAAACCATGTGGATGCTTTTCCCTGAAGATTGACACTCAGTCAGGATTATTTGTACAGAATAGGCATATTCAAACTACACCCAACAAAGTGATAGCCACGGACAGGTATATTTTCATTTAAGTTTTCTATTGCTTTATTGGAAAACAATGGAGGTAGCTCTCTGAGGATATCATAAGCTTGTTTTTCTTAGACATAAAGATGCCATTTTAAACTACTGACTTATTTCTCATTGTCCCCCAAACCACCCTATATCCATGTAACTGGTACAAAACAGAGACAAAGGCTGGCTTTTGTTTCTTTGAGGCTACAGTTATCTTACCCTGTTACACAGTTTGCACCTTGCGCTACCTCTGAGGTGTCCCCCAAGAAACTGGTACAGGTACAAGCTATTGACATAAGTGTAACAACACAGGTGTATATATATATATATATAAAACGACGCAGAGATAGCAGATCACTATTTACCTCCACATCTAGTCCAAGTGCCCCTTCCCTAGGGGAGACTCTTGTGAAGTCTCTTGGTATTGTATCCCACCAAAAACTCCCTTCCAGCAACACATCCCTCTTACAGATCTCAACAGCTCAGACATCCCCTACATACAAACACTTCCATCCCAAAAGATTTCCCACACCGACACGGTAGATTTTACTTAAGCATAGAAAATTTTTTTGAATATCAGCACTTGTGTGCATTTTTTTTCCCCTCAAAATGTTTCCTGCTTCACTCCTGATTTTTTTTTAAGGACTCGTCTGATTTTATCACACAAAGGGATTTCTGTCATTTTTCAGGCAGGGCCACCCCATACCACCATAAGCCTCCACTGCAAAGAACAGCAAACAAATACCTACCACAACAATCCAGCTAGGATTTCCTTTCACTTTAGATATGCCACGTGGTTATCAATGCCTGCTACTGTCCACAAACATACCAGAAATGGTTAAAATAAGAAGCTATAAACTGTCATTTAGGAACATTTCACCAGCATTTCAAAGAAGATTATGGACTGAGATTTGTCAAAAGGCATCACTGAGCAGCTGGGCTGAGTTTTCCACACAGGGTTTTAAGGCACCATCTCCAAGGTACTCAGCAGCTAGGTCTCTCCTCCTTCTAAAACAAATGCTTATTTTTGGCCCATGCTTCTCCAGGCACCTGCTGGTGATGAATGTGTTTATAGACACTTGAATTTTCCTTTATGCTGTCTTTCCCTAATGAACATGACCAGAATGTGGTACAGAGGAAAATCTCAGTGGATTTCATCTAGAGAAATTTGGAGGGATGCTAGATGGCCCCACTGAGGCAGAACAACCTGCATGTCATCTCTGCGTGGTTATCTTGTACCTATTCCCTCTCTTTGATACACATATACAAAAATATATGGAGTCTGATTAATGTGCGCCAACCATTTGCTTACATTGTATGCAAATATTTACTCTTGTTTTCCAGTCATCTAATGGTAAATGAAAATAGATAATAAATAAATAAATATATGTATATATATATATAAAGATTAAATATATTGATATATTGAAGATGTTTTGAAAGATTGAAGAGAGAGGAGACTACCCCATGAGCCAAACAGGAGCCAAACATGGTTTAAGACTTATGACTCTGTATATTATGCCTCTGTATCTTCAAATAAGGAGCTGCCTGGGCTCTCCTGGTTAATGACAGAGGCCAAACCCAGGAACCTCAGGGGTTTGTTTGCCCAGGATGATTGCTTTTTAGTGGAGCTGTTAACAGCTTCCCACAGGGACTGATGTCTATTAATCCTCATGATGTTTTCTGTGCTAAGATGCAGATGATCTCACTGCAGTCCTAATGACCTTTGACTTTCTCCAAAAATCACTCAGTGGTTACTTGACAGAAACTGAGACATGATGCACACATGAAACCCACCATTTCAGTGGGGGTTTACCACAAGTACCAGAGTACAGGTACTAGCTCATCATGTCAGTAGCTGGTAATTTGCTATTGCAAAAGTGCATGTAGGTGGGTGCTTTCATGCTATTTTGTGGGGCAAACAGAATGCTGCTGGTATTTGTCAGAGCTTCAAACAGACAGGTGATCTATATTGTGATAATGTGGCTGATGGTGTTGGGCATTAGCTGCCCTCATGATTTGTAAGGCCATTGATATGGACTCTCTTACAGTTATAGCAATCCTGGGGTCTCTAAGTGTGTGAGTGTGTATCCTATTTGTGACTTTGGGAATGGACAATCTGTCTTTGGTGCTGTTCACACATTCTGAACACCCACACAATGCTCCAGACATTGTGGATGCTCATCAGGGTAAATCAGCTGGACTATGCCTCACAGACCTTCCCAGCAAATGTATTTATTGGTGGATTTGACTTGACAACCATCCGCATGAGATTGCCATGGCCAGCTTCCAGGAACTGATGAATGCTCATTCTTGAGCTATTGTAGAGGACTGGAAATGGGAGCCTGGCTAAAATAATTGCCTGTCAAAATGAGTCACTTACAGAAGCACAGTATCAGCCGCATGTTAGGAGGGAATAGGATTCATTATCAGGGCCCTGCTATCCACAGGGAGTACCTGATTTGAGAGCAGTCAACACATCTTCTTTGAGGTATAAGGAGGGGTCAGTGAGCATGTAGGTAAAGGTGGTCTAGCTGATCCACCTGGATTTCCAAGAAGTTTCCCACAAACTCTTTCATCAAAGGTATAAGGAAATAAAATGTGTATAGAAAATTAAACTGGTCACAAAATTGGAAACAGATTATGGAAGTAATGGTCACTTCTCAATGTATTCACTAATGAAAATCTGCATAGATTTGTGCTGTAACTTGTTTTTGTTTAACATACTCAAATACCACATAGAGAAGAGAATGAGCAGTAAAACAACAAAATGTGCAGATGATACACAGATATCAAAGACACTAAGGGCAAGAACTAACTGTGATGAAATTTTTTTTGACCTTAAGGGGCTGAATGACTCAACAACACATTGGTGGATGAAATTCAGTGTGGATGAATGTAAAGTGATGCACATGGGGAAAAACAATCTTAGTTTCACACAGAGTTATGAGCTCTGAACTGACCATTACCACTTGGGAGCATGACCTACTTGCTATGATGTATAGGTCCATAAAAAACATCAGCTCAGAGCTCTGTAGCAGGCAAAAGAGCAAAACAAATGTTAGGAATTATCAGCAAGGGGAAAAGAGAACAAAACAGAAAATATCATGCTGCAGTATGCACATGCCTTGAAAAGTGTGCTCAGTTCTGGTATCCTCAACTACAAAAGGACAAGTAGGTTTCATTGAAGGTCAACAAGGTTAATCAAAAGGCTTTAACTTCATTCTGGAAAAGAAACATCTTAGGGGCATGTAGTAGGTCTATATAATCCCTAGTAGCATAAAGAAGGTGGGTAAGGACCATTTGCTTACTGCTTCTTCCAGTACAAGATCTAAGGACAAATAAGCAGAGCAACTTAGAGTTGGGTTCAAAACCAACAAAAGGAGATGGTTTTTCATTCAGTGGGTGGCAGACATGTGGAACTCCTTGCTGTCATGCATGAAAAAAAAAAGTACATGGGTTTAAGGAGAAACTAGACAAGGACTCCGTAGATAGGCAAACGCTAGGCAAATCCTACACATGACCAAGACAAAACGTTCTTACTCTCTGCCCTTAGCTCTCACCTTGAATCAATCACCTGTGACTACCTTTCCATTTGTAAATGAGTAGCCCGTTTTTGATCATCTTGCACTAGGGGAGAGGAGAATATGGTCGTAATGATGCCTTTCCAACACTTGCACCCAAGTATGTATCTGAAACCATTGAGAGCACTGCGATGATCAGATGCTCAGCACCACAAAATGAGCAGTCATGCTTCTACCTTTATTTTTTTTCAGGAAAAAAAAAAATCAAAAAAAAATCAAGCTCGTCTTTTCCACATACACAAGTGTATTTTTGAATATTGGTTCATTAGTTAAAGAAAGCACCACTAAAAAGTCAATCCTTGCTCATACCTGTGTTGTGAGATAACACAGTTATTGCTTATTCCAAGCAAGAGAGAAAACTGAAGTGCTTCAAGAATGTGACTGCAGTGGCACTTTTCATGCAGTCAGTATTATTTTTCTAGACTGCTTGTTCTGTTCTTTCTAAGTGCATTGCTACTGCATGGATCACCATTGGCATATGAGTGAGGCATGAACCTCCTTTTGTGAACGTCATGTTCCCTTGATTGTTTTGGACACTTTACCTCATCTTTCTGCATTCTAGATTTAATTGGCATTGGACTAGAGTTAGAAAGAGAGAGGCTCAGTATATGGCAGATGGCAGCCCTGGATACCTCTCTGCTGAATTGGAATTGTAAGTTGTAGCCCCACCAAAACTTTTCTTAGTATATATAGGATATTTCTCTTTTCATTTTTAATGCATTAAATCTTGGCACTAAACCAAGAGAAAGTTTGGGCATCTGGAGTATCATCTATATATAATATCACTCCAAGAGTGAAACAATGGAACTTTTGAGGAGCAGGACAGCAGGGGGCTGATTAATTTTTAACATAAAGAGTAATGATCCAGCACCTTTCCCTGCTCCAGCAAGCAGTATGAATATATGTGGAAAATCTTGGTTAAGAAGCTTCTAAAGGTAATGTTAATTCACTTTTATCTCTCTCTTTTATTTTGCCATTGTTATTTTATTTATTTGTTTGTTTGTTTGTTTTATAACATTTCTTCCTGTCTAACCATCTTGCATAAGCAGCAAAGTTGGATCTAGATATGCACTCAGAGTATGAACTTTTTAAAGGACTCCAGGCATGGACACAAGACAAATAAAAAAGTCATTCTGCTTTACTTCACTGAATTCAGGTGCCCCAAAGATTTCCAGAATCTCGCTATGTATTTAAAACTAGACCACATCCTCAAACAGAACAGCTCACTTGACTTCAATGTGTAAACTCAGATATATGTAAAACATTAAGTGATCTTAGTCCAGAAACTGTCCCATGGAGATTCTGGTCTCCAATAGCTGACAGGCTAAATAGTAGAAAACCCCTAGCGAACAAACATGTCATATACAGCACCCCAGTACTGCACATCTACCCTGTGATAACCATTCCCCACACAACAAACAGTGGAGCAGATCCAGACCCACTTGGTGGCCACAAAACCTCAATGTCTTGTGTAAAACCTCAATGGCTTTGTGTAAGGGGCTGGCCTAGTGCTATGCAGTATATGTACGGCAGCCCATGTATTAGTCACCAGCTGATGTGTTTAGAAAGATTCTTTAGACTTGGCAAGCTTTGCCTGGAGATTGTGGACCTTTTATTTTCAGATTTAGCCTGGCAGATTTACCACCAGGAATGGTAATCAGTTTTTTTTACCTCCCAAATTTCCAGTTCAGCAGAAACCTGTATCTAAAGGAGTAGCTGCTGCTTTACCAGTGCCTCACTGCTTACATCAGAAGTACCATTTTTTTCTCACCCCATTTCAACTGCTCTTTGGGTACAGTTAATGCTTTAGAAAAGGTGCCAAAAGGGACTCCTTTCTCTGCTTGAACAAAAATCACTGCTTTTAGCTTCTTTTTTATTTCTGTTTTGTCTGCATTTCAGAAGAAGGCCGGCACTTTAAACAGCAATTTGGAATCAGTGTTTCCTGCTGTATTTCTCTTTTAGGCAATGCTGATGTACGTTCATTTTGAAAGGACAATCCTCCCTTGTCTCTCAGGCTGAACATTAAACACTGCCAGAGCGGCAGAGCAGAGGGCCACCGGGAGGTGAGCCGAGGCTGCCAGCCAGGCAATCTGGAGGAAGCGGGATGAAATTCTCCTCTCAGTTACACTGCCTGCCTACTGACAGCTAGAAAATACTTCCTTCCTAGAAGTTGCTTGCGGTATTTGGTCATATATCAGGTATGCCCTTCTCAAAAGTAACAGCTAAACAACATAATGTTAAAGAGGCTTTTAAAATGATAATGGTGCATCTCAGTCACTAAAAATATTGCCCTTTTCTATGCTTAACCTCCCTGCTGTGCTTTACAAATACTTGACCACAGTCCCGTACCTTATGCATATGTTATATATTCCCTCTTTTTCTCCCTCTGTCTATACATATTAGTATAACATATAAATGCAAAGAAACAGACATATCTACTTATGAACACAAACACTGCAAAGTGGAGCACACACTGTATTTTGTTACCACATGTTTTGTAGAGGTTTGAAATTCTGTAGATAAGAAGGCCAATGTCAATAGTCTTCTACTGCATACACACAGCAAAGCCAAAGATATGACAATCCAATAAAGGGGTCCCAGCTCAGTTTGCCCCTCCCACCCTGATATAAATCTGGGATCCTTGCCTCCTGAGTGGCCAGGCTGCAGGCCTTGGAGTACAGTCCTTGATTTTCCACTGTATTAGCACTGTTTTGTGCTTTAGCTTCTCCCACTCCCAAGAGCAGCATTTCTCACTGTTTGTGCCCTCCCTGCATCCATGGACATTATTCATACTCCAATAACTCTGTTCCCTCTCCACCCCCACAGAGATCTCTCACCTCTGTCCTTGTTGGTATCAGTGGGGTAAAGACCTTCTCATACCCATGGCCAGCTGTTTCTTTGTCTAGAGGAGGGAGGCTTCCTCATGGATGCACATGCCCTGTCTGCTGCACGTGGAATGGATTCAGGCAAGGTCTTTGAGTGGGAGTTGGTGAATCCGAGGATGCTGCAGCTGCTGTTTGAAGCATCAGCTGGTAACTGTTTTCTCTCTGCAGGCATCAACCTCTGCTGACAGCCTTGTTCCCCCTGATGACTAAGGATACAGTGCTGCAAACACTTGGTGCCAGCTGCTCTGGGGAGATAGGAGGCAGCGTGTGAGCAGTGTGGAGCATTTTCTTGTAGATGTAAAGCCCAGAGAGCCTATATAAGAGTATAACACTGGCTATTATTGCCTTTCTTGTGACTGTAGCCTGGCCTTTGAGATATCCTTTGAGGTAGGTATTAAGAAAGAAGAGGTTTCACAGCATCTAATTTCAGGCATCTGATTCATTCCCTAGCCCTTCCTCCCCTCCTTTCTCTATAGAGAGCTCAGCCATAAGCACAGCACCTGAAATAGGAGCACAAACAATGTGCAGCCGCATCCGGGACAACCTGCAGCATGAGCAGGTTCACAGTCTGAATTTTCCATATGCTCACCCTCACAAGCCTCTGCTGCAAATGCATTCTATGTTTGTTTGAACATGGGGAGCCTAAACAATGCTTAAATGACCTGCCTTTGCGCCTATTGCACCATTGAGGGGTTTGGTTAGGGACACTGTCCCCAACATGGGATGCCATTACACTGCTAAGCCTGCATCTGTACCCCGGTGCCCCCCAGGAAAAGCAAAGCCCTCACAGAGGCAGCCCGTGACAAAGCACAGGGGGAGGTGCAGAGGCTGAGGGACTTCTAAACACAATGAACCTTGGAGCATGCACCTGAGGGGAATGAAGTGAACTGCATGGGTCAAAATCAGCCACATTGCTGAAGACTTTGAATTTCTGAATTGTATGCTTTCTTGTTTGTTTGTCTGTTTTCTTTTTGTTTTGCTTTGTTTTGTTTTTCTGCTCTGTCTTGGTTTAACATATTTATAATGTGAACTGCAGGTAACTTAAGATAGGGACCATGCTGCGCTGTCTTCTCTCAGAAACGTAAGGATTTTTTTATTTTTTTTTATTAAGTAGTTGTCAGTAGTCAGTCTGGGTGTTCAAACAGACCCAACAGAGATCTGTCATTTTTTTCACTGAAGATAAATATGGAAACAACCAAGATTTAAGAAGAGCAAATGCAATAAATAGATAAATAAATAGACTACCTCTGCTTGCACCTTCTGATCAGAAAAATGCAGGTTTTACCAACAGATCTATTTGCGGTTGTCATTTAACATATATTGTGTGTCAAAAGGGCAGAACACTGAGCCCAAAGTACAAATTTCAATGCAAACTACAAATAGATACTGCACACAGACAAAATCCAAAAGAAAAGAGCTCACATGGTCTTCAGGTGACAAGTTTGAGTCATGAAACTGTGAGCTTCTCCTCAGACCTGAGAATGAATTCACCAGAGCAGGGAGTTGACACCGCCCTCACTCCATTTTCCGACTTTCAGCTTCAACACAATATAATGATCTTAAGAAGCAAACATATTTATAATTATTACTTGCTGAAAGGCAAGAGCAGTTAGATTTAAATGATTATACAAACAGTTCCTAAATAAATTCTGCAGGCATACATATACATATATATATACACACATATATGCACACAAACATATTCATGTCCTAATGGCATCAGGTAGTAATTAAGAAACATAACCTTCATATGTAAATCAATTAAAGGTTTCTCAGGAGTATATTTTTCTCTCCAGTACTTATGTATTTTATTTTATGTTACTGAATCATCGGTGATGATTATAATACAGAGCTCAGATTCTCTTCGCACCATGTTCGGCAACCAGTGGGCTGACATAGTCCTTTTCCATCCTTTGTTTCTGTAGCTAAAACATAGATGTTCCCCTACACTTTAGATGGTTCTTAATGGCATAATAAATTTGGCACATAAGCTCTTTGAATCAATTTCTTTAATGTTTCTTGGATCCATACCTGTTCAGGGTGGCCACGTTGCTCAGAACTGATACCAAAAGTATGCCTTTCTCTCCTTCTCAGATACCTCAAATGTTAATATTCACTTGACTTTCTTCTCATATTTTGGTCTTGAAAGATCTGTATTTCACAGTCCTGTTTTGCTTCCAGCTTCTACTAAATGATGCTGTTATGAAACCCATTGCATTTTTATTTAATTTAGACTGACTATAAAATGTTCAAAGTAAGGGTAAAACACAGAACATCCTCCCAAAAAATAAATGCTGGCAAAGGATAGGAACGAGAAGAAAGAGCCATACAGCTTCTCATTCTTCCCAGGGGATGAAGCAGAGAAAATGGTCATTCTGTTTCTCTTCATTTGCTGCAGTATTTTACATACGTCTGTGACAGAGTCCTATAAAAAACTAAGTCTGCAGTGTCTCAGCTCCAAGCAATGTTTTAACTCATTAAAAATCTTTCCCTCATTGTGACAACGAAAGTACATTGGTATTTCTAATTGAAATGTTTTCATGCTCAACAAAACCAGACTGACACAAAACCATGATGAGTTAATCCTACATACAATATACCTTTAGCTCCTCAGCCAACTTTGTTGAAGAAATCCATGACTTAATGTTTTACCATATACACAGGAGCTTATTAAACATTATTATTCTCAGGCAAAACTAAAGACTGTTAAAGAAAGAAGCACTAAGATATCTGGAGGCATCATATTATCTTACTCTGCCTTCCTAGCCTCACTTGATTCATCCACTTTCCTAGGACTTCCAAAATGACTTGTCTCTTTGATACTATTGTATGTTGTTTTAAGTAAGATATCTCCAAATATTTAAATAATAGTGTTTTTTACTACCTATATCAAATGACTCTGGCTATAAAATCTTCCTCTAAGTGCCTAAAATTTTGACATCAGATAGTACTCATTTCTTTTCTAGATACAGCTCTTGATGAAACAGTGCCTTGTCCAATAAACTCCAGGATGCAGTATCTCTACTTAGATATCTAATTCTACATAAGAGAAACCATTTAGCTACTGTATTGGATCCCACTCCTTACGCTTAGTCAAGAAACTGAAGTAAGAAATTTTGAGGGTTTCCCAATGCATTGACAGACAAGTTTTGAAACTATGTTGTACTTCTCCTTCTATAGATAACAAAACTACAGAAAATTTTGGAAAAAAAAAAAAAAAAAAAAAAAAAAAAACACAATAGTTTCTTGAAGAGGGTCTAAGGTGAGTAACCAGAATCTCTCAAAATGCAGATATTGGTGAATATTAGTGTTTGTGGTGGAATCAGAATATCTAAAGAACAGGCGCCGGATCAGCATCATATCTAAAGAAGATCATATATAGTAATTCCCATGGTCTGTTATTCTCCAATAAATGCTCTGCTAAATTGAGCCTACCCATGACATAAAAGGTTGTAGTTTCAGCAGCAGATTTTTTTGCCAGCGCTAGGCACAGTGACTCTGTGCTCTTAACACATAGTATTCACTGACAGTCTACTTACATGAATAAAAATCCTTCGTTATGAAAGCTGAAAGTTCCCTGAGGTAGAATTAGCTTTATATTGTTTTGTAACTGTAGAGAGAGAGAGAAAGAGAGGGAGGCAGGCAAATCCATGGATAAATAACTCAGGGAACTGACCTTAATTTCTAGTTGTTTTCTAATCTACCAGAAGATTTGTCCCCTGGGTTTATTTGCACATAACCTCAAGAAATGTATACTGTTTCCCACTGCTATAGATCTTTCCATCTGAGGAGCTCAGAAGAGTTTTTCAAACACAAATACACTGCACATCACACAACCCCTGTGGTTCTGAGAAGTGCCAGTATCCCTTACCCGTAGGCATCAAGCAAACAGTGTGACTTTCTTGAGCTTAGATAGACCTATACCTTGGTCACAAGCTATTTTTTCCTTTATTCTCTCTATATATATACATAAAGGTGAATCCTGACAAGTGTCTGTAGCAGTAATGGTTCAAAATACTGTGTTTTTATTAAAAACATATTTTAATAAAGAAAAAATAACCCTTTTCAGAAGAAAAATAAAAATAATAATAATAGTTAAAAAAAAAAGATGGAAAAGTCAAAGGGAGAGACTGCAATACACAATCACCAGAAATGCTAAGTAAGCCAATGTCATACATTTTTCATCATACTCTCAAGCATACAATGTCTAATTCTGTGTCAGGTTGACATATCTTTGCAGAATCAAACCCTCAAACATGAAACAAAGCTGAAAAGTCCATGATTATTAAGCTGATATTTAAAATCTTTATTGCACATTGCATTTGTAATGGAAAGTTTAAACTGACCATATTTTCTGAACATCTCTGAGATTTTCCTTGTTTTCACAATAAGCAAATTTCTGAGATCAGTGAAAACCATAACAGCTTGGGAATGGGGGGAGATAAAAAACAAAAGGCAAAAATCCTGTTGCTGTGACACATTTTTAAGAGTCTGTCTCTCATTCACATGATACAGGATGTGCAGAATCCAAAGAGGGAGAACTTCTTTAGCTGGACAGATGAGAAATATTGTCCAAATAATCCTGGTAAAGCTATTTGTGTTGCAGACTCACAAAGGAAAAAAAAAAAAAAAAAAAAAAAATTTCAATTCTGTTTTATTCTTCTCTCAAAAGAGAGAATATTAATGCTGTGATTATCTATTTTGATTCACATAGTGCTTCACATTGAGGTAGCTAGACCCCAAAGAAGAATAACAAAATAAAGAGTAGATGAAGAAACACACTTGCTGAAGAGGCAAAAGGACAATAACTTTCATTTATTTATTCAGAGCTATAAAAACTTCCAGAAACACCTCTCAGCTCTGAATCCCATCTCATGGATTAAAATACCCAGTAATATGCAATATAGGAAGGACAACTCATCACAGTTCAATCTATAAATATTCAACAGTTATGTCGAAATAAAAAAAAAAAAAGCTTAAAGTCGTTCATCTCTCAGCCCAGTCCTCCCTAAGAGCTTGGAGAAAAGCAGAGTTTTGAAGTTAAAACTAATCAAAAGTCTCTATAAAATGGTGGTAACAGCACAAAAGTCAAGGATACCATGTAAAGAGCGGCATTCAAAAGGCCTTTTCAGCATGGCAAATATGTATATGTTCAGTAGTGAGTGAGAGAATGATCACAAAGAGTAATCAAAGGGTCATTCACCTAAATGACCAACATGATGCTCCTGAATGCATGTTTGGCCACAGAGAGGAATGTGATTTTAAGCCATGCCTCTCTTCTCTTGGCAAACTCGGTGCAAGGGAGAAGGTGATTCTTAATGGGGATCAGCCAGATAAGTTTTCATCCTTTGTGTTTCTACATGGTCTTGTAGACATAAGAGAAGGTGTGTGGAAATATAACTGCTAAGAATTTCATACCTTAGAAGTAAATAAAAAGCACAGCTTGCTTCTGATCTCAAGTCAGCATCGCTGAGAAAAGAATATTTATGATTTTGTTGCTTCTTCCTGCAATCCATTCCAATTGTAATTCTGAGTAGCCAAAATGTGAGCAATTCTATTTTATCAACATAAAGGTAACAACTATCAGTTCTGATTACAACTGACAATGACTTTTCTCTACAAATTCTTGGTGCTAGTGGACAAATAGAAGAAATATGCATTGGAAAACAGTACTAGGTCATCTGGTCATGCTCATCTTATTGAGCAGTCTTTTTTTGAGATTGGCATTCTTGGGTGACTTGGGGGAGCTATAATTTTAATAATGTGAAATGTATATGGAAAAAAACAAACAAACAACAACAACAACAACAAAAACATTCCACGATATATTTCCCAGTTTGGCTTGGATTCCAGGGTGTGACAAGTGTATTTATATCCTAATATAATTATGGATGTTTCCATTCATTACTGTTATCTACATCTCAAATTTCAGGAAAACCTGCCAAGCAACTGGAAAATGTAACCAGTTCCCTATTGCTCTTTAGTACAAGTTTTGGTGGTTTCTCGACAGTGTTGTCACTTTCAGGTGGAAGTGAACCCAGATCATGCACTTTTGTTGCTGTGAGCAGTGGCTGGCTGTCCCACTGAGCAAAAGGAAGGTTTAGAAATCAAGCACAGCATTCATCAACATGGCATATAATTTTGCTTCAGCTCATACAGTTCTTACTCTGAGTGTACACAGTTAGTTCCTCGCCACCTTCCCTCCTCCTGCTTACTAATGGCTTCTCGTTCCACCAAGTTACAAGCAAATAGTTCATTTTTCTGTTTTGCTAAATGTCATGAATCACAGGAATCTTCTCCATAGAAGGTAATACAAACAGGCAAGGCAATAGCGTGACAGTACTTTCTGTCTGCTTTAACACGATCAGTTACAATTCCCTGACTTGATAATAAATAAATATATATATGTATATCAAGAACTTAAATCAAAGTGAATATTTCAATGAATATTGTAAAATCAGTGGAGAGGCACTTGTTTAAAAGTTAACAGAAGGTAGAAGAAAGCAATGCATGAGGAGGTAAAGAAGGCAAAGTCTGAGCCATGGGAGTATTATCCTCGTGGAAGGAAGGCATTGGTATTTATATTCCTTCAAGGTTTCTCCTTGAAAGGAGAAATGTTGAATATGTTCTATTAACATTAGAATTTACTGCATTCGTGGCTTTGTGAAGAAGCCCCTGAAGGCGTGTACTAAAGCCATGTTTACAAGGCCTGTGCCATTGCCAAAGAATTATTATTTGAAATTTCTTCATCTCCTTGAAGCACTGTCCAAGCCTTAGTGTTTGAAAGATCATAGCAGCTTTTTACTAACACAAATGTACTCATTCAGTTTCTGCCATAATAATACCCCAATACAGTCTATACTACCTCTAGCTGGCATAATGCCAATTTGTCCAAGTCTCTCTAAGATTGTATTCTTTCCATTTTAATTTCATTTGTACTCAGTATCTGTAGAAATGATTTCATCAATCCACTTTCATCTCTCATGTTATTTAAGAAAATAAAGTAGGTCAATGGTCAGATAAATTTGAGTAAAAAATGAGAAATTTCATCTTTTTCTTCCCCCTTTCCTTTTCAGTCTCATTTTGGAACTGAGCGTTACTGAACTTTGGAAGGAAGCCAAAATTCAATATTGTGCTGATGGGAACATGAATAATGTATAAAGAGACACTTCAAACAGTGTATAAATTCTGAGGCACAAAATGTCTAACAAGGCTAAACCAAAGGCTCTGTAAAAGCTATAGCAGAACCAATTGGTCAAGTGCTCTTAAGGCTGTCCCATTTCATTCAACTACAGATGACAGTAACAGACAGGTCAGGATTTCTTTGCTAAAAAGTTATATTACTCTGGTAAATCAGAAGATCAAAGACTGTGAATTTAGACAAAAATAAATATCTATTTATTCAGACGTACAAGGATATTATACAATAAACTATACATTCTTTTCCTCAAAAAAAATAATCTATGTTATGTTGGGGACTTAAGTATAACCCCAATACCAAGGGGGACATAAATTGATGGGTAAAATTCCAGAGATGCACAAAGCTCTTAGAATGAGAAAGTTTGAGTTTGTTTACTTTCTCTGCCTTTTTTCCCTGACTGAAGATAATTTCTCTACTTCCAACACCATTACTTATCACATCACTCATCTTTTTGGTTTTCAAAAGGTTCCTGACCAATAAAAATCTTTAAGGGTTATCAAAAGGAAACTACAAAAGTAGCACCCCCTTCCCAGCATGAAGTGTGAAGGGAGAAAGCAACATTTAGAACAATTAATTGAATCACATAAATATATACGTGTTAGAGACATTGACTGAGAATAAAGATAGTTGTTTTCTCCAAAGCTTCTCCCCCCACATAATTTTAATATATTGAGTACTAGAAGTTTACTCAACACTGGACAGAGAACAGAGGCCCTTCCTTCTCTTCAGTTCCTTATTCATTCCACTGACAAGCATGAATAAAATGCTGCACATCCATAGATGCATATTTTATGTGAAGCCTTTAGATATTTTGTGCTTTAAGTCTTTTCACCAATGCATATGTGAATATGGGCAGGTGGGCATCTAGAGCTTCAGTTATACCTCTTTGCTTTTTCTTTTTTTTTTGTTTTTTTTTTTTAAGTAGAGAATAGAAATGCTCCAAAAAAAAACCAACCTTACTAATATATTTCATGAAAATTTAGACTGTTTAGTTTATGCAACACATTGGTAACATTCACACTTTGTCTTTTGGACTAATTATATCAGGAATTAGAGCTTTTCATCAGATATCCTGAATCTGATTCCACTGTTCCCTGTAAATTAGAGCTCCAGTGTGGGATGGACACTCAGAAAGGGTCATAGGGACTCTGAACCTGCACCTGAGCCTGCCTTCTCCAGAGCTCAAACTCACTTCCACAGGTGTAAATGAGAATATGTAGAACTGGAGAGAGAGCAATAAATGAATATAAAAAAAGGGGGAAATGGAGGTGGGGGGAAATGAAAAAACTCTAATATTGTACCCACTGTGAAGCATTGGTGTACATCACACAATATATTTAGAAACATAAATGCACTGATCAGCACAGATGGGCTGGTTTAAGGACTAGTTAAGTTTCTTGCTACAGAAATTGATAGCAATTTTCTAGATAGATGAAGGCAAAATTTAGGAAAAATTGTGCCTTAATAATGTCTGCAACACATTATTTCCTGGGGCTACCCTTGCTATGGCACAACATATTGCAACAAATCTGACTGAAGGCTATGCCTAAAGGCAGAGTGTAGACCTGTGAAAATAAAGGCAAGTGATATTGTACATATTGTGGTCCCTCACAAGATATCACTCAGGGGAAACAGGCAGAAGTAAAATTTAGTAATGTAAACATGTGAGGGGCAGAACATGTTCCGAGGATGAAGAAAGGCAAAAAATTAGGAATCCATGTAGTAATAACTCTGAGCAAGATTGAACATCCTCAAACAATTGTATCATCAAATTCACAGAGCTGTCATCAAGGGTCAGGAGCTGTTTCCTTTATAAACATTGTCACTCTCGATTTCACTATTCAGCTGTTTTCAGCCATTGTAGGCTGAAACTTGGCATTCACATAACCAGCTCAAATGCAAATCTGTCTCTAAAAATGACTTAAATGGGTTAGGCCAAATTTAGTACTGAAGCAGTAAAAATAATAATTTAGGTATGGTTTCTTCTGGGCTGACAATAGTGATATCACTGCTAACCAAAAGAATATTTGAAAGTTTTAAAATATAGCAACCAAAAAGTGCAAAAGACACACAAAACCTTCCACACTACAATGTGCAATAATTAAAATAAAGGAAAACAAACACGAGTTTTTTCCCTTCCCAAATGCAGCAAAAATAATTCCACCAATTACATCACAATTGACATCAAACTGCACCATTTTCCTTACGTAAATCAGTGCCCCAAGCCCACAGGATTCTGGAACGCTGTACAGTACCTCTGGAGGTCACCTCATCCAGCCCCACTCAAAACAGGGCCAACCTCACATGCGGCTCTCCTCAAGTGCATTACTTAGAAACTAAGGTATTATTTAAGGTGACAAAACTGAGCCTGAAGCAAGAGAACAACTAAAGACCAGGCTTTGAGCAGATTTGCTTTGTCAGTTAACTGGTCTAGTCCAACAAAACAGGCTCTGAACTCTTGGTGCTTTGGCATCTGTTTTTTTAAAGCAGCTTCGGTCCACTTTTGGCTTCCAAAACATCCAAGCTTGTGCCTACACCTTCTCTCATTTACACCAAGGTAAACTTCTATTCAATACACTGGAGATATGAGTGCAACAAAAGTATATGAGAACTGCATCAAATGCAGCTGAATCCCACTTAAGTCTAAACCCCGACATTCCCCTATGTACTTTTGAAAAGCGCTTCTGCAGGATGACAAAAGAAAGGCATTGTCAAGATTTCTCACAAGATTCCCATCCTTTTTTCCTCCTTATTTTCAATTCTGTTCTGACTGAAAGTAACAAGCTCCTGAAATTATTTACCAAACAGGGAATACCATTTGATTCAGATCTTCAAATACAGGTTTATACTGGAACAATTTTTTATAGTAAATCGAACATAGCACATTTAAAGTGTTGTTCTTTTAAGTGCAACTGCCCACTTTCATGGCTCTTTCTCACCATATTTTCAAGCACTTTTTAATGCTATAGAGAGTGAGAATAGGGTTTATCTCATTGTCACAGTAAGTATTGAAAGCAGAGTTCACAATTTACCTTACATAGTCCCTGAATTCTCAGTGCTCTTCAACTAAAAGAAAAAAACAAAACAAAACAAAAAAAAAAATTGTCAAAAACTAAGCAAAAAGAAGTTAACATGTATGTGAGTACACTACATACACCTTTGAATATGGAGTTTGTTTCTCCAGAATTAGTCTTTGACAAATGACCACCACGATTAATTGCTCATTTTCAGCCAAGCACAGAATTTGAGTCATAATTTGTTATAAAGGAATAGTGCCGTAGAATACTTATTCAGCTGCTAAAAGAATATGTGTGTCATCACTCAAGGCATCAGCCAAACAGAATAATATAAATTGAAAGGCAAATAGGTTTTCAGACTGGCATATTGTCCATTCACCTATCACCCACACATATCAATATATCATACCTGATATATAGCTGATATAGTGACAGCAGGGTCGTTGCTGCCCACATGTTTATTAGTTTCCATAAGTAAGATTCTCTTATTAAAATACCTGTGTCAATACGAGTTAGGATTTTAAAAGTCTTGCCTTGGCAGTTAAACTTTTATTCAATCTCTGACCTTGAAAGATTATGCCATGCATTCCTTTTCAAAGACTGAATTATATTTAGCTCTGTTGTGGGTTACCTAATTTTGACTCACCCATGCTTTTAAGAAATGGGTGCAGCAATTGTTGGCAATAATATCTTGTATTCATTTCTGTGTTGTGTTTTGAGTGTGCCTATTCAAGCACACAGCAAGGCAAAAGCTGAAAGGATAATTTCAGAGCAGGGGCAGTAATTACCTTCCAGACACCTTCTGAAGACAAATGATGTTTGCACAGTTCTCTTGATACAAATAAACCACTAAAAATATATAAGGAAAACCAAGCTCATAATTGTAGACAGTCCAAATTCAATAACAAAATCTCACATTATTACAATATCTACAGCAGTATACTACATTTGCTTAAAGAGTCTATATCACTTAGGTTTTCTTTTCATCATAAAAGAAGAGCCTCTATTTTAAAAGCAACAGACCCTTCTCTAACCTCACGCCATTACATTGGAAAGCAATTTGAAAGAAGGAAACTAGCACTTTGACCTTATTTTCCAGCCAACATTAATTCTAAGGTTTTGCTGTGGGCTTGCATTCATCTCAGAGTCATATTCTCAGTGTTTATTCAGACTGTGTCCCTTGGCTTTGGTTGCTCATTTTCTGCTTCTCTGTGGCATGTTGTGTTTCTTCCGCTTGTCCCACACAAATATGCGTAAAAATACTGAATACCCAGACAAATCCCATTGACTTAAGTGGTTATGGATACTTATGTTGAAGTTGGAGGTTGAAACTCTTTTGGCTAATATATTCAAAAGAAGCTTGAGGATTCATATGTTTATCAGCAATGTAGAGAGCAGTTACTTTTCCTAGGGTGAAGGCTAGCTAAACTGGTAAGTGCTTCTCATACACAGAATATGTTATCAAAATATGTGCATTTCCACAGTGGTAGCTCTGACCACTTTCCAAACCGATGACTTTAGTCCATTCCTAATTCTCACTTTTTTTTCTGTCTAATTGACAATTGGCCTGCCAATCATTTTGTAAAACCATGTGCTACAGAAGCAAAAATATATAATGACAAAATGTACAATGGTATTGTATTTAAATTAAAGGTTTAGGGAAAAGCACTGGAAAAATTATGGACACTTTTTCAAGACAGTGGTTTAAGAAAGCATTTTGTAATTCTTATGAGGGATTAAACAAATTTTTTTGTTACCCATTGGTTTGTTAGATAAATAACAGCTATGTCTTAGTGTTGCAGAACACCTCAACATCAGATTTCTACTGGTTTTCTAGCCCTGTTTCTCACTCTTTGTAGTTGGTGTGGCTGAGAAATTGCTGTAAATTAAGTTGCAAGCCCAGCCAGGTTTCTGCTGCATGTTTGCAGTTCTTTTTGTGTCAGATACATATGAAGTGTTGGACATTCGTCTCTGAGTAGGAACTAACAGCAACAGCTCTAGACAAGTGTGAGAATGGAATTAGAAATTGCCAGCTCCAGGATATCCTCATATCTATATATGACATTCTTCATGGCTGATGCTCTGAAATGAGTGGATTGGCTGTGGAAGAACAAGCTAGAAATTGGTCACTTCCCATGTCATGAATTGCCTGTGACTTTCCTGACAACACTTTAACAGAGCCTCACTGCTTATGTTAACATGAATTTTACCTCACACTGCAATGGCTGAAGGTTTAGGGTGATAGGTTTAGGTTATAACAGCATCTTAGGATCACACAATACCGAGGGTCTCATAACACCATGGAATAGACTTGTCCTGCCAATGTCTGTGAACATTAAGGGGAGAATAGGCTTTCTGAAATTGTGGTGCTTTTACCCTTCTGGGCAGCTGAACTCTGTGCCCTCACTCCCCCTCCTCAAAGGAAGAGAGGAGGAAAATATGATGAGAAAGGACTCAGGGGCTGAGATGAGGACAGGGAGATCACTCAACAATTATAATCACGGGCAAAACAGACTCCATATAGGTTGGTTAATATAATTTATTGGCTATTACTAACGATCTAAAACAGTGAGAAACTAAAAGCAAACAACAAACGCCTTTGCCCCATCCACTCTCATCTACCTACTTCCCCCAAGCAGCACAGGGGGAATGGGGGCTGCAGTCAGTCTCTAATGCCCTAGGTCTCCGCCACTCCTTCATGGTCAGTCTCTTCCCCTGTTCCATGTGGGGTCCCTCCCACAGGATGCCATCCTTCCCCAGCTGAGCCTGCAGGCGCTGCCCAGCAGCTCCTCAAGAACTGTTCCCACACGGCTCCGTACCATAGGGTCCATCCCCCAGGAGCAAAGTGCTCCAACACGGGTCCCCCATGGGTGGGTGGCAGCTCCCCCCAGACTCCCTGCTCCTGCGTGGGCTTCTCTCCACGGGCTTCAGCTCCGGCCAGGGGCCTGCTCCTGCAGGGGCTCTCCATGGGCCGCAGCCTCCTCCAGGCCACATCCACCTGCTCCACCGGGGGCTCCTCCATGGGCTGCAGCATGGAGATCTGCTCCATGTGGGACCCGTGGGCTGCAGGGGGACAGCCTGCTCCACCAGGGGCCTCTCCATAGGCTGCAGGGGAACTTCTGCTCTGGGGCCTGGAGCACTTTCTGCTGCACTGACCTGGGGGTCTGCAGGGCTGCTTCTCACTCCTCTCTTCCAGCTGCTGTTCCCCAGCACATTTTTTTTTACTTCTTTTCTCTCTTTCTTTTTTTTTTTTTTTTTTTTTTTTTTTTTTTTCTCTTTTTTTCAGTCTGCTGTCCCAGAGGCCCCCCCAACATTAACCTTGGCTCAGCTCTGGACAGCAGTGGGTCCCGTTTGGAGCCAGCTGGAGCTGGTTCAAATCTGACATGGGGCAGCTGCTGGGCTCTGCTCACAGAGGCCACCTCTGCACATCCCCCGGCTACCAAGCCCTTGCCAAAATAAAACCAATGTAGCAAATCCCCAGGGTTGGTTATATGGAAGCCATAAATTTCAGATAGATCTTCTTGGAATTGGATCCCAAAGTTTCTAATCTGTTGGGTGATTACAGTCCAAAGAGGGGTTCATTTCATTTATATTCATTAATATGACAAGAGTGCACTGAAAATAACCTCTGTTCAGTTTGTTTCACATTTAAACTTTGTTCATCCCAAGTGTGAGTTTAGAGTGGTGTGTTAATTTACATGCAGCATTTTAAGCTGTCCTCTAGGTAAAATAAACTACAAAAGCAGGTGTTATGAGGAGTAAAACTAATAGCATACAGATTTTAAGATTCACTTATCTGAAACGCAAAGGCCACCTTCTGTTGCATCAATTTCATCATTCATTGAGATAAGCATTAGTGATGATTTATACAGGTACAACTAGGAACAAAATCTGTCCCCCGATTTTTCACATCAATTAGTGAAAAGTCAATAGATGAAATTTCTTACCTATTCCACTCGTTTCCAGATCACTTTTCTGAAAATGTCAAGCTTCCCATTTATTTTATCACTAACTATAAAATATCTACACAAAGCTCTGGAGGATAGAAATCCATCACAGTATCTTGTCACCACAAAGTTTTATACTCTGTGATGTGTTTTCCTTGCTCAGATAATATTTTTGCATCCCTTTTGTCTCAAAGAACACACAAGAAAGACATTTGTCTTTACTCCCACTGATTTGCTTGTAACATATCTAAATTTAATGAAGTAGTGCAATTCCATTTCCAGAAGCCATCAGTAAAATCTATCCAAATCAGCCTTGCTTTATTTCAATTAAATGGGGCCTCTACCTAGACTTCAAATTAGGGTGTTTGTCCCTTTCATGACCCTTCTCTTTCCTCAAACAATTCCTTTGCATCTTTGGCTCAGTTGCTCACAGGCCTTTCTGAGAGATGGCTTAAGTTTTGGTCCTTATCAGCTGCATCAGCATTTTGAGGATGGGGGAGAGATGGTTATTCTCAAAAGCAATAAATTCTCCAGAATCAAAACTATCCGTTTCAAAACTAAATGGTTCAAAACCAACCAACCAACCAAACAAAAAAAAACACAAATCTATTTTAATAAAGAATGTCCTTTTGACAATTTGAAGAAAAAACTGATCTTCCGTTGCAAAAAATAAATATTTATTTATTAGTGCTCTAACAACAACAACAACAACAAAATAATTTTATTTGAGACATTTATTAATTCACATTTTCAGATTGTTGATTTTTCTGCCTTTTAAATATTTGGGTTGAGGAGAAGACAAGACAGCATAGTTTTACTGTGAGTTTTTTTTTTTTTCCATTTTCTTCAGGCTATTACAAGAGAAACAGCACTGAATTCAATGGATCACTGCTCTATCTGATTCTACATGGCACATCTGATATTCTTAGTACGACTTCTCCCCACCATTAGAACTGAGAAACATTTTTAAAAAATGAAATTGGAAGAAACACATCCTCTCTGCTACACTGTATCTGAGATGGAACCAGAAGGGACCATAAAAAGGGGATAGGGTTTTATCTCTGCATGCAGAATGAGGAAGAGCATGGTTTCCTTAGTATACAGAGGTAAAATACTTGTACTTGCTACAGGCCAGCATGGCCCTGTGTACCATGGGGAACCACTTTTGTGAAAGAGCAGCCATGAGAGCCTCAGGAGCCAACCTGGCTTTGGGAGATGTATAGTGGTGGGAAGGCAGAGATCCTGTCTCCATAAGGTCCCAAGTGATGCACATTCTTTTAACCAAAGCAACAGATTCTTTCTTTTTCAAGATACAAGGTGATGTTGTCTACCTTCATACTGAAAAAGGGCATATACAAAGTCATGAAAAACAACTAATGGTAAAACAGCTAAGATTTAAGTCCACATTCAACAGTCTTTTGGGTTTATATCCAATTTATTAATGACATAAAGTTTAGTTGTCTAGAGTTCATGGTCATGGTATTATGCTGCCCTTCAGGTGAGGGAAGTGTGGCCTCTCTCCTGTTTTGATAACTCCTATATTATGCTCTTCAGCTGATCATATCTGATATATCAGTTTTTTTGGTTTTTTTTTGTTTTTTTTTTTTACTTCCTCTGTTAACCATAATACTGTAAATATTTCAGAATCTCTCTAAATATTTGAGTCTTCAATATGTGGTTATGCCAATTAGGAAAGAATAACTCTGTCTGCAACTTTATTACTAAAATGAACTTTACGCACCTTGTTTTTTGTAATTTTGGAAACAGAAAACTGTTTCCAGTGATTCAGCAGCATGTGCCTAATGATGGAATGAGGACTCTGAGTGGATGAATTATACATGAGATAAGGTAAGGAGTACCAGAACTGGAGTAAGTGTCTGTAGGCCACACGAACTGTTATGTATTGCTCCTACCACAGTTCAGAATAATCATTGACCCAAAATTATGACATACACACTTTCCAGGATTACAGCCTTGCAAATAAGGATATGCTTACATATGTAGTTATCTATGACCTCCTTCATGGATTTCCCAACTTCAAACATAGCATCTACAGATCAAGAGCAGAATGGGTTATCAGGTTAGCAGTCTTTCAGAAGGGAGTCAATGCATTTTTCATTATCAAAGCACCTCTTATTCTCTTATCTGTTCTGAAAGGCTGGAGCAAATTCATTGTACATCTTCATCAATGTCTTTCAACACTCAAAAGTTCTACAGCTGTTTCTTGTTATTTAAGTAACCATTAAAATGTGATCCCTCCACTCAGAAGTTATTTGCTGTTCTCAAAAATGTTGCTCAGTGGAATGCAACTACTTCTGAAATACAATTCTTCTGAAGGGTTTATCCTATCCATTCATCTCCCTCAAAAAATTTTGTCTACACTTGATCTATGATGATACTAGAAGTAAAAAGAGATGTATGAAGACACTGATGTATGTACATAGCTAGATATTGTGAGGTAGAAAGCATTATGGAATGCAGAATGGAAATCTGGGGAACATGAATCTGAGATCTGGCACTTTGTTGAACTCTGATGATGCTAAGAAAAATGCTTAATGGAAAGTCTCATACTGCAGCAGAAGGAAAACAGATGGAAAAGTCTGCAATGTGAAAAACATCAACATAGAAATCTAGTGTTTAAGGTACTGTTATAATCAATAGGAGGAAACAGGTAATTGCAGAAAATAATTCAAACTGCCACTCCTACAGCACACCAGATCTGTCACACTCTGGAAGTGATGCAGGCAGGTTTTAGCCTTCCAAAGTTAGGTGAAATAAATTCCACCCACTTGTGGTGCAATATATCCTCAGGAACTGACCCAGCCTTTTGTGGTGGGGACACCTAGGAACAGTAAAGGTAACCAAGAGCTTAAGAGCATGCTCTGACTGTAGTAGAGTCCTTATCAGAAGCTGTGATAGAGACAGTTACAGATTTAGCCATTGCCTGACTTATACGTTCAAATTTTATTTGGAAATATGTTTAATATTTTCATAAGCTCTGATTGGCTCTATTTAAAGCTAAATAAATAGCATTTAATGCATCTGTGATCCTCATACTCCTGGCTATGCACAAGTAATAAGCATTCAAAGGAAAAAATGTGTAATAAAGGGAGGAGTTGAGGCTTTGTAACCATTGTACCTAACAAGTATCATTTCATTCCCAAAATACTCCAATAAGCAAGGACAAAGAAGAACATGAAAAGGTCCTTCCCATCCTCCCGGTGAATAGGCCAATCTACTCACTAATAAATTTCAGGAAAAATATAAAAATAAAAATAAAAAAAATCAGGTTATGCTTTTTTTGATTGCTTTAGAGCACAATTGCCTTATTATGTATTAGCATCTACAAATAAAACTCAGCAAAATGACTGCCTAAAAATAACTACAGATATAAACGTAGGCTGCAAATCAGCAATGTTCTGCATCACAAGATGAGGTGTGCATTTTCTTCCTGCTTAAGATATCTGTGCTTTTTTAGGAGTGCCTAAGCTTACAGAGATTCCCAAAGCTCTTACTTTGCTCCATGAACAGTAGAGTTAGTGCTTGATATTTGGGGCCAAAGCCTAGTTGTTTTATTCACATGTCCAATCCCACTGCAACTGCAGGGCAGATTTTAGTTTCATTGTCTCTGGTGAAATTTCATAGCAAGTTAATTGACTTTGGTTCAGATGTACAGATTAACCAGGTCATAGCCTACCCCAGTGGGAGTGTTGAAAAGATTAGAGCAAGCAACATCCTTATAGATGCATAATTAAATGGCTCCCTTATTTTTTTTTCCTGCTTAAATTTAAGGAGACATAATTATTTGGTAATGAAAGCAAAGGAACAGCAAGCAAACATAATGTTGTGAATCCCTTTTCATTTATTCTGTTTCACTCTTCAGGGAAACATTTTCTACAGTAGAGAAAAGACTGTACCTATTGGCTTTCTGCTGAGAATATACTGACTTGGGCAAAACCAGGATGTTTCCATAGATCTACCTCATTCTTCAAATTCAGTTTACTTTTATCAATGTAGAAAAGCAATTTAGCAAGCTGTACTTTTTTTTTTTTTTCTTTTTTTAAATTATTATTATTATACAGCTTGATACCCTTGAAGTTACAAAACAGATTAAGAATGATTAGTGTAATATGAGTGTAATATGAGGCATTTGACTAACATAGCTGAATGTTGTAACATTAACATTCAAAATCAAAATAGAGGTACAATATGCCATGAAATCAAAGGAATAACGATCAAGTCCTCCTTGTAAAATGTTATTAATTGTATTCAGTAAACAATGACCTGTGGTCTGAGTGCCTAAGTGTCATTTAACTGAAGAGTTCAAGTTCATATTTTGATTTTTTTTTTTTTCTGGCTATTTTTAAGATTTAGTACCTACTGATCACCATTAAATCACCATTCTACAACTTAAGGCAATTTTCATTGTTTTAATATTGCTATGAAAATATTCTTTGCTATGTTTCTCATTCCAGATAATTTAAAACACAATTTAAGTGTGACTGAAGAGAAAATATCAGCACGTTGACTCTGACACTTGGATCTGGAGTGTGGCAGAGCTCAAATAATTCTACATTTCACTTTGGTGCTGCTCACAGCCTGAAAAGGGTTTAGTTCCTCTCAGAAGTAAGAAAGTAGGCTGTTCACACCTACGCTGGTTAGCAACAGTATCTAGAGTATTCAAGATATGCTCTTGACTTTACCCCAACTTCCTTTCCCCAGGGAGAAACTGTGAAGAGCTGTCAGAAACAAGATGACTGTTGTCTTCTGGCAACCCAAGGGTTCCTCCATCAGAGTCTCCATATGTTTTCTGGCTTCCTTTATGTTGCCAAAATGTGTCATTAAATCTTGGGCAAATCTCACCCTCGATTCTAAGCAGATCTTGCATCACTCTGAAGGTGATTGCAGTGAAGCATGGAGTTTTAAGGACCTTCACAATTCATCAGTGTTGTGACAAATAGTGTTAACAGTCCATAAAACCTATTGCTACTGGATGAATAATCTCAATTAGCTTGTGGCCCTTTCACAGTGATGATTAGATGTCCAGTGTACAGTAAAAAAAAATGTGACTGGTCATGGGGGAAAGGAAAAAAATAAATAAATCAACAAAACAAACAGAAAACAGACAGGTTCAAAAACTGGGTTAATCTCTCGACAGCACATAAAAGGATACTGCAATAGTTTCCATGTATAAAATGCCAAGTTAATCCCTTAATAATGTAGGGCAAAGACACCTATCAAGCTGCACAAGCATGTAAGTATTTAGTAAGTGCCGGTCTGTGACAATCTTTCTTTTAATAGGAAAGACACAATCAGTCTTTTTCTCCTGACTGATAGACTGTGCTTTCATGCAGATTGCCTCAAATCATCTTATTATTAATTACAAGTGTGATTATGCTTGATTGCATTGTTCTAGTGTCTCACCAGACCAGTCAGGAATTCCCCCAACTAACATAGTCATTGTGCATTCTGTGTAATGAAAAGACAGCCCTGCTCCCCGGCAGTCTGAAGATATGCTGAGAAGCAGCAGGTGCGTACAAGAAACAGATGGAGAAACAGTGAAATGATTACAAATGTAGAAATCTGCTAGCTAGTCCTGCTTGTTGTGACTGCTCATGGTGGCTGACTAGTTCAGGTCTTTCAGCACTGCATGGATGTCCTGTCCCTGTGTGGAGGAGGCAAACTGCCCAAAATTCCTCCCTGAGACCATCCCATTGCCAGAACTCTCTGATGTCAGGACTTGCAATGAGCAACGCAGACAAAAGGAACAAGCACCCTTTCCTTGTTGAAAAATCCCCACACGAAGCTGCAAAGATGCTGGTATCAAGTTTATTTTTGAACACCTACAATTTTAAGTTACCAAGGGTAAAAATCTCTCTAGCATCTACTGGCCTGGAAGGGAAAAAACAAACAAACAAAAAGAAAAAAAAAAACAGTGGGACCCATATGTTACTGGTATATTCTACTGTTCACCTCCTACAACAAGTGCTTTGCTATGCAAGTAATTTATTTTTAATATCACTGACAATAAAAACATTTTCCAACGCTCTGTCCATTATACTTTTATTATCTGTCTCATGGACAAGTGCTGTCCCACTGATTCAAAATACTATTTCTGATGTTTGAAGATGAAATAAGCTATTTTATAAACTTGTCTTATAAAACAGATGTTCATGTCTGCCAGAGCATTTGCTATAAACCCTCAACTTGTCACCAAAATGTTTAAACAATAAGGAGCTGCTAATCATGAAATGGTTGTAGACAGATATCTTACTGCAACTAGGGTCAAGTTATTTTGGAATGGACCTCATCTCAAAGAGCTTATGTTGTAGAGCAATGGGGTAAGCAAAGGGGGAACAACACCAAATAAATATATATATATATTTCAGTGATTTGGAGGAAATATTACACTGGTCTTTCCTTTGGGAAGTATTCATGACTAGCCTTTATGATGTGTTTTTGTGTCCACGGATAATAGCACAAAGGTGTATGTGTTTGCAGTTGTCTCACATCAACAAATCAAAAGTGAAAGCAAATACTATGGTTGAATGGTTCCTACTTCTTTTTAAGCTGGCTGAGAAGTCATGCACAGAACATTTAAAAGCAATTGAGTGGCATATGCCCCTGAGCATGGTTCATAACCCAAGGGTGCGACTATCACAGATTTCCTGCAACATGTCACAACATACCCAGGAGAATTTAACATTGTCTCCTCTATTTTCAAGCTTTCTGCAAGATGTCAATTAAAAATATACATATTTATAAAGTGGCAAGTGTCATTAATGTCTCAAAAATAAAAATCTACTCACAGACATTTCATTTGTCAATAAAAACTGAATTGAGATAAACTAGTAATTCTTTTTTTTTTTTTTTTTTTTTGAAAAACACTTGTTCATCTTAAAATATTAATTCCCTTTACCTTTCAATCACCAGATCTCATGTCTGTGTATCTCCTTCACCCTGATGAATGTTCCCAGTAATGTGTATCTCTGCTATAATTAATTCTGAAAGAAGAGCAGACATGCAAATTGCCGTTCACTCTCAGTGGATTATCTAGACTCAGGCTTGCTGCACAATGAAAAGAAAAGTTGCCTCTGATTCTACCGTGTATCAAATAAGCCAGATGAATCTAATAAACAATGGGGATGCACTATGTTTGATGCAGGTCTGTAAGGATTTCAAGCATGTATTTTCTCAGTGAGGATGATTTCTCGTAATTCCTTCACTGTGCTGCTCTTCTCCTCTGCATCAGTTATCCAGTTATCAAATCATCACTAATTATACCAGAATCTGCACCATTAATCAAATCAGAATCTCCACTGACATGGGAAACAAACTAATAGAAAAAAATAAAAAATAAAAAATTTGGGCTAACATAGGATGGAACATACTTTGAGAGCAGTGCCCAGGCTGGGAGTGATGCTATTGGAACCTTCCTACCTATTGCATAAGACAAGGCTATGAACTCCAGCAACACAGACTCAGGAAACCTTGCCATGTAGCACAAAATACTTTGAAGCACATGTACGAAATGTACATCAGTTTTTATTTTTATTAACGTAATAAATTAGCTAAGGCAATTTAAAATTAAAATGTGCTTTCAGGTTAGAGCCACTGTTATGACTGGAAACCATTCCGCTTGGTAGCTGGATGGAAGTTGAGGTGGAAATGACCTTTCAAGACTTCTCTGTGTCTGAGAAATTGTGAAGATAAATCACTGAGGAAAACCTGAAGTCTGTGCAATATGTCTCTCTCTTGTGCTTTTAATAGCACTCCTCAAAGAATCCTTTTCATCTGGTGCCCAAACTGCACGTATATCATGTAAGGGCCTGCTCTCTGTTTTGGTTTTGTAAGCTCTCTGCACCGGGAACTCCTGGACCATGGCTAGAACCCATAGATGCTACAGTATTTCATGTAAGTACACCAAGTACTTTAGGTTGTCCTTTGAATCATTTTTGGACCTTAGGCCTGCTGAATGCTGAGATATATTAACTTGGCTACAAATCTCCTGCATTAGAGCTGACATATCCAGCCAGCCTGGAGTGGAACTTATTCAAGTGGATACACTAAAATTGATGGCATGGTTGTACTGAAGCACTTTCCAAGAAGGACCACATGAAGGTTACCATCTTATGCTCAATCAACCTAATAAAAACAAGTGTATGCTTAAAAAATAGTGATTTTATATATTTAAACAGGGAGAGGAGAGGAGAGGAGAGGAGAGGAGAGGAGAGGAGAGGAGAGGAGAGGAGAGGAGAGGAGAGGAGAGGAGAGGAGAGGAGAGGAGAGGAGAGGAGAGGAGAGGAGAGGAGAGGAGAGGAGAGGAGAGGAGAGGAGAGGAGAGGAGAGGAGAGGAGAGGAGAGGAGAGGAGAGGAGAGGAGAGGAGAGGAGAGGAGAGGAGAGGAGAGGAAAAAAAGACAAAAAGGCAAGGCAAGGAGAGGAAGAGGGGTGAATGGAGAAAGGAAATCCTGTTCTAATAACCTCTTTAAAATTCCTAATAATTATGTAGGTACATCACAGTTTAATGGTAAGTAGCATCACGTAGAAAGTTATATAAGGGTAAGGCATGGGCTGAGCCTGCCAGAAGTGCTCAGTAGTCAATCCAAATACTGCAGAGAGAGTTACAAATTAACTCAGGCAACTAGTAAATCAGACCGATAGGAAAGCTGTCTTTTGCAACCATTCTGCTCCTGGGAGCACACAATCCATGTCAATTAAAAATAAAATAAATGTTTCATTAAAGCTCCCAATGTGTTTGTTAAAACAACAAGAAGAATCTGCAGGATACATAAGGATATGTAACACAGCATGGTAACTTGCTCTAAGGGATTCACTCTGACGTTGTAGAACTGATCCTTATGATGTAGAGCAAATTAAGTCTGCATTGCTAGCTGCTGCCTAACAACATTTTCAGCAGCTTTTCATCCAAGAACATATATATGGTTTTTTTTTCTTCTTTTTTTTTTTTTTTTTTTTTCCCCCCAGGATTTGGACTCACCTACAGCAAATTTTGCTAGGAGTAATTTGAAAACCGTGAACGTGATGATAGCCTAATCACTCAAAACGTTAGCAATGAAAATATGGAAAGGCCATTGTATAAAAAAGATAGCTAAATAGAATGGTTTAGTTTGACAGAAATAGAAAATATGACTCAGATAGGGAAAAGAGCTCTTTGCCCTTTAAAAACTCGCTCTCATTCTCCCTCTTTCTCTAACACAGGAGCTTTTCAGGGAGAGTCTGATGATGCTGCATTATTGATAGGATACAGGTCTCCAGTGGAAACAGATGTGATATGTTTGGATTTCTCTGATAGTCTGGGCTGAACACAAAGCAAATTACCGAACGTCAGAAGGCTCAGGTTCAACGAGAGTGTTCGAAGCACAGTTTTATAAGAAGTTCTTAAATAATAAATCTTAAATTTCAAGCCTGTTGCATAAACAAAAGTTATATATGTACTAAAAGAAATGTGCCCCAAGTGGTTCTGCTGAGACAGACTTCAACTGAGATTAAAATGCATATGTGCAGCTTTAGGATTTGTTTGTTCTCAAAATAGGCGTTGATGGTTGGGGTGAAAGACATGCAATAGCACAGTCTGGATTAAAATTCACAGAATCACAGAATTGTTGAGGCTGGAATATATACAATTTAATTGAATATTCATAATCTCTCCTACATTTTTTCCACCCTCAGTTAGAACTATTTTTTTTTAAAGCAGCACTATTTTAAACCATAAAAATTGTCTCAGTTTCTGGCAGGTTTTTACACACAGCATAGTCTTCCCATGCAAGAGGTCAAGCAGAGGTAGAAGAGGGCTGTTCTGGCCTGGGCTAGATCACACTCCAACTTCAATAGTAATCCCAGACCACTTACAAAAAAAAGTGGGTTTGGCCTATTCACCGCTGCAAAACAGGCAATTAATGTTGGGAGCAAACACAAGTTTTACAGGAGGAGTTTTCTAACTTATTGAGATACCTGCCTGAGATTTGCCTTTCAGTCTCACAGTGGACCTCTAACAAGACTCTACTAAAGCAATCAACAGCAGTCTTTTCTTATAAATATGAGAAGCAGTGTGACGGGACATGCGAGATTATATCTCACTTATGCGACAGCTTAATGTGGCTTCGATTTAATCAGAATTTCCAAGAAGGTGCTCAGAAGAGAATATTGTTTCCTGGTCTCTACTGAAAATGCGAGATCCAGTGTAACACCACTGACACATCTTAGCTGTGACTTTCATCTTTCTTCCTTTATTACTCTCCTCATCATCTCATCTGCTTCTTGGCTGACTTCCTAGTCATTCCTGCAAACTTGAGGGGAAAAAGAAGTTGTGATATTACTGTATTTGCCACTTCTCCTTTCAAAACCACTGTATTGTCACTTGAGATGCACACTCTCCCTCCTGTTCAGGGTAAGTATTTTGCAACCAAAGGCGGGACAGCATGCCACGAGGTCACTGGGACGTCACCAGTGCAGTCTTCCCACTTCCACCCCACTATGATGTTCTGAAACGGAGACATGGCAAAGCCCAGAAGGATGAAGGGACTAGAGGGGAAGATGTATGAGGAGCAGCTGAGGTCACTTGGCCTGTTCAGCCTGGAAAAGAGGAGGCCGAGGGGAGACACCTCTGTCTACAGCTTCCTCATGAGGAGGAGTGGAGGGGCAGGCGCCAGTTTATTCTCTTTAGTGATGTGAACCAAGGGAATGGTGTCAAGCTGCAACAACGGAGGGTCAGGCTGTATTTGAGGAACAGGTTCTTCAGTGAGAGGGTGGTCATCCACTGGAACAGGCTCCCCAGGACGTAGTCAGGACACCAAGCCTGACGGAGTTTAAGAAGTGGAAGTCTTTAAAAGACGTTTAGATGTAGAGCTTAGGGATATGGTTTAGTGGGGACTGTTAGCATTAGGTCAGAGGTTGGACTCGATGATCTTGAGGTCTCTTCCAACCTAGAAATTCTGTGATTCTGTGATTCTGTGAAGTGTTTGAACCGTGCTCTTAACCATGGTCTGAATGTTTGGGCAGACCTGTGTGGAGCCAGGAGTTGGACTCAATGGTCCTTGTGGGTCCCTTCCAACTGGGGATATTCTGTGACTCTGACTCTATGAAGGCTATGAGGCGAGGCAGAGCCCTGGGCTGTTGGACTGGGATAATCACACCCCTCTGAGCCCATCTAATCCGGCGGGCGCGCCTCGCCCGGGCACGCACGACATGGCGGGGGGGGGGGGGGGGCGAGGCGGGGCCGTTGGGGCGGGGCGCGGCCGTTAGGGGCGGGGCGCGGCCGTTAGGGGCGCGGCCGTTAGGGGCGTGGCGTGCCCGTTAGGGGCGTGGCGTGCGAGGGCAGGGCCGCGGCGGGCGGGCGCAGGTGCGCAGGTGGGGGGGCGGCGGCGGCGGCCGGAGTGCGGCCATTTCCCTGTGTCACGGCTCCGTCGCCTAGCAACGGCCCCGAGGCCGGCCGGCAGCCCCGCGGCGGCGCAGGAGGAGGCGGCGGCTCGGCCGGGCCGGCCCCGCGGCGGGAAGGATGCGGCATGGCGAGGGGGCAGCGCTCCCGCCGAGCTCCCTGAGGCGGCCGGCGGCGGTGCCGGTGGTGGTGGTGGCGGCGGCGGCGGGGCTGGGCCGAGCGCTGGGCTCCCCCTCGGCCCCGCCGCCCGCCCGTCCGGGGCCGTGAGGCGGCGGCGGCGGCGGGGCGGGCGCCGCGCGGGGATGCCCGCTCGGGCCGGAAAGTTTCTTCCCCGCGGTGGCCGCCTGGCCGCGGACTCCTCGCCGGTCTTCCTCGGTAAGTGAGCGCGTCCCCCCCTCCTCCTCCTGCCGGTTCTCCGCCGGAGCCCCCCGGGCGCAGGTGGTTTGGCAGCAGGAGCCCTTTAACGCCGCAGAGCCTCCCCTTTCTGCCCCTCGGCCGGACTGAAAGCGGTCCCCGGCCAACGCAGCGCCTCGCTCGGCGTTAAAACTGTCTCTGGGGTAGCCCTGCAGCGCCCAGCCCAAGCACCGAGCGGTCCTCGGGGACTCGTGCGAGGAGCCGGCAGCGCTTTGCCGGTGCCCGGAGCTCGCAGCTGGTTCGTAGCGATGCGGTCTGTAGCTCCGGGATGTCTCCCCGAGCCCTGGGTTATTCCGCTGTGTTGCGACCGCTGGTAATGGCCGGGGGTCGTAGGATGCTCTACGCTCTTTCTGTAAATCGGAAAAAAACTAAGTGCCGAGCGCTGCCGGTTTGCAAAAGCTGCTCTGAAACGCTTGCCATCTGGTTTTGTCGTCGTAGAGGAGAAAAGCGCCTGTCTAGTGGGGCACTAGGAAGAATAGGATCAACGAACCGGCAATTAAAGCAAATCATGCCCCGGTAATCACACTCCTCTCCAATAAGTAATGCCTTTTTTCCCCCTTTTTTTTTTTTTTTTTTTTTTTAAGTGAATAGTTCAGTGATAGGAACGAGAAGGCAAGTCTCTGCTCTTTGTTTTGAGTATGTAATGCCTCAGAGAGTAATTTAACAATGTCCTCGCCAACAACACCCTTCTTTTCCAGGGAAAATACGAACAGAGTAAATGGGACACAACATTATTGCATACGTGGCAAATCTGGGAATGGAAAATAAATGAGATTTAAAAGCTGAAAAGGGACACGGTACTTTTTTTTAAGTGCTTACTTAATCATCTTTCAATGCAATGAATAGAAGTTTATAAACCAGATTATATTTGGTGCTGTTATCTTTTGCTCCCTAAAAAAAAAAAAAAAAAAAAAAAATAGCTAAAAAGAGAAAGGGGGGAGGGGAACCTTCTCGGTAGCATGAAGGAGGATTCTCTGGAAAAAGAATTGCCACGGTGCAGGAATTGTTCCTCCATGGTGAATTTTGTAGCTCAGATCACTGGGACATGCAGACGACTCCTGATGGTCCAGGGAAATGAAAGCCATAAATGCTAGCTGTTTAGTCCCCTGCCAGTTTCTCTACAAGCAACCCTTGCTGTTTCCCCCAGGTGATTCACAGGGGTTCGCTCCTCCTTTAATAAGACGTGACATGCCATCTCGTACCTGCCAGCCCCCATCTCCCCTTTCTGGAGGCGGAGGGAGCTGGCCAGGGTTACATAACACTTACCTTGAGCATCGCACATGTTCCCAAACCAGGCGGCCGTCCTGATGCTCCCCGACCACAGGCAGGAGATGGATCTCTGTAATGTTGCAGATCGAATGCAAAGGAAATGGCTAGGAAGAAAGTTTGACAGGGCACCGCTTTCTGGTATTCAAATGTTTCCCTTGTGCATTTCACAGTAATTCCTTTGCCACTTATTTAGGAAAGGCAAGCAAAGCAATATGTTTAACCCTCCCCTTTCCCCACAGCAACATGCAAGTAGTGTAATAAAATAAGTGGTATCCGTAGATCAAATATATTGCCTTCCTGCTTTTATTTCCCTCCTCCCCTCGAATCCAGTCCCTGCATGACATCACTAACCACAGTCGCCGTGTAGCACAACCTGACCCCATGGGAATGGGGCTCGAGGGTAGGGAAGCTGGTAGCCGCCTCTGAATCCTGGTGCTTTGCAAGCTTCTTCTGAGAGCAGCAGGATCATTTTTTTGTTTACACCGGCAGGTACCACCCCATCTATCATTTTCCTGAAGTATAAATAAATTAATTAGCTGTTTGCCAAGGGTCTAGTGGGGCACATGGTTGCATCCCTTCCCAGAGTTGCTTAACTGTCTGTCTCATGGGTCTGCCAGTCTCTATCACACACAGGAGCTGTATGGACAAGGGAGATCAGCCTGCTGGTGCCATCCCCTGTCCCATTTGTTGGGGATTTTAACTATCAGGAGGTTGAAAGATAAACAGGAAACAGTAGCAGCTGTTGTGCTGTGGGTCTTTCCTCAGTCATCACCCTTTTCTCTTTTTTTTTTTTATTGCAGGAGCTGGAGCGGCTGTAGGGAGCAGTGCTCTGGGTAGCCAGCCATGATCGCCACTGGAGGCCTCCTGAGGATCTCAGCTAGGAAGCAGGACCCCTTGCGACCCCAAAGCCAAGCCCCCAAACGCAAACGTAAGACCAAGAAGAAACGCAAGAACGATGTGGTGGTGGTGAAAGGCAAGCTCAAGCTGTGCTCCCTCTCGGGGCTCATCGCCCTCTGTGGCATCCTGGTACTGCTAGTGGGCATCGCCTTGGCGGTGGTGGGCTACTGGCCCAAGCCCAGCCAGGTATACAGAGAAGGTGGCGTCAGCGGGGGCAGACACCTGGCACCACAGGGTGGCACCCCCAGGAACCGCTCCCGCAGCCAGGAAGGGGCACAAGCAGACATCCCTCTGGAGTCACCCCCCAGAGCCAACTCCTCCACCACCGCTGCCACCCGGGGGTTCCCGCAGTCCCGTCCCACTTCCTCATCCCCCCAGGCCTCCGTGGGTTTCCTTTTCCGTCTTTTCTCGAGCTACCTGCATTCAGACAAGCTGAAGGTGCTGGGCCCCCTCATCATGGGTATCGGCATCTTCCTCTTCATCTGTGCCAATGCAGTGTTGCACGAGAACCGTGACAAGAAGACCAAGATCATCAACCTGCGTGACCTCTACTCCACTGTTATCGATGCCCACAGCCTGCGGGCAAAGGACGGAGGTACCCCGGCCTCAGCCCCTCTCAACGGCTTTGTCAACTACGTGCAGTCCCGGGGCCTGGAGCTAAAGCCTGGTGGTGAAGGCCTGGGTGCCACGGCCATGCTGGCCAAGAGCTCCTGGCCACCAGGGCTGGGTGCCTCCCTTTCTCCCCCTGACCTGGCATCCTCGCCACGGCGTTCCTCCTTCTGCACCCCACCGCAGCCTCCCAGCCTGGCCGAGGCCGTGTACAGCATCTACCGGGAGCGTGCAGCCCTTGCTGGCCGCGCCTTCACCAGCCCACCCTGCAGCCCACCGGAGAGCTGGGGCCAGCGCAGCACGGCCAGCTCCATCGTTGGCTCTTCACTGAGTGCTTTCACCCTTCTGCCCTTGGCGCAGAGTGGCGGAGGGGGAGGTTGGCGGAGGCCCCCTGGTGAGCGAGGGGCCCGGGAGATCCCACGGGGGGAGTTTGAGCTGAGCCTGACTGACCTTAGCAGCAGCCACGTCGGGGGAGGCTACGGGACAAGGAGGCACAAGCTGGTTCTGAGGCGGCAGAGCACCAGCTGCTTGCCTGATGCTAGGCGTCCCCTTTCCCCTGAGCCACCTCGGTCTCCAGCTGTCAGCAGGGGCATGGACACCAGCCTCTTGGCAAAGGCATCTTCTAGCTACTCCAAATCTCTGGATCTGGGGGGTTCACCCCCCTCCACTCCCCCTGCCGTCACCAGGACAGACTCTCAGAGCTCCCAGTCTGATCCTTCCAGCAGCAATAAGGGCTACAGCCACCTGGAGGAGGCTGGCACCTCCTTGGAGTCAGTTGCCAACATCCCAGCCAGTAAAATCCAGGACTGTGAGAAGGAACCAGTTGAGAAGACAGACCCCCTCAAGGCTACCAGCAGAGAACAAACGGGGGAGCAATCTCAGCAAACGCAAAGACAGTACACAAATAAAGAGAAACTCTTTATGATTTCTAGGTCGCACGCTGCATTAGGGCTGGAGGATGGGGAACTGGAGAGTACTGGCATCTAAATGAAACAGAGAAGGACACCTTGCAACCCTCCACACCTTTCCCCACTTCTCCAATGTTTTTGTGGACTTAAGAAACCAATCTATATCCAAAGAGCTGCAGTATGCCACCCTTGAAAATTGAATTCAATAAATCCTGTAGATGACTTCAGGAAGAAAAAGAAAATCCTTCTGTCCGATTGTGATTGTATGTTCCATGCAAGCCAAATTGTATTAAATATCCACAGTCCAATAGGTTCTTTGGATCAGATTAATACAATTTCGGACAGTATAACTGTGCACTTTACTTGTCTTGATTTCCAAGTGCCCCTTCTTCTCCTCTGATTTCTTTCTTGCTGATTTGCCACTAACTGCTTGAAAACCGCAGGCACCTTTTTAAGCTCAAGAGCAACGTGGTCTTCAGATCAAGAAAGCCGAGCTCTCTCTTTGTTTTGGTTCAATCACTCTAAAAAGTTTGCAAGGCCTTAAGGATGACGTACCTTGACAAAGAATGAGTTTGTTTAAATTCTGGAAAAATGACATTTTAGAAGAGACTGGAGCAGAACAGAGCTCTGAAAAATTAGTTAAAACCATGACATTCCTGAATCCAAAATACCTACTACGACGTGATACTTTATTAAGTATTATTACACATGTATTGACTAATAGCATTAAAAGCTTTTTTTTAATAAAACATTTACAAACAAAACTGAGAGACAAACAATCCTTTATTTTGGTAAGTACACACAGAAACTAGAAACCTCTGTTTTTGTACTGTGAATGATTGTAGAGATGCTACAAGGCTAAAGTTTATGTTTTTAAGTGGATAATAATCATTTAGGAGTAGTTTCAAAACAAGTAGTGGTTCTGACTCTGAGAAGCTGTCCTTTAGTTCAGTCCGCAGATTCTGTCTGCATTTCTAGGAGTGCTTTGTGACAGTGGAAGAAATCTGAGATTTAGACGTGCTAGGGAAAAAAACAAACGTTTAAATCAAAATTATATTTTTTGTGAGTAATGTATTAATCTCAAACTGCAGCATGTTCTTTTTGGATTTTTCACTTACAACTGTTGCTTTAAGCCTTCCTGCTGCTAAGGGTTTCCAATTTATGAATGCATGTGAATAACCTTAATTTTAAAGCATAATGGAAGTCCTGAAAATCTCTTAGCCGTGCACTCGATTGAAGTCAGTGTATGTTTCTCACTGACTTTGATGCGGTGACAATTTCTTCATGAGTGAGAAAAGCAAGTTTCCTTAAGGCTGAGCTATGCAATATTGTCTGTGGGCAGATTTTTAGTAAATTGGTGAGCTGTTTCATTGTCATACCTGCAACACAACAGGCATTCTTTTATTTTGCTAAAGCAGCTAGCTAGCTTTAGATCCTCAGAAGATTTTGTCACTATTTCAGATTCTGAATACGAATATGGCATTTCATTGGTACAATAAGAGAAACTGACATTAAACAAATACAATGTGTAGGCAGGAAATAGTTTTTCTGTTGCAATTAAAATTTATGTAATGGTTTCATGTTTTAAAATGTTTAGTTTTATATTCAAATACTTCTATTACAGCACGTTGCAAAATTGAATATAACTGTCACAAAATACAATGCAAAGAGTAATCCAGCAAAATTATTTATTAAATAAGGCTAGTTAAAATATATATATATATAATAATAAATGACTTGCCATGTCAGAATTCCGAAAGTGAGGAAGCAGAAAGCGCTTGTTCTCTTGAGCAACAGAGACATCCAGATGGCAATATCTTTTCTCCTGTCGGTGGCAACCAGTATAATGACAACATGAACATCAGTACGACATTTTTTGCTATCAAACTGCTAGCACACAGCTGGCAAAAAGTATGTTTTAAAGCTGCAGGGACTGGAAGGGGATTGATGAAGCCCCACATGAAGTGGTTGGCCTTCCCTGTGAGAAGGGAGCTCAGCTGGAACTGACGTTCACACAGTTCTTTCATTTCAGTTCCAAATCAGCAACGGACCTGCGCTTCTGCTCAGTGTTTCTCCTGTGATTCCCAGCAAGATGTATGAGATGTATCTGAGCAGTGTTACCTGGTGCTGACAGAGATGCTGATGGCAGCGTTATTTACACAGATGAAGACACCCTGTTATCTTCCACATGAAAACTTCATAGAGGTGCAGGGAAAGAGGCTAGTCGTGGAGGCTGCTTCCTGGAGGATGAGGTCCTCTTGAAAGTGTGGCAGGTTATTTTTATTCTGAAGGGCAGACAAGTATTTTATATGTATATATGTATTCTCAGTAAATATTTATTCAGTCATCTGAATTTACAGTGTGCTCTGAAAAAAAAAAAAAACACCACAACTTTAAAAAGCCTCTGGGAACTCCTTAGACTAATTTAAAATAACGCAGTCCAGTAATTCTTTTGCTGATTAGTTTTCCGCAAAGCTTTCTGAATAACAAAATTACAGCAAACTTTGTTTTTAATAAGGACATTTTTGCTTTTTCCTGTGTTGCCAAGAAAAAGGAGATTTGAAACATGAACTTTCATCACTCAAGCTGGATTTTAGAACAGCAGCTAGAAGTGATTTGTAACATATGCATTAATAAGCAGATAAAGCCTCTGCAAGTAATAAAAAAAACTCTCTCCTTAGTTTTATGAATGTATTATTCAAATGTATTTGTTGAACAACATATGCAGTGGTGGATTTGAAATCAGAAAATTTTGTTTAAAATTCAAGATGGGCAAATTAGTTTAGCACACCAATATTGGAAAATGGGTGAGGAATTCAACCCTTGTGCATGACATGTGACTGCTCAGAGTACCATCAGCTTTGGAGAGAAATAGAGAATGGTCAGCATCTGAACCTTTCCTGATGACACCAGCAGGAGACGAGTGCTCAGTTTTGTGCATTAACCTCTTCTTGATCCTCTCCCAATTGACCCTGACTGCTTCTCAGGACTGCCAGACTGCCTGTTGCTATCATTTGCTCTTTTTACTCTTGCTTATGCATTTTCCTCCACTCTAGTCTCTTTCTTTTAACCTTCCCTCTGCCACCAAGTGCTTCCTCCACACGCCTTGTCAAGAGTTGAGATGTTGCTTCTGCTTACTGGTATCTACCTGCCTACGTGTTGCAGAAAGAGAGATGCTTGCACGCAAAATACTTTTTAAGATGGAATTGCTAAGCTGGAATACCCAGGCATAAATTCTTACAATGGAAGAAAACAGATTTTGGTACAGAGGTGTTTCCTTTAGCACAGAAGAAGTGCTATGATGCTTATATAAAACTTCCAGAGCAAAAGATTATTTCTGCCTGATCTCTCAGAGTATTCCCATCACTAGGTACAAGGCTGCATCTGTGCATTATGAGTGTAGATGCTTGGACAAGTCTGAGGACATAGGCCAATGCCCTCAATATACTTCAGTTGTGCTGCTGTTTATTACAAAATCCTCAGGACTCTAGAGAAGCTGCTCACGTGATCATATTGTAACCCAGTTCTGGCTCAGTTTTCAGTGTCTAACAAAATATTTAAAATCCTTGTCTTAACCTGGCTCACTCGACTCAGCTGATCTGCTGAACACTTCCAGAAGCAGCTCAGCTGACAGACCTCAGCAGGCAGCAAAAAGGGCAGGAGTAGCAAGAGAGAGGAAGGAGGGGGAGACATCACCCCCCCGTGCAAAAGTGGCTCACACTTTCAGCCAAGTGGCAAAATGGTTTCTGTTTCCTAAATCAGAGGAAAGGAGTTTGAATGTTGTATTGTGAGGGGTGACACAGTGGTTATCAACCACACATAAAAGGAAAAGCAAATGTTTGTCTTGGGTGGGATATGTTCAGGAAATACAGATGCATTTAGGGAAGCACCTGAGGTTCGTAAAAGGTGTTTAATGCAAGTTTTGATACACTTAAATCTATTAGGAACTGTATTTGTAAACTCTAACCCTTGTATCCAACAGTTGCCATATCAGCTGTTCTAGTACAAAAGACAATAGCCCAGATTTATTGCACTGTATTATTTAGATACATTTTTAACAGCCTTTTCAAGAAACCATGTTGTCCAACAGTGAGTAATAGTGCATGTACAAACATCTAATTAGATAACTATTAACCTAGTTGTAAGTCTGCAGGCTGTGATAGAGTACTTCCGTAATAGCCAAAACAGTTTCAAAATGTACACAGAACATGACTTCAATTAAACAATAATTTTATTAAAAATAATGGAGATGACATAGTAACTGATAAAAGTTATTGGATTCCAATGTGATGAATAGTCTTTGATAAAATTTACCATTTTTTCTTTCTAAACAAGAATACATTCATGTGGATGCAATAAAAAAAGGACTATTTATAGTGAGAAATGAAAATTGCTCATCATGTAAGTAGATCACCAGTTAATGCTTTGCATCATTAACATATTTCAGTCCTGCATTTTTCTTTCCCTGTGAAAAGAGGGAGAAAGAAAGAAACACCCAATCTCTGGCTGTAACCAAGCCAGAAGTCAGACTTTATTACACAAGAGGTACAAAAAATACAAGTTCTCAGTGGAAGCTGACAATTAAAATCTTAAAGTATTTAGGTAGTGCCTTTTTTTTTTTTCTTCTTTTAGAAAAAGTGCATCAAATTTCCCTCAGGAAAGTAAATAAATAAATAAATCTACCTTCTTTCTCTCTTCTCCATGACTGTCACAAGCAATAATGGAATGCTTTATCTATTCTGCTTAATTATTATTTTTCTCTACAAAGGATGAGTCAAGAATTCAGTTTGGGCCTGCAAACAGTGAACAGAAGCACAGCATGTGCAGGCACAATCTGAGAGGATAAATAGGGTCTCAGCCACAGGAAAAAAATCTGCCATGGAAGGGTATGCTGTTATCTATTTTAGTTCAGACGCTACCCTTTCTGTTTACCAGTTTTTAAATTGCCAAAGCAGAAATACCTAAGTGCACGAGAAAATGTCTCCTACCATTTAGCTCTCACTGTAAGAGCAGAGGTAGAGGCAGGCCCTGGAAGCCCAACAGAAGCAGAAATGATCGGGTGAGATGGCACTGAAGTTTCTAGGTTACCAGAAATGAGCTGACTGGATCAGGCACTGGAAGAGCACGGCCTCTATTTGTCCACTGGTCTTTTATTTACATTTTAATTATAGACTGTGGCATGTGGGTGCCATCATGCCTACTTTTAAAGTTTTTATCTCTACAGTTTTTCTTTTTAAATTATTTCACAATGAGACAGAAAGCTTGTTTGGTAAAAGAGTTTTAGGAAAGCAGGTATCAAAAGAGATGCAAACATCAGTGCTTTCTTCTACCAGACTGGCAACTAGGCACTCCCGAGGCAGGGCCCTCTCCATAGTATTTAAATTATCAAGTCAAGATCTGCCAATGATTCCTCATGTTCGAGTTACCAAGGAAGAAGTTTGGAAAAGTAGTTTGAAGACTTTTCCAAAAGTGGTCAATTCCAAGCTAAGCTTTACAGCTTACATCAAAATTACAAGAAAAAAAGCGATAATTTAGCATTTTTGTCTAATGCCTTGTTTTCATAATGGTTTCAATAAACTCCAGTTTTGAAGAAGACAACATACAAGACCAGAGTATAATTACTGCCAAGCAAATGGAAGTAACATCACATTATTTACTGAAATATTTCATTATATATAGATTATTTTTAATATTTTAATGGGTACACATGGACAGGGAATTTAAATGGCAGATAAAAATCAGTAAAATACATACTTGAGGGGAAAAAAAAGTTAGAACCTAGGCCTATCACTTACTGGAATAAGTATATGCATGATGGTGGAATGTGCTGTACTTGTATATTCTGTGCCTAAGTATAAAGTTCATAGGCCTATTTCTGTAGCCAAAACTCTCTTACTGCACATACCGGAGATTTTAGTTTTTATTCCACTCTGGCAAGTCTTCGGCTTACAAGTCTTTGAAGTGACAGCCATCACAGAACCTAGGAGTGCTGTTTGCTCATCACCCTTAGTAAGATTTGGCACAGCGCTGACACATCCTCCCTGGCCTGTCTGGGAGCAAAGTGAGGCCAAGCCACACAGCTTTTTTTTTTTTTTCCTTCGTGCAGAGTTTCCAAGCTGGTACAAGCCTCATCAGCTGTTTTCAAGGGAGCAGAACTTCACAGCTTGAGCACAAGTGCTGGTAAGAATTAGAGCTGGTAATGACTTTGCAGACGGAGGTGGCACACTACAGGGTGTGCAGTGCAGCTCGCTCCACACCTCAGAGCAACACAGAAACCTTCTGTAAGGGTCTCACAAGGGACTACCTGGCAAACTAACCTTTCTGAGATATGGCACATAAAAGTCACCAGAGGTGGCTACGTCAGGATAAACACCCAATGAGCTAATGTGGTACTTCCACAACACCATAAAATTGCCTCTCTCCATCCTGAAGTGTACTTTAGGTCTCCCTCTGAGGGCTGTAGCATATGTTCTTTACTTCACTGACTTTACAACAAAAAAGCACTTTAAAGAAACACAATTTGGTCTCAGGGCCTAATAGAACCTATTTAAAATGCTTATAGAGTCCCCATTAAAGTAGCATCAGATCACCTCACAGTCCTTAATGCATTTCTGTCTAACATGCCTTGGGAACAGAGAGTGATTATCTTCCTTTTTAAAAACAAGTCACAGAGACACAGCCACAGACAAAGTGTGCAAAGACAAAAATTATGTTTTTTAAAGGGAGAAGAATATAGGCACCAGTATGCAATGATGACAGCATGCAAATACCTGCCTCTAAGTGACTTTTCCAAACCGTGAAAGTAGCCTGCTGAGGAACAGAGAGCTGTTGAGTGCTTTTCTTCAAAGAGGAGAGCCGTCCCTCATCTTTAACATAGCCTCTTTCTGCATGCAAGGCACTGAAGTGTTAATCTATTTCATTATCTTTCAGATATGTTGCGCACAATATTATAGGAGACAACAAAAGAATAAGATTGTCCTAAAACATCCCTGCAGAATATTTAAGAACAGAGGCAATGCTGGACAGCTGATACCATTTTGTTTCAAATGGGTAACTTAAAAGGGGAACAAGTCCAGTGCTGATTATTAGTTTGCTGTGGTAACAGGAAAAGGTGATGATAGTAGCAGCTCTTTGGGGTTGGAAAACTTAGATCTGCCTGCTGGCATTGCCAACCACACTAGAAGTGACCTTGGTGCTTGAAAATGCAGCAGGACAGTTCATGTCCTCGTGTCTGTCCTTACAACTTGTACAGCATCTGGAGCAGCAGCACTGGAACAAGGGCACAAGCTAGGGCTGCATCTCCCAAGCCATCAGAGACTAACAGGTACAAGCTGTAGAAGAAAGTTGCCTCTTTTAGACCCTTGACCTAGAATTTTGGTCCATCATCACCTTAATGAAGCAATCCAGCTTTTTAAGTATTCAGGACTAATATGCAGGAACTGTGAGCACACCTTCTTAGCAATGGTCTTTGTAAGGACCTAGTGCCTTGCCTCTGATACAGAGGAATACAACCCCAAATGAATGCCACAGAACGAGTCTGGGATCCATCAGCTGTAGCAGTGCTGTCCCTTCGTAGCACTCTGGCTTGTCCACACTTGACATAGGTGAGCTATTCACTGGTATTCTGGGGTGAAAGGGAAAGGGGCAGGTAATGAACTGTGGAAAGGTCTGCAGCTTCTAGCCCTCACCAGTTCAAAAGGCATTCTGTCCCTCAAATGGGAGAATTTGGTGCAACACCTAAAAGAAGCCACTTCCCTTCTCCCTTTCCATCCATCATTACTCTCTGGGAGAAGCTGGATGACCCCACTGCCACCAGGGTTGCAGCAGTAATTTTGTCACCAATCCTTCCCACGTAGCTGTTTGCCTAATGAAGCTAGTGGAGCTGAGGGGCCTGAAGTCAAAGGAAGCTCACACATTTCAAGTAATTACACATGTAAGGCAATATTATAGTAGTGTTTACCCTATCTTTCATTTCACAAGCAAATTGATTCAGTCCTCTGCTCAAATAAATATTGCATGCTACCTGATAATTCACCAGCAGGATGAACCAATTCTTATATGGGCAGCAGATATTTCAACAGCAATGTATTCCTGAAAGGTGCAGTAGGTAAACACCCAAAGTGTACAGTAGAATATCTTTATTTATAAGGCATGTTTATTTTGCAATTGCAGACAATCTCATTGATGATTTAGACAATCATAGTTTAAGTAACTCTGCCACCACAAGAATAGGATAGAATTATGCTTTCCAGCAAACCTGAACACATACTTTTTTCAATTCCCTCTTCGAGAAATGGTTGGGTAGGAGACAAAGATCTGATTTGGATCAACCATGATTTCCATATTCATCAATACCATTTTACAACTGTGTCTCTTACTGAGATAGAAGTGGCATTTCCAGCACAGTGGAGTTCAGAAATCCCCAGGTACTTCGGTAAATTTGAGATGTCACAACATTAGGAAATTAAGGCATAAGTTATTCAAATTATTTTTTAAATGAATTGCATATTCCTCTACGCAACTGGAATGGTTATCAGCTGAAGGGAAAACAAGGATTACCTCTACCTATTTAGAGGGTAATGTTAGGAATATTTTAGATATTTCTAAAACATTTTTTCTTTAACACAAAAATGGAATACAACTAACAACATTGGGGATGAGGCAGGTTTTATCAGCAGGAGTTTCAAGTGTCCTGGTGGTATCAGTAAGTAGTATGCCCATTTTGAAAATATGCTGTTAAGTACTCCATGTCCTGACATGGGATTGCTTAATCTCTTTTGTTTCCTACCACATGTGATGATAAATTATTTGTATTATACACAGTAAATGGGCACACTATCCAATATGCAGCCTTCTCTTTGAGAGTCTATGGTTGATAAACATAGACAGTACTTGGTCTTCATGACTCTGAAATAGCCATTAATGCACATTTTCTGTATTAAAGTACGGAAGTGGTAGCAGGTCTTGTTCTGTCAAGGAGAGGCCCTTAGAATACTCAGCCATTTCTCCTCTGACAAGGGCTACAACCTAATCAGCCTTTGTTTAAATGAGTAATTCTTTTACAGCACAGAGTGTAAGCAATTACATTACAGGTGCGTGAATCTGCATACTGCAGCAACACAGTGTATATAAATCATCGTGTTTATGCACAACTAAAATACATTACTTCTACACAGCCCTGAGAACTGAGCCAAATGATGAAAAACTGAAATTCTGGTGCAACACATGGAGTAACATATGCACACAGTGTAAAACAGGTGTCCCAGACAGAGAAGGTAACAAGGAAATAGCTGATCTCATCATAGCAGTGATTTAAAGGCATAAGCATGGTAATCAGAGCTGTTTGAAAAGAGAGGTTAGACTGAACCTGCCAGAAGATACCCAAAAAAAATAAAAGTGCAGCAACTGAAGGCATAGCCAAGGAGCTTACCCACAGGCCATGAAAGCAGTGACACCCTAAGGGGGGTTCCCTACCAGAAGTGTTTCTGGTCCAGCATACCCCCCCCACCCTATCTCAGGCACACAGGTTCCTGTAAGGAAGCAGCAATTACCACAAGCAGTGACATCCCTGGTGCCAAGTCGCTGCTTTTAGACATTGCACTACCATGGCTCTTGCATCATTGTGTCCCCAGTGGGCATTACTCCCTCCTTCAGAGACTGGTGGAGCATCGCCTGCCCTCACAGACTGCAGCAGACACCAACTTTCAGCAAGGAGCTGGGATGCTGGCGGCAGCAGCCTAAGTACAGCATCCCTGTAACAGAGCCCAACAACCTCAGGCAGAAGAACATGGCAGAAACATTTCCTCCTCCTCCATCCATTTTGCACTGGCTCCCCTTCCCAGCCACAGTAAGGCAGGGGTATGCTCAGTTGTTCTCTGAGTAGGATTACAGGAACTCTGAGACCTTGTGACAACCCAGTACTCCCATTACAATAGGGGCTATGCAAACCAGAGCAAAATGGGCTTACAAGCAGCAGTTTAACAGTTGCCAAAATGAGCTCAGAGCCCCCATGAGCTCAAAGGGATGATGATTGGTATCCTCCCCTAGAGCAAGAGGCTTTCATTAAAGACTCCTAGGGATAAAGAGAACAGAGCTATTCTTACTCAGCAGTATTCACCACCCAGAACAAGGAACAAAGGGATACAAGCTGGCAATGTCAAGAAGCATCATGGAAGAGGCACAAGTGCAGGAACCCAAGCCAAGCTAGATAAATGCTGTGGAGGGAAAGTAAAACAGGAGCAGCATAGAAAACAAACAGAAAAAGCATTAAAGGAAGGTCCAATAGCAGGGTAACAAAGCAACTTTGGAGACTCTACAATGGGCGAAGATGTGTTTTTATTTTTCTAGATGGACAGTGGAAGAAGGGAGGTAGATTTAAGTATATCTCCTGGGTATAAAGGACCTAAGAAGTGCTGATTTGAGCTGATTTTAAGAACCACCTTCACAAGCACTGCTAACTGCTTTATATGCAGAAAAATTGGTCGGTTAAGCAATGGCTCTCACTTGCAGCTCTTAAAAACCAGCACAGTGCCACTTCAAGTCCTGCAAACAATGAGGGGAGCAGTAGTATTGGGGTGGTGTACAAGCCAAGAGCTAAGATGTGTTTAATACCTTTTTTTTTTCCAGAAAGCATTTTGTTCCCCTCCTGCAGACATAGAAAATATGCTCTAATCTAAATACATAGGTTTTTTAGAGTCTCTTTACGAGACTTATCCTGTATTTCTGCTGCACAGGTCAGTGACTGAAATCCATGGTAGGAAGCCAGCTTCAGAGGTGTTAAGCCTACACAATGCTTGGACTTGAGCCCATCTAGGACTGATTTTGAGAAGGAAACTGCCCAATACAATTATACAAAGTCACTTAGGATTTATGGGCCTGAAGATATGTGCTTTCCTGGCTATAATCCTGAATAACCACTTCCACAAAGAGAATATTTACCAGAGTTTAACAGTCTTCATCCATCTCGAGACTCAAGTACCACAGGTGAGCTATTCTTGGCTATGCAACTGCAGCCATTGAGTTGGGTTTAGGATAAATACGCAAGAATGGATCAGGTGAAGAAATTATTTCAAGGCTAAATTCAGAATGTCTCATGAAGATAAAAAAAATCAAGAATAATAACTTAAGTATGTTTACACACACTCACTGAATTGAGGGGTTATTCCATCCTACCTGCACCAGTAAAACACAAAACAAACAAAAAAAAATGAAGGTTTTTTTTTAATTGTATGGCATACTACAAGCAGAAGCTTTGACTAATAACAGCAGAATATATGCATTAATATGAACTCCAAGAAGAACAAGGAAGAAGAAAGGCAGATTGCTTCTCACCCCCCTCTCCTAAAGCTACCTGCTCCTAGTCACAGGATCAGGCATTTAGGGTACCACAACAAGAAGATCACAGGACTTCACAAAGTGGAGCATGGCATCCTCCTGATATGAGATATAGGTGAAGGATGTGTTTCTGCTGTTGTGTATAGAGCACGTACAGGACTATGGGAAGAAAAAGCCAGCTGGAACAGCTAAAATCTTTATTTTAATTTAGAACATATACAGGACTCTTGCTTAGTTGCATTTAGCCCCCAAAAATGCAACATCCAGAACCAAACTACCCTAGCTGTTCAGACAGTAAGTGCCCATCTGATTAATTGTCTAACAGCACCCAGTAGCACAGCAGAACAGATAGAATAAATACCAGAATAAGGTATTTACAGGACACCTTCAGTTTTTACATCCTGTTTATTAGAACTGCTAGTTTAATACATATCCAATTAAAAAAAAAAAAAAAAAAATCAGCCAAGAAATGAGGAGAAGCTACTGTTAAGGCCTCCTTTCAACTTACTTGGAAAACATTAAAACAGTTCTTTCAAAAAAAAGATCACACAACCAGTGGGTAATATTTAATACAAGTTCTCTCTCACTCTGAAGTTGTACCATTGTTTCAAAAACTCAAGTTACATTAAGCTAAACTCAATTAGAACAAATTAGCAGATTGCATTTATCTTCTACATAAACTACTGGTGCTTGTAAAGCAAATTACTTAAAGTGAAAAAAAATAAGCAAGTTAGCAGCTATAAAGGAAAAAAAAATGTCATGAAAAGAACAGTAAATGCAGGAATCATAAAGAATGACTCAAATTCACTTCTGAACCTAGATTTTAGTGTTGTTTCCCCACAGAAGTCAAAGGGCAATTAATCTGTTTCCTCAGTTCAGTTATTTCATTTTAGAAGCTTTTTCCCACCTGCCCTATCCTCAAAAATACCTAATAATCAACCGTATTTCAATTACTTTCAATAAAAAAAAAACATTAAGTAACAAACACATGGATCCCCATGTCCTAAGCAGAGTACTAACGAAATTTAGGACTTGTTCTCCATCACAAGGCTGAAAATGTTATGACTTGAACAGCATTATAGGAACTCATTTTGAACTGGCTGTCATTAAGGACTAAAGAACTGAATATTTGGTAGGCTTTTTGGTTTAAGTGTTATTTTAAATTATCAAGATAAATTGTAGTGGCATAGCTTAAGTATTTATTTTAATTTAATGTACCAAAACAAGACTACTATACTCTTAAGATAAGTGAAATTAATTACCCTGCAATCATCACAATAATCCTAAAACAGAAATAAACTTAAATTGGAACCTGTAGGCATTAAACACCCAAACGTTTTTGAGCACAGGTTCACCACACATTTGCTACACTCCAGTGCCATCTGTCTATAAAAAGATAATTAACATTTTCAATAAGAACAAATGCAGTTTATTGTAAAGTGTACTTGGTCCTAGGCCATTGAATCCACTTAAATTCATAAGATGAATGACTCTACTGATCCTCTTCTGAATTAGGAAATCATTAAGAAACACTGTTTCCTCAGTGTATTTAAGGCAAAGTTTTCTGGAAAACCGATTCATCCAAAATGTGCTGATATAGAGATGCAGTACTGAAGCCTCACTCTAACTACTCTTCAAAATTAACCTTGAAGCCTTCCTCTAGCATTGAGCAATTTAGCTGCATTTTAAGACCCCAGAGCAGCTGTGAATAACTGCTCTCAAATTTGCATTTAGAAGACCATTTGGGGACAGGCTTTTGAAAGTCCACAACCTTCCGTGGACCGACAAAAAAATAAATGCTCTGCCAAGTGCTGCAACACAAGGCGCCTGACCCAAACCTCAGCACAGAGCACAAAGCGGGTTCATTAAATGCAGAACCTTCCCTTTCCTCCTGCTCAGTGGCAGCCTGGTAGGTTTGTCTCTCCCTCCACTCCCCACCAAAGGGGCACAAATCCAGGTTTATAAGGCCAGTAACAAGCTGGACAGCTTTGCAACAACCTGGTGTTAATTTAATAAAGTGTACCCTAAACACTCTGCCCAAAGCCGTATTCCCACACATCACGTATGGAAGCCAAACACCACATGCTTAATGCTTCTTTTGGGAAAAACTACTTGAGGACACTTCTCTCCCCATATAGGCGTGCATTTTTAAAAGCTTCATCTTTCCTCAGAAAAGGTCAAATACACCTCTTTTCAGTGATCGGCTAAAGCAAATCAGGGATGTGCAGGATTTTCTAGGCATCCTACTGCCTTTACCCATGCTCACTGCCCCCTTTGCAGCCGCCCAAACCTGGAGTGAGCCGCAGGGGCCTCGAAGCAGCTCATTCCCTCGTCCCAGCTGCAGCTGTTTTTCCAGTAGTGCCATCTACTGGCTTCGCCCTGCCATGAGGCTCCGCAGAGAGATTATTTCCCGTGCAGCAGGTAGGGCAGGCTCTGCTTGGGAGCCACAAGCTGTCTGCATGGCTTCAGTGAACAATATGCATAGCAAGGAGGTTTCAGCACCAGCAGTGGTACAAAGCCCTTCATTTCTTCTTGACAGAAGTGAATACAGTGAAGGACAGGACAAAACAGAGCTAACTCATGTATATATTCAAGATTACAACATTACTTCAATTTAGAAGAAAAAAGCTGCTGTGCCTCATTTCCTCTAAGGCGTTTTACAAAAACAGTTCATTATGGATTCCTCTTCCTCTGCTGCCATAACTTAGCAGTTTAGCTGAAGAAAAATACTTTGTATTACAATATTTCTGGAGGGATAAATCGAGCTATTTCCATAAGTCAGACAAAATAATTAAGTAGCTACTATTTGAACTGAAGCACATATTTCACAGACACATGTTAACAACAAAAGTCATACCACTTACAACACAAAATGATTGATTTCTTGTGTCTTTGTCACAGAAATGGCTTGGAGCCTTAAGGTCAGAGCAACTGTGGGGATCAGGAGAGCGGTGGTCTGTAGGCAGTCCTGGGAGAGAGAAGGCAGGCAGGCATAGGAAGGAGCAGAATTAGGGGAAGAGGCAAGGTAGAGTAGGAAAAAGAGAAAGGACTATGGTAGAAGTGTATATCTGGGCAACAGAAGTGTCTGACAACAACTTTGGTGCCAGAGCAGAGCTTCTGCCTGATCCTGTAAGCCCAAACATTTACCTTTCTAGTACACTGGCTCTCACACACCTGCAGTTTAGGTTCTTGTTACTGAATGCTGCGTCCAAACATTTTCCCTCAGAGTTTGTTCTACTTTCAGTTTTATTAGTCTCTTAGAAAGACCATTTTCTGCCAAAGATTAATCCACCATCCATACCCACTATCCAAGCCCAATGCAGCTAAGCACTGCAGTGGCTGCCTTCCTTCCATCACCAAGGGTGGGATCTGTTCACCAAGGACTACAACAGCTTTACTCTGAACTTGTTGGCAGATCAGGTGCACACACTGTTGCTTCAGTTTTCTGCAGTCCATTGTCCGTTACCTTTGCTTTTTCTTGATTCTCTTCCACACTCAACAATGCGTCTGATCTTACTGGCAGCAGAGCAGGCGCTGACTCTGAGCAGATCTCTCCAGCAGCAAGAAAAGTCTCGTCTGTAGCTTCAGGCTGTCCATTCACCTCATTGATTTCTTCCTCTTTACTTGCAATTAAAACCTCAGCAATATTTTCAGATGGTTTGTCATCAGCTGCTACTGGATGTGAGGCAAGGTAACAACTTGCAGCAGCTCCCTCTGTTTCAGTCCCTGCAGCACTACCTGGAGGGTCTTCACTGCTTGTTTCTCCCTTATCTTCTGTCTGCATTTCTTGCTCTTTGCTCTCTTCTGTACCTCTGGAGCCCACATTAATAGAACACTCACAATAGTAGTAACCAGATTCCTGTTTCTTCTTACGCATGGCACAGAGATCAATTTGACTGAAAACCTCTGTGCCAAAAAAACTGTCTTCATATTCTTTATACAGATCCGAACAAATTTTCCTGAAGCCCTAAAATATTGAAAGAGCAATTTATAGTATGTGTATATATACACAAATTATACACACTTCAGAAGAGTACATGACATATCAACTAGTATCTTATGAATTATTTTCTTAAGAAAACTTAGGAAAAATACCCACCAACTCCATTAGGATAGCAATATCTACTGCATTTTGTAGTACCTAAGTTAATACTGATAACACAGTATTGACAGCTGATTATTTTTAAGTTTGTCTTTTTTCTGAATCCCTCACCTACCCTTCTTCCCTCAACAAGCCACAAACACAAAAAAAGAACTAGAGATAAAGCAACAGTTCAATTTAATCGTATTATTGAAAAGCATTCATGTAATTTTTAGATATTTCAAGCAATTTAGCAGTCACAACATTAACTCAGAAACTATTCCTTAGTTTTCTGAATTGCCTTTAGGTGGAAAACTTCCTAAAGTTTTCTTTGCTCAGTTTCTCATCCTGTTGTTACTTCTACAGCCTGAAAAATGCATCTTTTTCCTTGGTGTGCACATGTCACAATAGTAATTAAATTGCATGCTAGAGACAGGTTAGAAATATAGCTGAAAAAGCTGTACAGCTGACATACATCAGTAAAGTATTCAAAAGAAATTTAACAGTGGCTTATTGTGAAAGCAAGCTAGACAAAAAAAAAGCCAGAGCAGCTCTTAAATCATAACTAAACACTGCTAATATCTCAACAGCCAAACACTACAACAGTCACAATATATAAATGGAAGTTTTTACTCCTATAGATGCATTTTGAACTGCTTACATGATCTTTTCAGATTGAAAATTAAAAAAAAAAAAAAAACACAAACTTCCACTGCCAAAATCAAGGCATATCAGAAAGCATTGTAATTTAGGACTGTCAACATGGAAATCATTTCCAAATTGGTGTTTCCCCACAAGACAAGTTCAAGTACAGCAGCACTGACTCAGCTGTACAGAGACCACCAGGGATGGCTGAACAATCCCTACATGTTTCCACCAGCCACAACAGGCTGCCAATTTGAACTAGGGGCTCCCACAAAGCATTTAGCCTGTAACAAAGCTCACATCTGAGGGGCACACACAGAAGTGAAGGACAGATAAATCATTAAGCAACAAGTAACAGTCTCCACCTTCCCTTAAGGAGAGCACACTAACAAGACCCTGAGGAGCCCCTTGCAGCACAGTTCTTTAAGGGAATCTCAATTATTTTCAGCCTTGCCCCCAGATGCTCAGGAGTGCATGTTTAAAAACAATGAGAGGTCTCTTTACAAGCTTCCTTCCTTGTAACAGCCTTTTTGGCAGGTCTCTGCATGAGTAGGCATGCACCATAGGGGAATTGCAAAAGATAACTGTTGTCACTTGAACAGAAACACATGTAAATAGCTTCAAAAAAAAAAATAAAACTTTCAAACCACTTAGACACTGCTGCCCCTCAGAGCAGACCTAATGGCCAAGTCACTTCAAAGTTTAATTGAACAAACTGTACATCTTCTACTGTGCCCCAGAGGTACCCTGGTGGCAGCTAGAGCCAGGCCATTGGTTACACAAGAGACATACATCACTTCTACACCCGCAATAAGTTCTGTTTAAATGCAGAGGTACATTGTGCATTGGCTGCTTTCTGGGTAATTCAGGAGGACAATGGAAATTCAAGTAAGGCCATGTCATTTAAGATAACTTATCAAGTAGCTCCAAGAGGCCAGGTTTAGGACTGCCCTTTCCATTAAAGAGCCAGAATATTTTAATACAAGTGATTTTCATAGGATTGCTGCTCTCAACACCCAGGATGGATAGCAGCTATTTGCAGACCTGCACCAAGTGAATCTACTTTGAGCAGCATAAAAGCAAGAACAAATGCTTTCCCCTTTCAAGTGGTAGCACTTAAAACCCAGCTTTGCTTTGTCATAGGTGAGCGTGGGCAGTGCCCATCACTGGAGACCAACAACCTGCACTGACAACAGCAGTCTGCGTGCTGGAAAAGGCTCCACAATATTGGGTACACATTGAAGTGGATACTCTTAAGGTGAGCTGTTCCCTCTTGGCTCTCTGGAAACACAGGTCAGAACAATTTGAAAAGCCCATATTTTAATATTTATGCCAGAGGTGTCCTACACAATTTGAACCTCAACAATAAACAGAATATACCATTCCTTCAGCAGCTTGTCAAGCTAAATAGTACACAAATAAAGCCCCCTCCAACCTTTTGGGGTCTCTAGACACAAAGTCCAGTGTGCATAATTTCCTGAGCTCAAACTTAAAACATGTAGCAGTTTTAAAGAAGAATGAATCCTCAATACAAACAAGGTTTACAACAACTTCATATGCATCATATATCTTTTATTAAAACGTTCGTGAGAAGTAAAATGTAAGCAGGCAATGCTAGTAATTGTTTCTTGAGCTTCACTGTGGAAGCAGTGAAGTTGCATGAAGTACCTGAATTGCATTCATATTACATGGAAACACTTATTTATGATATACAGCAAGTAATTACAGCCAGTAGATGGCATCATAATAACTAAAACAATATTTTTCTCACACTTGGCATCTTCTAGTATTTAGGAATTTTGGTTTCTCTCCTGCTGTCTTTAAGAACAGGGTATTATAGATTTATAGAGTTTTCCTTCTTTAACCCATTACATTTTGACTCTGGAAAAGACAAAGCAAATACTAAGTATTTTCAATTTGGTATGTCAGATTTCAAACTCATACATTAATATTCTGGTCTGATCTTTGAGGTTAAATCCTGTGTCTGGGGCTGAACATTAACTATGGTGAGATTGTACATGGACATACAGCATCCACATGTGCCCTGATAACTAACTTAACATGCAACCCCATTCTACCTAAATTTCATGGTCATGATGTGTAGAATAGTATTTAGAAGCAACAGGGTTAAGGTGCATACAAATCTGGAGACAGGAATGAACAATACCCTATAGATGAGGAAAGCAGGAGATATTCATAGACTATCTTTAGTAGCCTAGACTTCAGTAATTCTTTTGTCACTGGCTCCTGTAAGAACCTCACAGAGAAGCTGTTGACATATATGGGCTGGATGAGCAGACAGCAAGGTGGATTAAAAACTGTGTGCATGGTTGGATTCAGAGGATCCAGATCTAGCTGGAGACTAGTAAATAGCAGAGTACCCCAGAGATCAATACTGGGTACAGTCCTATTTAACACCTTCATTAGTTATCTGGGTGATGGGGCAAGGCACACCCTCAGAAAGCTTGCAGAGGGCAAAACTGGTAGGAGTGGCTGATACACCAGATGGTTGTGCTGCCATCCGGAGGAACCTGGACAGGCTGGAGAAATGGGTCAAGAGGAAGTACATCCAGTTCTACAAGGGGAAGCATCAAGTCCTGCAACTGGGGAAGAACAGTCCCATGCACCAGGACATACTGGGGGCTGCCCAGCTAGAAGGCACCTTTGCAGGAAGTGGCTTGGAGGTCCTGGTGGACACAAAGTTGAAAATAAATGTGTAACCTTGTCACAAAGAAGGATAACTGTATTCTTGGCTTCCTCAGGCAATATATTGCCAGCAGGTGAAGTGGTCCTTCCCCACTACTCAGCACTGGTGAGGCCATGCCTGAGTACACATTTATTTCTGGGCTTCCCTGTATGGAGCTACTAGAGGGAGTCTAGTGAAGGGCCATGAAGATGAAGTGACTGGAACATCACTCCTACAAGGAAAGGCTAGGAGAGGTGGGACTTAAGCCTTGAGAAGGCTCAGGGGAATCTTGTCAATGTATATTAAATATCTAAAAGGAGAGTGCAGAGAGGATGTAATCATGCTTTTTTCAGTGATGCCCAAAACTGTATGTTCAATGGTAGAAGGAATTTCTGAATTATTCTGAATTATTCTAGACAGAAATCAACAGCAATTCCTACATTCATACTATACTTTTTTTTTTTTTTGCATTAGACATTGCTGATGCCTGTACTGATGAAATTCTCTGTAGGCAATATAAAAGAAAAAAAACTCCAGCACAGAACTACTGGTACTATCCAACTTTGATTGTACAGAAGGCAAGTATCAAGTCAATTTGAAGTACTTGATGTGCACAAATACAAGGTCATTTTCCTCAGCTATTATAACATTTTCTGTTTTCTTCATGCATGCTCCTTTCGTGTTTCAGGTTTGCAATATATTGACCTCATAAATACAAGAACTATTCCTGGAAACAAGCAGGACAATATTCCACTGGGAAATGAGTAATCTAATCAGTGTTTTTTTTTTTTTTTTTTTTTTTTTTTTTTTAACTTTAATTGTATGTGATAAACCATACAATGCTGCAGTAAAGGTTAAGAAAGCACATCACACATTTCTAGCATAAATCAAAGCACCAGCCTAGCTTCCAAAGTGACATTAATCTTGTTCTCGGATAAATATTGCTTGAAGCCATCCTGCCCTATGGAAGCAGCTTGACATTGTATTTTCATGCAGATTCAACTGCCCACAGCAGAAGGAAAGCACTCTGTATTCTACCATTAGAGCCATACACAATATGGACAAGAATATTCATCTCTTCTAGTTGAATATGAAGAAATAAGTATTTTGGCCAGTTGAAATAGAAGCTCTGTTAAATAGATTTTTTTTCTGTAGTTGAAATGAAGATTGAAGCATATAGCCCACCCCTCCCCCCCAAAAAAAATCATTAAAATAAAAATAATCTCTAGAACTGATACCAGTAAAAAGAATTTAAAGCCTACTCACCCTTCTTTTTAATCTCGGTGCTTTGGAGAGCTTTAGAAAAGTAAGATGGGGTTTGAAATCCTTGCTCCCTGAAATGTCGAGATTCATTTCATTAAAGCATTCTTCCACAGCTTCTGGTAAAAAGATAAAATAAGGGATAAAGTAATAACTGGGAGATGTGGGAACATACTTATAAGAAGGTTAGACAACAATCCCACCATTCTGTTCTTGAAGACAACAGTTGAAATACAGTATGAGATAAGTAATTGTCATACCATCAGGGGAAACAGACAAAATTAGCGAAAACAAAGTTGGGCATGACAATACAGCCTTATGTTGCAAACCTGTAAATAGATCTAAACTTTTGTGTTTGCAGTGCTGTTGTCTGCATTCACAAAGCCTCCTATCACAATGGCAAGTTCAGGAAAATACGTGCCAGGGCAGCCCTGACAGGAGCAGAACACAACAAGCTGTGGCCACAATGGGACAGTTTTGCAAAAAGCAATATGAGGGGCAAAATGCTTTCAGAAAGAAAAATAGTGGCAAGATCCACAAAATAAGTACATATCTGCAAAGACCAATTCAGAAGGAAAAGTCACACAGACATATTTCTTTCCCAGAAGATAAGATGGGAAGCATTTACACTGGTGACTGTTTAAAAAGGTTGATTACAATTTTAAAGCAATAAGGTTTTATTCTCCTTTGAATGAAGTGACTGTGAGCAACTCCAGAATTTATATTCAAGGTCTTTCAGCTTAGGACTGCAATGCCCAGAAATATTAAATCAAGTTGATCTATTCTTGGTTGTCATGAACTTTGAAATGGGGGATGCAGAGTCTCACAAGGATAGCAAGGTGAAGCCTGCAGCAAATAGACCCCCACAAATTTGGCAGATACAGGAAGTTAAACAACTGTTGCAGAACAAGAAACACTTCAACAGTGAAGAATAGTTCAAAAATAACACTGAAATCCTTAGCTAAAGGATACATTTAGGATGTATCTGGCTTTCTTTTTTTTCCTATTGACAGAGGTCTTTATACCTTGGATCTATAAAGATGATTATAAATATGAAGATCAACACCTGCCCCAAGATCCTGCAACATTTATATGTTGCTTCTTGCCAGACCCCACTCCTTCACACTAATATGTTACTCCTACATTACCCAGGCACTGGGAGAAGCAGGTTCCACGTGGAAATGGGTGTTTAAAGAAAAGCTATCACATTTGAAAAGTGGCTTGCTTGAAGTCACCCTACTTTCATTTTATGTTACCATCAGGAAGTTTAACTACTGTGTTTACCAGTTTGTCATAAGCATTTGTATCAAGTCCAAGTCTCTGGCTTGTAGTTTAGCTAATTAATACATTAAAATGTTTCATCTCCGTATTTGTGAGGGAACAGCAGCTGTGACTGCCTGGTCACTTTGCCAAGGCAACTGCTTTATGCTTTCCATCTGGAAAATATATGAAGAATAGGCCCCAGTTGCCTGAATAAGCTCCTGATGCCATTTCAGATGCCCCACAGGATGCCCACCTGCCACAGCTCTGCAGAAGAGTAGTCTCACTATAGGTCCAGCATGGGCATAGCAGGTACTTTAGGCTATCTAAAAACTATACTAGGCTGTTATGGTTATGTATCAAACCACCCCTAAAGAGTCTCAGGCACTTCATGGAAAAAAATATAACATGAAGAAACACTATGATAAAGTCTTCTTGTGCCCACGCCACTAGGTGAAAGCACAGCAATCCCCAAAATACACATGCAGCAGCAACATATTTGAACTCCTTCTAGTAAAGAGCTGCTCCCACACATTCACCTGGGCAAATGATATCCTGAGGGTGCTCAAAAAAAGTAAGCCAGAGGTTAACATATCAAAACAATGGATCAGAGTCTCCTCATGCTCACCCAGCTCCACTCCTACCAGACATCCGTGAGCTGTCATTGTTGCAAGGTGAAGGCCTTACTGCCACGAGCAGAGTTTCACCAGGAAGGCTGATAATGGGAGGAAGGTCAAGGCTAGGAAGTCTCTTCAAGAAGTCAGTTTAGGTATAAGTCTTATAGCTGAGGTTTTGCACATGTCAGGATGGCACTTAATTTTCCAGGCACACCTCAGAGGTTCAAAACCTTCATTAGAACAGGCTGAACTGTTAAACTGTTTCTGACAAATTATCAAATAAGGACACTGAGGTAGAGGCAGATGGCAGGAGTGGCTTGATCTTTGCCAGTCAAATCATTTGCCCATCAAGCTGCTTTACAAGGCAACATTTGGAAAGCCACATCTACTCCATGACCAACCAAGTATTGATTAGAATTTGAGGAAAACATTTGCTATCCATTACATAATAATTGATTCTAAGCTGGGGGAGAGGGGAGGAAGAAAACGGGGAAAAAACATTCCTTCACAGATGTTATTAAAAAGATAGATATATTTGCATAATCCACAGACTTAAGTGCTAGGAATGGTCAGAAATTATTCAGAAATGAGAACAATGAAAGTTGTTTCTCTCTGAATAGCAAAGCCATTGGTAACAGAGCTAACAGCTTGAATACTGGCAGCTTGTCTCACAGTCAAGGAAGTATTTTAGGCAATCAATGAACAATCATATTGCATGAAATAAATGCAAATACTGACAGAATATTCCTGGGGTTTGCAATCAAAACGATTCTTTTCCAGCTTATCTGGAAAGAGGTTCAGATCAGAAAGTAGACGCCAGGTTTGTAGAACCCCAAAGATGCAGGTGATCCAGGCAGGGAACAAGAAGGAATCTGCCACCCACTATTGTAATGGCTTTCAGAGTTAATGCAGCTCCAATACCCTTTAAAAAATAAAGTAAAAAGATCATCATAGCATACATTCTGCAGAACCAAATTTAAACATTTCTGCAGATGCTAAAATAGCACGCAAGATCAACCTTTATCATGCTATGATTCACTGGGAATAAAATCCTCCATAAAGCAAAAACAGAGTAGGGGGAAAACAGCAATAACCAAGGGAGAGGAGCAGGTATTCACTTCTGCATCTTTCAGAAGTGATGGAGGAGAGTGTTAAGGTGAGGGGCATCAAAAACAGTTAAGCGGTCTCTTTTTTCAGTGGTATTGAAGCATATACCTCGTGGGCTGGCATGTAGGAAAACTGATTTCAAAAGAAACTGCATCATGTGTCTTGTACTTAGTCATATTCAGTCCAGATTATTTTGTGTTGAACAGATTTTAGAAAAAACAGTTTGGGCATGGGGAAGTTTTTTTGAGGCACAAATCCTAATAAGCAGGGATAATGTCAGACTACTTTCAACAAAAGCACAGCTAGTTTGAGTCAAAATTGTCTCCGTCATCAATGGAACGATAAGGGAAATGAAGGCTAGAGTCAAGCAAAAGGTAACAGACAGTGAAATGCCTAAGAAGCTGGTCATATTATGAGGTATTTTTTGTCTAGTTGCATCACTAGTTATTTAAGAGAAAAATAAAAGGAGAAGAGTGCAAGAGTGCAGTCAAAGCTAAGAACTGGAGGAAGGGTGAAGCAGCCTTTACAAAAAAGAAAACAGACTATTCTGAAAAAAAAAATCATTTGAAGATTACATAGTGGTTGTGCTGCATGCCTTTTTGAGAAGCATTAGTAGAACGATGCTTCTTTTTTGCTTAGTATGAAAATAGCAAGCAAAAAGCATATATTGATTAATTCTGCTCTGTTGTAAGTTGAAGCCCAGGACACAGATTAGGTTCTGCATTGCAGGCTAAACCAGCTTCTAAAAACAGAACAGGGTGAAGGGAAGGGGAGAACAACAAATCCTTCAGAGACTATGTTCAGATGGAGGTAAGCTGGTCACACCTGGAATATCTTCATGAACCCATCATTGCTTTGGGAAGTTAGAACTGAGGATAGAAGCTATTCTTGTACTTTTGTTCCATCTTCTATAATGGAAGTAAAAAATTATCTGCAGATTATATATGCAGCCACTATTATTTGTCATCTCCTGTCCCATGGATAATAATTTCATGCATGCTCTAATTTACAGAAGGTAACTCAACTCAACTAAAGTCAACACTTGCAATGTTTCCAGTTTATTAGAATGGATAGGGCACCAATTATGAGAGGTCTCTTTCAAAAACTATGTACACCATAAGTCTGCAAGATCCTGACTGCAGGGCCTGCTAGAGTAGACTTGCTGTGTGATCCTGACAAGCCAAACACCTGTGCACCTCACCCCTTCCAATTTAGTGCACAGAACTTATTCTAGCTCTCAAGCTCTGCAGGATCTCACTTTCAGCTTCATATTTAACAATTAAGAAAACAACACAGTGAGAGGAAAAACAAGACAGTGAGAGGAAAGGCAGCACTTTATAGGCATGCACAACAGCTCAGGCCAGTATGTTGAAGAGCTGACAGACTGCAAACTTGTTTACTGCAAGCAGTAAAGATTTAGGTTAGGTACTTACTTGCAATTCTGCTAAGCATCTTCTGGTTTTCCTCTGACATTTTCACATATATCACTTGATTGTTAAACTGTCCAATCCCATGAAATGTCATAATAAGGTCTTTACCTTGCAAAATGGCTTCAACTTTAGCCTTGCTTTGCTTCAGTGCCAGAACAGCCCTTCAAAAATACAAAATAAAGTCTGAAATAAGGTTATTTCACTATTACACCTAAAAATATCGTTACTTTTCAAATATCAGATTAAAAAGATTTTGGCCATTCTGCAACACTATAGAAGGTCTACCAAGCACACTATATTCCAGTGCTAATGTTTTTGTAACAATTAGCAGATGTGCAGACATTTAAAGTAAATTGTGTCTTTTAACTTCAACTTTAGTTTATACATTAGAAGTGAGTTTTGCTAGAAAAGTGAATGTTTAAGTCATTAACATTCCAGAAATGGCTATGTGACTATAGTGTTGCTAAGCAGTCAAAGGGATAAATGCTGAACTTATATTCATCATGAAATTTAAACCTTTATCATTGTAATTTTCATCTGGTTCACTAACTTTATTCTTAAACCTAAGTAAATCTATTCTCTCAGCTGAAGTACATCAAACATTTGTCTCCATTTTATTATTCAAGTACAGTTAACAAAATAGCAAACTGTTTCTTGTGTTGAAAGCTCTAGGTCCCATTTCAACAGAATTAAGATGCGCACCTTGCTGTGCACAGAAGCATCACCAAGAAGTTATCCATGATATAGTAGTTCAACTATTTTGTTTAGATTCAAACAAAATATAACTATTAGACTTCTAAAAACAAATACCTCCTTGAGTAACTGAATACTCACTAAAGTGTTACAAGGACACCTTTTTACCTTGGTGTCACTGGAAAATGGAAAAGGAATTGTCAGACTTCAAGCCCAGAGCCTGAGCAGAAGCCTTCTAATAATGCCTCACACCTCTAACAAAACACTGCACAACTAAGGACCACAAGAACACCTGCCCAATAGTTGCTGTGGTTCCCATAGCTAGATTTACATTTTCTTTAGCATAATACTTAAAAAGTTTTGACTACCTTGCTTCATTATTTGAAATAAAGTCTTTATTTTTACATTATCCAAAAAGAAAACTAGCACTACCATCCACGTGGCACAAATTCTGTGCCCTTATCCTCTTAGGAAAATATTTCATGCGTAAAGGCATATCTTAACCTACAAAAGTCAACATTATAACTTGAATGCAGTAGTGAAGAATTGTCATTTGTTAATTCTAACTTGAGACCTGCTGCTTCTTGAACCTCCTAGGGACTGTGTAGATGAAGTTTTGATGAGGATAGCACTGAAGATGGAAGGGGGATGAGTTTTCTGCAGAGGATCTTGCTCCTTCCACCTTAATAACAAGCAGGGATAACTTAGCCCTCCATTTAAGACCATTATGTCTAGACTACCATTAATCACTGCTAGATATTTCATAGCACAAGTTCTTCAAGTTGCCTTCCTCTCATTTCAAGGGGCTAAGCATGCTGTTGCAGCAGTGCTATAAGCTTCAGAAGTGCTTGGCTTAACAACTAAGGTGGTCTCTCATATCACAGCACCGAGCAGCAGCCACTAAACTAGAGCCTGTTTAGTAGAGTTTTGCAGTTACATAGAAGATAAAGGATGAAAAGCTTTTGGCAAGTAAGATCTTCTTTTCATTAGGTATGCCCATTATTTTTTATATTACAGACACATCCACTCTTAAGTTCATTAACACTACTTAGCTCCACTCACCTCTCCAACTGATTGATTCCTATTTTCACTGCTGCTCTCCACTAGCTTCCTATCCTCTTGGATGACAGCCTGCCCAGTCAGCAACACTGACAGGGATTTTTATTGCCAAATTACTGTACATAGTGACTTCCACACACAGGTTCTTCAGCCCATGTAAAGGTTCTCCTACCTCTTCCCTCAGGCCTTCCAAAAAAAGCCTTGAATGAACACTAATACAGGTCATTTTTATAAGGCACATACAAATCTGTCACGTGCATTTGCATCTTAGTCCTGTTTAGCCAACTCCACCTGTATGAGCAGAGATTTTAAAAAAAATACTTGTACAGAAAAAACAAAAACAAACAAGTTCATTCCAGCAAGACATTGCTTTATGTCCAGGCAGATCCTTTGTCTTACCTGCACAATGCTGAGTCCTTATTCTATTTTGCCATTCCCTTGCCAAGACCTCTGGAAAAAGGATTACTCTGAACAGATTCTCACCTCTACCTTGCAATACCTTCCCAGGTGTCTAAAAACCTCCCTATGCCAGAGACTTGTTTCCCCTGTGTAGTACCATAGAAGGCTTAGAGAAGAAAAAGGCTCAGAGAAGAAAAACTCTAACATATTGGCTCTTGGTTCTGCTTGTGCATCCACTCCAACAGCTTTAGCCCTCCTCACCACAGGGCTGCTTTCCTAAATCATCTCTCACTATCCCCATCATAACTCACAGGACCCTACTGACAGCCCCCAGCTGTAATTAGACAAGAGAACAGCTTGGAAAGGAACTAGTGAGACTTTTGTTTTCCTTAATGCAACATGTCCTATCAGTTAATGTTTTCCAGCTGATACAAGCATGGCTGATCTGAAAAGCTGTAGTTTCTCAAAAAGCTACATTCATTGAGTTAATTTATGATAAGAACAGTAATTATAACTTTAACAGACATGCTGCCTTCTCCCCACACCCCATGACAGATGGGCAGAATTTCAACCTCTGAAAAATCCCATTTAGCTCTTGTAAAGAGTTTTCCTTACTATGTATCAGGAGCAACACAGAAACTGATCAGAAAATTATAAGAGGAAAACTGTGGGTAAGCCCTACTAAAAGTTGTTATTCATCACAGAAATAAGGCTCCCAATTTTACAGTAAAGTTAGCTGCACTTAAATCTTGCAGAATTCTTACTTTTTTACGTCTTCTTCTGTTGCCAGGTGAGCCACTATTATAGTAAGGTGCATAGTTTGAACAGGAAGAAAAGCTCTCAGTAAGTCAGGCTCTTTTGTGAATACAAGCTCTTGGACGTCTTCAATTCTGTCCAAAATCTGCAATGCAGTAAACAGGAGACAGGGAAATAAAGCTTCATTGTGGGGTGTCCAGGTGTTGCAGGAAAAATTCAGAAAGCTACAGCCTCCTACACAAAAATGCAGTTCCAGTCTGAATCAAATATCAACAAGCAACACCCCCTCCCTCCCAATCTATCACATAATATTATTTCTATGTTTCTGTTTCAAATTAGTGTTTGTTGTTTAAAAAAAATAAAAAATAAAAATTGATTGATCTGTTTTCCCTTTCAAAGCCTACAGGCTAAATTCATTGCTCTCATGTGAGTCAGCATCCTAGATCTTAAACTAGGTCTGAATCTGACCCTAAGCATGTTTGAATAAAGCTCATAATACTGTAAATATTAATGTGATCTTCATGCAGTAGTCAGTTGTTAATAGACTGTGGAAATTGAATAGCATTTCCATAATTAATCTTATACCATTTTCTGATTACAAGTTTGATCACAGATTAAACTGATTTCTTCCCAAAAGAAAACTAGCAACAAAGATCAACTCAGTAAAGATGCTGTTGTCCAAGTAGATATTTTCTAGAGCTGCACAGCCAATTTTTAGTTCTTCTGGGTCTATTGTGTCTTTTCTCAGTTAGCTCCAATGGCTGGTTACAAAGAAAAAGAACTTTTAAAACAATCTGTTAAGGCTGAGAAACAAGTCACAGGAAGAAGCTGGGATGGAGAAAAATTCAAACACTTCAGGACTAAGCACTTGGTGGAAGCCGTTGTTACAGCCGAGGTGTTTATAGATTTTTCACATTATTTCAGTGAGCCAATACTGACTTACATGCCTAGATGCTTACACACATTAGAGCTCTACTTTATTCTTACATAGGTTGAAACAGCTGGGTCAATATATTTTTGTTTTGCAATTTTTCTACATAAAGCCTTGGCAGTCACTGTGCAGTCCAGCTAACAGAACCACAACCTAGATGGCAGAAGAGATTAGTATAACAAGTTTCTGGTAAATGCCAGGATAAAGACAGATACAATTAAGAGAATCCATTTGAAGATTAAAACAGTGAACTCCTTGAATTCAGATGCTTACAGTACATTTCTCACTATGTTAAAATCAACATTGAAATGACTCTTAAATTAAAGCATTTCTTACTGTGACAGATATAATTGATTAAGGCCTGCTTCTTGCAATCTAGTATGGCCTGCACTTCTGCCTAGATCATGAAAAGAGACCAGGAATCAAGATATCAAGTTTTCTGATCGCACAACCTAAAAATCTTTGCTTCAACAGAATACATTGAGTATTGACCCAATTCCATAAAGAGAGCCTTACACTCATAAGTACCCCACTCTGAGAATACTCTTGAAAGATCATCTGAGACTCGGTTTGAGGCTTAGACAACTGGGAAGCCAAGTTTGACTCAAATTCCTCCAACCTGACTGTTGCAGAACCAATCTCTTAAAAAAAATTATTTAAGGGAAACTAGTTCTACCCAGAAGAGTTGTAACATCTTTAAATCCTTTCAACAGGTGGAGCAACTCAGTACATCAGTGAAGCATATGATACGTTCCCTTTGTAGGGTCAAATCCCTCTTCTTCATAGAGGAAAGCATCTGAAATTATTGACAAGTATTACATATGCACATATACATTTATTTTATGCACACTCCACATATACCAGGCCTGCAGTTCTGGGAGCAGTGGGTAACTTCAATGTTTCCCCTCATACAGACTCTTACCCAAGGCCATCAATCACTGCTACCATTAACAGTAAAGCACGAGACTCTGAAAGAAGCATGAAACAGGAATATCTTGGGCAGAGCAGCCAGCCAGAGACAGAGCTGCCAGATTACTACAGCTGGTGCAAGACCAAAGAAATCTGGAAGAGCAGAATTGAGAGAAGAAAAGCAGAAGGGAAGAATATTCACAGAGTTCTATAAGATGTGGTCACAGGCCATATATTAGGACACAAATCTCATTAAAATAGCAGAATAAGTTAGGCACTTGTGTCCCCTCGAGCTGTTCCATGATCTCATTCCTCAGATGGCAGGAAATTTTCCAGTTTCCAGCCTAGATTTATTCTTTGCCCACTGCATACCCATTTGTTCCTCTGCCAGCATTGTCTTCCAGCTTACACAGTTATTTTCCCTTCCTGGCATTTATCTTCCTGATGTGCTCTGCACTTTTGTTCACCTCTCAAAAGCCAGTCATATGTAGGAATCACTGAAAGTTATATGGGGCCATCCTCCAGATAACCTTCAGCGATTATTCCACTCAAGACAAAGCCAGAGCAAATAATTGCCTACCAAGAGGAAGGCACCTTTGACATCTCCCTCTAACACATACGTAAAGGTTCCTAATCTTACTTAAGGAAAAAACAAAAATTTCAAAGCCTGCCAAACCAAGCTACCATACTACAGCTTCTTCCCACACTGGGGAAAAAAAAAAAAAAGGAAAAAAGATGTACAACAGACAGAGTCATTCTACTTAATTATTGCCTTTCAGTATTGCAAATACAGTTGTCCCAAATACTGCATGGAAGCCTAAGCTAGGAAAAAAAGCAATCAATTTATATGCTACTAGAAATAACATCAGTTTGGTTCACTGGAAAAAGAAGCATAAACTAAGAGAAGCTGGTAGCCAAGAGATATGTAAAATACATATATATATATATATATATATATATGAATGTTAACTTGTATGGATGTGGTGAAAATATATTTTGTAGGAAAAGTTCCCAAGGTGCATATATGTTATAAATATTAATAATTCACGCTAATTATCCTATGTCTCAGTTCTGCTCATGCTAGCTGGGGTGCAATAGTTAATGATACAAATCAAGACTTCCCTCTGCCTGCTTCTGCCAGGTGGAATAGCCTCTTTCTTGTATCTCCATCCCAAAGCTTCTCTTAATTTCCTGTGTGTATGCTGTGGGGTCAAGAAGGCTTAGCCTAGGCAGGGCTGCAGAGAGTGCAGTGGATGCTGGTACAGAGCATGAGAGCCGTCTGATTTTGTACACTAAACAAATAATGTGACATTGCCATCAACAAGTCACATCTCTCTACAGAAGGCTGAATGGCAGAAGAATTCCCAGTAAAAGTACCAACAGTACTGCTTCAGGAATGAAGTACTTTTTGTCTTTCAGAAGATAAAGTGAGTTTCAAGACTTGTACCAGCTGAATGGGAATAGGTAGCTCAAGGTGAGGCAAAGTCTTCTCCATTATATTACAATAAAAATATGCATGGAATTTTGCAGAAATTAGAGGCTTCAAACCTGTCATACATAACTAGTTAAAAAGCGAGGTGTACAATCTGTCTCCAGCTTTCACATCATCTTCAGAATTTACTTCCATGGATCATAAAATTGTGGCTGAAGTATCCAAGTCCTACAAGGCTAGCTTGACACATTTCAGAAATGTCTTCTGTGGTAACTGGAATGCTTTAGGGCACTCACAAAGCCTCTAGAGAAAAATGTTTCTATCTGGATTTCTGCCATTTGCTGCTGTTTAGAGGTGAAAATCTGTTGCTTTCCCACGGAAGTCACAGAATGTAGCATACCTGGGTGAAGAATGAGCATGCAGACTCCACACAGGGATTCCTGGAATTAACTGTCTACTTAAAATGTCAGGATAAGTTTGTGGGTAGAAGAGAATAGATCAACACCCCTTTTTCTCTTCTGTAGGACAGAAGAAAGTTCTCATCCGCCATTGTGAACCTCAGTGGAGAAGGAGATAAACAAGTTCTAGTTTCTACTGCACTAAGTATAAATTTAAACATTCAGGAATGGACAATACAAGGTGGTAAAAGCCACTGCTTTCTTTTAGAAAACTATTATAGACTAAAAGATACTATTGCAGAGACACATCCAATCAGACCTTATGAAAAGAAAAACGGCAATTCTCAAAGTAATATTTAACTAGTTCAGGTAGGGGAGCAAAATTTGATAACTCTAGGTTATTAACAAACTTGGAAACTATTGGAAACTAAGGAAACTTTTTATTTTATTTTTTCCCCCTTAAGGCTTTGTTCTAGACAGAACTATTTTAAAATACCTGATCATCCGTGATTGGTATAGAGACAAAGTAATTTGGAGTTTCTCGGGGGCGTTTCTTAGGCACTTCTTGCTCCAGATCTTCCTGTTGCTCTTCAACCAGTCCCTTGGGTTCTTCTTGGATGTGGACATCACTTTGGTCCTGCCTCATCTCTGTATCTCTTTGACCTTCCTGTTGTGGTGACAGGTCTGCTTTTAAATTTTCTCGCTCTTGGCTCTGGTCCTGCAGCTGCTCTTCTGTCACCATCCTATCCAGGCCTGCTTGGTCTTCAACCTGCAGTTCTGTCACTTCTACTCTTTCCCCTTTTTGGTTCTGTTCCTGCTGGAATTTCATCACCTCTCCTTCTTGATCCTGTTTTTGATTCCAAGCCCCCTGTGGCACCAGCTCCACTTCATTCACTTCTCTCTCACTTTCATATCTTGCCATCAGATCTCCCTGGTTTTGTTTTCGTGTCAGCTGTTCTCCGTTCCCTAACGCTTCATCACCTTGGTCCTGGACCTGGGTCACTTCTTCTGGCTCACAGCCTGAGTGCGTCTGCACAGTGACCTTGACGCCAGCCACTTGTTGTCCCCAGACCTGTGGCTGTACCTGCACAGTTATGTGTGGGAGAGCTGGTCCTTGGCCCCTCTGCTGTAACTGCATTTGCACAGTAACCTCTGGCATCTCCCACCTTGGGCTCAGCTTCTGAGGCCACACCTGCACTGTCACCTCTGGAGCCTCCCACCCCTGGCTCAGCTTCTGAGGCCGCACCTGCACTGTCACCTCTGGGGCATCCCACCTCTCATTTATTTGCCGTGGTTCCATGTTTGGGACTATACCTCCTTGGGCTGTCTGCCTCTGTGGCTGGACACACACAGGGTCCAGCCCCTGGGGTTGCTGGTCATGGACCAACCTCTGTAGATGTGCTGCTGGGAAATGACCTTCTCCTTGGCCAAGCTGTACAGGTAAGCACACTTGCTGAGATCCATCTGGACTGTCACACACCTGAGCCTGCTCCTGGACCATCTCTTGATGTCTATGCCTACTCAACTCTCTTTTTACCACCTTCATCCCACAAAGCCAGAGCTTTATCCTCCCAAGCTGGGGCTTCACCAAGATCTTCCTCTTTCTTTGTGTCTTGCAGTTGTTTTCTTAAAGGAACTGGAAAACAAACAAACAAAAACATAGTCCAGCAGCTAACAAAAGAAAAAGTGGCTTAGAGTTTTCTAGTCTGGATTCAGGTCTGCAGAACCTGAGACTGACTACAAGGAACTCCAACTATGACAAACAGCACAGCCTCCCCTACTCCCCCTCCCCCCCCAAAAAAAAAAAAAAAAAGAAAAAGAAATTAAACTGAAGAACCCATTTCTGTATTGAGCTGCTATCTCTAGAATAGTGTTCTGTGTTCTCTGAGTAGCTACTGTATTGCTGTCTTGACTTCTGCCCTGTTTAGGTTTCACAGACTAAGGTAGGAGTAAGCTATTTCATAGTGTACAGTGGTATAGAAACATAAGCCTTGTCAAGGGATTGCAAATAGTTTATCTGAAAGAAGTTACCTACAGAAATCCAGATTTCGAGAATAACCTGAGCAAAATCCTCAGAAATTGAGTATCCCAAATCAAGTTTGCCCAAGAAGTTTTGGTCTCCTGTAAGTGCAATGTTATCAAATCTAGTCAGACCAGTACACGCTGCTTTTTTTCTCCTTCCAAGTGCACATTAGCATTGTTAGTACCCAACCTTCTAAGTGCCACCTTAGGCAAATAAATTACAATCTTCCTCAACTTCAAATCTTTACAAGTCACAGCAATGCTGTGGTTTTCCCCAAAGCTATAAAAACTTAGGCAGATATTTTTCACAAATCCACTCTCCAAGATAACCAAAGCTTTTGTTCAAAGTTTACCAGAAACCCTACACCCACAAAACCCACATCCATGAAAAACTAAAAATTAAATAAGCAATATCTGAAAAAATCCACACACTAGCTAAGTATTTAAATATTAGGCAACCCAAACCACAGGTATTATGACTCTCCCTATTTGAAGAAAAAGAAAACAAAACAAAATAGAAGGCATTATGGCATGCTAGAAGTGGAAAGATAAACAAGCTGACCCTGAATCCTTATGAATACTATTACAATTCCTCTCAAGAATCCAGATGTGGGGGAGCTGTTCTACAGAAATGACTAGTTTTAGAAAATAAATCTGAATGCTTGCATATATTTCATGTGCAATTTCACTAATCAAGTATCTCCATTTCTTGTGTTCATTTATGCTTTAAGAAGTTTGTTGACTGTATGTCAAATCCCATGCCTTAAGAGACTAATGATTTATTTATTTTTTTTTTTTTTAATGCAAGAGAAAATGATTATGGAAATAGAAGGATCCTACCTCTGGAGATGAAACACTGTGGTCATAAACTGATTATAAAATCAGCTATTACCCATGATATTTCTGCCTGTGCTTCAATAGAAGATTTTGTCCTTCTGGAAGAGTGTTTAATCAAGGATATGTCAAGTCCCTGATCAACGAGTAGATGATTCTTAATGAAAGACAAACTAGCATAGCACTTCATCATGAAATAACATTAAACTTACTTTTAAATACCTCCCTGACATCAGCTTTGATAAAGAGAAGCTCTGCCATTGCTGTCATGTTTTCACTGTCCAAGTGAGAAACTGGAAGAATAGAATAATATTGAAGTCTTCCAGACAGTCCCTTCCAACCACTAGACTGCTGTAGAACATATGTATATATTTAGAGTACTTGCAATAGGATAGCAGCTGCTGAGACATTGTTACACTCCCCTGCCTTCAGTAAAAGCTTCTTGAGAAGCCAAACCACTTTTTCTTTCAGAAGTCACCACAAAAAATAAACCTCAAAGCTATGCAAAATCTCAGTATGTATATATTACAATAGTTCAGTCAGATCAGAGAATGTACCATCTAATCCCTTCCCAAATAAACATTTAGATGCACGCAGAACAATCAAATAGTGTTTAACATATATTAACAATGGAATTAATGCCCCTAGAACTTCGTAAGTACCGTGTATTTAAAGAGATAAAGGATAATAAGAAGGATTTTTTCAAGTATGTAAACAGCAAGAGGAAGACTAGGGATAACATGGGTCCCTTGCTGAATGAGGGGGGTGTCCTCACAGGAGATGCTGAGAAGGCAGAGATACTGAATGCTTTCTTTGCTTCAGTCTTTGCTTCAAGGACACTCCCCCAGGATTCCTCGCCCCTGGCAATAGGACAAAGGGTCTGGGAAATGGAGGGCTCCCCCCGGTGGACGTGGGAGTGGCTCAGGAGCATCTGAGTGGGCTCAACGCACACAAATCCATAGGTCCCAATGGGATGCATCTGCATGTGCTAAGGGAGCTGGCAGATGTGATTGCTGAACCACTCTCTATCATCTTTGAAAGGTCCTGGAGAACAGGTGAGGTACCTCAAGACTGGCTATCCTCCAATGTTACTCCAGTCTTCAAGAAGGGCAGGAAGGAGGATCCAGGAAATTACAGGCCACTCAGTCTCACCTCTGTCCCTGGAAAGGTATTGGAGCAGCTTGTTCTGGATGCCATCTCCAAGCACTTGGAAGAGAAGAAGGTTATGACGGGTAGTCAGCATGGATTCACCAAGGGGAAGTTGTGCTCGACCAGCCTTGTTGCCTTCTATGATGGTATCACCAGCCAGGTAGATTGGGGGAGAGCAGTGGATGTCATCTACCTTGACTTTAGCAAGGCTTTCAATAGTGTGTCCCATGACATCCTACTAGCAAAGCTGAGAAAGTGTGGGATAGAGGAGTGGACAGTAAGGTGGGCTGACTGGCCGAGCTCAGAGGGTGGTGATCAGCGGAGCAGAGTCTGGCTGGAGGCCTGTGACTAGCGGTGTTCCCCAGGGGTCGGTGCTAGGTCCGGTCTTGTTCAACATCTTCGTTGACAACCTTGATGAGGGATTAGTGTCTGCCCTCAGCAAGTATGCCAATGACACAAAGCTGGGAGGAGTGGCTGACACACCAGAAGGCTGTGCTGCCATTCAGCAAGACCTGGACTGTCTGGAGAGATGGGCAGGAAGAAACCAAATGAGGTTTAATAAGAGGAAGTGCAGGGTCCCGCACCTGGGAAGGAACAACCACATGTATCAGCATAGGCTGGGGAATGACCTGTGGGAGAGGAGCTCTGAGGAGAAGGACCTGGGGGTCCTGGTGGACGACAGGTTGACCATGAGCCAGCACTGTGCCCTTGTGGCCAAGAGGGCTAATGGGATCCTGGCGTGCATTAAAAGGAGCGTGGCCAGCAGGTCAAGGGAGGTGATCCTCCCTCTCTACTCTGCCCTGGTCAGGCCTCACTGGAGTACGGTGTCCAGTTCTGGGCTCCCTGGTACAAGAAAGACAGGGATCTCTTGGAAAGAGTCCAGCAGAGGGCCACAAAGATGATACGGGGCCTGGAGCATCTTCCTTATGAGGAAAGGCTGAGAGTCCTGGGTCTGTTCAGCTTGGAGAAGAGAAGACTGAGAGGGGATCTCCTCAGTGTATATAAGTATATATAGGGGTGGGGGACAGGAGGATGTAGCCAACCTCTTCTCAGTGGTTTATGGGGATAGGACAACAGGCAACGGCTGCAAGTTAGAGCACAGGAAATTCCGCACTGGCATGAGAAAGAACTTCTTCATGGTGAGGGTGATAGAGCATTGGAACAGGCTGCCTAGGGATGTTGTGGAGTCTCCTTCTCTGGAGATATTCAAGGCCTGTCTGGACACCTACTTGGGCAGCCTGCTCTGAGGAACCTGCTTTGGCAGGGGAGTTGGACCCGATGATTTTTCAGGGTCCCTTCCAACCCCTACAGTTCTGTGATTCTGTGGAAGTCTTTCCCTTCTCTGATAAATGCAGTTGAGGCATAATACAACAGAGGTTTATATCAGCTCTTATTTGTACTCAGCCTAAGTTTGTATGCGAAAATTTGTTAAAACATACCAACTTATTAAAACAGGTTACAAGCTAGCATAGTGGTGGATTTTTATTGTGCTACTTTATTTCCTCCTGGTTTCCCTCCCCCTGCCATGCCAACACTGAACAAGCATATTAGCTCTGCAGATCACCACAAATGGAACAAAAACACCCAGGACAAATATAAAAGGAGTGACTAAGCAGAAGCTTCAGCATCCTTTACAGTGTAAAGGACATCTTTTATGTTTGCCAATACATAGTATCAGAATAGCCTTGTCAACACTACCATTTTGTTCTATACTATTTTGCTCTTAAACCTCCATGTTTCACATGCACACATCTGCAGAATTTTCTGTAGACATCCTCACCACCTAAGAAGAATTAGAGCAGCGATATCTACCCAGCCATCCCTGCATTATTTACATGTTCACAGAGTCCTTACAGACATTGTGTGGCTGTCATCAAGCCTAGAATTAAGGGCTCATGAAGGTGTCAGGGAAATTAAGCCCTTATATTAGCATCAGACAGCGTGCCACGCCACCCCACATTATGCAAAAAGTATAGGGGAAGAAGTGGAGAAGATAGTGGCAAATGTGCATCATGCACATCCCCTAACATCTTCAAACATCTTTCAAGAGGATTTCTCAGATTCTAAGTAAAGTCTGAACTCCTCAGAATCTGATGAAGGAGGACATTCAAGGACATCTTGGTCCTTCAAGCACTTCAGCATCTGTCTAAAAAAAAAAAAAAAAAAAAAATATTACTGTAGATCTGGAGTGCTAGCAACATCCCCAAGGTCTCTGAGCATCCCCTGCAGACACATTTAGCCCAAGTGACAACACCAAATAGTTTCCCTCCCCTCTAACTAGCTCCAGTGAGACAGGTGGTTGTGAGCCAAGTGCTGAAAACTCTGCAGTCTATAAAAAAAAAAAAAAATAAAATCCTGCCCCTGTAGTACTCCAAAGCTTTGATATATGCTGTAGAAACACCTAAGTAAAGCTGGAAGACCACCCAATCACAAAGTATTTCAACTGAGGACAGCTCTTTTAAATACTCCCTCCACCACCAGCCGTCAGCATTGAACATACATCTGCATCCCAACAAGAAGCCCTGAAACAGCAAATGTGCAAGCCCCAAAAGAAGCTCCCTCCACAACCTAGTCCCATGCCCAAAGTCTGGAAACAATTACTGTGTTCTTAACTGGTGCCACCCTTGATCACAGTAATCCAGAAACATCCAGAAGAAAAACTGACCTGTCCCACACAGCTGTAGACAATATCTCAGACATTTCAGCCTATCCTCTGTTGTTTCTTGCCTTTTCAAGTTTAGAGGAATCCAATGCTCAATGTAGTTGACAATACATAATTAAACTCCACTGCTCTAAGCTTTAATTCATCCAGTGTGAAACAATTCCCCTTGGCACAGCAAATTGCATTGCCAGTGTTAAACTACCATACAATACAGAAATCCTAGAAGCCAGGAAATGTTTTCTTCTACTCTGAAACAAAGTTTCTACGCTCCAGGGAAATGCCCCTGGAAACTGCTGAGTGTGTACCTTCTTCCCCCCCACCACACAGAGAAACATTTCTTGGGAACTTGCTTTCAGCTCCAAGTCCTTCCCCTTGTTCCTCAATCACAGCAGAGCAGGATGAAGATACAGCACAACAGTGAGGGGCAAAGATTGTAACCCATGTCATAAGAGGCTGCTTGCGGTAAAGGGCAGATTTGCCAACCTCTCACATGCTACCCATAATCCAAATGACTGCCTGAGGCCTCGGGGCACTACCCACATTGCTCTTCCCTATAAAGCTGTCTGTTTACTGAAATAATCTAATGTCCATAAGGCAGAATGCATCTTGAGCAACAAGACTCAGGTACAGCAAGAAAGCCAGCGTCTAAATTTGTTGCTGGCTACATGTACTTAAAACATCTAACTCAGCCAGCCTTGACAGAAGACAGTAGTTATATGAGTGACTTTCCCCGATGTATGATGTATGTGTGGTCATGGGGCCTTATTTCCCCCACAAGTAACTGCATGCTGTGCTAAGTGGAAACTTCAGACATATGCCTGTAAAATTTACTTAAGATGCCATTTCAGTTCTTATCCCTCCCATTATTAAGTAGGAGAGGAAGAAGCAGCTGGTCAAGAAACTTTCCATAAAAACTCTTAGAAAGTATTTCTTATGAAGTTGCATCACATTGTGCCACCACACTATGCCACAGAATCTGTTAATTTTACTCCATACCAATTAAATCTAAATTAAATTAAAGAGAAGAAGCAGAGTTCATTGGGACTGAGTTTCTCATCCTTACCAGTTACTGCACTTTAAGTGTGAAATTGTCACAGTTGACAAATAGTAGCAAGAGGAACTAAGAAAGCAAGTATAAATACAATAAACAAGTAGTCTGTACAATATAACTTTATCTATAGAGCTAGTTCTCACTGAAGCATATTTTATCCCATCTCATCTTACTTTTCAGTAGATATCATACAAAGGGAGGAGGAAAGGTGAAAGGGCAATGGGAAATAGGGGACCCAGGTAAACAACACCACACAGAGTAGATTGAGTGAGCAAAAAAATCCATGATCCCAGGTCTGCACATAGGGTTTCTTTGTGCTCTAAACCCAACTCATCCAGAGTATGGAATGTTTTTGTCGTCTTCTTTGTGCATAGCATTAACCTGTTAATCAAGAACATCAGTCCCTCTTGATATTTTAATTTATTAGCTTCATTTCCCCCATATGAAAGTGGCAAAGTCAGGCAACTTACATGACCCCAAACACAGTATCAGTTTTGAGAGACATCTCATTTGTTACTTGGACTACTTGTCAGACAAGAGAAATAGGACATTCCAAGTTCATTTAACAGAAGGCCACTAATTTTGTTCCAAGAAAATAAATTACAGGGTTTGGTCACCTACAAAGGTGAAAACAAGGAAGATGCATACACAAGGTAGAGGTGAAAATAAGATGAGCAGCAACTATGAACTGAACAATATTTATACTTGCTGGAAAAACATTTGAGTGATACACCCACCATTGATGGAGGCAATATGCATCTTACAAAGACGCTTTTTCCTTAGTGGCTCATTACAATTCAACATACTGTCAGACCACACTGAATGAATTGTTCCCAGAGTACAGATGAAAGATAAGAAAGGCTTCACTTGTATTTAGTGAACCACCATTAACATGCATGTATGTGGGTAAAATTTCAGCCTTTAGCATGTAGTATGTGTATACTAGTGACCAGTGTCTCAATGACTACCACTGTGTAGCTGTGAAGGAAAATAACCACTCCACTTCAGAGAAATGGTATTTTCTAGCTTTTAAACACTGGTATGTAGATTGCTTTATTATCCATTGCTTAGCCACTTTAATTAGAAAAAAAAAAGTTAAATATGCAAGATAAACCATTCTCCCTTGTATAATACACACTCCCCTGTGAATTGTAATGATTACACACTGTATTAAAAAGGTTTTTGTAGGAGGTTTTTTACACTGACTGAAGTCATATAACAATTGTGCCATATTCCCATTCCAGCAAAACTGATACACTCATAAAAACAGTGTCCCAGTCATTGCTTTTCTCTATCAAGAGATCTGAGCAGCCATTAAAACAGTGATTATCTTTGATGCTGTACTGATTTTTAATGTATAACAGAAGCAGAAATTCTACACCATCTCAACAGGTTTAAATTGTAATTCCCCATGCCCCAAGTGAAGTAAAATTTGGTTAAGGTGTAATTCATTTTGCCATGTTATTCTGCATTTCTGACTGCATCTCTATACTCCCTAGAATGAAACAAGGGTCTTACCCAAGATTAATTTAATGTTATTTGCATAAAATAATCAGTTAGCACACGCTTGAGATTACTTTGATTTTAGTAGGCATATCATTTATGCAAACAAAAATCATTCTTTAGAAAGGTAAGATTCAATCAATTCTGATACATGAAAAGCTAAAATATCAGGATCAAAGTAATAATTAAAAAGGGATGCAGTTACACAAAATTAGTTACTCAGCAGAAAGCCTTGCAGAGATGCCCTGACTACTTTACCCCTTCACAAGGAAGGCCCCTGAGCACTCACTAAACAGGCAGGTAGGACCTCTAAGCACACAGCTAATTTGAGAGCCCTCCCATGCTGATAAATAAAATTTCTTTTATGCCGGGACACCACCTGCCACCAGCTCAGAAAGACCCAGTGTTACTGTGTGCATCTCCATTTGGCACCAGAACTTCATCATCCATGAAACAGCTTTCCCACCATGAAGCCAGCTCTGTGGGGATGGGTACCTCCTCAAGTGCTTCTTTCTTTATTACAAAGCCATGCAAAATTCAGGCATAACACTGCCAGCTTTACACCATAACCTGTACCTATGGATTTGAGACAGCAGTCCAGACACTGCCCTGTTACCTTATTACTGAAAATTTCTCATTGCACTTCATCAAATGCAGTCATCTCAGCAGTATTTCACAAGCCAGAATACTACCCTACATGTTTTCTTTCCAGCTGTCAATTAAGGAGGTAATCTTTAATCAGAAATATACCACTTCTGCTTATGATGGTCTCTAGCAGTAACCAGCCATAGTGATCATCTGCAATCTAAAAGATGTATTCAGTAAACTAATGGCTTTTAATACCTCATATCCACCAGAAAAGGGAATATAGATTATTTGTTCCTTTAAAAAAATATTTTCCAAGAACACAGCAATATATCTGAACAACTAAGCTTCCACTACAAGTTTTAACATGCATACTTCCAAACTCAGCATAAACATCCAGGCCACTTGCTGTCACGTCCCGAGCTCATGCCTGTAGCCTTACTAATCAGCTAATTAGACAAACACAGTTTGGGTAATAAGAGTGAAAGTACTCAGGCTACCATGTTCTTTAAGCTCAAAGTGCAGATGGCAGAACATGGACTAGAAGGCAACTCTCAAGCACACTCATTTCACTCTTTCACTTACCTGGGAACTGGAGTTGATTTTATGGAAATCAAACTGCACCTACTTTGCAAGGTACACTTTAAAAAGACTTTTTAAAAAAAAAAAACAAAACAAAAAAAAACTTTTTTTAAGCTCAGTTGTTATACTAATTGCCTGAAAGACACAGTAACAGTCACTATTTTTGACATCATACTTTATACAAAGTCTATTTCGCACTTACTGTACCACCATGAAGAAAGGAATTGGAAAGTTGCTTTAATTATGAAAAATTTAAGTGGTTATGTAAGGAAATTATACTTTTTGTATTTACACAATAGTTTTAAGTCAGCAGGTTAAGTATTTCTTTGCAAAGAGAATCCTATTGTACATGCTTTTGTTCTGTATTGGGGCATTAGAAACAGTATTTTCTATTCTTCAGTTGAAGTAATATAACAGTCTGTACCTAACACAGTGAGCCTGAATAGTTTTCAATAATGTTTAATAATCTCTATTTTACATACCTCCTTGGAAGGATATTAGCCATGAATAATAAAAACAATCTTGAATATTGGTGTATGTAAATAAAATGAACCATTGAGTTGCAACTTGGATGATTCTTCTGCCATGTAAACAAAAGCTTCTGGAGAGTCACACTCCTGTTGCAGCTCATCCTGCACTGAGTGACTGCAGTTCTATTCAGATAGGAAAGCTAATGCTTTTCTTCCCAGCCTCCCTACCTGTACAACCCAAAGGAGAGCCCAATGAAATGAATGCATATGTATGGTGCAAGAAAATGCTGCTGGTTCAATAAGCAGCTCACATTATGCATGCCTTCTGTTAGAGCAACACCAGTCCTCCTTCCAAAGAGGATATAAAAGCATCTGAGCAGGGGGATGGAAACTATGATGTAAGAGGCAGCTAGTGGAAAGACATATGGAGGTATAGAAATAAGAAATATATCAGTACTTGGCAAATCTCCTCTTACATTTCATATTTGTATGCTCACCACATTTAGACAGAAATACTGTATCTAACACTCAAACACCAGAAGAGGGTGGATTTCCTGTGCACCCCCTCAACTCTCCAGAAGGACACATGCTATTATACACCATCCTAGTGCAGCACGACAAGTCTTCCTTCGTAAATAATAATGCTGCATTGGTAATCTGCATTTTGGATTAAAGTCAGAAATAGTGACTATACACTGGACTATCGTGAAATTTTAATACTTTACTATTATACAATCATGCAGGTATGAACTGGCAACTGCTGTCCAATTTATACATTACCTTTCTGTCCTGTGAATATATAGTAGGGGAAAATAAACAGAGCAAAAAGTGTTCATGATTCTTGAGTTGAAAGTAATTTGCTTCCCAAATTGAAGAATAGTTATTGGTTATAAATAAAATTAAGTTACCCTTAAGCACCTTTCTCTGTTCACTGCAGATGAAGCCCATTAATTTTCCCTTATGCTTCCCCCCCCCCGTTTCATTTTTCTTTAGGACATATTTCCACCTGCATTACTGCAGTATGCCCAACAGAGAGAGTCAAGAACTACTGCTCTTATCCCGCTGAGTGCACGTTGTAACACATTTGTGTCATACTCTCCTTATTATGATGCTTGTATCCTTTTGTCTGAGGGGAAACAAAGAAAAAGCTATTTCCTTCACCAAAAACAAAAGGGTTAAGAAAAATCTACTTCCAGTTATCATGACTAAAGCTGTTACTTAAACTGCAAGTTTCACAAAAATAAGACAGCAGTATTGCCTTCTTTTGTTTTAACTGTTAGCAGGATGCATTGGAGTGGGGTGGGGAATAGTCCCTCAGTGTACACAGGGGAGAAGCAAACAAAGCATCTGCAACAACTTTGACATGGGTTAGTAAGGGATCTTGTGACAGGATGGGGGGGAAGGTTACCTTCTAATCACCTCCTGGCAAGTTGTCACAAGGAAGTTAAAGCTTGCTACATAAGTTCAGTATGGTACCATCCAACATTTTATTAAAGCACTTAATACAGAGTTATAGATTATAGAACACATCCAAATTGCAATTGTAATTTTGGACATCTCATTTCTGTATTTAGACACCCATTCACCAACATTCAGAAGTAGCAGATGTCATTGAATGCAAGGCATTTCTCCTCCTTGCTCCCCAATATTTATAAATACATTGCACTGGAACATCTCACATGATGGATATCAATGACAATCAATTCCCAAATGAGACATCTAACAAGTGTCCCCTAACTGCAACTTACTAAGGGCAAGGTCCTGCTATCCCAAGCACAAATACAGGCTGAGCAAAGAATGGATTGCAAGCAGCCATGAGAAGGACCTGGGGGTGTTGGCTGATGACAAGCTCAACCTGAGCTGGCAGTATGCATTTGCAGCCCAGAAAGCCAACCTGTATCCTGGGATACATCAAAAGAATTGTGGCCAGCATGTCAAGGGATCTGATTCTCCACCTCTGCTTTGCTCTTGTGAGGCCCCACCTGGAGCATTGCATTCACCTCTGGGACCCTCAACATAAGGAGGACATGGATGTATTGGAACAAGTCCAGAGGAATGCCACAAGGATGATCAAATGGAACAGCCCTCTTATTAAGGCATGCTGAGAGAGCTCAGGTCATTCAGCATGGAGTAAAGAAGGCTCTGGGGAGACCTAGTAGAAGCTTTCCAGTACCTAAAGGGTGCCTACAGGAAAGATGAATAGGAACTTTGTCAGGAAGTGTAGTGGTAGAACAAAGGGTAACAGCTTCAAACTAAAAGAGAGGAGATTTAGCTTAGATATTAGGAGGAAGTTCTCTCCTCTGAGAGTTGTGAGGCACTGGTACAGGTTGCACAGAGAAGCTGTGGATGCCCCATCCCTGGAAGTGCTCAAGGCCAGGTTGGGTGGGGGCTTCGAGCAACCTGGTCTGGTGGAAGGTGTCCCTGCCCATGGCAGCAGGGCTGAAACTATGTGAGCTGTAAGGTTCCTTCAAACCCAAACCAAATATGATCCTGTTACCTGAACTGGTGTCAAATTATCACCTACAATGTGTTGAGAGCCTGCTACAGTTCTAGACATAAGCATAACTAAAGTACTCATCAGGCAGGTATTAAAGCATATTACTGCCAATACTTGAGTAAAACATGGACAGATTGAACAGGGATCACAATATCTCAGTGCAGTTAGTCTTCAAAGAAAATTCTGAAAGATAGTACATCTTATCTATGAAGGAAATCTTGCTTTGATTGAGTCCTCCTGGGGAGGATTAATAGTTTATTACATATTATGCGAGAAAAAAAAAAAAATCATACATGCTGTGGCTCATGCAGCATGACAGAATTATTGTGGATACTTATTGCCCTAAAAAAAAAAAAAAAAAAAAAAAAAAAAAAAAAAAAAACCTGCCATGGCACAAACACCTTGGAAATACTTGTTTTCTTTAACTGAATTCTCAGGTGCACTCAAATAGCAGGTCAGATGGGAGGAGGCTTTTTTCATAGGTCAGCCATCTCTACCTCAACATATGATGCTACATATATGAAGTTCAATGCACAAAAGGATAGTGGAAGCGTTGCAGAAAAGGAAATTTACAAACTAGATAAGACACTCTAGGGAACAAAAAATACGTACTTTTGAAGTGGCAAGCATATTTCTGTAGAAATTCTAACAAGGATATTACTCAGAAGCATTCACATGAAAAGAAAATATTAATGCTACAACATGAGCAATTACTACATATTTATAGAATATATGTTCAGCATGTGTATAGATTCATACTTTCTTCAGAGAGTACTTTGAGTTTTGCTCAGTCACTGAAAAGAGAAATGACTCTATATTCTTAATTGACTACTCAAAAGAACCATAAAAATGTTACTTACAGAAGTTAGTTTGTCTTTATTATGGATTTTTAAGAGGCAGTAATTCACCTTTCTATATGAAGAAGAGAGAGACCACATAATGCTATAAATACTATTAATTGCAGAGTGAGGTATATCATTAGAAGTTACAGAAACTGTCCCATCTTCTTTATTCCTTTTGTTTCTGACAATCAAGTTTAAGAGAAAGGGTAATTGAACCCTTCCATCAAAATCCTGGAGTGGATTAAGTCTTTACTAAAAAAGAACTAACACTGATTACTTCTAAGAACTACAGTTATAGAGCTGCTTTAGAAACATGGAATAATCCCAGAACCTCAGAAGTCAAGCTCTGAATGAACAAGGAGCTGCATCACCAGAATAGAGAAGACAAAAGCATGTGATCAGTAGCTTCAGAAGCAATTCAAATAGATCAAGACATCAACTGTACTCGATCTATTTAAATTCATGAGAACACATTTGGAAAAACAGAAGAGAGTTGCAGGAATATAAATCTGTTTGAATTAAGTCTTACATAAAACTTATCTTTTCAGAGTCTGTTCAACATCTCAACAGTCTAGCACCATTATGTGCAACATCAGTATGAGAAATACATAAATTACAAACCTAAAAAGGTTAGGATGAAGGAGCCCTAAAAAGTGTTATGGATTGGGAGATTGTCATTTTCCAGAACTGAGACATGGCAACAAGAGTTTTAAGTTACAGATTGTATGCACATACATACACACTATTTTGGATACATATGTATACACATATTTATATAACCTAAACATTAATTTTACTCATACAGGCTGTTGATATGTATCTACAGTATAAACTGGCTCATCTATACTGTGGAGGTCCTTTACATCCCATATTCATATGTTTCTTTCAGAAATAAAAGGACCCCAAAATAAATTAAAGACACCCTTGCAGAGACCAGCAAACACTTATTCCTGTTAGCAGTCTGCAGAGGTCCCACCACTCCACTCTGCAGGACCGGATCAGAACAAGCAACTTTAGAATGTTTTACCACTCTTAATATCCCCTTTTTGGCTTCCCAGATTAAGACATCTCCCAGGACGATGCTCTTATTTAAACAGTCATTAAACCTAAGGAAAGTCACAGCAGACTTATTGCATAGTCAAGAGAGAAAGAGGCAGATTGGATGAAAGACTTATTCCATAGGTAAAAAGGAGACAGATCCAGACACTCTTGGGGCAGCATGGCAAAACAGGCAGCTAAAGATCAGTGAGGGACAAAGGCAAAGAGATTTTATCTTCTTGTTATATCTTACCCAAACAGCACTCCTCCATCCAGCAGCAATACTGTTAATCCACAGGACTTCACTCTGGAGGTGATGAAATGCTCTCAGCTACAGGCTACCTTCCCCTGAGACATGCTATAAAGTACTCTGGGGGCAAGGTAGACCTGCATTACCAGTACTCATTACACTTCTTGGGCAAACAAGACAGAAGATTTACACTTCAAAGCTACTGATCTGGCATTTCTCCAATAAATACCAAATTCAACTAGAAGTTGTTATCAAGATTAGATGTTAACCCTGAAGAACAACCTTAAGGCTGAGAAAAAGCTTTATTCCCCCCCCCCCCCCATGGAAAGTATTATGAGAGCAAATGCTAAAGCATAAATAAAAATAACACACACAAGTTACAAACAATGAGGCTTTTACCATTACCTATTCCCAGTGATGGTTGTATATTAGTTCTATAGCCAGTTGGTGACAGCCTTAGATTTAGGTTATATAAGTCAAGCTCTAAGTCTTTGAAGGCCTGTTAAAGACAACATCAAGATACTCCAGCATATTAAGTAGCACTATCTTGGACAGTCAAGTTTCTACAAATGTTCATTAACCTGTAACTTGGTGTTTAAAGTCAATTTACTACAAGAACAGACATCAGTAAAAGAGAAGAAAAATATTTTCTATGATCACCTCTCCCTCCCCATTGGGAAAACGTTCACCTCAAATAGGTTCTGCTCCTCTTAAGTTCCCTAATCACTTTAGCAAAAGACAGTCAAAATACTGAGAACAGGATTTAAAAAAGAAAAGGTATAAACAATTCATGATCTAGAGTCATTGCGGACTGCAGCTCCTGCTATGTATGACAGTACTAATGGACAGCACTACAATACATTTTATACCTCAAAGAAGGCATCTCTCAGGGCGATTCCCTTAAAATGAAAACATTATCATAAGGCATAACAAAGAACAATAATAAAAAGCCATAATGCAAATATGCTGAGCAATTAGGGTTTCTGCCAATAATTGATTCATTTTACTCTCACTAATATCATATTAGTTCAGACCACACCATTCTCATTCTCCTCTTTCATAATCTACAATGTCCTATTGCCCTTAACCATTTCTCAAATAAATTAGAAAGAAGCTTGCTGTTTCTCTGGGGGAAGCAAGTTTGCATAACCAGCTACAGATCTTTAAAGAAGTCTTTAGCCAACTTATAAAGTAAAAATTAACCAGCTGCTTACTTATCTGCTTGTTACTAGACCCTTACACATGAATCCTATAGAGGAAACAGCTTGCAACACCTACAAGGTACCCTTTTTTCAGCTCTTTAAATAAAACTTATGCTACCTATAGAGAAAACTAATTTCCTGACACAGATTTTTATATGAAGGCAAGTTCACGTGGCTGAGCCTTTCACATGAATGTGAACTATCTGCACCTGTGGTGAATAAAGTGGTCATTCAGGAGAAGAAAAAAAAAAATGAGGTTGAGCTACTGCAGGTTAAAGCTTATCAGATAAACTGGTGAGGCAGCAGGACAAACACTGATAGAGGTGAAACACCAAATATTTCCTCAAAAGATTGACTGCTTTAGCCTGTTTTCTTACTCAGAACACCTGAGGCTCTGGGATACTCTCAGGCAAGTGTTAATGAATAAATGCCTACGGCTGGTTACGACCTACTTGTGTAAGAGCTTCTCTTTCAGCATGCTCTCTTTTTTTTCCTTTTGTCCTGTATGTGCTTTGAAATTTACTGGAAAGTGACTCTTGGTGGCATTTAGAAATGAAGTCAAGCTAAGAAAATGTGTGTGATAAGGCTATACAGAGAGAGTGAGTTCTTTAATGTATTTTAAGGGGAGGAAACAAAAGTGATTTGATTTGAGGTTTTTCCAGCATTCTGTCACTAATAAAGTTACTAATATTAAATACGTGCCCCTGAGAAACCTATGTGATGAGGCAGAATAATAAGTGTTTGGGCAATGATTCTTTCTGAGCAGACAAAAAAGCCGGAGCAATAAATAACGGCTTTGCACAACTTGCTGTTACTACCAGATGTTGCTTTTTCTAATTGTGCTTCAAAGGAATAATATAGATTAATTTTCAGGAACTATCAAATCTTGTATAATAATCCTTGTTGCAAACTCTCTCTCTAATATATTAGGATTCTGCATATTTTTAATAAATAAAAATAAATTACAACACACTAGGTCACAATAACTAATACAGTTTTTATACAGTACTGGTAAATATTATATAGAAAACATTTTATTTGAGCTTTGCTAAAGGTAAACTGAAAGATGGATTGACTAGTAAAACAGGAAAATCCTGAAATCTTCCTGCACAATATACCCTGAAGCCAAGGCTATCTTTTCCTAAGTAAATACAGTTAGTGAGGTGTTCATCTGTAGTGGTGGACCCAGATGACTTGGGGAGACCAGAGCTAGGTTTTCTCTTTATCCCATTGGGGTGGAACCAGTTGAACTCCACCACAACTGCTCTCTCACTCTCCCTCCTCAAATTAAAAAAGAGGAGAAAATATGATGAAAAGGGTTCGAGGGTTGCAATAAGGACAGGGAGATCACTCACCAATTATCATCATGGGAAAAACAGACTCAGCATAGGGAGATTAATATAATTTATTGCCTACTACTAACAGACTAGAGCAGTATGAGACTAAAAGCAAACTAAAAGCGCCTTCCCCTCATCCACCTCTTTTAACCTCACTCTCCCCCTGAGCGATGTAGGGGAATGGGGGCTGTGGTCAGTCCCTAATGCCCTAGGTTTCCACTGCTCCTTCAGGGTCCCTCTCTGTCCCTGCTCCACGTGGGGTCCCTCTCATGGGATGCCGTCCTTCCCCAGCTGAGCCTGCAGGCACTGCCCACAGGCAGCAGCTCTCCAAGCACTGCTCCCACATGGCTCCGTACCATGGGGTCCATCCTCCAGGAGCAAACTGCTCCAGCACGGGTCCCCAACGGGTGGGCGGCAGTTCCCCCCAGACCTCCTGCTCCTGTGTGGGCTCCTCTCCACGGGCTGCAGCTCTGGCCCGGGGCCTGCTCCTGCGGGGGCTCTCCATGGGTCGCAGCCTCCTCCAGGCCACCTCCACCTGCTCCACGGGGGGCTCCTCCACCCATGGGGGGGCTGCAGCATGGAGATCTGCTCCATGTGGGACCCATGGGCTGCAGGGGGACAGCCTGCTCCACCAGGGGCCTCTCCATAGGCTGCAGGGGAACTTCTGCTCTGGGGCCTGGAGCACCTTCTGCTGCACGGACCTGGGGGTCTGCAGGGCTGCTTCTCACTGAAGCCAACTGCACGGAACTGTGATTTGCACTGTGGTTAGTCGGATCTCATCCCCACTAGTAACCTGAGCCAAACAGGATGACCTCCACTGACCTCCTTCCTGTCAGGGCAGTTCATGGGATCCTGACACCTCCCTGGGCACGTGCATGGGTTGTAGCTGTAATGGCGTGTGTTTGAGTTGCATATGTCCATGTGGTAGGCTATAAGAGATACCAGCAGATATTAGTTTCCCTTTCCCTTTACTTTTCCCTTTCCCTTAGTATTATTGCTTTATGCATGTTATTATTTTTCTATGAATTTAGTAGATAAAGTGAGTATTTGAATCAAGCAAAGATTCATCTATGAACCTATCCTTAGTGCAGTCACAGCCTTGCTAAATCATCTCCTGTCAGAGCACACTAATGAAATTTGGTGCGTCCTGTGTGGGCAGGAGGCACTTTTGGTCGTGAAGGAACAGTCTGGTGGGCAGTGAGTGGCTGCCCTATGACAAATCTTCATCTCCAAAACAGTTTAGAATTTTCAAATGTTTCCACAGAAGGAAATAAATAAATATATTTACTTCTTTTGTCCTACAACACAAACATATTTTTGTCTTTGGACTAGATCAGCAATAAGATATTTTTATGGTCATCTAAATGGGTTGCTCCAGAATTTAATCACTTGCTGAAGACTTATCCTTTTTGTTGTGAATGCTGTCACTCGAACAGCTGGCTCAGTTACATTTTCAGAAAGGTAGTCTTGAAAAAAAAGCAGTGGTGTTCCAATAAAGTGCTGCTACTCTTCCCTGTTTTAGGTTTGAATTAACTATGTAGGGTGTCCTCCAGGAGCCGATAATGATTAGCTCTTTTATTGTGCTGCCTTTTAAAAATGTTATCAGAGCAATCCTTTCCCGAATGGAGTGTTTTCAGAAGAATCCCACACTTTTGTGTGGAAATTGCATGCCCTGTACAGATTTGATACCTTTCTCTACCATTTATAGATGCTGTGGTGAACATTTAATCTCAGGGATGTTAACCTTTCTAAACTTTAAAGTATAAAAATCTTCAGTTTACAGGCTGAGCTCCCCATAAGGAAATCTTCAGGTTTTTGCACGTCTGGTGCTTGAGCTGCTGTTTTTCTGTCCAGAGAAGTCTCTTGTGGGCCCCAGCCAGGATGAAGACAGTGCCTTAACTTAGGTGGGCCCCATCTGGGTCCTCATGTCAGGCATGCAAAAATAACTAATGGCTGATGGGCAAATAGTTGCGATCCACTAGTTCCTGCTTTTGCTGTATATTGGAGTTGCATATAATTGCTTCTTTCCTAGCAGACGCAGGGCAGGGTATGCTCAGTGGTCTATGCTTAGGGATTGTGTGTGAAGTCTATGCAATTTTGGATGTGAGCCTGGACATAGCCCTGCACCAGATGTACAATGTGAAGTAGTTTTTGTGAGGTGCCTTAAGAGACATGATCGAGAGATTGTGATGTTGATGCTGAGAAAGAGGATTAACAGTTAATTTTTCCTTGAGGAGAGGTTGAGAGAGCTGGGACTGTTCAGCCTGGAGAAGAGGAGGCTTGGCAGATCTCACCGATGTCTATAAATATGTAAAGGGAGAGTGCAATGAAGATGGAGCCAGGCTCTTTTCAATGGTGCCCAGCACCAGGACAAGAGGCAGAGGCACAGACTGGAGCACAAGAGGCTCCCTCTGAACATCAGGAAGCACAGGCTCCCCAGAGGGGTTGTTGGGTCTCCTCCTTGGAGATCTTCAGAAAAGCTACCTGGAAGTGGTCCTGGACAATCTGCTCTGGGTGGCCCTGCTTGAACAGGGTGGTTGGACCACGTGAACTCCAGAGGTCTCTTCCTATCTCAGCCATTCTGTGATGCTGAATCCCCTACATATTTTCCCACTAAGTGCTTGTGCAGCATGAAGGTGCAATCAAGTTAGATGTCTCCTACCCATAGCTGGTAGTGATTTAAGCAGCTGCATGAGGAATGAGAGTCTTTTATATTTTCTAGCTTCTGGAAGTGGCAAGGGCCTTCATAATAGAACAAACTTGGGATATACACAATGCAAAAGTAATTGCCAAGAAAGAGCTAGGAGGAAAGGAAGAAAGGAAGAAAGAAAAAGATTTCTAGCCCTCAAGCTTGTTCTTTTCTTAAATAGTATCTTGTGAGATTATCTTTCAACAAACAGTTGTTTTAAAACTGTCAGCCAGTACTTGGTATCTTTCTAACTGACTGGGGTCTTAATCCATGCTCACAGTACTCTTGAGACAATATGATATTCTCTTGGAGAGTGGTTCTTCTTTGGCTAGTAGAAGGAAACCTGGATGACTATATGTGCTGACTGGCCAGCTACCTTCTGCCACAGTAGAGAAGAGCAAGTGTGCAAGGCTACAGGTGAGGTACCCAGGAACTACTTTACTAAATAGCTTTTTTTTAAGAATCCTTCAAGTCTGCCATCCAGGTATGAACAGCCAAAAATCACATAGGAGACCTAACAGTTAATTTTTCTTTAGCTGTCTCTAGGGATATCATTCTCTGATTTTCTTCGGTTCCTGAAGGATAATTTGGCTGCCTGTGCAAGCTTGATTTGAGTGTGATTCCACAGCTGCAGAAGCCCATTGATATGTGGTGGTGAGCAAATCACTGCATTTTTTTCAGGGCTCAGCTGTTTAAAATATACTGAATGCAAAATCACTGGTAAGTTACAATGTGTTTAAATTACTCTAATTAAAGCTTCTGTAGTATGGCACAGTTCATGATATTTCATTGCAAATTATAGCTCATGTACCTACCATGGCAAGCAGGCGTTATCCCTTATCTCTTTATTCAAAAACTAGGAAGAATGGGAAGAAACAAACTTTTCAAGCTAAATTGCAGACTTAGTAACTGAAGTCCTTTCAAAAAATTTTGAGCACCTCTACAGTGAGACAAACAGTTAAATTATGGGTCTGAACTGCTTCATCTGATGGTGGGAGAAAAAGAAATCCCTCCTAAGGAAGGCTTTGGTCTGTTTCTATTTTTAACAGGTCGGCTATACCATATAAAAAGGAGCATTGAAAGTCATTCATCAAGCTGTGTATCATATTGTGAAGATTGCAACACTTCCCGCTGCAGACAGGAACAAGTCAAACTCATTGTAGATGTTGAAGTGGTGGGGATGAATATTTGAGAAGGGTTGGTTTGGAGCTATCACATAAAAGTGAAGACTAACAGAGAGAAGCTTAGAAAATATTTCCCTGGCTATCTTAAAGTAGATGTTACAGAGTTTCTGCAGTGTCATTTTTATATTTTTTGCTGAAGCTTGAATTGTGTTTTCTGTCTCAGCATAGCCAAAGATGGGCCTGTGTAAAAATGATTAATTGTAAAAAATAAACAGACAAAAAACTTCCAAATAAGTGCCAACAGTGGTTTCCATCCAAAGAGGCTGCAGCCACCAAACTGAATATGGGCTTGCCCATTGCTGGTGGAACCATTGCCCAAGAAAATGTACAATTAACTACATTTAAACTAAATGGTGAAATTAACTATAGGTCTCAGAAGGTTGTTCATCCTATGCTTGACAAACAGCACTCTGAATGGATGGATGTGCAGACATGGCCACGTTGGTCCACAGTGCTGCATCAGTGTTGACAGGGTAAGATTTAGTAGCTTAGAGTTTGATTAACACGTACTACATCTAAGCCTGATCTGGCTTGGGATGAGTGTGTAGAATTTTGTACCTGGATGCATGCCTGCTCTGAGATAGCCTCTTATGAAGAATTTCATTTCTGAGTCTACACTCAGGTTTTATGGAGTATCTTTTATATACTGAAATTGAAAGGGACAACAAAGGGCAAAGAGGAACGTAAACATGCATAGAATGGGGAAGGAGACACTAGGAGCCCAAAAGCAGCTCCAAAAATATTGCCACTGTGATTGGAGAGGTGGGGTGATTTGTATGACTGGAACACTAATAGATGACTGAAAGATCTTTAAGAAGTAGAGCCTAGGAAGACAAGGAGGAGAAATTGTACCCTCTGCAGAAGAATGTCTCAAATGTGTAGGACTGCTATGAAAAAGGTAACAGGCCTGTCTAGAGCTTATGGGTAGGGAACAGAGAGGACACTGTGGTGGTGGATGTCTGCATCAGACTTTCATCAAGAACAATTGGGCAAAGCTTAATATGTGGAAGAAGCCTCGGAGTCATAAGCCCTTGTTTTCATACTATACTTTAACCATTTTGATATCTGCTGGAAGACCAACACAGCAAAGAGCAAGCAGTTCAGGAAGGTTTCTCGAGTGTGTCAGAGACGCTTATGTGATGAAGATGACTGATGTACAACTGGCTATTAATAAGTAATGAAGAATCAGTGAGGGATTTGACAGCCTTGGTCGCCACAGCATTGAAGCTGCAGTGCTTAAGATCTTTTGGGCAGGGAGGAAAACAAGTAGCAAAACACAGACCATGGACTTGAGCAGACTTAGCTTGACCACAGAAACAGCAGCTGGAATCCTGGGGGATATTGCACTGAGAGGCAGTGGATCAGCAGCTCAGAAGAGCTGGTGGATATTCCTATGCAGCCTTATCAAAGGGTAATAAGGATGCTTTGAGTGCTCAAGAAAACGAGTGTGTGTCAGGATGCCAGCAGGGTCGAGCAGATAACTCCATACTGAGCTCAAATATGAAGAAAGGTGGAAGCAGGGAAAAGCTATCCAGAATCAATGCAGAATTACCACCCATAATTAGTCCAGGAACAGAGCTTGGAAAGCCAAGGGACAGCTGGATTTGATTCTGGGGAGATGTGAAAGGCAAGAAGAGGTTCTGTTTGTACTTTGACAGCAAAAGAAATACCAAGGAAAATGATGGCTTACTGTTTTATAGGAGCAGGCAACCTAATGACAAAGGACATCAAAGAGGCTGAGACTCTCCAGGCCTCCTTTGCTTCAGCCTTTATTGGAAAGGTTTACCTCAGACCTCCAAGTCAGTAGTAGCAGCATTTAGAAGAGTGAGGTAGAGGAGGCAGAGGCATATACCATGATATAGAAGATTGGAGTTCAAGAAGAGAGCTAAGGAAACTGGCAAATGTCAAACAGAACTGACTTCAATCAGGGTTGTGGTGATCAGGTAAGGTTTGCTATGACAGATAGTATGCAAATGTAGTGTCCACTTTCAAAAAAGTAACTAAGGAAAAACTGTAGCCTAGTCAGCCTCACCTCAGTAAGTGGAAACATCATGGAACAAGTCCTTTCTGAAACCATTTTCAGGTACATGAAGGACAAGAAAGAGTTTGGAAACAGCTAGATAGTTTTACCATGAGCAAATGGAGACTGACCTACCTGAATGCATTCTGCAACAAAAATGATGGGCTTTGTGGATAAGGGCAGAGCAGTGGGTGTTGTAATACCTGTATTTAAGCTTTTGCCTTAACAGGATCTCATGTAGTCAACTTGTAGACAAACTGAGAAAGTACTGACTGTGAATATACTGCAAAGTGGATGAAGAACTGTCTGGATTGTTGGATTGAAAGAGTAGTAGTCAGTAGCTAGAAGTCCTGACAGCCGTATAAAGCAGTATTCTTCAGGCATTGTACCATGTCATGTCTTTAATGATCCTCTGGATGAAGAGATGGAATGAAACTTCAGCAAGCTGGTGGGAAACACAAAATTTTTGGAGAAGCATCTGAGAGACTGAAGGACAGGAGTATTACACCAAGGATCCTCAGGACATTGCAGCAGTGGGTTGACCAACAACCTCATTATACTCAGCAAAAAAAAATAAATTGTAAAGTCCTGCATTTAGGGTGGGATAATCTGATGGGTGCATTAGGACTCACTGGCTGTGGAGCAGCTCTGCAGGACAGGATCCGGGAAACCTGATGGATGAGTTTAACATGTCCACAATATGTTTTTATGGCAGCAGTAGCTATCTGCATAAGTGCCTTACAGCATAGAAAAGAGGTTGAGCAAAGCATTTCTTGGCACCTGTTGACCACATCTGGAGAACTGTGTCCAGTTTTGGGCTCCCCAGCACAAGAAATAAACACACATGCTGGAGCATGTCACAAAGATGACTGGGACCTGGAGCACAGGCTTGTTCATCTTCAAAAAGCAAAGGTTAAAGGAGACTCAGTTGCTGCCTACAACTTCCTCAGGGAGTAATTACAGAGAGGATGGGGACAGACTCAGCAGAGTGTAGTGACAGGGCAAGAGGCAGTGCTGCAGCCCAGGTAAATCCCAATGGCTCAGCTCTGGAACACACTGTCTGGAGCAGCTGAACATTCATCATCCTTGGAAGGTGTTAAATTTCCACTGACCAAAACCAGATCGGTCTTTTGACATCTGCTTTAAATCTCTGCTGAACACCAGGGCTGATTATTTCATGTCATAGTCCTAAAGAGCATGCAGAACATTTCCTGACTATCATCTTTATAACAAATAGTTCATATGCTTGGATAGTCTTTTCTCCTTTCTCAGCAAAGTCTACTTCCTTTATCCTTTCCACTTCAAATCAAATGCATTTTAAGCTAATGCTCCCTGTCATTTTTTTCCTCCTTGTAAGTCTGTCTGCATCTGGTCATATCCAGAACTGGACACTTGGTCACAACATGTGAAAAAAACTGTTTCCCATATGCATATTATACTCAGGTCATAACATATAGAAAGTCAGTTTGCTTTTGCTGAAATAGTATCACATTGCCATGTACACAGTTCATGATCAACTAAACAAGCTAGTTCAACTTCTGTTGCAGTGCCATTCAGCTGCTTGGTTCCTACTCAGTGTTTGCTTTGTTTTCTGTCTCACTCCTCTGCAGCTTCATGTGTTGAATTTCATTGTATTGATTTCAGGAGTTGTCCCTGTTTTCAAAGGTGCTGAGTTTGTGATGCTCTTTTCACAGTGCTCTCTCCAAATTGACATCTAATCCTATTCCATGGTGAACGTTATTAACAGAAATGTTGGATCATGGCACTGTGTTACACACTGCCAAGCTTTTAGCTAACATCAAGTTTAACTACAATGATTATCTTCTACTTCTTCACTAGGGCAGGTAACCAACAAAGAAAAGAAGTATTTGATATCACGATACTTTTGATATTTTTTATCTTTAAATAATTGCTAGTTTATAACTTGTTCTTCCTGAGTATTAAGTTAAGCTTTCTGTTTTGTTCACTGAATTTTAAGAGATATTTTTTGAACTTTTCCTGTTCTCAGACCTTCTTTGTCCTCAATGAATATTCAAGGAGACTTGTTCCAAGATTATTTTGGCTTATTTCCCTAGACTCTTTCCTCGAATTTTATATATTCTGACAATTAGAATACCTTTAACTCTTTGTGAATATTAAGAGTTTTCTTCCAGATTCTAGTTTGTATCCTTACCCTGTGTCTAAAATTGTATTAAATGTCTGGTCACAAATAAATCCAATTGCAGATTAGATACAGATCTAAAGCATAGACTCACTTAAACAAATAATGCTTAAAAATATCCCAACATTAAGAGCCACTGTTTTTGATGATAATTGGCCTTTAGGTAAACATGTAAAACTAAGTTGTTTTTCTTGGATTCTTCTGCTTGCTTTTTCTCTCTACAGCCTATATTAGACATGTAACTATGTGTGGTTTTACTGGCTTTAGCTTCAGTTTTTGTCTCAGAAGTATTCTTCACTGCACATTGATCAATGTTTAATCTCCACATTGATATTCAATTCAAATTGGATGCTTCCTCATTATTTTAGTACAGCCATTTGCTACAACCTTCTCTAGAAAGTAATCTGGCATAACGGATATTTTACAAGTTTCGTGTGGGCTGACATGATGGAGGCTATGCTCTCTGTTGTTAAGATAGAAATTATGCACTTATTTTCAGAACAAACCGTTGCTCTTAGTATTGATAGGAATTTTTCATTACAACAGGACAGGGATTTGGTCTAAATATTCATTACTGAGCCTGTTCTGTAGGAACAATAAGAAAAATCCATGGATGTTCTAGTGCTTACTTACAACATTTTGCTATTAAACATTCTGTTTTGATAGTAAATATTCAAAGTCTATGAATAGGTATTGCTTAGGAATGTATTACTTAAATGTGAATATTCTGAGGCTAGTATGCATGTACAATCTGCACTTCCCTCTTTCCACTGAACAGGTGCAGCATAATAGTTAAGGAGAAAAACTGATAGAAGGGAAGTAGTCTGTCCTTCACAGGTAAATTAACATGAAGAGGAAAAAAAAAAAAGAAAAAAGAAAGAAAAAAAAAAAAAAAACAGCAGAGAAACAATCTTCATAGCTCTTATTGATCTCCCTTTATATCATCGCAAGCTAGAAAACCAAGCTATTTATTGACTAAACTTTGCATAGCCACCTCTGATTAGCTCAGCTTTCACAAGCAAATCTTACAGTTCAGTGAAAATGCTGCATGCTGTCAGAAAGTGTAGGAAGATGTGAGGTTACAAAACAGATGTCATTTTTCTTCTTTACCAAATAAATTCAAAAATATTCAAGGTTAACCTTATCACAGTTGATGACAAAACAGAAGGTGTTGACATGCTTCTGAACTTACTTTTCTCTCATTTTTATTGACAAATGAGCTAAGATATTTGTCAAAAACTGACAAAATGCAAACTCACAAGAAGGGAAATATTCAAAGTATAATAATTTATCTGGATGGAGTCCTGCTTGCCTATTAAAGTTCTCAGATCAAATGTAGTGATGCTCCTACTTTCATGTTTAATTTGGCAAACATACCTGCAGAGGTAACATCACTTAAGATCCAGCCTGGCATCCTCTTGTCACTGAGGTATCTCCCCGGGAAACTCTGACTTTGCAAAACACCTGTGTTTGGGTTCTGCGTTGGCAAATTAAATGGGGTTCAGGGAGCTGCTACTGGGGTCTGTCCCAAGCCATTGTATGTGCAGTCTGTAGTGCAGATGAGGGAGGGCAATGCAGCCCTCGACATCTGACACTCCAAAACTTCTTGGTTGTCTATAATAAACGGAGGAAAAAAGTCTATAAATAAGGTTAAGAAAAATAAGGTCAAGAAAAATCCAGGGCTATGTCTGTATCCTAGTGTTGTGGTTTAACCCCAGTAGGCAGCCTGCACCATACAGCTGCTTCCTCACTCCCATCTAAGTGTGATGGGAAAGAGAATGAGAAAGCAAAAAGTGAGAACTTGTGGGTTGCAATAAAGACAGTTTATAAGGTAGAGCAAAATATTTAAGTGCCAGCAAAACAAAACAAGCAATTCATTTACTACTTCCCTGGATGTTCAGCCACTTCCAGGAAAGTAGGGCTTATCACATGTAATGATTTTTGGGCAGACGAAAGCTATCACCCTGAACCTCCTCCATTTCTCCTTCTTACCCCTCAAATTTATTGCTGAGCATGGTGCCATATGTTATGGGATGTCCCTTTGGTCGTTTTGGGTCAACTGTCCTTCCTAGCTGCGTCCCCTCTCAGCTTATCGTGCACCACAGCCTCTTTCCTTCATGGCAGGAAATTTGCTGGTCTCCAAAGGGTTTTGGTTAGAAACTAGATGCTGGTCCAAACTCAGTGAAAACAGGATATCTCCAGCACCCCCTTGTTGATCTGTTCAGAGGAGATGAAAATTTCTATCTGACTCCAGATCTGGTGATAGGTGTAACCGTGAACATTTGGGTAAAACCCATTAACTGTGTACCTAGTGACTTGTATATTTCTAGAAGCAATAGCAAATGCTGCCTACTTTCTCATTTTAAGTCTTCTCTCTAGTACTTTAGAAGAAGGATTGAAAATATGAGCTCTGATCTACAGGAATAAAAATGTGGAATCTACAAATAAGTGGTGTAAAATAGAAAAAAGGAAATTAATAGCAAATAAGTTTAGCATATTGTCAGCAGACAGGGAACAAGTGTCCTTTTAAAATCCCATAATAAGGCACTCAAAATCTTACAAATCCAGGATCTCTTTCTGGATACCTTCTGCCTAGCTAATTAAAATCTACCCTAATGTTATTCAGACTGCTTATCACCACAGCTGCACTGAAATACCTAGCTGTGACTCCTTTCTCTGAGTGACTCAACATATTTGAGTTTCAAATCTGACCTGGATGACCAATTTATATTTATCTAATCAGGTAACAATTTGGGATTTTCCACCTGTGGTCAATGCAGAATGTCCATTTCCCTCCAATGAAATGATCAGCCATGGAGGGATCCAACAAGGCAGAACTACATTTTCCTCTTTCCCTTTGGAGCCCAAATAAGAGTGTACATTTTCAAGTGCAACTCCTCTCTTCTGGAAGAAATTCATTTCCAATTTATATCGCATCAGTTGCGGTGCTAGAAAGTTGGTGGACTTTTGCTGGCATTTTCCTAAGCTTCTTAAATTCATTACAGCTTAAATCCAGTAGATAAATATTCACAGGATTTTCAGTTTAAAACTGCTCCTTTTGGGGTGCTTTTTTTAAGCAAACTTATAAAAGTGCTGCCTGGAATGAAATGCAAAGTAACAGCATCTTGGATTAACAAACATCAATTTTAAAAATAGCTGCTTTTAATTACTGAGCTCCAAATCAGAAAGTCACTGCAACATCAAGGGGCTGCTTTTCTCTATTGAATGTGAATAATATTTAAAAGTGAGATGTCTTCTAACCCTTTAATTTACACCTTCTAGGGACGGTTCTGACTCACAGTTTTAATTTCTCCCTATTTTTTCCTCCTTGGGTTGCAAAAACACATTTCAAAGCCTAGAATAAATGTAGAGACGTGATCCAAAATTCCTTGGCAAATCTCCCTCCTATTGTGAGGAACACTGGTTGCCAAGAGTCCAAGACTGAACTTTGTAAAGATGGAGTTTTTCCAACACTCTTTGGTCACTTCAAACATCTCTTGAAAATCTGAGCTTTGTCTATCAGGTGGCTAAAGCTTTCCTCTTTTTATTGTCCTGCGGTAGCATTCCTTTAACTTGGGCATTTGAGAAAATGAGAGAAATGCTCAATTTCTAAGTGGATTTGTACCCAATACGTAGAACCTAAATGTGCATAAAATTAAGGGTTTGCATTAGAAGTTACTATTGTCAAGCTCTGGTATTCCTCCCAGAAGTATGAAGGGAAGACTATTTTATTTATGTAGTGAATACCTTTTCCTTAACTGCTTTTATAAGTCTCATAGCCTCAGTGTTGTCACAGAGATGAATGAAAAGAGTCTCATTCACAACTGAGACAAGGTTCATTCAGTTATTTGTTACGTCTTACTGCTGACTTGCAACTTCCAGCAGGTGAGTTTTTTCTTAAATTAAGGAAGAAAAAAAAAATCATTTCTCAGCTGTGATTTTATCTGAAGCCAATTGACTCCAGATGTGCAAAAGGCAAGTGGTGTGGTGGTGAACACTAACCTTTTGACAGTGCAGGCTTTGGTATGGGGGAATGTTTATTAAACAATGTTAACTTGAACTAAGACTGACTTTGAAGTTTGATCTCTAGCATGAAGACCTATCTAATGATTAAGCCATGGAATTAGTCTCTTAGGACCATAACTAATAAAAGCCTCAGGTGCTTATAACTAGGATGCTGCAATTCCTCATTCTAGACACATGCTGACCACAATGAAATCCAAGGACTGAGGGAGATGATTCAAAGCTGTTCACTGAGCAAAGAGCTCCTTCCAGCCAGCTCAAAGGAAAAATAAGCAGATCAGTGAAGTCTGGACTTTGACCTTTTTAGAGGCTAGGTGCCTGAGGGAGGCATATGAGGTGTCTTGCAGCTGGGCAAGATTCAATGAACCAGAAGGAATAGCTTGACAAAGCTGACTCCGCTTTTCTCAGCTAATGTACACAGTTTAGAGCAGGCAAGTTATTTGCTTGTGTAGGGCTGTTTTCTCTGGGTCAGTCACAGAATATAAGAGTGGGAAAGACCCTCAGATCAGAGACCAGAACTTAGGAGTCCCCACCCCAACAAGGGCTGCAATTTGGAAGGTGGGTTGCTGCCTGGGGAAGGCAGGCTGTGTCGGGAGGAGAGGGGAAGTGGAGTCTCATCGCTCACCCCTTTGCACATCAGATTGAGGTGTGTGAATGGATTGGAGCACATATTGTTGTCTCTTTTTCTCTCCCCTACCTGTGACACAAGTCTGGAAGCCTTACAGACTTCCTCCTGCAGTAGTGTGATAGGACTCCCAAAAATGCTTACAGCTTGCCTAGCCTAAGGGAAAGTGAGCACTGTTAGAGTGTGTTGTTTCAGATGCTGTATGAATCTTAAAAAAGCTATTCTGTAGACAAATATACCACCTTTAACATGAACTAAAATGGTTACAGTTAGCTAAGAAGGGAATTTTAGAGGTGAAGAATATGCAAATGTGGAGAGACCTTTTTTCACAATAGATTTAAAAATAGCTATCAGAATACTTTTACCATTTGCTGTATAACATTCTATAATGATTTTGGTGCCACCAAATTGTTTTCGACACCAGATCCTAGATATCTGAAGGTATTTAGATACTCACTGCTATGAATGCAGCAGGGGCTTGAGGTGAGATTCAGGTGCCCAACCAGAGGTGGGCTGTGCCTTTTCAGATGCCCAGTAGTACCCAAAATATCTGCACAAGGCAGGCAGACATGACATAGGACCTGCAGGGGTCTTGTGCTCTTATGGGGAGGCAGCTGAGCAGCACACCTTATGGTCAATACAATGGCTCCAGGTGCTTGTGTCAAGGCACCTGAATCACTTTTTATCTTCTGGGAGGCAGAACTTGCTGCAGATCCAGAGATGCCCACACTGGGTCTACGCAAATGTTGCACTGAGCATCCTGCCTCAGCCTTTGCTGGGGACTTCCGTATCACACTGTGTTTTGCGGGGGAAGATGGTCACTAAAGTAGTGGTGAGAATCTGTGTCCAAATTCACAATTTCCCAAGTGAGAAATATTTCTGTTTTGATTTATGAAAATGAGGATCTTAAAGATTATATTTTATTATGTGTTGAGAAAGCACCATGAAAATGTTCAGTGCTTTATTAAAGGTTTTTAATATGGATGATTGCATATATCCCAGCCAAAATCTTCTCCATCCTACATAGGTATTTATCTCAGCTAGCAGATTTTGTTTGCTCAGATCCAAATTAGAAAGTATTTAAAGCAGATAGCACATCTCTAAAAATATACTGAATTTACAATGAAGCTTTAACATTCTCTTGCTAAATTTCACACATCTCATTTGATTTCTAAAGAGAAAAGGTAAACACAGAAAGTTCCTTCACTAGCTCTCATGCAGTGTTTGCAACAATAAAATAGGAATATTTCTCATATTGTGACTATGTATTTTAAGTAGAAAGCAAATGGCCATTCCCTTTACAGGAAAGGAAGTCAAATTCCTGACTGCAGTTTGGGCCAATTTTGTTCTCTTTATTGGTGGGAATGTAAGCTCCTACGCAAATTCAACTGCTGCTGTTCAGATACAGCTGAATAAAACAGGGAAGGATGGCACCAAATTACTTCTGTCCATCTTAACAGGACTTTTCAATAAAATTGACTTTACATGGACCTGAATCTTGCCAGGTTAAATTATCACTTCAGCAACACTCACGTTCTTGTTAATGTATTTTAACCATGGTGCAAAAGGTTAGGGTAATGGGAAGCACTGAAAGCAGAATGGTTACAGTGAAACCCAACTACTGCCTGAGTTTAGATAATTTTCCTTCCAAGTGACAGTCCATTAAATCCCTAAATTGTTTTATTTGCTACTTATGAAAGTCTTTGCTTAGTCTTTGGGCGTCAGGAACTAATGAAAAAAAAGCCCTTAGAAAAAAAAAAATCTGCAGATTCTGTAAAACTAGAACTAATATGACATGCAGAGCTTGTATAATGTTATAATTTTTGACTTTCTAGAAATGTGATACTGTACATCATAAAGGGATTTTTCATGAGATTATAAATGTTCATTTCTTCATTATTATTTTTTTTTCAAAGTAGTTTCAAAATTCAGGTTTAGCAAAATGTCCTTGTTGTTACTGTGGAAAAATTAATCTACATTACATAAATTTGGTATAATTTTATTATTTTTATGCTGCTGAAAAACAGCATAGAAAGAGGTTTCAGTTTTAGTATCACACAGGTTCACTCTGATTTCTGTCACAGAGTCCAAAATAAATTATACTTCGTTGCTTGATGTGACCTCAGAACTGCTAGCCCTTCACCTCTTGTCCATGTCATAGTTCTTTCAGCTACTGTGGTTTACAGCAGGTATTCCTACCCTAATTGGAAAGACAACAGGATTTACTGCAAGAACCTAATATGTATCGCCTGAGTTATACGCTCATAACCAGATGTTATCAACACTCATCAACAGAAGAGTTAAAACCGTCATTATATTTTTATGTTTGAGTACATTATACATTATATCTGCATATATTTTTCAGGGTATTTGCATTGCTGTCCCACTTGTGAAGAAATATAAGTTTATATAATGCTTAGGAAGCTGATTTTATGGAGTATTATGGTTTGGTGCTGTAAACCAGATGTTTCAGTGTGTTGGGATTTTGACATTTCATGTATGGATCTAGCTTTCAGAAAGTGCTGAGAAGATACTATGTGGGGTAAAAAATGGAATACCAAGCCATACACAGCTGGTTTAAAGTAATGAAAGAAAAAAAGTTGACTACGTTGTCTAATGTCTGTGCTTGGGATTATGAGAGATCCCAAATGAGGAAAAAGTAGGGTGCCAATAGGATATTAGAAAATATAGGCAGTGAATTTTAAACAGAATTCTTAATTAGCTGTAGAAAGAAATTATATACAAAATACCCTTCAACAGCTGGAGAAGAAACTTTCCTTTTTTTTTTTTTTTCTGTTAAAAAAGTGTTTTTGTTGTTGTTTGTTTGTTTGTTTTGTTTTGTTTTTTTACAACAGAATGGGAAAGTCTTATCTTTGTCTCCAGTTCCAGAAATGCCTCATATGAACTTTATGGGGTAATTTTAGTTATAGCTATTCTCTTTAAAAGAGTCTGGTCCTAAAAATATAATAAGTCCATAAAATGTTGTTAAAAAATACTATTTTGCTCATATTAAATACAGTGTTCATTTGGATGCATGCACTAAGCATAGGGCTCCGTTTCTCTTCTGTGACGTGAAGTGTTTCCTACCATCTGACAGGACAGACCTTGTGAATGGTATGCTCTGACTGGACTAGCCATTAACTTATTTCAGGTAACAAACAGAACTAGGAAATGTATACTTTCTTTGATCTTCCATAATGATACTTGAAGCTATGTCTGTTAATGAAACACCAAGGATCAACCAACTTACTGAATGCATGAAAATGAGCTTTTGATATTTTTTTCCTTTTTCCTTTTTTTTTTTTTTTTTATTATTATTAGTTATAATTCAATTAAAGTTATCCTGACTGAAAGACACAAAATTTCTTTCCTGTAAACCCAAGCTGAATACTAAATGCTGAATGCTGATCTGGGGAATGGTTCTTACAACTGGTACCTCAGTTGTAAGGTATTTGTACTCGTAAGGCACTCAGAAGTACAGTAAGCCCGTGGTCAATTACTGAATTTTCATATAAAATTTAAGAAGCATGTGAAAACTTTCACAGGACCAAAAACCAAAACCAGCCTAGAAACTTTGGGTGTGATGTCTGAAGGTTATCTGGTCCAAGTCCCCACTTTCTCAGGACCGTGTTCAGATGGCTTTTGAATTTGGAGACTCCACAGCTTCTCTGGGCAACCTGTGCCAATGCTCCATCAGCTGCACAGCACAAATGTGCTTCCTGATGCTCTTCTGTGCTCCAGTCTGTCCATTGCCTCTTGTCCTGGCACTGGGCACCACTGGCAAGAGCCTGGCTCTGTCTCTGTTGCACCCTCCCTTCAGGTATTTATAGACATTGATGCGGTCTCCCTGAAGTCTTCTCTTCTCCAGGCTGAGCAGTTCCAGCTCTCTTAGCCTCTCTCTATAACTCAGAAGCTCACATTCTTTAATGATCTTCAGGACCCTTCACAGGACTCTTTCCAGTGTGTCTAGGTCTCTCTCATGCTGGGGAACTCAGAAGTGGGCACAGCACTCCAGGGAAGACCTCACCAGTGCTGATCATTTCATAGCAGATTTCATAGCAGAAACTTTTGATAGGCAGCATCCCCAGTGCAGTCTTTCTTCCTATCAGAAAGTTCATTTGCTGCTCTCAAGACAAGGATTAGTAATCCCCAGATGTTTAGCCCAAATGGTGGGAGGAGAAAGTAAAGGGATTGCAGGTTTCAGTATCGACAGGACCATTCTGTCAAGAACAAAACCTTGTTTCCTTAGTGGTACTAGAAGGTTTTTTAATACAGATTGAAGTTATTGTTCTGGTCAGTCTGTTCAGTCTGATGTTTAAGAGATTTTTCAGCCATTTTTGCCATCTGGAGTCTCTATTGGCTCACAGTAGAAAGGTCTGAACTGCTGGCTTTTTTTTTTTTTTTCCTTTTTTTTTTTTTTTTTTTTTTCCTTTTAAGTTCCAGGCATCAGCTAGATAATGCTGTGTGCCATTATTTTCCTAATGTACATGGCCTATATAGTCTGCATGATATAGTCTTTAACATTTTGCCCTGTGAACCAATTTCATTAACTGTGGAACCCAAGAGCCTGAATACACAGTAAAATCCAATTCTGCAAGGCAAAATAGTGTTACTTACAATTGTGTTCAAATAGTTTATATAATTTGGAAGCAGTATTTGTGGCCTTTAATCTCTGAGTTATTCCCTTACCAGGAAAATACAAGGTGAAATCATCGGTAGGTATGAATTGCTACCAGCAGGATCATGATGCCCCACAATTCTGCAATATTTTTGCTCTTGTAAGAGTTTGGAGTATTTAATAGGAGCAACCTGGTCTGGATCCATGCCAACAGGTTCATGGTCACCTATGGGAGGAGTACCCAGTTCGCTGCACTGGTTTGGCACAAGAATGTTGGCCATCATGAGGTTGCAGTGGGTGGAGATAACCTTCCCATGGGAGGACTCATCTATTGGGAAACCTTCACATGGGACTTACCACCACCAAACACAATTTTTTCCCCAAGATAAGCTAACCAAGACATGTGACCCTACCATTCACATTCCAGGTAGAATGGAGCATTTCCTGCATCAGAGCTGTGTCACAATATGTAGGCATACCTTCAAAAAAAAAAAAAAAAAAAATCAGCCCAGTAAATATAACTGCATTTATCTTAACAATATCCTCTTCTTTGTGATGCACCATTTTCCATTCCCTCCTTGCTCCTTCAAGAAAGAGCTTTGGAAAACATGTTTTCAAGCTGCCTATGTGTGAGGAGCTTATTAAATTAATCTGCTCCTTTTGGTATATAAAAAAAATAGATTAAAACTCAAGTCATTTCATGGTCTGAAAAGAGTGTCAATAAAAGTGAAATAATGTTTGTACAGTTTACTAAAGCAGGTTAACCTTTCTAAGAGCACAGCAAATGCTTTGTGGAAAAAGAAATTACATTCACGTGTCCTTTTGGCTTCACAGCAGTAGTTTTGTAATATATCATGAAAGAGCTGCAAATACACGTATTGAATTGCAAGTATTCTGATTGTCATTGCCCTGTGGCAGGTTGAAGAAACTCGGCAGTCAAAGAACATAGCAGAAGTGTCTGAGAGACCAGTTGCCGTGTCAGTTTTGACATCTGTTTTGGAGGAATTGTGCCTGTCTCTGAACCAGTGTGATCCTCAGTGTACAGTAGCTTTCGAAGTGTTAGCTCATCCACGCTGCACTGAGTAGACCAATGCTTTGAAGTGTCATAAGCTGCTCGAGATATTTTAGCAATATATAAGCCCGTTTTCTTTCACGAAGGATTCCAGGCGAGGCTGTGGGAGAGTGAAATTTCTTCTGGAAGATTACACCCATTGCTATATTAAGTGGCAGAAAATCTTCCAGTCATTGTAGCCTTTGCAAATGATGATCTGAAGGCTGAGTGATTGTGCTCCGGTTCTTTCTTTGATTGGGTGGCTGAAGCTCAGGAAGCATCTTCATCTGAAACAAAATGACTGTGGCTGTAGGAAAGCAAAGCCACTCACATGAAAGAGCCTAGAAATGTGTCTGTCTGAAACGGAAGAGGCAGAGTAATGTGGTACAGTGTGGGGAATGCCGTGCAGTTTAATTGCTTGCCTTCACACATTTGTTCTGTTCAGCATAATAGCTTATTGTAATCTCAAAAATTAGTTAATTATGAATGTATTTTTTCCTTTCTGTTAATTTTAGAGAGACTTTCAGAATTAGAATTCTTAAACCAAACTCATTTAATGTACAAAAAGAAAGAATTGCTGCTAATTAAAGATAACAGTAAATCAAACACATAAAACAATCACATGCTGTACTGAATATGATTATGACAGCCACTGTATTGTATATGTGAGATATATATACCACAGCTGAAGAAAAAACATGCTTTTCCTTCTCCAACATTGCAATTTTTTTCCTCTGTTCAGGTAGTATTTATCAGTTTTTTAAATACTGTTATCCTTCAGGCAACAAACCTTTTCATGGTTTGGCTCCCATCCCTTGTTATGATACAACATTTTGTCTTATGTGTTGCTCTGTAAGCAACAGTAAGGAAGTATACTCTACCAGTAAGAGATTCACAGGCAGCAGAGACAATCCTTCTATTGACACTGTCTATTTGAACAGCTTTGATGGCCCATCAATGAACTTTGCTGACAGAGAACAGCATACAGCTTTCTTCATTATTTTTCTTCATAGTTTTCTTCATCCTCCAAAATTATTTCCCTTACTGATGATTATTAGCAGACAACAATGGAGTGGAGCTGGTTAATAAGCAAGGCAGAAAACAAAACAGTTATTTAAGTTTGGAAACATGCTAATTCAATCAAGTTGAGAAAGTTTATTAGGCATCGAATTAACTGATTAACATCTGAGCTTGTGCATGTCTCTGAAGAATTGGTTCAGTGGTATCCAGCTCCCTGTCTCAATGATATGCAGAGACACATCTTGGCACCAAATTAGATGCCAGCTTAAATCTGCTACCTGAATTCAAGCTCCCCTGCAAGAAAATCTGAGAATATATGACTCAATAAGACAAAGCCTCAAAGTCTGTTGCTATAGCTGATGACACTGATAGTGACTGGCCTGAACTTAATCTAGGGAATACATCATTAACCTCAAAGCCCAAGCATAAGCTTCCTTTACTCCATGTAAATTAATTGAGAATCTAGAGGGTCATTTAAGAAGTAGTCAAGATGGTCTAATTTTGTCTCAAACGTGACCCTCATCTATGAGGTTGTGGATATACACTCAAACCAGCCTAATGTGAACAGTCACACTGAAGTGAGAATATTTGGAGAGTCAGTGACCTTCATATTTCAGACCATTGCTACTAGCACAGAAATAAAATAATAGAACAAGGATACAGATCTTCTCTTGGGAGACTTGGAAATGTTTTAGGATGCACTGACTGCTGGCAGATGTTAACTAAGCCGGAAAGATAAACATAGTCTTCCCATGGTCCTCTTCATAGACACTATTTATCTGTCTAGCTCACTGTAGCTAAACTGGTGCAAGAGCCAAAGCTGTGCTATTGGACATATAGGTGCTTCTGTACAAGGAATATGTCTGTTCCCTTTTAAAAAGCAAAGCTACTCTTATTCTTATGTAATGGAGTCCATATGTAATGGACTCAGGCCTTGATCCAAAAGTTTAGAAGGAGTATGAAAATGGAGAGTAACCTTCTCTTGCCAATTTTGCTCACAGTCAGGGCTTCTTGAACTGTCAGAAGGGGACAGCTACTCATGAGAACCACGTGCATTATATTTAACAGCACAGGTGAATATTAGAAATTTGTTCAAGAGTGAATAAAGCAAACAAAAAAGCTAAGCATTAATTAGATTTGGAATATATCACTCATCTCCGATATCAAGAACCTCATGATTAAAAATGAGTTTACAGATTTCAGTTTTTCCTGCATGAAAGGGTCACCCAGTCTATTTTTATCTCCAATTGTTCTTGGCAATCCACACTAATCTGGGAATGCTCTGGATTTTGGTCCAAAACCCTCCAGTAAATGACCTCATTAAAAACGGAGCAGTACAGCATAAATTGGCAGAAAATGTTTACAACTGCCAAAAGGTGAAATCTCCCAATATACCCAAATACTTTGGCAGCTAGGGTGAAATGTAAATATAGGTAGGGGGTCTCTGTTACTTACCACCATGAAAGTGGTATAATCTAAGTCCTGTTTGTTGCTCGATTTATTCTGGTATATGCTCTCATTCCATCGCAACAAAAATCCCGCCTTTTGAAAATGAATGTCTAAAATCTTTGAAAATTAGTTGGGACAGCTCTTTACTTTGTAGATATAGCCTTGTTTTTGTAACTTCCTTAATCACCATGATACAAAAGACACAGACTCAGAAACATGTGCAGCACCATTTGTACAAGAGGTCCCAGGTCACTTCTGTTTACATTAAAGAACCAAAAATATAAAACCAAAAAGCACTGACAATTTCATTCATGTTTCTCAGCATGTGTGACTCAAAACTAGAGACATTGCTAACAAACAAATAAACAAACAGCAACAAAACACAAAATGTAGATTGTTACTAAATCCTAAGGGCTAATTTTTCCTCAGAAAAGGTTCGCTGGCATGACAGTGCCCCTGGTCTTCTGTTGCTCAAAACAACAGCATGCTATTTCTCCAGTATGAGCTGCTCAGGAAGTATGGGGCTGAGACAGCATTTCCACATTGAGATTTCTTCTTGCATTTTCTTTCCAGTCAAGAACTAGCAGGTCAAATTATTTTTATTTTATTTACACAACCTAACACATTTTTCTTTGTTTTTATAGGTTTAAAATAATGTTCTTTTTTATATTTTAATAAATAAATAAATAAAAATAACATAACAAAAGCTTCTTTTAGAAAATGTATATTTACAACTTTAAACAGAAATGCCTGCAATTCTGACTATGAAAAGTCATTAAAGGAGTATTTTATATTTTCCATCAAAGGATTTGTTCTGTGCTCTTGACAGTCCTTTAGGCATGGTCTCCTTCAACATTTCCTGCTACAAACAATTATTTTATTATGTCAGAGAAATACCCTAGAGTCCCTTCAAAACAGAGGTTTTCCTGGGCACAGAGACTGTTGGTGCTGCAAGGAGCTAATGATTTCAATAGGGAAGACCAACTAAGGATGCAGGTTTGATGTCACTTGCAATGCTGAGGGCAGTGCTGGGGAGCCCAGCTCCCAGCTGTGCAGGCATGGGCACCATCTGCCCCCCACCCCCTCCCACCCCTTTTAAGCCTTGCCTAGGAAAACAAACAAACAAACAAACAAACAAAACAAAAAAACAAACAAACAAAACAAACAAACAAACAATCAAAAAAACAACCTCAGTCTTTCCACCTTGCCAAAGCAAAGGTTACTGTTATCTTCAGCATTGACATGCACACTCCCAAATCCTGAGGGTGGAGACTTGGCTTCAAATCTCATGGGAGAGTGTGAAAATGCCAAGTGGAGAAGAAAGGTTGGGGTCAGGGCAAGAGAGATGTATGCTGTCCCTGTTCAAGTACACAGACGGTTATTAGGAAAAAAAAAAAAAAAAAAAAAAAAAAAAAAAAAAAAACCAGCTTGGGAGTGTATTGATGTTTTCATGGAGTGTCCCACGGGAGGTAGAGCCACAGCTGCTGTGTCGGGTGCGAGCCTGTCTGGATTGCATTTGCTCTGCCACCTGTTGCAAATGTGAAATTATATTGCCTGTTGCAGAACCACAGACAGATTTTAATAGCAAACAAATAAGCAAGGGAATGGTTGCAGTTCTGTCGGCTCTGTTTTGACCAACTGTGGCTCCAAAAAAATATATATATAAATAATGCCCATGGGAGGAGAAAGTACCTAAAATGTGGCAAGAGACTCTTCAGCAAAAGTGAAGAGAAAATTCACTGCTTACCAATACAGGTAAACAATAAAGAAATACATAGCTAAATAAATAAATACTTTCCATCTTTCTGGCTAGCAAAGAAACATAACTGAACTCCGCTTTCAGTCCAGAGGACTGCAGTTTATTTCTAGGCATTGAAATTTACACAGAAACCAACAGGTTTTTCTGTCTAAATAAAGAATGGGAGAAAAACTGCAAGGCATACGGTAGCCTTAGAAATCTTATACGCATGTTACAGTGAAGATGGGAGAAAAACAGCTACTAATGCCTAACACGTCACTGAATAATCCACTCCGTTGCCATGATAGCTGCTGGTACCTTGAAAGAAATCATGCTTGTGTGAATGTGGCATGATGAATGACAAAAATAACCTTGGATCCTCTAAGAGCTGTAGAAAGAACTAATCAATCATGCTCTGTTTCATTCTTTTAAGCAACTATTGTTGCTGATAACAGGTAAGTAAATAGAATTTATTCTCCCAGTGGAGGAAAGCTGAATTAGTTGCCTGATGATAAGCTTCCATACTGTGAACAAATTGACTGTTTGCAGATACTTTATGTTCGAGGGTATGTGCATGGTCAGAGGTATCCTTTTTTTGGTGAAAGACTGCATTGGTTTTAAGGACTGGCTAGCTGATGAAGCTCATACATCACAGATTCCCAGGCTGCCTTCTGGTGCCTCCCTCCCTTACAGACCTGGCTGGGTGCTTTCCATCTGGGGAGGTGCTGCCTGACCAAGTACTGAGGAAAAAGCTTCGTAAATGTAGGAGATAAACCTTTCTGTACAGTCCAGTGCTGTAGATGCTGGAAAAAAACCTCTGTCCGGGATCTTGTCAAGCACCCACATGTGAAGTGAATCTGTTTGGGTGGTGGAAACAGGGCTTGGGCGCTCACACACAGGTGACTGACCAAGTGTGAGTGTGAGTGTGTGAGCTGGATGAGTCTTTCTCTTGGCTTGTGTACTGCTCACCCCTTACAGGCCAGATAATCCACATAGAATAAATAATGTCTGAAATACACAGCAAAAATAAAGCAGAGATGAAGTTGTTCAGAAATTCAGAAATCTCTGTAGGAACTGTCACTACAAGAATTTTATGAATGATTGGTTACTAGTCAATTCATTCCTCCCTTCTGCTCCTCCACACATAGTTCTTCAGTTAACCTACTACAGCTCAATAAATACATTTAATTGCTGTAAAGCAGAAAAAAAAAAATGTCTGCTAGAGAAATTTGCTTTACAAAAACTGCAGAAATCATTAAGCGACATTGCCTGAGCTATACCCACCTTATGTGTGGAATCAGGCAAAGGTCTTGTGGATAAAATATCACATGGTCATTTAATTAAAGATTGTCTCACAGTGAGCACAAACAGAGGGAGTGTGCTGAGTCCCTGTCAATTCTGGATGTATTCCTTAAATTTTTAGTGCTTTGTTCTGCAGCCTCCCCTCCCCTCCCCTTTCCTTCCCTTCCCTTCTTATTTGGGGTTGTTTTGGAGGACTTAATTATTTCTTTAAAAGATGAACTTCAATATTAAGACAACATTATTGTTTATCCCCGCAAGTACAACATGCATCTTTGCTTTCTGATGTCTTTTGCTACTGGAGCAGTTGGGGGTAGTGCTAGACTGTAAGCCAGCTGTTTGGCAATGAGGGAAGGTGAGATTCACACATTGGTATTGGATTTCTTAGATATTGACTAACAGCAGAAGGGTAGAGATGCTCCTGAGATCAGCTGAGCTTCTGGAGGGCAGCAGTGATTACAGAACAGTTGTCTCTGTGCTCTCTTTCAACTTCCCTTTGCTTTAAAGGAAATTTTATTGTAGGTCTTTATTAATAAATTTTATTATAGGTCTTTATTATTCGGTCTTTTACCTCTACCCTCCTCCTTTACCGATCCCTGCATCCCACCCTTTCTCCCATACGTTCCAGGGCAATGGGATCCCTCCTCCTACAGCCTGCACTTGCCAAGTGCAGCAATGGGTAGGCCAGCCACAGGCAGCATTTCAGAGGATGAGCTGCCTTCCCCAAAGTCCTGCTGAAGATGGCCATACTGAAATCATCCATTTATATTGTGGGCCAAAGGAACCACTAATGTCACAGTCAGTTTCCCTGCCAAAAGGAGAAAAGGAGAGAATGATGACAATATTTCTGAGAATGAATGGGGCAAAAGATTCTTTCCTAATCCCCTCCACAAATAGCTGTTCTGTTACAAGAACAACAGGGGGGAACTCAGCTGACAGAAGACACTCACATGGATAACTTCCCTGCCCTTACTTAAACAGTCAGCAAAACTGGCTGGAGACAGTCAGTCTGCGCCATCGTGGGTGCTGCTGTCTGCTCTGCCTGCTGTAGTGAACCTCGTATGAGTAGAGGACAAAAGTCCTGGAGAGGTAGAGTAAAGGCACGAGTTTTCTTGGCTCTTCCTGCAACCTTTTAGCAAATAAAATGTCTTCTGCTCAAATCTCCAGCGTATCTTCTGCGATGTTTGGATGACCCTTCCTTCTAAACCTATGGTAGGTTTCACAGCCGTATTTGCAGACCAGTATTTGCAGAGATAGTAAGTTCTGATGCTATCTCGGTAGCGGAGCTTTGAACTTGGCTGAAAGCAGGCCTTTTGTGATTCCCATCCTCACAGAGCCACATAATGCTACAGAACTGCAATCCAGAAGCTAAGCTGTTATTAAAAACAAAATAAAACGCATATATAAATAGAATATGAACCAGGTCATTGTTGCCAATCAGAGTTTGCAGACAGTCTGAAATAATAGCTCTGAGCAATATATAAATTGTTCCCATTCTTCTCAATGTGGCACTAACTAGGAAATCTAATTATCACAATTTAAATGTCAGCATCATTAAATATTTTGTTACTGAATACTCCGGCAGAAACATCCAGCTAATATGCTCTTACTATATTTCCAAACCACCTCCCACAATTTTCTCTGTGTGCCAGATGTACCACCTGGTGTCTCTGCTCAGACACCAAAACCTACAGATTCCTCCCCAAAATTCCTAAGTTATAAGGTTACTCTGATAAGTCTCAGTCCAACAACCTGGGACATATCTTGAAAAGGAACAGTTCAGGAAAAGGTAGATTAAATTTAGTGCTGAAATAAGTAGCACAAGGAATACGTTGCAGACACTAACATTAGTTTCATTCAATATAATACCGATCTTAATATTCTTTTTTATATTCAGTTTAATAAAATAAGATGTTGCTGATAGAATTTATCCGGATCTGCCATGGCATTTCAGACAGTTTCATTCCAGTTTATGGAGGGGCTGTTAACAAAGATGTTGGCTACAAATATAATGCAAGACATAAAGGTAAATATTTGCCAGAAAAATAGTAGGCAGTAGCTGTCAGTTCCTCAGTGTAAGCACTTTTCCCTGACTGTAACGTATGCCGTGTCAGAGGCCATATTCCACCTGGAGCAAATGGCCTGTTAAAAAACAGCAAATAACCTTGTGATTTATTTCACCATCCACTCAAAGCTTTTTTTAAGTTGAGGCTAAGAAGCTCTCATTGAAACATCTGAATCAATTGGTTCTTTAAAATAAAGATTGAACTTTCAGACTTTTGATCAACAGGAACAAAAAACTTACGTACTTTCAGCTACAGATACACAAGCTGAAAATTGCATTAAACAATCTCCTTGAAGGCAATACTACATGGAGGGCTAGTAAGAAAAGACTTAGTATCTATTTTTATCCTTGATGACAGTTGTTATCCATAGGCTAAAGCGAAGTTACAGAGCCCTAAAGAATAAGAACTTGTATTACTATGATTATGCAACCGAAGTAAAGGAAAGCTTGAGAGCATGACAGATGGGCAGCTGGAGAATAGGCTTTACAAGCAGGAGGCCTGAGGTCCATCAAAAGGCTAGCAGAAGTTAAAATATGACTAGAAATGCCACCAGAAGTATTGTGGG